>NC_079192.1:32877099-34134599 GCF_029499605.1 Hyla sarda
TCAGGATAAGTGATGAATATGTGATCGCTGGAGGTCACACTCAGAGCTGTAGCTATCTTTTTTTGCTCCTGGGGCGAGAACAGAAAATGCCCCCCCCCCCCCCCCCACACACACATTTTGGTTTGGGACACCCTTTACCGAATTTTTTTTTTATATGTTGGCTATATGTAGGACCCCCTACAGGTGTAGAGGAGTACAGGGGTGAATAGGTGTAGAGAAATGACAGAGGGGTGTATATGGGTGACAGAGGGGTGTACATGAGTGACAGAGGGGTAACAGAGGGATTTACTTTGGAGACAGAGGGGAAACAGAGCTGTAGCTAGCTCCTTTTGCGCCCAAGGCAAGAACAAAAGATTGCGCCCCCTCCCCTGTTTGGACTTGGGGCACCCCTCAGTAAAAAAAAATAAAAATTGTGGGCCACCCCCAACCAAATAATTTTTTAAATATGTTTCTTATGTAGATTACTGTACGATTTTTTGCAGTGACACACAAAAGACATATTCACTGATCAGTGTCATTCTCTTTTTTTTTTTTTTCACACAACGCACAATGGGGGAGATTTATCAAAGGAGAAGAGGAAAAGTTGCCCATAGCAACCAATCAGCTTGCTTCTTTAATTTTTAACAAGGCCTCTGCAAAATGAAATAAGCAATCTGATGGTTGCTATGGGCAACTTTTCCTTTGCACAGGTTTTGATAAATCTCCCCCGATGTTTCCAGCCTCACTCAAATGCCTCAAGCACCCCCCCCCCCCCCCCCACAAGCACATACAATTCCTCCTTACTTACCCATATTCCTCCAGCCTTCCCCACACACAATGCCTCTGCCTCACCCACACAGTGATAGAGGGGTGTATATGGGAGACAGGGGTGTAGAGGGGAGTACATGGGTGACAGAGGGGCACAAAGGGGTGACAGAGGGGTGTAGAGGGGTGACAAAGGGGTGTAGGGGATAACAGTGGGGTGTCCAGGGGTTACAGAGAGGTTACAAGGGGTGACAGAGAGGTGTAGAGGAGTGAAAGAAGGGTGGGGGTGCACTATCTGAAGCTGAGTAGGCCTCTGTCAGCGCCGCCCCTGCTCCTTCCCTCCATCCACACTCATTCTGCTGATGGACCAGGGAGAATCCAGAGTCCATAGCTGCTTCACAGGAGAAGGAGGATAAACGGGGATCAGAGCTGCTGCATCCCGTCACGGGAGTGCGCACAGATGTCTCTTAAATCCGGCCTACGCGCCTATGACTCACTCACAGTGCTGCAGGTCCAGGTTGGGATGGAAAATTCAACAACATTTTTGTTTCACCTTTCCTACTGGAGTGTTCCGCCACCCCCAGCCGGGACACCCTGATTGGGAATTACTGCCAAATGTAATCTGTGCTGGACTCCCTGTGCCAGACATCCTTAGCCGATGTGCCCCCTTACAGCAGCACACCTGAGGCAATCGCCTCACTTGCCTTATGGAAGCTACTGCCCTGGTCCCACCGCTGGGATCACCATTTATCAATAGTAAAGCAGGGATGTGGAATTCCTATCGCCCGACGCCTGGGACATGCAGTTCCGGGCGCCGGGCAGATGCATTTTTCCGGCCCTTAGCCCGGCTTCTGGCAAGCAGGGCCAGATCTGACAAGCACTGCGGTGCTCTGCAGTCTGTATGGAGCGGGCTCCCGACCCCTGCCCGCTCCATACTCTGCAGCCCCCGGCTGTGGAAACTTGCGTCCTCCGAATGCACAGCAGGGGGAGGGGAGATGAGAAGCTGTGTATGTCCTATCTCCCCTGCTCTGCCTTCTTTCTCCCCCGTGCAGACCTGCGTCCTCTGCCTTCGCTCCCCCCCAGCTCTAGCTTCGGAAACCTTTGGAGAGCTGAGGGGAGGAGCGGACGCAAGTCTGCACGGGGCGCAAGTTTTCAGCCAGTTTGCGACGCTCAGCAGTCTGTATGGAGCGGGCTCCGGACTCCTGCCCGCTCCATATTCTGCAGCCCCCAGCAGTTCTCAGTAGCTGGAGGCCGCCGCTAATAGCCAGAATGTGGCGATCGCCACGGCTGGCTATCAACCCATTAGATCGCCGCTGTCAAAGCTGACAGCGGTGTCTAAAGGGACATGTGAATGCTCCCTGGTGGGCTAGTGGGGTGGATCACCCCCCCCCCCCCCCCGCAGAGTGATCGCAGAGGGGCGATCCACTATAGAGGTAGCCGGAGGGCTTACCTCTGCTTCCCTGCTGTCCCGTGGCTCTGTCATTGATAGAGCCTGGCTGGACTAGGCTCTATCAATGGATCGCAGAGCACACAGATCAATTGAGTTCAATAGAACTCTATTCATCTAATGATTCCTACTATAAGTCTAATAAAGTGTAAAAAAAAAAAAAAAAGTTTTAATAAAAGTTTAAAAGACACACATTAACCCCTTCCATGTTAAAAGTTCAAATCACCCCCTTTTCCTATATAAAACCATGCAAACATAATAAAAATAAACATATTTAGTATCGCTGCGTGCGTAATTGTGCGTCCTATTAAAATATAACATTTATCCTGTACGGTAAATGTAAAAAAAAAAATACCAAACCACAGAATTGCAATTTTTATAATATGCCAGAAAAAAAAAGTTAAAAAGCGATTGAAAAGTCAGATCAAAAACCAAATGGTACCGATACAAAAAACAGATTATGGTGCAAAAAAATTAGCTCTCATACAGCCTGGTATGCGGGGGGGGGGGGGGGGGGGGGGGGGGGGGGGGGGGGGGGGGGGGGGGGGGGGTGGGGGGAGCTACAGGAGTCAAAAATGGCAATTAAAAATGGCAATTAAAAAAATTTGAAAAAGTTCAGAATTTTTTTTACATTTGTTAAACTATAGAGATCTGGTATTGCTGTAATCAGGCGGCCTAAAGTGTGAAACTAACATGTTAATCTGACCACAATGTAAATGGCGTAGAAAAGAAAACCACCAAATCTGCAAAATTATCTTTTACTATTTAAATTTCACTTCACCGACTATATATATATATATATATATATATTTATATATATACAGCAACAGAAGAATACAGCAGCACACTGCCAGCACAAGGATATAGGTGAAACATGAAAATGCAGTTAAAACATGGAGAGCTATACAGCTATGGTGTAATAGATGCAAATGTGAAACTGTGAAATAGTGAGGCACTTAGCTCGCAAATTTGTCTCCGCCGGCGGTCAAATAGCTTGGACCGTCCCACCGCGATAAGGTAGCCTCCTTGGGACGGACCCTACACTGTGAATATGCCTCTGTGTGAACAGTTCAGTAAGCATGGCAGGGTCTGGAACATCCAAGACACCTTATATACACACCTGATAGAGGTGGGTGGGGTGCAAGGCCAACATGGAGGTAGCCACTCCCCCGTATGTGCAATACAGACAAAGAATATAATAATAGTTTGGTATCAACTAAAGTGCTGGCTGACATTCTTTGTCTGTATTGCACATACGGGGGAGTGGCTACCTCCATGTTGGCCTTGCACCCCACCCACCTCTATCAGGTGTGTATATAAGGTGTCTTGGATGTTCCAGATCCTGCCATGCTTACTGAACTGTTCACACAGAGGCATATTCACAGTGTAGGGTCCGTCCCAAGGAGGCTACCTTATCGCGGTGGGACGGTCCAAGCTATTTGACCGCTGGCGGAGACAAATGTGCGAGCTAAGTGCCTCACTATTTCATAGTTTCACATTTGCATCTATTACACCATAGCTGTATAGCTCTCCATGTATTAACTGCATTTTCATGTTTCACCTATATCCTTGTGCTGGCAGTGTGCTGCTGCACTCTTCTGTTGCTGTATATCTAGCCTAGTAGCGTGCACCTGTAGGCCAGGTCCATATAATAGTTTGGTATCAACTAAAGTGCTGGCTGACTTATTCTTTGTCTATATATATATATATATATATATATATATATATATATATATTTTGGATCAGAGAATGTTATTGAAAAATTAAAAGGTATCATTATAGTAGGTAGTTATGGCTATTATAGGGCGAGGAGGAAAAAATTAGAGCGTAAAAGCGAAAATTGGCCCCGACAAGTGGATCGTCATGAGGGACAAGTAGATTATGCTCCCTTTTAGTCCCGTGGACAAGTGTTTTTTTTAAATAAAATTTCCACACCCCTGTAAAGGGATCCAGAGCCCCAATTCTGAAGGATTTTGAATAGAGCAGCAGTCACTCATTAGCACTGCTACTCCATTCCAGGTCTATGGGACTGGCTCTGTACTCTACTATCTCCTTCAGTCCTATAGACTTTTAATGAAGTGGCAGTGTACACCCATCACCGGTGGGGCAGCAGTCTGTTGTGTTCTTATTACTGAATGTAATCTCACCTTGACCTTTAGCTTGACACCATCAATTGTAACAGCAGCAGTCCAGTGCTTACTGTCTCTTTCATTTTTTCTCACATAGTACCTTGCAAAGCCAGTGCATCAGTAATACCTTCTCCCTTCACAAGCCATCTGTAGTGCTGTTTTGTAAAGCATCAACCAGCACAGTACCAGCTTGTTCAATACAGTGCATTTTCTCCTGCAATATGTCAAGTCATAGCAGAGAGGTGTATGCACTGTGCTGTGATTGGCTAGATAAAGGAGGAAGTAACTGTTTGTGTACTACTGGCAAAAGCCCAGTTCTGGTCTCATCCGCAAAATACAATACGCGAAATAGCTGTGCCCCCTCCCATAGACTTGCATTAATAGAGCGGTGCGTGACGTCACAAGAGGGGGCTGCAGGAGAGATTGCGGGGGTCCCAGTGGTGGGACCCCCGCGATCAGACATCTTATCCCCTGTCCTTGGATAGGGGATAAGATGTCTAGGGGCGGAGTACCCCTTTAAGGGCGCTGTCATGTATGGACAGGGAAGGAGTGCACACTATTTTCGCCCACTCCCCTGTCCCTGCCTACTTACCTACCTGCCCTAAATGAGAGATCTGTAACCACGGTGACGGTCCCTTCCTAGACAAGTGAGGGACGTAAAATGTCAAAATAGTTGAATACAATAGTTCAGACTCAGGTCAAGGGACAGTAGGGAACAGACAGACTAACAAAACAAAACTAACATACTCACACAATGGCCCTCATTTACTAAGAGTGGAGTATCGGTTTGTGTTTCTTTTTTGTGTTTCCAACCTTTTTTTCACTTGTTATTTATTAATCTGTCGCACTTTTCCCAATGTTTTAGTGGCAGGGAAAAATTCTGTTGCACGGTAAAATCTGTTGCATCCATAAGGCAAAGTTTCTACTTGTTTTTGTTTTTCTTTTTGTGTGTGTGTGTGTGGGGGGGGGGGGGGGGGGGGGGGGGGGGTTGAAACGCCAAGGAAAAACATGTGGGTTTTAACTTTGGCGTTTTTGCCGGCGGTTTTTATTCTTTTTTGGGCTTTAGCGATCCAAAAAAGTGATGGAGATACCTTTTTTAATAAAATTTCGTAGGGTACTATTAAAAAAAAGATACAGTAGTGAAGGGAATAATTATATCTAAGGAAATTTATCTTTTTTATTACAAAATATTTATTATTTTTTAAACAGGGATCAATTTATGTATGCAGGCAGGGCACTAAAAATGTAGCCGGCAATAATAAAAATGTAGTGTGTGTGTTTTTTTTACTTTTTTTTCTTTATTTTTTAATTTTTGTTAGGTAGTACTACTACTCCCAGCATGGAACACACTGTTCCATGATGGGAGTAGTAGTACATGTACTAATTGACAGATTGCCCCAGGTTCCGTTGCGATCCTCCAGTATAATATATAGATGGGGTAGGATGCTTTTCAATGGTCCACTGCACTGCCATATATACCAGGTGATCAAAAAGTCAGGACAAACTTTAAAAATGAATAGTTCGAAAACAAATCAGGAAACAAAGATACGGTTTGCACCAAACGGATGGAAAAGAAACCAGGTTTTGTGTGGCAACGAAAAAAAAATAGTTCTGTTGGCGACCAACAGATGGCGCTATACAGCGTTTAGTAGCATTTCTTGCGTTATGGCAGACATATTTTGGCGGATGGCATCTTTCAGTGCTGCTAGTTATGCCGGTTGGTCACGGTACACTTTTGACTTCAAGAATCCCCACAGCCAGATGGGTCAGATCGGGAGATCTTGGAGGCCATGCGTGATTAAAGTAGCGACTGATAATGCGATCCTCCCCAAATGTTGAGTGTAGCAGACGTTGCACAGACAGAGCAATATGAGGTCGTGCTCCATCTTGCATATAGGTGACTGTTTGGAGTGCCTGTCGTGCTTGCAGTTCAGGAATAATGAGGGACATTTATCAATGTTTGCTTATGTATTCTTTTTTTTAGTAGTTTTTTCCTTACTTTATTTTTGCTTATGTGTGACTTATTTATCAACTGCTTTCAGCCTGTTGATAATTTTCTTTCACGTAAGCAATTTTTCCTTTTTTACTTTGGTAGTAGCTTTTTCTGCTCCATGTTTGAGCTGGAGTAAATTTAGTCAATTTTTAACGCTGTTGCGACTTTTTTTTGCGCAGTTGCGACTGTCGCAGTTAATAAATACCTGACTACCCGTAGTCCATTTTAAAATTATTACTACATAGTTAATTTTTGGAAAACTTGCTTTTCTCGCTTTCCAGTCAAAATGTCGCACGAAAAATCGTGTAGTCGCAGTTGCGACAATTTTGCGACAATTATGGTAAAGAAAACCTGACTAAACCCGTTGATAAATGTCCATAAATGTTGTTCTGTAACAGTGCTACGTATCCCTGACCAGTGACAGAAACAGTTTTGAAACCCGTCGCCAACGTTGGTCGACAAAGGAACTATTTTTTTTCGTTGCCCCACAAAACCCGGTTTCTTTTCCATCCGTTTGGTGCAAACCGTATCTTTGTTTCTTGATTTGTTTTCGAATTATTCATTTTTAAAGTTCGTCCTGACTTTTGGATCAGCCGGTATATACACCTATTCATATTTCCCGCAGAGAGCTGTGATTGGCCAGATGGTTCCAGCCAATCACAACTCTGTGGGAAATATGAATATGTGTATATATACGTCAGTGCAGGGACCATAGAAGAGCGGCTGCATCTATACATTATACAGGAGGATCACAGCGGGTGTCAGGAGTTACACTCGCTGCAATCTGTCTATTAATGCAGGTACTACAACTCCCAGCATGGAGCAGAGTGTGCTTGATGTTGAGAGCAGTAGTACCTGCAGTAAGGGACAGATCACAGCGGATGTCACTCCTCCTGACACCCGCTGCGATCCTCCTGATGTGAATGTCGGGACTCAGCTGTCCTCAAGGCTACAGAGACGGGAAAACAACTGATGCTGAGCAGTAGATATAGGTCCTTTATCTACTGCCCAGCAAGAACTTACAGTGAGCCTGCGATGTGTATACAGTATACACATTGCTGGCTCACTTAACCCCTTGCTGAGCTGTGCGCTATGCGCCAGGCCAGCAAGGAAAGAGTTAACTTACACTGCTGGACAGTGTAGGTTAACCCTTCGGGCAGTATACAATATACACAGCTATCTATAGAATTTTTTTTAAATTGAATCCATTACTAAGTTGGGGCTTAGCGTTAGCCCCAAAAACAGCTGGCGCTAACCCCCAATTATTACCCTGGTACCCACCGCCACAGGGGTGCTGGGAAGAGTCGGTACCAACAGGCCCAGAGCGACAAAAATGGCGCTCCTGGGCCTAGGCGGTAACAGGCTGGTGTTATTTAGGCTGGGGAGGGCCAGTAACAATGGTCCTTGCCCACCCTGGTAACGTCAAGCTGTTGCTGCTTTGTTGGTATCTGGCTGATACTGAATATACAGGGAACCCTATGCGTTTTTTTTAATTTTTTATGACCTGCATTAATAGACAGATCGCAGAGAGTGTAGCTCCTGACACCCACTGTGATCCTCCTGTATAATGTATAGATGCGGCCGCTCTTCTATGGTCCCCTGCACTGAGGTATATATACACCTATTCATATTTCCCACAGAGTTGTGATTGGCTGGAACCATCTGGGGAATCACAGCTCTCTGCAGGAAATATGAATAGGTGTATATATATGGCAGTGCAGGGGACCATAGAAGAGCGGCCGCCGCATCTATATACTATACAGGAGGATCGCAACAGAACCCAGGGCGATCTGTCAATTAGTACAGGTACTCCTACTCCCATCATGGAACAGTGTGTTCCATGCTTGGAGTAGTAGTACCATGTAAAAAAATGTGAAAAACACACACACACACACTACATTTTTATTATTGTCGGCTACATTTTTCTTGCCCTGCCCGCCTACATAAATTGATCCATGTTTAAAAATTTATAAAAATGTCGTTATTAAAAAGATACATTTCGTTGAATACAATTTTTTCCATCACTACTGAATCTTTTTTATTTTAATTTTTTAAATGGCACCCTACGAAATTTTTATAAAAAAGGTATCTCCAACACTTTTTTGGATCGCTAAAGTCCCAAAAAAATATAAAAAAATGTGTTAAAAAGACTTGCTAAAGCTAAAATGTTGCTTAATAATTCAATTTAATTTAATTTAATAAACAATTACAAGTAAGAATCGCTTCAAAAAGACGAGGCAGGCAAAGGAACAAACAGCCAGAGAATTTACTCAAAGTACAAAATTGCTAATATCAGAGAGAAGAGTCAGAAAGCAGAGGCAAAGGGTCAAAATGCCAGCTATCACAGATACAGAATAAAGCTAGCTAGGAGACAAACAGAACTCTTTAGCAAGGAAAGACTGGGAGTAGACTGCCAGCTTAACCACTTAATGACCACGAGCGCAAACTTATGCTTGTGGCCAGCTCCCATTATGTGAAGCACATTTAGGAGCTAAGCGTGCTTCATACCCGGCAGGTCCCGGTTGCTATCAGCAGCCAGGACCCGCAGCTAATACCGGACATCGCCGATCGGAAAAATAAAAAAGTTATAGGGGTCAGAATTTGACAATTTTACACATACTAATTTTGGTCCATGTAGTAAAATAAAATAAAACCTATATACATTAGGTATCCTTGTAACCGTATGGACCTACAGAATACAGATATGGTGTCATTTCTACCTAAAAGTGTACTGCATAGAATCGGAAGCCCCCAAAATTTTCAAAATGGCGTTTTTTTTTTTCAATTTTGCCCCACAAATATTTTTTTTTCTGGTTTTGCTGTAAATTTTGTGGTGAAATGATTGATGTCATTATAAAGTACAATTGGTGACACAAAAAATAAGCCCTCATATGGGTCTGTAGGTGCAAAAGTGTGATGAGGAAAAAATGAAAATGCAAAAAAAGAAAAACACTGCATCCTTAAGGGGTTAAATAGGTCCAGACCAGGTGTTCAATCAAGGTCAGCTGACCAGTCCCAGCAGACAGGCGTAACCAAAGCAATAAGACCAAACAAAAGCTCTCAGTGCAAGTTAACCCTTCAGTTTCTTACAAACGCAGCCAATTTTAGTTTTGCATTTTTGTTTACCCCCCACCCCTTTAACCCCTTAAGGTCGCAGTTTTTTTTTTTCATTTTTTCATTTTCATTTTTCCTCATCCCCTTCTAAAAATCATAACGCTTAAAATTTTGCACCTAAAATTCCATATTATGGCTTATTTTTTGCGCCACCAATTCTACTTTGCAGTGATATTAGTCATTTTACCAAAATATCCACGGCGAAGCGGAAAAAATATTCATTGTGCGACAAAATTTAAGAAAAAATGCCATTTCGTAACTTTCGGGGGCTTCTGTTTTCATGCAGTGCATTTTTCGGTAAAAATGTCATCTTATCTTTATTCTGTAGGTACACGGTTAAAATCATACCCTACTTATATAGGTTTGATTTTGTCGTACTTGAGGGCTAATTTTTTGCGCTTTTTATTTAGCTTTTTATTAATTTTTTTGTAATATAAAAAGTGACCAAAAAAATATGTTATTTTGGCCATTGACCTTGCGGTTTAATTAACAATATATTTTTATTGTTCGGACGTTTCCGCATGCGGCAATACCACATATGTTTATTTTTATTTACACAATTTTTTTTTTTAAAAGGAAAAGGGGGCTGATTCTTACTTTTATTAGGGAAGGTGTTAAATGATCTTTGTTAACTTCTTTTTTTTTTTTTTGCAGTGTTATAGCCCCCCCCCCCCCCCCCCCCCCCGGTGGCTATTTCACTGCACATACCGATCTCATACACAGATCATTGTTGTGCACTGACACAGCAAAGATCAGTATAATCAGCGGCCGCAATCAATTGCCGATCAAACGCGACAGAGGCAGGTGAGGGGACCTCCGCTCGCGTTCTAGCTGATCGCGCAATTTCACCGCAATGATCCCGATCAGCCCGACTGAGCTGCCGGGAAGCTTTTACTTTCATTTTAGACGCGGCAATTAAGTTTGAATGCCGCGTCTAAAGGGTTAATAGTGCACGGCACAACGATCAGCGCCGCATGCTATTAGCCCAGGGTCCCGGCTTTCATTAGCCACTGGGACCGACCCGGTATGACGCGGGGTCACAGCGTGACCCTGCGTTTTATATCGGGACCTGGCGCAGGGCATACAGGTACGCCCTGCGTCCTTAAGAGGTTAAAAATCCTAACTTTTATATTTCCATCCATAGACTAGCATGAGGGCTTGATTTTTGCAAGACCAGATGGCCTTTGTAATGACATCACTCATTTTACCATAAAATGTATGGCAAAATGAAAAAATACTATTTGTGTGGGGGAAATTGAAAAGAAAACCACAATTTTGATAATTTTGGAAGGTTTAATTTTCACGCTGTACAATTTACGGTAACATTGACATGTTTGCTTTATTCTGTGGGTCAAAACTATTAAAATGATACCCATGATTACATACTTTTCTATTATTGTACCGCTTAAAAAAAAAACCTCTATTTTGGCGACCTATAACTTTTTCATTTTTCGTATAAGCGGTGGTATGAGGGCAATTTTTTTGCACCGTGATCTGTACTTTTTATTGATACCACATTTGCATACATGAAACTTTGAATAATTTTTTTTGGGTGGGTGGAATATTATGTGACAAAAAAGCAGCAATTTTGGATTTTTTTTTTTACGTTTACAACTTTCACAGTAAAGGATCAATAACATTATATTTTGATAGTTCGGACTAGAGATGAGCGAACTTACAGTAAATTTGATTCGTCACAAACTTCTCAGCTCGGCAGTTGATGGCTTATCCTGCATAAATTAGTTCAGCTTTCAGGTGCTCCTGTGGGCTGGAAAAGGTGGATACAGTCCTAGGAGACTCTTTCCTAGCACTGCATCCACCTTTTCCAGCCCACCGGAGCACCTGAAAGCTGAACTAATTTATGCAGGATAAGTCATCAACTGCCGAGCCGAGAAGTTCGTGACAAATCGAATTTACTGTAAGTTCGCTCAACTCTAGTTCGGACATTTACACACGCTGCGATACAAATTTTATTTTTTATTTTTGTTACACTTTCTGGGGGTAAAATGGAAAAAAGGGACAATTTCAATTTTTATAGGGGGAGGGGATTTTTCCAATTTTTTTTTACTTTTACACTTTAAAAGTCCCCATAGGGGACTATTTACAGCAATAATTTGATTGCTAATTCTGTTCAGTGCTATTCATAGGGCATAGCACTGATCAGTGTTACCGGCGATCTTCTGCTCTGGTCTTGATCTCAGACCAGAGCAGAAGACCCCTGGAGGCAGGTGAGGGGACCTCCGTCCGCCATTATGGACGATCGGATCTCCGCGGCAGCGTCACGGGCGATCCAATCACCCATTTTAACAACCGCACTGCCGCAGATGCCGTGATCTGTATTGATCATGGCATCTGAGGGGTTAATGCCGCACATCAGCGTGATCGCTGATGTCCGAGATTACCGGCGGGTCCCTGGCAGCTGATAGCAGCTGGGACCTGCCATGCATAACTTGAGCATGTACAGGACGTAAATATGCATCATGGCGAGTTAAGTACCAGGGCAGCAGGACGTACATTTACGTCCTGTGTCGTTAACGGGTTAAAAAAATTTGCTTTTTTTTTGCCATTTCGTAACCCTATAACATTTTTTTTTTCCGTACACTGGGCTGTATGAGGGCAATTTTTTTACACCGTAATCTGCTGTTTTTATTGGTACAATTTGGGTATCAGACTTTTTGTTCGCTTTTTACTTATTTTTTCTGGATATGTTATAAAAAATTTAGATCAATTTGACAGCAGCGTTCTAAAGGGTTAATAGCCAGCTGGGCTATTAATGGTGGCCCCCAGCTGATTTCCTTGGCCGGGTATGGAGCGGGCTCGGTACTGGAGCCTGCTCCGTACACCCTGAGCGCCGCCTGGTTGTCTGTCTGGCTCTTCTAGCCTGAAGCAGGGCTAATGTCAGCAAAATTCACCTGCCCGCGGCCTGAAACTGCATTTCCCGGGTGTCAGGTGATAGGATTTCCACATCCCTGCATCTCCTTAATCATGCCTCTATGTGTAGAGCATGGCAGCATAAAAAGGTTTGCAATTTGCTGCATTTAGCAAACTAGCCTGGTTCTGTAGCTATCTCTTCTTATAGCCCCTCTTGTTGACAGCTGGTAGTTAGGCTAGGTTCAGACTACGGAATCTCCAGGCAGACAATTTCCGCCTGGAGATTCCGAGTGCGGCCAGCGCTGACTGAATCAGTCAGAGCTAGGACCGCGCGGACACTGCAGTCTCCAATAGACTACAATGTGTTCCACGCGGATTTCCACCTGAAGAAAGAGGAACCCTATTCTTCAGGTGGAAATTTCCAAGCGTATTTTCCGTTCACAAATTCCGCTTCACAAATTCCGAAGTGTGAATTTATGAACGGAAACCCATTCACTACATTATACATTTTAGTAAGCGGAATTTCCGACTGCAATTTCTAAGAGGAATTGCAGGCGGAAATTCCGTAGTCTGAACCTAGCCTTATAGTTCCCATCCACCAGTGACGTCACCCCTGTGGCTCGACCACATGAGTTGAGCGCACATCAGGCTTATTTCAGCACATTTATCATGTCTTCCAGATGCAGGATAGTGCTTTAGCTTTGGAGTTGTCAGACACAGAAGCAGATGACCTGTCTCTGACTACAGCTCATCCACCAGCAATCCTGGAGTTTGATATGCCAGCAGTAGAGGGCAATCAGGGGTGATAAGACAACCCCTTAAATCTAACAAAAACCATGGAGATTTTTTTTTAAATCTTTTGTTAGGAAAGGTCTGTTTTAAATGTATACAAAGATCTACCATCTTCAATCTTAAAAATACAATCCTGTGTGGTCAATTGATTGCCACATGTTAAATGAGTTGCCTTATCACAACAACCTCTGCCCATGTACTAGGGCATATACCTTATTTTTCGCCGTATAAGACGCACTTTTTTTTCCCCAGAACTGGGGGGAAAAAGTCGGTGCGTCTTATACGGCGAATACACCCCTATTGCAGCGATCCCTGCGGCCATCAACGGCCGGGACCCCCAGCTAATACAGGACATCACCGATCTCGGTGATGCCCTGTATTAACTCTTCAGACGCGGCGATCAAAGCTGACCACCGCATCTGAAGGGAAAGTGACACTAACCCGGCTGCTCAGTCGGGCTGTTCGGGACCGCAGCGATTTCACCACAGCGGTCCCGAACAGCCCGACTGAATCGCCGGGTTAGTGCTTACAGGACACCGGGAGGGACCTTACCTGCCTCCTCAGTGTCTTCTCCGTTCAGGGATCCCCTGTATGGCCGGCGCTTTCCTTCCTCATCATCACGTTGTCACGTACGTGCGTCGGCGTGCGTAACGACGTGATGGCGGCGACGGAGGGCGAGGATACCCGGCTGGCAGAGACGTTCCGGAGCGACAGGGACACAGCGACAGCGATGGAGCAACATCCAGGGCAGCGGTGACGGGTCCGGAGCGGCGGGGACACGTGAGTATTACCTCCTATGCAGTGGTCTTCAATCTGCGGACCTCCAGATGTTGCAAAACTACAACTCCCAGCATGCCCGGACAGCCGTTGGCTGTCCGGGCATGCTGGGAGTTGTAGTTTTGCAACATCTGGAGGTCCGCAGGTTGAAGACCACTATTGGGTTCAAAATCTTTATTTTTTTAGATTTTGCACCTATAAATTGGGTGCGTCTTATACGCCGGTGCGTCCTATAGGGCGAAAAATACGGTAGATGACATATAAAGGGCCCCCTTGCGTGAGAACCTGCTCAATGAGCCAGAAGAGCCTCTGAGATGTTGAGTGTTGGGCTTGACATCTGAATGGCCATTATGCGAAAGGGTTATTTTTTGATGAGATAAGCCCTTTGAATTGCTGAAACCCTTCGCAATAAGCTGTCATCTCTGAAGGAAGCTGCAGGCAACAACACATTTCTCTTGAAGTGAAGCTGCAGGGAAAATGCTGTATTACATGGCACTTAATCAAATGAATAGATAAACATTTAATACGTGATCATGCCAAGTCCTCTAGCGTCTGAGCTGCTCTTTTCATCTGCTCTCTGTTGGGGGTCCTAGTGGAGGTGTCCAGCAGGGGTTGTCCGATCACAGAAAACTATGAATAAGGGCAAGCTAAGCATCTGCCAGCAATGTTACATCTAAATCCCACCCTATAGTGAATCTTCGCATAACTAGAAAAATGGAATGAGGAGCGGTTAAGACAAATCTGGGTCCTCATCAACATTTGCAGCACTGTGTCCTGGACTTGAATCTGACCAAAAGCAACATATGCTTGTGTGTGCAGCGCTGCTGAGCAAGACTGTATCTGACAATGGCTATTATGGTCACCTCCTATTTACTATGTACGACTCTTAACTGTGGACCCCCATCCCCAAACAACATGTAAATAAGGAATTTATGGATACAACATTGGCACGTTTCACACACATTATGGGAAAAAAAGTTGTTTGTTCTTAGTAAAAAGTTAAAGTAAAAATTTCTTTTCTATAGCCTACATTTCTTCACATATTTTGCAGGCTGCTTTATCCCATTTATAGTGAAACCCATCAGTCTCCAGACCCTGTTTCATCTCTCCTGAACAATCTTTTGTGCTGATTTTTAATATACAGTGGTCATAAATTAGCTTAGAAAATCATTCAGATGAGGAGAGATAGGGGCTGGATGTTACGCCGAGCACTCCGGGTCCCCGCTCCTCCCCGGAGCGCTCGCAGCGTTTTCCTGTTCGCAGCGCCCCGGTCAGACCCGCTGACCGGGTGCGCTGCGATAATGTCTCTAGCCGGGATGCGATCCGCGATGCGGGACGCACCCCGGCCCGCTTACCAGACTCGTTCCCCGTCTGTTCTGTCCCGGCGCGCGCGGTCCCGCTCCCTAGGGCGCGCGCGCGCCGGCTCTCTGCGATTTAAAGGGCCGGTGCGCCACTGATTGGCGCCTGGTTCTAATTAGTGTGTTCACCTGTGCACTTCCCTATATAACCTCACTTCCCCTTCCCTTCCTTGCCGGATCTTGTTGCCATTGTGCCAGTGAAAGCGTTCTTTGTATGTCCCAAGCCAGTGTTCCAGACCTCTTGCCGTTGCCCCTGACTACGATCCTTGCTGCCTGCCCTGACCTTCTGCTACGTCCGAGCTTGCTCTTGCCTAATCCCTTGTACCGCGCCTATCTAAGCAGTCAGAGAGGTTGAGTCGTTGCCGGTAGATACGTCCTGGTTGCTACCGCCGCTGCAAGACCATTCTGCTTTGCGGCGGGCTCTGGTGAATACCAGTAGCAACTTAGAACCGGTCCGCCGGCACGGTCCAAGCCAATCCCTCTCTGACACAGAGGATCCACCTCCAGCTAGCCGAATCCTGACACTGGAGATGTGCCCTCTGGACTTGACATAAAAGAACTTGACACAGAGAAATACAAACAAAGTTTTCAATAATGATCTATGGTAAAAATGTTATTTACACCATAGTACAATACAATAATAAAAATTACATTTAGGGTTGTCCATAGCCGTTAAAAGACACACTATCTAATATGCCTATTTGCATGATATTGCTACAATGATGGTCTAACATACTGGATGTAAACTCTCTACACCTGTCTATATTTTCTATAGATAAACACATTTAATCAATGTATTACTGTAATTTCCTTATGCTATGTTTCCATTCCATAGTACGACAGCCACAAAAAGTTGCTCGCCGGGTCTTCACTAACAGCCGGGAACGCTGGAGACAGCAGAATGTTAATGGTGCCTTTGCTGAGCTACGGAAGCTGATCCCTACTCATCCACCTGATAAGAAGCTGAGCAAAAATGAAATCCTGCGTCTGGCTATGCGATACATTACCTTTCTGGTTGGTTTGTTGGGTGACCAACACAATTCCCCTCCTAAAACATCTCCTTCGAAAAGGAAATATACACAGACTGCCCATGCTTTGGCTCCAAAGGTCAAGGAGAGTCATAGCCCGAATACTAACTTGCCTGTTCTGGAAGATGAGGAGAAAACCAGATGCTTTGAGGGTACAGTGTCCCCAATGTCTGGTAGCTGTGGGGACAGCATAGAAACTGATGAGGATGGTGACAGAGAAAGTGTTTCCTCCTCGACAAGTACAAAAATGACTCTGATCACATCAGAAGTAGGAGAAAGTCGGTGAGGACCGTGAAAGGAAGGAGGACGCCAGATACTGTAACTTTACTATAGCTGATCCTCCTTCGTAACTTCACTGCAGTAAATGGACCTACTACAATGAACATCACTGAATAAAACTGTCATTGTTTTTCTTAATGGTGTACAAGTAAATAGTAAACAGGTAAATCTGCTTAAGTCCAAAGTCTACTTAAGGATTTGATGCACAGGATTTTCTCCTGAAGATTTCATGGTAAATTAAATGACTGAGCACAGCTTCTAATCTGCGCAGGATCCTGTACGTGTGAATGTACCCTAAAGGGGTACCCTGCCCCTAGACATCTAATCCCCTATCCAAATGTCACGCCATGCACCCTCGTAACGTCACCCCCCCCCCCCATTAGTTTCTATGGGAGGAAGCGTGACGGCAAAGGCATGAATGGAGGGGGCGTGGCGTGATGTCTAGGGGTTGAGTACCCCTTTAAACAGTCGATGCCTATTAACAGAGGTTGCATAAAAAGTGTAGCACTGTGAGCTATGCTGTTCACAGAATTCCCTGAGCCCTTAACCTAAATATAGGTGCAGGTCCCAGAGGTAGGATCTGCATCTAGGGGACAATTATGGCATATCCTGTGGATTTACCATAAATGTCCCAAATGGGAATACCCCTTCAAAGGGGTTGTCTGGGCTGCACTTATTATTCATAAATATGTCTGCCTTACTACCTGCCTTGCTCCCCAGCCATCCCTAGTATCCTCAGGGTCTATTCACATGTACAGTATTCTGCGCAAATTGGATGCACAGGATTTTATATAACAGATTTCAACGTAAACTAAATGACTGAACACAGTTTCCAATCCTGCACATAAAATCCTGTGCATCAAATCTGCGCAGAATACTGTAGGTATGAATAACCATAAAACTTCGGTCTCTGCAGCGCAGTGTTTTAGGGTTTATAGATGTGACGTTATAGACCCACTCAGCCAGGACAACCCCTTTAAGTGAATAGGGCCAAACTTCAATACCAGATATAAAAAGCTTTTACAGAAACTACACCACTCTTATTGGATTATATGTGAATGTAATGCTGTCCATTAAGTAAAAAAAAAAAATTAAAACATACCCACCTATACTTACCCACCAGTCCTGATGCAGCTTCTTTCTGTCCTCTGCCGCTTATCTCTTCTGCTTGTTTCCAAGATGATAATATGGTGCAGGACTTGTCCGCTCTGCCAATCACTGGACATAGCAGAGTCCCATCTTGGTCAGTGATTGGCTCAGCAGGCAGGTGCTGCCCAAACGCATTGTCTCGGAAGAGACGAGTTACGGGGGGCCAGAAGCAGCTGCAGGGGACCAGGGTGGGTAGGTATGTTTTTTTCTTCTTTTTTTTACAACATGGACAGCATTATATATATTCAACTCCATTGAAAACATCTTATCCTCTATCCAATTGTTTTCAGCGTATGTTGTTTTTTATAACAGTGCTAACCTAAGTAACCCATGAACTGTGCCAGAAACTGGTAGTGCCGTCAAGAGACATATTCCTCTACAGCAGTGTTTCCCAACCAGTGTGCCTCCACTGTTGCAAAACTACAACTCCTAGCATGAAAAAGGCCTTATGCATAAGGATATATGCACTAGAGAAGTAGCCTATGTAATCCAGCTTAAGATAACATGTAAAAAGAAAAAAGCTAATAAGTAATTTGACCCTCTACGTCTACAAGACTAGGAAACAAGGCCGAAGCCCTCCTATGCTACAGAGCTCTCTGTTATTTATGTATACCACTGGCTATATATACCACTGGTTACTGGTTTTGTTGCACTAAACATTACTACATGTGGTGGCCCAGTACGGGAGTTGTTACCCCGTACCCTTGCTTCCTTGTCAGGCAGCCTCCCTGCAGTGTCCCCTGGACCCCCCTGCATCTGTTCTACTGTAATCCCCAATGTTATGTATATGAGAATGTTGTTTCTTTAAGAAAGGTTAATGTGGTAGAGGGGTGTGAGCTGCAGGGCAGATGCAATTACCCTAGGGGCAGATGGCAATAACCCCTTGTATTCGTGATGCCAGGGTGTGGTTTATCCTCAATACCACCCGAAGGTATACCGCTGGATCCTGGGCTAGGCACGGGGGCAATAATTACTCCGAAGCCAAGTTACGGTCAAGGGTAGCTTTACTGAGTGACAGATGGTACAGTCTATAGAGTGTAGCCGGGCCCACAGAGGTGACCAGTGACTTCAGAGACCTTAATGGCTTGCTGGGACTTTTGGACAATTTAGAGCAGGCCACGTTGACTTGACAATAGATGACAGTGGCTGACTTGACTTGACTGGAGACAGACAAAGCTGTGACTTTAGCTTACTTGTAGACTTGTAGCTTGTGGCTGCAGACTTGACTTGAGGCTCCTATGACTGTAGACACACTCCTAGACTCAACTGTACCTCAGCAAAGACTCAGGAACTAAGAAAGAGAAGAGACTCCTTCCAAGGCTTTTATGGGGAAGACTCTGGTGGGGTCCCATTGGTCACCCTTGAGTCACCTGGTCACTGATACCTCCTGGGTAACAATCACATGACAACTGGTGATCACATGTTAATATTTCTTAAAGGGGAATTCCAGGCAAAAACTTTTTTTATAATAAATAAATATATATATATATATATATATATATATATATATATATATTTATATTTATATATATATCTCAACTGGCTCCGGAACGTTAAACAGATTTGTAAATTACTTCTATTAAAAAATCTTAATCCTTCCAATAGTTATTAGCTCCTGAAGTTTTCTGTCTAACTGCTCAATGATGATGTCACGTTCCGGGAGCTGTGCATAATGGGAAAATATCCCCATAGGAGCTGCACAGCTCCCGGGACGTGACATCATCATTGAGCAGTTAGACAGAAAACTTCAGAAGCTAATAACTATTGGAAGGATTAAGATTTTTTAATAGAAGTAATTTACAAATCTGTTTAACTTTCCGGAGCCAGTTGATATATAAAAAAAGTTTTGGCCTGGAATACCCCTTTAAAGATACAACATTCTTATATACATAACATAGGGGATAATATACATTTACGGTAGAACAGATGTCGGGGGGTGGGGGGGCCCAAGGGACACTGCAGGGTGGCTGCCTGACAGGGCAGCAAGACTACGGGGTAACAACTCCTGTACAGGGCCACCACAAACTCCCCCTCTTAAACACAGCTGTCCTCAACACCCAATCCTTGTGGGGCGGATGACTGGAAGTGGCCACTGGGGCCTAGACTGACAGTTCCTGGGGCTTTATTGTCGAACGTCCTTCACAGGTCTGAATAAAAAGAACTGAGACGAGTCCATGTAGCATTTTTGTGAAGACGTCCATACATGTTCCTTTCAATAACGGGACATAAACATGTGGGATTCATTACCCTTATAACTACATTTTTTTATCACATTTAATATACTTGAGTCGGATCAGGCTCCCTGAGGCTCTATACCTGATGCCTTAGCTACTGGGGTCCTTCAGCACTAACCACTACTCCCCAGAACTCTATACATGTTTTTATATAACATACCAGTGTTACCTTCATATACAGCAACTCTGTCACTCTACGTGCTTTATTTATATTTTCAGGGGAACCCACTGGCCAGCAGAGTACCCTGTACACGTGGACATAAAAAATGTTAGACAGGTGAATTATGGACTGGAAATGGACATGTTACATACAGTCCTAACAGGGCATTTGACTAGCTTTCATAATACATTATGTAAGCTGAGTGAATTAGACAATGTGTTATACTGACAACAGCTGGTAGTTGTCATGGCGGTGAGGTGGAGGCTACGCTTCTCCTGATCTGGTCAGGATACCTCCTAAATAAATTGCCATGAACGAAATACTCAGGGGGAGATTCTCAAAAACTGCTGTAATTTCTGTTCCAGCGATATTATTCACACCTTTTTTTTTTTTTATCCTTACATTTTCAAAGGTCTCTTGTGCTGCTTTGAAAAGATGAAAATATGTGAAAATTCATTTTCACGCTACTTTTGTTGTTTTTTGTTCGCGGCAACATTTTTTTTGTTGCAGCTATATTGGATTTTTGTCGCCAAAATTGCAGAGTTTGGCGCCAAAATCTGTAATATTGGCACCAAAATTGTCAATTTTTGTGGCAAATTTTACATCCGAGAAAATCCTGGCCGAAATATCTCATGAAATATTCCATGGTTACTAGTGCCCAAACAAGCGATAACTGTATAAATAAAGCATTTCTGAGCTTAAATGTGAATGCAGGTGCAGTGACCAAGAAAAAAATAAAACAATAAATATATTTTTTAATATTTTTCAATAGTAATTATTTATTGTTTTTCTAATTACTTAACACCTTTTCCCACAAAAACAAAGAAAAACAAAAACAATAAGACTACAACAATTTCTGTGATTTCTACACTCAAAAAGCTGGTGTGAAATTTTTGATGTAAACTGGACTCTCACCCCTTTGAAAATATCATGTAAAGCAGACAATATAGGTGGACACGCCCACTTTTACAAAACTGATGTGAACAGTGTAAACCGCGGCACAAAGCCCTTTGAAAATGTGGTTGATACTTTTTGCGTCACAATTTTAGCGGGAAATTCATTCTTTTTGGCCACAAAATTCTTTGAGAATCTCCCCCACTGTACACTTAACTACTTAAGGACCCAGGGTGTACCTGTACATCCTGAGTCCACTCCCGTTCTATAACGCAGGGCCACTGCGTCATAGCAAGTAAGGCCCGGCCTCTAACAATGGCCGGGGCCTGTGGCTAATAGCCCGAGGCACTGATCGCGGTGCCACTCGCTATTAACCCTTTAGAAGCGGCGTTCAAAGTTGATCGCCACGTCTAAAGTGAAACTAAACTGCTGCCGGTTAGCTCATGGGGCTGTTCCCGAACACCTGTAGGACACCAGGAGGGTCCCCTTACCTGCCTCCTGCTGTCCGATCGCCGAATGACTGCTCAGTGCCCGAGATCCAGGCATAAGCAGTCAAGTGGCAGAATCATCGATCAATGGTTTCCTATGAAAAACCATTGATCAATGTTAAAGATCAGTGTGTGCAGTGTTATAGCTCCCTATGGGAGCTGAAACATTGTAAACAAACAAACAAACTGGAAAAAAAAAGTTAATAAAGATCATTTAACCCCTTCCCTAATAAAAGTAAGAATCACCCCTCTTTTCCCATTAAACAAAATAAACAAGTGTAAATAAAAATAAACATATATGGTATCGCCGCATGCGGAAATGTCCGTATTATAAAAATATATAATTAATTAGACCGAACGGTCAATGGAGTACGCGCAACAAAATTCCAAAGTCCAAAATAGTGTATTTTTGGTCACTTTTTATATAATGAAAAAATGAATATAAAGCGATCAATAAATTCGATCAATATAAAAATGATACTGCTGAAAACTTCAGATCACAATGCAAAAAATTAGCCCTCATACCGCCCCATACGCGGAAAAATAAAAAAGTTATAGGGGTCAAAATAAGACAATTTTAAACGTATAAATTTTCCTGCATGTAGTTATGATTTTTTTCAGAAGAACGACAAAATCAAACTTATATAAGTAGGATATCAATTTAATCATATGGACCTACAGAATAAAGATAAGGTGTAAATTTTACCAAAAAATATACTGTGTAGAAACAGAAGCCCCCAAATTTACAAAAGGGCGTTTTTTTCTTCAATTTTGTCGCACAATGATTTGTTTTTCCGTTTCACTGTAGAATTTTGGGTAAAATTACTGATGTCATTACAAAGTAGAATTGGTGGCGCAAAAAATAAGCCATCATATGGATTTTTAGGTGCAAAATTGAAAGAATTATGATTTTTTAAAGGCAAGGAGGAAAAAACGAAAGTGCAAAAACGGAAAAACCTTGGGTCCTTAAGGGTTTAAACATTTTCGTACATTTTCACATCAGCTTTTTGATTGTAAAAATCACATAAATAGTTGTAGTTTTATTGTTTTTTTTTTTTTTTTTTTGGGGGGGGGAAGGTGTTATTTAAGTAGTTATTTAAAAAATAAATAATAATTATTAAAAAAAATTATAAAAAATACATACATATATATATGTGAATTCAGGTAGAAAACAGACATGGCGCACATCTACAATCTTGTATAATGATCTGATTGCTTCTCAGCATAATATCAAAAACTAACAGGTTGTTAGTATACATTTTTGATCGAAAAGTACAAGCCCACTCGCCACGTCAAGGCTACCTATTCAGAGTGGGTCCCTAACGTCCCTAGTATAAAATGGCGTAGCACTGGGCGGCGACCACCACCGCCGCGATACCAGCGTCCCCGGGGGGGGGGGGGGGGGGGGGGAATGACCCACTGGCAGAGCGGCCACTCAAACCAGTCTATGGGCCACACCCGCCCGCAGACACAGCGCCACGGCAGCAACGGACGCCGCCCAGCACCACACCAGTGTGAACAATGTGTAATGGCTCACTTACCATGCTCTCCCAGTCAGACTGGGAGGCTACTAGGAATGAAATGGCCCTTATGTAGCTAATCACTACCTATATAGGGTTGGGCTGAGGGGGTGGGGAAGAGTGCAGCACATGTTCAAACAAAAAAAAAAAAAAGGGGAAGAAAGAAATCACAGTGTGAATTCAGGTAGAAAACAGACATGGCGCACATCTACAATCTTGTATAATGATCTGATTGCTTCTCAGCATAATATCAAAAACTAACAGGTTATTAGTATACATTTTTGATCAAAAAGTACAAGCCCACTCGCCACGTCAAGGCCACCTATTCAGAGTGGGTCCCTAACGTCCCTAGCATAAAATGGCGTAGCACTGGGCGGCGACCACCACCGCCGCGACACCAGCGTCCACGGGGGGGAACGACCCACTGGCAGAGCGGCCCCAATGCCACTCAAACCAGTCTATGGGCCACACCCGCCCGCAGACACAGTGCCACGGCAGCAACGGACGCCGCCCAGCACCACACCAGTGTGAACAAGGTGTAATGGCTCACTTACCATGCTCTCCCAGTCAGACTGGGAGGCTACTAGGAATGAAATGGCCCTTATGTAGCTAATTACTACCTATATAGGGTTGGGCTGAGGGGGTGGGGAAGAGTGCAGCACATGTTCAAACAAAAAAAAAAAAAAAAAAAAGGGGGAAGAAAGAAATCACAGTGTGAATTCAGGTAGAAAACAGACATGGCGCACATCTACAATCTTGTATAATGATCTGATTGCTTCTCAGCATAATATCAAAAACTAACAGGTTGTTAGTATACATTTTTGATCAAAAAGTACAAGCCCACTCGCCACGTCAAGGCCACCTATTCAGAGTGGGTCCCTAACGTCCCTAGCATAAAATTGCGTAGCACTGGGCGGCGACCACCACCGCCGCGACACCAGCGTCCATGGGGGGGAACGACCCACTGGCAGAGCGGCCCCAATGCCACTCAAACCAGTCTATGGGCCACACCCGCCCGCAGTCACTGCACCTGCACTCACATTTAAACTCAGAAATGTTTTATTTATACAGTTATTGTCTGGGCACTAGTAACCATGGAATATTTCATAAAATGTTTCTGTCAGAATTTTCTGGGTTGTAAAATTTGGCGCAAAAATCTGCAATTTTGGCGCCAAAATTGCAGATTTTTGGCCAAACTCTGCAATTTTTTGAGCAAAAAAATGTAATATGGCTGCAAAAAAAAAAAAAAATTTGGCACGAAATTTTTTTTAAAGAAAAGTGGCCCGAAAATAAATTTTCACATATTTTCATATTTTCAAAGCAGCACAAGAGACCTTTGAAAATGTGAGGAGGAAAATAAAAGGTGTGAATAATATCGCTGGAACAGAAATTACAGTAGTTTTTAAGAATCTCCCCCACAATATACATTTTATTACAGCACACTATAAACATTATAGTACACCACCATGTGCATTCACTTGACAGTATATACATGTTTTTCTAGTACTGCTCCACAATTCTGGTACGTTCTGAGTTCTCAGTAAAGAATCACGGGTAAAAGCCAGGCACATGCTTAAGTATATGGTTACTAATAAACTTCTTGACAAGTTCGTCAGGCACTTCTTTTTGAACGTTGCATAACCTGTAACAACAAAAGTACTTCACAAACCAAAGTTAGTGACAGATAACAGAATTATCACTGGTAGACTTCTTCAGCCTGGATATTTGCCATCCTATCCTCGCCTGTCGGACTGTTTCCGAGGCTGAGAGATGTATCGGGGTCCACGGGACTGTGCCCCCTTTAATGGACTCACTTGGGTGTTTTAGTTCACCTGGGACAAGGTAGACTCGGTAATGGACGGGCTGATGGTGACCACCATTTGCACTGCAGCAGCTTGCGCCACTGGGGGAACAACAGTTGGTGCCTGTTGGGCCGGCCAAACCTCCTCTGTGGGAGTAGGCCGAGGCACTTTGGTTGGTGCCTGCTGGTTAGGCCAAACCTCCTCGACCACAGGAGTAGGCCTGGGCACATTCAGAGACTACTGTGGTAGATACTTTGGTGCCATGACAGGCACTTCGAGCATGTAGATCTCTTCCTTCTGGACGGTACCTCTGACTTTAGGTAGCAACAAACCAAACTGTGTCCCATTCGTCTGATGGGAAGTAGGCAAACGGAACTTGAGTTGGATTCTTTGGACGGGTCACTGCAGCCGCCCATTCTCCTCTCATGCTCTGTACAGGAGTGTACTCCTTGATCTCCCTGCTCTCTAGAGAATGCAATAATGGGGGGAGATAGTATCTCTGCACTGCCCGATGATTGACCAAGTTGGTCCCACTATGACGACAGTCCATGAGGGTGCAAAACTTTGTCGAATTTCAAGACCGTGGCTCGGCGGCGTTCCAGGGATGGCTTTCCCTCTCGGGGATGTTCCAGCTTTCTAATGTACAGGGCCTCTAATGCTTTAGTGTCCTGTTGCTGCGCCTGTTGCACCTCACATGGCAACAGCTTCAGCCCATATATTTCCACTCTTTGGGCCCTCAGCCCTTCTACAATCTCGCCCACCTGGGCTTCTCTTCTGGCCCTCTCGGACTTGGCCGTTGGAACTGGGGTATGGGACTTCCCTGGCAGGGGAAGAAGGTGCTCCCTCATATATTGTATCAGTCCAGGCTCATCTCCAAACAACCACTTAGGTAATGTTGGTGACCGGGGATGTACAGCAGACTTCTGGACCTGGGGGAGTTTGCTCTGGGCTAGTGGTAGAAGGAGGGGTAGAGAAAGCAGCCTCAGCAGGGATACTCACTTCTGACTCCTTAGTGTGGATTTTGGCCCAGGACCCCCAGGTCCGGTGGTGGTGGTGGGGGGGGGGGGGGGGGGCAGCCTCACCGTTAATAATCCTCTTGAAGACTTCAGCATACCCTCTGCTGGGGTTGCTGGCCAGTTTCCATTGTCCTCGGGCAGGACTTGGTAGGAGGCCTCCTCGGCCCCGATGGAGATCCTCTGGAGATGGTAAGCTAATTCTTGAAACATGTGTGCCCCTGCGACTTTCCGGGCCTCCAGCACCATCTTGGGACTCTCCGACCTCGTGCTTGCCTGTTCCGCGATGTTGCTCCACTTGCTGACTTCCGGCAAACTGTAAGGATCCAGTGGCGCTGCTTCTTTTATGCAGGTCTCCGGGAAAATGGCCACCGGCTGGAAGTGCGTCAGCGGTGCAGTGCTGACTTCCGCTCACCCGGCAAAAAGGGGCGGAGCTTTACAGTTCCAAGGGACATTTTTGTGTGCTTCTCCAGCATATCTTTAACCCTTGCAGGTACAGGCAACACTTTGTAACACAGCTGTCACGCACCTGGTAGGAGGCTGTCATGGTGCTGGAAGTGGATCCTCCACCTGTGTGGCTGATGACTCGGACCGTATTGGGGAGCGGAGTCTAAGGTGCCGCTGGTTTTCACCAGAGCCTGCCGCAAGGCAGGATGGGCTTACTGCGGCAGGCGACACCCAGGTCGCTTCCCCCCGACACGGATCGACCACACAGGTAACTGGGCAAGGCGAGGTACAGAAGGATGAGGCTGTAGCGTAGTCAAATGTAGCAGAAGGTCAAGGCAGGCGGCAAAGGTTTGTAGTCAAAAAACGTAGCAGGAAGGTCTGGATACACGGGAATGGCAATCAGGCAAAGGGTACGCTTTCTCTGTGGGAGGTGCAGGGACTTTATAAAGTAGTGTCAGGTGCAAACAGTAATTATGGGCATACTGGCCCTTTAAATCTCAGAGCTCCATCGCGCGCGTGCCCTAGGAGACAGGGGCGCACGCGACGGAGTCAAGACACAGGAGCGGAAGTGGCAGCAGTACAGGGTGAGTGACGGGCTGGGATTCGCATGCGGGCGCATCCCGCGATGTGCATCCTGGCCCCGCTGGGAGTAGGGACAATGCGCTCAAGGCCGACATGTGCGGCCGTAGCGCAGGTTGTAACAATAGCGTCAGACCTGATCTTGCACATGGTTGACACAGTACTTGAACACTTCACAATGACGGACAGCAGTCTTTTCTTCACCATTTCACAAGTGCCTCGGGTAAAACACTTTTCACTGACAAAAGTCCCCTACACTTTCTGGCGTAAATTTCCTTCGCATCGGCATGCAATCTTCTGACAATACTGGACCCAGTTCCGATTGGGGGGGGGGGTACTTTAGGCATAAGGCGCACACCCGTATCCTGTTCGTAGGATGCCAAAAGTTGTAGGAGGCCTGCTACCAAGTCCCGCTGCCCAAGGACGATGGAGACTGGCAAGCAACCCCGGTGTAGGGTACGCCGAGATGTTCAAGAGGATTGTCACCGGTGAGGCTGTCCCCCCACCACCGGACCTGGGGGTCCTGGGCCTAAATCCACACCAATAAGTCAAAAGTGAGTATCCCGGCTGAGGACGCTTTCTCTACCCCTCCTTCTACTCCTAGCCCAGAGCAAACTCCCCCAGGTCCAGAAATCAGCTATATGTTCCTGGTCACCACCATTACCTAAGTGGTTATTTGGCGATGAGACTAGACTGATACAATATATGAGGGAGCACCTTCTTTCCCTACCAGGGAAGTTTCATCCCTCAGTTTCGACGGCCCAGTCCGAGAGGGCCAGAAGAGAAGCCCAGGTGGCCGAGATTATAGAAGGGCTGAGGGCCCAAAGAGTGGAAAGATAAGGGCTGAAGCTGATGCCATGTGAGGTGTGACAGGCGCAGCACCAGGACACTAGATCATTAGAGGCCCTTTACATTAGAAAGCTGGAACATTTCCCAAGAGGGAGAGCCACCCCTGGAATGCTGCTGAGCCACGGTCGTAAAATTCGACAAAGTGCGGGGGTTTGGCACCCTCATGGACTGTTGTCATGGTGGGACCATCTTGGTCAATCGTCGAGAAGTGCAGAGAGACTATTTCCCCCCATCATTGCATTCTCTAGAGAGCGGGGAGATCGTGAAGTACACTCCTGTACAGAGCATGAGAGGAGAGTGGGCGGCTGCAGTGACCCGTCCACAGAAGCCAACTCAATTCCATTTGCCTACTTCCCATCGGACGACTGGGACGCAAATCCCTTTGGTTTATTGCCACTTAAAGTCAGAGGTACCATCAGGAAGGAAGAGATCTACATGCCTGAAGTGCCTGTCATGGCACCAAAGTATCTACCACAGTCGTCTTTGAATGTGCCCAGGCCTACTCCTGTGTTCGAGGAGGTTTGGCCTAACCAGCGGGCACCAACCAAAGTGCCCCGGCCTACTCCCACAGAGGAGGTTTGGTCGGCCCAACATGCACCAACTGCTGTTCCCCCAGTGGCGCAAGCTGCTGCAGTGCAGATGGTGGTCACCATCAGCCCTACCATTACCGAGTCAGCCTTGTCCCGGGTGAACTGGAACACCCGAGTGAGTCCATTTGAGGGGGCACAGTCCCGTGGACCCCGTTACATGTCCCAGCCTCAGAAACAGTCCGACAGGCGAGGTTGGGATGGCAAATATCCAGGCTGAAGAAGTCTACCAGTGATAATTCTGCTATCTGTCACTAACTTTGCTTTGTGAAGTACTTTTGTTGTTACAGCTTATGCAACGTTCAAGAAGAAGTGCCTGACGAACTTGTCAAGAAGTTTATTCGTAACCATATACGCAAGCATGTGCCTGGCTTTAAGCCGAGATTCTTTACTGAGAACGCAGAAAGTACCAGAACTGTGGAGCGGTACTAGAAAAACATGTATATACTCTCAGAGTAATATATTTTTGTTAAAATTTTTGCACAAGTGAATGCACGTGGTGGTGTACTATAATGTTTATGGTATGCTGTAATAAAATGTATATAATGTGTTTGTACAAAAATGTTTAAGTGTACAGTGTCTTTTGTTCATGGCAATTTATATAGGAGGTATCCTGACCAGATCAAGAGAAGTGTAGCCCCTACCTTACCGCCATGATAACTACCAGATAGGTATAAGGGATAATGGTAGTTCTGTGTACAAAGTTGTCAGTATAACACATAGTCTAATTCAATCAGCTTACATAATGTATTTTGTAAGCTAGTGAAATGCCTAGTTAGGACTGTATCTAACATGTACATTTCCAGCCCATAATTCACCTGTCTAACATTTTTTTATGTCCACGTGCACAGGGTACTCTCCTGGCCAGTGGGTTCCCCTGAAAATATAAATAAAGCACGTAGAGCGACAGAGTTGCTGCATTTAAAAGTAACACTGGTATGTTATATAAAAATATGTATAGAGTTCTGGGGAGAAGTGGTTAGTGCCGATGGGCCCCAGTAGCTAAGGCATCAGGTAGAGTCTCAGGCAGCCTGATCTGACTCAAGTATATTAAATGTGATAAAAAATGTAGTTAGAAGGGTAATGAATCCCACATGTTTATGTCCCATTATTGAAAGGAACATGTATGGATGTTTTCACAAAAATGCTACATGGACTCGTCTTAGTTTTTTTTATTCAGACCTGTGAAGGACGTTCGACAATAATGTCCCAGGAACTGTCGGTCTAGGCCCCAGTGGCCATTTCCAGTCGTCCGCCCTCCAGGACTGGGCACCGAGGACAGTGTTTAAGAGGGGGAGTTTGTCAGTGGCCCAGTACGGGAGTTGTTACCCTGTACCCTTGCTGCCCAGTCAGGCAGCCTCCATGCAGAGTCCCCTGGGCCTCCCCTGCATCTGTTCTCTGTAATTGTATAATATCCCCTATGTTATGTATATGTGAGTTGTCATGTGATTGTTACCTAGGAGGTATCAGTGACCAGGTGACTTAAGGGTGACCAATGGGGCCCCACCAGAGTCTCCCCCATAAAAGCCCTGGAAGAAGTCTCTTCTCTCTCTTAGTTCCTGAGTCTTTGCTGAGGTGCAGTGGAGCCTAAGAGTGTGTCTGGAGTCATAGGAGGCCTCAAATCAAGTCTGCAGCCACAAGCTACAAGTCTACAAGTAAGCTAAAGTCACAGCTTAGTCTGTCTCCAGTCAAGTCAAGTCAGTCACTGTCATCTATTGTCAAGTCTAAATTGTCAAGTCTGATCTAAATTGGCCAAAACCACTGCAAGTCCTAGCAAGCCCTTAAGGTCTTTGAAGTCACTGGTCACCTCTGTGGGCCCGGCTACACTGTATAGACTGTACCATCTGTCACTCAGTAAAGCTACCGTTGCCCGTAATTTGGCATCGGAGTCATAATTGCCCAGCCTTGCCTAGCCCAGGATCCAGCGGTATACCTTTTGGTGGTATTGAGGATATTCCACACCCTGGCATCACAAATACAAGGGGTTAATGCCATCTGCCCCTAGGGTAATTCCATCTGCCCTGCATCATACCCCATACCACATATACAATATGACTACTTCGAGCGGGATGGACTGAAAGCCATTGGACAATATTTTTGACTGCCTTGTATAACATGTTCATACAGTAACTACTGCACTAAAGATCAAAGGGATTACAGCTCTCGCCCGCTGCCAGCTTTTCTAGAAATACGAATTCAGCAGCTGACGGAGCAACGTGGGACCTGAGCTATTTAATGACCGGAACAAAAGAACGGACAACGTTCCAGTGAGTGACCTTGTGGAGAACAATGACTGGAATGCAGCACTGGAGCGTGAACAATATGGACTTTTCATACAAAGACAATATATGAAACATAGAACCCACAATCACTGTGTCCCATAATGCTTTGTGACAAAACAAGATATATAAAACACAAACAACGTGTGTGTGTGTGTTTTTTATGGACTCATTGGCAACATGGCTGCCTAAAATAATTATTATTGTTGAATTTAGAATGAGAATCAATAGTGAGAATCTGTTTTTATAAGATCCTAAAATGAACCTGTTACAGAGTAAATGCAGGGAGCATGTTCTAGAGCTGAGCAGATTTATATATAGATTTGAGGTAAAGGTCCCAGGATAGAACAAAGAAGCGGTGATCCAGCACTTGAAATTACGAAAAGCTTTATTGAAGATCACTGGACACAGGTAAAACCGACCATACCATAAGACGCGTTTCGAGCGCATGTGCTCGAAACGCGTCTGATGGTATGGTCGGTTTTACCTGTGTCCAGTGATCTTCAATAAAGCTTTTCGTAATTTCAAGTGCTGGATCACCGCTTCTTTGTTCTTTTTTGGAAGTGCCCTGCTGGGCACGGATCCGTGCACTATCACGAGGTGGTGAGCTGGCAATTTTCCACAAGGATAACTTGTCATTTATTCATTTAATTCTGGGCTAAGTAGTCACGTGGGCGGTCCAACTCAGTGACTAATAGTAATCTGTGACCATGGAGAGAGCTGTCAAACCCTCTACTCACCTTCAGGACTCCTGCAGAGCCTCCGATGTCCGGCCAGGTCCCCGGATTTTTTCCACCCGGAGTGACGTCAGAGCCCAGTATGTAATACTGCCACTTATCCAATAACTTTCCATGCAGACATCACTGTCCAGATCTGCTAGTGATTGGCCAGCAATTGGCTGAGCAGCAGTATGACACTCTGGACCCTACCTCACTCCGAGCCAAAGCAAAAAACAAACAACTCGCACCGGATCACTACGCCTCACAAGAGGAATCTGGTAGCGGGGAACTGCTTTTTCTCTTCATTCAGAAACACAAGAACACCCGACTGAGCCAAATCTTACGGTGTATGGAGGGGTTGGAAAATATATCGGTCAGTAAAACTAATGGGGGCTCAAGTCCCTGCCATCTGTACAGGTAAAAGGATGACCAGCTATACGGTCTACAGAAGTGTTTTAAAACAGTGTGCCTCCAGCTGTTGCAAAACTACAACTCCCAGCATACCCGGACAGCCTTTGGCTGTCCAACCATGCTGGGAGGTGTAGTTTTGCAACACTTGATAGAAAACACTGGTCTAGGGCCTGCTGAGTGAGGGAAGCTTGCTAAATGTTGAGATCATGAGCAATTAAGTTAATATAACTGTGTTAGAGAGTCGTTCATAATGAAACCCTTCAATAATTTAACCAACCTAACCTCTACACTGGGGCTACACTTTAATTTAATATAAATTAATCAGTAACTATAACAAACCTCAGTGGACATACAACACAATACAAATTGTAATTCCCGGCATCCAGGAAAATAAGTACAGAAAATTTGCACATTTTGCTAGTCTTTGCGTGTTCTCCCAATATAAAATTGCAGAAGTTTGTGGTTTAGACGTTTGCATTTCACAAGAGCAGAAGAAAGTGATGTAACTGGGACATCACAAGAAAACAAAAAGGGGGAGATTTATCAAAACCTGTCCAGAAGAAATGTAGCTGAGCTGCCCATAGCAACCAGATCGCTTCTTTAATTTTTCAGAGGCCTTTTAAAAAAATGAAAGAAGCGATCTGATTGGTTGCTATGGGCAACTCGGCAACTTTTCCTCTGGAAAGGTTTTGATAAATCTCCCCCATTGTCTTGAATCACAGCAACTGTACAGGCGATGTTATGTTAGTCCTATCCTATAGTCATTTGGTGGAATGATTATTAAAGTGTCATCCAAAAAATCCAAAATTAAAGTCTAATATACACAATCATTATTAGGCTGCATTCACATAACATGTCTTACATACGGGGACCGGATCCGTCTGGCAGATGGGAAAACCGGGAGCTCCCGTATCCCAGCTGGACCCGGCCCCCGTCTCATTTATTTGAATGAGCCGACCGGAGTCAGATAGTGACTCCGGTTGGCTCATTTTTGCCCCGTATCCGGTTTTGTGACCGGACTTAAAAGCATGGTATACTACGGTTTTAAGTCCGTCGCAAAACCGGATATGTGGGAAAAAATTTATTTCAAATGAATGAATGAAATGGGGGTCGGGTCCTGGGGTACAGGAGCGCCCGGTTTTCACATCTCCCAGCCGGGTCCGGTCGCCGTATGTAAGAAACGTTGTGTGAATGCATCCTAAGAAGGTACAATACAGTAGAGGCTTGAAGGTGTACTCCAGTACTTAACAACTTATCCCTTATTCACAGGATAGGGGATAAGTGTCTGATTGCAAGGGGTCCGACCGCTAGGACCCCGTGATCTACCTGGCACCCTGGCTCTTCCCCAATGCACAAAGCAGGCACAGCTCAGTGCACAAAGCTGTGTCGACCACCGCACGGATCTGTGGCCGACACACTTACTCCATGCATCTCTATGGGAGAGCCAGAGTTACAGCACTTGTTTATCTCCAGCACTCCCATAGAGATCATAGAGAGGGTGTGTCGACTTTTTTTTTGTGCTGTGGTCGCTCCATGCACTGAGCGGTGCCCACTGCGGGGTGTCAATCTGAAGATCGTGGTGACCCCTTTAAATGTTCACAATTTTTTTTCTGTGTCCATACATCTAAACATGAAAACATTTTGCAATATTGCAATAGGTCTTAATTTAACATCTCCTACTTAGCAATACATAGGAAACAAAAAGTATGAGTATCAGAGAGTATCAGACTACATAAGGTTTGTTTGTTGTCTGTTACCCTGGAGACATACAGGAAATGACCACTTAGTATGGTGTTAGACTTCTTTTCACCTTCAAAACCACAGCAATTTATCTAGGCATAGATTCTACTGGGTGATTTAATCAATCTGCAGGATTACTGGCCCATGTGGACAAGAATAGCTTCTTGCAGTTGCTGCACATTAGAGGGTGGTAACTGACATGCTCTGAAAAGCTAACTCTACCTCATCCCAGCTATGCTGTATAGGAGGGGTGGCCAAACTGTGGCCATCAGATAACTCAAGACAGCGTGAGTAACCTAAATCTTCTTACCCTGGTAGATCCATGACACTCATGCGGCCTGTGTGCGCAGACAGGCAGGGGTGCAAGAAATGGAAGAGAAGACCTGGAGGTGAGTAAAGCGCCAGGAGCACAGAGAGGAGCTGTGGGGGCACAGAAGACCGGTCTACTATATGGGGGGCACAAAAGAGCCCTCATACTGTATGAAGACACAGAACGTGGACAACTTATATATATATATATATCAGCAAAGAGGTGATATGTGGTCATGGAGGTGGGCATAAATATTATATGGAGGGGCCTACTACTATATGGGGGCAAAGAGGGGGCCAGTCTTATATATGGAGCACCCAGTGGGAACTGTTACTATGTGGGGCAATAATGTTTGGAAGTTTGTATAGAGGTGAGGAGGGTGCTGGCTGGAACAAGGAGCCTAAAATGTTTCTCCAGCAGATTCTGTAGGGACAAGTCGTGCCTGAAAGATGTTGATGATGGCCCAGACGGGATGGAGAAAAAAAAGAAAACCGGAACGACTCTGATCGGAGAAGATGTCACCTGTGATTCACAGAGAAGATGCCTTCAGAGGCTGTGTACAAACTGGTATTTATCACTAGTTGGGTCAGTATATGGTGGTGGGGGACAGGATATTAATCTTTGTATAGTGTATTTAAAGGAGAACTCTGTAATGTACAACTTATCTCCCATCCTAAGGATAGGAGATAAGTGTTAGATTGCGGGGGGTCCGACCGCTGGGGCCCCCCGCGATCTCCCAAACAGAGCCCCGGCTCCCTGCATGAAACAAGCGTTTTTGACCACAGCAAGAAGCTGCGGCCAACATGCCTCTCCATGCAATTCTATGGCAGAGCCGGAGATTGCTGAAAGCAGTGCTCCGGCTCTCCCATAGAATTGCATGGAGGGGGCATGTCGGACGGCGCTTTCAGCGGTGGTCGAAAATGCTAATTTCTTGTTCGGAGATCGCGGGGGCCCCAGCGGTCGGACTCCCCCGCGATCTAACACTTATCCCCTATTATTTGGTGGCTCTTGGGGAGATTCATCAAAGCCTGTGGTGAGGAAAAGTTGACCAGTTGCCCATAGCAAGCAGATCGCTTCTTTTATTGCCTCTGAAAAATGAAAAAAGCGATCTGATTGGTTTCTATGGGCATCTGGTCAACTTTTCCTCAGCACAGGTCTTAATGAATCTCCTCCCTATATGACTATTATTTAGAGGTGTTCAGTATTATCATGCATACAAAATTTTTAATTGTCTTACCAATGTAATCCCACAAGACTCTAGTTACGCCCCAGTATTATAGATAGGTTGTTATCCTTGTGCCTCAGGAGAGCCAGAATATATATATATATACACATACATATATATATATATATACACACATACACACACATACACACATATTACCTTAGTCATTTAATTATTATAAAAACAATGAGTGAAAAATGGTGCACTCTTGGGGCATTTGCCAGAATTTATTAAGAGTAAATACTGGAGTTCTGTTATTTGTGATGTAACTGTATAATTGAAATGAAAAGAAAATGATAGTGTATGTGGCGCCATCTGCAGTTTCATGCAGTCAATGACTATTGGATTCAGTACCAGGGATGTGGAAATTCTATTGCCCGACGCCCGGGACATGTAGTTCCGGGCGCCGGGCAGGTGAATTTTTTATGGATTTATCCCTGTATCAGGCAAGCAGGGCCGGACCGACTTTCCTCTTTTTTTTATATAATGCCAGTGTGAGGTGCAGGAGCGGATGCAGACTTGCATGGGACGCAAGTCTGCATCTCACACCGGCACTCAGGATGTATGGAGCGGGCTCCTGATTTCAGTAGCCGGGGGCCGCCGCTAATAGCCCGGCATGCGGCGATCGCTGCGGCCGGCTATTAACCCTTTAGATCACCGGTGTCAAAGTTGACAGGGGTGTCTAAAGGGATCTTTTAACCATCCCCTGTGGAGGTAGCTGGAGGGCTTACCACTGCATTCATGGCTGCCCCCATAGATCTGCATTTGATTGAGCCTGCCTTGAGCAGGCTCAACCAAATGAACACAGATCAATGGAGTTCAATAGAATTGCATTGATCTGTATGAGGAATCTAAATGATTCCTCCTAAAAAAGTGTAGTTAAAAAAAGAAAGTTTAATAAAAGTTTAAAAACACCCATTAAAGGAGAACTACGGGATTGAAAATGTTATCCCCTATACTAAGGATAGGGGATAAGTTTCAGATCGCAGGGGGTCCGAGTGCTTGGGCCCCCACAATCTTCCGTACGGGGCCACGGCTCTCTACATAGAGCGCGTGTCAACAACCTCCATTTACTGCTATGGGAGAGCCGAAGCGCTGCCTTCGACAATTTCAGGCTCTCCCATAGCAGTGTATGGGGGGGGGGGGGGGGGTGTCGGCCGCTGCTTCGTGTGGTGGTCAACACGCCCTCTCTAACCAGAGAGCCGGTGCCCCGTACCGCTTCTCGTCCTTTTGGCTAAGATCAAGTGTAGTATCTGTTCTTAGCAGTTTCATACTGGTGGAGAAGTCCCATCAGTGTGGGGCTGGGTGCTGCATGGAGGGGGCAGGTGTACCGGGGTGTTCCGGGGCTGGTTCTGAGGAATCAGCTTGACGGCTGCCCTGATGTGACCTGTTTCCTCCGGGTCTCGCCATGAGGTAGAGGGGTGTAGAGCCGAGGTACTTCTGTGCCTCGGGAAGTGGTGACCCTGAGGTGCCGAAACTCACTGGGTGTTATAACTCACTGAGTGAAAGCACTGCACCATTACTCTTCACCTTTGGGCAGTATATCTGCACTTATCCACTTATTTATTTTTTGTGTTTTGTCACTGTGCCACTTTTATGTGTTGTTTTGTACACAGGATTGGCAGGATGTGGTGGCCATTAGGTTCCTCACCTCCCTGCAACCCCTGGGCATCTTGGCTTTGGTCAAGATGCCACCAGTATACGGCTCCTGGGCTGATACCTTGGCTAACGCCTAGGTTGAAGCCAGGAGCATTTTCGGCCCCTTAGTAGCTTTGGCGAAAAGGGGCATCGAACCTGGATCCTTGCAGGTGCCTCTTGACCCGGAGGGGGTTAGGTTTGTTGGAGAAGGGCTTAGCGATAGACCGCATCCTTTGTGCACGTTTTTTTTAGTGTGACACGTTTGCACTTTATCTTGCACTTTGGGTGATAGAGAGCACTTTCCTCGGCTCTTAAAAAAAAAAAAAAAAAAAAAAATCGCTGGGGGGCCCCAGCGGTCGGACCCCCCGCGATCTGATACATTTTTCAATCCCGTAGTTCTCCTTTAACCCCTTCCATATTAAAAGTTCATATCACCCCCCTTTTCCATATAAAAATATGTAAACATAATAAAAATAAACATGTTTGGTATTGGCGCGTGCGTAATTGTCCAAATTATAAAAAAATAACATTTTATATCCCGTACGGTAAATGGCGTTAACGTAAAAAAAAAATCACGGAATTGCATTTTTTATGTTTATAACATCATATCCCAGAAAAAATGAAAGAAAAAATGAAGTAAAAAAAGTTCAAAAAATCCGATCATTAGCAAAAATGTACCAATACAAACAGCATATTACGGGCCAAAAAATTTGCCCTCATACAGCCCAGTATACGGAAAAATAAAAATGTTATAGGGGTCAGGAATTTTTTTATTAAAAAGTAAAAAATATAATTTAATTATTAAAACATGACGGAAACTAAACAAGTTTGATATTGGTGTAATCAGGCCGACCTAAAGTATCAAAATAATATGTAAGTTTGACCACAAGTGGAATGGTGAAAAAAAAAGAAAACCCCCAAATTTGCATTTTTTTCAATTTCACCTCACAATTTTTTTTTGTTTCAGAGCATAAGTTATGGAAAAATGAAAGGTGTCATTACAAAGTATACTTGGCCACCACAAAAAACAAGCCTCATATGGGTCTGTAGATGGAAAAATAAGAGGTATGGCTATTATAGGACGAGGAGGAAAAAACAAAAGTGAAGAAACTAATAAAGACCTTATTTACATACTATTTTCGTTAAAATGATTTTATCTAACAGGACAAGTGGATTTTCTTGAGGGACAAGTAGATTGTGTTCCGCTTTAGTACCTTGGACAAGTATTTTTTTTTTTTATTTCCACACCCTTGAATACAATGTACTAGAATAATCTCCATCAAGCCTGATGTCATATACCAGGGCGGACTGACCGGCCATTCCAATCGGACGTTGTCCGAGGGCCCGGCAGGTTACACTTGTCCTGGATCCCCATCAGACAGCGCTGCCTTCTCCTGTATGTGCGGTTCACGCACATACAGGAGAAGGCATCCCCTCTGTGTGAGCGGCATCTGCGCCTACACAGAGTAGACGTGACCTCCACCTACGCTGCACAGTGCCAGAGCCAATCACATTACTCATTGGCGCCTGCACTGTGAAGGAAAAAAGACGCAGGCCCCGGTTTCGCTCCGGAGGAGAAGATCGCTGCGTGGGACAGGTGAGCATCATTTTTTTCTTTTCAACCTGGGATTTGGGGATGGGGAAAAACTTTGCTGACGACACCTACTGTGGGGGAACCTTGCTGCTTACATCTACTGTGGGGGGACCCTGCTACCTACACCGACTGTGGGGGGACCCTGTTGCTTACACCTACTGTGGGGGGACCCCACTGCCTACACCTACTGTGGGGGGGACCCCGCTGCCTACACCTACTGTGGGGGGATCCCACTGCCTACACCTACTGTGGGGAGGACCCTGCTGCCTACAGCCACTGTGGGGTGGACCCCGCTGCCTACACCTACTGTGGGGGGACCCCGCAGCCTACACCTACTGTGGGGGGACCCCGCTGCCTACACCTATTTTGATTGAACTCTGTGGCCTATACCTACTGTGGGGGAACTCTGCTGCCTACACCTACTGTGGGGGAACTCTGCTGCCCACACCTACTGTGGGGGAACTCTGCTGCCTACACCTACTGTGGGGGAACTACAGTATGTCGGTATTCTATAGTAATTGTGTGGTGGTATATATTTACTCATTGTATACTGGTATTATTGATCATGGAAAATTATTTTACCTACGTTAAAGTGTTTCTTATATATAACATTTTGTTTATTATAAGGGGCAGAAGTGTGACCAGTTGCAGAGTATTGCAGGGGCCCTTGCTTTTTTTGGTCCGGGGCCCTTAGTGTTGTCAGTCCACCCCTGGTCATATAATAGATTAAAAGGCTTGTCTGGGAATTAAAAGATTTTTTATACATGTCTCATTTTTTTTTTAATCTGGACAGCTCCTTCAATGCTTTTGTTTTTTTAGGGTATCCTGGTACCAAATGTTCCCATTCATTCATAGCAAAATCAAATAAAAAGTTAAAAATACAAATTTATGTGCAAAACTGCAACGTAGTACAGTAGCAGCAAAGTGGTTGATATAATATGAAATCCACTTTCCGTGGAAAAAGGTAAATCAGAATTCCATTAGCGGAATATCCACAGTGTGAGCAAGACCTTAAAATTGATCTTTATTAGAATTATTTTTAAAAACAGTTAAATATTAGTAAAAACATGTACAAAACACACACTACCAACTTGTTACAATTTACAACCAAACGGTTCAAATTGCGTTGGTGTTAGCAAGTGTTTTGTAAAATGTTTTACTAATATGTTACAGTTTTTCAAGCATCATTATCATTTAAATAAACTTTTTCCATGTTGTCCAGAAAAGTCAAAAGTTTAGATCATACCAGGTCTCACTCCTGAGACCTGCTGCAATCCTGAGTTACAGCCGGGTGTCACTCAAACCCGATCCTTTCACTGAATAAATCTATGGAGTAGAAAAAGTCGAAGCGGCTGTCCGGGAAGAAAAGAATGCTGCAGCTCACTTCACCCAGCTGTAACTTGTGATCGCAGCACGTCTCAGGAGTGAGACCTGGTGCGAGCTAAATGTTTGACACATCTGGACAACATGTCAAATGTTAATTCAAATGACAGTGAAGATAGAACAACCTTTTAAACTAAGTTTCTTCAGGTGCTACATTTTCCCATCGTGGTATTTCTTTCTCTACTAATGGTGCAGTTTTTGCATTCCATTTTTCAGCATGCTAAAATGCAGTAACCATATGTTGTCTATGAGTAAATAAAGCATAAGAACAACATACAGATATGGACAAAATTGTTGGTACCCTTCCGTTAAAGACAGAAAACCCACAATGCTTTAAAACATAACCAAGCCTCCTCCATGCTTCACAGTAGGAACAGTTGGTTTTTCTTTGTAGGCTTCATTTTTGTGTCCGCAAACAAAGAGCATTTTTTTTTTGTAACTTGTTAGATTTTCATATACTTTAATACAAATGTATTAATAAAAGAAAGTACCCATGGTGCCACGAACAATGAAATCATAAATAATGGTACAATTAAGGCAATAAATAACGTGGTCTTCAAAGAACCTCTCCCGCACATAAACACCCATACATACCTCAGACAAAGCATACAAACCATGCAGAGAAATACGTCTAATATCCCACAGAAGGCTCCACCATCGGACAAAACAGCAACTCTCAGCCTACATAAGGGGGCAGAGTTACAGAGACGACAAACAGTACCACTCAGTGTGGCCTAAAGAGAAAGAGAGAAGGGAAACAAGAGGGGGGGGGGGGCACACAACAGACAGACAACCACTTGTACGCACACTACAATCACAACCCAACACTTGAAAAGGCCGGAGATCTAAAAAATACCGTCTAGGCCAGAGACAAAACAGAGACCTCGAGGGTAACCAAAAGAACAGCACAGAGCAAGATTACAATAATATACCTGCGCCTAAGGAACAGGAGAGGACGTGTTCAGCACTGTGTTAAGGATTTCCTTTTTCTACCAAGCCCAGTTAACCCCCCACCCGGCCAACTACCTGGTAAACTGAGGCAAAATAAAAAAAAGTGATACAGTAAAGAACATAAAATAGTGAGCAATCACGGAGCTAAACAGGGGCGCCACCTGCCATGGAGTGTATCGTACTGTAGGAACCCCCCCCCCCCAACTTAGCAAGAGGGATACATTTAAAATAGAAGAGCCACTGGCATACCCCAGGAGCCCAACCAAATGAATAACAAGGCCCCCTAATAAGAAATACTACAACATCCCCCCATAATAGTAAGCAACGGGCTATGGGAGGAAACGAACTAAACAAACTCAACATAATTAGTAATAACCGCGGCCAACTCGTACCAGCCCTCGAGGAACAATAAAAGCATCGGACCGCAAAAGATCGGACATATAGAGGCAGGAAGGACAAGTCAATGAAGTAGGGACATTCAGAAATTTGTAGGCACATAGGTGGTCCTGCCAGACCCGGAGAGGTTAGTCTCAGGAGATGTCAAACACACAGGAAAGGGAGCCCTGTAGCATCCAGAACATGGCTAACAGCAGCAAAGGAACAGTAGATCCCAGAGCTCAAGAAATGTCGCGTCCATCAGGAAGCAAGGAACGTCTGGGATACAGAAGGGGAGAGTCCCTCTGAGAATGTCTAGGACTGCCATGATGGCGGTCAGGTCTAGGAGGGCCACTCAAGGCCGCTTCAGCTGCAGATAGGCCAGAGAACACCGTAGAAGAGCCGTCATCATGGAAGACACGTAACTCTGAAGGGTACTGCAAGTGGAACTACATCTTGCCCTTGAACAATTACATGCATACAGCACTAAACGCCCTTCGACAGTGTGCCACAGGTGCCGAGAAGTCCTCAAAAAGCAAAACCCAGCTACCTTGGAGTATGAGAGGAGAGGACCACCTCTGAAAGGCCCGCAGGAATTCCTGACGGTCATTGTAGTCCAGTAACTTCAAAATAACCTGACAAGGTCGGTTTTGCTGCGAAGAAGGCAAATTAGAGTCTCTGTTCCAGAGTTAGGGCCAATAATATGAATCTTCTCCACTCTGCAGTAATGATCCAAGCCTAAGGCTTTGGAAAGTTCGACTTCAAAAAGACGTTGTAGGGCTGGCACCTTCACCCGCTCCAAGAGGCCCACAATGCATAGGTTATTCCTCCTGGAGCGGTTTTCTAGATCATCTATTTTAGCCCACAGGCTGGCATTTTCCTGCTGGAGGTCGGTTACCAATACTGAAACCTCGGAATGATCTTGTGTAAGTGAAGTGACATTACACCGCAGCGCGTCAACCGCAGTGTTAGTCAATGTAAGTTCAGACTGCAGCTTATTAAAAGATGCTTGAAGTGTCGCCTCCAGTGTCTTCTGCAGACTGGGTGCAATTTGTGACATAACTTTAGCTGTCAGACTTTTAAAATCAAAGAAGGGCTGAGGCTGCATATCAGAGTTGTCAGTCTCTGTAGAGCAGCAGTTCTCCAATGGGGTAACTACCATCAGCGTTGGTGCTCCACTGTCCCTGCAGACCGGGGACCTACTGCTATGAGCCATAGCAATAGGTCCCCAGACCAGAGGAGCAGTGGAGCATCAAAGGTGGCCTACAACTATATATGGGGGCAGTTTGGGGGCCTACAGCTATATTTTGGGGCACAGAGGGGGCCTAACAACTTTATGGGGACACAAAGGGGGTACTATTACCGTGTGTGACAATAAACATGGGGAGTTTTTAAATATGTGGGTATTGTACTGCAGAAAGAAGCCTAAAATGTTTGTTTGGCTGGTTCTGTGGAGAAGTCTTGTATGGGAGAAATCTTAATGGCGGTCTAGGCCAGATAGTGAAGAAAAGAAAAGTAAACAACTCCGGTTACAGAAGACACCACCTGTAAATTGGGGGACTGGGGAGATAAGGAAAGGAACAGGGGGCCTGTTAAAGAGGAACGTAAAGCATATGAAATATACTATAATCAATACAAAATGTAATTTTTTGGGAATGGGCTGTCAAGGGGTACTCAGGCAAAAAAGGTTGAGAACCACTGCTGTAGAGGGATGAGCTGCAGGCAGTGAGAACATGAAGGTGAGGGAGGAGTGCTCCCAGTCAGCAGACAAGCTGAAGGGAAGAAGATGGAGGGGTGGAAGCACCCACTGAAGCAGGAGCCATGTTGCCCTGTTGAGAGGGAGGCAGAGGGATATACTCAGGGGCCCCCACATCCTGGAGAGGACAGCGCTGACTGCGTGCCCAGAGCAGATGTGCAGGGAGGAGCACTGTGTCTGCAGAGATCTCCCCTCCGCCATTACAGAAGAGGAGCCCTTGCGTGAGCCGTGCGGGTGAGGTGGGGGAGGTGCAGGGAGCCCACTGTGAGCGCTGGGGACGTATTTGCCGGTACTGACGGGTCAGAGGCTGGGAGGCGCGGGAGCTGTCTTAGCTGCGGCTGAGCATGGCAGCACCGAATACATAACAAAGAAAGATCAGTTTTGTCTCATCTGTCTAGAGGACATTCTCCAAGGTTTGTGACTTGTCCTTTCCACATATTGGAGGTTATTTACTAAGAGTGGAGTGTTGTAATGTGGTTGCGTTTCTCTTCCCGAGTCCTTTTTTTCTCTTTATTTACTAATGTGTCAAATGTTTTGGATTTTTTTTTTCGTCGCATGGTTAAATTTGGTCGCATTGCGCCCAAACACCAAACTCTGGTAAAAAAAAACACTTCATATACAACTATAAAATTATTAAAAATTGCATAGAGGAGGCCCTAATAACACATGTCAGTGTAAAATGACATGCAAATCTTTTATAGGGAAATGTAAGCAAAAAAAAAAAAAAAGAAATGTATCTGCAATGGCTGCTGGAACAATATCAGATTTCACTTGCCATGTCAAGCTGTAAAAACAAAACAAAAACATTCCTGGGCATCTAAAGCGACTTTCTCTACAAATCTTCTGGAGGCAAAACCCAACACTTTCTTGATGGGTTTCCTTAGTAAATGCCTTGTGTTTTTTTTAAAGTGTAGGTAACGCGCCCATTTTGTAGGAAACACACCCCTTTTCTCACATTGTCAGAGAATATGTAGGGTGGTAAAAATGTATATAAAAACATATATAAAGTATTGCACATAGCTCCAAAAAGACGTGGTCCTCTGCAGGAGGGTCGGTACTGGTGAGATAGTACCTGTGCAATAAAAGATATATGAACTGGATCAGTACCAGAGTATCTCAATAAGTGGTACCATTAAAAGGTGAAAAAACACAAAAAGCTGTACGTACCAAAAATGATTCTATGATGTGTATAAGGTAGAGCTTAATGATCTAGGTCTTAGATATCAGTGGCCGCTTCTAGGAATAAAAAACACATGTATATTGAGTTGCCCTTAGCAACAATGACGAAGGAGGCCGATACCGCCTACCGAAACACGTCGGAAAGGTTCTTGGACAAACCGCTATTCCGTAGTGACGTCACTCACGGCTTACAATCTATCAACGTGCTGCACGGGGAACACGGGAACGGTAGAGACGCCACCGGCGGGGCTGTTTCCCTCCCGATCCCACAATAAAGAATATCCACGAGGACATACCCGGACTAAACCGTAAGGAGCCCACCGCCTGGCTCCTCGGACTAAGATAGCATCACCCGGTGTACAGGTTTATCAAACCGCTTCCACCTATATACATGATTAACCCCTTAACGACGCAGGACGTAAATGTACGTCCTGGTGAGGTGGTACTTAACGCACCAGGACGTACATTTACGTCCTAAGCATAACCGCGGGCATCGGAGCGATGCCCAGATCATGCGCGGCAGGTCCCGGCTGTTGATCGCAGCCAGGGACCCGCCGGTAATGGCGGACACCCACGATCCCGCGGATGTCCGCCATTAACCCCTCAGATGCCGTGATCAATACCGATCACGGCATCTGCAGGATCGCGGTCACTTAATTGGATGATCAGATCGCCCGCAGCGCTGCCACGGCAATCCGATCATCCAGAACGGCAGACGGAGGTCCCCTCACCTGCCTCCTTTGCTTTCCGGGAGTCTTCTGCTCTGATCTGCCTTCCTGCAGACCAGAGCAGAAGATGACGATAACCCTGATCAGTGCTGTGTCCTATACATAGCACTGAACAGGATTGTCCCCTTTGGGGACTATTAAAGTGTAAAAATAAAAGTAAAAAAAGTAAAAGTAAAAAAATTTGAGAACCCCCTCCCCCAATAAAAACGTAAATTGCCCCATTTTCCCTATTTCCCCCCCAAAAAGGGTTAAAAAAAATATTTTATATACATATTTGGTATCGCCGCATGCATAAATATCTGAACTATTAAAATAAAATGTTAATGATACCGTACGGTGAACGGCGTGAACGTAAAAAAAAAAAAGTCCAAAATAGCTGTTTTTTTATAACATATTATTCCCCAAAAAATTTATAAAAAATGTATTAAAAGTTTCATATAAGCAAATATGGTATCAATAAAAAGTACAGATCACGGTGCAAAAAATGAGCCCTCATACCACCGCATATACGGAAAAATGAAAACGTTATAGGACTTCAAAATTGGGGGATCTTAAACGTACTAATTTGGTTTAAAAGTTTGTGATTTTTTTTAAGCGCAACAGTAATAGAAAAGTATGTTATCACGGGTATCATTTTAATCGTATTGACCCAAAGAATAAAGAACACATGTCACTTTTACCGTAAATTGTACGGCGTGATAACGAAACCTTCCAAAATTAGCAAAATTGCGGTTTTCTTTTAATTTCCCCACACAAATAGTATTTTTTTGGTTGCGCCATATATTTTATGGTAAAGTGAGTGATGGCATTACAACGGACAACTGGTCCCGCAAAAAACAAGCCCTCATACTAGTCTGAGGATGAAAATAAAAAAGAGTTATGATTTTTTGAAGGCGAGGAGGAAAAAATGAAAACGTAAAAATAACATTTTCTGCGTCCTTAAGGCCAAAATGGGCTGAGTCCTTAAGGGGTTAACTGGTACATCGGAATATACTACAGAAGATTATCTGTGTATGTGACAACTAGAATCTCCTTTTCTTCCTTTTAGAACAGACAGATAGTCACCTAGATCCAATAATTGAAGCTATTACCTACCTCTTTTACCACATAGAAGCATCGGCCACTAGGGTAAGACAGTAACCTGAAGGTAAACACTTGTTTACTTCATTGTTGCTAAGGGCAACTCACTATACTTGTTTTTTATTCCTAGAAGCGGCCACTGATATCTAAGACCTAGATCATTAAGCTCTACCTTATACACATCATAGAATCCTTTTTGGTACGTACAGCTTTTTGTGTTTTTTCACCTTTTAATGGTACCACTTATTGAGATACTCTGGTACTGATCCAGTTCATATATCTTTTATTGCACAGGTACTATCTCACCAGTACCGACCCTCCCGCAGAGGACCACGTCTTTTTGGAGCTATGTGCAATACTTTATATATGTTTTTATATTCATTTTTACCAACACGCAATAAATTTGACAATATTTTACACTTTTTGGTGCGCCAGTATATATTTATTTATTAGTCCTTGGGTATTATTACCTCTTTATGGGAAACAGGGTCCCTTAAAGGGTACCTCTCATCAAAAAAAACTTTTGATATATTATAGATTAATGTATGCAGAATAACTTCACAATTGAATGTTATTAAAAAATATGCTTCTTTCTATTTAATTTTCCACTTTGAAGAAATGACCACTAGGGGTCTCCCTACCAGTCCTGGCAGCAAGCATTTCAGACTCATGCTGGAGTCCTAAACACTACGAGCTGCCAGTCTGGTTTGTTCACAAAGGAGAACACTCAGAGCTGCCAGCCTGCTTTGTTCACAGCCTGTTTGGCTGTGAACAAAGCAGGCTGGCAGCTCTGAGTGTTTAGGACTCCAGGATGAGTCAGAAATGCTTGCTGACAGGACTGATTGGGAAAAATACAATAGAAAGAAGCATATTTTTCATTAACATACTATTGGAAAGTTATTCAACATTCATTAATCTAAAATATATAAAAAGTTTATTTGATGAGAGGTACCCTTTAATATACAAGGCTGCTACCTGAATACAGTGTACATTATACATCTATTATATATTCATTCACCTTTTTCCCCATACACCTCCCCTGGGAGTGCTAGTGGATTATACACGTATCATTTTTAATATGTAAGGTGGGTATAGCGCATGGGCTTTTTTGGGTACAAATTTAGTCACACATGACGTGCTATAGAATTTGGTCACATAACACATGGAAAAACCATCGGGAACAGGTTAGTAAATACTGTATATGATAAATGGAAAAAACGCAGTGTGAAGTGTAAGCAGCTTATGATGTTTTCCGTTCGGGCTGTACATGATATTGCCGCTGGACTCGTAAGGGAGGTCTGCTGTGCCATCCAGTCCGCTATCAATTGCATATACAACCCAAAGGTTTTCAGTGGATGCCAACGGATATGAATGATGGAAGCCCTAACGCAGTGTGAGCCTAAAAATGAAAATAAACATGTGTCATACAGCAGCTTCTGTTTTCTATTGACTTCATTATAAAAAAAAACAAAAACAAAAAACGGATTGTAATGTGTACGGGTTGACTTCATGTAGTTGACTACATTTTCTATACAGCAAAATTTGTATAGAGTATCTGTCATGACGACCCGGTGGCAGGATATGCGTAAACTGGCCAGGCATTTTCGTAGCCCGAGACTTGGGCGACATGACGGGTTCAGGAGTCGAAATGGACTTTGCATGGGACTTCATGCATTTCGACTCCTGATTGAGCCATGTAAGGCTGGGTTCACATCAGGGGCGGACACAGACAGCAGAGGGCCCCTGTGCAAAGAATGTGCCTGGGCCCCCCCCCCCCCCCCCCACAGCACTGTGCCCCCTGATGTACCTAGACCCCACCGGAGGGCCTCCACTTACCCCGCGCGTTTAGTGTCGCCACTTGCCTTGTCCACCACAGGTGGATGGAACGGCTCCTGAGGTGGGCTCCGGGTGGCCCCTGTCCCTCTCAGTGTGCGGCCCAGTGAGTACTCCCCCGGGTCAGCCTGACCCGTATCTAGCTGGGAGGCAGAGGGCAGTGCTCCCCTTTACATTCACACCCCTGGACTTAGCACGACACCCCTTGGCACCCCCTGGTTCCTTGGCTTCTTATCCTTAGTGATAGAAGTGACTTACAGGCAGGGCCAGACTGGGACCAAAAATAGGCCCAGGCATTTTAAAATAAACAGCCCATTTTTATGGTGGGGGTCTGACTCATGGGACCCCCACCAATCACCTTGGTTCAAGTGGCTCCCCAGATGTTGGAAAGCTGCAACTCCCATCATGTCTGAAGTGACTACAGCTGATGGGGCAGTCAGGAGACTACACAATGATATCAGTGACTACAGCTCTGATGGGACAGTTAGGAAAATACACAATGATATCACTGACCTGAGTGACGTCTTCTCTGTTGTCTTTACTTTTCTTCTTCATCTGGTCCAGACACCAGGATTTCTTCCATCTTCTCTGCAGAGTCTGACACCTGGACATCATTGGTTCCTTAATTTGTCAGTAGATCCTCATCCTCTGTATGATGACAATAATCATTATAACCTTGCCAAATACTGTACCCCTGAATATAATACTGCCAACCACTGTACCCCCTGAATACTGCCAACCACTGTACCCCCTGAATATAATACTGCCAACCACTGTACCCCCGAATATAATACTGCCAACCACTGTACCCCTGAATATAATACTGCCAACCACTGTACCCCTGAATATAATACTGCCAACCACTGTACCCCCGAATATAATACTGCCAAATACTGTTCCCCTGAATATAATACTGCCAACCACTGTACCCCTGAATATAATACTGCCAATCACTATACACCACTGAATCACCCCATACACCCCACGCACCCCTTCCTCAGTCTTATCCCCCCATACACCCCACACAACCCATCCTCGGTCTTCTCATCACCCCATACACCCCACACACTCCATCCTCGGTCTCCTCATCACCCCATGCACTCCATCCTCAGTTTCCTCATCACCCCCATATACCCCATCCTCAGTCTCCTCATCACCCCATACACCCCACGCACTCCATCCTCAGCCTCATCACCCCCATACACCCCACGCACCCCATCCTCAGTCTCATCACCCCCATACACCCCACGCACCCCATCTTCAGTCTCATCACCCCATACACCCCACACAACCCATCCTCGGTCTCCTCATCACCCCATACACCCCATCCTCAGTCTCCTCATCACCCCATACACCCCATCCTCAGTCTCCTCATCGCCCCATACACCCCACGCACTCCATCTTCAGTCTCATCACCCCATACACCCCAACCAACCCATCTTCAGTCTCCTCATCACCCCATACACCCCACGCACCCCATCCTCAGTCTCCTCATCACCCCATACACCCCATGCACTCCATCCTCAGTCTCCTCATCACCCCATACACCCCATGCACTCCATCCTCAGTCTCCTCATCACCCCATGCACTCCATCCTCAGTCTCCTCATCACCCCATGCACTCCATCCTCAGTCTCCTCCTCACCCCATGCACTCCATCCTCGGTCTCCTCATCACCCCATGCACTCCATCCTCAGTCTCCTCATCACCCCATGCACTCCATCCTCAGTCTCCTCATCACCCCATACACCCCATCCTTAGTCTCCTCCTCACCCCATGCACTCCATCCTCAGTCTCCTCATCACCCCATGCACTCCATCCTCAGTCTCCTCATCACCCCATGCACTCCATCCTCAGTCTCCTCATCACCCCCATACACCCCATGCACTCCATCCTCAGTCTCCTCATCACCCCATGCACCCCATGCACTCCATCCTCAGTCTCCTCATCACCCCACGCACCCCATCTTCAATCTCCTCATCACCCCATACACCCCACGCACTCCATCCTCAGTCTCCTCACCACCCCATACACCCCACGCACTCCATCCTCAGTCTCCTCATCACCCCATACACCCCATGCACTCCATCCTCAGTCTCCTCCTCACCCCATGCACTCCATCTTCAGTCTCCTCCTCACTCCATGCACTCCATCCTCAGTCTCCTCATCACCCCATACACCCCACGCACTCCATCCTCAGTCTCCTCATCACCCCATGCACTCCATCCTCAGTCTCCTCATCACCCCATGCACTCCATCCTCAGTCTCCTCATCACCCCCAAACACCCCAAACACCCCATCCTCAGTCTCCTCATCACCCCATGCACTCCATCCTCAGTCTCCTCCTCACCCCATGCACTCCATCCTCAGTCTCCTCCTCACCCCATGCACTCCATCCTCAGTCTCCTCCTCACCCCACGCACTCCATCCTCAGTCTCCTCCTCACCCCACGCACTCCATCCTCAGTCTCCTCATCACCTCATACACCCCATGCCCTCCATCCTCAGTCTCATCACCCCATGCACTCCATCCTCAGTCTCCTCATCACCCCCATACACCCCATGCACTCCATCCTCAGTCTCCTCATCACCCCCATACACCCCACGCACTCCATCCTCAGTCTCCTCCTCACCCCACGCACTCCATCCTCAGTCTCCTCATCACCCCAAACACCCCACACACTCCATCCTCAGTCTCCTCATCACCCCCACACACTCCATCCTCAGTCTCCTCATCACCCCATACACCCCATGCACTCCATCCTCAGTCTCCTCATCACCTCATATACCTTAAGCACCTCATCATTATTACACAGCTGACACCCCCCCAGTCCTTCTCATGAACATTAAACCCCATAATCACTACACCCCTGACCCCCCTTCTGGTCCTCCTTATCAACACTACGCTCTCCCAGACCCCCAATCCTCCTTATCATTACACCACCTTCCTCTTCAACACCCCTCCTGTCCTCTTCATCATCATTACAATCCCCCACAGCCCTGCACCCGATCGTCACTCTCCTCACCTTATCTGCTCAGCGATGCGGCCGTGTGAGGCGGGAGGGTTTGCTGCTCCTGTCGCTTCTGCCGGGGTCAGAGGCCATGACACGTGACATCAGGGGCTTGGAACAGACGTGCGTGCCTGCGCGGGGCACGTCTGTTCCCATCAGCCCCTGGCCTGTCTGTCTCGCCCGGCCGGTCGAAAGGTAAATTACTGCTGTCCGCGGCAGGTCCGGGACCTGTTGCTGCAGCATATAGTATGAAGTACTGGCAGGGGGCCCTGCAGGGGCCCAGACTGTGAGGCCCAGGCTGTGACCTGGGCTACTAGGTGGGCCCCCTAACACGCTGGGCCCCTGTGCAGCTGAACCGGCTGAACAAGTGATATGTCCGCCCCTGGTTCACATCATGTTTTCTCCCATATGGGAGCGCATACGGCAGGGGGAAGCTAAAACCATGCGCTCCCGTATGTAATTCATTTCACTGAGCCGGCCGGAATGAAAAGTTTGGTCCGGTCGGCTCATTTTTGCGCCGTATGAGCTTTTCCCCCGCACCTAAAACCGTGGTCAACCACGGTCTTAGGTCTGGTTGTAAAAGCGCATACGGCGCAAAAATGAGCCGACCGGACCGAACGTTTCACTCCGGCCGGCTCATTGAAATGAATTACATACGGGAGCGCATACGAAGGCATAGGCGAGCGTGAGGTTTTAGCTCTCCCCTGCCATATGCGCTCCCGTTTGGGAGAAAACGTGATGTGAACCAGCCCTAAGCCAAGTCTCGGGCTATGAGAATGCCTGACCAGTTTACATATATCCTGCCGTCACATCGTCATGACTGGAAATTTTTAAAAAGTGCAAAGAATTATAACAGTATATTGGAAAATTGTGCAAATGAAAAAGTAAAATAATAAAATTAAAATAAATCCTCAAGTACCCCTTAAATTTTTTTTGGTATGCCATAGAATAAAAAAAAATTTGTTGATATTTTTCTAATGCGATTTTTTTGATGAATTTGACCTAATTATTGTGTCCCAATAAAGTTTGTTTGTGGCGCTTTTTATCCATTTTTGTCTCTGGTTGACAGCACATTCATGGTGTGGTGTTTATAGACACGTTTGCACCCAGTTACAACTCAATAAAAGTGTTTTATGGCTTCCTTTAACCCCTTAAGGACCCAGCCATTTTACACCTCAGGACCCGGGCATTTTTTGCAATTCTGACCACTGTCACTTTAAACATTAATAACTCTGGAATGCTTTTAGTTATCAATCTGATTCCGAGATTGTTTTTTCGTGACATATTCTACTTTAACATAGTGGTAAAATTTTGTGATAACTTGCATCCTTCCTTGGTGAAAAATCCCAAAATTTTATGAAAAATTAGAAAATTTTGCATTTTTTTTTAACTTTGAAGCTCTCTGCTTGTAAGGAAAATGGATATTCCAAATAATTTTTTTTTTATTCACATATACAATATGTCTATTTTATGTTTGCATCATAAAATTTATGTGTTTTTACTTTTGGAAGACACCAGAGGGCTTCATAGTTCAGTAGCAATTTTCCAATTTTTCACAAAATTTCCAAACTCACAATTTTTCAGGGACCAGTTCAGGTTTGAAGTGGATTTGAAGGGCCTTCATATTAGAAATACCCCACAAATGACCCCATTATAAAAACTGCACCCCCCAAAGTATTCAAAATGACATTCAGTCCGCGTTTTAACCCTTTAGGTGTTTCACAGGAATAACAGCAAAGTGAAGGAGAAAATTCGCAATCTCCATTTTTTACACTCGCATGTTCTTGTAGACCCAATTGTTGAATTTTTACAAGGGGAAAAAGGAGAAAATGTATACTTATATTTGTAGCCCAATTTCTCTTGAGTAAGCACATACCTCATATGTCTATGTAAAGTGTTCGGCGGGCGCAGTAGAGGGCTCAGAAGCGAAGGAGCGACAAGGGGATTTTGGAGAGTACGTTTTTTTTAAATGGTTTTTGGGGGGCATGTTGCATTTAGGAAGCCCCTATGGTGCCAGAACAGCAAAAATCCCCCACATGGCATACCATTTTGGAAACTAGACCCCTTGAGGTACGTAACAAGGAATAAAGTGAGCCTTAATACTCCACAGGGGTTTCACGACTTTTGCATATGTAAAAAAATAAAAATAAAATTTCACTAAAATGTGTGTTTCCCCCCAAATTTCACGTTTTTGCAAGGGTTAATAGCAGAAAATACCCCCCAAAATTTGTAACCACATCTCTTCTGAGTATGGAGGTACCCCATAAGTTGACCTGAAGTGCACTACGGGCGAACTACAATGCTCAGAAGAGAAGGAGTCATATTTGGCTCTAGACCCCTTGAGGAACGTAACAAGGCATAAAATGAGCATTTACCCCCCACTGGTGTCTGTCATATCTTTGGAACAGTGGGCTGTACAACATTTTTAATTTGCACAGCCCACTCTTCCAAAGATCTGTCAGACACCTGTGGGGTGTAAATTCTCACTGCACCCCTCATTACATTCCGTGAGGGGTGTAGTTTCCGAAATGGGGTCACATGTGGGGTTTTGTTTTTTTTGCGTTTGTCAAAACCGCTGTAACAATCAGCCACCCCTGTGCAAATCACCTCAAATGTACATGACGCACTCTCCCTTCTGGGCCTTGTTGTGCGCCCCCAGAACACTTTACGCCTACATATGGGGTATCTCCGTAGTCGGGAGAAATTGGGTTACAAATTTTGGGGGGCTTTTTTCCCCTTTACCTCTTGTCAAAATGAAAAGTATAGGGCAACACCAGCATGTTAGTGTAAAAAGTTTATTTTTTTACACTAACATGCTGGTGTAGACCCCAACTTCACCTTTTCATAAGGGGTGAAAGGAGAAAAAGACCCCCAAGATTTGTTAGGCAATTTCTCCCGAGTACGGCGATACCCCATATGTAACCCTAAACTGTTTCCTTGAAATACGACAGGGCTCCAAAGTGAGAGCGCCATGCGCATTTGAGGACTAAATTAGGGATTGCATAGGGGTGGACATAGGGATATTCTACGCCAGTGATTCCCAAACAGGGTGCCTCCAGCTGTTGCAAAACTCCCAGCATGCCTAGACAGTCAACGGCTGTCTGGCAATACTGGGAGTTGTTGTTTTGCAACAGATGGAGGCTCCATTTTGGAAACCGTGGCGCACCAGGCGTTTTTCATTTTTATTGGGAGGGGGGCTGTGTAGGGGTATGTGTATATGTAGTGTTTTTTACTTTTTATTTTATTTTGTGGTAGTGTAGTGTTTTTAGGGTACAGTCACACGGGCGGGGGGGTTACAGCGAGTTTGAGCTGCCGCGCAAAATTTGCTGCATCGCAAACTTGCAGCCCGATACTCACTGTAAGCCCCCTGCCCATGTGAAAGTACCCTGTACATTCACAGGGGGGGGACCTCCAGCTGTTGCAAAACTACTACTCCCAGCATGCCTGATAATGTTTGGGAGTTGTGGTTTTGCAACAGCTGGAGGCACACGGGTTGGGAAACACTGAGTTAGGAAACAATGTTTCCCAACCAGTGTGCCTCCAGCTGTTGCAAAACCAGAACTCCCAAACATTCTCAGGCATGCTGGGAGTAGTAGTTCGGCAACATCTTTAGAGCCAGATGTTGCCGAACTAAAACTCCCAGCATGCTGGGAGTTGTAGTTTTGTAACATCTGGAGGACTACAGTTTGTAGACCACTAATACAGTGGTTCCCAATCTGTGCCCTTCCAGATGTTGCAAAACTACAACTCCCAGTATGCCAAAACTGTCCAGGCATGCTGGGAGTTGTAGTTCTGCAACATCTGAAGGGCCAGATGTTACAGAACTACAACTCCCAGCATGCCTGGACAGTAAGGGCATGCTGAGAATGTGTAGTTTTGCAACATCTGGAAGGGCACAGTGGTCTCCAAACTGTGGACCTCCAGATGTTGCAAAACTGCAACTCCCAGCATGCCCAGACGCCAAGGGCTGTCTGGGCATGCTGGGAGTTGTAGTTTACAGGGTCCTATTACAGCAATGCATGTCGCTTTACGGCGACGTGCATTGCTGTAAAGGGCCCGACCGCGGCTGAAGATCTACTCACCTGTCGCCGCCGCCGCCATCTTCCTCGCCGGGATCCGGATCTTCAGGGACGAGGTAAGTACCGGGGCCGGTCCCCAGCACTCCCCCCGTCCCCCGCCGCGTCCTCCGGTCTTCCTCCCGTCCTCTCCGGACTTCCAGGGGCCGGGCAGGACGGGAGGAAGTAACCGCCCCCCCCTCCTGCGATTGGTCGGTTAACTAACCGACAGATCGCAGGGTATAGGAGGAGGTGGCCGGCTTGCCACCTCGCTCCTATACGTTAGCATGGTCCTGGCTGTCTGTGGCAGCCGGGATCATGCGAAATTACCGGGCGGTCGGGTCCCAGAGACCCGATCAGCCCGGTGTCGCCGCAGATCGCAAGGGCGATTTCCCTTGCGATTTGCGGCGATCGCCGACATGGGGGGCCTACATGGCCCCCCTCGGCGTTTGCCCTGGATGCCTGCTGAAGGATTTCAGCAGGCATCCGGTTCCGATCTCTGCCCGGCGAGCGGCAGAGACCGGAAAACGCCATGACGTATGCATACGTCATGGGTCCTGAAGAGGTTAAAACTCATCCACTCTATTCATGAATCCAGGTAAAACATGTTTGTATTGATTATTTAATGTCAAGCAAGCTAGTCTAGTAACATTAGTGTACTATTAATTCTGTTTTACATAATAATAAGATCATGATAACATTTAACTCTATTACTACTGGTTTCTTCATTACCTCAGCTCAGCATCAAGTTTCAGCATCTCCTGCAACTGTGTAAGGCTGTGAGCCCGCCAAAAAAACAACCAATAGAAAGTTCGCCAAAATGATTGACAGCTCCAGCAACCAATCAGGGTACTGCTAGAGTAAAGCGCGGGCCGGGAAGAGAGCCGCGGAAATCAAAGGTGAGGGAATGCTTCAGGCTACACTGACAGAGCTGAGGAGAGAAGACGCAGTGTGTGTCTGGGGATGTAAGGAGGAAAAACAAGGCAGGAGAAAGATCAGTTAGAAGAGGAGGGTGTAAGCCACAGCAGGAAAGGCAGAGCTAAGCCTCATATGTACCTCAGACACGCCGCCATTTTGAGGGTTTAGTCAGTGACTGTTATGAAGTCCTAGAGCTCAGTATTTGATTTCCTCCCCAGGGAAACTGATATTTGTCAGGTAGATAGCAAGTTATATTATAGATTGAAGTTCAAACACTGTATATTTTGTCAATTTTAATTTGTATGTGTTTTTTTATATAAAAAAAGTAGTTGGTTATATGTATTGTGGTCATTATATGTATTATTTGTCTTTCCTATATATCCATTTATCTAATATCTATCTATCTAGTCATCCATCTCAAATTTCATCTATTTATCTAGTATCAATCTACCTTCTATCTATCTATCTCATATATATTTATCTCATATTTAACTATCGTTCTCTTATCTGTCTCTCATATATATATATATATATATATATAAAATATATATATATATTCTAACTATCTTTCTCTTATCTATCTATAAATCTTTTTTTTTGACTATGATTTTTATTAAGAGATTTTTTATGTATACAAATCCAAATCAATAAAGGAAAAAAAACATGCAATTAACGTCACAAAGGGCCAAGACCCCGTAGCAGTCAGTAAATCTCAAACAGAAACGAACATAAGAGGGGGCCATTAACCCCTTAAGGACGCAGGGTTTTTCCGTTTTTGCATTTTCGTTTTTTTCCTCCTTACCTTTTAAAAATCATAACCCTTTCAATTTTCCACCTAAAAATCCATATTTTTGCGTCACCAATTCTACTTTGCAGTGACATTAGTTATTTTACCCAAAAATTCACGGCAAAAAAAAAAAAAATCATTGTGCGACAAAATCGAAGAAAAAATGCCATTTTGTAACTTTTGGGGGCTTCCGTTTCTACGCAGTGCATATTTCGGTAAAAATGACACCTTATCATTATTCTGTAGGTCCATACGATTAAAATGTTACCCTACTTATATAGGTTTGATTTTGTACTTCTGGAAAAAATCATAACTACATGCAGGAAAATGTATATGTTTAAAAATGTCCTCTTCATACAGGGCGGTATGAGGACTCATTTTTTGCGCCGTGATCTGAAGTTTTTATCGGTATCATTTTTGTTTTGATCGGACTTTTTGATCACTTTTTATTAATTTTTTAATGGTATAAGAAGTGACCAAAAATACTCTTTTTTGGACTTTTGAATTTTTTTACGTGTACGCCATTGACCGTGCGGTTTAATTAACAATATATTTTTATAGTTTGGACATTTACGCACGCGTCGATACCATATATGTTTATTTTTATTTACACTGTTTTATTTTTTTTTATGGGAAAAGGGGGGTGATTCAAACTTTTATTAGGGAAGGGGTTAAATGACCTTTATTAACACTTTTTTTTTACTTTTTTTTGCAGTGTTATAGCTCCCATAGGGACCTATAACACTGCACACACTGATCTCTCATCCTGATCACAGGCGTGTATTAACACGCCTGTGACCAGTGTTATCGGCGCTTGACTGCTCCTGCCTGGATCTCAGGCACGGAGCAGACATTCGGCGATCGGACACCGAGGAGGCAGGCAAGAGCCCTCCCGGTGTCCTGTAAGCTGTTTGGGACACCGCGATTTCACAGCGGCGGTCCCGAGCAGCCCGACTGAGCAGCCGGGTTAGTGTCACTTTCGCTTCAGACGCGGCAGTCAGCTTTGATCGCCGCATCTGAAGGGTTAATACAGGGCATCACCGCGATCGGTGATGTCCTGTATTAGCCGCGGGTCCCGGCCGTTGATTGCTGCCGGGACCGACCCGATATGACGCGGGGACACCGCGTGACCCCGCGGCATATCGCGGGAGCCGGCGGAGGACGTAAATATACGTCCTTCGTCGTTAAGTACTTCAACATCTAAAAAAAAAAAGTTAATGACAGTGCCCATTTAAAGAGTAGCTCCCACCATCTATATATTTTTTTCTGTCCCTACCTATTGCTAATCTATCCCTAACTCCCTCTCTTCCCCTAACCCCCTCCCTACCATTTCATTTTTTTTTCTCACCTTCTAGTGTTATATTGCTGTCTCTAATGCTGCTCACTGAGGCCAAGCAGTAAGCCAACCTTCCCAGCAGGCGCGACATCACTGATGCCTGATGGACACCTACTTTAGCCCTTACCTCATCTATGCTGCACTCCTGCCGTCTGCACGCATAGATGAGCGGCCGATAGCACAGCAGGCTGCTCCAGGGTCTCCTCCTCCCTGTTATGCAGTTCATGTGTTACCCAGGGAGGAGGAGTATAAGAGCATCGCCGGACCTGCCCTGTAAGATTTCCCTGCCGAGACCGATAAAGTTACTATCATGGTTGATATACAATAACAGACTGTACATGCCGGGGGTGAGGATGGCCGGCGGGTTCGCGAGGCCAGTGAGCCAATGCGCGCAGCCCCGGCGTTTACATTGCTCGCTCTTGCCTGTCTGATTAACAGGCAGGGAGCGAGCACAGGCTGACTGAATTCATATCGCTTGCCCGGCCGGGATCCGTCCAAATTCGGCTGTGACGTCACAGCAGGCTGCAGCCTGGATTTCAAGAACAAATCACAATAATTTACCCCCACCCCCCAAAAAAATAAATAAATAATAGAAGTATATTAGAGATATGTTGTAGTACATAAGTACTACAACATATCAAAAAATAAAGATGATGACAGTGCCCATTTAAATACAAGCACAAAAAGACCATAATGCTGAACCATGAAGGAAGCTTATAAAAGCGTAAGCCTGCTCACCAGCATAAATAGTTCGTTAAGCCTGTAGGGCCACAAGTACGAAAAAAGGGAGGGGGGGTGTAGAAACAAAAGGGACCATGAAGACAGACATACAAGAATCACAGTTTGGAAGAAAAGGGAGAGAGCTGGGAGTTGTAGCTGTGAAACAGCTGGAGGCACCTTGTATAGATGAGCTAAGGGCAGAAGTCAATCCCCCCAGCAGGCATCAGTGACGTTGCGCCTGCTGGGGAAGTCTGCCTGGAAAGTGAGCACACTACCAGGTAGACAAAAAGCCATTTCACAGATAATTTAAAAAAAAATGAAAGCCAGGGAGGGGGTTAGGATGGTGGGAGCTTCTCTTTAAGGCTAGGTTCACACTACGGAATTTCCGCCTGCAATTCCGCTTTGAAATTGCAGGCAGAAATTCCGCTTGCTAAAATGTATAGTATAGTGAATGGATTTCCGTTCACAAATTCACTCTTCGGAATTTGTGAAGCGGAATTTGTGAACGGAAAATCCGCTTGTAAATTTCCGCTTGAAGAATGGCGTTGCTCATTCTTCAAGCGGAAATCCTCGCGGAACACATTGCTGTCTATTGGAGACTGCAGTGTCCGTGCGGTCCAAGCACCGACTGAATCAGGCCACACTCGGAATCTCCGGGCAGAAACTTTCTGCCCGAAGATTCCGCAGTGTGAACCTAGACTCACAATAAGGGTCTTAGCGGCCAGAACAATGTGCATGGAGTGTACGTTCACACATACAGGATCCTGTGCAGATTTGATGCACAGGATTAGTAGCTGCCGATTAGAAGTTGTGCTCAGTTATTTAGTTTACATTGAAATCTGCAGGTATAAACCAGGTGCATCAAATCTGCGTACGTGTGAACATACCCTAAGGGTCTATTTACACGTACAGTCCTGGCCTGGATTTCAACCTGTGTTCAGTCAATCAGTTTACATTGAAACTGGCAGCAGAAAATCCTTCGCATCAAATCTGCGCAGAATACTGTACATGTGAATAGACCCTAAAGGAATAAAAGTTCTTAGATTTTTTTTTTACATATCTTGGAGTTCTGTGGTGTTCTCCTTGCTTAGGATTCTTTTTATGGGTATGTTCACATGGTGAAATTTCAGCAATTCTGGATTATTTAGAATTCTGTATTATTTAAACTAGTCTAATATTTTCACGTAATACGTAAAGCAGAATTTCCGCAGCGGACTATCCACCATGTGAACATACCCTAAGGCAGGGTTCCTCAAATTACGGCCCGCGGGCCACATGCGGACCGCGGAGCGCATTTACCCGGCCCGCCGGGTGTTTTTGCCTTAGGACATCCCTGTGTTCCGAAACATGCTTTCGAAACACAAGGATGCCTCTGTGAAGTCCCTGCGGCCCGCGTTTACTTTAAAAACGCGGGGACCGCCGGGAGCAGGCGCACGCAGCGACGTCACTGACGTCCCATGCGTGCGCCCATGGCAACCGAGCGCGGAGCAGCGGAGAAGAAGCAAGGACGCGCACGCTGGTAGTAGGTAAGTGTTACCAGCGGCGCGTCCCTTCGGTGTTCTGACCACCGATCCTCCGGTCCTGCTATGGCCGAACCCGAGGAGCGGTGATCGGAACACTGAAATGGGGCAGTACACAGGCATACAGCCTCCAGCCATACTTTATGGCTGGAGGCTGTATGCCTGTGGGGGAACATACTGCCAACGTAATTTGGGGGGGCTATACTGCCAGCCTAATGTGGGGGAACATACTGCACCTAATGTGGGGGAACTATACTGCACCTAATGTGGGGGAACATACTGCACCTAATGTGGGGGAACTGTACTGCACCTAATGTGGGGCAACTATACTGCACCTAATGTGGGGGAACTATACTGCACCTAATGTGGGGGAACATACTGCACCTAATGTGGGGGAACATACTGCACCTAATGTGGGGAAACATACTGCCAGCATAGTGTGGGGGACTATACTGCACCTAATGTGGGGGAACATACTGCCAGCCTAGTGTGGGGGACTATACTGCACCTAATGGGGGGGAACTATACTGCACCTAATGTAATTTGGGGGACTATACTGCCAGCCTAGTGTGGGGGAACATACTGCACCTAATGTGGGGGAACATACTGCACCTAATGTGTGGGAACTATACTGCCAATGTAATTTGGGGGACTATACTGCCAGCCTAATGTGGGGGACTATACTGCACCTAATGTGGGGGAACTATACTGCCAATGTACTTTGGGGGACTATACTGCACCTAATGTGGGGGAACTATACTGCCAACGTAATTTGGGGGACCATTCTGCCAGCCTAATGTGGGGGAACATACTGCACCTAATGTGGGGGAACTATACTGCCAACCTAATGTGGGGGAACTATACTGCCAACCTAATGTGGGGGACTATACTGCACCTAATGTGGGGGAACATACTGCACCTAGTGTGCGGGACTATACTGCACCTAGTGTGGGGGACTATACTGCACCTAATGTGGGGGAACTATACTGCAGCTAATGTGGGGGAACATACTGCACCTAATGTGGGGAAACATACTGCCAGCCTAGTGTGGGGGACTATACTGCACCTAATGTGGGGGAACATACTGCACCTAATGTGGGGGAACATACTGCACCTAATGGGGGGGAACATACTGCCAGCCTAGTGTGGGGGACTATACTGCACCTAATGTGGGGGAACTATACTGCAGCTAATGTGGGGGAACATACTGCACCTAATGTGGGGAAACATACTGCCAGCCTAGTGTGGGGGACTATACTGCACCTAATGTGGGGGAACATACTGCACCTAATGTGGGGGAACATACTGCACCTAATGGGGGGGAACATACTGCCAGCCTAGTGTGGGGGACTATACTGCACCTAATGTGGGGGAACATACTGCACCTAATGTGGGGAAACATACTGCCAGCCTAGTGTGGGGGACTATACTGCACCTAATGTGGGGGAACATACTGCACCTAATGTGGGGGAACATACTGCCAGCCTAGTGTGGGGGACTATACTGCACCTAATGTGGGGGAACTATACTGCACCTAATGTGGGGGAACATACTGCACCTAATGTGGAGAAACATACTGCCAGCCTAGTGTGGGGGACTATACTGCACCTAATGTGGGGGAACATACTGCACCTAATGTGGGGAAACATACTGCCAGCCTAGTGTGGGGGACTATACTGCACCTAATGTGGGGGAACAAACTGCCAGCCTAGTGTGGGGGACTATACTGCACCTAATGTGGGGGAACTATACTGCACCTAATGTGGGGGAACATACTGCACCTAATGTGGGGAAACATACTGCCAGCCTAGTGTGGGGGACTATACTGCACCTAATGTGGGGGAACATACTGCACCTAATGTGGGGAAACATACTGCCAGCCTAGTGTGGGGGACTATACTGCACCTAATGTGGGGGAACATACTACCAGCCTAGTGTGGGGGACTATACTGCACCTAATGTGGGGGAACATACTGCACCTAATGTGGGGGAACATACTGCCAGACTAGTGTGGGGGAACATACTGCACCTAATGTGGGGGAACATACTGCACCTAATGTGGGGGAACATACTGCCAGACTAGTGTGGGGGAACATACTGCACCTAATGTGGGGGGCTATACTGCACCTAATGTGTGGGAACTATACTGCCAATGTAATTTGGGGGACTATACTGCACCTGATGTGGGGGAACATACTGCCAATGTAATGTGGGGGACTATATTGCACCTAATGTGGGGGAACATACTGCCAACGTAATGTGGGGGACTATATTGCACCTAATGTGGGGGAACTATACTGCCAGCCTAATGTGGGGGACTATACTGCACCTAATGTGGGGGAACATACTGCACCTAATGTGGGGAAACATACTGCCAGCCTAGTGTGGGGGAACATACTGCACCTAATGTGGGGGGCTATACTGCACCTAATGTGTGGGAACTATACTGCCAATGTAATTTGGGGGACTATACTGCACCTGATGTGGGGGAACATACTGCCAACGTAATGTGGGGGACTATATTGCACCTAATGTGGGGGAACATACTGCCAACGTAATGTGGGGGACTATATTGCACCTAATGTGGGGGAACTATACTGCCAGCCTAATGTGGGGGACTATATTGCACCTAATGTGGGGGAACTATACTGCCAGCCTAATGTGGGGGACTATATTGCACCTAATGTGGGGGAACTATACTGCCAGCCTAATGTGGGGGACTATATTGCACCTAATGTGGGGGAACTATACTGCCAGCCTAATGTTGGGGACTATATTGCACCTAATGTGGGGGGACTATACTGCCAGCCTAATGTGGGGGACTATATTGCACCTAATGTGGGGGAACTATACTGCCAGCCTAATGTGAGGGACTATATTGCACCTAATGTGGGGGAACTATACTGCCAACGTAATGTGGGGGACTATATTGCACCTAATGTGGGGGAACATACTGCAAGCCTAATGTGGGGGACTATATTGCACCTAATGTGGGGAACTACAACCTAATGTGGGTGAACTATACTGCACCTAATGTGGGGGGGAACTACAACCTAATGTAGGGGAACTACTACCTAATGTGGGGGACTATACTGCCAACCTAATGTGGGGGAATTGTACTGCACCTAATGTGGGGGACCTATACTGCCAACCTAATGTGGGGGAATTGTACTGCCAACCCTAATGTGGGGGAACTGTACTGCCAACCCTAATGTGGGGGAACTGTACTGCCAACCCTAATGCTAACGCCTGATGAAGCTGCGCATGCGCAGCGAAACGCGTTGCATCTAATAAATCCATTGATTTTACTTGGCTGCCTGATGGTTCCTCTCTGCGCCAGACAAACTCCTGACTCCCTGGTCATTCGGTTTTGATTTTACTCTTACCCAGGAGGGCTGCAGTGGACCTTCTTCTATATCTCTTCTGCACTTTACCTTGTTGTGTGTGGGCGCACAACCAACTTTGGTAAGCGGCTTGGGAATTACCGTCCCCTACCCCCACCTACAAGATCTACTGATCCCGCACATGAGGCGCCTTCCTCCCTCTCTCTAGAACCCTAATGTGGGGGAACTGTATTGCCAACCCTAATGTGGGGGAACTACAACCTAATGTGGGGGATCTATACTGCCAACCTAATGTGGGGGGAACTGTGCTGTGTACTTAAAGTGGTAGTCCACTAATAAGATATATGTGTGCATAGGAATTTATTCACGTTTTGTTATCTATAGTCCGGCCCTCCAACGGTCTGCTGAACACTTGCCTAGTCATCTCCTGACTGAGCTGTGATTAGTGTTATGGTTTTAGACAGTTTTTGTCCTTTTTTTTAGCCTAATACCTTTATTATCTGTGCTTGATGATTACATTGACACCAAATTTTACATCACAGAACATTCGTGGGCTCTGAAGCGATTGCAGTGGGAGCCAGCTGTCATACACAGCCCAGCACGGCCATAGCTGTCAGGAGTCGAGCGGAGCTCTGTTTCTGACAGGGTGGGTTCACCCACAATTTCACTGTATGGCTGCCGGATCTAGTTGGGAGAGCGAAAACCGAGCGCTCCTGTATCCCAGCCGGACCCGGCCCATATTTAATTCATTTCAATGAGCCGACCGGAGTCAAGCGGTGGTTCCGGTCGGCCTTTGGCTGTCTGGGCATGCTGAGAGTTGTAGTTTTGCAACATCTGGAAGGGCACAGTTTGGAGACCACTATACAGTGGTTTCCAAACTGTGGACCCCCAGCTGATGCAAAACTACAATTCCCAGCATGCCCAGAAAGTCAGGCATGCTGAGCGTTGTAGTTCTGCAACATCTGGCCCTTCAGATGTTGCCGAACTACAACTCCAAACATGCCTGGACAGTCTGGCAATGCTTTGAGTTGTAGTTTTGCAACATCTGGAGGTCCATAGTTTGGAGACCACTACACAGTGGTCTCCAAACTATTTTACTCCAGTTGTTGCATAACTACTGCTGGGAGTTATAGTTTTGCAACACCTGTAGGCACACTGGTTGGGAAAAACAAAGTTAGAGTCTGTTTCGGAACTCAAAGTTTCCCAACCCGTGTGCCTCCAGCTGTTGCAAAACTACAACTCTCAGCATGCATTGACAGACCGTGCATGCTGTGAGTTGTAATTTTGCCACATCTTGAGGCACACTGGTGGGAAGGTAGTGAGTTAGTCTGTTACCTATTTCTGTGTTTCTCCTCCAGTGTGCCTCCAGCTGTGGCAAAACTACAACTCCCAGCATGTCCTGTCTATTAGTTGGGAGTTGTAGTTTTGCAACAGCTGGAGGTTTGCGCACCCCTCCCTCCCATGTGAATGTACAGGGTACACTCACACGGGTGGGGGTTTACAGTGAGTTTCTGGGTGCAAGTTTGAGCTGCGGCTAATTTACTGCTTCTGCTCAAACTCCCAGCCGGAAACTCGCTGTAAACCTCCGCCCATGTGAATGTACCCTAAAAACACTACACTACACTACACTTACATGAAATAAAGAGTAAAACACTACATATTCACACCCTAACACTGCTCCCCCCCAGTAAAAATTAAAAACTCCTTTTACGGCACTGTTTCCTAAATGGAGCCTCCAGCTGTTGCAAAACAACAACTCTCAGTACAGCCGGACAGCCATTGACTGTCTAGGCATGCTGAGAGTTTTGCAAAAGCTGGAGGCACCCTGTTTGGGAAACACTGCCGTAGGGTAATTTTGGTATTGGAGGCAATGTAATTCTTGCATCCGGGTCTGCCCCCATGCAAATCCCTAATTTAGGCCTCAAATGCGCATCGCGCTCTCTCACTTCGGAGCCCTGTCGTATTTCAAGGCAACAGTTTAGGGCCACAAATGGGGTATTTCCGTACTCAGGAGAAATTGCGTTACAAATTTTCGGGAGCTTTTTCTTAAAGTGCTCTGCGGACGTACAACAAAGCTTAGGAGTGAGAGCGCCATGTACATTTGAGGCCTAAATTGGTGATTTGCACAGGGGCGGCTGATACAGGCAAAAAAGAAAACACGCATATGTGACCCCATTTTGGAAACAACGCCTCTCAAGGAAGGTAACAAGGGGTATAGTGAGCCTTAACATCTCACAGGTGTTTGACGAATTTTCATTAAAGTTGGACTTGAAAATGAAAAAATTTATTTTTTTCACTGAAATGCTGGGGTTACCCCAAATTTTTCATTTTCGCAAGGGGCAATTGATGAAAAAGTTCCCCAAAGTTTGTAAAACCATTTCTTCTGAGTAAGAAAATACCCCACAGGTGGATGTAAAGTGCTCTGCTGGTGTACTACAGTGCTCAGAAGAGAAGGAGCAAAATTTGTTTTTGGAGAGATAATTTGGCTGGAATTGAAGGCCGTGTGCATTTACAAAGCCCTCATGCTGGCAGAAAAGTGGAAAAACCAGTCTAAATCCTTTGATAAATATCCCCCATAATGTTCATGCCGCTTTGTATGAAGACAACTACTGTTATTTGTTAGTGGCACTTCCAGTCTGGGCCCGTTGGCCCCCAACCCTTTCTAACCAGACATATTTTCTTTCTTTTTTTGTCCACATGGATTTAATATATACTTAGGCCGGACTTGGGCGCAGCTAGGGGGAGGCCATCATGACAGGGTTTGCCAGGGAGTAAGGGGTTAAGTGAAGGAAAAGATACGTGGGTTGATATGGGGACAAGGAGGGAGCATCTGCATATTGGATGGGCTAACAAGGACATTAGTTTGTGGTTGAGGGTGATGGCGCCTGTGCGGGCTGGTTCAAGCGGACAGCCCTTTCTTGGGGGGGGGGGGGGGGGCGGGGGCTCAGGGTCAGCTGGGCGCTTGGCGGCCATGCAAAAGGAAAAGGGGTGTGCAAATTTGGATCGAAGTGTAAGTTTAAGCATGAATGCTCCGGTTGCGGAGGTTCGCATGGTGTGTCCCGCTGTTTTAAGGGGCGTCAGAGGGGGAGTGGGGATAGTTTTGGAAAAGGGGGTGACGTCAGTACTGGTGGAAGAGATGCGGTCGTTCCTAGATAGGTATCCTGATAGGGCAGCAGCGCTGTTGTTAGAAAACGTTTTTTCAACAGGTTTTCGTATTCCGTTTTTTCCGGGTGAGGGGGGGTTGGTTGTAAAAAATTTGCACTCTGCGCTGGGTCACCCTGAGGTTGTGAGAGAGAAGTTGAGTAAGGAAGTGGGGCTTGGCCACATGTATGGGCCTTTGAGTGTCCCACCAGTGGATTATTTGCTGGCGTCGCCATTGGGGGTGGTTCCTAAGAAGGTGCCATTTAAGTTCAGGTTGATTCATGATCTGTCCTTCCCCAAGGGTGCATCTGTTAATGATGGGATTGATCCGGAGTTGTGTTCTGTTAATTATACTTCGTTTGATGTGGCACTTGGTTGGTTGCGGCAGTATGGTGCAGGGGCGCTTTTAGCAAAAACGGATGTTGAAGCAGCATTTTGCTTGCTTTCGGTCCATCCTGATTGCTTACATCTACTGTGGTGTTTTTGGGATGGGGGTTATTTTGTGGATTGTTGTTTACCCATGGGGTGTTCAATATCTTGTTTTTATTTTGAATGTTTTAGCACTTTTCTGGAGTGGGTTGTGCGGGATTTGTCTGGGTGTCAGTCTTTTATTCATTACTTGGACGATATTTTGTGCATTGGCCCCCCAGGTTCCAGTGTGTTTCCCTTTTGTTACACACAATGGAGTCCGTGGCACAGTGTTTTGGCGTTCCCTGGCTAAGGATAAAACGGAGGGCCCTTGTGAGGTCGTTAGTTTTTTGGGAATTGAAATTGACACGTTACTTTTTGAATGCCGTTTGCTACGGGATAAGCTGTTAGGGTTACGGGAGGCGGTGGACGCTGCACGCTGCCGAAAAAAGATTCGGTTGCGGGAGTTACAGTCGCTTATGGGAAAACTTAATTTCGCCTGCAGGTTATGCCGAGGGGGCGTATTTTCTGTAGGGTTGACTTTGCCTCATCATTTTATTCGGCTGTCTGCTGAGTTGCGTGATGACTTGTAGGTTTGGGCTTCTTTTCTGCAGAAGTATAATGGTCGAGCGGTAGTCATGGGTGCAGCGGTAGATTTTGAGTTGTATACTGATGCGGCAGGTGGGGTTGGTTTTGGGGCCTATTGTCAAGGGAGCTGGTGTGTGGACCCGTGGGCGGAGTTATGGGGTGTTGAAGGGGTACTAGGCAATCTTGTTCTTCTCGAATTGTTCCCCATTGTGGTGGCTATGTCAGTCTGGGGGGACAGATTCAAAAATAACAAAATGTGTTTTCATTGTGATAACATGGGTGTGGTGATGGCAATTCAGAATTTATCTGCGTCTTCGCCTCCTGTGGTACGTTTGTTGCAGCATTTGGTGTTGGTATGTTTGTCCTTGAATGTGTGGGTGGTTGCGGTGCATGTGCCAGGTGTGAAGAATGAGATTGCTGATGCCCTCTCTCGTTTGCAGTGGTCACGGTTCCTGTTACTAGTGCCTCAGGCGGAGGCGGTGGGAGTTCCATGCCCGGAGGAGTTGTGGGTCCTGCTGCTTCGGCGGCGAACACGTTGATTGAGGCTTCTTTGGCAAGTTCCACGTGGGCTTCTTACTCGGCCGCGTGGCAGCAGTGGGAGAATTGGCAGCTCTTGTTGAGGGGTGGAGTTGGTGAGGATATGGGTGAGGTTGGGGAGGATATTCAGTTGATGTTGTTGTTGGGTCATTGCAGGGAGGAGGGATGGTCGGTGTCCAGGGTTAATAAGTTGGTAGCTGGCATTAGTTTTGGGTGTAAGCTTCGGGGATTAGCTGATGTTACCAAGTCATTTTTTGTTTTGCAGGCATTGCGGGGTTATAGAAAAGGTTGGAAGCCACAGGATAGGCGTAGGCCAGTATCTTTTGCCACGTTACATTTGTTAAGTTCTCATTTCGGTGGCGTATGTTCATCAGAGGGGGAGGTGCTACTTTTTCGACTGGCTTTTTCCTTAGCCTTTTTTGTGCTTTGCGTTTGGGGAAGTTGATTTGTCCCTCCACCCGCAGTGCGGGGGGTTTACAAGATGATGATGTTCAGTTGTTTTCTGATCGAGTAGAATTCTGTTTGCGGAGGTCCAAAACAGATCAGTTTGGAAGAGGAAGACGTGTGGTTTTGCTTGAGGTACCAGGGAGTGAGGTGTGCCCGGTTTTCTGCCTCTGTTGTTATCGGGTGCGTTATGTGCCATGGAATGGCCCATTTTTGAGGCATTTGGATGGGTCTGTTTTGTAAAGATTTCAATTTGTAGCGGTGTTTAGGAGATGTTTTGAGGCGGGGGTGTGGATAGTGGGTGTTTTAGTGGACATTCTTTTAGAATTGGTGCGGCAACGGAGGTAGTTCGTTGGGGTTTGGGGGACGATATGATTCGACATATTGGGCGGTGGGAGTCGGTTCGTTTTAGGTCATATATTAGGTTGGATAAAAATAGTAATTAGAGTATGGTGTGTTGGTTTCTTAATCTGCCATGTTGTTCTTTCTTTCCTTTTGTTTTTCAGATCATCCCTGCTTGGTCTGGATTATGGGCCACTCATATGTGCATTTGGGGGCGGTGCGGGCTTCAGTTCGCCCGAATTGAAGGCAATTGGGGTTTTCTAGGGAGGTGGTGGTGATTAGGTGGTTGGGGCAGAGAGGTATGGTGTGGAGTAGAGTGGTGCGAGAGTTTACTAAGTTTGTACGGCTTGACAGGTCGCCGGATATTTTAGTTTTACATGTGGGAGGGAATCATTTGGGAGCTCGCCCATTCCGTTTTGAGAGTGTGGGCCATGTTTCCTAACATAGTAGTGGTGTGGTCCGATATTGTTCCGCGGAAGAGGTGGGACCTAGCCCGTTCAGTGGAGAGGCTTAATAAAGCCAGTATAAGGTGAATCGGGCATTGGGAAAGTTTGTAGCTCGTAATGGGTCGGTGTCCGTGAGACACACTGTGTTGGAAGATGGTGAAGGGGCTTTTTTGCGGAGGGATGATATTCACCTAAATGCTGTTGGTATCGATGTGTGGTGTTTGGCTTTACAAGAGGGGATTGAAGTGGCTATGAAGGTGTGGAGGGATGCAAACTCCTATGGAGTCAGGAATTTGCATTGTGGAAGGGGGGTCCTTGAAGTCGGTGAGGATAAAGGTGTGGACAAATCCTAAAGGGAGGGAACCGACTTTGTTCTGGACTCCTTTGTGTAGGTTTTTGATCTGGGTGGATGGCGGTTCCAGTGGAGGAATTCAGTGATGGGCGGCATAGGCCTTTGGGGGGGGGGGGGGGGGTCCCCCCGTGGGGGAGTGTTCTGTCTCTGAGCCAGTGGGGATCGGCTGAAGGCAAAAAAGGAGCCCGTGTAGGATCTAAGTGGGGGAACCGCCATGGGGAGTTTTTGGCTTCGAGGACCACCTAGGGATTGTATTGTATTATGTTAATGTTATATTAATGTTATATGTTTGTTATAATAAAACGGCTGCTGTGGCCAATTCATTCCATTCCGTGTCAGTGTTAATTATTGGTGGGAAGGGTTAGGTGGTACGGACTTGGCAATACCTCTGTCAAGTTAGGCCGGACTTTGGCGCAGCTAGGGGGAGGCCATCATGACAGGGTTTGCCAGGGAGTAAGGGGTTAAGGGAAGGAAAAGATACGTGGGTTGATATGGGGACAAGGAGGGAATAAGAGGAGGGGGAATGGGGGGGTTGACGGGTTAAAGGCGATTGGTGGAGGAGGGGGTATGGTGTGGGGGAGAATAAGGGGGGGAGGGGTAAAAGGGATATATAGATGAAGTGGGGGGCGGGTAGATTCAGTGTGACTGAGGGACAGAAGTAGAAAGCTCCGACCCTCCCTCCCCCTTTTTTGTGTGGGTTGTTTTTGGTTTTGTCCTTATGTAGGGGGGGTTTGGGTGGGGGGGGGGTTATGGGGGAATGGGATGGTTGGTGTTAGGGTAAATTTTTTTTGTCACAGCAGTAGGGGCAGGGGGGTCCTCGAAGTCGGTGAGGATAAAGGTGTGGACAAATCCTAAAGGGAGGGAACTGACTTGGTTTTGGACTTCTTTGTGGAGGTTTTTGATCTGGGTGGATGGCGGTTCCAGCGGATGAATTCAGTGATGGGAGGCTTAGGCCTCTGGGGGGGGGGGGGGGGAGTCCTCGCGGGGGAGTGTCCTGTCTCTGAGCCAGTGGGGATCGACTGGAGGCAAAAAAGGAGCCCGTGTGGGATCTAAGTGGGGGAACCGCCATGGGGAGTTTTTGGCTTTGAGGACCACCTTGGGATTGTATTGTATTATGTTAATGTTATATTAGTGTTATATGTTTGTTATAATAAAACGGCTGCTGTGGCCAATTCATTCCATTCTGTGTCAGTGTTAATTATTGGTGGGAAGGGTTAGGTGGTACAGACTTGGCAATACCTCTGTCAAATAGAAGTTTCTTCTCCTTCAGGTGTTCAAATACCACAGGCAGCATGAAATACTGAGAGATGCCCTCTGTACAATGCTGCAGCATTTTAGGGGAATCATGATGCTAAAGCTAGTGGGAAATGGGCCTGTCCCATGTGGCTACTCCCTACCCCATTGCTCTGATTGACCTCCCCCTGTACCCAAACAGGTAGAGGTCTATCAATCCAGGCCGTCAGGGAGGCCAATTACTTTTTTTTTTAGGTCTAGAAATGTAGCAGAGACTACAGATATCAATCTGGTTAGATTATTGGACCAATAGACAAAATACAGAGCATATGGATAATTTTAATGTAAGCATAACTTTTAAGTTTGTTAAATGGGTTCTCCTGGATCAGAAAAACATGGCTGCATTCTTTTAACCTGTCCAAGACACAGCGCATACAGGTACCTGTACGCCCTGGAGGTTTCCGTTCACCGCCGTTAACCGGGCGGTGAACGGAACGGGATGCCTGCTGAAATTATTTAGCAGGCATCCCGTGCCAACGCCCATGTTGGTGATTCAGTCGTCAATTCAGACCGGCGATTTGCGACGATTCCGGGTCAATTGGGTCACCAATGACCTGGTGACCAGGAAAAAAAGGTTGATTGGTGCTGTCCGGGACGGCACCAATCACCCTTGCCCAGCAGGAGTGAGGTGGCATCGGTGCCACCTAACGATCGGCATGATTAGTCGGCCGGACCGACCGACCAATCACGCGTTCTGCGTGGTGGCATCAGCGGGTGATCGACGGTGGGTGGGAGGGGTGTGTGTGGGGAGGCTCACCTGGCTAACGGGGTCCGGTGTGGCTGCGGTCCCGAGCGGCCGTGGTCTCCTGAGCTGCGGCGGTCCCGGCGGTTAGTGGCAGAGGGATCCAACAGCAGAAGGTAAGCGCTATTTGCCTCCTGCTGTTGCTTAGCCACAACTCCCAGCATGCACAGCCAAAGGGCATGCTGGGAGTTGTAGTTATGCAACAGCTGGAGGCACAACTCCCAGCATGCCCTTTGGCTGTCTGCGTGCTGGGAGTTTTAGTTATGCAACAGCTGGAGACACACTTTTTCTATGAACAAGTGTGCCTCCAGCTGTTGCATAACTACAGCTCTCAGCATGCCCTTCGGCTGTCAATGCATGCTGAGATTTGTAGTTTTGCAACAGCTGAAGGCACACTGGCTGTGAAAGACTGAGAGTTTGTTACCTAACTCAGTGTTTTGCAACCAGTGTGCCTCCAGCTGTTGCAAAACTACAACTCCCAGTATGCACTGACAGACCGTATATGCTGGGAATTGTAGTTTTGCAACAGCTGGAGGCACACTGGTTGCAAAACACTGAGTTAAATAACAAACTTTCGGTGTTTCACAACCAGTGTGCCTTCAGCTGTTGCAAAACTACATCTCCCAGCATCCATGGTCTGTCAGTGCATGCTGGGAGTTGTAGTTTTGCAACAACCGGAGGTCTGTGCACCCTCCCCCCCCTCCCATCTGAATGTATAGGGTACATTCACACGGGCGGGGGTTTACAGCGAGTTTCCCGCTTGAAGTTTGAGCTGCGGTTCAAACTCCCAGCGGGAAACCCGCTGTGAACCCGACCGTGTGACTGTACCCTAAAAACACTACACTACACTGCACTACCACAAAATAAAGAATAAAACACTTCACATACACCCCCTTATACTGTCCCCCCTCCCCCCCCCCCCAATAAAAATGTAAAACATCTCGTAAGGCAGTGTTTCCAAAACGGAGCCTCCAATTTTACTGAACAGCCATTGACTGTCCAGGCATGCTGGGGGTTTTGCAACAGCTGGAGGCACCCTGTTTGGGAAACACTGCCATACAGTATTTTTGGAGGCGGAGGTAAACACCATGCTTGCATCCAGGTCCGCCCCTATGCAAATCCCTAATTAAGGCCTCAAATGCGCATGGCGCTCTCACTTCGGAGCTCTGTCGTATTTCAGTTTAGGGCCACATATGGGGTTTTTCCGTATTCTGAAGAAATTGTGTTACAACTTTTGGGGGGCTTTTTCTCCTTTTACCCCTTATGAAAAGATAAAGTTGGGGTCTACACCAGCATATTAGTGTAAAAAAATTACATTTTGCATGCTGGTGTTGCCGCGTACTTTTCATTTTCACAAGAGGTAAAAGGGAAAAAAAGACCCTCAAAATCTGTAATGCAATTTCTCCTGAGTACGGAAGTACTCGATATGTGGACGTAAAGTGCTCTGCGGGCACACAACAAGGCTCAGGAGTGAAAGCACACTGGGGGACATGTATCATTTCCAGTGTATAATAGAAGTTTTTTACCCCTCTGCCTGTTGTCTAAATTTGGCGCAGCTGCGTTAAATGTATCATTCTTGTGCAGCTACTTTCTTGAATTGCGTTTAACCCCTTAAGGACTCAGGGTTTTTCCGTTTTTGCACTTTCGTTTTTTCCTCCTTACCTTTTAAAAATCATAACCCTTTCAATTTTCCACCTAAAAATCCATATTATAGCTTATTTTTTGCGTCGCCAATTCTACTTTGCAGTGACATTAGTCATTTTACCCAAAAATGCACGGCGAAACGGAAAAAAAAATCATTGTGCGACAAAATCGAAAAAAAAAACGCTATTTTGTAACTTTTGGGGGCTTCCGTTTCTACGCAGTACATATTTCGGTAATAATTACACCTTATCATTATTCTGTAGGTCCATACGGTTAAAATGTTTCCCTACTTATATAGGTTTGATTTTGTCGCACTTCTGGAAAAAATCATAACTACATGCAGGAAAATTTATACGTTTAAAAATGTCATCTTCTGACCCCTATAACTTTTTTATTTTTCCACGTACGGGGCGGTATGAGGACTCATTTTTTGCGCCGTGATCTGAAGTTTGTATTGGTATGATTTTTGTTTTGATCTGACTTTTTGATCACTTTTTATTCATTTTTTAATGTTATAAAAAGTTACCAAAATACGCTTTTTTTGGACTTTGGAATTTTTTTGCGCGTACGCCATTGACCGTACGGCTTAATTAATGATATATTTTTATAGTTCGGACATTTACGCACGCGGCGATACCACATATGTTTATTTTTATTTTTTTTTACACTGTTTTATTTTTTTTATGGGAAAAGGGGGGTGATTCAAACTTTTATTAGGGAAGGGGTTAAATGACCTTTATTAACACTTTTTTTTTACTTTTTTTTTGCAGTGTTATAGCTCCCATAGGGACCTATAACACTGCACACACTGATCTCTTATACTGATCATTGTTATCCCATAGGGACCTATAACAATGCATACACTGATCTCTCATCCTGATCACAGGCGTGTATTAACACGCCTGTGATCAGCATTATCGGCGCTTGACTGCTCCTGCCTGGATCTCAGGCATGGAGCAGTCATTCGTCGATCGGACACCGAGGAGGCAGGTAAGAGCCCTCCCGGTGTCCGATCAGCTGTTCGGGACGCCGCGATTTCACCGCGGCGCTCCCGAACAGCCCGACTGAGCAGCCGGGATACTTTCAGTTTCACTTTAGAAGCGGCGGTCAGCTTTGACCGCCGCTTCTAAAGGGTTAATACCGCACATCGCCGCGATCGGCGATGTGTGGTATTAGCCGCGGGTCCCGGCCGTTGATCGCGGCGCGATCCCGCTTCATATCGCGGGAGCCGGCGCAGGACGTAAATATACGTCCTGCGTTGTTAAGGGGTTAAATTTAGAATTCTCCTCAGAGCATAAACTTACACCGCAGCTCTATTTAGTAGGAGCTTTGTCTGCAGTGTATCTGCACCTAAACAGTAAGTGTGTCCTCGTTATTAGTTTTAGAATTTTTTTTCTTCATTATGTAGAGTTTTAATCTCACAATAATACCACTTTTTGCACCCAATTATAACACATCAATTATACCAATGTCCTTATTCTTCATTTAACATCTGTGACACCCCTGTGCAAATCACCTCAAATGTACATGGTGCACTCTACCTTATGGGCCTTGTTGTGCGCCCACATATGGGGTATCTCCGTACTCTGGCTAAATTGTGTCCCAAAAAATGGGGATCTTTTTTCCCATTTACCTCTTGTGAAAATGTAAAGTATGCGGCAACACCTGCATGTCAGTGTAAATAATTTTATTTTTATACACTAACATACTGGTGTAGACTCCAACTGTTTCAATTTCTCCCGAGTACGGCGATACCCCATATGTGACCCTAAAATGTTGCCTTGAAATACGACAGGGCTCCAAAGTGAGAGCGCCATGCGCATTTGAGGCCTAAATTAGGGTTTTGCATAGGGGTGGACATAGGGGTATTCTATGCCAGTGTTTCCCAAACAGGATGCCTCCAGCTGTTGCAAAACTCCCAACATGCCTGGACAGTCAATGGCTGTCCAGCAATACTGGGAGTTGTTGTTTTGCAACAGCTGGAGGCTCCGTTTTGGAAACAGTAGGCACACGGGTTGGGAAAAAGAGTTAGGAAGCGAACAATGTTTCCCAACTAGTGTGCCTCCAGCTGTTGTAAAACTATAATTCCCAGCATGGCCAGACATGTTGGAAGTTGTATTTCGGCAATATCTGAAGGGTCAGATGTTGACGAACTACAACTCCCAGCATGCTTGGGCAGTCTGGGCATGCTGGGAGTTGTAGTTTTGCAACAGCTGGAGGTCCACAGTTTGTAGACCACTGTATAATGGTCTCCAATCTGTTGTCTTCCAGATGTTACAGAACTACAACTCCCAGCATGCCTCGACAGAGTGGGCATGCTGAGATTTGTAATTTTGGAACATCTGGAAGAGCACAGATTGGAGACCATTATACAGTGGTCTCCAAACTGTGGCCCTCCAGATGTTGCAAAACTACAACTCCCAGCATGCCCAGAAAGCCAAAGGCTGTCTGGGCATGCTGGGAGTTGCAGTTTTGAAACTCCCAGAGGCAGCAGTGAGATCGCTTTACGGCGATCTCACTGCTGCCAATGAAGATGCCGCCCTGCTGCGGCAAACTCACCGTGGGGACGCACCACCCCCGGGACCGCCTGGAGGACGCCGCTCGCACCGGGACTGCTCAGGACACCGCATGGCCGGGTAAGTGACGCTGGGGGACGGGTAAGGGACACTTAGCAGAGCGGTGTGTGTCCTGATCCCCGTGATCGAGACTCACACACCGCGCTGCTAAGTATTTTCATCGTGGTCACATGGTAAGATGGCTGGCTATCAGTGATAGCCACCATCTTACCAGGCGCTGGGGAAAAGTATAACGGAAAGCAGTAAATTGTAAAAATAAAAGGAGAATGATTTACAGTGTTAAGTTTATTACAAAGCTATTTTAATGTGACGGAGCTTGTTCAATGATAAGTTATAATATAAGTTCCTATGTAAATGTATTAAATTGTTGGATCATAAAATAACAATATACAAGTGATCTAATGAATAACTGAACTGTAAACAAATATTCTATATGCAAATTATTTTAAAAGTGCTTTGGAATAACCAAGGAGTAAAAATATAAAGCAAACCAAAGGAGGAATTGAGATAGGAAAGTAAAAACATTCTGGTGGTTCCTTAGTAGAACTTTCCTTCAGAAATAGAAAGGATTTCGCTACGTGCAGTTAAAGTTGGCTTATATTTATGGGGAAAAAGACGCACTTGCGTCAAAATTTTTGGTGCAAAGGAAAAGAACGCAGGTAATAAATCCATGTGTACTATATATGCAGCTCCAAGGTACCCTGATTCAGCCACATCTGGACGACATGCTCTACCAAAACGTGCGCAAAAAAATGGGGAAAAAAAGCGCTTGCGCAAAATTTTGCGCAAAAAAATACACACAAAACAGGGGTAAAATCTTTGATACATGTCCCTCACTATGTACATCTGAGGCCTAAATTGGTGATTTGCACAGGGGTGGCCGAGTTACAGCGGTTCTGACATAAACACAAAAAAAACACCCACATGTGACCCCATTTTGAAAACTACACCCCTCACGAAACGTAACTAGGGGTATAGTGAGCCTTAACACCCCACAGGTGTTTGACAAATTTTCATTTAAGTTGGATGTGAAAATGAAGAATGAGATTTTTTTTTCGCTAAAATGTTGGTGTTACCCTAAATTTTTCATTTTCACAAGGGGTAATAGGAAAAAAGCCCCCCTAAAATTTGTAACACCATTTTCTCTGAGTAAGGGAATACCCCATATGTGGATGTAAAGTGCTCTGCACAACAGAGCTCAGAAGAGAAGGAGGGCCATTGGACTTTTGGAGAGAGAATTTGGCATTTACACCCCAAAGGTGTTTGACAGCCCAGTGTTCAAAAGATCTGTGAAACGCCAGTGGGGTGTAAATGCTCACTTCTCCAGTTATAACATTCCATGAGGGGTTTTGTTTCCAAAATGGGGTCACATGTGGGGGGGGGGTCCACTGTTTTGCCAGCACAGGTTTGTAAATGCACATGGCCCCGACTTCCATTCCAACCAAATTCTCTCTTCAAAAGCCCAATGGCGCTCCTTCTCTTCTGAGCCCTGTAGTGCGCCCGTAGAGCACTTTACATCAACCTATGGGGTATTTCCATACTCAGAAGAAATGGGGTTACAAATTTTGAGGGGCTTTTTCACCTTTATTCCTTGTGAAAATGAAACATTTGGGGTAACAGCAATATTTTAGTGAAAAATTTTTTTTTTTCATTTTCACGTCCCACTTTTAACAAAAGTTTGTCAATCCCCTGTGGGGTGTTAAAGCTCACTATACCCCTTGTTACATTCGTTGAGGGGTGTAGTTTCCCAAATAATTTTTTTTTTTTTTTGTTCTGGCACCATGGGGGCTTCCTAAATGTGACATGCCCCTCCAAAATTATTTCAGCAAAATTCGCTCTCGAAGATCCCATTGTCGCTCCTTCCCTTCTGAGCATTGTAGTGCACTTGCAGAGCTCTTTACATCCACATATGAGGTATTTCTTACTCAAGAGAAATTAGGTTCCAAATTTTGTGGGGCATTTTCTCCTTTTACCCCTTGTAAAAAAAGAAAAAAAAAGGGTCTACAAGAACATGTTAGGGTAAAAAATAAAGATTTTGAATTTTCTCCTCCACTTTGCTGCTATTCCTGTGAAACACCTAAAGGGTTAACAAACTTTCTGAATACTTTGAGGGGTGCCATTTTCATTATGGGGTCCACTATAGGGTATTTCTAACATAAAGACCCTCAAATTTACTTCAAAACTGAACTAGTCCCTGAAAAATTCAGATTTAAGAATTTTTTGGAAAAATTGGAAAATTGCTGCTATACTTTGAATCCCTCTGATGTCTTCAAAAAATAAAAACATGTCAATTTTATGATTCCAACATAAAGTAGACATATTGTATATGTGAATCAATATATAATTTATTTGGAATGTCTATTATTTTCCTTACAAGCAGAGAGTTTCAAAGCTAGAAAAATGCAACATTTTTGAATTTTTCATGACATTTTTGAATTTTTTACCAAGAAATTATGCAAGTTTGACGAAAAATTTGCACTAACATAAAGTAGAATATGTCACGAAAAAACAAGCTCGGAATCAAATTCATAAGTAAAAACATCCCAGAGTTATCAATGCTTAAATTGACAGCGCTGCTGCCTCGGGGTCTGCCGGGTCACGACTACGGGGCCAACGTATTGTGACGTCATGACTCCGCCCCCGCGTGACGTCACGCCCTCTCCCATAGACTTGCATTGTGGGGCCGGGCGTGATGGTTCAAGATAGTCTTAGGGCCGGAGTACCCCTATAAGGACAAAATGGGCTTGGTCCTTAACCCCTTCAGGACCGGGGGTTTTTCTGTTTTTGCACTTTCATTTTTTCCTCCTTACCTTTAAAAAATCATAACTCTTTCAATTTTGCACCTAAAAATCCATATGATGGCTTATTTTTTTGCACCACCAATTCTACTTTGTAGTGACATCAGTAATTTTACCCAAAAACGGAGAAAAAAATCATTGTGCGATAAAATTGAAGAAAAAACACAATTTTGTAACTTTTGGGGGCTTCCGTTTCTACGCAGTGCATATTTCGGTAAAATGACACCTTATCTTTAATCTGTAGGCCCATACAATTAAAATGATCCCCTACTTATATAGGTTGGATATTGTCGTACTCCTGGAAAAAATCATAACTACATACAGGAAAATTTATAAGTTTAAAATTGTCATCTCCTAACCCCTATAACTTTTTTATTTCCCGCGTTCGGGACGGTATGAGGGCTCATTTTTTGCGCCATGATCTGAAGTTTATAGCGGTACAATTTTTTACTTTTTGATCGCTTTTTATTCATTTTTTTCATTATATAAAAAGTGACCAAAAATACGCTATTTTGGACTTTGGAATTCTTTGCACGTACGCCATTGACCGTGCGGTTTAATTAATGATATATTTTTATTATCCAGACATTTCCACACGCGGCGATACCACATATGTTTATTTTTATTTACAGTTTTTTTTTTTTATGGGGAAAGGGGGTTGATTCAAACTTTTATTAGGGAAAGGGGTTAAAGGGGTATTCCAGGCCAAAACTTTTTTTTATATATCAACTGGCTCCGGAAAGTTGTAAACAGATTTGTAAATGACTTCTATTAAAAAATCTTAATCCTTCCAATAGTTATTAGCTTCTGAAGTTGAGTTGTTTTTCTGTCTAACTGCTCTCTGATGACTCACGTCCCGGGAGCTTTGCAGTTCCTATGTGATATTCTCCCATCATGCACAGCTCCCAGGACGTGACATCATCATTGAGCAGTTAGACAGAAAACTTCAGAAGCTAATAACTATTGGAAGGATTAAGATTTTTTAATAGAAGTAATTTACAAATCTGGTATCCGTGAAGAGAAATGAAAATATCGGCACTCACCAGTGTGGCTGCAGGGTCTTCTTTATTGAGACATACTCACATGCGGGGTACAGAAGAGAGGGGAGGGGGGGGACAAGTGGTGGCGACCGAGCTCTAGTTTTGCACACTTGGTGTGCTTCGTCCGGCCATCCCGACGAAGCACACCAAGTGTGCGAAACTAGAGCTCGGTCGCCACCACTTGTCCCCCCACTCCCCTCTCTTCTGTATCCCGCATGTGAGTATGTCTCAATAAAGAAGACCCTGCAGCCACACTGGTGAGTGCCGATATTTTCATTTCTCTTCACGGATACCATGAACTTTGCTTGTATTATCTGAGCACCACCTGAGGCATTACAGCTACACCAACTCCCACCTGCCATTCCTAATCCAGCACACTCACGCAGTGCCGCACTATCTCCTATGTGAATAATTTACAAATCTGTTTAACTTTCCGGAGCCAGTTGATATATATATATATATATAAAGGTTTTGCCTGGAATACCCCTTTAAATTATCTTTATTCACTTTTTTTTTCACTTTTTTTTGCAGTGTTATAGCTCCCATAGGGGTCTATAACACTGCACACACTGATCTTTTACATTGATCAATGGTTTCTCTTAGGATAACATTGATCGATGATTCCGCCCCTTGTCTGCTCATGCCTGGATTTCAGGCACTGAGCAGTCATTCGGCGATCGGACACCAGGAGGCAGGTAAGGGGACCCTCTTCGTGTCCTACAGCTGTTCGGGACCGCGGCAGTCTCGAACAGCCCACTGAGCTCGCCGGGGGTAATTTAGTTACACTTTAGACGAGGTGATCAACTAAAAGGTTAATAGCGCGTGGCACCGCGATCACTGCTGCGCGCTATTAGCTACGGGCCCCACGTTATAGAAAGGGAGCGGACTCAAGGTGTACAGGTTGAGGGGTTAAAAACAGTGCCCCACCTGTCCATAGGGTGTGTGTCGTATTGACGCTCAACTCCATTGAATTAATTGGGGATGAGCTGCAGTACAGCTCCCAACCTGTAGGCTGTTGAGGTGCTGCTTTTTTTTTTTTTTTTTTAATTTTTGTAATAAAGCAGGCATGTTTCTCTATATTTGAACACCCCATTCAACCCTTTAAGGATCTGGCATATTTTCATTTTGCATTTGCTTTTTTCCAACTTGCCTTATAATAGCCAAAAAATTTTAAATTTCTCCATCCACTGACCGATATGGGGGCTTGTTTTTTGTAATGACTTCACTTTATCATAACATTTACTCCAAAACCATTAAAAAAAAATTTGAGGTGAAATTGAAATATATATATATATATATATATAAATATATATATATACATATATATATATATATATATATATATATATACAGATATATATATATATATATATATCTATATATATATATGCACTTCATTTTTACACTGTTCACAGTGCAGTCAAACTAACATGTTATCTTAATTTTTTAGGTCAATGCTATTTATACAATATCCAATTTATATAGATTCCATCACTTTTTACCTTTTAATTTTATTTTTTAATTCCCATTACTGGCCCCTATAATGGATCTCCTGGCCGCAGTAGCGATATGACCAGGAGAACAGACCCGCTGTACCACCAACAATATTTGTAACCTGCATTTAAATGCTTCTGTCAATTTTGTGTTAATAACCAGTGTTAATCAGTGTTAATAATCAGCCATGTTGACTATTAGCGGTGGCCCCAGCTATTGAAATCAGCTGCGATGTGCCAGGTTTGGAACGGGCCCGAGTCAGGACCCTTAGTGGCACTGTGACAGATTAGAACCGTTATGGGTTGCCAAGGGGTTAAAGTGTAACCGTCATTATTTTTAATTTAGGAGATTTTAAAGGGGTACTCTGCTGCCCCAGCATTTGTAACATTTTGTTCCGAACGCTTGGAGCAGGCGTCAGGGTTGTGATGTCACGACCATACACCCTCAATGCAAGTCTATGGGAGGGGGCGTGATGGCCGCCACACCCCCTCCCATAGATTCCCATTGAGGAGGCGTGGTGTGATGTCACGAGGGGGCATGGCAGTGACGTCACAACCCCATCGCCTGCACCCAGCGTTCTAAACGTACACCGTTTGCTGCACAGAGATTGCGGGGGTCCCAGCAGCAGGACCCCCGCGATCAGACATCTTATTCCCTATCCCCTATGTCTATGGGCGGAGACCCCCTTTTTAAAAGTTTTTAAACTACTTGATTCAACAATTCACAACCCTTCTACAAGAAAACTGCAGCTAAATAGGTGACCCCCTAAATTGCTTAGGAGCAGTGTCCATGCTGTAATCTGTGCACAGTAGTTGTCTATAGCTGCATTTCATGCTCTGCTGTTCCCAGTGCTGTGTATGTCTAAATAGCTTTACTGGACACTGGACCCTTTCTGTTTCTGGCATCTGCTATGACATTTCCCGGCGAACTTAGCATGTTCGCGTTCACATCGCCGGGCGAACATATGTGAAGTTCGATTCGCCCCCTATACTTTAACATTGCCGTAAACTTTGACCCTGTGAGTCAGAGTCAGCAGACACATTACAGCCAATCAGCAGCAGTCCCTCCCTTCCAGACCCTCCTACCTCCTGCACGGACATCATTCTACCTTCATTCGGCATGCTGCAGGCTTAGAAAGTGGAGGGACAGAGAAGCTGCTCCTGCTGTAATAGGGAAAGCGACAGCTAGGTTGCTGCTAGGTGGTGTATTCAGGGTCTACTTTACTCCTAAAGCACTAATCTAACATCTGCTTTAAGGACAGCACCCAAAAAAGCCCTTTTTAGGGCTCAAATATCAGTCCGTGTGTCTTGCAACAGCTGGAGGCACCCTGGTTGGGAGGGAACCGCTGGTTAAAAGGGGTATTCCAGTGTAAAACTTAAGTTCCTTCAAGCAACTAACTACAGTATTAAAAGGGCTATAAGTTTAGTCCGTGTGTCTTGCAACTGCTGGAGGCACCCTGGTTGGGGACCTCTGCTTAAAAAGGGAACTCCGCTGTCAACCTTTTTTGCTCATTGTCACACTAGTGCAAATCACATTTGGTGTGACAATTGTTCAAATAAAAAAAAATATCTTTCTTGGCTGTGAAATAAAACCAGTGCTGCCTAAAGGGGTGCTCTAACTATGTGCTGCCTAATATGGGGGAATCTATGTGCTGCCTAAAGGGGGGATCTAAATATGTGCTGCCTAAAGGGGGCTCTAACTATGTGCTGCCTAACATGGGGGAATCTATGTGCTGCCTAAAGGGGGGATCTAACTATGTGATGCCTAAAGGGGGGATCTAACTATGTGCTGCCTAACATGGGGGAATCTATGTGCTGCCTAAAGGGGGGATCTAACTATGTGATGCCTAAAGGGGGGATCTAACTATGTGCTGCCTAAAGGGGGCTCTATCTATGTGCTGCCTAAAGGGGGGCTCTAACTATGTGCTGCCTAATATGGGGGAACCTATGTGCTGCCTAAAGGGGGTATCTAACTATGTGATGCCTAAAGGGGGGCTGTATGTACTGCCTAAAGGGGGCTAAAGCACGTTATTCCAAAGAATTTAGGAATAATAGGTGATTTATTCCCTTTATCGATTAAAACCAGACTCTGCATCAACTATGTAATTTTCCATGGGAGTTTTGCCATGGACCCCTCTCTGGCACGCCACAGTCCAGGTATTAGTCCCCTTGAAACAACTTTTAAATCACTATTGTGGCCAGAAAGAGTCCCTGTGGGTTTTAAAATTCACCTGCCCATTGAAGTCAATGGCGGTTCGCCCAGTTCGCGAACATTTGCGGAAGTTCGCTTTTGCCGTTCGCGAACCGAAAATTTTATGTTCGCAACATCACTAGTTGTGACTAGCTAGATTAAGTACATGTTAAAAAGTCTTAAAATCTCCAATATTTTTTATGAAAGAAATAATAATAATGACAGATTACCGCTCAAAGATGTCCAGCGGTAAGAAATGTATCCCTGTATGGGGCCTGAACTCGGTCAATGCTTTGCTCTGCTAGAGCGAGTTTTGTACCCAACACGTCAGCTGGTCGAAACAAACCCGCTCCATTCATCTCTATAGGAGAGGTGGAGACACACGAATGCCTCTCCCATAGAGATTAATGGAGGGAGCGTGTTTCCACATGTTGGGTGTGAAACGTCACTTCCTCGAGCATAGCCGGGGCCCCGTATGGGAAATCGCTTGGGGTCCCAGCAATCGAACTCCCCATTATCAGACACTTATCCCCTATCCTGCAGAAAGGGGATACATTTCTTACCACTGGACATCTTCATTAACCCCTTAAGGACTATTTTGGCCTTATGGACCTGGCCAATTTTCGTTTTTGCACATTCTTTTTTTCCTCCTCCCCTTCTAAAATCATAACACTTTCAATTTTGCACCTACAGACCCATATAAGGCCTTATTTTTTGTACCTTGTGGTTAAACTAACCTTATATTTTGATAGTTCGGACATTTGCGCATGCGGCGATATCAAATATGATTATGTTTATTTTTTAATACATTATTTCATTTAACCCCTTAAAGGGGTACTCCGGCCCTGAGACATCTTATCCCCTATCCAAAGGGGATAAGATGTCTCACCGCAGGGGTCCCGCCGATAGGGACCCCCGCAATCTTGTGCTCAACGCCCACCTGTTTGAGCTGAACGCCGTGGTGCCAGCTCACAAACAGCCGGGTGGCGACCACGGGGCCGGAGTATGGTGACGTCACGATTCCGCCCCCGCTGTTGCAAAAAACGTGTTCAAGTTTGTGCAAACTATTTCCCAACCAGGGTGCCTCCAGTTGTTGCAAAACTACACCTCTCAGAATGCCCGAACCGGCAAAGGCTGTCCGGGCATGCTGGGAGTAGTAGTTTCAAAACAGCTGGAGGCACCCTGCTTGAAAAACAATGAGCAAAGTGTGCAGGGAGAAAAATAAAACATTAAAATTTTGCTCACCTAGTCCCGGTCCCTGCAGATTCGTCTCTGTGTGTTCTGGAGTTTCCTCTCTTCTTGGTACAGTAGGACCTTTCCCTTTTCAGCCAATCACTGGCCGCAGTGGTGTCACGTGTCAAGCCAGTGATTGGCTGATGGGGAGAGGTCTTGTTCTGCAGTAATACACTAGGTTTCCCAGGTCCCATGGAAGATTTGAAATCCGCCCGGGAATTAAACCCAGTGTATTACTACAGTACAAGAATGTGACAGGAGGGGAATGTGACAAGGGGGGAATGTGACAAGACGGAGGCGGGAGAGGGGAATGTGACAAGGCGGGAATGTGACAGGACGGAGGGGGTTTGGGAATGTGCTTTCTGTTTGCTGCAGCCATAATCTCCAGCAAACAGAAGGCAGTTCTTTTCTCACACTCCAGCGCTTCTGAGTGGAATGAATTCTGACAGGAATCTTGTCAGAATCCGAGAGGGATTCTGCTGCGACACTATAACTCATATGCGACATTGTGCGGCACTCACATGCGACACATTAGTAAATATGTGTGAAAAGCCCTAGCTATCAGTGGGAAAAAAGAAAAAATACAACCCGGAAAACTTAGTAAATGAGGGCCAATACGTTTAAAAATGTCATCTTCTGACCCCTATAACTTTTGCCGTGATCTGAAGTTTTGATTGCTACCATTTTTGTCTTGATTGGACTTTTTGATCGCCAGTGACCAAAAATATGCTATTCTGTAGTTTGGGATTTTTTTTTACGTGTACGCCATTGACTGTGCGGTTTAATTAAGAATATATTTTTATAGTTTGGACATGATACCACATATGTTTATATTTATTTTTATTTACATAGTTTTTTTTATGGGAAAAGGGGGTGATTCAAACTTTTATTAGGGAAGAGGTTAAATCACATTTATTAACTATTTTTTACACTTTTATTTTGCAATGTTATAGCCCTTATAACATGCAATACCTTGATTGCAGACACTGATCAATGCTATGCCATAGCATAGCATTGATCAGTGTTATTGACGCTCCATTGCTCCTGCCTGGATCTCAGGCACGGAGCAGTGAATCGGCGATTGGACAACGAGGAGGCAGGTAGGGACCCTCGTCGTGTCCTAACAGCTGATTGAGACGCCACGGTGGTCCTGATCAGCCCAACTGAGCTGCCGGGAATGATTTTTTTTTTTACTTTAGACTCGGTGATCAATTTTGGTCGCCGCATCTAAAAGTTTAATACCGGGTATCACCGTGTGACCCCGCGTTATAGCACGGGAGAGGGCGCAGGGCATACAGGTACGTCCTGCATCCTTAAGAGGTTAAAAAATGGGAAATGGGGGGGTGATTCAACCATTTAATTGCATACACTGTTCAATGCTAAGCTTTGGTTCAGCATTGATCAGTGTTATCGGTGCCCTGCTGCTCTAGCCTGCCATGGCTGGCTGTGAGCATCAGAGCACTGATCAGATGGTGAGGAGGCAGGTAAGGGCTTTCCCGCTGTCCTCTCAGCTGATCGGGACATTGCGATTCCACTGAGCTTCCAGAATCTTTTTTTTTTTACATTACAGAAGCCACAATCAACATTGATCGCAGCGTCTAAATAGTTAATGCCGGGCATTGGCACGATGGGCGATGTCCGGCATTAACACTGGTTCCTGGCTGCTTTTAGCATTCAGGACACACCGGGTATGAAGTGTGCTAAGCATGTGACCTTGCTTGAAACCCCAGTAACAGGAGCAGGGTGTACAGGTACGCCCTGCATCCTTAAAGGGGTATTCCAGGAAAAAACTTTTTTTTTTATATCAACTGGCTCCAGAAAGTTAAACAGATTTGTAAATTACTTCTATTAAAAAATCTTAATCCTTCCAATAATTATCAGCTGCTGAAGTTGAGTTGTTGTTTTCTGTCTGGCAACAGTGCTCTGCTGACATCTCTGTTTGTCTCGGGAACTGCACAGAGTAGAAGAGGTTTGCTATGGGGATTTGCTTCTAAACTGGGTGGTTCCCAAGACAGGTGTCATCAGAGAGCACTTAGACAGAAAAGAACAACTCAACTTCCTCAGCTCATAAGTACTGAAAGAATTAAGATTTTTTAATAGAAGTAATTTACAAATCTGTTTAACTTTCTGGAGCCAGTTGATATATAAAAAATTTTTTTTCTCCTGGATAACCCCTTTAACCCCTTCCCGACCTATGACATACCTGTACGTCATGAGTGGCAAGGTGTTCCCGACCCATGACATACAGGTACGTCATGGACATTACTGCCGCTACTCGCGGCATCCCGCAGCGCCCGGAAAGATGGTGGATATCACTGATAGCCAGCCATCTTACCATGCGACCACGGGGGGTTTCATCCCCCACCCCCCCCCCAGCGATCGCTGCTATCAGCTGGTCAAATCTGACTAGCTGATAGCAGCGTTTCGCTATGAAAATACTTAGCAGCGCTGTGTGTGAGTTCCGATCACGGGGATCTGTACACACACCGCTCTGCTAAGTGTCCCTGACCCGTCCCCCGGCGTCACTTACCCGTCGGAGCGGTGTCCCGAGCGGTCCCGGCGTCCTCCGTGCGGTCCCGGCGTCCTCCGTGCGGTCCCGGCTGCGCTGCGTCCCGGAGGTGAGTTTCCGGCAGCAGTGCGGCATCTTCATTGGCAGCAGTGAGATCGCCGTAAAGCGATCTCACTGCTGCCTCTGAGTGTTTCAAAACTGCAACTCCCAGCATGCCCAGACAGCCTTTGGCTTTCTGGGCATGCTGGGAGTTGTAGTTTTGCAACATCTGGAGGTCCACAGTTTGGAGACCACTGTATAATGGTCTCCAATCTGTGCTCTTCCAGATGTTGCAAAACTACAAATCTCAGCATGCTCAGTCTGTCCAGGCATGCTGGGAGTTGTAGTTCTCTAACATCTGGAAGAGCACAGATTGGAGACCATTATACAGTGGTCTCCAAACTGTGGACCTCCAGATGATGCAAAACTACAACTCCCAGCATGCCCAGACTGCCCAAGCATGCTGGAAGTTGTAGTTCGGCAACATCTGATCCTTCAGATATTGCCGAACTACAACTTCCAGCATGCCTTGGCAGTCTGGGCATGCTGGGAGTTGTAGTTTTGCAACAACTGGAGGCACACTAGTTGGGAAACATTGTCCGTTTCCTACCTCAGTGCCTCCAGCTGTTGCAATTGTTGCAAAACTATAACTCCCAGCATGCACTGACAGACCATGCATGCTGGGAGTTGTAGTTTTGCAACAGCTGGAGGCACACTGGTTTGGAAACACTAAGTTTGGTTGCAAAACACTTGAAAGTTTATTACTTAACTTAGTGTTTCCAAACCAGTGTTCCTCCAGCTGTTGCAAAACTACAACTCCCAGCATGCACGGACAGCCAAAGGGCATGCTCGGAGTTTGCAACAGCTGGATGTTTGCCCCCTCCCCCCAATGTGAATGTACAGGGTACACTCACATGGGCGGAGGTTTACAGTTAGTGCTGCAAGTTTGAGATGGCGCAAATTTTGCGCTGCAGCTCAAACTTCCAGCGGCAAACTTGCTGTGAACCTCTGCCCATGTGACTGTACCCTAAAAACACTACACTACACTGACACTAACCTAAAATAAAAAGTAAAAAACACTACATATACATATACCCCTACACAGCCCCCCTCCCCCCAAAAAATGAAAAACGTCTGGTACGCTACTGTTTCCAAAACGGAGCCTCCAGCTGTTGCAAAATAATAACTCCCAGTATTGCCGGACAGCCATTGACTGTCCAGGCATGCTGGGAGTTTTGCAACAGCTGGAGGCACCCTGTTTGGGAATCATTGGCATAGAATACCCCTATGTCCACCCCTATGCAAATCCCTAATTCAGGCCTCAAATGCGCATGGCGCTCTCTCACTTTGGAGCCCTGTCGTATTTCAGGGCAACAGTTTTGGTGCACATATGGGGTATCGCCGTACTCGGGAGAAATTGCCTTACAAATTTTGGGGGGCTTTTTCTTCTTTAACCCCTTATGAAAAGGTGAAGTTGGGGTCTACACCAGCATGTTAGTGTAAAAAAATAAATTTTTTACACTGACATGCTGGTGTTGCCCTATACTTTTCATTTTCACAAGAGGTAAAAGGGAAAAAAGACTCTAAATTTGTAACGCAATTTCTCCTGAGTACGGAGATACCCCATATGTGGGCGCAAAGTGCTCTGGGGGCGCACAACAAGGCCCAGAAGGGAGAGTGCACCATGTACATTTGAGGCGATTTGCACAGGGGTGGCTGATTGTTACAGCAGTTCTGACAAACGCAAAACAATAAATATCCACATGTGACCCCATTTTGGAAACTACACCCCTCACGAAATGTAATGAGGGGTGCAGTGAGCATTTACACCCCACTGGTGTATGACAGATTTTTGGAACAGTGGTCTGTGAAAATGAAAAATAAAATTTTTGATTTGCACAGTCCACTGTTTCAAATATCTGTCAAACGCCAGTGGGGTGTAAATGCTCACTGCACCCCTTATTAAATTCCATGAGGGGTATAGTTTCCAAAATGGGGTCACATGTGGGGGGGGTCCACTGTTCTGGCACCATAGGGGCTTCTTAAATGGGACATGCCCCCCAAAAACCCTTTCAGAAAAACTCACTCTTCAAAATCCCATTGTCGCTCCTTCCCTTCTGAGCCCTCTATTGCGCCCGCCGAACACTTGACATACACATATGAGGTATTTCCTTACTCAAGAGAAATTGGGTTACCAATTTTAGGGTGATTTCTCTCCTTTTACCCCTTGTAAAAATTCAAAAATTGGGTCTACAAGAAAATGCGAGTGTAAAAAATGAAGATTTAGAATTTTCTCCTTCACTTTGCTGCTATTCCTGTGAAATACCTAAAGGGTTAAAACACTTACTGAATGTCATTTTGAATACTTTGGGGGGTGCAGTTTTTATAATGGGGTCATTTATGGGGTATTTCTAATATGAAGATCCTTAAAATCCACTTCCAACCTGAACTGGGCCCTGAAAAATTACGATTTTGAAAATCTTGAGAAAAATTGGAAAATTGCTGCGGAACTTTGAAGCCCTCTGGTGTCTTCCAAAAGTAAAAACTTGTCAATTTTTTAATGCAAACACAAAGTAGACATATTGTATATGTGAATCAATATGTAATTTATTTGGAATATCCATTTTCCTTTCAAGCAGAGACTTTCAAAGTTAGAAAAATGCTAAATTTTCAAAATTTTCATGAAATTTTTAGATTTTTTACCAAGAAAGGATACAAATATCAGTGAAATTTTACCGATAACATAAAGTAGAATATGTCACGAAAAAACAATCTCGGAATCAGAATGATAAGTAAATGCATTCCAAAGTTATTAATGTTTAAAGTGACAGTGGTCAGATTTTCAAAAAATGCCCAGGTCATGAAGGTGAAAATGGGCTGGGTCATGAAGGGGTTAAGTACCAGGACGCAAGGGCGTAGCCATACGCCCTGCGTCGTTAACATTTTAAAGGAGAGGTGTCATGTAAGAAAACGTATCCCCTATCCGAAGGAAAAATGGCACAACAGTTTCCAAATAGGAGATCGCAGGGGGCCCCAACACTCGGACCCCCGTAATCTCCTGTTTGGAATCCTGGCTCTCCTTCACAGTGGTGCGCCACGACTACACTGCTACACCCCCCCATATAGCTGTATGGGAGAGCCGTTCTGCAATCTTTGGCTTTGCCATAGAGCTATATAGAGAGGGCGTGGCGGCACCACTTCGGGCGGGGGTCATGACAGTGCCGCTGTGAAGGAGAGCAGGGACTCCAAACAGGAGATCGCGGGGGACTCCAGCGTTCGGACCCCCCCCCCTCCCCGATATTAAACATAAGTATTCTTACATGATACTTCTTTTTCAAAGAGTACCTATCATGATCTTGTTAAATTTTATAATCCTCCCAGTTCACTGCCCCCATCATGATAAACCACCACATGCCTTTATTTTTATAATTTTTTTGTTTTCTACCTTGATATTGCTCTGTAGTTCTGCTCAGTCACATTCACAGACTGGGAAGGGGCGTTCCCCAGCAGGCGTGACATCATCTGAAGCCATACAGGGGAGAACTTCCTCCCTCACTCTGCTACACGCAACCCAGAGCAGATCAGTGTGTGAGATGAGCTCTGATTGGATAATTCTGCACACACATATCCCTCAGCATTTCCTGATTTTGGACTTCTGCCAGGCCAACAAGAGTCCAAAGTCTGTGCAAAAGATGGGGGGAAATATGCTCTGTACAAGTAGGGAGACACCTAGTAGCAGCTTTTTTAAACACAAATAAAACATAGAAACCTTCATTTATTTTAATCAAAGTACATTAGAAAGATTTTTTATTTACCCTAAGGAGTGCAATAGCAAAAAATAGTTTTAATTAGAGTGCCCATTTATCAGAAGATAAAGGGGGAGATTTACCAAAGTTGTGCAAAGGAAGAGTGGCGCAGTTGCCCACATCAGATTAATTCTTTCATTTTTAAAAAGGCATATGAAAAATTTAAGAAACGATCTGATTGGTTGCTTTAGGCAACTTCACCACTCTTCCTCTACACAGGTTTTAATAAATATCCCCCCAAAATGCGTAAAACAAATTGAAAACTCCCATTATAAGGTTTTTTTGACTGGAAAAGGACAAATCAGGAAAACTATTCACTCCTTGTCCAGCGAAAAGGACCCCTGAAGTTGTAATTTACAACTCTAGCAAGCATTTTCCTACTACCAATGACTGTACAGTGCTAAAATTTAAGGAATATTCCTATCGGATGATGTCATAACAAGCTAATCAGTGGACATCTGACTACTGAGACCCCCACTTATCCCGAGCACACAATTCATTTCGGTGACAATTTTGTACTTGGGATTGGTGGTGGTTTCATTGGTCAGACCGCCACCAATCAGCTTGTTTTTCCCTATGGATAGGGATTAACTTTTCAGCTGGAAGTACCCCTTAAAGGTATGAGCAGACACACATGGACCAGTGGGACCAGTACTCACAGTCATCTCACAGGCCACTTTCGGCTTAGCTCAGGGAGCAGGGGGAGAGGCCGCGATGACTGTGAGTGCATTGCGCGTGCGCACGGTGGCTCACAGGTCCTTGTGTGTCTGCTTGTAGCGGCGTACAGTAGCCTACGCAAATTTGATGCACAGGATTTTCTGCTGCAGATTCCAATGTAAACTAAAGGGCAAATCCTGTGCATCAAATATGCTCAGGATACTGTACGTGTGAATAGACCCTTAATAATACCATAGCATATGCTGTTCATGTATCAAGACAACAAGGAATGCTGGGAGACCCTAGCTTTGTAGCCTAAATATTTGTGAATACAGCTCTAAAGGATAATACAGTCTGTGACTCAGGAACAGGACAACATGACTTATGTCATGTACTTACAAAGTGACTTAACGTCTAGATTCTATGTGGATTGCAAAACATTGTTTTACTCTACATGTATGCTTTAAGATTCTTAGTTTCACCCAAATTATTATTCCAGGGCTTAAAATTTCCTATACTGTAAAAAATATCCCAGACTCCCAGGTGCAGACAATTGTATGTACTTTTATTGTTCCTAAGTAGCTGTTGTGTATTGCTATGTATTCTTTCTTTTTTAACTTTTTTGGGTGCTGCTGAAATTCAAAATAACTCATACTCGCCTGTACCAATCGACCTCAAACCTCTCTGCTTTCTGCATTCAATGACATGCCAACCCTGCAAGAACTGCCCGCTCATCCAGCTACTGTCTGAGGTTGTTCACCACTGCGACCATTGGTTGACTTAGTGGGCAGTTTCTGCTGGGTCTGCATGTTTTTGGGAGCAAAAAAAGAAGCAAAGAGGACCATGCACTATTGGAAAGGAAGCAGTAAGGAACAGGTGAGTATGTGTTATTTTTTTTTTATATTGGCAGCACATAGGGTCATTTAAAAAAAAGTTTGTCCCTGGTCAGATCCATTAACATACCATTATTTTCAAAGAAAATGTGTGTCATTTTTGACACATTTCTCATTTTTAGGCATTCATCAATAAACAGGCGTATTCAAATTTACTTCCAGGAAATGATTTAATTTCACATACACATAATAATAGCCATCCAATGGGGAAGCACAGGGGTAGGGTTGGATACTGGGCAGGGCTGACGCGATCTGGGTACAAGGGGATTAAAAAACGTATAAAAAAAAATAAAACTGATAATATTTCAAGCAGGGATAAAATACACATTGAGTAGGGAGACAAGAGATTCGGTGAATAAAAAGCCGATAAAAGGGGGGAACCAGGGAAGCTGAAATGAGAGTGAATAGTAAAGGATGGGGTAGGGCTTAGACAATCAGGGGTGGGTAGTAGTAAGAGGTGGGTTTGGGTAGTAAGTGCTGAGAGGGGAATAAAGGTAAAGTTATAGAAAATTCAGAGGGATGAGAGTGGAGATGACATTTAGTTTTAGAAAAGACATAATAGGAAACCTTTAATGGGCTATTGAATGAGTCCATCAGTAGAGCACTGATTGAAAAAGTAGATGAGAGGGAAGAAAAAGGTACTGTAGTAGGGAAAATTTACAGAAGGGGCGCTATACTGACAAGAAGCATTCCATTTACACATTCTGTAGAGAGCAGTGGAGCATACACAGTGGTAATATGTTTAGAATAAAGGGAATAATAAGAGAAAGGGAGAACGGTTAAAAGTGGGTCAAATACCAAATGAGGAAGAGAGGAGGGATGTTCATTCTGGATATGCAATGTAATGATATATCTGTCTATATATATATACACATATATAGATATGCTGCCTTTCGCAAGAGCAACAAGAACCTTATACCTTCCGTTGAGAGCAGAAAGCTGTCAGTGGCCTTTTTGCAGGAAATGTGTTATTTTCACCCAAAGAAGTAAATTCTTGTGTGCAAATGAATGATAATACCTCTGCCTTTCTGCACAGTATTTTGTTAGTTACAGTTTAATCAATAACTTTCACCTCTACATTTTTTGTATTAAGTCCCTGTTTTTAAGTAAGTGAGAAATGAAAGGTGTTTTCTGATAAACTCAACATGCACTTGTCAAGCAGTAAGATGTGGATGCTTCGTTGCGATTGATGTAAACCGCTGGCATCTGTAATCTGGACCAGCCATAAAGATTACATCTTTAGGAGCCATAAACATAATCGAAATGATGGGTAAAGACAACTTATCTATTCTAAAGTCAACCTATCTATCCTAAGATAAATTATATAGCTGAATTATATCATGCTAAATAGGGATGCAACACATCTACACCCAATATTTCTACTTTACTAAATCTGGGCTGTTTGGTGAATTAAAGGGGAACTCCACCCCTAGACATCTTATCCCCTATCTAAAGGATAGGGGATAAGATGTCTGATCGCGGGGGTCCCGCCGCTGGGGACCCCCGCAATATAGCATCCGGCACCCACCTGTTTCTTGTCCGGAAGCGCTGGAGAGTCTGGGTCCCCTCCACGGGAACGGAAGTTTGTGATGTCACCACTCCGCCCCCGTGTGACGTCACGCCCCGTCCCCTCAATGCAAGTCTATGGGAGGGGGCGTGGCGGCCGTCACGCCCCCTCCCATAGACTTGCATTGAGGGGACGGGGCGTGACGTCACACGGGGGCGGAGTCGTGACGTCACAGACTTCCGTTCCGGTGGTCGGGACCCAGACCCTCCAGCGCTTCCAGAGCAGAAACAGGTGGGTGCCGCATGCTATATTGCGGGGATCCCCAGCGGCGGGACCCCGCGATCAGACATCTTATCCCCTATCCTTTGGATAGGGGATAAGATGTCTAGGGGTGGAGTACCTCTTTAAGTTAATTTCAGTAGAACCATGGAGGGTCCAGGTTTTGCAGGCATAATCTACATGTTAACATGCAGTAATATATGGAAGTGGCTCTAAATATAAGATTTAGCATTGAACATAATTATTTTTAAAATCTGAATAGGTTTAAAATGTTGCACTGAATTCTTTTTACTTTCCCTTAGCAAATTAATGCATACTGTTTATAAATGTAATTAACTAATATAACAGTATGCACCTAGCCCCTAAGCTCGCTATAGTGTAGGCTGCTAGAAATTTAAATTTGAATCTATTAATCCTATAATTGTCACTCTGAATCATAATTAAAGCCTCCAAGTACTTATCGGCTGCTGTATGTCCAGAGGAAGTCGAGTAGTTCTTTCCTATCCGACGCTGTACTCTCTGCTGCCACCTCAGTCCATGTCAGGAACTGTCCAGATCGTTTTGGGGGCGTTGCACCTGCTCTGGACAGTCCCTGACACAATAGGTGACCGCAGAGAGCACTGTGTTGGATTGGAAATCATTTTCTCTTAAAATTAAAGAAATTTGTAAATCGCTTTCATTTTCTGGCATTTCTTGATTTAAAAAATATTTTTAGAACTACTTGTATCACCTGAAGAGCAGACTGTGCTCGTATACAGCATTTCAAGGCATAAGGCATTTCAAGAAGTTATCTACATCAACCTCTAAGACTATATTTCGTTTTGTCTAGATGCAATAGAATTGTTGACTTGTGATGGAAAAACTCTTCCTCTACTAGGTATACAAGCAAGCATGAAGCTGAAATGCCTTAGACATACATATTATTTGGAGTAATGATCCCTGTACATTACACATTGCTCCTCAGTCATATATAATCTTATTGTTGTAGGACAAGTGCATGTTAAGTGAACAGTATTGCTTTATAGGATCATAAAAGGAATTTAATTTCTGGAAAACTGAATAAGGAGGTTCTAATCCACAATCATTTTATTGTGTAATATCAGTTGGCTTACAACTAAATTTTTCTTCATAGACCTTTATTTTTTTATATTTATTTATTTATTTATCTATCTCTTTTGGGAAAGGGGGGGCAACATCCACATTCGAATTCCTTTTTTTCGAAATCCCAGCTCCTCGTTACTTCACCACTACAGAATTATAGAAAGGCACTATGCAGGCTGGTATTAGTCATTCATGATACCCTCTTGCTGGGAGATTTTAGGGATGATTTCCAGTTAGGATGAATCCCTTTTGTTGCGTCCAGTTTGAAGCAAATTAAACATTTAAGGCACTCCCTACTGTACACTAAATCCTGCTTGAAGTTCCAATCGTCTGAAAATATACAGAAGCAGAGTAAAATGATCACTTTTTCCACAAGCGGCCACTGAACAGCTTTCTACATCCCTTAACACCCCACCCTACAATCACACCCTAAAACAATTCCTATAAAAAGTGGGAACACTAAAACAAAATCAAAAAAGTGCATCATGCTTTAATGTTGGTTTTTCAGATGTGGTTTTTAAATAAAAGCAAAAGCACCTAAAGGGGGTTAAAAAATTCCAAAATCTTACATCCACTCATTAAATATAGTTGTTAACCAGCAGCAGAAAAATTGTATTCGTCCAGCAGTTCTCAAAATAAATCATGTAAAAGGATTACTGACAAACAAGTGGAAACAGAAATATCACCTTATCTATGAGAAGTTAAAATTTGGCAAACACTCTACATTACTGGGGTTGTAGAATCTAGAAATTAACACTATGGCATTAGAAATTTTAAATAATTAGCAATATTTATTTCAATTCATCTCTATTTATAAAGTTTTTTGAAAATTCTTTCAATCCACTGACCTAAGTCAGTTCAAATTTTAGGACTAATTTTGAATTGCTGAAATGCCAAATTTCACCTTCATAGTTACATTTTGAACAAACTGTTTTACCAGAATCCTATTAAATCTGGTTTTGCAGATTTGCAATAATACATTGGATATTTCCATCAAAAAGATATCACATAATTACAGTTTTGATATAATCAATACTCTGCTGCATTTTCTTTCTTTTTTATTAAACATTTCACGTTTTGACTTTTTAAAAATTCTTTTTACAAAGAACTTGTTAAAAAATAGTGCAACGGGTCAAACAGATGCAAACACAGAAACGATAATAACAAGATTTCATTATATTTAGTGCAAGAAAAAAATTCCAAAAAATGTTAATGTCTGAAGGCAGACAGATTTCCCAATTTATTTATTTTTAGAGTCCGTCGGGAAAATAAGGGACTTTCTGAAAAACAAAAGAGAAAAAAAAAAAAAATCTTACAAAAAAAGAAATGTATTCATGCTATTAAATAGTAACTTTAAAAGCAAAAAAATACTAAAAACTAATTTAAAATCATTGCACTTAAGTGTTTGAAGTTGTGTCATTGTCCCTTGCCATTATGCCCACGTTGCTCCTTTGAGCTTTTTTTTTTTTTTTTTTTTTTAGAACACAGATGCTACTAAAAATTTTAGATTTTTTTTAATGAAATAAAAGCAATCAAAAATAAGAACTGTAAAGATGTATTGGATTTTTCTTTTCTGCGTTATGAAACCATTACTATTCCCACCCGATTGATCAGGAAACAAGGGCGACAAATCGGTGATATGAAATACCTCTTAATGGTCACATGGCCCCAATATCATGAGGCACAGACTCTATTGATAAAAAGTCTCCTCCATATGTACAAATAGATCATGCCACTAGAGGAAGAGACTTGAGGTCCTAAACCCCTCCTGAATATTTTACCCACAGAGGCGATACGGACACCCAGACACCTTTTTGAAAAAAGTGAAACCTGAAGAGGTGAGAACAGGATACGACAAGTGGAAAAGCATTGACAAGACAAAATTAGCAAGGATGAGAAAAAGGGGTGATAAGGGAGTGGCATTTTCCCTTCACTACCAGAGGGTGTTAAGCAGCGCAGACATTTAAAAATTCTGCCCCCCTCCCAAAAAAAAGCCTTTTTTTTTTTTTGTAATTTTTGTGTAATTTTTTTAATATTTTTTTTTAGGTTTTCTGTCGTACGCATTGTGAAGAAGGTCCTAGTGTTCCGTGCTTGCTCTTGGGAAGACCTCCTGTAGTCAAGTGTATATAGAGGGTAGGGGTCCGTGTCACAAATCTTTGTTCCATCCGCTCGTAGATTTGCAGCTTAGCGGTAATATTAAAGGAACCACGACTGGAAGAAATAGAGATAATAGGTTGAAAATCTATACTTTAAACAATTAAAGCTTATTTCAGCAAACAAGCTTGTACTTTTTTTTTGGTCTGTGGATGTAGCAGCAGGTGACAGCATTGTAGATATAGGATGAGATACATTCTTTTTCTAAGCAACAATAATATACTTTATTATACCTAGTACAGGGTTTGAGGGGCCGCAGCATGACGCAGGAAACACATTTTTTATATTCTTTGTGTTCCTGTGTCATGCACCGTGCTGTTCAGGCCCTGCATTCATCATAATGCAACGTTCAGTTTTACCTGAAGTTTCCCATTTTGAAGTATTTTAAATGGCCATAGACACAGAAATATACTTTTCATATATGCACAGATAGAACAAACAGTCTGATCTGAGCCAAATATAAACAATACACCTTTTGGATCATCCCAAATGGACAATTGTTGGTCTTAACATAATAAAAAGTTCAGCAGTCGCTATGTTTTTTCCCGCAAACAACCGTATTACAACTTTTGGATGTTAGTTGTTGCACTGGCCAAATGGGTGGAGCATGGTAAAAAGTGGGAAAGAAGGATGTATGGCGTTATGATTGTGCCACATTTATTACTTGCAAACAGGCAAAAATGATGTCAGCTCCTAACTGGTGTAGATTCCAGTGAGGGTGCCCGGGCAGCCTGAGATGTGTGAGGATTAATATAGAGGTCCGCACCTCTGCATAAATTAGCATGTCCATGTGCCGGGGAAGGTTATTTTAAGACTAGCATGCGAGAAACTGGTCCTGATATATCTCCATTAAAGTGTATCTATCACCTAGTTTGAGTGCAAAAAAACATCAACATAATGTAATATCTATTACTGTCTGAAGTCATGTCATACCTTTATATAAATTGGTTTTATTCCCCTGAAAAAAAGACTTTAATGTGGTCCCAGAGTGTCAAAGACTTATACCCTATCCAGTGGATAGGAAATAACCTTTTACTGCTATAATACCTCTTTAAGTGACAAAAATATGGGGGATGGAAATAAAAATGACAGCATAACTTCTGGCCCCATAATTCTGTGTCTGTAGGCAGTGGACTGATACTTAGACAACCAGATGTTCTGACGACTGTTTATTAATCCAACATATTCCTACATAGGCAAATCGGTCTAATACCAACTATTGAGGGGCAAAGAAGTTGACGAAGGGGTCCTAACACTGTTTTGTACACTGGGTATTTCCTTAACCCCTACTGCTCCATTGTAAATGAAAGCAAAGCTTCAATCAATTGGGTTTGCATGGCAAGTGTACAATTCAATATAATATCTTGTTAGCACATAACAATATTGTATTCCCATTACTGCCTTAATGTGCGCCTCCAATTGTACCTATCTCTAAACTAGTATAAACTGCCCAATAGATTGTTGCTGGGACAACTAAAAACATTGGCTCCATTTGGCTGTGGGCAACTCCTGTACCTAATCTCTAGAAACTTAACAATAATTATATTGCAGGTATAAATTCCTTTTTCTATTTGTGTATTTGCAGCAGGCAGTGGTAATAGTTGAAGCCATCTGTTGTTATTTACGCCCTAATGCCGACATCACAACCCACAAGGTCAGTCCTATTAAAAATGATTTTATACTGCAGTAGCATGCTACTACTATTATATTCAGGATACAAACACTAGTCCATTTGGGGCTAGAAACAACAGGACCTGATGTTATATATGTATCTCAATAATTGCAAACACATTACTTAAAATACTTATTTTAGAAACATGGGCCCAGATTTATCAATCAGCTTGAAACCCAAATTGTCTGGTTTTGCCCACAGCAACCAATCACAGCCCAGCCTTTAATTTACCAGAGATTGTTATAGATGAAAGCTGAGCTGTGATTGGTTGTAATGGGAAGTGCCAACAGTTTTGGTTTCAGGCAGATTGATAAATCTGGGCCATGGTATAGTTACAATACAATGCAAGGCAAGTGTTATCTCTTTGTTAAAAATAGATGAAAGAATCAAGAGTTGTTCATAATACCTACAGACTGGTAAGTTTAGTTTCTATACTTGGAATAATAATTAATAAAAGTTTTAATAAGGGATCACATTATACAGTATGTTGTAGATAATGTAAAAGAGATCATGGCTTCTTGAAATGTATAGTCTTGTCAAAGTAGTGAGTAACTATGAAATGTGGATGTATGTAGTATGTAGTATATTTTGACATTAATAATTTCCTAGTATAATGTGCATATATTATAACCTGTAAAATCTGTGTACAATCTGACCAACCAGATTGATTTAGAAAATACATACATTATGCACTATTGGACTGTGGTCACACAGTGTATTTTCAGGCATATTTCATTGTAAGAAATGTGTCCGCAAAATCACAGAAATTTTGCATTAATATTTTTAACATTAATGTGCTCTAACTAAGTCTAAGGGAATTTGGTTTTCTGTGCACACAAATGTAAAAAACAAAAAAAAAGGACTTAAGTAACCTACAATTAAATACAGTTGTTCTCAAAAGTTTGCATACCCTGGCAGAAATTGTGAAATGTTAGCATTGAAAATATGACTGATCGTGAGAAAAAATGTTTTTTATTTAGGAATAGTGATCATATGTAGCAATTTATTCTCACATAATTTTTTGGCTCCTTTTTAAATCATAATGAAAACAGAAATGGGCTCAATGAAAAGTTTATATACCCTAGAATGTTTGGTCTTGTTACAGACACACAAGGTGAAACACATGGGTTAAAATGGCAATTAAAGGTTAATTTCCCACACCTGTGGCTTTTTCAAATTGCAATTAGTATCTGTGTATGAATAGTTAATGAGCATGTTAGCTCTCACTTGAGTGCACTGAGCAAGCAGGATACTGAGCTATTGGGAGCAGAAAAGAACTGTCTAAAGGCCTGCGTAACAAGGTAATGAAGACTTTGTAAAGATGTAAAAGGATATAAAAAGATAGCCAAAGCCTTGAAAGTGACAGTCTTTCTTGTTCAATCACCTGTTAAAGGAGTAGTCCAGTGCTGAAAAACGTATCCCCTATCCTAAGGATAGGGGAAAGTTTCAGATCACGGGGGTCCGACCGCTGGGGCCCCCCCGCGAGCTCCTGTATGGGGCCCGGCTCGCTGGCCAGATAGCTGGTGTCGGCTACTGCACGAAGCGGCCGACATGCCCCCTCAATACAGCGCTATGGCAAAGTCGGAGATTGCTGAAGGCAAGTTGCATTGAGGGGGCGTGTCAGCTGCCGCTTCATGCGATGGTCAACACACACCCCTCCTGCGGGCTGCCGGGGCCCCGTACAGGAGATCGCGGATAGGGGATAGGGGATAAGTTTTTCAGCACTGGATATCTCCTTTAAGAAGTGAAAAATTCTGAGATCTCTTGATACCAAGCCGAGGTCATGAAGATAAATAAATATTTCAGCCACAATTGCTGAAAGAATTGTTCAAGATACAAACAGAAGCCCACAGGTAACCTCAGGAGAAATACTGACTGCTGTGGCAAATGATGGGGTGGTTGTGTTAAGGAGCACAATATGACTAAACAAAAATGGGTAGTTTGTTATGGCTGATGTTATGTCTGATTTTGTCTGTACATGTACCATCTGTATTGCATAGTGCTGCAAAATATGTTGGTGCTATATAAAGATTATAATATTATTAATATTATGATATTAATAAGATTGTCCTTAACATAAGGGGAAGAAAAGGTGTGCCATGTCATTCTGACTTATAGATATTAGAGTTCTCTACAGCCCATTATTTTTGGGCCAGTTTTTCCCTGTAAAAAAATTTACTGAAAAAAAGACCAGAAACAGGAAACTGAAAACTTGTAAGCCTAAAGTATCTGAAAGTGTATCCAAAAGACAGAAAATCCATATAATGAAACATTGGGCAGACTAGATTTCTAGTTTCTATGTTTATAACAGCCATAATCTGAGGTACGTTGATAAGTTTGTTAAAATATTGATGTTATTAGTTCTATTAGTGTGAATTTATAATTTTTATTTACATAGATAAACAGCATGTGAGATGGAATGTGCAATCTAAAAAATAGTTCTATGCTAGACAGAAAATGGAATAAATGTTCTTGCAGTGTCTCCAACACCATCGCTTGCAATTTTTACACCTTTGAGGTTAAAATCACATGCCCTTAAAGGGGTATTCCAGGAAAAAACTTTTTTATATATATCAACTGGCTCCAGAAAGTTAAACAGATTTGTAAATTACTTCTATTGAAAAATCTTAATCCTTTCAGTACTTATGAGCTTCTGAAGTTAAGGTTGTTCTTTTCTGTCTAAATCCTCTCTGATGACACCTGTCTCGGGAAACGCCCAGTTTAGAAGAGGTTTGCTATGAGGATTTGCTTCTAAACTGGGCTTTTCCCGAAACAGGTGTCATCAGAGAGGATTTAGACAGAAAAAAACAACCTTAACTTCAGAAGCTCCTAAGTACTGAAAGGATTAAGATTTTTTAATAGAAGTAATTTACCAATCTGTTTGACTTTCTGGAGCCAGTTGATATATAAAAAAAAGATTTTCCTGGAATACCCCTTTAAATATTGCATGCACAAATGACTGTGTCTAACTAAAAAGGACATAAAATGAACATTTTATCATGTGTGCAACTAAGAGAATATCCACATATTCTTTTGATAATAAGCACAATTACACCAGATCTAACAGAACCGACACATAGGCCGGCATTTATCATTGTAGGTGTAAGTGAAGCATTTATCATTGTAGGTGTAAGTGAAGCATTTATCATTGTAGGTGTAAGTGAAGCATTTATCATTGTAGGTGTAAGTAAAGCATTTATCATTGTAGGTGTAAGTGAAGCATTTATCATTGTAGGTGTAAGTAAAGCATTTATCATTGTAGGTGTAAGTGAAGCATTTACCAGTGTAGGTGTAAGTGAAGCATTTATCTACATCTTTTTTGTGTGCTGGTGATGTGTAGGAGCACCACATTTATTAAATGGTCACAGAGCATTTTATATATTTTGTGCAGGTCACATTTTCTGAAATTTCTCGCTTCACATACACCAAAAAGCTAAGTCTGGGCTGGTGTAGTTTTTAGAGACTTTTCTGTGGTTTTGTGCCCTTTTTGTGCCTTTTCACAAAAAAGGTGCAGTTCATAAAACCCTTCCATATCATGTGTATTGCCAACATCAGTGGATCACAATTCAAAGTCAGCAGAAATGTGTAAACTAAAAGGCGCTAAAAAAGGACACTTGTGCCAAAATAGCACCAAATAAAAAAAATAGTATACCGTAAATGCCGGCCAAAGAGCATTAACGAGAAGTTTCCTTACTTATTTTGTACCAATCCTGTATCATACTCCAGAGCTGCACTCACTATTCTGCTGGTGGAGTCACTGTCTAAATACATTACATTACTTATCCTGTACTGATCCTGAGGTATATCCTGTATTATACTCCAGAGCTGTACTCACTATTCTGCTGGTGAGGTCACTGTGTACATACATTACATTACTTATCCTGTACTGATCCTGAGGTATATCCTGTATTATACTCCAGAGCTGTACTCACTATTCTGCTGGTGAGGTCACTGTGTACATACATTACATTACTTATCCTGTACTGATCCTGAGTTATATCCTGTATTATACTCCAGAGCTGCACTCACTATTCTGCTGGTGAGGTCACTGTGTATATATACACATTACATTACTTATCCTGTACTGATCCTGAGTTATATCCTGTATTATACTCCAGAGCTGTACTCACTATTCTGCTGGTGAGGTCACTGTGTACATACATTACATTACTTATCCTGTATTATACTCCAGAGCTGTACTCACTATTCTGCTGGTGGGGTCACTGTGTACATACATTACATTACTTATCCTGTACTGATCCTGAGTTATATCCTGTATTATACCCCAGAGCTGTACTCACCATTCTGCTGGTGAGGTCACTGTGTACATACATTACATTACTTATCCTGTACTGATCCTGAGTTATATCCTGTATTATACTCCAGAGCTGTACTCACTATTCTGCTGGTGAGGTCACTGTGTACATACATTACATTACTTATCCTGTACTGATCCTGAGTTATATCCTGTATTATACTCCAGAGCTGCACTCACTATTCTGCTGGTGAGGTCACTGTGTATATATACACATTACATTACTTATCCTGTACTGATCCTGAGTTATATCCTGTATTATACTCCAGAGCTGCACTCACTATTCTGCTGGTGGAGTCACTGTGTACATATATTACATTACTTATCCTGTACTGATCCTGAGTTATATCCTGTATTATACTCTAGAGCTGCACTCACTATTCTGCTGGTGGAGTCACTGTGTACAGTGGATGCAAAGACTAGGTGTAAAATTGAGGATAAGTATAATTCTTTCATTTATATAAACATCTAAAATCTGATTACTATCATAGTACATGTAACTAAAGACCGGAATAATGTATACACATTGATCGGTATGGACCTTCTGCTAGACAACGCCTGTAGCACTAGCTATTAGGCAGTGAATCCCCAGCTACTAGGCTCATAAAAAAAAGTGATACTTCTCCTCTGACCTCACAGTCTGCATTATTATTCAGATTCTTATAAATTCAGGTAAGTACCAATTTTGTACAATTGCAGTCTTGGTATTATGATTTACTGTCATGTATTTATTTATTCCTGTTAATTGATTTTATGTGTCACGTAACCTGTTGTTACGCCTAGCGCTCCGGGTCCCCGCTCCTCCCCGGAGCGCGTACGGCGTCTCTCTCTCCGCAGCGCCCCGGTCGGTCCCGCTGACCGGGAGCGCTGCACTGTCATGGCCGTTGGGGATGCGATTCGCACAGCGGGACGCGCCCGCTCGCGAATCGCATCCCAGGTCACTTACCCGTTCCCGTCCCCTTCTGTCATGTGCTGGCGCGCGCGGCTCCTCTCTCTAGTGCGCGCGCGCGCCAGCTTCCTGAGACTTAAAGGGCCAGTGCACCAATGATTGGTGCCTGGCCCAATTAGCTTAATTGGCTTCCACCTGTTCCCTGGCTATATCTAGTCTCCTCCCTTGCACTCCCTTGCCGGATCTTGTTGCCCTTGTGCCTAGTGAAAGCGTTTTGTGTGTCCAAAGCCTGTGTACCAGAACTTCTGCTATCCACCCTGACTACGAACCTTGCTGCCTGCCCCGACCTTCTGCTACGTCCGACCTTGCTTCTGTCTACTCCCTTGTACCGCGCCTATCTTCAGCAGCCAGAGAGGTTGAGCCGTTGCTAGTGGATACGACCTGGTCACTACCGCCGCAGCAAGACCATCCCGCTTTGCGGCGGGCTCTGGTGAAAACCTGTAGTGACTTAGAACCGGTCCACTAGCACGGTCCACGCCAATCCCTCTCTGGCACAGAGGATCCACCTCCTGCCAGCCGGCATCGTGACAGTAGATCCGGCCATGGATCCCGCTGAGGTCCCTCTGCCTTATATCTCTGATATCACCACGGTGGTCGCCCAGCAATCCCGACAGATCGCCCATCTAACCCACCAGCTGTCGGAAGTGTCCACCATTGTGCAGCAACTTCAGTCGCAACTTCAGCAGCAATCATCTCCTCTGCCAGCTCCTGCACCCCTTCCGCAGCGAGTGGCCACTCCTAGCCTCCGCCTGTCCTTGCCGGACAAATTTAATGGGGACTCTAAGTTTTGCCGTGGCTTTCTTTCGCAATGTTCCCTGCACTTGGAGATGATGTCGGACCAGTTTCCTACTGAAAGGTCTAAGGTGGCTTTCGTGGTCAGCCTTCTGTCTGGAAAAGCCCTGTCATGGGCCACACCGCTCTGGGACCGCAATGACCCCGTCACTGCCTCTGTACACTCCTTCTTCTCGGAAATTCGAAGTGTCTTTGAGGAACCTGCCCGAGCCTCTTCTGCTGAGACTGCCCTGCTGAACCTGGTCCAGGGTAATTCTTCCGTTGGCGAGTACGCCATACAATTCCGTACTCTTGCTTCTGAACTTTCCTGGAATAATGAGGCCCTCTGCGCGACCTTTAAAAAAGGCCTATCCAGCAACATTAAAGATGTTCTGGCCGCACGAGAAACTCCTGCTAACCTGCATGAACTCATTCATCTAGCCACTCGCATTGACATGCGTTTTTCTGAGAGGCATCAAGAGCTCCGCCAGGAAAAAGACTTAGATCTCTGGACACCTCTCCCACAGTCTCCATTGCAATCTGCGCCTAGGCCTCCCGCCGAGGAGGCCATGCAAGTGGATCGGTCTCGCCTGACCCTGGAAGAGAGGAATCGCCGTAAGGAAGAGAATCTTTGTCTGTACTGTGCCAGTACCGAACATTTTTTGGTGGATTGCCCCATCCGTCCTCCACGTCTGGGAAACGCACGCTCGCACCCAGCTCTCGTGGGTGTGGCGTCTCTTGATGCTAAGTCGGCTTCTCCACGTCTCACGGTGCCTGTACGGATTTCGCCTTCAGCCAGCTCTTCCCTCTCAGCCGTGGCCTGCCTGGACTCTGGTGCCTCTGGGAATTTTATTCGGGAGTCCTTGGTGAATAAATTCCGCATTCCGGTGACCCGTCTTGTCAAGCCACTCCACATTTCCGCGGTCAACGGAGCCAGGTTGGATTGCACCGTGCGTTTCCGCACGGAGCCCCTCCTAATGTGCATCGGACCTCATCATGAGAAAATTGAGTTTTTGGTCCTCTCCAATTGCACTTCTGAAATTCTCCTTGGACTACCCTGGCTTCAACACCATTCCCCAACCCTGGATTGGTCCACTGGGGAGATCAAGAGCTGGGGTACCTCTTGCTTCAAGGACTGCCTTAAACCGGTTCCCAGTACTCCCTGCCGTGACCCTGTGGTTCCTCCTGTATCCGGTCTCCCTAAGGTCGTTATGGACTCTGCCCGCCTTAAGAAGTGCCTCTCCCCCCCTCCCAGTCCAGTCAGGCAAGCCTCGGTGCCTCCTCGTGGCCCTCGTCCTGGTGTCACACTGCCCCGTGCCAGGTCTCGCCCTCTGCCCTCCCTCCCCATTCCCACTCCTGCTGTACTGCCTGCCGTTGAGGAATCCCTCCATCCTTTCCCGGTGTCCTCATCCCAGGGGGGGCAGTTACCGGACAAAGAGAAGGGGAGACCTAAGGGGGGGGGTACTGTTACGCCTAGCGCTCCGGGTCCCCGCTCCTCCCCGGAGCGCGTACGGCGTCTCTCTCTCCGCAGCGCCCCGGTCGGTCCCGCTGACCGGGAGCGCTGCACTGTCATGGCCGTTGGGGATGCGATTCGCACAGCGGGACGCGCCCGCTCGCGAATCGCATCCCAGGTCACTTACCCGTTCCCGTCCCCTTCTGTCATGTGCTGGCGCGCGCGGCTCCGCTCTCTAGGGCGCGCGTGCGCCAGCTTCCTGAGACTTAAAGGGCCAGTGCACCAATGATTGGTGCCTGGCCCAATTAGCTTAATTGGCTTCCACCTGGTCCCTGACTATATCTGACCTCCTCCCATGCACTCCCTTGCCGGATCTTGTTGCCCTTGTGCCTAGTGAAAGCGTTTTGTGTGTCCAAAGCCTGTGTACCAGAACTTCTGCTATCCACCCTGACTACGAACCTTGCTGCCTGCCCCGACCTTCTGCTACGTCCGACCTTGCTTCTGTCTACTCCCTTGTACCGCGCCTATCTTCAGCAGCCAGAGAGGTTGAGCCGTTGCTAGTGGATACGACCTGGTCACTACCGCCGCAGCAAGACCATCCCGCTTTGCGGCGGGCTCTGGTGAAAACCTGTAGTGACTTAGAACCGGTCCACTAGCACGGTCCACGCCAATCCCTCTCTGGCACAGAGGATCCACCTCCTGCCAGCCGGCATCGTGACACCTGTTATGGGGGATGGAAATCAACTCTTGTTCATCATATGTATGTTCTCAGTTATGGGCTATTTGAGCAATAGATAATACAATGAGGCTAGGAACTGACATCTATGCAGTGCGGTTTGGGTAGAACTGGGCTTTCTAAATAGTGTATTACAGGTAGGAGGTGCACTATTACAGACATGACTGAATGGAGTAGATTCAGCACCCGCATAGAATGCGGGTGCTGCAGGGAGATCGCGGGGGGTCTCAGCAGCAGGCCCCCCACGATTAGACACCTTATCCCCTATCCTTTGGATAGGGGATAAAATATTTTTGCCCGGAATACCCCTTTAATATAAATTTGCCCCTTTAAAAAAAGTGTGATTGAGTAAGGAAATGATGTGAGCGATCTGTGAAGATGATTAGGAAGGACTGCAGGGAAACTGGCTGCTGTTTGCACAGGAGCAACAAGTTGCACTTATAGGGGTACTCCGCCCATAGACATCTTATCCCCTATCCAAGAGATAGGGAATAAGATTTCTGATGGTGGGGGTTCCGGTCGCTAGGACCCTCGGCGATATGTTCAGAACGCCGGGTCCCGCAGCTGTTTTTGTGATGCCACGCCCCCTCTATTCTTGTCTACAGGAGGGGGCGTGATGGCTGCGGTCATTCATCATGCCCCCTTCCATAGACAAGAATGGATGGGGCATGGCATGACGTTCCGATCACGGCTGCCCGAACCTTATGTTCTGAACATAAATGTTTAGAACACCAGGGTGCTGGCCCAGAGATTGTGAGGGTCCCAGCAGCCAGACCCCCCCTCGATCAGACATCTTATTCCCTATCCTTTGGATTTCTAGGGGTGGAGTATCCCTTTACCTTCATCCCTAACCACTATTATATCATTTTTGTTTAAACAAAGCTCTAGATTCTTTGAGCTTAAAGAGGTACTCCAGTGGAAAACTTTTTTTTTTATGAACTGATGCCAGAAATGTAAACAGATTTGTAAATTACTTTTCTTAGAAAATATTTATCCTTCCAGTACTTATTAGTAGAGATGAGCGAACTTACAGTAAATTGGATTCGTCACAAACTTCTCGGCTCGGCGTTTGCTGACTTTAACCTGCATAAATTAGTTCAGCTTTCAGGTGCTCCGGTGGGCTGGAAAAGGTGGATACAGTCCTAGGAAAGAGTCTCCAGCCCACCGGAGCACCTGAAAGCTGATCTCATTATTGCAGGCTAAAGTCAGCAAATGCCGAGCCGAGAAGTTTGTGACGAATCCAATTTACTGTAAGTTCGCTCATCTCTACTTCTTAGCAGCTGTATGCTACAGAGGAAATTCTTTGCTTTTTGAATTTCTTTTTTGTCTTGTCCACAGTACTCTATGCTGACACCTCTGTCCGTGTCAGGAACTGTCCAGAACAGCATAGGTTTGCTATGAGGATTTTCTCCTGCTCTGGACAGTTCCTGATACGGGCATCAGGTGTCAGCAGAGAGCTCTGTGGACAAGACAAAAAAGAAATTCAAAGAGAAAAGAATTTCCTCTGTAGCATACAGCTGCTAAAAAGTACTGGAAGGATAAAGATTTTTTAATCCAATAAATCCTCCAAACCACTAAGGGTTAATCCAGGCGCAGGCAATGGATAGTAGTGAAAACAGCAATGCTGATAGGTAGCTTAATGAATGATAGGATAAATGTAGATAACCAAGGGTCATTTAATCAGAACAACGCGTTTCAACGCCGGAGCAGGCGTCTTCCTCAGGTTCATTGCCTGCGCCTGGATTAACCCTTAGTGGTTTGGAGGATTTATTGGAATACTAAACACCACGAGGTGGTGGAGAGGGACCGGCTGCACTTTGGAAACATATTTACACACGTTCACCAGAGTTGTGCCTGTCTGTTAGCACAACTCTTTGGGTAAGCGCAACTACCGTAATTATTGTATGCGGTTCTTACCCATTTTTTAATTGCACTACGGAACGCTCTCTGTGTCTTTTTTGTAAAGATTTTTTAATAGAAATAATTTATAAATCTGTTTAACTTTCTGGCACCAGTTGATTTAACAAATGTTTTTTTTCCCACCGGAGTACCCCTTTAATGATAACATTATGTCTGTCATCTACCACCTCTGCTGGAAGCTTACTGCAATCATTTATACATTGTATTCTATACACTGTATGCAGTAAGCTTCTGAGCTCCCCCTATTGAGGGCTGCAGGTAGCAAGAGTTTTAAAATTTAAAGGGAATTCAGTTGTATTTGCTGCTAAGAGCTTTTTATTTCTCAGACAAGTGTCAAGGGGGCAGAGCTGAGCGGCGTAAGTGCCAAAGCCTTGCATTCTTCCTTGCTTGCCCTAACCTACAATTTTGGCAGAGTGGCTCTGTAAGGGAGGCTCCCTACTCTCCCCTGAAAGATGGTGTTGGGGAGAGATGGTTTGGGCATGTTGGATTTCAACAGTTTTGTTTTCTGGGTGTTTAGGTAACTTAAAAATGAAGGGATGGGTATAATTTGGGGATAGTTATAAATATTACTGTAATATGTTGAGTAGTATTTTTTTTTATTTCTATGTAGGTTTAGTAGGTTCTAGGCCATGGGGTATAGTGCTTAGGCCATCATGATTTGTGTCTCCAAGGCACGGCTATGTGGGGTAGACTGCCAAAATGACATCTCGATGTATCGATGCTCGATCAGGCACGAGTCCAATTCATTTGACGGGCCCAAGCATAGTCAGCTAGTAACCAAATTTGGATCATTTTGCTGGTTTTGGCCTGAATGTAGTCGCTATCTGACTATGCTTCAGCCATAGAAATGAATGGGCCCCATGCCTGCCCAAGCATAGATACATCGGCATTTTATTTTGACAGTTTCCATGTATCCGTCCATTGGAGGCACAAATCATGATGTAAACCTTGCCTAAATTACAATTGTATTTAAGTGGCTATAGAGGTAAAGACAATCGGTGATTGATAATAATTGTCATATATAGCAATCTATTCCACCTGTTTTCAGTTTATTTGATAAGTCAAAACAAGGATAGAAAGTAACATTTTCTTTGCTTTTACTGACACCAGTTACCGTATTTTTCGCCGTATAAGACGCACTTTTTCTTCCCCAAAATTGGGGGGGAAAAGTTAGTGCGTCTTATAAGGCGAATACACACCTATCGTGGCGGTCCCTGCGGCCATCAACGGCCGGGACCCGCGGCTAATACAGGACATCAAAGATCGCGGTGATGCCCTGTATTAACCCTTCAGACGCTGCGATCAAAGCTGACCGCCGCGTCTGAAGCGCAAATAGCACTAACCCGGCTGCTCAGTCTGGCTGTTCGGGACCATCACGGTGAAATAGCGGTGTCCCGAACAGCTTACAGGACACCGGGAGGGACCTTACCTGCCTCCTCGGTGTCTGCTCTGTGCCGGGATCCCCTGCATGGCCGGCGCTCTCCTTCGTCGTCATCACGTCGTCGCGCACGCCGTCCCGTCATCCAATAGGAGCGGCGTGCGTAGCGATGTCATGGCGGCGACGGAGAGCGAGGATACCGGGCAGCAGAGATGTTCCGGAGCGACGGGGACACCCCGGGGACGCAGCGACAGCGATGGAGGGCGACATCCAGGGCAGCGGTGACGGGTCCGGAGCGGCGGGGATAGGTGAGTATAACCTCCTATACCAGTGGCCTTCAACCTGCGGACCTCCAGATGTTGCAAAACTACAACTCCCAGCATGCCCGGACAGCCAACGGCTGTCCGGGCATGCTGTGAGTTGTAGTTTTGCAGCATCTGAAGGTCCGCAGGTTGAAGATCACTGTCCTATACTTTACATTGTATTTGGTTCAGAATCTTTATTTTCTAGATTTTAATCCTATAAAATTAGGAGCGTCTTATATGGCAAAAAATACGGTACATTAATTAGCTCCTAGACAAGAAAATACATGTGTAGCAATGTGCATTGACAATATTAGGAACATGTGGAATGAGTCTTTACATGCTGGTCGCATTGGGGCCAAATATAAAATATTGATGTAAAATATATTATAGACTAAAGATAGCTGGGATTAGTTATCTTGTATCGTAAAACAAGCTTTGATACGTTGATATTACAAATTATTTGATAGCAGACAATGAATTGATGGTCGTGCATTATAGATTAGAGAGATTAGTCATCCATGTGTTTTAGACTGGGGATTATGTCTCCGTGTATAACAGATTAGGAAGAGTAGTGATTAGTTATGAGTGTGTATTACAGATTAGGGGCTGGTGCATTCCACAGTGGGGAGAGCTGTGATTAGTAAAAGGGGCTATTACAGGTTAGGGGGAGGTGTATTAAACATCAGGGAGAGTTTTGTTTTAGTAAATGGTGAATTACATATTAGGGAATATCTCTGACTTACTTGAGACTGCTGGGGGAGGTTCAGAAAGTTGCTGTCTCGTGATCCAATTGTGACAAACCTGTTGGACCCGGCGGGGGAAGGCGCTGAGAATGCTACACAACAACACAATACAGCAACACAATGACACAGCGACACAATGGAATGATACAAAAACAATGGAGCAGCATAATAAAACAACACAGTAACAAAATAAGCCAGACAGTAGCAAAAATGAAATCATGCAATGTAGTAACGCAATACAGCCACAAAACAATGTGTGAAGACGGATGGTCAATGCAAGGTAAACATTACACGCAATGTAACACACAGTGACGGATACATTGTTACACATGCACACACAATCAGAACACATGGGGAAAAAGAGAGAGAGAAAGAGATAAGCAATCAGACACAAAACTAATACATCACAACTCCCCCTACACAAACACACACATATCTAAAATGCACACCTAACACGCGTGTATACAATTACTAATGTGCTGCTGGTGTGTGTTCTTCTAGGCAGGATACATAAGGTGTATCCTTAAAGGGGTACTCCGCCCCTGGCATCTTATCCCCTATCCAAAGGATAGGGGATAAGATGTTAGATCGCCAGGGTCCCGCTGCTGGGGAGCCCGGGGATCGCCGCTGCGGCACCCCGCTATCATTACTGCACAGAGCGAGTTTGCTCTGTACGTAATGACGGCGATACAGGGGACAGAGCTGCGTGACGTCATGGCTCCGCCCCTCATGACATCATGGCCCGTCCCCTTAATGGAAGTCTATGGCAGGGGGCGTGACGACCGCCACGCCCCTTCCCATAGACTTGTATTGCCGTGGGGGCGGGCCGTGATGTCACGAGGGGCGGAGCCGTGACGTAACGATGCTCCGGCCCCTGTATTGCCCGTCATTACGTGCAGAGCGATCTCACTCTGCGCAGTAATGATAGTGGGGTGCTGCAGCAGCGATCCCCGGGGTCCCCAGCAGCGGAACCCCGGCGATCTGACATCTTATAACCTATCCTTTGGATAGGGGATAAGATGTCTAGGGGTGGAGTACCCCTTTATGGCATTTTAAATCTAAACACAGCCTAACCTAGGACGACTCAGCTAAAACATTCATCCTCAATGCCCTGATAGCATAAACTTTATCTTAATGACTTACTCCTATTATACATTAGTAGTATGCCCTATAGTCGTTCCTAATTTTAACATGGTTGACTGCCATCTCTTATCAAAACCCAACTTTTTCTAGTGCTGTTAAGCCAATCAGGACCAACATCTAATTGTATCACAAAATATAATACTAGGTTAAGTTATAAAAATAAACATCATGGGGGAGATTTATCAAATCCTGTCCAGAGGAAAAGTTGCTGAGTTGCCCATAGCAACCAATCAGATCACTTCTTTCATTTTACAGAGGCCTTGTTAAAAATGAAAGAAGCGATTTGATTGGTTGCTATGGGCAACTGGGCAACTTTTCCTCTGGACAGGTTTTAATAAATCTCCTCCATCTCCCTCTGCACTACATGGTTGGAAGAAAATCCTCCTCTATTTCTCTGTCGTATTTTACAGCCTAACTTAGACCAGTTAAATTTAATGCATCCCCTATATCTATCATTGACAAACATATTATCTCCAACAACCTATGAAGCTCTTAAACAGGAAGACTAAAAAATGTCTAGAGCAGTTGTCTTCAACCTGCAGACCTCCAGATGTTGCAAAACTACAACTCCCTGGGAGTTGTGGTTTTACAACATCTGGAGGTCCGCAGGTTGAAGACCACTGGTCTAGAGTATCCTACAAAGCATAAGGCCCACCCACCTTCAGCCACCTGATGTGTTAACTTTAAGGCTTGGAGCACTAATAATGGAGGATAGATACGTAACTATATGTTTAGAAACACCTATACCAGCAACAAAATTCTGGACGGTCACTTTATGGCCAGGATCCCCAATTAGTGAATGAAATCTGTCATAAAACCAGACTACACACAGTTTTAAAGTCTGGCTAATTGTAACATGGAACCTGGATTGTTTTAGGATTTTTATATGTAAATTCATTACTTTGCTTATCTTAGGTTAGAGCCTGTATTATACTGCAGAGCAGCACTCACTATTCTGCTGGTGAGGTCACTGTGTACATACATTACATTACTTATCCTGTACTGATCCTGAGTTATATCCTGTATTATACTCCAGAGCTGTACTCACTATTCTGCTGGTGGGGTCATTATGTACATACATTACATTACTTATCCTGTACTGATCCTGAGTTATATCCTATATTATACTCCAGAGCTGTACTCACTATTCTGCTGGTGAGGTCACTGTGTACATACATTACATTACTTATCCTGTACTGATCCTGAGTTATATCCTGTATTATACTCGAGCTGTACTCACTATTCTGCTGGTGAGGTCACTGTGTACATACATTACATTACTTATCCTGTACTGATCCTGAGTTATATCCTGTATTATACTCCAGAGCTGTACTCACTATCCTGCTGGTGAGGTCACTGTGTACATACATTACATTACTTATCCTGTACTGATCCTGAGTTATATCCTGTATTATATTCTATAGCTGCACTCACTATTCTGCTGGTGGGGTCACTATGTACATAAAATTACATTACATATCCTGTACTGATCCTGACCTATATCCTGTATTATACTCCAGAGCTGCACTCACTATTCTGCTGGTGGGGTCACTGTGTATATACATTACATTACTTATCCTGTACTGATCCCGAGTTATATCCTGTATTATACACCAGAGCTGTACTCACTATTCTGCTGGTGAGGTCACTGTGTACATACATTACATTACTTATCCTGTACTGATCCTGAGTTATATCCTGTATTATACTCCAGAGCTGTACTCACTATTCTGCTGGTGAGGTCACTGTGTACATACATTACATTACTTATCCTGTACTGATACTGAGTTATATCCTGTATTATACTCCAGAGCTGTACTCCCTATTCTGCTGGTGGGGTCACTGTGTACATACATTACATTACTTATCCTGTACTGATCCTGAGTTATATCCTGTATTATACTCCAGAGCTGTACTCACTATTCTGCTGGTGGGGTCACTGTGTACATACATTACATTACTTATCCTGTACTGATCCTGAGTTATATCCTGTATTATACTCCAGAGCTGTACTCACTATTCTGCTGGTGAGGTCATTGTGTATATACGTTACATTACTTATCCTGTACTGACCCTGAGTTATATCCTGTATTATACTCCAGAGCTGTACTCACTATTCTGCTGGTGAGGTCACTGTGTACATACATTACATTACTTATCCTGTACTGATCCTGAGATATATCCTGTATTATACTCCAGAGCTGTACTCACTATTCTGCTGGTGAGGTCACTGTGTACATACATTACATTACTTATCCTGTACTGATCCCGAGTTATATCCTGTATTATACACCAGAGCTGTACTCACTATTCTGCTGGTGAGGTCACTGTGTACATACATTACATTACTTATCCTGTACTGATCCTGAGTTATATCCTGTATTATACTCCAGAGCTGTACTCACTATTCTGCTGGTGAGGTCACTGTGTACATACATTACATTACTTATCCTGTACTGATCCTGAGTTATATCCCAGAGCTGTACTCACTATTCTGCTGGTGAGGTCACTGTGTACATACATTACATTACTTATCCTGTACTGATCCTGAGTTATATCCTGTATTATACTCCAGATCTGTACTCACTATTCTTCTGGTGAGGTCATTGTGTACATACATTACATTACTTATCCTGTACTGATCCTGAGTTATATCCTGTATTATACTCCAGAGCTGTACTCACTATTCTGCTGGTGGGGTCACTGTGTACATACATTACATTACTTATCCTGTACTGATCCTAAGTTACATAGTGTTTTATAGAGCTGCATTTACAATTGTGAAGCCTTCAGTGGTGAAATCTACCTGTATTTTTGGCTTGTTCATTGCCTGCAGACTTGTTGACTGTGTTCCGTTGTGAATGTTGTTATAGCCCTGACAATGTAATACCCAGCCAGACTTCAAGGAAGAGATTTATGAAAATTAAAATGTGGGCATTGCCTAAAGCGACCAGTCAGGTCTGGTTTGAAGACATTATAATAAGTAGTTTACATGTTCAATCACATTTATAAGACTTGGTCTATAAATTTGGGCATACTTATGAACTACTGTCTAATCTGTAAGTTTGATAACCCTACCATTTTTTATTTTATTAGTTTAGATGCAAACATTAAATGGCCATAATAATAATAATAATAACGAAAACAATGCAGTTTTTATGGGCATAGATTGTCAGCTCATCTGGAATGGCAACAAATTGTGTGTACTTTTAGTCATTTTTTAATGTATTATTTTAAACCACAAGAAGTCTAAAGCCCAGGCCTAAAGCATGTGTTTATTAACAGGAACATTAGCTAAGAAGTTTAAATGTAGGGTCCCACGGCAATGTGTAGTTACAAGAGAGCCGTGGCAAATGTGTGGCCTTACTTTAGTATGTTTTTATTTGTGTATAAAGAGAGGTCTATCAATCAGGCTGAGCCATCCCAGTTACTCAAATGTATGGCCGCTTATAAAATGATGATCATTTATCATAATTATATGTTATATACATATGTAAACATAAAAAGCATGAATGAGGACATAGGCACCAGACTAGACTCATAGAAGACATGTAGTACTACAGGCATACAAGTTACTGGCAAATAAGTATGCAGCATATATAGGAGAATAAGTACAAGAATTCTGTGTCCAATATCTCACATTGCATACAAAAAATAAATATACTTAAAGGGGTACTCCAGTCCTGGGACATCTTATCCCCTATCCAAAGGATAGGGGATAAGATGTCTCACCGCTGGGGACCCCCACAATCTTGTATTTGCCACCCACCTGTTTGAGCTGCACGCCGCGGCGTGCAGCTCAAACAGGTAGGTGGCGAATACAAGATTGCAGGGGACCCCCGTGGTGAGACATCTTATCCCCTATCCTTTGGATAGGGGATAAGATGTCTGAGGACTGGAGTACCCCTTTAAGTATATTTATTTTTTGTATGCAATGTGAGATATTGGACACTAAATTATTGCACTAATCCTCCTATATATGCTGCATACTTATTTGCCAGTAACTTGAATGCCTGTAGTACCACATGTCTTCTATGAGTCTAGTCTGGTGCCTATGTCCTCATTCATGCTTTTTTAGGTTTTTATTTGTATGAAACTAATAAAATCTGATACTATTTTGTGATATTTATTTCAGTTTGGTGCCTTAAAGGGGTATTCCAGGAAAAAACTTTTTATTTATATATATATATATATATATATATATATATATATATATATATCAACTGGCTCCAGAAAGTTAAACAGATTTGTAAATTACTTCTATTAAAAAATCTTAATCCTTTCAGTACTTATGAGCTTCTAAAGTTAAGGTTGTTCTTTTCTGTCTAAGTGCTCTCTGATGACACGTGTCTCGGGAAACACCCAGTTTAGAAGAGGTTTGCTATGGGGATTTGCTTCTAAACTGGGCGTTTCCTGAGACACGTGTCATCAGAGAGCACTTAGACAGAAAAGAACAACTTTAAAGGGGTATTCCAGGAAAAAACTTTTTTTAAAATATCAATAGGCTCCAGAAAGTTAAACAGATTTGTAAATTACTTCTATTAAAAAATCTTAATCCTTTCAGTACTTATGAGCTTCTGAAGTTGAGTTGTTCTTTTCTGTCTAAGTGCTCTCTGATGATACGTGTCTCGGGAACCGCCCAGTTTAGAAGCAAATCCCCATAGCAAACCTCTTCTAAACTGGGCGGTTCCTGAGACACGTGTCATCAGAGAGCACTTAGACAGAAAAGAACAACTCAAATTCAGAAGCTCATAAGTACTGAAAGGATTAAGATTTTTTAATAGAAGTAATTTACAAATCTGTTTAACTTTCTGGACCCAGTTGAAATATATATATAAAAAAGTTTTTTCCTGGATAACCCCTTTAAGCTTAGCCTTCCTGTTCTGTACCGATCCCTTCCCAGCAGTCTCCTCCTTGTCATCACAGACAGGAGTACAGTAAAAGGGGACACCAGTGTATTAAACACAGGTACACGTAATAGCTATTGCTTACAGATCAGTTTCCCACTCCCTTTTAGAATGACCTCTGCAAAGGGCAGAGAGCACATCCAGACACCTTTCCTATACATATCAACAGAACAGCTTTAATCTATTATTGCCTATGTCGATGGGGTTTGCTGTAAAACATATCTTTAAGGCTGCATTCACACTGCGGTTGGAGCGTATGGCTGCTGGATCTGGCTGGGGGAGGGGAAAACCGTGCACTCCTATACCCCAGCCGGACTGGTGCCCAACTCCATAGGCTTTAATGAGCCGAGTCAAACAGTGTCCATCATCATCATCATGATATGTGTCCATCACCAGATCTTGTGTTATCAGTCTCCAGGTTTATATTAAAGGAAAACCGTCACCCGTTCACCCACACTAAACCCAATACACCGGGGGAACAGGAGACCGATGCGGGGTCCCTGACACATATTCGTACTTTCTGTCCGGCTCCCAGTCCCTCTGAAGATCAGCTTCTTCTGTAAATTGCGCGCTGGGGACGGGCCCGCCGGCTGGATTAGAATTTTCATGGTCGCTGGTCAGGCAAGAACGGGCCAGCGCCCATAAATATTCAGATCCAGCCGTCTGGCCCGCCCCGAGTGCGCAATTCACAGAAAAAAGAAGTTTTCAGTTCGCAGAGGGACCGGGCGCCGGTCAGAAGGTACATATGTGAGTCAGGGACCCCGCATCGGTCTCCTGTTCACCCGCACTATAACCTGTTGTAGTGGGTTTAGTGTGGGTGAACGGGTGAGGGTTTTCCTTTAAAGGTTTTACCTGTCATTATAATCCTGCCTGTGATAATATTGAAATGACTGCTGAGAAGTGATCTCTGCAGAACAGGAAGCTTGTCTATTTTGTGTTTTAGAAGCCAGAACGAAAACTGCAAGATTTCTGTGGGGATCGGACCTTGGAACCCTGCTGATCCTATGAGTAAAGGATCTGTTTTGCCCTGCCACCTGACTGTTAAGGGGACTGCAGACAACGCTATTTCTTGAATGTAACAGTTCTGTAGTCCCTCTTTGCAGTAGGTGGCAAGGGCAACACTGCAAGGAAAAAACATAAAAGGGCTTTAAAGGGGTACTCCGGTGGAAAACTTTTTTTTTTTTAAATGAACTGGTGCCAGAAAGTTAAACAGATTTGTAAATTACTTGTATTAAAAAAAATCTTAATCCTTTCAGTACTTTTTAGCAGCTGTTTGCTACAGAGGAAAATCTTTATTTTTTGAATTTCTTTTTTGTGCTTGTCCACAGTGCTCTCTGCTGACACCTCTGTCCGTGTCAGGAACTGTCCAGAGCAGCATAGGTTTGCTATGGGGATTTTCTCCTGCTCTGGACAGTTCCTGATACGGGCATCAGGTGTCAGCAGAGAGCGCTGTGGACAATACAAAAAAGAAATTAAAAAAATTAAGATTTTCCTCTGTAGCATACAGCTGCTAAAAAGTACTGAAAGGATTAAGATTTTTTAATAGAAGTAATTTACAAATCTGTTTAACTTTCTGGCACCAGTTAATAAAAAAAAAAAAAAAAAGTTTTCCACCGGAGTACCCCTTTAACACTGAATCAGTGCTGCAGCCTTTTCTCCTCTTCTTTCAGGAACAGTGGAGATCCCAGAGGACATACCTCTTCTAGTAGTAGTATAGAGTTATATCACATTACTTTACGAGACCAAAAGGGTAGGGTCACACGTAGCACATCCGCAGCAGGCTTCCCCCAGCTGAAATTCTGCAGCAGAAAATTCTGAAGTAGATTTTCGGATGCGGAATCCCACTGTGGATGCTCTATGTGTGACCCTACCATTGAGGGCTGGGGAAATGACATATGCATTTGATTAATTCACTTCATGGCTACGTAGGGGCTTTGGCCTAGTCATGCAACCAAACATGGAAGTTGCACGTGTCTATATTTCGACCAATAAAATGAATGTGATTATGATGTGACCTCCAAGTTACTATGACCAGGAAACAATCCTGGATGGAATTTCTTGCCTCAATACAACCACATTCACCTTCGGTAGCTGCCATGCAGGCATGTGACACTGCTTTCCTCAGCCACGCGGACTGTGCCATTACCAGAGAGTATGCAGAGTAGAAAAACACTTTGAATGTATTACTTTTAAAAGGCAAATATTTGTGACTAAACACTTTAAGGGGGTACTCCAGTGGGAAACTTTTTTTATTTTTTTTTAATCAACTGGTGCCAGAAAGTTAAACAGATTTGTAAATTACTTCTATTAAAAAAAATCTTAATCCTTGCAGTACTTATTAGCTGCTTCTTTAGCTATTCTAGCTATTCTTTTTGGAACACAGAGCTCTTTGCTGACATCATGACCACAGTGCTCTCTGCTGACATCTCTGTCCATTTTTAAGAACTGTCCAGAGTAGGAGAAAATCCCCATAGTAAACATATGCTGCTCTGGACAGTTCCTAAAATGGACAGAGATGTCAGCAGAGAGCACTGTGCTCGTGATGTCAGCAGAGAGCTCTGTGTTCCAAAAAGAAAATAATTTCTTCTGTAGTATTCAGCAGCTAATAAGTACTGGAAGGATTAAGATTTTTTTAATAGAAGTAATTTACAAATCTGTTTAACTTTCTGGCACCAGTTGATTTAATAAAAAGTTTTCCACCGGAGTACCCCTTTAATTTTATCTGGAATATTAACTGGCTTTGACTGCTACTTGGAATATTCAGTACATTATAATAAACTTTTGGATTATCACATAAAAGGAGACCTCCCAGATAAAATGCAAATGGCATATATTAAAAATGTCTATTTTACATCCATACTGGGGATCTAATGTTAACCCATTGGGCTATTTAAATGGCCATATAATATATGCACAAGTTTTAAAAACACAGCATGTTTAACACAAAAAACACAGGTCTAAAAATGCAGTATTTTTTTTAACTCCTAATGCGTTCCAAAAAAGTATATGGAAAAGTGCCCATCAGTGTACACATGGGGGGAGATTCATCAAAACCTGTGTAGAGCAGGAGTGGTGAAGTTGCCCATAGCAACCAATCAGATCACTTCTTTCATTTTTCACTGGTCTCTGCAAAATGAAAGAAGCGATCTGATTGGTTGCTATGGGCAACTGGACAACTTTTCCTTTACACAGGTTTTGATAAATCTCCCCCATGGTATTCAAAAATTGCAGCAATTCCAACATTAGAATTACTGCCATATATTATTATTATTATTATTTTTTTTGAATGGACGGTCATTTTTCTATAGACTTTAATAGAACACATTAAGAGTTAAAATGTGTCTGTTTTTTTAAACAAATTTTGCTTCAGTTATTTAGCTTTTATTGTGAATACAATGTGTGAACTTGTCTGTACTTGTCAATGGAAGAGTTTGGTGTCTATTATTCTGTAAGGCTGCTTTCACACTACCAAATGACTCTGTTTTAAAGATCCGTTAGAATTTCCATTTGAAAATCGGCAGTAAAATGGCAGTTACAAAATCCCATACGGCCGTTAGAAAATCCCATCATAGTCTATGGGATTTTTCTAATATCCGTTTTAACCCATTATTGCCCGTTATTAATAACGGACGTTATTTTGTGACGATAGTAACGGGAGAATGAATGCATGCACTATTTCTCCCGTTCATTCGCCCGTTACAAAATAACGTCCGTTATTAATAAAGGGCAATAACGGGTTAAAACTGAGTCATTTTGTAGTGTGAAAGAAGCCTTAGACTATAATCTTACAGAGTGTCCTTTCTGGCTTCTCATTTACACTTTACTTCACCCATGTTTTCTATATCTTGCACTGGTGAGGCCTTTTTTTTGGACTATATGGGGCCTATAAATTTGTGCCATACAGCAACAATTTTAGTTGCATATTTGACTGTAATTTCCATGACCCCGTCTACTGTTCCCAAAAGTATTAACCCCCTATTTTACGTTATGTGCTTGGAAGTGAGTTATGGTAAATGTCTTCTATTTTTAGTGGGCATTGTTGTACTTTGTAGTGCATTTTATTTTGTTCTTTTATCTCACTACACCATAACCTCAATAGTTGTCCTGTCTTAACTTGTAGTACAAAGCTTGTTTTTTGTTGGATTTGGCATATAATAACTAAAGTAGCTGTTTTCTAAATATGCTCTATGTCTTTCCACCCATACAGTTCCTGTTCTAAGAAATGGCTTTTCGTTATATCCCTGTCTCCCTCCCAATATCAAAAGCATTGGTGCAGCTGGAGACGGGGTTATTTGTTTTTGTATGTGGGCATTTTGGGGTGATTAATTTCACTTACAGGGTGATGCTGGTGCTGACAGTCCTCCTTCTGGGACAATGTTGTTGCTGGTGACAGGTTTTGTGTCTGGCAGGGAAAGGGGGACAGGCCTGGCCACAGGTGCGGGGGGTGGCAGCAAAAAGGAACCCGACATTTTCCCCTGGGCCCCGCTGCTGGGCTGCGGACAACATAAATAACAAAACGAGAGTAAACGGAGCTCATGGGGGCCCCTCGCCCGCACAGTCCCTAATCCATCCTATGCCCAAAAACTGCGGGAAGCCGTGGGAACAAAAATGAAAAACGTGAAATAAAAAAAAAATTATATAGAAACTATTTTTATCAGAAGAAATCTAGCAATATTGACTCCTAGATAAACAAGCTGTAAACCACATTTAAGTTCCTGGATAGTATTCAAACCATTTATCATATCAGTAAACAAAAACTAGAAAACTGATGAGATGAAAATTCTTTACAAATGCATATATATATAGAAAAATAAATGGAGAATACATGGTTGACAACATGAAGCAAGTGAAAAAAATGGAACTATGAAGGAACAGCGCCACAGGTTTTTCATATAGGTAATGTATATGCAGAAGAGCTGACAATCTAAATGTTTTTCAACACGTTTGTAATATGGAGAGACTTTATACAGAAATGTGTAAGTGGTCAATGCCTAGCATAGCACCCCAAGCCCTATGAACTGTATACAACAGAAAAATAACAACGTTCCTATAAAAGTCATATAGACAAAAAAAAGCAGAAAGAACCATAATAAAAGCATTATGATAAATAGGTATCGTTGCTTTATATGTGTTTTGTGTAGGTTCTTCCTGAATACATATCTTCGGTTTAGTTCCAATATAAGCAGCACATCAAGAAGAATGAAAAACCGAAGATAGGGTGCACGCATGCTGGAGCCACGGCCCTCTGGTTCCTTAATTCATATAGTAGTAATATGCAGCACACTGGAGTAAACTTATAGTACTTTATTCCATGCTGTACATAAGCGACGTTTCGCCAGCCTCACGCCAGCTTTCTCAAGTGGACTTGAGAAAGCTGGCGTGAGGCTGGCGAAACGTCGCTTATGTACAGCATGGAATAAAGCACTTTAAGTTTACTCCGGTGTGCTGCATATTACTACTATATCTTCGGTTTAGGATATAAAGGGAAACCTCTGTGGGTAATTACATTTGCATTGAGTGGTATGTTGGGGGGGGGGGGGGGGCGCTTGCTACCAGTCATATGTCAAAATGTATTCAACTGTATAGCTATAGAGCCATACATCATACATTGGTTCTCATTAAAAAAACAATGTACAGTGATCCCTCAACTTACAATGGCCTCAACATACAATAGTTTCTACATACAATGGTCTTTTCTGGACCATTGTAAGTTGAAACCAGACTCAACATACAATGTAAAACAGTCCAGATCTGTGATACCTGTCAATGGCTGGAAGAACTGACCAATCAAAATGGGCATTAACTGGTAAAACCCCTGTATTACTGAAGCGTATACACTGACTGGTGTCTGGTAGCGCCCCCTACAGTACAGGGAGGTATAACATGTTCTGTACTACTCTTTACCTGTATTACTGAAGTGTATGCACTGACTGGTGTCTGGTAGCGCCCCCTACAGTACAGGGAGGTATTACATGTTCTGTACTCTTTACCTGTATTACTGAAGTGTATGCACTGACTGGTGTCTGGTAGCGCCCCCTACAGTACAGGGAGGTATTACATGTTCTGTACACTTTACCTGTGCCAGGGTTAGCTGCTCTTTTGGACACCAGGTGAGGGCGACTCCATGTTACTTTTTTAGGACACTGTGTACTGTACAGGACCCTGAAGAAGCTCCTGTCCTCTACATAGACCAGTGCTTCCCAAGCAGGGTGCCCCCTGCTGTTGCAAAACTACAACTCCCAGCATGCTGGGAGTTGTAGTTTTGCAACAGCTGGAGGCTCCCTGCTTGGGAAACACTGACATAGACAGTGATTTACAGCTCCCAGCAGATCTTTCTTACTTTTATATGTAAGTATTTGCTTTATCTATATTAGTTATCTACTTATTTTTATTTAATTCTCACTTTTTCCTAATTTTGGATGACATTTTGGTGCCTTTAGAACCAATTACCAGGTTTCCATATAGTTCTGATCTCAACATACAATGGTTTCAACATACAATGGACGTTCAAGAACCAATTAATATTGTAACTTGAGGGACCCCTGTATATGCATTTCAATGCAGTTGAGACAAGGGTATAACAATGTATGGTTGGTATATGCAACTGTAAATAAAACTATGGGCATATGTCCTGAACACAGTGTGACCCTAGACTTAGAAATTTAATATTATTCGTGTGTTATTTTGCTTATTTTCCATTCTGGAAGGGCCAGTGCACCAATAGATGGAAATGACTTTTTCTTAAAACTTTTTTTTTTTTAGGGCAAAATAGCTACGTAGAGAGGTTTATGATGGGATTCTTACACAGCTCTGATGATAGGGTAAAAATTGCCTACTGATAATTCAGGTCGACCCACAAGATAAGGGATTAGTGTTTGATTGCAGGGGGTCCGACTGTTGGGAACCCCCTGCGAAGAAAACTGGGACCCCTGAGCCTCTTGTCGGAATGGACACGTGTGTGCATGGTCACTCCATTCATTTTCTATAGAAGCTGCTTGAGAGTACATACAGCTGCTCAGCTATCTCTAGTAGCTCCTGTAGAGAGTGTCCAATGGATAGGTCTTAAAGGGGTACTCCGGTGAAAACCTTTTGTCTTTTAAATCAACTGGTGCCAGAAAGTTAAACATATTTGTAAATTTCTTCTATTAAAAAATCTTAATCCTTCCTGTACTTATTAGCTGCTGAATACTACAGAGGAAATTCTTTTCTTTTTGGAATTCTCTCTGATTACATCACGAGCACAGTGCTCTCTGCTGACGTCATTATAATAATAATAACGCTTTATTTATTGTTGTCCTTAGTGGGATTTGAACCCAAGGCCCCAGCGCTGCAAGGCAGCAGTGCTGACCACTGAGCCACCATGCTGCCCTTAGCATACATCTGCTATGCATGGTTGCTAAAATGGACAGAGATGTCAGCAGAGAGCACTGTGGTTGTGATGTCATCAGTGTTCCAAAAAGAAAGGAATTTCCTCTGTACCAATCAGCAGCTAATAAGTACTGGAAGGATTAAGATTTTTTAATAGAAGTAATTTACAAATATGTTTAACTTTCTGGCACCAGTTGATTTAAAAGGAAAAAGGTTTTCACCGGAGTACCCCTTTAATCATGGGACAGCCATTTTCATAATTGTAATGTTATCAGTGTGTTGCTAAAGTGATGGTTTGTTGTGATATCCATATGCTTTACATGGCAGTGAAACAATAGCTTTCGGAGAAGGGCTTCAATTTGGTATCTATGACTTCTAATTAAATTCCTATAAAACAGTTAACACGTTGGGAGGGGGTTATATAAAGAACAGTGGAGCAGTCGCCCATTTAAAAAAAACCAAAAACGCTTTAATAAAAAAAAAAATATATATATATATATATATTTATTTATTTATTTTAAATAAATTAAAGTTGAAATCTGATTGGATGCTATGAGCAACTACTCCACAGTTCCTTTGCAAAAGGTTTGATACATCTTCCCCATTGTCTTTATGGAATTGAAATAAAAAAATTGAGATAAAATGTTACAACGTGTAAGTATTACTATAATAATTATTGTTATTATTAGTGCTGGGTAAAAAAAATAATATGAAAGCTTAATTATTTTGAAAAATGTATATTTAACGCTGATTTCAATAGTTAAAAAAATATTCAAATTGAATTTTTTTTTTTTTACATATAATTAAATATGCTTAAAGGGGTAATCTGGAGGACAACAATTCTGTATCTGTATAATAATCAACTAAAGCTTAGATTAGTAAATTACTTCTATTTAGAAACCTTAATCCTTCCAGTACTTATAAGCTGCTGTATACTCTAGAGTAGAGGTCTCCAACCTGCGGACCTCCAGATGTTGTAAAACTACAACTTCCAGCATGCCCGGACCCGGGCATGCTGGGAGTTGTAGTTTTGCAACATCTGGAGGTCCGCAGGTTGAAGACCACTGCTCTAGAGGAAGTTGTGTAGTTTTCAGTCAGATAACAGTGCTCTCTGCTGACACCTATGTCCATGTCAGGAACTGTCCATAGCAGGAGAGGTTTGCTATGGGGATTTGCTCCTTCTCTGGACAGAGGTGGCAGCAGAGAGCACTGTGGTCAGACAGAAAAGAACAACTCAACTTCCGCTGAAGCATACAGCAGCTGATAAGTACTGGAAGGATACATTTTTTTTTATTGACTAATTTGTATAATTTTCCGGCACCAGTTGATTTGAAACATTTTTTTTTCCCTCCGGAGCACCCCTTTAACTAATGATTCAAATAACTGTGCATGTGTCTGTATATTTCTGTCTGTCTGTGGTTGTCATGTATAGAAAGTTTGAGGCCCATGTTCTGCATGTGTAAATCTCTTTCTCAATAACTTAATAGACAGAAGGTGTTACTCACCTGCCCTGCTCCCTGCCCAGAGGTGTCTGAACAGACAAACTGGACAAACTCTTTGAGGGAGTCCTGGCTATGGTGATGATGATGGTAGCGTATTGTTGGGTGGGTAAAGTAAGGGCTGGACTGCTGGATAATGGACGTTGAAGGGAAATGTATAGTAGATGCTGATGCCCGAGGGCTCCCTGTAGGGGAGGAAAAAAACTGTTTTTCTATTGCTTGAAGACATAATATTAAAGACACAAGTTTACAATAGTTTTGTAGGTGATTACAACAATTACAGTACATTAACGAAATGGATAGATACATTTAATGTACTGTAACTGTAATAGCCTACAAAATTAATATATACAGGGTGGGCCATTTATATGGATACACCTTAATAAAATGGGAATGGTTGGTGATATTAACTTCCTGTTTGTGGCACATTAGTATATGTGAGGGGGGGAACTTTTCAGGATGGGTGGTGACCATGGCGGCCATTTTGAAGTCGGCCATTTTGAATCCAACTTTAGTTTTTTCAACAGGAAGAGGGTCATGTGACACATCAAACTTATTGGGAATTTCACAAGAAAAACAATGATGTGCTTGGTTTTACCGTAACTTTATTCTTTTAAGAGTTATTTACAAGTTTCTGACCACTTATAAAATGTGTTCAATGTGCTGCCCATTGTGTTAGATTGTCAATGCAACCCTCTTCTCTATATACTGCTATATACTACTATATACACCGCAGGAGAAATGCTAGCACAGGCTTCCAGTATCCTTATACACTGCTATATACTACTATATACACCGCAGGAGAAATGCTAGCACAGGCTTCCAGTATCTGTATACACTGCTATATACTACTATATACACCGCAGGAGAAATGCTAGCACAGGCTTCCAGTATCCGTATACACTGCTATATACTACTATATACACCGCAGGAGAAATGCTAGCACAGGCTTCCAGTATCCGCATACACTGCTATATACTACTATATACCCCGCAGGAGAAATGCTAGCACAGGCTTCCAGTATCCGTATACACTGCTATATACTACTTTATACACCGCAGGAGAAATGCTAGCACAGGCTTCCATTATCCGTATACACTGCTATATACTACTATATACACCACAGGAGAAATGCTAGCACAGGCTTCCAGTATCCGTATACACTGCTATATACTACTATATACACCGCAGGAGAAATGCTAGCACAGGCTTCCAGTATCCGTATACACTGCTATATACTACTATATACACCGCAGGAGAAATGCTAGCACAGGCTTCCAGTATCCGTATACACTGCTATATACTACTATATACACCGCAGGAGAAACGCTAGCACAGGCTTCCAGTATCCGTGTACACTGCTATATACTACTATATACACCGCAGGAGAAATGCTAGCACAGGCTTCCAGTATCCGTATACACTGCTATATACTACTATATACACCGCAGGAGAAATGCTAGCACAGGCTTCCAGTATCCCTATACACTGCTATATACTACTATATACACCGCAGGAGAAATGCTAGCACAGGCTTCCAGTATCCGTATACACTGCTATATACTACTATATACACCGCAGGAGAAATGCTAGCACAGGCTTCCAGTATCCGTAGTTTCAGGTGCTGCAGAATGGGCAAAACAAAAATTGGAACAGGACCCTCAGTTTCCGCAGAAGATTTTATTCAGTGATGAGGAAACTTTTATGTGAATGGTGAAGTTAACAAACAAAACCACCGCTATTGGTCTGACACTAACCCACATTGGATAGATCCCTCCAAGACTGTTGGAACACAAACATTGATGGTATGGTGTGGTATATGGGGTACAAAGATAGTGGGGTCATTCTTCATCAATGGAAACCTCAAGGCCACTGGATATGTGAAATTGCTACATGATGATGATGTTTCCCTCTTTATGCTCTGAAGCTGCACGTTCCCTGAGTGTTTCCAGCAAGATGGTGACCACCACATCATGGGTGTCAGGTCCGAGCATTCCTAGATGAACAGTGTCCTGGAAAGTGGATTGGTCGTCGTGGGCCAGTTGAATGGCCCCCAAGGTCTCCTGATCTGACCCCCTTAGACTTTTATCTTTGGGGTCATCTGAAGGCAATTGTCTATGCTGTGTATGTGTAGTAGTATATAGCAGTGTATACGGATACTGGAAGCCTGTGCTAGCATTTCTCCTGCAGTGTATATAGTAGTATATAGCAGTGTATACGGATACTGGAAGCCTGTGCTAGCATTTCTCCTGCGGTGTATATAGTAGTATATAGCAGTGTATATAAATACTGGAAGCCTGTGCTAGCATTTCTCCTGCGGTGTATATAGTAGTATATAGCAGTGTATACGGATACTGGAAGCCTGTGCTAGCATTTCTCCTGCGGTGTATATAGTAGTATATAGTAGTGTATACGGATACTGGAAGCCTGTGCTAGCATTTCTCCTGCGGTGTATATAGTAGTATATAGCAGTGTATACGGATACTGGAAGCCTGTGCTAGCATTTCTCCTGCGGTGTATATAGTAGTATATAGCAGTGTATACGGATACTGGAAGCCTGTGCTAGCATTTCTCCTGCGGTGTATATAGTAGTATATAGCAGTGTATACGGATACTGGAAGCCTGTGCTAGCATTTCTCCTGCGGTGTATATAGTAGTATATAGCAGTGTATACGGATACTGGAAGCCTGTGCTAGCATTTCTCCTGTGGTGTATATAGTAGTATATAGCAGTGTATACGGATACTGGAAGCCTGTGCTAGCATTTCTCCTGCGGTGTATATAGTAGTATATAGCAGTATATAGAGAAGAGGGTTGCATTGACAATCCAACACAATGGGCAGCACATTGAACACATTTTATAAGTGGTCAGAAACTTGTAAATAACTCAAGAAAGAATAAAGTTACGTTAAAACCAAGCACATCATTGTTTTTCTTGTGAAATTCCCAATAAGTTTGATGTGTCACATGACCCTCTTCCTATTGAAAAAAACAAAAGTTGGATTAAAAATGTCCGACTTCAAAATGGCCGCCATGGTCACCACCCGTCTTGAAAAGTCCCCCCCCCCTCACATATACTAATGTGCCACAAACAGGAAGTTAATATCACCAACCATTCCCATTTTATTAAGGTGTATAATAAATGGCCCACCCTGTATATATTATGTGTTTGTATATTGCTTTGCTTTTAGTAATGTGACCAGAACTGATTAACCCCTTAAGGACCAAGGACGTATGAGTACGTTCTTGGTCCCGCTCCCGTGATATAATGTGGGGTCCCATGGTGACCCCGCATCATATCACGGAGGGCCCGGCGTCATAGTGAAGCCGGGACCTGCCTCGCACTGAACGCGGTGCAGTGCGCTATAGACCCTTTAGCCGCGCGCTCAAAGCTGAGCCACGTGGCTAAAAGTGAAAGTTAAAGTGCCCGGCTAGCTCAGGGAGCTGTTCGGGATCGCCGCGGTATAATTGCGGCATCCCGATCAGCTGTACTACAGGAGGAAGGTCTCTTACCTTCCTTCCTGCAGTCGGATCGCCGATTGACTGCTTCAAGCCTGAGATCCAGGCTTGAGCAATCAATCGCCGAAAACACTGATCATTGCATCTCTATGGAGATGCATTGAACAGTGTTAAAGATCAGTAAATGCAATGTTATAGCCCCCTATAATATTGCAAAAAAAAGTGTAAAAAAATCATTAACCCTTTCAATTATCCCTTCCCCTAATAAAAGTTTGAATCACCCGTCATTTCCAATAATAATAAAAAAAAAACAGTGTAAATAAAAACAAAAATAAACATATGTGGTATCGCCGCGTGCGGAAATTTCCAAATTAAAAAAATATACCGCTAATTAAACCGCACGGTCAATGGCGTACGCGCAAAAAAATTCCAAAGTCCAAAATAGCGTATTTTTGGTCACTTTTTATATCATGAAAAGATTAATAAAAAGCAATCAAAAAGTCCGATCAATGCAAAAATGGTACCGACAAAAACTTCAGATCACGGTGCAAAAAATGAGCTCTCATAGCGCCCTGGACACGGAAAAATAAAAAAGTTATAGGGGACAATTTTAAACGTATACATTTTCCTGCATGTAGTTATGATTTTTTTCTGAAGTAATACAAAATCAAACCTATATAAGTAGGGGATCATTTTAACCGTATGGACCTACAGAATAATGATAAGGTGTAATTTTTACCGAAAAATGTACTACGTAGAAACGGAAGCCCCCAAAATGGCTGTATTTTTTCAATTTTGTCGCACAATGGTTTTTTTTCCTGTTTCGCCGTAGATTTTTGGGTAAAATGACTGATATCATTACAAAGTAGAATTAGTGGCGCAAAAAATAAGCCATAATACAGATTTTTAGGTGCAAAATTTAGGTGCAAAAACGAAAGAGCAAAAACGGAAAAACGCCCGGTCCTTAAGGGGTTAATTAGGCCTTAAGGTGTTTATGAAAATATTCCTCATCGGTGGTCAGTTCATGGCAATTTGCTCTGCTAAAATGTCTTTCACAATTACCTGGTCTCACTCCAGCCAGCACAGGGAGGGGATGATGGGTGAATGCCATGCGAGAAGAGCTGGTCTGGCAATATTCTAGCTTGCCTGACTTCTTAAGAGATCCAGGGCCTATAGAGAGGGACAAGGAAAGTCCTGTAAATGTTATGCTCTTAATTCCATCACTGCAAAATTCCTGGGGATACAGGCTGCACAACAGATTGCTTTTAGTGGTGCTGCATTGCCACCTTCTGACAGATAATGGTTACTACAGCCTGTGCTAAATAAAAGGAAGTTAACATTTTTATTAATGTTTTGATCATTCTTTTAAAAATAAGTGCACATTTTTTCTTGTAAGAAGATCTATATATATATACACTTACCGCTGTACTGTAATGGTTCAATGAACATAAATAGGAAAAAATGCTAATCTATAGTTATATCCTTGTTTATTTCTAAAATCGTGAATTACATTCATTCAAGCTTGGGATAATCAAGTTGACCATCAGTTCTTTTAGATGACAGTAATAAGAGGGTTGAATATTTATAATATTGTCATTGCTATAGTTGTCAGCTCCAAATTTCCTTGCAGTTTGCAAGAAACTCTCCAAAGGCGGCCTTTTTATGATGGTATTGATTATATCTCTTTTAGTGTCTTCTTACTTATAAATGATATTATAGTAAGCGTTGTCTTCAGTAGATAAAACCAAATTAAAATAACCAAAAATACTTTAAAAATATAGCATGTATTACCTGTGTCCACATCATTCTGCCATACACTGGCTTGGCTGCCCCCAGCTGCAGGGGATCTGCCTGTGCCCGGGTAAAACACATCATCCACCGGGCTCTCTAACTCACTGTCGTCCAAGGATTTTGGGCGCTTTGTAGTACTGAGAGACAGTAACAGAGAAAATCATTGTACTTATTAATAGTGTGATTTACTAACTGCATGGCAAACTATCAAACACACACACACATATATATATATATATATATATATATATATATACACACACACACAAACCTTAAAGTAAAAATTAATGTTAAAACAAAATAAAAATCATTGATGCCCACTTACACAAGTTCAGTCTCACTAACAAGATGGATGAGCAATTTCTAAAACAGTAATTCATCTGTCCCTTATTTTATTTTTTTCATCAATCAGTCTTGAATGTTTATTCCTTTTGTGGCTTGATCCAGGATATAGCTTAGTTATACCAGTCACAATAAGCAGCTGTGGAGCTATCATCGTGTCACATACTCACCAAGGCTTTGTAGAGAGTCGTAGTCCCTGCTCTCACCTCTTTTCACCCCTTTCTGTGGTTCCTTCTGGGAGTCCTGCCTCCTAATCCACATTAGAGTGGCAGAATTCCCTTTATATAAGCTCATACGAAAAAAGCTGCAAAAAGTTGCAGCTATGGAGCTATCATTGTGTCACATAGTCACAAAAACTTCATAGAAATTCCCAGTCCCTGCTCTCTCCGGCTTCCTTCCCTTTCTGTAGCTCTTCCTCTTAGTCCTGCTTCTAGCACAGTTTAAGGGTGCGTTCCCACACGGCGTATATACAGCGTATTTCACGCCGCGCAAAATTTACGGCAGCAGTGGGAAATATGCTGCGTATTCCTTGCTCACTACACACACAGGGCTTTCTGGCGGCAGCCCTATGTGTGCAGTGAGTTTTGGAGGCGGAGCCGTGCGTCACAGTCACGCCGGCACACGGCTCCGCCTCTAAAACTCACTACACGCATAGGGCTGCCGCCGGAAAGCCCTGTGTTTATTGTGAGCAAGGAATATGCAGCGTATTTCCCGCTGCTGCCGTAAATTTTGCGGTGTGAAATACGCTGCGTATACGCCCTATGGGAACGCACCCTCATGCAGAAAATACCCTGCATACAAACTCATTCATGCCCCCGTCCAAAGAATATGGGATAAGATGTCTGTTCGAAGGGGGGGGGGCACAATGTTTGCAGCTGGGACCCCCGGCGGCACCCCAGTCATCCAATGCAGGGAGCGAACTCCACTCTGTGCTGGATGACTAGCGACCACAGCCGTCACAAGCTTTCCATTTATGTTGTATATGAGGAGGTGTGATGGCTATGTACAAGAGAGTGAAGAGGGTGTGACGAAAATACAACTCCTTGGGGAATTACCCCCTCAGGGATAACCCTGCCTTAAGACCCCCCACAATATTGTTAAAACGTAACCTTTATTGCTTTAGTTTAGAGGGCGTGACATCACGAACACAGAAGATGCAAGCTTTCGTGTTCAGCACGCTGCAACGCCGGCCCTGAGATCATGGGGTTCCCAGCGGCCAGAACCCCCCCCCCCCCCCCCCCCCATAGACATAGGGGCATAGAGGATAACATGTCTTGGGGCAGAGTACCCCTTGAAACAGTTTATGTGTGACCCATATCCAGACCAGATACCTTATGACAGATTTCCAGTCAACCATGCATTATTCATAGTGCCGGTTTTCTTTTAAAAGACCACTCCCATAAAATACCACTTTTCAATGCATTGGTCTTTTCATAGAGGTTACAAAGTATCTGGATTGAACGGTTCATTTTATAAAGTGCACTGTAGGCTGATTTTCCCCTTTGTGGTGGACTAAGATTAAATACCATAAAACTGTGCCTATCGAAGAGTCTTTTTTTTATTGCCAAAAAAAAGTAATGAATAAATTACCTGCTGGATGGAGGCGATGCTAAGGATCGTCGCCCAAGTGTCACCTGGTTTATGTTGTAATAGCTTGGGCTCTCCAGATCAGCCAGTGAGAAGTTAGGACCGGATGCCGTTGCAACAGGTGCTGAAAAACACACAAAAAAGTATATAGTTAAGTATTAAGAGTTTAATACTATTTCACGTCTTATTAGATTACGTAAAGAATCCTTAAAGGGGTATTCCGAAACCCCCCGCAATCTCCCTGCAGCACCGTCACGCCACGCCCGCTCACGCCCCCTCCCATAGACATGAATGGAGGGGGCTTGGTGTGACATCACGTCCCCAGTCCCGGAAACCCGGAGGTTTCCGAAACTGGAGATTCAGCACCCGCATATGCGGGTGCTGCAGGGAGATTGTGGGGGGTCTCAGCAACGGACCCCCCCCCCCCCTTCCGCGATCAGACATCTTATCCCCTATCCTTTAGATAGGGGATAAAATGTTTTTGCCCGGAATACCCCTTTAATAGATACAATTTAAAAAGAACACTCCAAGTAAAACCAATACACTGCATAGTCGACAGTGCGCGGCCTAAAATAACATAAGGATTCTTTCTATAAATCCCTATCATCCTTTAAACTCTTTAGTTCTCCTCTTGAACACTCAGTACTCACTCTGGGACACACGGACAAGCTCTGTGACATTCCACACCCCCGAAGTGACAAAACAGTCCTGGAAAGTGAGATGTCCTGCGAACAAATGGACACAGTTACACAATGCAAGTGAAGGAGACTGTTTCTGTGTGCATGGTGTGATGAAGCAATGTGAGACCGGAGGTTATGTGAGGCAAACACACAGTGTTATGTATTAACCTGTTAATGACCAGGCCAGAAATTAGTTTTGCCTCTTTCATTGATGTGGCTGTATGAGGCCTTGTTTTAAGATACATAAAAATACTGTGTAATTTATATATTTTTTTCTGTCATTTCATTTTTTTTGTTGTTTTATACTGTTCACATTTCACACTGAATATCCTGGTAAATTAATTCTTCTGAATACCTAATGTGTTTAGGTCTTTTTTTATGTAATGTACCCAAAAATTTTTGTCTTTATCCCATTAAGGGATTACAGTTTCACAATTATACTTGACACCGATTTCTATGTAATAGAATACTCCCAAATGCTAATATGTTATGCTCTTGACACTATGACACAGGAACTCTGAGGTATATTCACACGACGGAATATCACAAAAAATTCCGAATGGACAACATTACACTGCAACGGGTTTTCAATGGGATTTTGCTTCACTGTACACACTGCGGAATTTCCCTGGCCTGTCTTTTCTTTCTGCGGATTCCGCTTGGAAATGCATTGTCGTCTATGAGACAACGCATTTCGAAGGCTCGCGTCAGCTAGAGGAAGTGTGTCATCACGCACGAAACGTTCCGCACACTCCCCACTGTCTGCACGATCCTCTAACATGTCTGTGTCTATGCACAACTGAAGAATAAAGTGACCCTGTATCATGGTGAGTGCCATCTTCTTGTTTCTTACTTCATTTGGATCTCTTTGACTGCCTCAGATTGAGCACCAGCTATACGGGACAGTTGTCAGTTAGTGATGCGGAGTCCATTGCTCGGTAAAGAGTTAATCTCCCGCGCATGTTACTACCAGTGAGCAGTGCCAGCTTTCCTTCTTTAGTGGCTATTTAGTTGGTTGTTTCCACCCATTAATTAATTTTTTTTAATATCCCACATATTAACTAAGTAAGTAAAAAATGAGTACCGAAATAATTTTTTGATTCTGTACTAAACTATATTTTCTAAATAAAATTTAAAAAATCCTTATTTAATGCTTCATGTTTTAATTCATATTTCTTTAAAGACTCATATCTGACTCGGAGGCTCCTTTTGCCACTATCGATCCTATCAAAACGATGGACACCAGAGGCATAGCGTGGGGGGTGCCGGCCGCACCGGGCGCAACATCTGGGGGGGGGGGGCGCGCTCGCAGCTCTCTGCCCCTGCCTGGCCCACTCACTCTCTCTGCAGTGCTGGCTGTGCAAATCCGATCCGAGTCTCCGGGTCGCCGCCCACTGTGGAGGCAGTGGCGGATCCAGGGGGGGGGGGGAACGGGGCAATTGCCCCCCCCCCCCCCCCCCCCCCCCCCCGAGATTGTTGCCCCTCTTCCTGAACTATCGCATGGTGGAGCGGGAGCTGTCGGCTGTCCCGCTCCACCACCCCTTTCTCACGCCCGTCACCTTGCTATCACGCCACTGCAGTCAGTGAGAGCCAATCACATCATCGCGCCGGCGCCCGGAGATCACGTCCCCACGGCTCTCACTGACTGCAGGAATGGAGCAGCCGCAGCGTGGGAGAAAGGTGACGGGCTTGAGAAAGGGGAGGGGGGAGCAAATTATAAGTGAGAGGGGCAAATGATGAGTAAGGGGCACATGTCAGGGGGGCATTATATGTGGGGGCACATCACAGGACCCCCCCTGTCATGTGCCCCTCATATATAATACCCTATGTCCTGTGCCCCTCACATATAATGCCCCCCCTGACATGTGCCCTTCACATATAATGCCCCCTGTCCTGTCCCCTCAGGGGGCATTATATGTGAGGGGCACATGTCAGGGGGGCATTATATGTGAAGGGCACATGTCAGGGGGGCACAGGAAATGGGGCATTATATGTGAGGGGCACTGGACAGGGGACATTATAAGTCAGGGTCACATGTCAGGGGGGCATTATATGTGGGGGCACATGACAGGGGGGCATTATATGTGAGGGGCACATGTCAGGGGGCAATATATGTGGGGGCCCCCTGTCATGTGCCCATATAATGCACATATAATGCCCCCCTGACATTTGCCGCTTACTTATAATACCCCCTGTCATGTGCCTTGGATCATCTCCAGGGTTTGGTTCCATTTTGATGTTTAGTTTTTGTTCTTGATATTTTTTGTCGTTTTCGATGGTTGTGAGACGACATATAATAGCGCGGCCCATGCTAGGTTACTACATTTGTAGATTTGTATTCATAGACCTGCTGAAAATGTGGAGAATGTGTAATGCATATTTGCACTCAATAAAGTGTTTGAAAATAAACTTGTATTTAGATGCATTTTACTTTAATTACATCAGTATTTTCATAACAAACAATACATGTAAGGGGGTAAGGGCTTCTTTAACTAATCTAGTGGAAGAGACTCGAGTGCTAAAATCCACGGGTTAGGGGGCGCAAATTACTTGCCTTGCCCCGGGTGCTGACAACCCACGCTACGCCACTGATGGACACTGCATGTGTAACTAAACTGATCCCACTATAAGTCAGTGTTGGGACGAATATGGCACTTCATTTTCAGGTTTCTTTTCCTATGATGAATCTGCAATTGAAAATGCAGATGTGAACAGAGCCTAGAGCCTCCCTATTTGGCCTCCCTATCACCTGTTTTGGTATGCTGGATCCTGACACTTCTATGGAAACCAGTGGTGTCAAATGTTATACTGTATTATAATAAAGGCTGATGGTCTGTACTGGTGAAATGCAGATTGATTTATTTGTTGATATTGTAGAGTTAAATGGGCACTGTCAGATACAAAAACTTTTGATATTTTGTAAAGCATTTAAAACCAATAGGTTTTGCAATTGCTTTCATTAGAACATTTTCAGTATTTCATATAGAAAAAGCCAGTCAAACAACTGCCCCCCCTACCTGGACATATACTAGTCCTGCTGTGTCCATGCGTCATCACCTATGTCATGGACACACTTCCTTGATTGACAGGTGTGAGCGCAGGGCTCAGAGCTGGAGGAAAAATCCTCCCACTGTCAGCTTGTGTCCCGCTACTGTAAGTGAGGACAAGCTGGGAGTTGTAGTTTTGCTAATGCTAGGGGAGATGTGAGCAGACAGCATACTGAGGGAGGGGGCGGAGACCTGCACAGTGAGGCCACGCCTCCTCCCTTTGAGAGGAATTCAGACTAGTGAGCTAAATTAAAAGTGTAATAAAAAAATAAATAAAGGTGTGAGACACATAAAAATTTGATGTACATGGTCAGGATTAGGTACTGAGTGATATATTGAAAAAAAAAAAATTTTTGTTGGATCTGACGGGTACACTTTAACAGAGTGGGCTTGGCAAAGGACTTTTTTTTTTTTTACCATTTATGCCTTGTGTACAAATGTGGTCCTATAGATATAAATGGTGTTGGCTAGAGGGAAAGCCTGCATTTCTCACAGTCTGGTTTACTATATGTAGTACTGTTTTTTGTTATTTGGTATAACAGAATGAATGGTCTTGTGAATGGTATAGAGGCACTTACCATTTGGAGGAGGCTTTATGTCCACCTCTGTCTGCTGGTTTGTGTTATCTGACTGCCCAGAATCTGTAGGCAAAAACAAGAAGAACGTTAATATATTACTGTTATATAATGTAATATTTTATTCAAAATATTGCATATATACATTCAAATACTGATATGCATGTGTTATATATGTATTTACTTCATATATATATATATATATATATATATATATCACTTATATGGGATCAATTATATTTTTAGTGTAAAAATGTGGACACATTAAATAGAACATGCCTTAACATTGATCATATATAGATGTAGAATACAGCAGCTCAGTACCGAGAGCAGAAGTTTGTCAACCATAGTGCTGTCAGCTGTTGCAAAACTACAAGGTATAGTTTTGCAACAGCTGGAGGCACCCTGGTTGGGAAACGCTGACCTAAAAATACAGGATACTAGACCTTCCATTTTAGGTGAACTACCCAATGTGTAACAAAACAGATTAAAACATCATATATACATTATGGAATGCCAAGGTCAAGCAGAGAGCATGAAAGTTGTGTTATATTGGTTCCCCTATCTGCAACGTTTCGGCCACAATATTCTTTGTCAGAAATAAGTGTGGTAGCAGGGGGTGTAGGGTATATGGGGTGTAGCTGTGCGGTAACTAAAGGGTGCTTGTTTAACCCTTATCACTCGTGATGCCAGGGTGAGGGCTCCTCCTGTATATGCTTGTCCAGTAGTCACGCTAGCTTTAGCTGGGATTGATATTTAAACTCACGATTAGATTCAGGCTGAGGCTGGCAGGCTTGAGGCCTAAGCTTGTCTTTGTAAGTTGCATGGATCACTTCTCTCTCTCTGCTAGTTCGGAACCCAAGAGAGAATGCTGCTTGCTTTGCAGTACAGGAACAAGAGAGGATCACAAGAGAGCGAGGATTGGCTGGCAGCTCCCTTATATGGGCAGGGGCTGGCCTTGAGCTCATTGGTCCATACCATCTGTCATTCACTTTACAAAGGATTATGGTCTAACCATGTGACCACACACGTGACCTAGGAAGGCCCTTCAACATACCTTACTAGAATTAACCTTAATCATGTGACCTAAGGTCCTGCGACACTATACAGACAATTAAATATATAAATACTTATACATATAAACACCATAAAATTAAATAAGGAAGAGGCAACTAGGGGTTATCCCACCAGGAGGATGCTACTGAATCGGAGTAACTGTGACTTTGGGGACCACCATACAAGGTACGGTATACCATACGGTACCGGGACACCACATAATTATCGCTGGTTTGTAGTCAAAGAAGAATCAGAAGATGTTTTAGGGGCTCCAAATATCATCTAGAGAATTGATTATTTACGCCATGAGGTATTCCATCAAAAATGTAAGTCTGATCATTTCCAAAACAAGGAAATAAGACTTCTAATGGAGACCAAAAAATGACAACCTAGTAACACATTTATTATCCCAAATGGGGAAATGTAGTAATTACGGGGGAGTAATAGATTGCTATGTAAGACTTGGGAAGGTGGAGTCTGAATTATTATCCAATAGAGGATTCCTTTAAGATCATCCCAAAGTCGGAGAACCCAGACCAGTAGCACACACCAGCAGTGGGCAGGAGTCATAGTTTGTAGAGAAGAGTAGGGGAGGGGTGTGATACAAGTGCTATCTATCTGATATCTATGTTTATCTATCTTATGCTTATCATCTATCTATCTAATATCTTATATCGGTCTATTATCTATCTCATAAATATGTAAATCTATATTACATTATGCGTCATTCATTGCCTCTTTTGACCTGCAAAACCTTTCCATATTCTCTGTTTATACAAGGGCCAAGATTCCCATCTGGCTTGGAAAGCTTCATCTTTCCTCTAGTATATATATATATTTATTTTTTTCGAGGAAAGGGCATCTTTTTTCCCTTTGCACAATTTCATCTTTTGCAGTAATTTGTTTATATTTTTCTCTTTCAGTTCACATAAGGGTGCTTTAAACTGTCGATAACACATTCTTTTTTATTATTAATGGTTGGTTGGAGAGAGAGAGAGGGCAGGATATAGAGGAGAAATATCACAGAACTGTTGTGAATTGCTGGCAGCCATTTTAAAACTTGGCAGCCATTTTAGGGCTGGCTGACGGTCCTCGGGAATAAGACGGAGAGGCGAGATTAGGGATACAGAGTCAAAAAGAAATCAAACATATCTACAAAAAGCCAGGTTAACAAGTAAAATAAACAAACTCTTATACATCTAGAATGAAAGCAGAGCTGGTGGCTTTCTTGTCTGATAAACACATTTATAGAGGAGAACAAGTACTCTCGCTCACCTAACACCACTTGTGCGTAATTTTTTAAATGTGACAGCACGGAAAGAAATATCACGTTCTTCTAGTCGTCTTGTCTTCAACTTAATGAATTTGTTACCTACACCATATTAGGATCTAGTGGAGATCCAGTGGATTTTATATACCAATTGAAAGTCCCATCTTCCAAGGAAAGAAAATGGCACAATCTCTCTACTGCTAACTTATAGTACTGAAATAGAATGCATACAAGATCACTTTTTAGACTTTACTAAAAGGACAGCACCAAAGTTCAGTGAATTAATGACTGTTTTATCTCCCTTAAAATGCATCCCCATGTCCATGTATCATGCAGCATATAGATCGGCATTCATTGATGGCGCCAAAGAAATAAAAGCTACTTTTTATTATTATTTACAATTATCACAGCTATTAAAAAAAAAAGTTGGGAGTCCCAAAATGACAAAGTGATACCTGTGGGGTGCTAAAGATGCCCACACAGGGGCGTAACTATATGGGGGGCAGAGATGGCAGTCGCTCTGGGGCTCTGGTACCTGAGGGAGCCCATAGGCCCCTCTACCCCATAGGAAAAAAACACTATAATAAATGTAGCACAGTAGACACAGGGTCCCGACACTACAAGTTACGCCTCTGTGCCCATACACCTTGTATAGCTGTCAACTGATCATTTGTTCAGGACACAGTTATTCCTCCTATCCTTCCCATACACATGTGTCACGTACCTGGATGCGGATGTCACGGAGCAGGTAGTGGATCCTCTACCTGTGTGGCTGATGACTCTGACCGTATCAAGGAGCGGAGTCTAAAGTGCCGCTGGTCTTTACCAGAGCCCAACGCAAAGCAGGATGGATTTTCTGCGGCAGGCGGCACCCAGCTCACTACCCCCGATACGGCTCGACCACACAGATACTGGGCAAGGCGAGGTACAGGAGGGTATGACAGAGGCGTAGTCTATGTAGCAGAAGGTCAAGGTAGGCGGCAAAAGTTCGTAGTCAAAAAATGTAGCAAGGAAGTCTGTTAACACGGGTAGGCAAAACAGGCAATGGGAACGCTTTCTCTTAGGCAATGAGCACCCTAAGGGACAGGGACGCGCGCGCCGTGGCTGAGACAAAGCAGCAGGAGTGGATGTGGGTAAGTGACGGGCCGGGATTCGCATGCGGGTGCGTCCCGCAATGCGAATCCCGGCCCCGCTGGGGACACAGGGCTACTGCGCTCACGGCTGGTGCATGAGACGGAGAAAAGCCGCAGCCAAACTCCTCTGACAGCCGCTTATCTACTTTGAGAACGAAAGGAGCACGCATTCAAATTCTGAATGCCTGATTCTTATATTCCCTTATGTGCATTCCCTTTAGCGTACCTCCACTGTTTAATTCATTCTTCATTTAAACCATTCTAAATTTTTCTGAATTTGGTGCTGGAATACCTTTATTGAGCACCCGTTCTCCCTGCTCCCCGCTTTCGAGACAGATTTTTCTGCTTCGTCCCCATAGCACCCGTCTCCAGCAAGACCCGGCACCGTACATTCCCATTATGCTGGAGACGGGTTCTATGGCGATGGAACAGGGAGTTTCATCTCCTAACTCACAGTTATAGGCTGCGGGGAGAAGAGGCGCTCTGTAAAGGTATTCCAGCGCCAAATTCAAAGTCACAGTCGTGCACAGTGCTGCGCTATCCTCTTTTCTCATTGAAGTGTACAGTGAAGATAGGACAAAATGATGTGGGGTTGTAGAACAGTGCTGCTTGCTGATATATAGGACAACAAAACAGACACAGTTTTAGAACGGTATATGGGGGTCTTGTTTCAGGGCCTGGGAAAGTAGTAGCTGAGAGCCGGTCTGGTCTTTGTGTCCTATCTATCTTATCAGTGTAGCTTTTTAGTGTTCATCACATTCAGATGTTGCTGGCAACAATGGGTCCTATATTCCCATCTTCCTCACCCCCTGTCCCTGTGCCAGCCTCATCCTCACCTCCTCCCTTCCCCGAAGCCCCCAAGGGCTGCCGAGCCTCTAGGTCTCCTCCATCATCTTATCTGTGGCTCCAGCTGATAAATCAGAGCCGGGAGCTGCCCCTCACACACGATGCGGATTATCTACCCACCTCCCCTCATGCTGAACTCCCCTGAGCTGGCACACACACAGCGAATGGGGACCAGAGACAAGGAACAAGATGGCCATTATTGTGCGTGTGCAATCAAATCAACACATCCCAACACAGTATATGTGAAAGGCTTCTACATATTATAGGGTTCTGCACTGATAGGATTCGGCTGAATACAGAGACAAAAAGACGCTACTGTATGTAAGCGAGGATTTGCATATTACAAATCAGCAGAAGGAATGTAGCTGGTAATCTAGGTGCGATTTCACCTCCGGGAAGTGATAACGCTTCATCCTGCACATACAGTCGGAAACTTTAGCATCGTACCTGGAGATGCTAAAGTCTATTTGGCCATCTTACATTAATGGATATTTTATTTATTAAAGGATAATTCATCCTTATTTCCAATACCCGTCTTGTATATTGTAAATCCTCTTACACACTAATGTAAAAAAAAAAAATAAAATAAATTCATAAAAATAGAAAAAAAAAAAAAAAAGGAAATTACAGTCAATGAGCGGGTATTCTACTAGAGTATCAGAGGGGATTATAGCTTCTACAATCAGTTTTATGACATAGTATATGTATAGCAGAGCTTTCCAGTTGCAAAACTACAACTCCCAGCATGCCCGGACAGCCGCTGGCTGTCCGGGCATGCTGGGAGTTGTAGTTTTGCAACTGGAAAGTTGGAGACCACTGCTGTTTATTTAGTGTTAAATTCAAGTTAAACCAATCGAAAATACTATTTTTTTTTAAAATCATATTATTATGGTTCCATTGACATTCAGCCTTCATAAGAACAGAAACTGAAAATTACGGAGCGCCAAAGCCATCACACCAGCCTCGCTCGGCAGACCCTATTGATTTATAATGAAGTCTGTTAAGGTTCCATCATGGCGTCTGTTGTTTTACCAGAGAAATAGCCTTTCACGCAGAGCTGTTCTTTCTGTCAAATACGACAAAATCTGCGATGGAAGCCGAACATTGAGATGTCCTACTTCTACTCATTTTAATTTTTTTTTCTGTTAGATCCTATGTGATGGGACCTTAAAATCCTATATAGGTTAAAACTAGGCTATTTTCACACGGCAGAATTTCTGAGCAGAATTTGCTGGAAAAAGAAGAAAAAAACTGGAGAGATTTGTCCACAACAACCAATCACAGCTCAGAATTCCTCCCTTAAAGGGGTACTCCGGCGCTAAGACATCTTATGCCCTATCCAAAGGATAGGGGATAAGATGCCTGATCGCGGGGGACCCCCGTGATCTTACATGCAGCTTATGTCACGCCCCCTCCCATAGGCTTGCATTGAGGGGGCGGAGCGTGTCGTCACACGGGTGCAGGGCCGTGATGTCACAATGCTCCGGCCCCGTGATCGCCAGTAATCAGACACGGAGCGAACGTGCTCCGGGGACTGATTCTAATGGGGTGCTGCGTGCAAGATCACGGGGGTCCCCAGCGGTGGGATCCCCGCGATCAGGCATCTTATCCCCTATCCTTTGGATAGGGGATAAGATAAGATGTCTTAGCGCCGGAGTGCCCCTTTAAGATCTTTGGTAAAGTGAAAGCTGAGTTGTGATTGGCTGCTGTGGGCAAAATCTCTCCAGTCTTTCTCTCACACATGTTGATAAATCAGGGCCATTGTTGAATGGGGATTCTGCAGCAGAAATTCTGCATTCCCTATTCTGCAAAAAACATTGAACCTGTAGAAATTCTTTGATTTTGCTCAAATTCCATTCTGCAAAGTTGGCTGCGGAATTTTTTGCAGTTTTGCGAAATTTGAGCAGAATGTCAGTGTGCTCAGCACACAGATGTAATGACACCCAGAATTCCACATAATTTTAAGACATATTCAATGTTTTTGCAAAATCCGGAATCGGACAGAGAAATGGAACAGTGGAATCCCCATTTAAAGGGGTACTCCAGTGGAAAACTTTTTTTAAAATCAACTGATGCCAGTAAGTTAAACAGATTTGTAAATTACTTCTATTAAAAAATCTTAATCCTTCCAGTACTTATTAGCGGCTGCATGCAACAGATGTAGTAATTTTCTTTTTCGATATCTTTTCTGTCACAACCACAGTGCTCTCTGCTGACACCTCTGTCCATGTCAGGAACTGTCCACAGTAGGAGAAAATCCTCATAGCAAACATACGCTGCTCTGGACAGTTCCTAAAATGGACAGAGGTGTCAGCAGAGAGCACTGTGGTTGTGACAGAAAAGAAATCGCAAAAGAAAAGAATTTCCTTTGTAGTATACAGCCGCTAATAAGTACTGGAAGGATTAAGATTTTGTAATAGAAGTAATTTACAAATCTGTATAACTTTCTGCACAAGTTGATTTAAAAAAAAAAAAGTTTTCCACCGGAGTACCCCTTTAATTCAATGTGCAGGCAATTTAGCGGAAATTCTGAGCTGAATTTCTGCATGGAAATTCTGCTGTGTGAACCTATTCTCAATAGTTTTGAATTCTGCGCAGAACCCCATTAAAGTAAATGGGAATTCCAGCTAGAATCTGCGCGTTGAGGGCACAGAAATTCTGAATAAATTCTGCACAAACTCCACAATACTGCAAAAAATCCACAGCCAGCTTTGCAGAACAGATTTTGAGCAGAATTACAGAAATCCCACCGGGTGAACATAGCCCTTATACCTCCACATGCCCTGCCCCGTGATAACTTTTTGCCATATTTCCACTGCTGAGACCAATGAGTTTTAGAAAGTTTTTGCTTTTAAGTATTCCAAAGAGCCATCTATGTACCGTATTTTTCGCCGTATGAGACGCGTCTTAGGCTGCATGCACACCAAGTTTTTGCAATACAGTTCCTGTATCAGGTTTTTGATGAAAAACGGATTCCTCAAAACCTGACTAAACTGTATCAAAAAGTGTGTACAAATTTTAACCCATATACGGTTGAAAACCGTATACTGTTTGAAAAATGATATCCGGTTGCATCCGTTTTTTAGGAAAAAAACTTATACGTTTTTAACTTTTCACTCCATTTTGAATAAAGTTTCACTTGTTTGATTGAAATTCCAAGAAAAAAACTGAGCAAAGTCAAAAACCGTATGGTGAAAACCTGATGGAACCGTACGCACATACAGTTCTGTACGGTTCCCATTGACTCCCATGTTAAAAAAAACTGTATACAGTTTAATACGGTTTTTCACCTGGACCAAGAAACGTGGTCGACTACAGTTTTGGATACGGGTAAAAAACTGGACAAAATTGTATGAGATGCAAAACGGACTAAGCTGGATGATGCGTTTGACATAAGGTTTACAATGTTAAGTCAATGCATACGGTTTTCTATACAGTTCCATATGGTTTTTAACTTGAAACCGTATAAGGGAACTGTACAACAAAAACGCACCCTTATACGGCAAATACACCTTAAAACCTGTCCTATCGTGGCGGTCCCTGCGGCCATCAACAGCCGGGACCCGCGGCTAATACAGGACATCACCGATCGCGGTGATGCCCTGTATTAACCCTTCAGACGCGGCGACCAAAGCTGACTGCCGCGTCTGAAGCGAAAGTGACACTAACCCGGCTGCCAGTCGTGCTGTTCGGGACCGCCGCGGTGAAATTGCGCTGTCCCGAACAGCTTACAGGACACCGGGAGGGACCTTACCCGCCTCCTCGGTGTCTGCTCCGTGCCGGGATCCCCTGCATGGCCGTTGCTCTCAGTCGCGTACGCCGTCCCGTCATCCAATAGTAGCGGCGTGCGTAGCGACGTGCATAGCGACGTGATGGCAGCGACGGAGAGCGAGGATACCCGGCAGCAGAGACGTTCCGGAGCTACGGGGACACCCCAGGGACGCGGCGACAGCGATGGAGGGCGACATCCAGGGCAGCGGTGACAGGTCCGGAGCGGCGGGGACACGTGAGTATTACCTCCTATACCAGTGGTCTTCAACCTGCGGACCTCCAGATGTTGCAAAACTACAACTCCCGGCATGCCCGGACAGCCAACGGCTGTCCGGGCATGCCGGGAGTTGTAGTTTTGCAACATCTGGAGGTCCGCAGGTTGAAGGTTCAGAATCTTTTTTTTTCTAGATTTTCATGCTTTAAAATTGGGTGCGTCTTATATGCCGGAGCGTCTTATATGGCGAAAAATACGGGGTATATAATACTTATACATACATCAAATGATCCTATATATATAAATATGTGTAGACTTGTGTTATTCCACAACTTATCTACATATTTTGCCATCTTCGATGGTTGGCTAAAAAAAGAGAATTCTACAGCTTGGATTCAGAGTTGTCTCCCAATACAGTAACTAGAGCTGCTGAGAGATAATAAAAGGTAATAGCCTCAAGCTTTAATGTCACTGTCATTGTAAAACAAGAAATACCCCCAAACAATAAAGACAGGGGGGAATGCATTTGGCATATACCATATATGTTTTCAGGTCTAACGTTCGCCATAGACATTTGAGTACATATCGGCCCTGATCCCTCCATTTACCTGTCACTTCCTGATGATTGCCAGAAGCCTCTGCTTTTCTTCAGGGAAAACGAAAAATCGAGCAGGATTAATCTAATAAGTTGGTTTCTTGTTTACCCTTAAAGGGGTACTCCCGTGGAAAACTTTTTTTTTTTAAATAAACTGGTGCCAGAAAGTTAAACAGATTTGTAAATCACTTCTATTAAAAACATCTTAATCCTTCCAGTACTTTTTAGGGGCTGTATACTAAAGAGAAATACAAAAAAGAAATGCATTTCCTGTGATGTCCTGACCACAGTGCTCTCTGCTGACCTCTGCTGTCCATTTTAGGAACTGCCCAGAGCAGCATATGTTTGCTATGGGGATTTTCTCCTGTTCTGGTTAGTTCCTAAAATGGACAGCAGAGGTCAGCAGAGAGCACTGTGGTCAGGACATCACAGGAAATTAATTTCTTTTTTGTATTTCTCTTTAGTGTACTGCTCCTAAAAAGTACTGGAAGGATTAAGATTTTTTAATAGAAGTGATTTACAAATTTGTTTAACTTTCTGGCACCAGTTCATTAAAAAAAAAAAAAAAAAGGTTTCCACGGGAGTACCCCTTTAAAAACAGGGTCTGTAAGGCGCCATAATCGTTGGGATTGAAGAACACAGAGGCAGCTCTGGAGCCATCTGTCAAAATCAGATGACAAAAATATGGTTCCACCAATACATGAGGAGTCAAACATGGAAAAAAGGATCAATATACAAAACATGAATTGCTTTACATTCCCCCCACCGAACTCTGCGTGCAGAGAAAAACACAGCATGTGACAGCAGACGTATAACGATGGGGACTACAGGGCTCAGAATGCATGGGAGATCAGAAATTGTTGGGCTCATGAGCTGCCCACAGATGGCTATGTTGGCAAGGGTTGGTGAAAGGGGAGGTAAGTTCTGCACCTGATGCTCTTATTACTGAACAAATCTGGGCTGCAGCTGTGGCCCCTCAGCCTGCTCCCCCCACCACCGCCATTCCTGGCCTATGCCCTGATATTTGGGAAATGAAAGAAGACAATAAAGGATGCCAAATGCATTCCCCCCCGTCTTTATTGTTTGGGGGTATTTCTTGTTTTACAATGACAGTGACATTAAAGCTTGAGGCTATTACCTTTTGTTTTGTTTAATAGCTGTATATCTGTCATGTTTATCTTTTCTTGTATTCTGTAAGTTGCTTAGCCTAGTTTTATCTTATTCAATCTTCCTCTTGTATACAAATGGCTGCCCAAGGGTTCGTGGAGTGTTTCTGTGGTTTGGGAAGTCCATTGTAATATTGCTGGTCTCTTAGTGATGAGGACGCCTATAGTTTGGAAAGGGACTGACTGTGTTTAGGTAGCCATGTTTGCCTAAGAGGCTATAGTATTCAATAGAAAAATAAAGCAATGCATAGATCCTACACCAATAATAGAATATTAAATGAGGGGGTCTAAAGCAGAACATCCCCTTTAGAGCTTAGAAGTTCTACAGTGAAAGTTTTCATCATCATCATCATCATCATCATCATCATTCCTTAATATGAACTCCCCCAGTTCTTTGACCACATTTGAGCATAAGCTCTGCAGACCAAGATGACCTTATCCCTGTATATAAGTGTCAGTTGCTGTAGTAAATAGTATTACTGAATACTCCCTAGTGGTGATTCAGTGACGGGTATAAATAAAATGCACTGAATGTGAAGTGTTGGTGTAGATCCAGTTCTGCATCTGTTTGGCAAGAGGCCAAGATTCATTTTGTTTAACCCTGTGTGACTAAGACTGAGCGAGGGAGGGGAGCGGTGAGAGTGAGGAGATACAAGGAAAGGGACGTTCTACTTCTAAGAGACTGTTTCTATTTTATACTCAGATTTTCTGGTTTGTGCTGCATTCTCTGATATTTCCAACTTCTCCTATACTGATCTCTACTTTTACATCATATCTATCTCTGTCTCTATATCATATCTATCTATCTATCTATATATCTATATATCCCTCATATCTATCTATCTATCTATCTATCTATCTATCCCATATCTATCTATCTCATATTTATCTATCTATCTATCACATATCTATCTATCTCATATTTATCTATCTATCTCATATCATATCTATCTATCTCATATCTATCTATCTATATCATATCTATCTATCTCATATCTATTTCATATCTATCTATCTCATATCTATCTATCTATCTATCTCATATCTATCTATCTATCTATCTCATATCTATCTATCTATCTCATATCTATCTATCTCATCTCTATCTATCTATCTATATATCCCTCATATCTATCTATCTATCTATCTATCTATCTATCTATCCCATATCTCATATCTATCTATCTATCTCATATCTATCTATCTCATCTCTATCTATCTATCTATATATCTATATATCCCTCATATCTATCTATCTATCCCATATCTATCTATCACATATCTATCTATCTCATATTTATCTATCTATCTATCACATATCTATCTATCTCATATTTATCTATCTATCTCATATCTATCTCATATCTATCTATCTATATCATATCTATCTATCTCATATCTATCTATCCCATATCTATCTATCACATATCTATCTATCTCATATTTATCTATCTATCTCATATCTATCTATCTCATATCTATCTATCTATATCATATCTATCTATCTCATATCTATCTATCTATCTCATATCTATCTATCTTCTATCTATCTATCTCATATCTATCTATCTCATCTCTATCTATCTTCTATCTATCTATCTCATATCTATCTATCTATCTCCTATCTATCTATCTCCTATCTATCTCATATCTATCTATCTATCTCCTATCTATCTATCTATCTATCTATCTCATATCTATCTATCTATCTATCTATGTCATATCTATCTCATATCTATCTATCTATGTCATATCTATCTCATATATTTCTATCTATCTCATATCTATCTCATATCTTTCTATCTATCTCATATCTATCTCATATCTTTCTATCTATCTCATATCTATCTATCTCATATCTATCTACAGTATCTATCTATCTCATATCTATCCCATATCTATCTATCTCATATCTTTCTATCTATCTCATATCTATCTATCTCATATCTATCTACAGTATCTATCTATGCTGTTTATATATCTCCTGGAGTTACTCAAACATCATATCTCACAGTTCTACTCTGTTCATGCGAGTCCCATTAATGTCAAAGGGAGCTGCACAAATTGTGTAAGTTGGCCGCCTTTTTCCGGCTTTCCGATTATCTACGGTCGCTGCAACTTTATTTTACCCCTCTGGTTGTCATGACTCACTCTTCTGTCTTTCTTCTTATTTGTGTCTCTTTTCTCATTCTTATGCTTTGTCTTTCCTTCATGTCTTCCATGCCTTACTGACTGTTTCCCTCCCCTACAGCCTCTATTCCAGCTATAATACAGTGGCTATAGAAGTCTATAGTGCTATGTTGTCCTACTATTATCCTCTGATCCTGTATAGCAGTGTTTCCAAACAAGTTTGCCTCCAGCTGTTGCAAAACTACGACTCCCAGCATGCCCGGAATGCTGGGAGTTGTAGTTTTGCAACAGCTGGAGGCACACTGATGAAGAAAAAAACAGCTATAGCCTTTCAGCATCTTAAACTTCAGTTTTGTTTCCTCTCATCTATATCTGTCTATTGTCCTTTCCTTCTTAATATATTAGCTGTGTCTTTCTCCCTTCTTTCCTTTATCACTAGAAGTAGTTATTTCAATCCCTATAAATGACACAAAATGTAGATTTTGAACCTGCGTTGTGTAGTTTCACTGGCCCACACCAGAGGGAGGCAAAACATGATATTCTCAAATACTTTTCCTAGCTGTGCTGCTTTTTATATGTGTATAAAGGTGCCAGAAGGAACATATATGCCTGGTTTTGTACTAGTACTAAAGGCCAGTGGGTGTACGTGCAAATACGCTTTTGTGACTATTACGGCTTTATCATATGTATTTCATTATTCATTTATCCTCTGTTTTACAGTACGGGTGCCGGATCCGTCTGGGGGAGGGGCAAACCGGGCTCTACCGTACCCCAGCCAGTCCAGCGAAGAAATCCATTCACTTTAATGAGGCGACCGGAGTCAAACGGCAAATTTTTGACCTGTATCCAGTTTTGTGACCGGACTTAAAACCGTAGTATACTACGGTTCTAGGTCCGGTCACAAAACTGGATACGGGTCAAAAATGAGCCGACCAGAGTCACCGTTTGACTCCGGTCGGCTCATTAAAGTGAATGGATTTCAGCGCTAATTTGGCTGGGGTATGGGAGAGCCCGGTTTGCCCCTCCCCAGCTGGATCCGGCACCCGTAGTATAAAACCAAGATGTGAATGCAGCCTAAGATGTCACACTAAAGCAGTGTTTCCAAACAAGTGTGTTGCAAAACTACAAGTTCACAAAACAGCATCTATCGGCTACATGGAGGTGTATTTGGTTTCCTTGTCAGGCTGGGTTCACATATGTCTGGCATCCGGCATAGGTGAACTCAGCCTAGATCTACATGTAACTGATGCCACAACTGATGACAAGTTGTCATCAGTTGTGTAACATCCGACGTCCATGGTTTATGGACAGCGGACAACCATCCGGCGTTAAAATTGAGACACTGGGTGATTGTGAACTATCCCATTCAAATAAATGGGAACAGTTCTACCACCAGTTTTCCTCCAGTTCACGCCGAAGGGAAAGTATGCTGGACGCCTGATATATGTGAACCCAGCCTTACTGTGTAAGATCTGATACATCCATGCATTTACACAGCCAGTGATTTCAGTGGGTTCTGTGTCATTTCTTTCCCCTGTGGTGATGCTGCAGGAAAACGTATCACTTGCAGCCCAGTTTACTAGCAAATTAAAACCGATTGCTAGGCATACCCTGGCCCTGATTTACTATTGTTATCCCCATCTGCTTTTGTTAGGTTGTGTGCCAAAATTTGGCGCATTGTGCCCCAAATTCCAAGTGTGCCAGAACTTGTTGTGCAATGCGCCAAAATAAACCTACAAACCCGAAAAAATGGAGTGGTTGGCCATAAAAGGGGCATGATCAACCAAAAAGGCTGTGTTCTCACAACCAAAACCGATTTACTATTGAATTCACACAAAGGGGTAGTTTATTAAAACGTATGTAGAGAAAGGGTGGTGCAGTTGCCCATAGCAACCTATCATTTGATATCAATGAAGGAAGCGATCTGCTTGAATCAGCTGTTTGATTGGTTGCTTTTCCTCTGGACAGGTTTTGACAGGGGTCAAGTCCTGGGGAAAAAAGTGTGGGAACTCACCCAAGATTTCCACTTAAAGGGGTACTAGACATCTTTTACACTATCCAAAGTATAAGGGACCCCCACCGCTGGGGACCCCCACATTCTCCCTGCTTCTCGGTTAGAGCGTTGGGTGCAGCGCCAGAGGCCCGTGTTGTCATGGCCCCTCAATGCAAGTCTATGGGAGGGGGCGTGACGGCCGTCACGCCCCCCCCCCATAGACTTGCATTAAGGGGGCATTACTGTGAAGTCACGAGCCTCTGCCCTGCATCACCAGTCATCCGGCACAGAGCGAAGTTCGCTCTGTGCACCGGATGTCTGGGGTGCCGCAGCCTAGATCGCGGGGGGTCCCCAGCAGCAGAACCCCCGCGATCAGACATCTTATTCCCTATAGTTTGGATAGGGGCGGAGTACCCCTTTAAGGGCTGGTCCTGCAGGACTCCTGCTAATGGGAAGTGCAGGGACTCCATTCCCATGAGTTCCTACAGGACTACAGGCCCTGGGTTTTGATAAATCTCCCCCATAATGATCCTAATGAATTCCGCATGTCAATTTTTCTCTGCGGAGGCTGGAGTCCGGCTTTCCGCGGCAGATAACCGAACCTAAATCTGCTTATTTTGCTTTAGAAATTTTGCGGCTTAGCAGCATTATCTGCATTTGTTAAAAAAAATTTGGATTCGCTTCAGCAACAAATCCACACATTTTGCTTCAGATTTGCTGCTGCAGATTTTGGTGTGAAAATGCTGTGGTTTTTTTTTCCTCTAAAGAATTTCCATCTTCTGGGCGATGCAGGCATGTCATGTGCCAGTTCATGTTGCCCCATACTACACTGTATACTGGAGATATCTGTAATAAGGTATCCAAAGAACCAAATTCTATAGAAAAGAAACTATGTATGTGTCTATATGACAGTGTTTCGCACTTACAATGCCAAAAACAGTAGCAAATCTACAACTCCCAGCATGCTCGGACAGCCAAAGGCATACTGGGAGTTGTAATTTTGCAACAGCTGGAGTTTCCCTGGTTGGAAAACACTTCTGTACAGGATCAAAAGATTATAGTAGTACAACATGGCACCATAGACTTCTATAGCCACTGTATTATGGCTGGGCAAACATGGAGTTTGTGCAGTAGTCGTAATACAATAGTGACAATGAGGCCTTAAAGGGGTATTCATGGGGTTATTTTTTTTTTTATATCAACTGGCTCCAGAAAGTTAAACAGATTTGTAAATTACTTCTATTAAAAAATCTTAATCCTTTCAGTACTTATGAGCTGCTGAAGTTGAGTTGTTCTTTTCTGTCTAAGTGCTCTCTGATGACACGTGTCTCGGGAACCACCCAGTTTAGAAGCAAATCCCCATAGCAAACCTCTTCTAAACTGTGCAGTTCCCGAGATAAGCAGAGAGGTCAGCAGAGTGCACTGTTGCCAGACAGAAAACAACAACTCAACTTCAGCAGCTGATAATTATTGAAAGGATTAAGATTTTTTAATAGAAGTCATTTACAAATCTGTTTAAAGGGTACCTGTCATCAAATAAACTTTTGATATATTTTAGATTAACGAATGTTGAATAACTTTACAATAGCATGTTAATGAAAAATATGCTTCTTTCTATTGTATTTTTCCCGATCAGGCCTGTCAGCAAGCAATTCTGACTCATGCTGGAGTCCTAAACATTCAGAGCTGCCAGCCTGCTTTGTTCACAGCCAAACAGGCTGTGAACAAAGCAGGCTGGCAGCTCTGAGTGTTCTCCTTTGTGAACAAAGCAGACTGGCAGCTCGTAGTGTTTAGGACTCCAGCATGAGTCTGAAATGCTTGCTGCCAGGACTGGTAGGGAGACCCCTAGTGGTCATTTCTTCAAAGTGGAAAATTAAATAGAAAGAAGCATATTTTTTAATAACATGCAATTGTAAAGTTATTCTGCATACATTAATCTATAATATATCAAAAGTTTTTTTGATGAGAGGTACCCTTTAACTTTCTGGAGCCAGTTGAGATATATATATAAAGTTTTTTCCTGGAATACCCCTTTAAAGAACGCTAATCAATAAATAAAAATATTTTAGGAAATTGCATATGAATAGACACTTCTGTAAACTACAAGTTATCTGGGCAAAATGTACTGGACATGCAGTTGGTGCACGGATTATGAGAATTGTTGGCAGGTTAGAGCATGCTTACTAAAACCTTAAAAATGTAGCAAAGTAAATATATTGCTGCGTTCTTTAACTTCATCCTCCTTTACAAAGCCCTTTCTATAATATGTGCCTGTTCTGACCTGTTTGCCACCCGACAGTTTTTTTTTTCAGAAAAAAATCTCATGCGCTTTATAAATATGGAATGTGAATTTGACCACACCCCCAAACTAAAATCTGTTAAACACGGGAAAAACTAAAACTCTAAAAAAAAAATAATCATGAAAAAAAACAACTAGATGCTTTAAAAAAAAAAAAATATGCTGAACATGCTTGTGCCACTTTCACTATCTAATCCAGACCACTGCCAGTTTTTATAAATGTGCCCCATGGTGTAATTCCATGTTATTTTGTAATTAATTTGTTATTTGTTTATTTTTGCTTATTCATTATTTTTCTCTAATAGAAAATAAAGACAACTAAAAAAGGAAAACTGTCACAGTTGCATCCGACTCTGCTACCGCCTACGGGGATGATTTGTTACAGTGTAACCCTGTGATGGGTGATTGTTGTCCGAAGCTTTAGCAAACTATGATTTTTGGCACTAGTCATCGCCGTGATAGAACCTGCCCAGGTAGCTGTTTCCCATAGAAATATATGCGATGCTACAACATATGATGACAACAGCTTTACAACTGCCCTCAGGTTTGCAATAAACTTTTTAGATGCCCCTTGACTCCCCCAATGTGCAAATTGGAGACCATAACCTTTGCTTTCTCAATTAGATTATACATTAGAAGACATTCCACCATATGCTCTTTCATACATTAGAATTAGAGATGAGCGAACTTACAGTAAATTCGATTCGTCACGAACTTCTCGGCTCGGCGGTTGCTGACTTTTCCTGCTTAAATTAGTTCAGCTTTCAGGTGCTCCGGTGGGCTGGAAAAGGTGGATACAGTCCTAGGAGACTGTATCCACCGGAGCACCGGAAAGCTGAACTAATTTATGCAGAAAAAGTCAGCAACCGCCGAGCCGAGAAGTTCGTGACGAATCGAATTTACTGTAAGTTCGCTCATCACTAATTAGAATCCACTACATTTATGGACCCATAGCTAAAAAATTAATTAAAAAAAAAGAATATTCTTGCTACTATGTGTTATATCAGTCACAGCAGTGTGTACGTACATGCTGATACACACACAGATCGTGTACCCTTTTGGATTGTCTTTCTGCTAATAAGTGGGTGACAACTATCAAATTGCTATTTTCAGATAATTAAATAAACCCGATTCATACGTCTGTCCTCCAAGCACACCCTAGACATATTGCAGCTGGTGCAGGCTCCCTCCCTCTTGCTGCCAACGTGAGCAGGGGCAGACTTCCAGCTATAGGCTTAGGCCAGTGTTTCCCAACCAGGGTGCCTCCAGCTGTTGCAAAACTACAACTCCCAGCATGCCCGGACAGCCTTCGGCTGTCCGGGCATGCTGGGAGTTGTAGTTTTTGCAACAGCTGGAGGCACCCTGGTTGGGAAACACTGGCTTAGGCAGTTGAAGACATGTTGGGAGTTATAGTGTAGTGGAGATAGTGACTACTAGTATGTTGTTCTAAGGTAGTAATTAGAGATGAGCGAACTTACAGTAAATTCGATTCGTCACGAACTTCTCAGCTCGGCAGCTGATGGCTTTTCCTGCAGAAATTAGTTCAGCTTTCCGGTGCTCCCGTGGGCTGGAAAAGGTGGATACAGTCCTAGGAGACTCTTTCCTAGGACTGTATCCACCTTTTCCAGCCCACCGGAGCACCAGAAAGCTGAACTAACTTATGCAGGAAAAGTCATCAACTGCCGAGCCGAGAAGTTCGTGACGAATCGAATTTACTGTAAGTTCGCTCATCTCTACTAGTAATATAGTCAATAAAGTCACATATTGCAGATTTGCTGCAGATATTTTGGCAGGAATTCATCATGAAATTTAACATAATTTGAAACAAAATGTTATGCTCTTGGTACTGGCTCCAATCCTGACACGTGACCCAAATAGCTGAGCGCCAGTGTTCTTCTTTAGGCCGGTGTCACGCACAGCATTTTTATTTTTTTTTTATTTTTTTTTTTTAAACTGTTTTTCTATGTTGTTTTTTTTTGAGTCAAAGTCAGAAATGGATCCATTTCTAAATTTTAACTTGTTTTTTTTTCAATAACACCCAATGCCGCACTGCATTTTTGGTGAACAAACGCTGCTGCCAGACGTTAGACGCAAGTCAGTAGGAATTTATGACATGCTATACCCACTTGTTTTTTTTTCCTTTTTCCCTCATATTTGGCATTTTTCAGGAGTTTTAGGCTGAGTGGCATTTTTCCAAAATCACAGTATATTGACACTGTGGCCTTTTTTTTTTTTTTTTTGGACAAAAAATTCTGCCATTTCTTTCCCATAGAAGTTTATGGGAGCAAAAAAAATACCATAAATACACAAATACACCATGTGACTAAAACCCATTATTAAAAAAAGAAAAAAAGGCACAAAACCGATCACGTTGTTGTTTTTTGGTGCGTGTGTGTGGGAGAGTGGGAGAGGGGGGGGGGGGGGGTTGTTAAAAACCAAATGGAAACCTAGCCTTAGTCCTTTCTTTATAGTTCACAATTCATTTGAATCCAATCCCAGCTTGAGTAAAAATAGAATTAACAAAACACAGCGACAAAAGCTACAGCATTTAAAAAAAAATATATATATATATATATATATGTATGTGTCCACATTGCAGTCAAGTGGTTGGGCATGAGATCATTTGTGACGCTTTGAAAAGAGATGTCTCTGACCAAAGGCCTACTATTACTTTATGTCACTACAATTACAGATTCAATGTTCGTGGTGATGTCTGTATTTATACTGAACAGTAATTTATCAGCAGAATAGTCTAAAATAGTCCTATGTTTCTTGTTCTTTAAGAAACTGTGACAGGGGTTCCATTACTATCTGTTCTGCCCTTCTGTACCAGAAGTTTGTGACCCTCATGTTGCTGTCAGTGATGGTGTGTCTGAAAGCCTTGATAAATACATATCTTACCAACAAAAGCTATCGACAAGACATTGGGGAAGATTTAACACTGAGTTGCTTTGTATGTTATTTTTTAAGGCACTTTTGTTGCAGTTTTTTGGGCAGACTGTCACACTTTGTGCTCCGGCCAGACACGCTGGCCGTGAGCACATTCCCCCCTCTCCCATCCCCAGCCGGCGGGGCTGGGATTCGCATTGCGGGATGCGCCCGCATGCGAATCTCAGCCTGTCACTCACCTCTGTCCTCTGCTGCTTCCTCTATCTCTCAGCTCTAAGATTTAAAGGGCCAGTGCGCCCATAATTATGGTTTACACCTGTTCCACAGTTATAATTTTCTGCACCTCCCACACACCCCTGCCGGATCTTTGTTGCCCTAGTGCCTGAGAGAAAGCGTTATTTAGTCTTGCCTTGCAGTGTTTCTGACCTTTGTTCCGTGACCTGACCATGTGCCACCTGCCTACTGACCTTCTGCTTCGACCCTGACTACGCACCTGTGCTGCCTGCCCTGACTGTCTGCTATCCTGACCACAAGTTGCCGTATGCTTCCCGTGCCTCGAAACTTCTCGGCCGCCTGTGTGGTCGAGTCGTGCCAGGGGTACCGACCTGGGTGCCACCTGCCGCAGCAAGACATCCACCTTGCTGCGGGCTCTGGTGAAAACCAGTGGCACCTTAGATTCCACTCCCTGGCACGGCCCACGTCAGCCACACAGGTCCAGCGTATCTACTACCTCCAGCGTTCCAGTCTACTAACCGTGAGTCTTACACGGAAATGCGCATAATTTATTATAATAATAATGCGCAAGTCTACCAAAACTGACAAAATTACTTCATAAAACTTTTTTAAAAATAGCAAATTGTAAATTAAAGACCACTGCATGAAAAAAAAAAAAAAAAACAGGAATGCAGAAATTTCTGTAATAAATTAACACAGTTTTTGTTATTTGCTGCCATAAAGATAACATATTTAAATACAGAGATTTCCTTAAGAGGTTGCTTTAAAAAATAAAAATAAAAAAAATTATTGGTTGAAACTGGGTGAGTATACTAAAAAAACTAAATATTACTCATTTCCTTTCTGTTCTGACCTGAAAAATATTTTGAGTGATATTTTCCTTTACACCAACTTATATTTCTACAGTACTTACAAAGGAACTGTGAAAAAAATAGATTGTGATTAATCTGTATTATTAGTAACAGGGCCGGTATTTTCTGCACCTCCCACACACCCCTGCCGGATCTTTGTTGCCCTAGTGCCTGAGAGAAAGCGTTATTTATGATGAGGAGAGTGGCTGTCACCATTAAAAAAATGTAATAGATGAAAATAATGGTAATACTGTTACTAAGAATAAGTGTTGATATTATGTCATATCTGGTAGCCCGGGGTATATATTTACACAGTGCTAAAATTCGGCTGCCGAATTTATAGCATCAAATCTTCTATTTTTGACCTTACCATTAGGGCACATTCAAGCATTCGTAGTATGGACATGTGTTTGTGTCCATATCATAGACTCAAGTCGTGACTCGACTACAGGTTTTGGTTAGCATTGTTTTTTTTTTAAAGACTCTTGCATTTTAAAGTTTGTAGGAAATCATTGCATTGTTTTTCTGCAGCAAACACGTGGATCTCCATTGAAAGGAATGATTAGAGATGAGCGAAGTTACAGTGATTTGATTCGTCATAAACTTCTCGGCTCCGCAGTTGATGACTTTATCCTGCATATATTAGTTCAGCTTTCAGATGCTCCGGTGGCTGGAGACTCTCCTAGGTCTGTATCCACCTTTTCCAACCACCGGGGCACCTGAAAGCTGAACTAATTTATGCAGGATAAAGTCATCAACCGCCGAGCCGAGAAGTTCATGACGAATTTTGATCAACAAGTGCGCTGAGAGCCTCAATTTTTTGACCTAGAGTGCTGTTTCAACTTTCTTGTTTGTACATTTTGTATTTGCCACAGCAGCGGGCACCTGTGTATTAGGTTGTTGTGCTGGCTATTTTTCCTTTTGAATTGAATTACTGTAACTTTTCTCATCTCTAGGAATGATAATGTCGCTGAAATTTCACAAACAACAGATTTGTTGCATAAATCTTTGCGACTGTCCCATTCATCTAAATGGGGTGTGAAAAAATCCATATGCCTGCCACCAAAATAGATTCCATTCAAATAAAATGGAAGGATTTTGTAGTCTCTTGAACTTCTGCAACTATTTTGCCACATATGAAGCTACCCTTGTTGTTCATTTTGGGTGGAGTAACCTTTTAAATTGTTTTCTTAAGCGGTTTCGCACAAGCATAATATCCATTTTTTGCATCTATGTTACGACGGCAAGTCTTGGTCCAACCATGGGTCTCATGACTTCGACAGTTATCATTTCTGGTCATCAAAACCGCAGTAAGGCCAGACACAAGCATCTTCCCATATCACTCCCTCCTTAACACAAGCATAATACGGGCTCATTACAATAGCAAGTGCTGGTTTAACTACATGTCTAATGTCCTAAACTGACAGTATCATACATCTTGTCTGTCACTGGAAGGGCCTATATGTAGTCATGGGTTACAGGCTTAGGTATTTAGACAGATTCTTGAGTCCCCAATAAGGATAAAAGTCAATTCATCCTCCGGAGTTTCAGCAATTACACCTCTGTCACAAACACAAATTTTAAGCATTTGATGTGCTTGTGAAAAACACCATGAATTGTGTTACTCTTTTACATCCATGCAAGTATCATGCATTTTCTGTAGTGTTTTTCAAGTCTTGGGAAAAATGCCATACCCAGGATCAGATGACTGGGCCTAAAGTATTGTTCTAATCTCTACCTTGATGGTTCGTTGGGTTTCATACATGGGTGCTTAACATGGCTTAAAAAACATATATGGTATAAACCAACAAACATCCTGTAATGTAACACAGGGGTGTGTAATTATGTAAAAAGAAAAACGTAAAAACCTAATGTTTGAACTATCATCATTTTATAATTTTAACTCTCAATTTTGGTGTTAATTTCCAAAATGTTTTCACAAACAAAAGAAAAAAAACTGTTTTTAATTAACTTAATTAAGTGGAATCGCAACATTGATTTACCATAACTAAAACTGTTGTTTTTACTTTTTCTCTCTACTTGTAGCCATTTTATATTTAGTAATTTATGTACCTAGTTGTATACATTTTATTCTACCATTACATTCTACCTGAGTAAACAAAAAAAAAATCAGTTTGACAACCCCATACTAGATTTTTTAGCATATAAATTATGTGTATCATGGAATAATATGTATGTAAGATAATTAGACATTTATACTATTGGACGTAAGTTGCGCAAAATATCATTGGCTAATGTATAAAACCTTCATACAATTCCTCCAGTGTATGTCTGTCACTTCAGGACAGAAATAGTGTACACTATCAGCCAAACTGTATATATTTTATAGCGTTTCACTAAGAAATGTTTATACTTCACTAGCTGCGTGTAAGGAATGAGTGAAAGTTATATACACACTTTTAAGAGACAGCATTCACCAACATAGTAAATGATATAAGCTGTGTCCTACATATAGACGGTAAATTATACAAAAATAGAAATTACACTCAATCACTCAGGCACATCCATAAATCATAAGCAGCAACTACTTGTTTTACTGTCTCAAAGGCGTCTATAAATTTTAGAAATAAAGAAGCAGTGTGTCATATAAACACACATACATTCGGAGAAATGATGAATGAAATAATTACTGCTCCGTGTTTTGATCTTGGGGCCAGTGCAAAGGGTTAAGCCTGATATGAACGCTGCCTGCGTAATTGTGGTGTTGGTGAGATGTCAGCCCCACGCTAATTACTGCCGCCCGGAGGATAATTACTCTCTCGGCACTTACAGCCACCGCAACAATCTCAGCATTTACTATGTCACCAAACTCACCCTCTGTCATTAACAAGTCACCCCCCCCAAACACAATGCAGAGTCTGCACAGAGAATGATATTTAAACACTGTCCTTTCTACCTCTGTATACCATTGAGGGCAAGGGTATGTAGCCCTGATCCACTTTACATCCCATTGTTGGAACCTTTGTGTATAAACAGCATACATACACAGGATTTTTTGGGTGGCAGTTGAAAATAAAAGAATAATCATGCTGATTATAGCTAAACATTTAAACCATTGGCCATTGTTTTCAAAGGGATAATAATAAATATACTGTACGTGGCACAGATCTCCTTTGATGATAAATGATAATTTTGCTGTCACAGATATTTAAATTGGCATGACTGCCCCCCCCCCATCAGAGATATTGACAAAAGTATTTGTGCATCATCACAGATTAAAGGGGTATTCCAGGCAAAACCGTTTTTTATATATATCAACTGGCTCCGGAAAGTTAAACAGATTTGTAAATTACTTCTATTAAAAAAATCTTAATCCTTCCAATAGTTATTAGCTTCTGAAGTTTTCTGTCTAACTGCTCAATGATGATGTCACATCCCGGGAGCTGTGCATGATGGGAAAATATCCCCATAGGAGCTGGACAGCTCTTGGGACGTGAGTCATCAGAAAGCAGTTAGACAGAAAACAGCAACTCAACAACTTCAGAAGCTAATAACTATTGGAAGGATTAAGATTTTTTAATAGAAGTAATTTACAAATCTGTTTAACTTTCCGGAGCCAGTTGATATATATATATATATATATATATATATAAAGTTTTGGCCTGGAATACCCCTTTAAAGTTCTGAGCAAAATAGTCCTTTTTAAGATTTCCTGTTCAATGGCATACCTGTACTGAAACATTGTAACAAACTGTCAGGAGAGATGAGACATTTGTTGCTAATTGATTTAGCTCACAGAGGATTGTCTGGTCCAGATGTTATTGTAGCAAACAGGTAGAAGTAACAGGTCTTTTTACTTATTATAATGTATTTATATAAAGAAAATGGTGCATTAAATGATATGAAATAAAAAATATTAGACAAACTCAGGATGGTTGTACAAAGCTTAATTCCCTGTTCATTTGACCCACTTGCTTATATAACTATTCGATTATTCTTCCCTTGTTCAGAATAAAAAAAAGTACTGTATTTTTTGCCCTATAGGATGCACCGGCACATAAGACGCACCCTATTTTAAAGGTGCAAAATCTAGAAAAAAAAGATTCTGCACCCAACAGTGATCTTCAACCTGCGGACCTCCAGATGTTGCAAAACTACAACTCCCAGCAGGCCCGGACAGCCAACATGCTGGGAGTTGTAGTTTTGCAACATCTGGAGGTCCGCAGGTTGAAGACCACTGGATAGGAGGTAATACTCACCTGTCCCCGCCGCTCCGGACCCGTCACTGCTGCCCTGGATGTCGTTCCATTGATGTCGCCGCGTCCCCGACGCTCCGGACGTCTTCTTCCCACGGGATCTACGCTCTTCGTCGCTGTCATCACGTCGTTACGCATGCCGCTCCTATTGGATGACGGAACGGCGTGCGCGATGACATGATGACATCGAAGGAGAGCGCCGGCCATGCAGGAGATCCCGGCACGGAGCAGACACCGAGGAGGCAGGTAAGGTCCCTCCTGGTGTCCTGTAAGCTGTTTGGGACGGTGCGATTTCACCGCGGCGGTCCCGAACAGCCCGACTGAACAGCCGGATTAGTGTTATTTTTGCTTCAGACGCGGCGGTCAGCTTTGATCGCCGCGTCTGAAGGGTTAATACAGGGCATCACCGTGATAGGTGATGTCCTGTATTAGCCGCTGGTCCCGGCCGTTGATGGCCGCAGGTATTCGCCGTATAAGACGCACCAACTTCCCCCCCCCCCCCCCCCCAGTTTTGGGGAACAAAAAGTGCGTCTTATACGGCGAAAAATACGGTCGGTTCTGTGTACCGATATAAAATGAGTTATTTCTAAAGTTGGAGAAGAAAAGTGCCAAGTATTGCCATGTCAATGCAGAGTATTGTAACCACTGATGAAAAGGGGAGCTGAAATTTTAGCACACCAAAAGCTGCTGTCCATTAAAGAGTTAAAGTATCAGGCAGAGGAAGATGCAAAGGGAAAGGGAGAGGGTTAGCTTAAACCACCTGCAGAGGAGGAAGGAGGGGGCTACAAAAAGCCTGAGGCCAAGTTGACACAGATTAGTGCAGGAGTGTCAGGGGTCAATGAGACAATGATTACAAGGTCATGACAGCAATAACACAGACACGTGTCACCCAGGCTCACATATATTATATACACAGGCAAGGCCTAGACAGACTGTGAGACCAGCACACCCCCTCATGTATGACAAAAGAGTAAAACCAAAAAGTTATAGATTTATAAAGTAAAAAATATATAAAATGAACATCCTGCTCATTTCTGCCAACAGTTGCGATGCTATCCATATGGCACACAAAATTTTAATTTCAGGCCACTCAGTTATAATGTTACTGTAACACTGTGGTCTTATAAGACTATTTGCTTTGCTTTGGTAAGGGTGCTGTTACATATGTCTGACATTCTGGCTTACTTTCCCTTGGGACGCCAGATAGGCCAGATGGGTAAAGGCATCTTGCAGTGTTCTCGCATCTAGCCTGCAGAAATAGTTGGGCGCCGGACCTTAGACAACTGAAGCCATGAATTGTAGCTGGTGACCCCGCACATAGATGACACCCTAACATTCAGTTCAGCACTTTCTTCAACTCCAATTCACTTCAATTTTTGGGGTCATTGAAATGCCCAACCAGTTGTAAAAACGTTTGTGTTAAATCCTCTTTAAAAAACTCCACACATTTTTAATGCCTCTTGAGTTGTTTGCCATAGTTGATTCTATTGAATGTTGTGGTATCATAGCGGATGTTGGAAACTGACTAGAAAGCTTGATGTCCAATAAAAATATATGTGTTCGCATCAAATATGTTGATAAATGTGGTTGGCCCTTTGTGGTTAGGATTAGCCGGATCTTTTTGACAGATATCATATATTTAAAAAATATATATTCATGTGGGAAACATTCCATAAGTAGGTAAAGGTCTTGTACCTTGCTGTGTGACAGTCAAGACTATGGCAGATTCCTGATCATATGTAACAATGCCAATCATTCACAGCAGTGCGGGAACGTCCGACAACATTTCATTACTGTCCTATGTCTGTAAAAAGCAGGAATGCTCCCAGGGCGGGGGGTAGACAGCCCCCTTTCCAGCCCTTCCCCGGAGGCCAACTGAACACTGTGATCTTGGCACTTCTGCCGTATCCATGATTGTCTCACTTGTGACCAACTTAAGTCTTATAAAAACTGGGACATTGTTAGGGAGATTGTGACTCCTCGGGGACACTTTGTTAAAACGAGGGTTTTTCTTTATATACATAACAATTTGGTAGGTTAAATATATGCATAGACACAAGTTTAAGAACACCGTCTAAGTTTTCTAACTGCAGTTTGAGAGTACTGAGCCAAAAGTGTGTACATGTGTTGTACAGAATTCTAATTAAACATGCCACAGACATTAGGTCACCACAAAACTTCACTTTTAAAGGGGAAACATCACCAAACTCTCACTTTTCTGAGGTTAGGCTATTTTGTCACCAAAATCACTGTATGCAGATAAAAAACTGTTTTTAATATGTAGACCTTTAGTTACCATCTGACCATTACATCCATCTTAAGCAATTAATGCTTTCTATTGGTCAACTTGTTTTATTTTATTAAATAGAATTCCCTAGAAGGGATTTTTCATTTTTCCTATTATTTCTCCAGCGGTTGGGTGGGGTTCCTGCACTGTTTCCAAGTACAAAGCACTTAAACACGCTTTTTCCACACACACCACAAAACCAACTACCTATACAAATAGTGGATATGTCTGTATGTTTTGTTCCAGCTTCCTTTTATGTAAAGTAAATGCAAATGGGAGAAATACTTTCACAGGACTGGTCACCATACAGTCACAGAATACTTGTGCATAAACAGGAGACAGCAGTGTAGTAGAAGATTTAAGTATTGTATTAAAGGGGATTCTGGAAAAATAGAATTTTGTTTAAACTGTAGCTGCTCAAAAGCTCTAGAGGGTTGTCAGATACGTTATTATTGAAGTCCACGGTTTCATGAACTTCTGTGGCTGTGGATTACTTGCTGGCAGCTTTTTTTTTTTAATCAGACCTTTTTATTATTTTGAATAGTTATTGTGTAATTTTATGTCTGATACTCGTCTTTGTTTGTACCCCATAATTGTAAGCGCTGCGGAATCTGTAGGCGCTATATCAATAAATAAAATAAATTAGAGTTTAACATTTTTATATAGAAAAGACACAAAACCTTTCCCAACCCTGACTCACCCCACCTCCCCAGCAATTCCATCCACCCCCTCTCCCAACAAAACAGTCCCAAGTCCACCAAAAGTCCAAGTTCATGTGCAACGTCCTGCAAAATGAGCATTTGCTTTAGTAACCTGCTGGAAGCTTAGTAGTCTAGTAACTTTCGAAACCAGCTCACTGCTATCTCCTACTGTTTGTGTTGAGAAGTCAAAAAAACAAAAGGGTTGGATAGCTTATTACCAGCTCACCCCTTTGACCTGCCACTTTGACCGTTCATCTTGTCACTATTGCTCTGGCTGTGTCACAATGCTAGAGAAGATGATGCCTATATATAGTATGTGAGCCAATAGGCATTCATATGCATGTCCGCTCACTACTTTCTAAAACTCCTCCTCTGTGTCCAGAGGCCAGTTTGTACGTGGCTATGCTGTAAGCATTTCTGCTTCTTGTAGGTATGCATATCATTTTTGTGCTGGTGACAATACAGTACAGGAACAGGGACTCATATACAGTGGTCCCTCAACATATGATATTAATTGGTTCCAGGAGAACCATCATATGTTGAAACCATCATATGTCGAGTACATATGTCTATGTAAAAATGGTAATTGGTTCTGGAGCCTCGGAACCATTGTATGTTGAATACATATCTCTATGGGAAACTGCTAATTGGTTATGGGATGACCATTGTATGTGGAGTGTATGGGGAGTGTTTAACAAACCAGGGTGCCTCCAGCTGTTGCACAACTACAACTCCCAGCATGGATGTACAGCCATTGACTGTCTGGGCATGCTGGGAGTTATAGTTTTGCAACAGCTGGAGGCACACTGATAGGGAAACATTGATGTATGGGGTGTATAGTGTGTATATGTATTGTATGTGATGTGTGACATCGCATACAGTACTGTACAGTTCTTTAAATACCTTCAGGGGGGACAGAATGTCCTCCATTACGATCCTGCTGACTACAGCTCTATAGGAAAGGAAGGGGAGGGCAGCCAGCAGCTCATTGGATGCCTGCAGCAAGATGCTACAGGCTATTGGCTATGGCTGCTCTGGGGGGCGGGGCTTACATGGAGCTCACAGTGGAAGCCTGCGTGAGTAAGCAGGACAGCATGTGAGTAACAGGAGGCAGAACGGGGCACACGGGGCACATTAAACAACTATCTGTCAGTTGCTGAAGTTGTCAGCGCTGTCAGATAGCTGTTTGTATGATGGCCCGACACACAGCAGCATCATATGTCGAGGCTGCCTTCAACATACGATGGGCTCTGAGAGGCCATCATATGTTGAAATGATCATATGTCGAGGCCATCATAAGTCGAGGGGTCACTGTACAGGAATAGATGCTTTCCATGGCACCCTTTACCATTGCTGTAGAGCTCCATGTAAAGTTGGTGCAGGGCTGCTGTATTTGACTTCTGCTCTGTATTTATGCCTGCTGATCTTCTGGCAGTTACTGGAACACTATTTTGTGTATATCCTGTCTTACTTTGATGTTTTTTAATGTAGACCTTATTTCAGTTACTTTAGGTTGTTTCTTTCACTCTTAAAATACAAAACTGCTAATTGTATTGCCTTTGTTGACCTTGGTAACAGACAACAGTTTATCTACAAGAGGCAGTCTGATGATGGAACCAACTGTCTTAGAAATGACCATATATTTGTAAATAAAGTTTATTTACTATATGTGGGATTTCATGCTTCTCTTCTGCTTCTGATGCAAACTGTCTTCTCTATTTTCTTCGCTTTCTAACTCCCTGTCCTCTCAGGACACTCTAGCTGGGATTTCAGCCATCTCTGTCTCCCTCCCAAAACCCCTTGACTATAACCCCTCCCACATAGTAGGAGGGAGAGAGAATTGACTGAAGTCCTTTCTAGAGTGTACACAGGATTAGGAATTTTATTACAGTATATGCACCAGACAAAAACAGAGCACATATTTTGGATCAAAAGCAATAGGAAAGCATGGAAACCACAGAAAAGTAATAAAATAACTTTATTTACTATGTTAATTTATTAGACAGTTGAAAATAAGTATCATCGTAGGACAACTCCTTTAATCACTGTCATGTGACTTAACTGTAGTAACTATGAGGGAGATTTATCAAACTGTGAGAGGGAAAAAATTGAGAGATTTTCCCACAGCAACCAATCACAGCGCAGCTAATGAGCTTTAGTAATGTGAAAAATCTGGGCCTATGTAATTGTCATCTAAGCCCCTACAATGCTTGGTTGACATAAGTCACGAAAATAAGTGTAAAAAGCTCAAAACATTTTACCAGATGACTCTTAATATCACTTGTAGTGGAAGCAAAACAGTAAATAATTAGCAATTTATATTTTATAAATATCAAATGAAATAATATGGCAAGAAAATGATGTTAATGTGACAATGCTGAAAGCCACCGTAAGACCATGTTCACATGATGGAATTTGTGCACTGTGCACACGGCAGAAATCCTGATTCCGGAGTCCGCAGAAAGAATAGACATGTGTATTCTTTCTGCGGAGTCTATGAAACAGCGCATTTCCGAGCGGGTCTAACACTGGTATTTCTGCTGTTGGGGGAATGTCCACACGAAAAAATTTCCGGGCGGACATTCCACTACAGATGTTCCACTATTCTTTGCTTCAGTGTGGGGCAGAGACTTCAGAAGAAAGTAGTGATATCAGATGGTCATCAATACCTTAAAGGGGTACTCCGCCCCTAGACATCGTATCCCCTATCCAAAGGATAGGGGATAAGTTGTCAGATCGCCGTGGTCCCGCTGCTGGGGAGCCCCGGGATGGCTGCTGCGGCACCGCGCTATCATTACTGCGCAGAGCGAGTTCGCTCTGTGCGTAATGACGGGCGATACAGGGGACGAAGCAGCGGGACGTCATGGCTTCGCCCCTCGTGACATCACGGCCCATCCCCTTAATGCAAGTCTATGGCAGGGGGAGTGATGTACCACGCTCCCTCCCATAGACTTGCATTGAGGGGGGCGGGCCGTGATGTCACGAGGGGCGGAGCCGTGACGTAACAATGCTCCGGCCCCTGTATTGCCCGTCATTACGTGCAGAGCGAACTCGCTCTGTGCAGTAATGATAGCGCGGTGCTGCAGCGGATAGGGGATAAGATGTCTAGGGGCGGAGTACCCCTTTAAAAAGAGGATATGCTGACAATTCTCATATTTACAATTCCAAAAATATCTCTTATTTAGTGAACGCATTTTGACTTTGGACTAGAGTCTTTTTTAAGTACTAACAGCAAATCTATCATATTTGGGTGACTCATCTTAATCAATGTAAAAATAATTTTGGCATTGATCATGATTAATTAACTAAATCTGATGTGTTTAAAATCCATGACATCAGATAAAATCTACTGTTATGAACTTCAGCCATTAACATAGGAATGTCAGACATATATCAGTGTTATAGGTAATACAGTAATTTCCATCCAAATAAAATGCAAATATATTAATTGAATTATTGGACAAATTAATCCAAAAACATGCTAACCTTAACCTGTTTTACTTCCAGTTCTTTTGGCCAACGTTTACAACAACATTTCATGATTTAAATTCACTACATAATTCTCTTAGGTTACAGAGATATAGGGACTCTAAAAATTGAAATAAGTCCACATTAAATAATAGCTAAGTAATACAGCATATACACAAAATAGTGTTCAAAGTCTCCTACCTCTGAGCACTCCACCTGCACCTTTTGAGACAAACTGGTATCAGCAGAGATGGCCTGCTCAGCCAATTACCAGCGGAGGCAGTGCACCTCTGTGGTCGGTGATTGGCTGAATGACCTGTCACTGTGGATAGGTTATACGCTTTATTAGCTGGATAACCTATTTAAGCCTTAATGACTTACTTCTGCAGTACGTCTGCAGTTAGGTGCACAGTCAAGTAGCTTTTTCGTGGCAAAGGAAAAAAAATTATTGTAATTCTGTCCCCGCTGCTTCAGACAACATATTTCATAACTTTGAGCCAAAGGTTGTCATCTCTCCTTACAGCCCTCTGCAGCTGCCTTTGGAGCCTTTAGGAATTATTCATTTAACTGAATAAAAATACAAGGATAAGATATAAATGTAAAAGAGAACTCCGATTTCGACAGTCACGACTTGTTAGAAGGGTCCATCTAAAATAAGCTGATCCCAAAAATGTCTGCTGTTTGGGCCCTTCATGATGAGCTGCATTCTGTGGGGAAACCTAGAAACAAGTGTTCGGTTTCCCTGCAGCTCCACCACAGGAGGAATGAAGCATTACATAATGTCCATTCAAATCAATAAGTTGTCTGTATAATGCAAGATGTAACCTCACGGATGAGCATAAGTCTATCAAACAATCACTGAACAATTATATTTTGACAAACCTGATCAGTAATGGTGTCAGGCCCATATAAAACATGTATATTGAATTGCCTGGACACGCTACATTTGGAAGAGATTCTACATTCGGGTGCCAATACTAAATTAGCATAAATTGATTTAAGATATGGAAATTTAGGAGTGACTATATATAGCCCCAATGTCATCCCCATGTCAGATTCACACAAATCCAGGAAGCTAAGTTAGGCCATGTTCACATGGCAGAAAATATGTGGAATGTCCACCCAGAAAACACAGGCGGACATTCCGCACATTGACTTGTTTCAGCCGTGATAGGACCGTTTGGAAATGTGCTGTCTCCATAGATGGCAATGCATTTCCAGCAGAAACATTGAACAGATTTCCGCCATGTGCACTGTGCAGGAATATTTCCACGGAATTCCGCTAGGAGATTCCAGCACGTGAACATAGCCTTATGGGAAGCAGTTTGTGAACTTCAAACTTGATTTTACTGCCCTTTGTCTGCCTGCGACATGAAGGAAATGTGGCAGTCACCAATCATTTTCTTTTTTTTGACAAAAATGATGGTTTTCCTGGAATCTTAAAGAGTACCTGTCAAACTTTTAATATAGTGTTCCTTTTGTAATAAACAGACACTTTCCTATTCACTTGCTTTTAAAATTATCAACATAAATATTTTAAAAATGTAATATAAAAACGGCCACTAGGTGGCTCTGTTCTGTTCCCTGCCACAATTAATACAGTGAGTTTGGTCTCCTCTGGGCCTGGCAGGAGTCCAAACTAAGAAAGTGCTTCTGGCTGCACTTAGCATGATTCATAGCTGCACAGAAAGTGAAAGCTCCACAGATTCTTACAGAAAGCTGCACATACTGAAACCTGCAGGAAAGCCTCACTGATAGCAATACAGACTGAAACATGAGCACGAGGTCTTCTATTCATCACAGCTCTGCAACCATGTGAGGGCAGAAGTGGTCCCACAGCAGGATTCAGTGATGTCATGCCTGCTGGGAAATGCCCACTTTCTCCTGCTGGGAAATTGCACTATGAGAGCAAGAAGAAAGGTAAAATACGCAGCTTCTTAAAGCTCAAAAAAAATTAAGGGCTGGAGGGGTGTTAGGAGTAGTAAGGGAACATAGCCGGAATTAATTAAGAAAAGTTTATTTGGTGACAGGTACTTTTTAAGTATTTGATGTTGCAGAACCACGGTTTGTATACTATAGGTCACTGTTTCCCAGCAAGTGTGCCTCCAGCTGTTTCAAAAACTACAATTCCATGCATGGCAAGATAGCCTTTGGATGTCCTGGCAAACTGGGAGGTGTATTTTTGTAACAGGGGAATCCCATTTTTTATTTTTTTTGGCCTATTTTCTGTTTGTTTCACAAAGTGACCCTAGCTAGACAACTGTCAGCTTTAAAAACGCCTATGGATATTATGTGGGAGGGGGATATTGGAGTTGACTATAGTCACACCTACATTTTTTTATTCAGGCTGTGTTTACACATTAGGGTCATCATGCTGAGAGATATAACCACAAGGTGTGAACACAGCCTTAAGAAAGCTTCATAAAATTAACTTCTATATATTCGGTAATTTTATTTATACACATAGCTAGTTGTGGAACTGTTTATTCCTAATGTAATATGGGTTAATATTTAGGTGAAGCACATGATGAATGGACTATACAAGTAAGGATAATAATGCATACGTGCAGAATAAAGGGAGTATGTGAAGAGCAAGGAATAGATAATGACTATAAAATCTATCAAAAGATCAGGCTAAAAAGGCAAGTTGGGAAATACAGCTACCTAACACAACAGCTGTTGGATACACGGCAGTAAAAGGGACTGAAAGCTTAGAGGCAAGAAACTTAAGTAAAAGAAAGTGTGAAAAGAATGGTACAGGAAGGGTTAATTTGTGAATAAACACAAGTACAGGCGCACAATGCTCCACTGTGTAAGAGCAGCTCTGCCCTCTTCTGTATACCTCTGTACACCTCCGAATACCTCCCCTCTGCCAGAGCAAACACACACAGGGTAAACTAACCAGAGGACAAAGCAGAGACAAATGTCACTTACAGGTGCAGGCTACTGTCCTCAACTGAACCTCTGACTTGCTGGAACTTGGTATCCAGCTTAGTATAACCAGTGTGGCATCTTATAAATCTCGAACAACTTATTAACCCTATACTATCAATAACCCATATTCTGATCCCGATATTACCACTCTAGCAGTTTAGTTTAGTTACTGTATTCCTAGGCCTCTTAAAACCTCTGTAACATTACATAATTAACATCATATTAGAATAACCTGTCTCCTGATCCTCTTATTACCCTATAACATCTTATTACAGTAACCCGGCTCCTGATCCTCTTATTACCTCTATAACATCTTATTACAGTAACCCGGCTCCTGATCCTCTTATTACCCTATAACATCTTATTACAGGAACCCGGCTCCTGATCCTCTTATTACCCTATAACATCTTATTACAGGAACCCGGCTCCTGATCCTCTTATTACCCTATAACATCTTATTACAGTAACCCGGCTCCTGATCCTCTTATTACCCTATAACATCTTATTACAGTAACCCGGCTCCTGATCCTCTTATTACCCTATAACATCTTATTACAGTAACCCGGCTCCTGATCCTCTTATCACCCTATAACATCTTATTACAGTAACCCGGCTCCTGAGCCTCTTATTACCCTATAACATCTTATTACAGTAACCCGGCTCCTGATCCTCTTATTACCCTATTGTAACATCTTATTACAGTAACTCGGCTCCTGATCCTCTTATTACCCTATAACATCTTATTACAGTAACCCGGCTCCTGATCCTCTTATTACCCTATAACATCTTATTACAGTAACCTGGCTCCTGATCCTCTTATTACCCTATAACATCTTATTACAGTAACCCGGCTCCTGATCCTCTTATTACCCTATAACATCTTATTACAGTAACCCGGCTCCTGATCCTCTTATTACCCTATAACATATTATTACAGTAACCCGGCTCCTGATCCTCTTATTACCCTATAACATCTTATTACAGTAACCCGGCTCCTGATCCTCTTATTACCCTATAACATATTATTACAGTAACCCGGCTCCTGATCCTCTTATTACCCTATAACATCTTATTACAGTAACCCGGCTCCTGATCCTCTTATTACCCTATAACATCTTATTACAGTAACCCGGCTCCTGATCCTCTTATTACCCTATAACATCTTATTACAGTAACCCGGCTCCTGATCCTCTTATTACCCTATAACATATTATTACAGTAACCCGGCTCCTGATCCTCTTATTACCCTATAACATCTTATTACAGTAACCTGGCTCCTGATCCTCTTATTACCCTATAACATCTTATTACAGTAACCCGGCTCCTGATCCTCTTATTACCCTATAACATCTTATTACAGTAACCCGGCTCCTGATCCTCTTATTACCCCTATAACATCTTATTACAGTAACCCGGCTCCTGATCCTCTTATAAGCCTGTAACACCTTAATAGAGTAAAAGGATACCTTTGAAAATAATTTCTATCACTCTTGCTTTTTTACTTATGATTAAATATAAAAAAAAAAAAAACATTTCCTTCATAGGTCTTTATTAAAAATGTTGCTTGCTTTTGTTTCCTCTGCAATATGCTATGTGAGCTAAAATTTTTATTTACAACTGTACACAGACAGACAACTTTCTCCAGTTTTTGAGTTTTGTGAAACATGGTCTATGTGGGTTTTCTATCCTCTAAATAAAATTTCATAGGGGCAGAGAAAAAGAAATGTATACTCTCCCGTTCCCTGTCTAGTGCCACCACCACTCTGGAGTCTCTGGCAGAAGAGCAGTGATTACCTGTACACTCGGCACGGGACACTGGTGGCATTTTAGCATGTGACTTCTAATACTAGTGATTGGCAGCAGGGTCCTAGCAAGTGAACGAGGATGTCATTGAAGCACTCTAAATTTTTTGCCCTCCAATTCCCTGCTCTTGGGAAATTTTGTGTAAAGCCTGAAAACTTCTTTAACATTACTTATTACACTTTTGTAGTATTAGTACGAGCCATATAGGGAAGTGATAGGGCAGGAGATTATGTGCATTTCTAAACGTAGGATAATGCTTACTATTTGGCAGCTACTTACTATTAATAGCAGTTAAATATTTTTTTTTGCCCGTCATTCATAATTAAAGCCCTGTAACAAACACCAGTACAGTAAATCAATTAGTGCTCATTTACTTTGATTTTCACACTCCAATTATCATAAGTGGTTGGTATGAATGATCTTCTGTGTGATTGTTTGAACCACTTTACATTTTGTTTCAGCCGCACATCCCCTATTTAATTGTGATGATGTGCTGTGAGATATGATTATTTTTATGCCTGCATTAAACATGTGATCAGTGCGAGCATTTTGTTAACTGATCACTAGCCACGTTGGGCAGTGGGCAATGATTGGGAATAATATCGATAGTTCATGTAATCATAGCTTTGTGTAAAAGGCCCTGATGGCACAGACATGGGTGTAAGTTTATTTAAAAAAATCTAACAGTATGTCTGAAATTACATGATTACATTTCTAAAAGGAAATATTTGATAAACAAACTTAAAGTTTACAGTATGTAACTACAACTTTTAGAAACCTCTGTGCATCTCATTTAAATATCAACTGATTTTTTTTTGTCTAATTGGTATAGTAATATTAAATATTACCATAACTTAGCTAGAAAGTCGTATTTAAAATAGTCTGGCTTTTGTGGTGGGTGGAGATAACAGCTGTTAATAGACCTTGGGAATTGAGTAGATGAAATAAACTATGTAATGGAATTTACAGTATATTGAATGGGACACATTGGAGACAAGACATTCTATATAGAGCTCTGTGTCTTTTGACTGACACTTTCAGGGCCGCTCCTTTGCACTGTCCTCTCCACCCCCCACCCCCAACTCGCCCCCACCTCAGGAAGGAAGGATTGCCAGAGTCCCCATACTCTGTCCCCAACGTCTGTTTGATCACAGATGTCTCCGTGAGAGGAAATTCAGCTGCTCCCCTGTTTATTTGGCAAGAGAAAAGTTGGAACAGACAACATAAAAATAAGAGGGAGGAGAAGAGTCACTCCTTTATTGCCAGGGGTTCCCAGCAAAACCAAAGGGACACAACGACATGACAGAAAGAGACTAAGTGTAAATGAAATTTAACTATAACATCGAGAGTCTGTCCCTCCTACCACATGGCAAGAGAGCCATTTGTAAGGATAGGACTTTCATTGTTGGGAAAAAAAAGCTACGGGACTCCATGTTTACATGAACAAAATGTGTAGTCTCAGGAGACAACCTCACATGTCCTTGTAGATGTCGTAAGCAGTGTCCTAGAATCAGATCTCAGTGCCAGCTAATACTGGATTTAACAGCGTTTATAAGTATTCCAAATCTTAAAAATGTAACCTAACCAAAGTCAAACCCATGAGCAAAAGGGATATTTAAGGTTACACTATTGACCTTTTAACGCCTAAGATCTGTGTGTTTGGCTGGAATTTTGGACAAAGAAGTTGTTATGTCTCGCGCTCCGGTCGGGCTTTCCGGCCGGGAGCGCTCTCTTCTGTCTTCCCCTGTCCTTAGTATTGCCGCTGTTCGCATGGCGGGACGCGCCCGCATGCGAACTCCGGACTGCTGCTCAGAGCCCCGCTCTGTCCTCCTCCAGCTCGTTCCTGTCGGCGCATGTGTCCTCGCCTCCTAGGGCGCATGCCGACTCTATTAAATTTAAAGGGCCAGTGCACCAATAATTGGTGCTTTGCAGAATCTGTCCCTATTTAGCTCCGGCACTTCCTGCGGCTCGCTGCCGGATCTTTGTGCCCTCCTGCATCGTATACTGACCTTGCTCTTGTGCCGCCTGCCTTCTGACCACCTTCATTCGTGACCTGACCTTTCTGCATTACCGCCTGTCCTGACCTCCTGCCAGTCCTTACTACATCTGAGTGTCATCCTACCTGTGCCACGTCATATATCGGCTTCCTGTGGGGACGAGTCGTATCAGGGGTAGCGAGCTGGGTGCCACCTGCCACAGCAAGTCCATCCCGCTTTGCGGCGGGCTCTGGTAAAAACCAGCGGCACCTTAGACTCCGCTCCTTGGTACAGCCGAAGCCATCTTCCTCAACAGGTCAGTGGATCCACCTTTCACAGCTGTTACAGAAATGGTGACTCAAGACAACAAGCAGAATGTCTTGCTTTGAGTCAAAATAATTTTCACCAACATTTTATATATATTTGCAAATTGGGATTTTTTTTTTTTTTTTACAAAAGAGCCTTGCTAATCAATATGTGAGGTGCAGAGTAAGTATAAGTTATACACTCCAGCAGATAGATCAGACGAGATCCAAACATATAGTCCAACTATTCCCATTTTCAGCTGTAATGATAGGAAAATGAGATCGCTAAGTGGCAAGTTAAGTTATGAAGGTTTAACTATGGAAATCAGTTTGTAAACAATATGGTATAGAATATGTTCATAGATTCTCTCTACTCTGTGATGTGTTTTTATATTGCTTAGCAAATGGAAAATGGAAATTAAATCAGAAATAAGGAACATTTCTGCAAAGTTAGTAATATATTTTATTAGTACTTTTATGTACTTATACCTGAACTGGTAACAACTTTGAACTTATTAACCAATTAATGCATGAGTTTCAAAGGTTAGTCCTTGATTTTATCTGAGAGAACGTTACATGCAATTATCCTTCTTCATACAGGTAAATAAACAAAGAGAAGTGTAGATTTTTAGTTTATGTTTTATTTCTGTAAATAATATTATTTTAACTTGTATTTACCAGATTACTATTTTAGAATATTTCTATGCTATGTTGGATTCCCTACATTAATGGGTTAGCAGTGCATGTAATAAGCAGTGAAATCTTTCTGAATAAGATTGCTGACCTATCATGTTCAGCTGCTCATGTTTATGTCAGAAAATAATTTCCTATTTAGAGATAACAAATGTAGTTGACAGAATACAGATGGTATTAATGTGACAACTTCCCATATACAAACAGCTGGACTACCTAGACTTTTATGTGGTTTACACTCTCTCTTATCCCATAAAGATAGACCCAGGTGTGAGCTTTCTAAGATAGCATCTGCCCCAACCACCACATTGCAACACAAATCAGAACGAGATATGTGACATACAGTATGTCCTTCCCACCACAGGGCAAAGGAAACAGGGGCAGATGACATGATGTCTGCCTCTCCCACAACAGAATGAAGCTAAGTGACAAAGAGTCTAGGCCCACCACGGGGTGACACAGACAAGAGGGAGGAGCTATGTGACAATTGAGTCTAGTCCTATTACCGGTGACACAGACAGGAAAGAGGAACTATGTATCATAGAGTTTGCCACTCACACCACATAGTGACACATACAGGAGGGAGGAGCTATGTGAAATAATGCTTTTTCTTTACACTATAGGCTGGCACAGAAAGGAGGAGCTATGTGCTCTAGAGTCTGCTCCTCCCCCCACAGGGTGACACAGATTAAGTGACATGGTGTCTGCCATATGTGCCACATGGTTACAATCATGAGCGTGCTCTCTTTACCATGGTGTTAAACCATCTTGTTCTTGGGTGACCAGAGGGCAATATATAATATCACATCTGCTTTACAAAACACAGGAAAACATAGTATCAATTAACAGTAAAAGAAGAAAATGTATACAAGCAAAACTGTTCAGGCAGTAAATAACTTGAAAGAGCTGTTTGTAATTTAGGCCTTTGTGAGGTTAATATGCCTTAGATAAATGAGTGCACCCACCATTATTATGTGTTGTTAGCTCTGTGCCCAAAAATGTGCTATGATATAAATATCCTTACCATTTAATTTCATGTCACAAGTGCATACATAACTATACTGTAACCAAAGTTATTTTCTTAAGAAACCACTAACCTACCAGTATATTTCAGGGAATGCCTAGAGGATATCTTTAAACAAAATAGAATGTTGATACAAATAACTAAATACAAAAGGATAACGAAATGTTGATCTGTTTCTAATATTTGTGTGTGTATATATATATATATATATATATATATGTGTATGTATATGTTTTTTTTATATAGAAATAGCAGTGTTGCAGGAGGATCCTGTGTAAAGAATACTGATGATATAATTGATGTTGATGAGGACATAAATGTTCTACTCTGTCCTGTACATGGTGGCAGATGCTGTAAATCAGCACACCCGCAGAGAGATGTGAATGGTGTGAAACATGTGGTAGGTCATAGGTTAGGCCCTCCTCTGCATGGGCTCAGACCTTCCTGACATTTCTAACCAGCAAATGTCGTTTTGATTTCACCTCAGAAATTGTGCATCTACTTTCTAAAAGTGAAAGACACCTTAGACTCCAAAAGGTGTAGATAATTATGTAAATCTCCCCATCACTCTTCTGGTCTCCATATATCTAAATTTAGCGATAATCTAAAAATTTTCAAAAACACAGCCTGAAATTAGGCTAGTTTGTTTTGTGTTCATTTGTCACACAAGATGGCAGCACCTGTGGAACTTTTTATTTTTGTAAACAAAATTTGTGGGGAAACTATTGAACTAAAATATTGAATTGCAGAAAATGTTTTCTTCTTATATTAACACACATCCTCGGTATATTTTAGACCATATATTTTATATAAAATGCTTTGAAAAATAAAGCATGTAGTGTGCTTGGGCATGCAAATTGTGAGATTTTTTTAGCTCACTCTTGTCAAGTCCTTTCTAATGACCAGACTGATGGCCTTTGAAAGGAATGCTTAACTTATGATCACTAATACAAAAACAAGCAATTTTCTATAACTTTCAATGTTTCATTATATAGTTATATTTTTATTTTATCTCCTCTGTACTTAACAGTTGCTATTTAATTCAATACATGCCCAATACGTTCATCCCATTTCATACTGTACCCATTTTGTATACAAAGGAATGTTTAGAGTACTTTAGTATGTTCATAAGCCAGCTTGATTTAACAGCAACCAGTGGCAAGTCATGATGTGTAAAATTATCAGATAGAAGGAAACACCCAAACTACCGTTAACCTGATGTAACTTAAGCAAAGAAGTTTGAATAAAATATGTTTTCTCAGTACAATAAAGATAAGAATTATAATACACTCACTCTCAATGAGTAGGAAAAAGTTTAAGTTTATGGAAAAGTTAAAGGTAAGGAAGCAAATTTTGTAAAGTGCTTATAATAAAAAATTATGGGGTGAAGTCAGGTAAAATGATATGATTCTCATGTAGAAAGTACACGTTTACAACATTTTTGCATTTATCTAAATTTATATCAAGTTAAAAATAAGCCTTTTAGTGACTTTAAAAGTTATAAATGAGAAACCATTAAGTAAAAAGAAAATTCACATATACCAGTGCTCCGTAGTATATAATAGAGACCCCAATAAGTAATTGATAATAAATATATTATGTGTGTACTACTGTAATATTGTTATTGGTAGCACATACCGTTGTTGTCTGTGTACATGTACCATTTTGTTTGTGCAGATTTAAAATAAAAATTTTTATTTTGTGTAATTATATATAAAAAACACCAGAAGAGTACCTCATTTAAGAGTATTTGCAATGATAAAAAATAGGTGTGCCTGCAAATTGAATATATATATATATATATTTATATATATGTATACTCTTTTGTAAACCACACCTGTTTATCCTCATGTACATTTGTAACTTGCGATTTCATGCTATATTTGTAGAAATACGGCTTTGAGTATCTTTTGTTATTCTGTTATGTTCATTAGTAAAAACATTTTTTCATGCAAAATAAATTCATTTCTAGTACAGGACAGCTCTGTAATATATATGAAAGCGTTACAGTTTTGCATAGATAACTATCTACTGGTCAAAGAAAATAGCTAAATATACTTATCTGGTTACGTATTTTTACAAATATCTGAAACACTCATTTTTGGAATATCGCTGCGCAATCCAGTGTAAAGTGGAGACTTAACAGTAAAATGTGAAGTTGAGACCTAAAAAATATGTAATTGGATATATAGAAATCCTCAAATCCAGGTCTGGGCTCCTGAGTTTTTTGAGGCCTAGATATAACTGAGGCCATAAGAAGATTAGATTTTAGTGTTAAAATACAATAAGCCACAATTGCAGTGGTCCATTTTATATCTTTGATTGTCAGGTATGTCTTGTGTTAATGCAATTATCTCTGATTTGGAACACTATCAACCTGGTAATTGACAATAGTGCTTTAAGAATGTTAGGTTGCACAAGATGCATGTGTAACATAGGCGCTATAACTACAAGACTTACCAGGCGTGTGGACGAAGAAGGCCAGGTAGAGGTCCAGTTCTTTGATGGACACTCCAATGTGATGTGGCTGAACGCACAACCCTGGGTTGGAGCACTGGGGTGACTTATAGAGACGTTCCCCATCTGTGCTCTCCAGCGGAATCCCCTTAAACAGGATGACCATCACCAGGTCCAACCTCCACACCTTATCTGCCTGGCGAAGGCAGTCAATCCTCCGAATTTTGCCCTTCTGATCTGGGTTAGAGAGGACACAACATGGAGCCTTCTTCCCGGTGATGGTCAGGACAAAGTCCTCTCGGAACTCTGGCCGGATGTCTTTCCTCAGCTTGGCCAAGAGCCGTGACGCCCACTTCTGCTTGATCTCAGGCTTCTCCCCTAGTAATTCGTCCTTCACCGCCCTCTCTTCATCCTTTGACATCCGTTTCTCATGCTTCTTAAAGTATTTGCGTTTCCTTGCTTGGAGATTGAACCATGTGTATGAGAATGCGCGCACATGGGGAAGAAGAGCTTCGATGAAGGGGTGAAATTCATCCTGAAAAAGGAAATATATACATTTAAAAAAAGGGAGCAACTCAAGACATATTTTAAGAAATCAAACATGATTGTAAATAAATAATATACATGAAACAATATGAACGACTAATTATATTTAGACATTTTTATGAATAGGGAAACTAGTTCCATTATTCTTTCATTCTAAGATAAAAACATGAATATTTCTGTGAAATGGTTACCATCTCTTGGTGTCATATCGAACTTCTGCAGAAATGTTAAACCATCCAATGTCGGAGCTTATCAGTATAAGAATGAGAGAGAAGCAGAGAGCATGGAGTGGATAGGTGAGTGTAGGAATATAAACAATGAAACAGAGAAAAAGTAAAGTGGATCATAAAATAGGGGACAATATGCAAAAAAATGCAACCTATGAAAAATATTAAAAGAAAAAAAATTATTCCTTATTGTCAAAATTTGGAAGCAGTACAGTACAAATCTAAATTATGAAAAAATGCAATAATATTTCCCAGACACTAAGTTTTTAACATCAAAGGCCTAAAAAAAAAAAAAGAAAAAATTAATTAAAAAAATTTTTAAAAAAGGTAAACATAAAAATTCCAGGTAAACAGAAAGCAAGAGAGACTACTAAAAAGTCATCTGGAAAAATGATGGTGCATGGAATAAAAATTAAAGGAAAACATCTTGGTATGCATTAGAAATATTGATAATCGATATAAAAATAGAAGATAGCAAAATGAAAGGAGGAGGGGGGGAGTCTAACAGAAAAAATATGTTTTTTTCTTTTTTTTTTGAAAGGTCGTTGCGAGTAAAAGAGAAAGCAGTTTTTTTTCCTTTCTGTTTAAACTCTCTTTCTCTCTCTCTCTTTCGTTCCCCCTCTCTCTTGCTTTCACTCTCCGTGCTGAATTGGTGGCCAGCATCGATGCCAGGGAAAAGAGAGAGGAAAAAAAAAAAGAGTCAGAGAGAGAATGATTCGAACAGACCCACCTTTTTGGCAAAGTGAACTGAAGAAGCTAGCCAATAGCAGAGAAAAAGGGAGGAGAGAGAGAGCGAGAGAAAGAGAAGGAAGGGAGGAGGGAGGTATAGAGCTACAGAGAGAGGGAGAGAGCGTGAAAAAAAATATTGAAGGCAGAAAAAGGTTTTGCCAAAACAGACAACTTAAAAAAAAAATAAAGCATACACAAAAGTTTGACACTTCTCTTTCTTTAAATTGACAAGACAGAGAGTTACTGCCTGCTCCATTCCAGCTTGTTGTCTTTTTTATTATTTATTTTGGTTTCATTTTTATTTTTTATTTATTTTGCCATGCAGGTTTTGGCACAAGAAGTAAAACAGTCGCTCATGGCTGAGGATGGTGTGTGTTAAAGGGGGGGTGGTTGGTCGTGGTTTGGAGATGAAGCAGATGCCAGTCTGCTGTCTGTATTATATATATCTATATATTTATATATACACACACAAATTTCTATCTTTTTTCCTAAGCATGGTAATTATCAAATACATTACTCCTTCCTTTCTTAAGGTTAACAAAAAAAACTAAAAAAACCTCTCTGTTAATAGTGAAATGATATATGAAATATCTCTTTCCTTTTTCCTCCCTCTTCTCCTTCTCTCTGCCACTCCTGTTTTGCTCAATCGTTCTCTGCGGTTTTGCTGGCACTGCCCAATATATTTCAGCCAAGTCACACATTTTAAAGGCGCTGCTTTTCAGAGTAAATCTCCCTCTCCTGTATTCCCAGATTTTTTTCATTTTCCCTCGTACACTCTCTCTTCCTACTATCCCACACTCAACATTTTAACCCCTTTTATACTGAAAACTGTAGCTCTACATTCTCCCGCAGTCACCTTCATTCCTCTCATCTTCTTTCATTTTTCGCACATTTGTTTATCTTTGCATGTTTTCAAACCTATTAGACCAGGTTTATATATTTAACTGACTTTTATAGATTTTTTTTTTTATTAGATTTTTGTATTCTTCCATATAATGCAGGTTGCCATTATCTTATTTAACATTTTTACGCATCCACTTTATGATACTTTAAGTTCACTTTTTAATGATAGTGGGAACTTTTCCTTTTTCCTTTATCTTATCTGTAAATACATATAAAACAATATATATTTTTTAAAGCTATGGGTGTTCCACTCTATACTGTACCTGCAACTCCTTATTTCTATAAACACGCACATATATTAATTGATACTTACACACATACAAATATATATATGATTTGCTTTCCCTTCAACTTTCTTTACCTATTTGTCTTTTAATTTTTTACACGTCAATTCATTTATTGTTTATATTTTTGTTCACTTCACCTATTTTGATTTTTTTTTTTTACTTCAACTATTTTTCAAGTTTTCTCCTATGTTCACATTTTCTCCATATTAACATCTACAATCATCCACCTCTTAACATTTTACTGATATTATTTCCCCTTATTTTTCCCCTCAAAATGCTTATATATTGTTTTTACTAGGTGGATTTCCCTTCATTTATGGTCATATTCCTTGTAGATTTTTGCCCTTGTTTTCTAAATTCCTTTAACCTTTTTTCCTACTTGTAATTTATTGCCCGGCACTGTATGCTTTATAAATCGCTGTCACTCTACTATGGAAAAATAACTAATTTATAACCAGAGTGTTTATTTTCCTCTTTTTAAATATTTTTTTTTAAGTCTATTCTTTTACTTTTTACAGTTAGTAAGTTTCTTATTCCCTTTTTGCTAGCTACAGTATTTCTGCTAATTAGCCCTTTTCTTTAATGAGTTGATGACTGCAAGCTCCTAATTCCAGGTACTTTATCATACCACATCACTGACATCTCCGTATTCACCACTACACCCTTGTTATTAACATGTTTTCCTTCCTTTTCACTTTCACCCTTCAATTGACTATTTAGAACACTCGTGCTCTACTTCGCAGCAGAGAAGCACGTATTTAGGTCTTATAACAAGATAGCTCTAATGTGCCTAACTTAAAGTGAGATTTTATCTAAAAGATCTAGATTGACAATATTTGCTTTATTCATCACCCATGTCTTACACAAATAAACCACCATAAATTTAGCCACTATCTGACATTCACCTCTTGCTTACAAAACAAGAAATGTGAGAAGATATGCTATACATATAATCCTTAATATAATTATTTAGAACCATGATGAAAGTTATTGCATATAACATATGACCATAATGTATATTACTTAACTGGCATATTAAGGGTAGATTCTTTTCAATGCTGAGCTTTTTTATTTTGTACGCAGAACTAATGTATAGCCCTTTTACAGATTCACATCCAGACTCCATATATAAAAGAAAACTTGAATAGTTTTCGAAGCTGCATACTTTGTATTAAGCATGATATATATATATATATATATATATATATATATATATATTTATATATCTACTATATATACATATATTTTTATTTCATAAACATAAGGTCTAAATTTCATTTACAACTCCATAAAGCATTTTTTATTTTTTTTATATTTACCGTATATACAATTAAATATTTTTCATATTAGCTCAGTTAACATAAGAATGCACGAATAAAATGCAAATTTCCGATACAAATGCATCCTGCCATGATTTTACATGAAAAAAAGATACTTAAAAATACATAGATGTTTTATTGTGTAATCCTCGTATAACAGCTTTTTAGCAGTACTGTCATTACCTTAAAGGAGTTCATATAAAACAATACAATTGATGCCTAAAGCCTGCATAAGCTCTTTAATGATAGTAAACAAAACATGATAAAACTTTACCAGTTACACAGTAAACACACGGATTGTGTTGTCTTAGGAAGTATATGTGCACAAAATTAGCCATTTGGCTGTATAACAGGGAATGACCATCACCAATTATTCTCAATTCCACATGAATACATGTATTTTACCTCACGTTACAAATCCAAGATAATAACTACAACACCAGCAATCTCATAATAAACACTGAATAGACAAAATGAGAGCCCACAATCAGATTAAACCAGGAACCCTTTGACGCGATGGAGAGTTGTGATGAAATAAATGTGAGAAATTTTGAATAACAGGTAGTTTGTATGCAAATGGTTAAAACAACTTAGTTCTAAACATGTAAATCTTTCTTAAACACTGCTCAGGCACCATATGTATATGCTATACCATATTTTTAGGTAAACACAATATTTTACACAGTTTTGCTTAGTCTTTTTAGCCAAAACCAAGAATGGGTCCAAAACGCAGAAAAAGGTGCAAATCTTATCATTATAGCTTTTTTTGTACCGGTAACATCTGACAAGAATACTTTTTGTGAATGTGAACCCAACCTTAATATGTGCTATATGAAAAAACAATATATATATATATATATATATATATATATATATATATATATGTATATCATTTTATTTTAAATAATATTAAGTTAAATTAAATGGCTGGTGTAAGGTAAAAGAAAAATATAGAGTGTTAACAGCAATGAGAAAAACTAGAAAAACTGCTAGATATTACTTTTTATAATTTTTGGGGAAGAATGAGAGAAATATATGTCATTTGTGGACTTATATAAGTACATCTTGAAACTTGGTCTACTTTTATGGTATTTGTATAATATATTACTCTGTGTTATGTGGTGCTTCATACTTCTTAATTCATGAAAAATGTATTATTATGTACTTTTTGGGCATCCTCATAGATGCCTTGTATAGTTTGGTAAGCTAGTCTGCCCCAAACCTGCACAAAGGTGATGTTGAACACAGGGAAATCTAATGAATTTGTCATGACTGATAAGATAAATGCGCCAGCATGGAGCTAATGGGGAAATAACACCCTGTAAACACAGTAGAGCTGTAGATCAGTCTTAATTGATGAATGTGAAATACAGAAAAATTACTTTAAAATTGAATAAAAATGTATATATATGCATCTACACTCACATTAATGGGATTGTCAATGTTTACAAAAACACTGCCTATTTTTCCAAAAACAGCACCGCTTTTGTCCACAGCTCGTGTGTAGTACAGCACATCAGTCCCATTCACTTCAATGGATCCAAGTTGCAACACCAGACGGAACCTGTGGACAAGAGTGGTGCTACTTTTGCAAGAAAAAAAGCAGGGTTTTTCTAATACTGGACAACCCCTTTCAGTAAATATACATAGCGCAAAAATATATACAAAACAAGTCTTTTGGCCCTTTCGCTTTTTACATTTTGTTGCGCCCATGTGCCAAAATAAAAAAATATTTAAAGTTTTCCCCATTATTTTGCACTCAATAGAGAAGGAAAGGAAAACAAAAAGGAAAACTTTTGCATGCACGGAACCTTTACAATGACACCTGAAATTTTGTTCTGGCACCTCCCATTTCTCTTTGTAGTGCCTGTGGTAAATTCAGTTGATTGGACAGGATTTGGGAAGACCCCCCTGTCTATACAAGGTACAATTCATATCAGATCACAAACCAAGCTATGAGGGGGAAATAACTGACTATAGAGCTCAGAGACAGAATTGTGTGGAGGCACAGATCTGGAGAAGGGGACAAAAACATTTCTCCTGTGCTGAGAAGTAGCCAGGATTCCTTCTTAGAGCTTACCTCCTCCCCCCCCCCCCCACACACACACACCTAAACCAAAACTAAGGAGAGAAAGGCCTTGGTAGGATAGGTGGATAAAAGCCCAATGGTCACTCTAGCTGAGCTCAAAAGTTCCTAAAATCAACAAAAGCACCAGCCTAAGATGAATACAATGCTCAATACCTAACGTAATCCCCACCTTAGAAAAATAAATAAAAAATCTTTTTTTACTGGGAAATCTGTAAAATACACAAATCCCCAACAAACATCAATAGTGCAGAATACACAACTGCTCTCATGCAGAAAAATTAGTTACCAAGACCCTCAAACACTGATATGGTTTGCAACAGAGAAATACTACACCCACATAATTGGTATGTTCCATAATCATATATGGGTATGATTGCACATTCCTGGTTATGTCTCTGTGGCTGGCACATATAAATTAATTAGAGGAATATAATGTAGGAAAAAACAGGTGTGTACTCCTGTTTTTGTATATAATGTATATAATATATGAGCAGGTAGGATAGTAATCCTTTTCCCTGAACTACCTGTCAGTTCCTACTATGTGTGAGAAATACACCCTACACCTATACTGACCCCTAGCTGTGTGGCATATAGCTGGGGCACCCGCCCTAATCAGGGCAGCCCCCGTGCCTCGGGAACCTTTGCCCTTGACTGTTAATGCCCTAACAGCAGTATATGGGGAAATGAGTCACAAAGAGCAAACCTATGGAATAGCCAAACACAATAAATAATCAGTCCCAATTACAGTGTGTTACCAAACAGATTATACAAATACCATGCAACCTCATCTCCAACGCTGCGTTTCCTGTCTGGAAAGGTTCGTCAGGGAGACGATACAAGTCTGTCCTGCAATATGAAAGATGCAGCAGCTCAAAAGATCCTGTTTGAGTTGCAGATGGGAGAAACTTCCAGAAGCATAACCATCACTGCAACCCCCACCAATCTGGGCTTTATGGCAGAGTAGCCAAAATGAAGCCTTAGTAAAAGACAGAAGAAAGCTCATCTGGAGTTTGCAAAAAACCACATAAAAAAATCTCAGTCTTGGAGAAACATTTTTTCCCCGATAAAGCCAGGATTGAACTTTTTGGCCTCAATTCTAAGCATCTAAACCATGCACTGTTAATCACCTACCCAAAACAATCCCTATAGCATAGTTTGTTGGTGGTAGCATAAGGATGTGGCCATGATTTCAGCAGCTGGGTCTGAAAGACTGGTCAGGGTTGAGGGAGCTAAATGGGGCAAAGTACAGGAGACTTGTCCAAGCATGGATATGTTAGCATGATTTCTCCTGTTTTTCCTGCTTTAAATCAGATTTATTGGGTTTTTAACTTAGCATGATAGTTTTGAAAATTACCCAATATGTCCATGTATCTGAGGCCTAAATAATGATGTGAACACTACCTAATAATGATAACCTGATCTATAGCGCTCTGGACCCTAGACTGGGCTGAAGGTTCACCTTCCAACAAGGCAATGACCCTAAGTACACAGCCAAGACAACACAGAAGGAGCCTAGGGACAACTCTGTAAACGTCCTCAAGTGGTTCAGCCAGAGCCCTGACTTGATCCCAATTGAACATCTTTGGAGAAGAATGGAAGATAATCCCCTACTCATAGTGTGTAAACCTTGTGGCCTCATCCCCAAGAAGACTGGAGGCTGAAATCACTGCCAAAGGGGCTTCACCAAAGTCCTGAGTATACGTATGTCAATGCAATATTTTTCTTTTCAATAACATAGCAAATATTTCTAACATCGTTTCATCTTTGTTATTATGGGGTATTGAGTGCAGAATGATGGGGGAATATTTTTTAGAACAAGGCCACAACATAACATAATGTGAAAAAAGTGAAAGGGTCTGAAGACTTGGAGACACACACCAAAAAGTCATATTATAAAAACCAGACAGATCAAGGACATTCCATTGATTATCTGGTGACAGTAGCATCTGGCAACAGGTGGGGTATATTAAGTAGCAAGTGAGCAAGTTTATGTGTTGGAGACAGGAAAAATGGGTGTAGGGATCCTAATGACTTTGATTTGATGGCTGAAAAACTAGGTTCAGAGCAGCTCCAGAAGGACGGGTCATGTCAGGTGCAAAAGATACTATAGCAAAAATTTCTTGGTCAGTATGTTGATTCTGACCACTTTCTAACACAAAAAGTTGTTAGAATAATGATGTGAGCATTAGGTCTCGACTGCAGAGCAATGGAAGAAGGTATAGATTAGTAAATCATGTTTTCTTTTATATTATGGGAACAAGCCAGATCCTCTTACCTGGTGAACACCAGGATTCACTATGGTAGGAAGACAAACCAGCCGAGGCAGCGTGATTCTATTGGCAGTATTCTGATGGAGAACATTGCGTCCTGGCATCATTTTGATGTTACTGTGAAATATACCATCTACCTAAAGTTCTTCTTTTTGGTGGCGATAGTATTCCTTAATAGCAAGAACAACACACAAGATCCTTCAACAGATCTAAATCCTAACCTTCCGCTTAAGGCACAAAAAAGTATAATGGATAAAAATATTGTTTCAAAAACATCTTTCAAAAAATCTGGCTTGAAATTAGTTTAAATGCCTATGTCCAAATGCCCATGTTATGTGAATATGCATCTTTGGGACCCCTCACATACGAAGATCCAGGCAAGATTATAAGTAGTGTACATCCTATAACAACCCGACTGTGAATACATAACACAATGAGAAATTCATGCCTTTCTGTGTCACCTTGAAAAATGTCCTCAGCCAGAAATCTGCAAGTGGCTTGACAATCAAAGCTGCATTCTACCTCTCAATATGTCACACAATAGAAATCCTTGATCAACAAGCAATGTACCGGTACCAACATACCACTCTATATAATGACACTTCAGGCAGTTCAAGCTCTTCAAAAATGAACATGTTAAAATAGAGACGCAAAAGCACATATTTGTATATGCAGCACACAAATGCTCCTTACCCTGCAGTATCAGCTACAGACACTGATTGATGGTGCCCTAGTTTAAATGGAACAAGTACAAACACATTAGATGTAACCTAAAGTCTAATTAGTTCCTCATTAAACAGGTCTTAACTGATCTTTTAATTTGCAAATATTTATGAATCCTGTGAATAATGGGAATTAAAATAGTTCTTGCACTATGTAGACAATTGTTTAAACTGGAAGATAAGGGGCCAGTCTATGCTGTTTTAGTGCAGAATATTTAGGAAGCAAAAGATTTGTGCCAAAAATGTTTATGATTTCAATAAATAAAGGTGAGGACACCACTTGCTAAGTCTATGAACTGTACGTATTGTATGTACTATTACTTGTCTGCAAAGCTTATACTCTAATACATTGATCCCTCAACTTACAATGGCCTCAACATACAATAGTTTCAACAAACAATGGTCTTTTCTGGACCATTGTGACTTGAAACCAGACTCAACATACAATGTTACAGATCTGTGAAACATGTCAATGGCTGGAAGAACCGACCAATCAGAATGGGCAATTTACTGATAAAACACCTGTATTACTGAAGCGTATGCACTGACTGTTGTCTGGTAGCGCCCCCTACAGTACAGGGAGGTATTACATGTTCTGTACTCTTTACCTGTATTACTGAAGTGCATGCACTGACTGTTGTCTGGTAGCGCCCCCTACAGTACAGGGAGGTATTACATGTTCTGTACTCTTTACCTGTATTACTGAAGTGTATGCACTGACTGGTGTCTGGTAGCGCCCCCTACAGTACAGGAAGGTATTACATGTTCTGTACTCTTTACCTGTTCCAGGGTTACCTGCTCTTTTGGACACCAGGTGAGGGCGAATCCATGTTACTTTTTTAGGACATTGTGTACTGTAAAGGACCCCGAAGAAGCTCCTGTCCTCTACATAGACCAGTGTTTCCACAGCAGGGTACCCCCAGTGATTACAAAACTACAACTCCCAGCATGCCCGGACAGCCTTTGGCTGTCCGGGTTTTTGGGAGTTGTAGTTTTGCAACAGCTGGAGGCTCCCTGCTTGGGAAACACTGACATAGACAGTGATTACAGCTCCCAGCAGATCTTTATTACTTTTATATGGAAGGATTTGCTTTATCTATATTAGTTATCTACTTGTTTTTCTTTAATCCTCACTTTTTCCTATTTTTAGATGACATTTTGGTGCTTTTAGAACCAATTACCAGGTTTCCATAGAGTTCTGGTCTCAACATACAATGGTTTCAACATACAATGGTCGTCCCACAACCAATTAATATTGTAACTTGAGGGACCACTGTATATTAACTACTCACTGCAGCTTAGAGGAGATGATCACTTGGTGAGGTGACACTTTCTATGACCTCTGTGCTCAACATAATAGTTTGATTTCATGTCTGTTTTATATTAACAGTGTTTCTGTAAAAATTAGAACATCACGAGTTTTCCTCTACAGACTCTTGTTTCTAGAAATTCCAGCAAAAGCACAAATGCACTTTCTATTTCTGCTCCCTGTTCAAATATAGAATACTCATATATTCAGTACTCTTGTATTTCTAGTCCCATGACTTATAATAGGGGAGATTATACAGAGTAAGGGTAGGGTCACCCGTGCTGTATTTTGCTGCGTATTTTCTACAGCTGATTTTGCTACCCGTTGACTTTAAAGGGGTACTCTGGTGGAAAACTTTTTTTTTTTTTTTTTATCAACTGGTGCCAGAAAGTTAAACAGATTTGTAAATTACTGCTATTAAAAAAAAATCTTAATCCTTCTAGTACTTATTAGCTGCTGAATACTACAGAGGAAAATTATTTTCTTTTTGGATCACAGTGCTCTCTGCTGACATCATGACCACAGTGCTCTCTGCTGACATCTCTGTCCATTTTAGGAACTGTCCAGAGCAGCATATGTTTGCTATGGGGATTTTCTTCTACTCTGGACAGTTCTTAAAATGGACAGAGATGTCAGCAGAGAGCACTGTGCTCGTGATGTCAGCAGAGAGCTCTGTGTTGCAAAAAGAAAAGAATTTCCTGTAGTATTCAGCAGCTAATAAGTATTAGAAGGATTAAGATTTTTTAATAGAAGTAATTTACATATCTGTTTAACTTTCTGGCACCAGTTGATTTAAAAAAAAAAAAAAAGTTTTCCACTGGAGAACCCCTTTAATAAGTAGGAAAATACGTAGCAGCAAAATATGCTATGCGTGATGCTGTATAAGGGTAGGATCACACATAGCACATTATATATATACATTCCATAAGTTTGTACACTCCTGACATTTTTGTAAATATTTTATTATGACAACACTGAAGAAATGATCCGCCGCTATAATGTAAAGTAGTGAGTGCACAGACTGTATAACAGTGTTTAATGTTGTGTCCCCTCAAAAAAAAAAAACTCAACACACAGCCGTTAATGTCCAATCCTTGGTAACATAAGTGAGTTCAACCCTAAGTGAGAAAGTGTCGATATTTTGTGTGGCCATCATTATTTTTCAGCACTGCTTTAGGCCTCTTGGGAATGGAGCTCACCAAAGCTTTACATGTTACCACAGGAGTCCTTTTCCAATCCTCCATGACAACATCACACAGCTGGTAAATGTTAGAGACCTTGCGCTCCCCACCTTCCGTTTAAGAATGCCTCACAAATGCTTAACCTCTTAAGGACGTGGGGCGTATGCATACGCCCTGCATCCCGAGTCCTTAAGGATGTAGGGCGTATGCATACGCCCATGGGAATTCCGGTCCCCGCAGCTAGCCGTTTGGAATCATTCGGCAGGCATCCCGACACATCGCCGAATTGGGTCCTGAGACCCCCCATGTCGGCGATCGCAGAAAATCACTTGTCAATTCAGACATGCGATTTTCTGCTATACGGGCTGATCGGGTCTCTGGTGACCCGATCACCCAGAAAATAGGGATGATCGGAGCTGTCAGTGACAGCCCTGATCACCCTGAGGGATAGGAGGGAGGTCGCAGTGCTGCAATCTCCTCCTATCCCCTGCCATTGGTCAGAACTTATTCTGACCAATGGCAGCGCAGGACAGTGGGTTGCCATGGCAACCCCCCATTCTGCCCACCCCTGGATGTCGGGCAGAACGAGGGGAGAAGATGGAGGCCGGTACTTGCAAAGAAGATGCGTGGGGACCGTTGATCGTTGCTGGAGACAGCGGAGATCACGGCGCAGGTAGTGAAACGATGGTGGGGGTGGGGGGGTGAAAGGAAGGGGGCAGTAAGCGATATTTACTGCTGCCCTTCCTAGTGGGTGCCAAACTACAACTCCCAGCATGCCCAGACAGCCAAAGTCTGCCTGGGCATGCTGGGAGTTGTAGTTTTGCAACATCTGGAGGGTCACAGTTTGGAGACCACTGTTACAGTGGTGCCCAAACGGTAGCCCTCCAGATGTTGCCAAACTATAACTCTCAGCATGCCTAGACTGCCCAGGCATGCTGGGAGTTGTAGTTCTGAGACATCTGTCCTTCAGATTTCGCAATTTTCATGACATTTTTGAAAATTGCTGCTCTACTTTGAAGCCCTCTAATTTTTTCAAAAAGTAAAAATATGTCCATTTTATGATGCCAACATAAAGTGGACATATTGCATTTGTGAATAAAAATTAAAATTTATTTGGAATATCCATTTTCCTTACAAGTAGAGAGCTTCAAAGTTAGAAAAATGCAAAATTTTCGAAATTTTCATGACATTTTGGGATTTTTCACCAAAAAAGGATGCAAGTAACAACGAAAATTTACCACCAAAATAAAGTAGAATATGTCACGAAAAAACAATCTCAGAATCATAATATTCGGTAAAAGCGTTTTAGAGTTATTAATGCGTAAAGTGACGGTGGTCAGAATTGCAAAAAAGGGCTCAGTCCTTGAGGTGAAAAAGGGCTGCGTCCTTAAGGGGTTGATAGGATTTAGGTCTGGAGATGCTGAGCATGTGCACTCAACTTTTTTGGTCGACCATGGCGAGGCCTGTTCTGAGTGGAACCTGTCCTGTGAAACCACTGTATGGTCTTGCCCACCATGCTGCAGCTCAGTTTCTGGGTCTTGACAATCTTCTTATATACTTGTGTAGAGCAACAATTGTTTTTCTGAGATCCCCAGAGAGTTGCCATGAGGTGCCATTTTGAACGTCCATTGACCAGTATTAGAGAATGTGAGATCGATAACTCAAAATTCACACCTGAAACCTTGTAACACTAACAAGACACAGGGAATAGAAAATGGCAAATTTTGCCCAGTTTGGCTATTTCCACACACTTTTGGCTATGTGTTGAGTTATTTTGAGAGAAAAGCAACATTAAACACTATTATACAGGCTGTGAACTCACTACTTTACATTGTGGCACAATGTTATTTCATCAGTGTTGTCACATGAAAAAATATAACATAATATTCACAAAAATGTGAGTGGTGTACTTATGTAAGATACTGTAGGTGGCGATATAGAAAAGGTTATATGGAGAAATAGGAGGAGATATGTGAGAGGTTATGTGGAGTAATAGGAGGAGATACAGGGAGGTTATATGAGTAATAACAGGAGATATAGGGAGGTTATGTGGAGTAATTACAGGAGATATAGGGAGGTTATATGGAGTAATAGGAGGAGATATAGGGAGGTTATATGGAGTAATAACAGGAGATATAGGGAGGTTATGTGGAGTTATGGAAGGAGGTTATATGGAGTAATAACAGGAGATATAGGGAGGTTATATGGAGTAATAGGAGGAGATATAGGGAGGTTATATGGAGTAATAGGAGGAGATATAGGGAGGTTATGAGGAGTAATTACAGGAGATATAGGGAGGTTATATGGAGTAATAGGAGGAGATATAGGGAGGTTATATGGAGTAATAACAGGAGATATAGGGAGGTTACGTGGAGTAATGGGAGGAGGTACAGGGAGGTTATATGGAGTAATAGGAGGAGATATAGGGAGGTTATATGGAGTAATATAAGGAGATATAGGAAGGTTATATGGAGTAATAGGAGGAGATATAGGAAGGTTATATGAAGTAATAGAAGGAGATATAGGAGAGGTTATATGGAGTTATAGGAGGAGATATAGGGAGGTTGTAATGAGTAATAGGAGGAGATATAGGAGAGGTTATATGGAGTAATAGGAGGAGATATGGGAGAGGTTATATGGAGTAAAAGGAGGAGATATAGGGAGGTTATAAGGAGTAATAGGAGGAGATATAGGAAGGGTATAAGGAGTAATAGGAGGAGATATAGGGAGGTTATAAGGAGAAATAGGAGGAGATATAGGGAGGTTATAAGGAGTAATAGGAGGAGATATAGGGAGGTTATATGGAGTAATAGGAAGAAATATAGGGAGGTTATATGGAGTAATAGGAGGAGATATAGGAGGGTTATATGGAGTAATAGGAGGAGATATAGGGGAGGTTATATGGAGTAATAGGAGGAGGTATAGGAGAGGTTATAGGGAGTAATAGGAGGAGATATAGGAGGGTTATATGGAGTAATAGGAGGAGATATAGGGGAGGTTATAAGGAGTAATAGGAGATATAGGAGAGGTTATATGGGGTAATAGGAGGAGATATTGGGGAGGTTATATGGAGTAATAGGAGGAGATATAGGAGAGGTTATATGGAGTAATAGGAGGAGATATAGGAGAGGTTATATGGAGTAATAGGAATAGTAGCAATAGAAAAAGATAAAGGAAGAAATTATGCAGAGTCTATAGAGGAGTTATAAGAAATAATTGTTTAAGGGTCTATATACACGTACAGTATTCTGCGCAGATTTGATGTGCAGGATTTGAAACTGTGTTCAGTCATTTAGTTTACATTGAAATCTGCAGCCGAAAGTCCTGCGCATCAAATCTGCGCGGAATACTGTAAATGTCAATAGTATTTCCATTTGGTTTAGGAGATAGGAGAGATAAGAAAATTGTATTTCCTTTTTATACAAGTCATGGCTTATAGAAATCATGGCTTTGTCCAAGCTGAAGCACAGGCATGGACAAAGTCCAGTAAGTGAGGGTGGGCTAGTACTCCTCTTTGCTCTCTGCTGTCTGATAGGACAGGAGTGAGCACAAAGGAGTCCTATCAGACAGGAGAGCACAGAGGAGTGCTATCAGACAGGAGAGAGAGCACAGAGGAGTGCTATCAGACAGGAGAGGGCGCAGAGGAGTGCTATCAAACAGTAGAGCGCACAGAGGAGTGCTATCAGACAGGAGAGAGCACAGAGGAATGCTATCAGACAGGAGAGAGCACAGAGGAATACTTTCAGACAGGAGAAAGCACAGAGGAGTCCTATCAGACAGAAAAGAGTACAGAGGAGTCCTATCAGACAGGAGAGAGCAAAGAGGAGTACTATCAGACAGAAGAGAGCACAGAGGAGTGCTATCAGACAGGAGGGAGCACAGAGGAGTGCTATCAGACAGGAGTGAGCTCAGAGGAGTCCTATCAAATAGGAGAGAGCACAGAGGAGTACTATCAGACAGGAGAGAGCACAGAGGAGTCCTGTCAGACAGGAGAGAGCATGGACAGTAGAGCACACAGAGGAGTGCTATCAGACAGGAGAGAACGCAGAGGAGTGCTATCAGATAGTAGAGCACACAGAGAAGTGCTATCAGACAGGAGAGAGCACAGAGGAGTGCTATCAGACAGGAGAGAGCACAGAGGAATACTTTCAGACAGGAGAGAGCACAGAGGAATACTTTCAGACAGGAGAGAGCACAGAGGAGTCCTATCAGACAGAAGTGAGCACAGAGGAGTCCTATCAGACAGAAGAGAGTACAGAAGAGTCCTATCAGACAGGAGAGAGCGCAGAGGAGTGCTATCAGATAGTAGAGCACACAGAGAAGTGCTATCAGACTGGAGAGAGCACAGAGGAGTGCTATCAGACAGGAGAGAGCACAGAGGAATACTTTCAGACAGGAGAGAGCACAGAGGAGTCCTATCAGACAGAAGAGAGCACAGAGGAGTCCTATCAGACAGGAGAGAGCACAGAGGAGTGCTATCAGACAGAAGAGAGAGCACAGAGAAGTGCTATCAGACAGGAGACAGCACAGAGGAGTGCTATCAGACAGGAGAGAGCACAGAGGAATACTTTCAGACAGGAGAAAGCACAGAGGAGTCCTATCAGACAGAAAAGAGTACAGAGGAGTCCTATCAGACAGGAGAGAGCAAAGAGGAGTACTATCAGACAGAAGAGAGCACAGAGGAGTGCTATCAGACAGGAGGGAGCACAGAGGAGTGCTATCAGACAGGAGTGAGCTCAGAGGAGTCCTATCAAATAGGAGAGAGCACAGAGGAGTACTATCAGACAGGAGAGAGCACAGAGGAGTCCTGTCAGACAGGAGAGAGCATGGACAGTAGAGCACACAGAGGAGTGCTATCAGACAGGAGAGAACGCAGAGGAGTGCTATCAGATAGTAGAGCACACAGAGAAGTGCTATCAGACAGGAGAGAGCACAGAGGAGTGCTATCAGACAGGAGAGAGCACATAGGAATACTTTCAGACAGGAGAGAGCACAGAGGAATACTTTCAGACAGGAGAGAGCACAGAGGAGTCCTATCAGACAGAAGTGAGCACAGAGGAGTCCTATCAGACAGAAGAGAGTACAGAAGAGTCCTATCAGACAGGAGAGAGCGCAGAGGAGTGCTATCAGATAGTAGAGCACACAGAGAAGTGCTATCAGACTGGAGAGAGCACAGAGGAGTGCTATCAGACAGGAGAGAGCACAGAGGAATACTTTCAGACAGGAGAGAGCACAGAGGAATACTTTCAGACAGGAGAGAGCACAGAGGAGTCCTATCAGACAGAAGAGAGCACAGAGGAGTCCTATCAGACAGGAGAGAGCACAGAGGAGTGCTATCAGACAGAAGAGAGAGCACAGAGAAGTGCTATCAGACAGGAGACAGCACAGAGGAGTGCTATCAGACAGGAGAGAGCACAGAGGAGTGCTATGAGACAGGAGAGAGCACAGAGGAGTCCTATCAAATGGGAGAGAGCACAGAGGAGTACTATCAGACAGGAGAGAGCACGGAGGAGTCCTGTCAGACAGGAGAGAGCACAAAGGAGTGTTATCAGACAGGAGAGAGCACAGAGGAGTGCTATCAGACAGAAGAAAGAGAACGGAGGAGTGCTATTAGGAGAGAGCACAGAGGAGTGCTATCAGACAGGAGAGAGCACAGAGGAGTGCTATCAGACAGAAGAGAGAGCACAGAGAAGTGCTATCAGACAGGAGACAGCACAGAGGAGTGCTATCAGACAGGAGAGAGCACAGAGGAGTGCTATTAGACAGGAGAGAGCACAGAGGAGTGCTATCAGACAGGAGAGAGCACAGAGGAGTACTATCAGACCGAAGAGAGAGCACAGAGGAGTTATAATAGACAGGAGAGAGCACAGAGGAGTGCTATCAGAAAGGAGAAAGCACAGAGAAGTACTATCAGACAGGAGAGAGCACAGAGGAGTGCTATCAGACAGCAGAGAGCACAGAGGAGTACTATCAGACAGGGGAGAGCACGGAGGAGTACTATCAGACAGGAGAGAGCACAGAGAAGAGCTATCAGACAGGAGAGAGCACAGAGGAGTACTATCAGACAGAGGAGAGCACAGAGGAGTACTATCAGACAGGAGAGAGCACAGAGGAGTGCTATCAGACAAGGGAGAGCACAGAGGAGTACTATCAGACAGAAGAGAGCACAGAGGAGTCCTATCAGACAGAAGAGAGCACAGAGGAGTCCTATCAGACAGGAGAGAGCACAGAGGGGTGCTATCAGACAGAAGAGAGCACAGAGGAGTCCAATCAGACAGGAGAGAGCACAGAGGAGTGCTATCAGACAGGAGAGAGCACAGAGGATTCCTATCAGACAGGAGAGAGCACAGAGGAGTGCTAATAGACAGGAGAGAGCACAGAGGAGTGCTATCAGACAGGAGAGAGCACAGAGGAGTGCTATCAGACAGAAGAGAGCACAGAGGAGCGCTATCAGACAGGAAAGAGCACAGAGGAGTGCTATCAGACAGGAGAGAGCACAGAGGAGTACTGTCAGACAGGAGAGAGCACAGAGGAGTGCTATCAGACAGAAGAGAGCACAGAGGAGTGCTATCAGACAGGAGAGAGCACAGAGGAGTGCTTTCAGACAGAAGGCAGCACGGAGGAGTACTATCAGACAGGAGAGAGCACAGAGGAGTACTATCAGACAGGAGAGAGCACAGAGGAGTGCTATCAGACAGGAGAGAGCACAGAGGAGTGCTATCAGACAGGAGAAAGCACAGAGGAGTACTGCCAGACAGGAGAGAGCACAGAAGAGTCCTATCAGACAGGAGAGAGCACAGAGGAGTCCTATCAGACAGGAGAGAGCACAGAGGAGTGCTATCAGACAGGAGAGAGCACAGAGGAGTGCTATCAGATGGGAGAGAGCACAGAGGAGTGCTATCAGACAGAAGGGAGCACAGAGGAGTCCTATCAGACAGGAGAGAGCACAGAGGGGTGCTATCAGACAGAAGAGAGCACAGAGGAGTCCTATCAGACAGGGGAGAGCACAGAGGGGTGCTATCAGACAGAAGAGAGCACAGAGGAGTCCAATCAGACAGGAGAGAGCACAGAGGAGTGCTATCAGACAGGAGAGAGCACAGAGGATTCCTATCAGACAGGAGAGAGCACAGAGGAGTGCTAATAGACAGGAGAGAGCACAGAGGAGTACTATCAGACAGGAGAGAGCACAGAGGAGTGCTCTCAGACAGAAGAGAGCACAGAGGAGCGCTATCAGACAGGAAAGAGCACAGAGGAGTGCTATCAGACAGTAGAGAGCACAGAGGAGTACTGTCAGACAGGAGAGAGCACAGAGGAGTGCTATCAGACAGAAGAGAGCACAGAGGAGTGCTATCAGACAGGAGAGAGCACAGAGGAGTGCTTTCAGACAGAAGGCAGCACAGAGGAGTACAATCAGACAGGAGAGAGCACAGTGGAGTACTATCAGACAGGAGAGAGCACAGCGGAGTGCTATCAGACAGGAGAGAGCACAGAGGAGTGCTATCAGACAGGAGAAAGCACAGAGGAGTACTGCCAGACAGGAGAGAGCACAGAAGAGTCCTATCAGACAGGAGAGAGCACAGAGGAGTCCTATTAGACAGGAGAGAGCACAGAGGAGTGCTATCAGACAGGAGAGAGCACAGAGGAGTGCTATCAGACGGGAGAGAGCACAGAGAAGTGCTATCAGACAGAAGAGAGCACAGAGGAGTGCTAGCAGACAGGAGAGAGCACAGAGGAGTACTGTCAGACAGGAGAGAGCACAGAGGAGTGCTATCAGACAGGAGAGAGCACAGAGGAGTGCTATCAGACAGGAGAGAGCACAGAGGAGTGCTATCAGACAGGAGAGAGCACAGAGGAGTGCTATCAGACAGGAGAGAGCACAGAGGAGTGCTATCAGACAGGAGAGAGCACAGAGGAGTGCTATCAGACAGGAGAGAGCACAGAGGAGTGCTAGCCCACACTCACTTACTGGACTTTGTCCATGCCTGTGCTTCAGCGTGGACAAAGCCATGATTTTATAAGCCATTATTTCTATAAAAAGAAAAAAAATGAAAAATACTATTTTCTTATGAAGTATAGAAAGGTTAAGGTTTTGCCAAGATGTACAACATATAAAAAGTTTTAGTGTCTGACAGTGCCCAAGTATAAAATATACTAGTGAAGACTTTTGTTCCAGCACATAGAATACCGTCCAGCATAATGAAATAATTACTGTGTACAATAAAAATATTATTTGAATTGCATTTTCTGTAGTGCTACCTGTTGGTCATAGCTGATTAGTTTGTGATCTGTTTGAATATCTGCATTTTTACCATTGCTTTCACTACCCCAATATTCCCTCATTTCTTATTATACTGGTGGAAACCAACACAAGGTACAATGTTTTTATTGTGTAGGTAGGTACCTGATTATGACCATCATCAGTCACCACTGAACTGTAAAGCACCTAAATATTTTGTTAACTTCCATCTGTACACAGCCAAATGGAGCTTGTTATATCTAGTTTTCCCTACAAGGTCACCTACAAGGTAGGGCTAGCCGGTATACCGGTTCATAACGAATACCGAAATTTATGGGCTGCATGATATGAATTTTTTCCATACCGCAATATCGGTTTGGCCCCTCCCCCTTGGGAATGAATTATCAGCCCAGCGCAGTGCTGTCCCCACATCGGGGAACTAATCATGCGTGACCCGCCAGCGCTGTTACTCCCCCCACCAAATCATGGGACCCGCCAGCGCTGTTCTGCTCCCCCCCACCAAATCATGATACCTGCGAGCGCTGTTTTGTTCCCCCCCCACCAAATCATGTGACCCGCCAGCGCTGTTCTGATCCCCCCCCACCAAATCATGTTACCCGCCAGCGCTGTTCTGCTCCCCCCCAATTAATTATCAGCCCAGCGGGGTACTACTCAGATATGTCACCCGCAAACACTGCCCTCCTCCTCTTTTTTGGGGGCCGCCGGCGCTGGAACTCACTGTACGCCAATGGTTTCCAACCTGCGGACCTCCAGCTGTTGCAAAACTACAACTCCCAACAAAGAGGAGGAGGGCAGTGTTTGCGGGTGACATATGTGAGTAGTACCCCGCTGGGCTGCTAATTAATTTGGGGGGAGCAGAACAGCGCTGGCGGGTAACATGATTTGATGGTGGGGGGGGGGGAGCAGGACAACGCTAGCGGGTAACATTATTTGGTGGGGTGGGGGAGCAGAAGAGCGCTTGCGGGTCACATGATTTGGGGTGGGGGTGGTGGTGAAAGAAATACCGTTATGTACCGCGGAACCGCCATAAGTTACAAAAATACCGTGATACACATATTTGGTCATACCGCCCAGCTCTACTACAAGGTAACATTTTTAGGTTTTTATATACACCGTTCTCGCCTTCAGTTGAAGGGATACACTCTGGACATGTGTATGAGGAATATGTCACCCATGGGGTCCCATTAAAAAAATAAAATTACTACATAGTAGGGCTGGGCGGTATATCATACCGAATATCGAAATTTTTTCCCTGCACAATATGAATTTTTCCCATACCGCAATACCGGTTGGGCCCCTCCCCCTCGAATTAATGAATTATCAGCGGCAGATGAGTTGCGGCGGCGCTTTAAATGAATGAGTTTGCGGCCACCGGCGCTTTAAATGTATGACTTGTGGGGCCGTGCTTCAAATGACTTGTGGGGCCGTGCTTTAAATGAATGACTTGCGGGCCGTGCTTTAAATGATTGACTTGCGGGATGTCGGCACTTTAAATGAATAAGATGCGGCCGCGGCTCGCAACTTAAAGGAAAACTGTCAGATATTTTCTGTTAGAGAAATCTAGCAGCGCCTGGGGTTCATATACGATTAGTCACGCCCCCTCCCAAAGACTTTCACTGAGGGGGCGGGGCGTGACATCACATGGGGGCGGAGTCATGACGTCACGATCTTCCATCCCCGTGGTCGGGAGCCAGACCCTCCAGCGCTTCCGGAGCAGTAACAGGTGGGTGCTGCGTGCTATATTGCAGGGGTCCCCAGCGGCGGGACCCCCACGATCAGACATTTTATCTCCTATCCTTTGGATAGGGGATAAGATGTCTAGGGGGGGAGTACCCCTTTAACAGTTTAAATAAAATGGCATACCAGCATCTACCTTGCTAATGGGGTCCGGATTGATACCTTCTTGCTCTCCATCTTGTAAATGGTGGCTGTGGGTATGTTTAGCTATTTCCCAACATGGACATTGCATACAGTGCACAAATGCAGTGTGTGTTGGGTCCAAAACTGACTTTAAAGCACATTAACCTTCCAAAATGAAATGTAGCCAGCTGTAACTATAAGATGGGAAATGGTGTCCCTTTCATTCTGAACCTTTGAGGTTGAAGTCACTTCAATTTTCTAATGTATGATATAAGACACTTAGATTTTTCCATAAACAGCACCGCTCTTGTTGGTGTTCTTGTCTGGTATTGCAGCTCCATTTCCTTAGAAGGTGCAAAATCAGACAGAGCCAATGGAGAAGAGCGTCGCTTTTTATAGAAGAAAAAAAGAAACCTACCTTTTTTTACTATACTCATACAACCCATTTAAATATTGATTTTGGCAGCAGGTAGTCGTCCCTGGAGCAAACCAAAGACAGAGTTATACAGGAGCATTGATTTTAATGAGTCTGTATATAAAACCAACATTGATTTAGGAAATACAGCAAGAGTGATACGCTTTAATAGTGTTTACTGTTAGTTACATTTCTTCCTCATTTATACCTCCTTACATTAATATTATTTCCACAGTATCTTGACATTTGATCATTTTTGGTTATGTTACCCTTCTATTTTAGGAAGAATTTAAGTTTACATGTATTAAAGACAATGGGGGACATTCATAAAAGCATTTACTCCATTTTTCTTGCTTATATTTGTCTCTCAAATGTCGCATATACGACTATGCATTTTTCTGTGTGACTTTTTGCCTGCCGAGCGAGAAGAGCAAGATTTCTCATTTAAGCTTATGTAAGCAAGTTTTGAAAATTGAATTGCAGTGGTCAGAGATTAATAACGTGCGACTGTCGCACACCATGAAAAAATGCCATACATTTTCTCCAACTCAACCCTTGCTAACAGATTTTGCTTACATGAGCGAAATCTCGAAAAGGAAAACTGGATGGAGGAAAAAAGCTGATTTGCTTATCTGCGACAAATTTATAAAGGCCGAGTCACTTGTTAATAAACTTGTTGCAGGTAAGCAAAACATTAAGCAAAATAAAACAATTAAAAAAAACATACATAAGCAAGCCTTTATAAATGTCCCCCTATGTTATCCACCCATTTCACATCAGATTGTGTATTCTATCACTACTCCAGTTACTTAGCATATCAACTATGATACAATCAGAACAGTAAGTCCTGATGGCACTATCCAACATAGTGAATACTAGGGATCGACCGATATCGTTTTTTTAGGGCCGATACCGATAATCGGTGCAGGTTAGGGCCGATAGCCGATAACTTATATCAGAATATCGGTATAAGTTATCGGCTATTTAACCCCCTGCGACACCGCTGCAGATCATTGATTTAAAGCGGGCGCTTTAAATCAATGATCTGCAGTGGCTTTTGCGGGGCCATAGGCCGCCGCCGCCACCCGCTTCTCTCCCCTACCTGTCAGGGTGGTCCGGGCCATCCATCCATCGTTCATGTAGTGTCCGGGGGCGTTCCGGGTGGAGGGTGCACCGGTCCGGGCTGTCCTTCTTCTCCGGCGGTCATCTTCTCCACTCCGGGCAGGCTCCGGCCTAGTACGCTGCATAGACGCCGCTGCGCAGTGACACCCGTGCGCAGCGACCCCCCTTGATGTCACGGTGTAGCGGCGTCTATGCAGTGTACTAGGCTGGAGCCTGCCCGGAGTGGAGAAGATGACCACCGGAGAAGAAGGACAGCCGGACCACCCTCCACCCGGAACGCCCCCGGACACTACATGAACGATGGATGGCCCGGATCACCCCCATTACGGGTAAGTTTAATTTTTTTATTGACTCGGAGGGTGGGGGAGGGGCCCGACCGGTATAGCGGTATGGGCAAAAATCCATAACGGTATACCGCCCAGCATCACGGTGGGGACTGCGACGCGGTGCGGTGGGTCGGGGGTGCGGCGGGTCAGGGGGTGGCGGTCGCGGTGCGATGGGGCCGTGCGGGGCATTATCGGCTTATCAGCAAGATAATTGCCGATACCGATAATGCCCAAAATCGTGATTATCGGCCGATAATATCGGCCATACTGATAATCGGTCGATCCCTAGTTGATACCGCACATTCAGGACATGAACTCGGTAAGACCAAAAACCATATAGACATGTTAGTCTCTTCGGTTTTAAAACTGGCTGTTTCAGGGTCTATTCACACAGATTTGATGCGTAGAATTTGAAGCTGTGTTCAGTCATTTAGTTTACATTGAAATCTGCAGCAGAAAATCCTGCGCATCAAATCCGTGCAGAAATTTGAGGTCGACGACACGCGCATTAGTCACGCAGAGGCGGGCAATGCCGGGTCTCCGTACGGGAAATCGCGGGGGGTCCCTAGGTAGGGGATAAGTGCAGAGGCATAGCTTGTAGCTTCTGGACCCCGATGCAAAATCTGAAACAGGGCCCCATATGCCAGTTATAATACTGGTCTCTTATGGGGCAGATGTGCTTTGGGGCCCCCTTAGGTACCAGGGCCCCGTTGCGACTGCTACCTCTATAGCTATGCCCTTGGATAAGTGTCTAACACTGCAGTAGTCCTTTAACAATTCATTGGTAATTCATTGTTCATTGGCTGTGCAAAACAATCGATTCACAATGAATTCCGAAGCCGTAAAATTTGAAATCTGCAGAGACTTGAACATCCGTGCAGTTTTAGCCGTGAGGCTGCTGCTACGTGGGACCTTACCAGTGGTGTGCAAATATAGTTCTCTGTGTTTTTTCCTATGCTATTTCTTAGAAGTGGTTTTGTTAGCATTTTTTATTTTATTACATAAGGTAAATGTTTTTGTGATGTTTTCTCCAAGTCCTATAAAGAAGACAGTACAGAACAGAAGTCTGTAAAGAATAAAAAACTCCCCCCCCCCCCCACCCAAAAAAAAATAATCCATTTCTATAGCATGCTAATTTTAGGGAATAAAACAAACAAATGACTTTCAATAATTTTACATAGAGTTTAAAGGGGTACTCCGGTGAAAACCTTTTTTCTTTTAAATCAACTGGTGGCAGAAAGTAAAACATATTTGTAAATGACTTCTATTAAAAAATCTTAATCCTTCCAGTACTTATTAGCTGCTGAATGCTACAGAGGAAATTCCTTTCTTTTTGGAACACTGATGACATCACGAGCACAGTGCTCTCTGCTGACATCTCTGTCCATTTTAGCAACCATGCATAGCAGATGTATAGCAGATGTATAGGAGATGAATGCTAAGGGCAGCATGGTGGCTCAGTGATTAGCACTGCTGCCTTGCAGTGCTGGGACTTGGGTTCAATTCCCACTAAGGACAACAATAAATAAAGCATCATTATTATTATAATAATGTCAGCAGAGAAAACTGTGCTCGTGATGTCATCAGAGAGAATTCCAAAAAGAAAAGAATTTCCTCTGTAGTATTCAGCAGCTAATTAGTACAGGAAGGATTAAGATTTTTTAATAGAAGTAATTTACAAATATTAGAGGCCAGAAGAAGCACGCTCTGTGCGAAACCGCCTGCAGTCACCTCAAGTCTGAGCGCCCCTGTCATCTGAGGTCCCCGCGGGAGGAGTCCGTTTAGGAGTTTACCTTTGGAAGCTGTAGCGGTGAGTGCAGGAAGCTCGGAGTCATTGCCGTACTCTTCCCCACTTTTGATACTGTGTTTTTCATTACTTCCTAGCACCACCGGACAGCGTATTTGACTCAAGGGATTCTATATGGTGCTGGTTGTCTCGTAATTCCCATTAGGCTTGCTAATCAGTGGTGCCATCCAGCTACTCTTTCCTTATTTTTAGATAATTTACAAATATGTTTAACTTTCTGCCACCAGTTGATTTAAAAGAAAAAAGGTTTTCACTGGAGTACCCCTTTAAAGTAGCATCTGGCCATAACACTTTCAAGTAAAAATAGGGCATTAAAAGGTCCATGAACATTGCTGCAACACATTGGGGAAGATTTGTCAAAACCTGTGCAAAGCAAAAGTTGCCCAGTTGGCCATAGCAACCAATCAGATCGCTTCTTTCATTTTGTAGAGGCCTTGTTAAAAATTAAAGAAGTGATCTGATTGGTTGCTATGGACAACTGGGACACTTTTAACTCTTGACAGGTTATAATAAATCTCCCCAAGTGTGCTTAAATTCAACCTAACTCAGCTTGTGGTGTTTATTTACCTTGACAGTATCTATGCTGGTTTATTAACTCTTTGTTTGCTTGCTTGTCAGCATGTCAGGATGATGTACCATTTACTCAAGTTATAGAGTTTCCCTTACTTGCTGTAGCTGAATTCTCACCCTACAATCCCCATTACCTTATCAACATCGCACTTTGACTGCAGTTTCCTATATTCTTCTTTACACTCGATCTCCCTAGGCCTTCTCTCTTCTTCCCTTTTCTCTCTAGATCTCTCTGGCAGGGTTGGAAAGCTTTGGGGAAGAGGGGAGGGTTACCACGGTAACAGACGGTGCTACCCTGGCATGGTGTCACCCTGGCACACATGGCAAATGGTGTGAGCCGGCTGCTGACGTGAGCAGAATCCCCTCCAGAGGGCAGCGGGAGAAAGAGAGTGAGAGGTAGAATTGCAAAATAGAGACAAGACAAAGAAGGAGAACGGGCCTTCTTTTCTGCAGTATTAAACTTTCATTGTAATGTTAAAGTTGCACGTGGATCTGGTAAGTTAAAATAGAATGTAAGTTCTGCAGCAAAAAAATCTTATCTCTTCAAAATTGGACTAGTTAGAATTCATTTACTTTCATTTCCTCTACAATTTGCTGGTGAATGAGATAAATCCTTTTTCACCAAATGAAACCTGTTTTTGTCAGAAAATGCATGGAACATACTTAAACATACTTAGGGTTCACTTGATGATTTGTCAAAACGGGTGCGAATGAATACGCGTGTATACTGACATGGCCATGTTTACCAGGACTTAGAAGCGCGTTGTGCCCTTCTGAGTCATGGCAACTACATGTATACATGCAGGAAGGGGCTCGTCCATAGTCACTAGGGCATTAAAGAGAATAGGGCTTTGTCAGAATGCACATGTTTATGTCCCCATCCTGTTTTGATTAGGACCCATACATATAGTTCAAATCGTAATGTAGACCTAGCCTTAGATTCATGGTAGTTTACCTTTGTGATATGATTGAAATAAGCATTTGTGATAGAAAAAAGTATTTGCACCCCTGCTCTTTTGTGACAACAAATAAATAAACACTGACTTGCTTTAGACATAGTACACTGCCCTCCATTTGTTTGAAGTGCTGACTTAGGGAAAGGCTTCTCTGCTGTTTCCCAAAAATAAGGGCCGCAGAAAAGCAGGGCTGTATTCATCATTAGGCATGCCAGATGTGTGAATATAGGTCATTGTTTACTATATACTCTATGCCAAAGTAGTCACCTGCCAGACTGAGTTTAAAGGGCACCATACAAATCAGATTTGATTTTAGTTTTTTTAATTTAATTGCAGTTATTTCTATTTGTTTTGTTTTACTAATGACCCAATGCTTCTTTCATCAAAATAATGAAGGGGGAGGAGAAGTTGGGTAATGAGAATGAGCGCATTAGCTTTATTGAAAATGCATTTGCAATAACTAAAGGGCTGTGATTCTTTCTGTTCGAGATTTATTCTTTCAGGTTTGTATACTGGGCTTAATGGCCATTTCACAAACTAAGGGAAAATAAGACATTAGACCTTTTAAAGGTCAACTATGAAAGGGAATGTCCCATTCGAGAACTAAGAGAATTAACATCATATCAATAGGATTTGATATGAACATCTAATTGTTGAGGTGCGTTGGATTGTTGGTGCGATATCCATAATCCCAAGAATAGGGCAACCAGGACCACAATCCTCAACAGGAAGATGGCTACATATGCCCTGAATTGCTAACCAGAATAACCGAAGGAGCTAATAATATTTTAAAAGACTTGATAAAAATATTCTAAGGTACAGTCTAGAGATGAGCGAACCGAAGTTGACGAATTCAAATTCGTTACGAATTTCATGAAATATTCGATTTGCAACGAATGCGAATATCGCTGTGAATCGCTTCATTAAACTGCATTTAGTGCGTTCCAGGCTCTAGGGCGTCTAAAATGGCGGATCCACATGTTAGGACATGGGGCAAGGAACTCTGGGAAGGCGGTAACAACGGTAGGCGGGATGACCCTGAATCACATGCAGGATGCAGCCTATCAGCAGCCAGTCACCCCCGTGATGTCACAGCCCTATATAATCAGCAACCATATGCCGGCTAGTCACTTCATTCATTACACTGCAGAGAGATAGGATGGGCGGCCTGTGTGTGTGTTACACAGAAAAGCTTTTTCCAGCAGCGTTTTACCTCCTAGTCACATCAGTGTTCTGGTGGACAAAGAGCAGTGCTTTTATTCACTGAAAAGGATTTTTACTGCAGCCATTATCCTCACAGTCACTTTCTACAGCATTGTATTACAGAGCGGGTCAGAGAGCTGTGTGTTGCCTCCTACATTTCAACAAGCAGCCTCAACTTCATAAACCTTATGAGGCAGGAATTATTTTTCAGCGCAATTCTGTGTCTTTGTTCCTCAACAAATTATCTGCTGGTTATACTAGTCTGTAGACGGTATAATACCCAGCAGTCCATTTCTAATAGCCTATGACAGAGTGAAATTTTGGGTTTAGTAGACAGCTTTTGTGTGCTGCAGCACTGTTGTATACTGCTGGTGTTGTGCAAAAATATGTTTTTTTTTAAGTGTACTGTAGCGCATTTTTTGGCCCTCATAAGTGCATACCACCCACATACCTATATCTAAGTAGTGTACTATTTTGTAGTTGTTAATCCGTCAAGGGCCTAGATACTGTGGAAGTCCAGGCAAAAGTAATCACCAGCTGGTGTTTTACTCCAATACGTGTTTTTAAGCATACTTTAGTTAATTTTTCTGCCCCTTTGTTCCACAACAAATCGTCTGCTGGTTATATTAGTCTGTAGATGGTTTAATACATTCCCAGCAGTCCATTCCTAATAGTCTGTCAGAAAGTATAATTTTGGGTTTAGTACACAGCGACTGTGTGCTGCAGCACTGTTGTGTACTGCTGGTGTAGTGCAAAAATACGCATTTTTAAGCATACTGTAGAGCATTTTTCTGCCCTCTTGAGTAAGTAGTGTACTATTTTGTACCTGTTAAACTCTCAAGGGCCTAGAGACTGTGAAAGGCCAGGGAAAAGTAATCACCGGCTGGTGTTTTACTCAAATACTTTTTTAAGCATACTGTAGGGCATTTTTCTGCCCTCATAAGTGCATACCACATACCTACATCTAGGTAGTGTACTATTTTGTACCTGTTAATCTGTCAAGGGCCTAGATACTGTGAAAGGACAGTCAAAAGTACACACCTGCTGCTGTTCTAGACAAATACTGTTTTAAGCGCAGTGAAGCGTATTGTACACTATTGTTGCTTGCGAATATTCGCAATGCGAATTTTATTCGCGAATATTCACGAATATAGCACTATATATTCGCAATTACGAATATTCGTTTTTGTTTTTTTCACAGTACACATTACAGTGATCATACCTCTCTGCTTCCAGCTTGTGTGGTGTAAAGAAGGCTCTAATACTACTGTTAGAGACTGGCGTACGGATTTTCGCATATGCTAAAATTTGCATATGCTAATTTTCGCATATGCAAAATTTCGCTCATGCTAATATTAGGATATGTTAATTTTCATCATATGCAAATTTTCGCATATGCGCATTTTTCGCATATGCGAAAATAAACGCGAATATTACGAATATGAAAATTTAGCTAATATATGACGAATATTCGTCCACATATTCGCAAAATATTGCAAATTTGAATATGGCCTATGCCGCTCAACACTATTGTACACTTCTCATATACGCACTAAGTATGTCAGGCAGAGAAGTGCCAGGACGTGCACATAGGAGTGGCAGAGGCCTAAATTCATCAGGCGCAGGCAGAGGTCACAGCAGACTAGGGGAGATTGGCAGCAGGAGTCACAGCGAGAGGCCTGAGCTCCCGGTATCAGCTAGCGGTCGTTTCTCGACCAGCAACCCATCTGCCGTATTGATTGGTTAACATGGTCATCCATTTCCATCACAAGTGACATCTGATATCCCCAGTCAACAGTCGGTGGGTCCCTCAGACACAACCCTCAGTTGGCATTCTCTATCCTCCCATTGCCTCTGTCCTATGCTGTTCCATCCCCTAAAGAAGTATCTTATGCTGTGGGTTCAGCTCCACTATTCAGTGAGGGCGATCTAATAGAGGACAGTCAACAGCTACTGCCCAGCCAAGAAGTGGAGGAGACATCCGCTGCTTCCTCCGCCCGGCGGACAAGTAGTGATGAAGAGAGTGACGTGGGAGGCAGTGTTGCCAGTGTTCAGGGTCCTGAAACAGACACTATTGAGGAACCCTGAGGAGGACATCAGTGACGTGCAGACACTTGTTGATGATGATGAAGCCGATCGCAATTGGGAGTTGGGTGCAGAAAGGGCTTCATCAGGAGAAGAGAGTTGCAGGTTGCCCGTGAGGCAGCAGCTGAGCCAGCAAGGTGGTAGCATGGTTGGCAGTCAGCATGTCCGCAGAAGTGGAAATTCTGTAGCCAAACGTGGCCGGGGGAAACCACCTGCTTCGCGGCAGCCTACCTTCCCCAGAGGTAGTGGAACAGGGGTTCCTGGAGACAGCAGCAGTAGCAGTCAATTAGTGTAGACTGTTGGTGGGAAAATCAGCTACTCGGCGGTGTGGCAGTTTTTCATCAAGCATTCGGAGGAGGCTAACATAGCCACATGCAAGATATGTCAGCAGAAGGTGACGCGTGGCCAGGCTCCAAATCTTGGCACCTTAAAGCGGCCTGGGAGAACCATGGCTCCGATGTAGTGGTCCAGCCTGCTGCATCACCCAGTGGCACGCCGTTCCCTCTTTCAGCCAGCCAAGGCTCCACCACCTCAGCCGAAGGCAGCTGTGTGTCATACCCTCCTTCTGTCGCTCCAGATGCTCCTGCTTCTCCTACTTTTAGTCTTTCTAGAGACAACAGTATGCGCCCACTCATCCAATGGCGCAAAAGCTGAATGTGCTCCTGTCTACGTAGCTGGTGCTGCAGTCCCTCCCTTTTCAAGTGGTGCATCTTTCGGAGAACTGATGGCTTGTGCCGAACCGAGGTGGAGAGTGCCAAGCCGTCACTTCTTTGCGGGAAGGTAGTACCAGCCCTGCACAATTTTGTAGAAGAGAAGGTGGGCCAGTCCTTGAGCCTGTCGGTGTGTACCAAAGTGCACGGCAGCGCCGACATCTGGAGCTGTAACTATGGTCAGGGACCATACATGTCTTTTGCGGCTCACTGGGTGAATGTGGTTCCTGCACAGCCACAACACCAACTTGGACAGGTGATGCTGCTTCCTCCTCCACGCTGTCAGGCCGTTGGTCCTGTGACAGTGTGCAACTGCACCTCCTCATCCTCCACCGTGTTCTCAGCCTCCACTGCCCAGAAAAGTCTCAGTGCCCCTTCAGCATACCATGTGTGCAGGGCACGGCGATATCACGCTGTTCTTCACAGGGTTTGCCTTTGTGAACGGAGTCACACAGGGGAGGAACTGCTAAAAGTCATTCGTAAAGAAATCGAAGCATGGCTTACTCCACGAAACTGGAAATGGGAACCATGGTGACTGACAACGGGAAGAACATCTTGTTTGCGCTGCGACTGGGAAGGCTGAGCCATGCACCCTGCATGGCACGCATGTTCAATCTGGTTGTCAAGCGGTTACTGAAGTGTTCCCCCCATTTGAGCCACTTTTACACCACAAAGCACACCCTTCTTGAGCTGCAGCGTCAGAACGGTATCCCCCAACATAGTCTGATTTGCGATGTTGCCACACGTTGAAATTGCACCCTCCATATGTTGGACTGACTATATGAACAGAGAAAAGCCATCACCAATTTCTTGATGATCCAAGCGCATAGGGGTACTCCCCTGTGTAACTTCAATGTGAACCAGTGGCAGCTCATACTTATATTCACGAATATAGCACTATATATTCGCAATTACGAGGGCGATCTAATAGAGGACAGTCAACAGCTACTGCCCAGCCAAGAAATGGAGGAGACATCCGCTGCTTCCTCCGCCAGGCGGGCAAGGAGTGATGAAGAGAGTGACGTGGGAGGCAGTGTTGCCAGTGTTCAGGGTCCTGAAACAGACACTATTGAGGAACCCTGAGGAGGACATCAGTGACGTGCAGACACTTGTTGATGATGATGAAGCCGATCGCAATTGGGTGTTGGGTGCAGAAAGGGCTTCACCAGGAGAAGAGAGTTGCAGGTTGCCGGTGAGGCAGCAGCTGAGCCAGCAAGGTGGTAGCATGGTTGGCAGTCAGCATGTCGGCAGAAGTGGAAATTCTGTAGCCAAACGTGGCCGGGGGAAACCACCTGCTTCGCGGCAGCCTACCTTCCCCAGAGGTAGTGGAACAGGGGTTCCTGGAGACAGCAGCAGTAGCAGTCAATTAGTGTAGACTGTTGGTGGGAAAATCAGCTACTCGGCGGTGTGGCAGTTTTTCATCAAGCATCCGGAGGAGGCTAACATAGCCACATGCAAGATATATCAGCAGAAGGTGACGCGTGGCTAGGCTCCAACTCTTGGCACCTTAAAGCGGCCTGGGAGAACCATGGCTCCGATGTAGTGGTCCAGCCTGCTGCATCACCCAGTGGCACGCCGTTCCCTCTTTCAGCCAGCCAAGGCTCCACCACCTCAGCCGAAGGCAGCTGTGTGTCATACCCTCCTTCTGTCGCTCCAGATGCTCCTGCTTCTCCTACTTTTAGTCATTCTAGAGACAACAGTATGCGCCCACTCATCCAATGGCGCAAAAGCTGAATGTGCTCCTGTCTACGTAGCTGGTGCTGCAGTCCCTCCCTTTTCAAGTGGTGCATCTTTCGGAGAACTGATGGCTTGTGCCGAACCGAGGTGGAGAGTGCCAAGCCGTCACTTCTTTGCGGGAAGGTAGTACCAGCCCTGCACAATTTTGTAGAAGAGAAGGTGGGCCAGTCCTTGAGCCTGTCGGTGTGTACCAAAGTGCACGGCAGCGCCGACATCTGGAGCTGTAACTATGGTCAGGGACCATACATGTCTTTTGCGGCTCACTGGGTGAATGTGGTTCCTGCACAGCCACAACACCAACTTGGACAGGTGATGCTGCTTCCTCCTCCACGCTGTCAGGCCGTTGGTCCTGTGACAGTGTGCAACTGCACCTCCTCATCCTCCACCGTGTTCTCAGCCTCCACTGCCCAGAAAAGTCTCAGTGCCCCTTCAGCATACCATGTGTGCAGGGCACGGCGATATCACGCTGTTCTTCACAGGGTTTGCCTTTGTGAACGGAGTCACACAGGGGAGGAACTGCTAAAAGTCATTCGTAAAGAAATCGAAGCATGGCTTACTCCACGAAACTGGAAATGGGAACCATGGTGACTGACAACGGGAAGAACATCTTGTTTGCGCTGCGACTGGGAAGGCTGAGCCATGCACCCTGCATGGCACGCATGTTCAATCTGGTTGTCAAGCGGTTACTGAAGTGTTCCCCCCATTTGAGCCACTTTTACACCACAAAGCACACCCTTCTTGAGCTGCAGCGTCAGAACGGTATCCCCCAACATAGTCTGATTTGCGATGTTGCCACACGTTGAAATTGCACCCTCCATATGTTGGACTGACTATATGAACAGAGAAAAGCCATCACCAATTTCTTGATGATCCAAGCACATAGGGGTACTCCCCTGTGTAACTTCAATGTGAACCAGTGGCAGCTCATACGTGACACCTGCCGTTTGCTCAGGCCCTTTGAGGAAGCCACATTATTAGTAAGTCACCAGGATTACGGGATGAACGACGTCATTCAACCGCTTCATTTCTTACAACACGTGTTGGAAATGATGCTGGTCAGGGCAATGGAGACATGGCACTGACATCTCATGGCCACATGAGCCCTGTGAGGGCTGAACTGGAGAATAAGGGGCACAGTGGAGCACAGTTTAGGTTTTGCCAAATCAGTGGTTTTTCTAGTAATCTGACAGGGGAGGAGGAGCAGGAGGAGCTAGAGGGTTATGAGGAAGGCGAGACAGAGGACCCAGACACATTGTGGCAGTATGCAGTTGAGATGGAGGCAGGGAGTCCCTCCGAGTCACTTGCACAAATAGCACGATGCATGGTCACTTGCTTGCGTAGTGACAGCCAAATTATCACCATTCGGCAGTGGGATGACTTCTGGCTTTCCACCTTATTGGACCCATGCTACCGCCACAAAATAGGAGCCTTTTTTACACCCACTGAGAGGGAGGACTAACTGACCTACTACAGAGGCATCTTATATAGTTTGTTGGCCGATGCCTATCGGCGCCATCATCCATCCTCTCGCTGGTCGGAATCGGGGGGCCCTCTGCGCTCACCTTCCACTGCCATGACTGCTGGAGAGGAGTGGGGTGGCAGGAGCAGTATCAGCTCCATCATCAGAGTCTACAGTCGCTGATGAGTACCTTTCTTCACCCACATAGGGAAGCAACTCATCAGCAGCAGTTAGACCTGGAGCAGGACCTGAACCAGCAGGTGGTGGCATACCTTGACATGCCCATGCAAACATACCTTGAAGATCCGCTGGACTTCTGGGCAGCCAAACTTGATTTGTGGCCGCAACTAGCAGAGTTTGCCCTGGAAAAGCTGTCCTGCCCGGCCAGTAGTGTGCCGTCAGAACGGGTGTTTAGTGCAATGGGGGCCATAGTCACCCCAAGGAGAACTCGTCTGTCCACAAAAAATGTGGAGAGACTGACCTATGTGAAGATGAATCAGGCATGGATCAGCCAGGATCTACCCCTACCAATGCCTGATGCATCAGAGTAGATCGACCATGGTGCCACACCAACACTTCACAAATATGGATCGTGCCAAACAGATTTAAGGTGCTGCCCCCCAGTTACAAACATTCCTCCGCATAAGACCTTTTTTTTTACCCACCTTCATCACCGGGTACTGGTATTGCCACCCACCGCACCACTCTATCACCGGGTCACATTCAGGACTCCTGATGCTGCTGCTGCCACCTCCAGGCTGTCTCATTCAGCCACTATATCATCTCCTCATGCTTCAGCCAACTCTAGTCTGTGCCATTCAGCCACTATATGGTCTCCTCAGGCTTCAGCCAACTCCAGGTTGTGCCATTCAGCCACTATATGGTCTCCTCATGCTGCCACCAACTCCAGGTTGTGCCATTCAGCCACTATATGGTCTCCTCATGCTTCAGCCACCCCCAGGCTGTGCCATTCAGACACTATATGGTATCCTCATGCTGCCACAAACTCCAGACTGTGGCATTCAGCCACTATATGTTCTATTCATGCTAGTTCACAAGATAACGCGAGTGGCACGGCACTGCTCTCACTGATGGACTCGATGTGGTATAAGTGGATGGATGTGAATGAGGGTGGTGGTGCTCTGGTCAAAGGAGGAAGCACGGTGGTCCGTGCGAAACGGAGTCTGTTGCCAGTTTATCCCCCCACTGCACGTCCTGATCCCCCAAGTTTGCGAGTATCTGTCTATGAATTGCTGACGCAAATAAAGAAGAAGAGAATCGTGGTGAGTCTGTCGGTCTGATCTTTTGCCTTCATCCTTTCATGTTCTACTCATGCTGCTGCCAATTCCAGGCTGTGCCATTCAGCTACTATATGGTCTCCTTATGCTTCAGCCACCTCCAGGCTATGCCATTCAGACACTATATCTCTCCTCATGCTTTAGCCACCTCCAAGCTGTGCCATTCAGACACTATACGTTCTTCTCATGCTGCCGGCAACTCCAGGTGGTGCCATTCATCCACTATATGGTCTCCTCCTGCTTCAGCCACCTCCAGGCTGTGCCATTCAGCCACTATATGGTCTCCTCATGCTCCACCACCTCCAGGCTGTGCCATTCAGCCACTATATGGTCTTCTCATGCTTCAGCCACCTACAGGCTGTGCCATTCAGCCACTATATGGTCTCCTTATGCTTCAGCCACCTCCAGGCTATGCCATTCAGACACTATATCTCTCCTCATGCTTTAGCCACCTCCAAGCTGTGCCATTCAGACACTATACGTTCTTCTCATGCTGCCGGCAACTCCAGGTGGTGCCATTCAGCCACTATATGGTCTCCTCATGCTTCAGCCACCTCCAGGCTGTGCCATTCTACCACTATATGGTCTCCTCATGCTCCACCACCTCCAGGCTGTGCCATTCAGCCACTATATGGTCTTCTCATGCTTCAGCCACCTACAGGCTGTGCCATTCAGCCACTATATGTTCTACTCATGCTGCCTCTAATTCCAGGCTGTGTCATTCAGTCACTATATGGTCTCCTCATGCTTCAGCCACCTCCATGCTGTGCCATTCAGACACTATATGGTCTCCTCATTCTTCAGCCACCTCCAGGCTGTGCCATTCAGCCACTATATGGTCTCCTCATGCTGCCACAAACTCCAGGCTGTGCCATTCAGCCTCTATATGGTCTCCTCATGCTTCAGCCAACTCCAGGCTGTGCCATTCAGCCACTTTATGTCTCCTCATGCTGCCACAAACTCCAGGCTTTGCCATTCAGCCACTATTTGTTCTACTCATGCTGCCATCAACTCCAGGCTGTGCCATTCAGCCACTATTTGGTCTCCTTATGCTGCCACAAACTCCAGGCAGTCATTCAGCCACTATATTGTCTCCTCATACTGATGCCACCTCCAGGCTCTGTCATTGTGTCACCATGTGACATGTGACTCCTTGTAAGATATGGTCCTTTGTAACCACACGCCGGGGCCCTGGACATTAAAACTTGGGAGTGTAATCTTAAATTTAAATTTCAAAATCTTCATGGGCGGTGAGAGGCATGGGCTGGAACAGGTGGTAGCTTGCCTCGCGGTGAACCTCCAGCTCGATGCTCACCAGAACTGGTACTCAAAAAATGTAAATAAATTCAAATTAAATAAAATAAAAATGACATAAAAAAATCTATTTAGTCTCTTCAATTTTCATGCCATTTGATCTCCCTGCTGCCACATTCAGACGCTCTGCTGAAGTGATTCTAATAGTGATGCCTGTAATCTGCATGTCATACTGAATAACAGTATTATTTCACTTAAACAGCACACTCGCTATACATGTTAGAACAAAGCAAACTGTTCTACACCCCTGTTGAGGCTCTCTGTAGGCCAGAAATAGCCGTTTTTAATACAGATTTACCGTGAATAAATTCAGACCGAACCAAATTTTTTCTGAAAATTCGGCCAATCGGACTAATCGAATTTTTCAAAAATTCGCTCTTCTCTAGTATGGTCTTTTGTTTTATCCACTTTTATTTATTCTATTATAGATTTAAGTGTATGTGGTCCACAAAACATTTTCTGGTTAAAGGGGTACTCCGGTGAAAACCTGTTTTCTTTTAAATCAACTGGTGGCAGAAAGTTAAACATATTTGTAAATTACTTCTATTAAAAAATTTTAATCCTTCCTGTACTTGTTAGCTGCTGAATACCACAGAGGAAATTCTTTTCTTTTTGGAATGCTCTCTGATGACATCACGAGCACATTTATCTCTGCTGACATTATTATAATAATAATGCTTTATTTATTGTTGTCCTTGGGATTTGAACCCAAGGCCCCAGCACTGCAAGGCAGCAGTGCTAACCACTGAGCCATCATGCTGCCCTTAGCATACATCTGCTATGGACAGAGATGTCAGAAGAGAGCACTGTGCTCGTGATGTCATCAGTGTTCCAAAAAGAAAGGAATTTCCTCTGTAGCATTCAGCAGCTAATAAGTACTGGAAGGATTAAGATTTTTTAATAGAAGTAATTTACAAATATGTTTAACTTTCTGCCACCAGTTGATTTAAAAGAAAAAAGGTTTTCACCAGAGTACCCCTTTAAAGAAATAATTGGGTATCTGGGGGCATGGAGACAAGGATTTATTTATATTTAATACAGGGGCCTTAGGTATTACCATAAGCATCTTTGATATCTGAAGAAATAACTTCCACCTATCTCATGGACTAATGGACTTACTTTTAGAGGGACAGCAGGCTCCTTGTTACTGATCATTTTAAAAGAGTATTCCCATTTTAAGCATTTATGGCATATCATCCCATAGACCTTTTAGGAAAGTCTTCTTTACTGAAGTTTATAGAGAATGTTGTGGCTGGAATCAGTGAATTAGGGTGGGATATCTAGCATATATAGGATATATTTTGCTTTGAGAATGGTTCTGTGCACTTTGCACATTTGTTTAGGATTTTCACTAGTGCTGTACCATTGTTTTGATATTTGCTGTGGACCGTGATCGAGACAGGGGCTCTGGTACCATCACATCATCGGATTGACCAAGTAGTGCTGCATTTACTGTGTTATATAGCATACATAGTTACATAGTTAGTATGGTTGAAAAAAGACATACATCCATACATTTTGTAACACCTCTCAAATAAGATAACCTTCATATATACACTGCTCAAAAAAATAAAGGGAACACTAAGATAACACATTCTAGATCCGAATGATTGAACTAATTGTATGAAATACTTTCGTCTTTACATAGTTGAATGTGCTGACAACAAAATCACAAAAAAATTATCAATGGAAATCAAATTTATCAACCCATGGAGGTCTGGATATGGAGTCACACTCAAAATCAAAGTGGAAAATCACACTACAGGCTGAGCCAACTTTGATGTAATGTCCTTAAAACAAGTCAAAATGAGGCTCAGTAGTGTATGTGGCCTCCACGTGCCCGTATGACCTCCCTACAATGCCTCGGAAGGAACTGCTGACACACTCCAGCCACATGAGATCTAGCATTGTCTTGCATTAGGAGGAACCCAGGGCCAACTGCACCAGCATATGGTCTCACAAGGGCTCTGAGGATCTCATCTCGATACCTAATGGCAGTCAGGCTACCTCGACAAGCACATGGAGGGCTGTGTGGCCCCAAAGAAATGCCACCCCACACCATTACTGACCCACCGCCAAACCGGTCATGCTGGAGGATGTTGCAGGCATCAGAACGTTCTCCACGGCGTCTCCAGACTCTGTCACATCTGTCACATGTGCTCAGTGTGAACCTGCTTTCATCTGTGAAGAGCACAGGGCGCCAGTGGTGAATTTGCCAATCTTGGTGTTCTCAGGCAATTGCCAAACGTCCTGCACAGTGTTGGGCTATAAGCAAAACCCCCCACCTGTGGACGTCGGGCCCTCATGGAGTCTGTTTCTGATCGTTTGAGTGGACACATGCATATTTGTGGCCTGCTGGGGGTCATTTTACAGGGCTCTGGCAGTGCTCCTCCTGCTCCTCCTTGCACAAAGGCGGAGGTAGCGGTCCTGCTGCTGGGTTGTTTCCCTCCTACGTCCTCCTCCACGTCTCCTGATGTACTGGCCTGTCTCCTGGTAGCGCCTCCATGCTCTGGACACTACACTGACAGACACAGCAGCCACAGCTCGCATTGATGTGCCATCCTGGATGAGCTGCACTACCTGAGCCACTTGTGTGGGTTGTAGACTCCGTCTCATGCTACCACTAGAGTGAAAGCACTGCCAGCATTCAAAAGTGACAATAGAATCACCAGGAAGCATAGGAACTGAGAAGGGGTCTGTGGTCACCACCTTCAGAACCACTCCTTTATTGGGGTGTCTTGCTAAATGCCTATAATTTCCACCTGTTGTCTGTTCCATTTGCACAGTGGACAGTGTGATTTCACAGAAGTTTGATTGACTTGGAGTCACGTTGTGTTGTTTAAGTGTTCCCTTTATTTTTTTGAGCAGTGTAGAATAATTTATGAAAAAGCATGTTGGTGCCATAGATCCAGATAAAAATGCAAAAAAAAAAAGAAAAAAAAAAATATATATATATATATATATATATATATATATATATATAACATTTTTTTAATCTGGATAATATATGGCACCATCTGGGCATAATATGATAATATGCCCTGTCATAAATTATCTCTAAATCTGACATATCCTGATATTTATAACATGTTACACATACACAAAAATATATCCATTCGACTGATGCCTTAACAGATGCCAGCCATCCTTTACCCACAGGCTCCCATGTGAAAAAAGTATGCTTTTTTTTACTGGATCGCACATGATTGTATTGGATTGTAATTATGACATTGTATGTATATATGTATATATATATATATATATATATATATATATATATATATATATATATGTAGGGTGTGTTCACATCATTATTGGTACTATTTTTAGTGCTAGATATGGTGTAAGTTTTTTTTAGTTAATAGAATAGTGCACTCTAGGAGGAAAATACATTGCAAGGCTGCATTCACATTATGTTTGCTTGCTACGGCTGCCGGATCACTGACACTGTCACATAGCTCCTCCCTCTTGTCAGTGTCACCCTATGGTGGGAGGACACTGTGGGGGAAGGAGCAGGCTCCATGTCACATAGTTCCTCCCTCCTGCCTGTGTCCCTATGTTGTGTAAGGAGCAGACTCAATGTAAGGTTGCATTCACATTACATTTGCTTGCTACATCTGCCAAATCCAGCTGAGAAATTTAAAAACCGGGAGCTCCCGTAACCCAGCTGGACTGGCACCGAAACGCAGTTTTTAGGTCCGGTCACAAAACCGGATACAGGGCAAAAATGAGTCGACTGGAGTCATTAAAGTGAATGGGTTTCGACGCCAGTCCGGCTGGGATACGGGAGCTCCCGATTTTGAAATTTCCCAGTCGGATCCGACAGCCGTAGCAAGCAAACGTAATGTGAATGCAGCATTACATTGAGTCTGCTCCTTCCACCACATGGGGACACAGACAGAAAAGGAGGGGCTATGTGACAGTGTCTGCTCCCCTCACCACAGGGTGATACAGAGAATGGAGAATGTGGGACCTTCCACCACAGGGTGACAGACAGAAGGGAGATGCTGTGGGACCTGGAGTCTGCTCCTTAAACCACCGAGTTACATAGGCAAGAGGGAGGAGCTATGAGACATTGAATATGCCCCTCCCACCACAGAGTGATACAGACGGGAGAGAGGAGCTATGTGATGTGAAGTCTGCTCCTCCCACCACAGGGTGAGAGTCTGCTCCTCCTACCACAGGCTGATAGAGACAGGAGAGAGGAGCTATGTGAAATAGAGTCTGCTCCTCCCACCACAGGGTAATATAGACAGGAGGGAGGAGCTATGTGACATGGAGTCTGCTCCTCCCACCACAGGGTAATACAGATAGGAGGGAGGAGCTATGTGATATGGAATCTGCTCCTCTCACCACAGGGTGATATAGACAGGAAAAAGGAGCTATGTGACATGGAGTCTGCTCCTCCCACCACAGGGTAATATAGACAGGAGGGAGGAGCTATGTGACATGGAGTCTGCTCCTCCCACCACAGGGTAATACACATGGGAGGGAGGAGCTATTTGATATGGAGTCTGCTCCTCTCACCACAGGGTGATATAGACAGGAGGGAGGAGCTATGTGATATGGAGTCTGCTCCTCCCACCACAGGGTGATATAGACAGGAGGGAGGAGCTATGTGATATGGAGTCTGCTCCTCCCACCACAGGGTGATATAGACAGGAGGGAGGAGCTATGTGATATGGAGTCTGCTCCTCCCACCACAGGGTGATATAGACAGGAAGGAGGAGCTATGTGATATGTAGTCTGCTCCTCTCACCACAGAGTGATACAGACTGGATGGAGAAGCTGTATGACATGGAGTCTGCTCCCACCAAAGGGTGATATAGACAGGAGGGAGGAGCTATTTGGCATGAAAGCTGCTCCTGCAACCAAAGCATGACACAGAAATGAGAAAGGAGCTAAATTACATGGAGTCTTCTACCACAGGGCGATATAGACAAGAGGGTGGAGCAATTTGAAATGAAGTCTACTCTTCCCACCCCAGGGTGATACACACAGTAGAGAGAAGCTGTACTCCTCCCATGACATGGTGACATAGACTGGAGGGAGGAGCTATGTGACATGAAGTCTGCTCTTCCCACCACAGGAGGATATAGACAGAAGGGAGAAGCTATGTGACATAGAGTCTACTCCTCCCACCACAGGGTGATGTAGACAGGAGGGAGGAGCTATGTGACATAAAGTCTGCTTCTCCCACCACAGGGTGATATAGACAGGAGGGAGAAGCTATGTGACATAAAGTCTGCTCCTCCCACCACAGGGTGATATAGAAAGGAGGGAGGAGCTATGTGATATGGAGTCTGCTCCTCCCACCACAGGGTGATATAGACAGGAGGGAGGAGCTATGTGACATGGAGTCTGCTCCTCCCACCACAGGGTGATATAGACAGGAGGGAGGAGCTATGTGACCTGGAGTCTGCTCCTCCTACCACAGGGTGATATAGACAGGAGGGAGGAGCTATGTGACATAGAGTCTACTCCTCCCACCACAGGGTGATATAGACAGGAGGGAGAAGCTATGTGACATAAAGTCTGCTCCTCCCACCACAGGGGGATATAGACAGGAGGGAGGAGCTATGTGACCTGGAGTCTGCTCCTCCCACCACAGGGGGATATAGACAGGAGGGAGGAGCTATGTGACATGGAGTCTGCTCCTCCCACCACAGGGTGATATAGACAGGAGGGAGGAGTTTTTTGGCATGGAGTTTGCTCCCACCAAAGGGCGACACAGATGTTAGAAAGAACCTAAATGACATGGAGTCTGCTCCTCTTACAACAGGGTGATATAGAGAAGAAGGAGAAGCTATTTGAAATGGAGTTTCCTCCTCCCACCACAGGGTGATATAAAATGGAGGGAGGAGCTATTTGACATGTAGTCTGCTCCTCCCACCAAAGGGTGACATAGACGTGAGGAAGGAGCTAAATGACGTGGAGTCTACTCCTCTTATCACAGGATGACACAGAGAGAAAGGAGATGCTAAGTTACTTGAAGTCTGCTCCTCCCACTACAGGGTACAATCAGGAGCTATGTACATACAATCTGTCCCGTCCATTACAGAACAGTCTAGTGGGTGCATTGTGATATAGACTATTCCTCACCCACCACAGAGTAACACAGAAAAAAAGGTTATGTAGTGTAAAGTCTGCTCCTCCCACTAAAGGGTGGCATGGAGAAAAAAAATTGATTAGAAATGTGTTGGCCCCTCTAAATGGTCACTTACCAGGAATAACGGCTCATTTAAGTCAGTCTATTTAAGTGTAGAGACAGTGAAAGCGTGACTTCTATGCATGTCGTAGATGGATACTTTCCCTTTAATAATGCTACGCTCGCAATACATATAAATATATATAGAAAAAAAGTCAAGTTAATGCAGAACAGACCTGAGCCTGAGCCAGCACGACCTGAAATAACTCCAATATCACTCACACAAGTTTGTTTTGATCAAAGTACTTTGGGCCTGGGATAGGGGGAGAGAGCAAGAGAGCGACTGGAAAAGAGAGAACAGGGAGAGCAGGAAAAAGACTAGGCTCTGCAAATACAGATAGTACAGAGAAAAGAGACATTCTAGAAAGAGAATGGATGTGACTGTGAGGTTGGGGAAATAAAATCATCGGTGAATAGTTACTGGAGGACATGATCCACTTCTCAGTTACTTTCATAGCGCGGGAAGAGTTGGCTGCAAACCATTAACCCCTTTACTATATACAGAGAATGCATACAGTATTGGGGAGGTTAAGAGTTAAGCACACATGAACGCCCCCCCTTTCCCTGCTGGGGCTGTCATTTCCTGGGGCAGCCTGATGAGGTGATTGTAAAGTGGGGTTTAAATCAAGACTTGCGCTGGCTGTGGGCCCAAAGCCAAGGAAACAAGGGGGAGAAATTACAGAACAGAGACCTGTTAACCCCACAGCTGCTGGACAGTACTGTTAAGAGCACACAGAATAAGAAGCGCTCTAGAACTGTCTGAATAAAGACTTATGGTGGACAATTTATATGCCCTAATTTGACCGCTGTGTACAGAAATTTACACTAGAATGTGTTAGGAAATTTCACACGTCTGCTCTCCTTTATATACTGGCCAGAAGAATTTTGCTTTGTTTTTTTTCAACTTTAAATTTACTAGTCTGCACCAGCCAAACAATTGCTTAGTATTATCTATGAACTTTAAAAAGTTTGAAATTCCTGATTCCCGACTTCACATAAGCATGTCTACAACACAACTCATCCTCTCTCTGTAATCCCTACTATTCCATATAACATTTTCCTGTGACTCATACGGACCCTTATTTCCTCTCTTCTTAACCTCTGTTACCTCATATAACCTTATCTTATAGTTTCGTCTAATTCTTATTAATTTTCTTTATTGTTCACTAATATATTTTATATCCTTTTACACCAATATGTAACCTGTTCCTAAAAGTCCCTTTAATTCCACTCAATATTCCATATAACCTCTCCTTGTAGCTCCTCCTCCTTACTCTATATAACCTCTCCTATAGCTCCTCTTTTTACTCCATATAACCTCCTCTATATCTCCTCCTATTACTCCACAGAACCTCCCTATATCTCCTCCTATTACTCCATATAACCTCCCTATATCTCCTCCTATTACTCCATATAACCTCTCCTATATCTCCTCCTATTACTACATATAACCTCCCTATATCTCCTCCTATTACTCCATATGACCTCTCCTATATCTCCTCCTATTACTCCATATAACCTCCCTATATCTCCTCCTATTACTTCATATAACCTCTCCTATATCTCCTCCTATTACTCCATATAACCTCTCCTATATCTCCTCCTATTACTTCATATAACCTCCCTATATCTCCTCCTATTACTCCATATAACCTCCCTATATCTCCTCCTATTACTCCATATAACCTCCCCTATATCTCCTCCTATTACTCCATATAACCTCTCCTGTATCTCCTCCTATTACTCCATATAACCTCTCCTATATCTCCTCCTATTACTCCATATAACCTCCCTATATCTCCTCCTATTACTCCATATAACCTCCCTATATCTCCTCCTATTACTCCATATGACCTCTCCTATATCTCCTCCTATTTCTCCATATAACATCCTATATATCTCCTCCTATTACTCCATATAACCTCCCTATATCTCCTCCTATTACTCTATATAACCTCCCTATATCTCCTCCTATTACTCCATATAACCTCACCTATATCTCCTCCTATTACTCCATATAACCTCTCCTATATCTCCTCCTATTACTCCATATAACCTCCCTATATCTCCTCCTATTACTCCATATAACCTCTCCTATATCTCCTCCTATTACTCCATATAACCTATCCTATATCTCCTCCTATTACTCCATATAACCTCCCTATATCTCCTCCTATTACTCCATATAACCTCCCTATATCTCCTCCTATTACTCCATATAACCTCTCCTATATCTCCTCCTCTCCTCCTATTACTCCATATAACCTCCCTATATCTCCTCCTATTACTCCATATAACCTCCCTATATCTCCTCCTATTACTCCATATGACCTCTCCTATATCTCCTCCTATTTCTCCATATAACATCCTTTATATCTCCTCCTATTACTCCATATAACCTCCCTATATCTCCTCCTATTACTCTATATAACCTCCCTATATCTCCTCCTATTACTCCATATAACCTCCCTATATCTCCTCCTATTACTCCATATAACCTCTCCTATATCTCCTCCTATTACTCCATATAACCTCTCCTATATCTCCTCCTATTACTCCATATAACCTCTCCTATATCTCCTCTTATTACTCCATATAACCTCTCCTATATCTCCTCCTATTACTTCATATAACCTCTCCTATATCTCCTCCTATAACTCCATATAACCTCTCCTATATCTCCTCCTATTACTCCATATAACATCTCCTATATCTCCTCCTATTACTCCATATAACCTCCCTATATCTCCTCCTATTACTCCATATGACCTCTCCTATATCTCCTCCTATTACTCCATATAACCTCCCTATATCTCCTCCTATTACTCCATATAACCTCCCTATATCTCCTCCTATTCCTCCATATAACCTCCCTATATCTCCTCCTATTACTCCATATAACCTCTCCTATATCTCCTCCTATTACTCCATATAACCTCTCCTATATCTCCTCCTATTACTCCATATAACCTCTCCTATATCTCCTCCTATTACTCCATATAACCTCTCCTATATCTCCTCCTATTACTCCATATAACCTCCCTTTATCTCCTCCTATTACTCCTTATAACCTCCCTATATATCCTCCTATTACTCCATATAACCTCCCTATATCTCCTAGTATTACTCCTTATAACCTCTCCTATATCTTCTCCTATATCTCCTCCTATTACTCCATATAACCACCCTATATCTCCTCCTATTACTCCATATAACCTCCCTATATCTTCTCCTATTACTCCATATAACCTCTCCTATATCTTCTCCTATATCTCCTCCTATTACTCCATATAACCTCCCTTTATATCCTCCTATTACTCCATATAACCTCCCTATATCTCCTCCTATTACTCCATATAACCTCCCCTATATCTCCTCTTATTACTTAATATAACCTCCCCTATATCTCCTCCTATTACTCCATATAACCTCTCCTATATCTCCTCCTATTACTTCATATAACCTCCCTATATCTCCTCCTATTACTCCATATAACCTCCCTATATCTCCTCCTATTACTCCATACAACCTCCCCTATATCTCCTCCTATTACTCCATATAACCTCTCCTGTATCTTCTCCTATTACTCCATATAACCTCTCCTATATCTTCTCCTATATCTCCTCCTATTACTCCATATAACCTCCCTATATATCCTCCTATTACTCCATATAACCTCCCTATATCTCCTCCTATTACTCCATATAACCTCCCCTATATCTCCTCTTATTACTTAATATAACCTCCCCTATATCTCCTCCTATTACTCCATATAACCTCTCCTATATCTCCTCCTATTACTCCATGTAACCTCCTCTATATCTCCTCCTATTACTACATATAACCTCCCTTTATCTCCTCCAATTACTCCATATAACCTCCCTATATCTCCTCCTATTACTCCATATGACCTCTCCTATATCTCCTCCTATTACTCCATATAACCTCTCCTATATCTCCTCCTATTACTTCATATAACCTCCCTATATCTCCTCCTATTACTCCTTATAACCTCCCTATATCTCCTCCTATTACTCCATATAACCTCCCCTATATCTCCTCCTATTACTCCATATAACCTCTCCTGTATCTACTCCTATTACTCCATATAACCTCTCCTATATCTCCTCCTATTACTCCATATAACCTCCCTATATCTCCTCCTATTACTCCATATAACCTCCCTATATCTCCTCCTATTACTCCATATGACCTCTCCTATATCTCCTCCTATTTCTCCATATAACATCCTATATATCTCCTCCTATTACTCCATATAACCTCCCTATATCTCCTCCTATTACTCTATATAACCTCCCTATATCTCCTCCTATTACTCCATATAACCTCACCTATATCTCCTCCTATTACTCCATATAACCTCCCTATATCTCCTCCTATTACTCCATATAACCTCCCTATATCTCCTCCTATTACTCCATATAACCTCTCCTATATCTCCTCCTCTCCTCCTATTACTCCATATAACCTCCCTATATCTCCTCCTATTACTCCATATAACCTCCCTATATCTCCTCCTATTACTCCATATGACCTCTCCTATATCTTCTCCTATATCTCCTCCTATTACTCCATATAACCTCCCTATATATCCTCCTATTACTCCATATAACCTCCCTATATCTCCTCCTATTATTCCATATAACCTCCCCTATATCTCCTCTTATTACTTAATATAACCTCCCCTATATCTCCTCCTATTACTCCATATAACCTCCCTATATCTCCTCCTATTACTCCATGTAACCTCCTCTATATCTCCTCCTATTACTACATATAACCTCCCTTTATCTCCTCCAATTACTCCATATAACCTCCCTATATCTCCTCCTATTACTCCATATGACCTCTCCTATATATCCTCCTATTACTCCATATAACCTCTCCTATATCTCCTCCTATTACTTCATATAACCTCCCTATATCTCCTCCTATTACTCCATATAACCTCCCTATATCTCCTCCTATTACTCCATATAACCTCCCCTATATCTCCTCCTATTACTCCATATAACCTCTCCTGTATCTCCTCCTATTACTCCATATAACCTCTCCTATATCTCCTCCTATTACTCCATATAACCTCCCTATATCTCCTCCTATTACTCCATATAACCTCCCTATATCTCCGCCTATTACTCCATATGACCTCTCCTATATCTCCTCCTATTTCTCCATATAACATCCTATATATCTCCTCCTATTACTCCATATAACCTCCCTATATCTCCTCCTATTACTCTATATAACCTCCCTATATCTCCTCCTATTACTCCATATAACCTCACCTATATCTCCTCCTATTACTCCATATAACCTCTCCTATATCTCCTCCTATTACTCCATATAACCTCCCTATATCTCCTCCTATTACTCCATATAACCTCTCCTATATCTCCTCCTATTACTCCATATAACCTCCCTATATCTCCTCCTATTACTCCATATAACCTCCCTATATCTCCTCCTATTACTCCATATAACCTCTCCTATATCTCCTCCTCTCCTCCTATTACTCCATATAACCTCCCTATATCTCCTCCTATTACTCCATATAACCTCCCTATATCTCCTCCTATTACTCCATATGACCTCTCCTATATCTCCTCCTATTTCTCCATATAACATCCTTTATATCTCCTCCTATTACTCCATATAACCTCCCTGTATCTCCTCCTATTACTCTATATAACCTCCCTATATCTCCTCCTATTACTCCATATAACCTCTCCTATATCTCCTCTTATTACTCCATATAACCTCTCCTATATCTCCTCCTATTACTTCATATAACCTCTCCTATATCTCCTCCTATAACTCCATATAACCTCTCCTATATCTCCTCCTATTACTCCATATAACATCACCTATATCTACTCCTATTACTCCATATAACCTCCCTATATCTCCTCCTATTACTCCATATGACCTCTCCTATATCTCCTCCTATTACTCCATATAACCTCCCTATATCTCCTCCTATTACTCCATATAACCTCCCTATATCTCCTCCTATTACTCCATATAACCTCCCTATATCTCCTCCTATTACTCCATATAACCTCTCCTATATCTCCTCCTATTACTCCATATAACCTCTCCTATATCTCCTCCTATTACTCCATATAACCTCTCCTATATCTCCTCCTATTACTCCATATAACCTCTCCTATATCTCCTCCTATTACTCCATATAACCTCCCTTTATCTCCTCCTATTACTCCATATAACCTCCCTATATATCCTCCTATTACTCCATATAACCTCCCTATATCTCCTCCTATTACTCCTTATAACCTCTCCTATATCTTCTCCTATATCTCCTCCTATTACTCCATATAACCACCCTATATCTCCTCCTATTACTCCATATAACCTCCCTATATCTTCTCCTATTACTCCATATAACCTCTCCTATATCTTCTCCTATATCTCCTCCTATTACTCCATATAACCTCCCTATATATCCTCATATTACTCCATATTACCTCCCTATATCTCCTCCTATTACTCCATATAACCTCCCCTATATCTCCTCTTATTACTTAATATAACCTCCCCTATATCTCCTCCTATTACTCCATATAACCTCTCCTATATCTCCTCCTATTACTCCATGTAACCTCCCTATATCTCCTCCTATTACTCCATATAATGTCTCCTATATCTCCTCCTATTACTCCATGTAACCTTCCTATATCTCCTCCTATTACTCCATATAACCTCCCTATATCTCCTCCTATTACTCCATATAATGTCTCCTATATCTCCTCCTATTACTCCATATAACCTCCCTATATCGCCTCCTATTACTCCATATAATGTCTCCTATATCTCCTCCTATTACTTCATATAACCCCCTATATCTCCTCCTATTACTCCATATAACCTCCCTATATCTCCTCCTATTACTCCATATAACCTCCCTATATCTCCTCCTATTACTCCATATAACCTCCCTATATCTCCTCCTATTACTCCATATGACCTCTCCTATATCTCCTCCTATTACTCCATATAACCTCCCTATATCTCCTCCTATTACTCCATATAACCTCCCTATATCTCCTCCTATTACTCCATATAACCTCCCTATATCTCCTCCTATTACTCCATATAACCTCTCCTATATCTCCTCCTATTACTCCATATAACCTCTCCTATATCTCCTCCTATTACTCCATATAACCTCTCCTATATCTCCTCCTATTACTCCATATAACCTCCCTATATCTCCTCCTATTACTCCATATAATATCTCCTATATCTCCTCCTATTACTCCATATAACCTCCCTATATCTCCTCTTTTTACTCCATATAACCTCCCTATATCTCCTCTTATTACTCCATATAACCTCCCTATATCTCCTCCTATTACTCCATATAACCTCCCTATATCTCCTCCTATTACTCCATATAATGTCTCCTATATCTCCTCCTATTACTCCATATAACCCCCTATATCTCCTCCTATTACTCCATATAACCTCCCTATATCTCCTCCTATTACTTCATATAACCTCCCTATATCTCCTCCTATTACTCCATATAACCTCCCTATATCTCCTCCTATTACTCCATATGACCTCTCCTATATCTCCTCCTATTACTCCATATAACCTCCCTATATCTCCTCCTATTACTCCATATAACCTCCCTATATCTCCTCCTATTACTCCATATAACCTCCCTATATCTCCTCCTATTACTCCATATAACCTCTCCTATATCTCCTCCTATTACTCCATATAACCTCTCCTATATCTCCTCCTATTACTCTATATAACCTCTCCTATATCTCCTCCTATTACTCCATATAACCTCCCTATATCTCCTCCTATTACTCCATATAATGTCTCCTATATCTCCTCCTATTACTCCATATAACCTCCCTATATCTCCTCTTTTTACTCCATATAACCTCCCTATATCTCCTCTTATTACTCCATATAACCTCCCTATATCTCCTCCTATTACTCCATATAACCTCCCTATATCTCCTCCTATTACTCCATATAACCTCCTATATCTCCTCCTATTACTCCATATAACCTCTCCTATATCTCCTCCTATTACTCCATATAACCTTTCTATATCTCCTCCTATTACTCCATATAACCTCTCCTATATCTCCTTCTATTACTCCATATAACCTCCCTATATCTCCTCCTATTACTCCATATAACCCCTATATCTCCTCCTATTACTCCATATAACCTCCTATATCTCCTCCTATTGCTCCATATAACCTCTCCTATATCTTCTCCTATTACTCCATATAACCTTCCTATATCTCTTCCTATTACTCCATATAACCTCCCTATATCTCCTCCTATTACTCCATATAACCTCCCTATATCTCCTCCTATTACTCCATATAACCTTCCTATATCTCCTCCTATTACTCCATATAACCTCCCTATATCTCCTCCTATTACTCCATATAACCTCCCTATATCTCCTCCTATTACTCCATATAACTTCCATTTATATCTTCACCTATTACTTCCAATGTTGGGAATATGTATTATCTATGACATGGTATCATATAATTTTTATTTTAATATTTTCAAGCTCGGTACTTCATCATATATACTTCATTTACTCCTCAATAAACCTGTAGTGGAATGTTATTGTTGTACATGTTAACTATATAATTCTCCTAAAGACCTTTATCATGTGGGATGCAGTCTTTGAGTCATCTTGGTGACCGCTTGCTTAGTTTTAAATGAATAATTGATATGTTTTTAATTAAATTATCTTCATCTACAAACCATAAATATTAATGTGTATAATAAAAATGTGTTTAGTGAGTAATACTTTGAAGGGTTGGTGAAGCAGAAAAAAGATGATCCATGTTGAATAGGGTTGAATTTGTATGTCAGTATCCTACCCTAAGACCAACTCAAACAGAGTCACAGATGCTCCAGTCATCCTTTATTTAGCAGTTGAGCTTTAGGATCACGATCCTGTTTGGCAACAATTGATCAAATTATGATTATTAAGAGAAGACTGTTGAGATGGGTCGAGATTGGTCGTTTTTCCACTAAAGATTTTCAAGATGTATGACTGCTTTTGGATGTTTAAGGACTTTTTTTTTTATTAGAACCAAACTATACTAATATTCCTTTACCAGCTTGCCATTATCTGCCTACTGAATTTGGAACTTCCATGTTTTGTAGAGAAATATCATGCATTTTTAATGGTCGAGGGCAGAGTGATCCTGAGAACGTATTGGGAGAAGTGCGCGCATTCTCTCCCGACTCCATGGAGCCGGCATCCAGGTGTGACACAGAACAGGAGGAGAGAACTCGCTAAGCGCACAGTTCTTCCGGCTCATTCTTGGGTTTAGTCGGTCTCAGAACACTCAGACCCTGACTGGGTGACTTGTCTTATGTGCTTCTTATTCCTGTGTAATTTAATATTAAAATATCAGTTGATCAAAGTTATTGAAAACAGTTCTTTAATTGATTCACCACAACAGTGATATTTAACTAATTAATCAGTAACAACTAAACTGTTTTGTCAACCAGACTTGAAGCGGTACTCCATAGGAAAAAAAATGTTTTCAAATCCACTGGTATCAGAAAGTTATCTAGATTTGTAAATGACTGCTGATTAAAAATGTTAAACCTTCCAGTACTTATCAGCTGCTGTATGCCCCGAAGAAAGTAATGTAGTCTTTCCAGTCTGCTCTCTGCTGCCACCTCTGTCCATGGCAGGAACTGTCCAGAACATGAGCCAATCCCTATAGCAAACCCTCCCTGCTCCGGACAGTTGCTGACACGGACAGAGATGTCAGCAGAGAGCACTGTGGTCAGACTGGAAAGACTACTCAACTTCCTCTGAAGCATACAGCAGCTGATAAGTACTAGAAGTATTAAGATTTTCAGATATAATTTACAAATCTGTATAACTTTCTGGCACCATTTGATTTGAATTTATTTTATTTCTGAGTACCCCTTTAATCAGTTCTTTTGTCCTGGTCTACATCATTACTCATAAATACACGCTTTATAAGATTTTATTGCACAAAACCTTTCAGGGCATGTCTATTGTTCATTCTCACAGTTTTTTTTTTTGTTTTTTCTTTGTTTGTTTTCAAGACTTTAAGATAGTGTTGAATTTAGTCAATTTATTTGGGAGGGTGAATTTTACAGCCTGCTTACAGCTGCTTGTGTGTCAGTATATATATATCAAAAGTCAGATAAAGATCAGGCATTAAATAGTGAGTTCCAATGTGTTTTAAGTTCAAGTTAGACTACTACTTTGAGAATTTAGTGTATATATATATATATATATATATATATATATATATATTTTTTTATGAGAATTTTTTTGTTGCTGTTAAAACAATTGTCTTCTAAATAGATTTTGAACCGTACATCCATTGAAAATATGTATTATATAACATTTACAGAATGTGAACAGGCTAAAACATTTTAAATATTATAGGAACATGTCAACGGAACCTATTACATTAGTTATGCTGCCCTTGCTGAGGTAAGCATAACATAGCAACAGAAAATGTTTGCAGCAGTCTAAATCTTATTAAAGGAGTTATCAAGGAATAGAAAAAAAAGAGCTAATCTCTTTCAAAAACTACTCCTTGTCTGTCTCCAGGTTGGGTATGGTATTACAACTTGTCTCCATTCGCTTCCAACGGAACTGAGCTGCAGGACCACACCCAACCTGGAGATAGACAGGGAGTGGATTTTGAAAGAGTTTAGCTCTGTTTTACTATTCCTGGATAACCCTTTTAAGCACCACAGGTTTTTTCATTTTTGCACTTTTGTTTTTTCCTCCTCACCTTCTAAAAATCATAACGCTTTCAATTTTCCAAACTCATATCAGGGCTTGTTTTTTGCACCACAAATTTTACTTTGTAATGACATCAATAATTTTACCGTAAAATCTACGGCGAAACCAGAAAAAAAAATATTTGTGGGACTAAATTGAAAGTGCATTTTTTGTAAAAATTACACCTTTATTCTGTAGGTTCATACGATTAAAATGATCCCCTACATATATAGGTTTGATTTTGTTTTACATCTGTAAAAAAAATTATAACTTTATGCCCAAAAATTAGGAGGTTTAAAATTTTCTCTTCTGACCCCTATAACTTTTTTATTTTTCAATATACGGGGTGGTATGAGGGCTCATTTTTTGTGCCATGATCTGAAGTTTTCATAGGGGGACCTTTTTTGTTTTGATGGAACTTTTTATTCGGTTTTTATAAAAATGTTTAGAGTATACAAAGTGACCAAAAATACGCAATTTTGGACTTTGGTATTTTTTTTTTTATATATACACCATTGACCGTGCGGTTTAATTAACATTATATTTTTATAGTTCGGACATTTACGCACGCGGCGATACAACATATGTTTATTTTTATCATGTTTTTATAGTTTTTATATGGAATTTGGGAAAAGGGGGGTGTTTTAAACTTTTTATAAGGAAGGGTTAATGTGTGTTTTTTCAAATTTTTTCAAACTTGTTTTTTACACTTTAGTTGTCCCCTTAGGGGAATTTTAGGAGGAATCATTAGATTCCTCATACAGACCAATGTAATTCCATAGAATTACATTGATCTGTGTGCTCTACACTCGATTAATAAAGCCTGGTCCTGCCAGGCTTTATCAATCTCAGAGCTGGGACCAGCGCCGGAGGAGGGGGTAAGCTCTCTGGCTACCTCAGCAGTGGATATCCCCCCCCCCCCCCCCCCCCCCGGAATCTCGCTGCGGGGGGGGGGGGGGATCCACCCCACTGGACCACCTGGGAGTGTTTACAGCTTCCTTTAGATGCCGTTGTCAGCTTTGACACCGGTGATCAAAAGGGTTAATAGCTGGCCGTGGCGATCGCTGCATATCGGCTATTAACGCCTGCCCTCAGCTACAAGAATCAGCTGAGGGCCAGCCGATATGGCACGGGCTCGAGTCGGGAGCCTGCGCCATACACTGTTAACGGCACAAGGACCTGTATACATGTCCTTGGTCGTTAAGGGGTTAAGATATACACAGTAATTCTTGGAAAGAGCGAAGCGTGTACCTGGCACTGCAGGATAGAGAGTCTGGCCCACTTACCTGCTAATGATTGATAGGTTTCTTCCTATTATTGTGTATAGGAAGAAGCCTGAAAATCATAAGCAGGGGGGCTACGGCTCTTTATCCTGCAATTCATATATATATATATATATATATATATATATATATATATTATATATATATATATATATGCTTAATGCCCTATTTCTGTAATATATTTGACTTATTTGACTCTCAGGATACCTTCGCCATTGATAGACCTACGGGTATCCAACATGTTATTTATCCTGAAGAAGGACCCAAACCGAAATGTTGCTTCATGGTTAAATGAATGTAACATAAGAGCACAGCTAATGTCTTGTTACAAAGAGAATTAAATTTGAGCACAATAAGCTAACACTTCGTCTGGAGTGCCGATTTCTTTTTGATTTTCTAAATCTGGCACCCGGGAGCATCCTAAAGAGTTGAGCTGTGCTGCGCAGCTGACGGCTATTGAAAGTTTTTATCCTGCAATGCCCGGCGCACGCTGTCCCCTTCAGCATGTGCGTTTTCCAAAACTACTGCATGTATTATAATAAGTGAAACTGCGTGCTGCAAGGGCACCATAACTTATGTGACTTTTTTTTTTTTTGAAAGTTTTTTTTTTTTAAATAATTTTTCAAACTATTTTATTCATTATCAGGCAAAAATATATATAATGCCATTATCCTTTTAAAACCTATGAACTATATTATTGATTTTGTGCAACATGATGATTCACTAGGTTTGCCTGTATTTATTCAGTATTTTCCATGTGGCCAGATCGTGTGGTGTATCATTATAGTATGCATTTTAGACTTTAGAAAATGTTCACAGCACAAACAATAGTTAGAACATATTATATTCTTGTAATAATTACATTATAACACATGATTTTGTTTTCTACATTTTTAGTAAAATAAATAGAAAAATATATTTTTTTCCATTTTATGAAAGAATTCCTTTGGCGCCAAAAAATCTGAGCTGATAAATACAGAGGCAAAAAAAAAAGAAAAAAAAAAAAAGTGTGACAAAATGATTTTACAAATTAAGAAATTATGATTGTTTATGGGGTTATAATGTGTCTGGCGGGATTATTTTAAAGAAATACTCAAACATATCTGAAAACTGTTTGCGCACTAGAATATTTGAGCACAGTCTCTTATAGATTCATTTTTATTATTATTTTTGATAAATAAACCTGAATGGGCCATATATCAGTGTAAGCAATCAAAGCAATCGATATGCCAGCTTCCACCCATATTAATGAATGTAAATTCACACAACCTTGGCAAGTGTCTTTATCTCCCTTGGGCACCAAAAATTTGATTGTAAGCTTGATTGGGCAAGGCAGCCATTCAGGCAGATTTACAAATAATGTGCTCACTTTTTCATTTTCACATTCTTTATAAATGCAAAATTCTCTCATTAGGTTTAACAAATGGCTGTATGTACCTCTATTTCATATGGTCTTTTATTTTAGACAGAAGTATTGGATTATAGGTAAAAGTCACAATTCGTGAAGGGTGGCCGGGGCAATGATGAGAGGGACTCGGCCGTTGTATTAAGTAATCTACCTAACTCCTTTGGAATGATATACAGTATGCTAACATATGGTTAAACACAGTGATCTGTTTCACGTCCCTTTGTCTACTTGGCCATAGTCATACCGAGTATACTTTTTCTTTTTCGAGCACTACGTGTTTACACGGAAAAGTTAACTATAATCTTTAGATTTAAGTATTTAGTGACTTTCCATTATTATTTGCAGGCAGCCAAATGTGAACCAAGTTCTCCAGTATTATTGTTATTTGGGAGGCAATTTTTATTAAGTTTAAAAAAAATTTAGTTTTTGTATGAAGCTTTAGCTTAACTGGTTAGTGAAAAGTTAATTGGAAAATCAAGCCAAAGATATAACAAAAACAGGGCCTAGGTGCGGTACTTAACTGTTTCCGTACAGTACGTGGCAGTGTTCTGCTAGGATTATTGATTCCATTAAACATGTACCCCAGCTGCTAATACTGCATTTTTTACTTCTAAATGTTAACATTATAAAACTCTTAAAACAGGCCTTAAAACTGTAGTATCTTAGCAAAATACCTGATTCCAATTAAGATAATAAAGTTTCATTCCGTAAGGGGAATATAATTGTATAGAATGTTACATAATATTTTTTGTGTATTGCAAATACAATTTGGCAATTTATTTGGACAAGCGACTGACGAAACAATGGGTTTTGGAAGATAAAAGAAAATATAGTTCGCAACAAATAGGGGAAAAGGTACCACTATGGTACCGAGAGAAATACTTTAAGGCAGATAAAAAAATAAATAAAACAACAGATGGAATATAAAGAATATAGAGGGGAATGAGGTGTGGGAGACTCTCAGAGAAAACATGAACGGAAGGAACGAAAATCCCCACAAAGGGAGAGATAAAGAAGGAGTATTTGATGGTGTGATGGTGAGAAAGAAGCAGAGGAGGAAGAGAAACCAGACAGGGTCTTATTGAGCCAACTTGGCGCTGCTCAAAGACCCCCCTCCCCCCAAGCATCCATCCCCAAAATAATCCTGTACCCCTCCCTTGCACATACTTCCAAGCAGTCTACTCCCCCTCTTTTCATTTTCAACTACCGTCCAAAAAAAAAAAAAAAGGAAAACATTAATATGGTTTATTTCATAAAAGAACAGAGGCTTCGCCCCTTTCCTAAACAACCACCCCCAATCTCTCAGGACTAGGGCCCCCAAAAAATAAGAGCATCCAAAACTCAATTCTCGCCTCCTGATTGGCTATGAAAAACCGCAGTGCACTTTTGGCAGTGGCTAAACCGCAACAGATCTCAGCTGTGTTAGTCCATCCCTCTGCCAATCCAGCCGTGGTCTGGATGCATTTAAAAGGACTTATATTTCCTTTTTTTTTTATTTGTAAGGTATCAGGTACCCACAGATTTAACCTCCTATCCCCACTTCACATTTTCTGTTTTCAACCTAAAATTTTATTATTATTTTATATGTAATAAAAAATTGCCTACTACCCACTGCAGTACCAAAAATGTGCAGCAAGGCTGAAACCTTAAACCTTGTAGCATGTGGTGGTTGAGTTATTGTTTGTCCATGTTTTCATACACATAAATGATTTGGAAATAAACCTTCAAAAGACAGACTTCAATACCCTGGAATAGACAGAGCTGTGAGGTAATGAAAGAGAAAAAGAAGGAGAGGGGGAGAGGGAACCACTGGAGGTTCTGAAAAAGAAGGTGAGATAAAACGGCTGGAAAGGAAAATGTTGGTTGGATTTATACCGCAGCAAAAAGAGTATAAAGCTTCAACGCAACAATTACAAAGCAAAATTATATAGGGACAATAAGTGGAAAAAAAATTGCATAGTAAATAAAAAATAAAGTAAATAAAATTCCAAATAAAATTTGGAAAAAGAAAGGAAAGATGAAAGGATGCTGGTGGAAAAATAAAGAGAGTACAAGCTATTCATGGAGAAGGAAGAAGTGAAGGAAATCTAAGTTTTACCAATGGGAAGCACAAAAGGATGTTGCTATCTTTACAGTCTGTGCTCTATCAAAGTAATGGGGTGAAAGAGGAAGTACAGGTGGCACAATGGAGATGTAGAATGACAAATAAAGTTGTGACAGAATTATTGAGGAAGTGTGGAGCTAAACAGATGATTCCATGAAGCACATTAGGAAAAAATTGTTGGCATAGAGGAGTGTTTCCCATCCAGCATGCCTCCAGCTGTCGCAAAACTACAACTCTCAGCATGTCCGTACAGCCTTTGGCTGTGATGATCAACATTGTTGTTTTGCAACAGCTGGAGGCACACTGGATGAAAAACACTAACATAGAAAATCAGTGTAGGAGTTGATATAGAGATGTAGTGTAGAGAATGGATGGAGGTACAGACAGTACATATGAATAGCAAACAAGTAGATGTAGGCAGTGCGGGTAATTGACCGGAAAGGTAGAATAACAAGAGATATAATAATAAAATAGCTTAGGATTAAGCTATAGATACAGTAAAATATTCAAAATAAACAGAAAATAGGAAAAGCAGAGAGATAGATGAAGTGTAGGTAGTAAGGTAGAACAGAACAATGGCAAATAGGAAAGTACAGGTAGTGCAGTAAAAATGGAGGAAAAGCTGTGACACAGAGGAGGCGATACTGGCGGTAGACGATAAGGCACAACAGTACAACATCGCATAGAATGTAATGGCGAAAAGAACAAAAGTAAAAGACTAGGTATATACAGTATATGGGGTAGTCAGTGAGGAATACAGGAAGAAGGGACACTGTAGTACATACTTTACAAAAGTGAAATGTAGTAAATTGTGGGTCTCTTAGAGCTTCTGCTCCCCACTTCTGCTCTGCTAATCCATCATTGAGTATAGATTTGCCCTATATCTCCATGAGTCTACACTTGTCACTTGAATTATCTTCCAAGAACCCAATGTCACTCTTAACCACATGAGCCTTCTCTCCCTACTTGACTTAAAGGGGTATAACAGGAAAAAAATGTTTATATATATATATATATATATATATATATATATATATATATATATATCAACTGGCTCCAGAAAGTTAAACAGATTTGTAAATTACTTCTATTAAAAAATCTTAATCCTTTCAGTACTTATGAGCTTCTGAAGTTAAGGTTGTTTTTTTCTGCGTAAATCCTCTCTGATGACACCTGTCTCGGGAAACGCCCAGTTTAGTAGCAAATCTCTTCTAAACTGGGCGGTTCCTGAGACAGGTGTCATCAGAGAGGATTTAGACAAGAAAGAACAACCTTAACTTCAGAAGTTCATAAGTACTGAAAGGATTAAGATTTTTTAATAGAAGTAATTTACAAATCTGTTTAACTTTCTGGAGCCAGTTGATATATATATAAAAAAGTTTTTGCCTGGAATACCCCTTTAAATGTACAGGCTTTTCGATAGGACTCAGGGCAGCAAGACTCTATTCACTGATCTGTCTGTCTAATTCTGAGTATATGATTCCACGACCTGCACAGAAGCAGAAATTGCTCCAATATGGTAACAGTCCCTTATCACTGACAAGCTTCTCTTCCAGCGAAAGCACTCAAACTTTCACAACCCAATTTAGGGACTCTCTCTCCCCGAGGAACTGACTGTCTTATAATGGCTCCACTTACTGTACCTCTCCACTCTAGCTCCCCATCAGTTCCACTTAGTTTACAGCCTATAGGTCCACCCCTCAGCTGTGTTCAGGCCTTCTGCAGTTTAACATTCTGAGCATGCTCCTCGAGCATCTCACTTGGTCTAGCCCAGGGGTCGGCACCCCATGGCAGCGTTATCGCTGCCGCGGGGTGAGAGGTTAACGCTGCCACTGCCATAGGGTGAGGGGTTAAGTTACCCCTCACCCCATGGCAGCGGTAACGTTAACCCCTCATCCCGCGACAGCATTAACCCCCCCTCTCCCCAGTGCATTAACCCCCCTCTCCCTAGCCCACCCCAGGCCTGGGCCCCAAAAAAGCCCACCCCAGGCCTGGGCCCCAAAAAAGCCCACCCCAGGCCCCAAAAAAGCCCACCCCAGGCCTGGGCCCCAAAAAAGCCCACCCCAGGCCCCAAAAAAGCCCACCCCAGGCCTGGGCCCAAAAAAAAGCCTACCCCAGGCCTGGGCCCAAAAAAAAGCCCACCTCAGGCCTGGCCCCAAAAAAAAGCCCACCCCAGGTCTGGGCCCAAAAAAAGCCCACCCCAAAAAAATATTTTACATTGTTAAGTGAAAGTCCTTTTTTTCTTCAGATTGACAGCTGACTGCACAATCCTGTATATATAGCATTAAGGTAAGAAACAATATATGCAGTGTTATATTTGTTTTAAATGTGGCAATGGTTTTGCGGCTCCCAGTTTTTTTTTACTTCGGAAACGGGTCCAAGTGGCTCTTTTTGTCTTAAGAGTTGCAGACCCCTGGTCTAGCCACATACTTTCCTACTGGAGGCTAATTTCACCTTTTTATCCTTTACCTGGCCCCTCCTAAGCTGAATTTTGGAACAAATATTAGAACAAATATAACTCAACACTTCTCAAAACCATGTCTGTGGCAGTCTTTGTGTGGCCAAGCACTCATGCATGGCACCTCCTCTTCCTGCAAGCTAGGACCTGAAAAATCTGTGTTTTCTGCTACCCTGTGACTCTGACAAGGTTTGGCAGCAACACCACATATAGTAGCCCACCAGCCTACTTCACATGTTTCCGCAGTTTCAGAAATGTGAGGCGCATGATAACATGGCACATAAGTCAAGGGAACACACATTTTAATGTAATGTTAAATACAGTGACCCCTCGACCTGCGTTGGCCCCGACATACGAACATTTCAACATGTGATGGACTCTCAGAGGCCATCGCACGTTGAAGGCAGCATCAACATACGATGCTTTTTTATGTCGGAGCCATCGCATAAACGGCTATCCGGCAGCGCAGACTGCTTCAGCTGACACCGGATAGCCGTTTACGGTGCCCCGTGAGCTCCGGTGATGTCTCTTACCTGTCCTCGGGGCTCCGGCGCATCCTCTTCATGATCCCCTGCATCGTCTGCGCTCTCCATCGTCGTCATCACGTTGCTGCGCACTCCGTTCCGTCATCCAATAGGAGCGGCGTGTGTAACAACGTGATGGTGGCGACGGAGAGTGCGGATGCCGGGGAAGCAGAGGCCTTGCCGGAGCGTCGGGGACACCTCGGGGACGCGGCGACAGCGATGGACAGCGACATCCCGGGCAGCGGTGACGAGCGGTGACGGTCCGGAGCGGCGGGGACAGGTGAGTACAACTTCCTCTAACAGTGGTCTTCAACCTGCGGACCTCCAGATGTTGCAAAACTACAACACCCAGCATGCCCGGACAGCCAACGGCTGTCCGGGCATGCTGGGTGTTGTAGTTTTGCAACATCTGGAGGTCCGCAGGTTGTAGACGACTGTCCTATACTTTACATTGCATTGGTGAATGCTGTAGTTTTCCCTATCTTGTGGATTATCTGAGTGGACTATTTGCCTGTAATATATGTACTGCTGAGCACCACATTGGAGGAGTTGTGAGTCTGTTTCAGTGTGCAAGTAGCATGTTCTAGGCTGGATATTAGGGCAGTACTGGTGCTGTTTCTGCCTGCTCTGCTAGACCACAAAGAGCTGGGAAAAGACAGTAGGGCATGAAGATGAAAGACAGGAGTACTTAAGAAAAAAAAGTGCTGATCATGAGTACTGTAGAAGACCGTAGTACTGGTAGAAGACATGTGGCTTGATAGCATGTTAGGAGTTGCCGTAGCAACAATAACACAGCAAACAAACGCCTGTACTCTCTAGTGATGGTTGTCGTTATGCTCCAGTACTTCCTTTCAACTATATTCTTACACAGTAGCAATCTAACTTTTTGACTAAGGTCTGATTGCTTAAAGGGGTACTCCGCTGCTCAGCGTCACATCCCCGCCCCCTCGATACAAGTCTATACGAGGGGGCGTGACGGCATAGACTTGCATTGAGGGGGCGGGACATGACATCATGAGGGGAAGGGCTATGATGTCACGAGCTCCCGGCACCAGGCTCCAGCGTTCGGGACAGATTGTTACAAACGCTGAACAGCGGAGTACCCCTTTAAGACTGATACTCAGTTGATATTGTGTTGATTTCTAAAGACATCTAAACACCAAGCAGCTGAAATGAGTCCCATATCGTTATTAAAGCTAATTTCTTTAAAAAAAAAAAAACCTTTGCATCTGTCCCCAGGTTATGTGTGATATTACAACTTGGCTCCATTCACTTCAATGTAACTGAGCTGCAGAACCGTACACAACCTGAAGAAAGACAGGGAGAGGTTGTTTTTTTTAAAGAAATCAGCTCTGTTTTTGTATTCCTGGATAACCCCTTTAATGTTGGAGTTCGGATTGGGATCCTATTTGGGTACCACTTCCAGGTGTTCTCTATTGGCCTTAGTTTATTGTGTCATAGCAAGCCAACTAGTATTGGTTTCATGAAAGGGTATTCAACCAACAGGCCCTTCTGTCTTTAGAGGCAAAACTATTACCATAATGGTAAAGTGGGGAGACATTTGTATTGGTCCCATCTTTCTATTATGAATGCTTCTGGTTTCTACCTCAATGAATATATAAGGTAGTATATATTTCCTAGAAAACATATGCAATAAGACTGCTGAACCTTGGAGTCAGACGAGTGGTATTTCAAGGGGTACTCCGGTGCTCTCTGCTGACACATGATCAAGAACTGTCCAGAGCAGGAGAAAATCCCCATAGCAAACCTATGCTGCTCTGGACAGTTCCTGACATGGACAGAGGTGTCAGCAGAGAGCACTGTGGACAAGACAAATAAGAAATTCAGAAAGTAAAGAATTTCCTCTGTAGCATACAGCCGATAATAAGTACTAAAAGGATTAAGAGTTTTTAATAGAAGTAATTTACAAATCTGTTTAACTTTCTGGCACCAGTTCATTTAAAGAAAAAAAAACTTTTCCTCCGGAGTACCCCTTTAAGGCTCAATTCCCTTTAGGAAACCCCTATAACTGCTTAGATAAGAACACTTGCAAAACTTTTTATCATATTCAGGGTTATGGGATTCTGGCTAACCAGGCATCAGTATTCCAATAACCCAAGATAACTCAGAATTTATAAATAGAGTAGAAAATAGGTATTAAGTTTAATCAGTAAAAATAGTAAAGCTTTAGTTCATAATTTTTTTTTAGATATGCTAATGTCTGTTTAACTAAAAATCCCTAATAAAATATTTTCTTTATAAAAGGATTAAATGCAACATCAGATTGTCCATATGTTTGTACATATAAGGCCTCACACACATGACTGTATTAGATCCTCATAGGACTTCTGAGTTGTGCGGAGCCATATCACAGCTCCCATAGACAACTGCACAGCTTTCAGTATATACAGAGACATATAGAATTTTCTTCTTGTCAAATTGTGAATTAATACTATAGGAAAATTGTGGGATGCTGCATGGGACCCGGTATCACAGAGATAAGGGACATCATTGCTTTTAAGGGGGAATTCAAGAATGCAACACTACATGAAGCATCATAAAAAAGGCACACATAATGCTTATATATGTTTAGCACAGAGTGCCGGAATTCTGCGCAGCCTCTTACGGTGTCTGCAAAGAATGAGATTCTTTTACCAGTCAGACCAAATTTTAATAGTTGGGATCATTTTTTTTTTAATATAAGTAAGATCCGTATGAAACGGTTCAGAAGGAAAATACTGTTTCTGATCTATAGACATTCAGTAATCAGAAAATTTACCATACTCAATAGTATTTAAAAACACATATATATGGTTAATCACAGAGGTGGGATGCAGATGTAGGAGTTGCATCTAGTGTCTGGTGCCCATAAAGTACCCTTGCCACACAAGGAACAGCAAAATAATTTAAAAAAAGAGAAATAAGGAAGCTAAGCAAATATTAATGGTTAAAATAACTTGCATGATTGAGATTATTTTGTAATGGTCATGTTAACAATGGCTAGACATTTTTGCATTAATAAGATCTGTAGCCGCAATAAGGAAATAATTTTGGGTAGCTGTTTGCCCCTTGTTAACATATTAATATAGCTAGATTGTTTGTTTCTCTAGTCTACTAATGCACCATCTTATAAAGTAATCTTATCATGGGAAACAAGACAATAGACCAATTATAGAAAAACACGAACAATGTATCTGCTGCTTAAATGAAATGACGCAACAGGAAAACGAAGAGTAAATTTAAAAAAAAAAGATGACGGAAAATAAGTTATTAAGTGGGACAGCAAAAAGGATAAAAGGAAATTTTTATTTGGAAGAAGGAAATAAGGACAAAGGAAATGGCAGTAAACTGAATGGAGAAAGGACATAGTACAGCGGAAACCAAAACATGCATATAATGAAATATAGATAGAAAATTTGCTAGCAATAATAAATGACAAATCACAAGGGACCTAACTACTAGAAAATAAAGTAAAAACTAGCTTCATAAAATAAAAAAATTGGGGAATTTCTTATTTACATTCAGAGGCGGACATCAATTATGACCTATTCCTGCTAAGGCAGGGTTCATATTTATCAGGCGTTCGCCACACAGTTTCCCTCTGGCATGCACCAGAGGGAAACTGATGCTAGAACTGACCCCTTTCATTTGAGTCGGACAGTTCACGATCATTCAGCGTCTCAATTTTGAAGTCGGATGGTTGGGCACGCCGAGAGCAGCTTGCTGCATTCCCCTGTCTGCTATCCAGAAACAATGGATGCCATACAACTGATGACAACTTGTGATCAGTTGTGGCATCAGTTGTGTCCAGATCTAGGCTGAGTTCACTTATGCCGGATGCCAGACATATGTGAACCCATCCTAACACAGTAGAAGAACTTGTGTTAGTGTACAGGCCTAGGTATTTTGTTTTTAGCTAAAATAAGATTATTATAGTGTCTGGATTGGAATGTATCCATTTACTGACACACGGGAAGTGTTGATTTTTCAAAATGTATCACAAAAAAAGTTAAAAACTATATTATGAAGTTTATAAAGTTTAGATTATAACTATTTATTTACATAAGTCTGGACTACCCCTTTATTTAAAAAAAAATCTACACCTGGAATTACTGTGACCCTTGTAACAGAAACATTGATCCTTGATCAGCCTGGCTCCTGATCCTCTTATTGCCCCATAAATATCTTATTACAGTAACCCGGCTCCTGATCCTCTTATTGCCCCATGAATATCTTATTACAGTAACCCGGCTCCAGATCCTCTTATTATCTCTATAATATCTTATTACAGTAACCCGGCTCCAGATCCTCTTATTACCCCTATAACATCTTATTACAGTAACCTGGCTCCTGATCCTCTTATTATTTCTATAATATCTTATTACAGTAACCCGGCTCCTGATCCTCTTATTACCCTATAACATCTTATTACAGTAACCCGGCTCCTGATCCTCTTATTACCCTATAACATCTTATTACAGTAACCCGGCTCCTGATCCTCTTATTGCCCTATAACATCTTATTACAGTAACCTGGTTCCTGATCCTCTTATTACCCCTATAACATCTTATTACAGTAACCCGGCTCCTTATCCTCTTATTACCCCTATAACATCTTATTACAGTAACCCGGCTCCTGATCCTCTTATTACCCTATAACATCTTATTACAGTAACCCGGCTCCTGATCCTCTTATTACCCCTATAACATCTTATTACAGTAACCCGACTCCTGATCCTCTTATTACCCCTATAACATCTTATTACAGTAACCCGGCTCCTGATCCTCTTATTACCCTATAACATCTTATTACAGTAACCCGGCTCCAGATCCTCTTATTACCCTATAACATCTTATTACAGTAACCCGGCTCCAGAGCCTTCTATTACCCTATAACATCTTATTACAGTAACTGGGCTCCTGATCCTCTTATTACCCTATAATATCTTATTACAGTAACCCGGCTCCTGATCCTCTTATTACCCTATACCATCTTATTACAGTAACCTGGCTCCTGATCCTCTTATTGTAACATCTTATTACAGTAACTGGGCTCCTGATCCTCTTATTACCCCCTGTAACATTATATTACAGTTCACACACACACTAAACCCAATACTCTGTTTTAGAGTGTGAGTGAACAGGAGACCGATGAGTGGTCACTGACTGTTATACGTACCTGCACTCTGTACATCTGTCCCTCCAAAGATCTGCTTACATCTTCTGTGAATTGAGTGCTGGAGGCGGGCCCGTCGGCTCAATTTGAATATTCATTGTCGCGGGTCATGTGAGCGCTCAGTTGGCGCAGCGCTCACATGACCTGTGAAAATTAATATTCAAATCAAGCTAGCAGGCCCTCCTTGCAGGTACGTATAACAGTCAGTGACCCCTCATCGGTCTCTTGTTCACCCACACTATAACCGAGTGTATTGGGTTTAGTGTGGTGAACATGATGACCGTTTTCCTTTATCATAGTTTTAAAATTCATAATTTCTGCTCTAATATCTAGAGAATAAAATGCAGTGATTTATTGCCCTTTTAACATTTCTTTTTAATAATCTAGCTTCTGCATTGGCTTATGCCAACCTTTATGTCAATGCCAATAAAGCTGCTGGACTTTAAAAATGGCCGCAATCCAACTGGGCAGTGGAGAGAGACGGGCACATCATTCAAATGGTAATGACCAGCATGGCATAAAGCCCTCTTTCCCCCCTTATGCAAAAATCACACAACCTGGCATTGCCAGTCATGTCTGTACACCCTATTCTTTATCTTCAGAGTGCCGAGGCTCAATGCTTCTGATGAAGAGACTGGTCATCCAGATTGCTGTGTTGTCTGTATGTAGCCTGGAGTATCAAGGGAATGCTGGCAATGCTTTTCAAACTTATGTACACATGTTTTGGTGCAGATGCGCGTGTGTGTGACGGGGAGGCTGGCACTACCACTGTCCAAGGTCTTTTCCAAGAAAGCTCTCTCCTCACTATGAATTATTCAGGCTCTATTCCTTCCAATTCCTTGCTGGTTCTCTTGTCCCCTCTTCCCCATATCAATAATTAATGGTCTTTTAATTAGCTTGAAACAAGCCCCATATTCCTCTGGGGAGACACCCCCTCCTCTCCTGCACCTCAAAAGCACCATTCTACTGCACACTTTACTAAGTCAAGATGGAAAAAAATCTAAAATATTTACTTTATAGGGTGTGACTGTTGTGGGAAAATGTAAGCTATATGAGTGTAAGCATATAACTATACTATAGTTTTAGAGTTTTTTATTCACATCTTTTAGTATGATGATGTCGTCACAAAAAAAACACAAGTGCCAGTAGCGTGCAGATTTGAATGTTTCAACTCCAGTATCTAAACCAAGATAGGCTTTATGTAATCTAGTCATGACCAGCTGGTTGTGGTAGGAAGTGATAGATGTAGATGTACCTACAATACGAGCGTATGGTTGCTTAAATTATTGGTATATCTAAATTCTAGATCTAGAATTTTTTTTAAAGCAGTTTCCTTCTCAGTTGATATTAAAGTGTCCCTTTGTTTAAGGGACATCAAAAATGTTGATCGCTTGGGGAGAAGTGCAATTTACTCCCTGGCTGGTAGCAATCTGCAAGCCCCATTGGTTGGGTTCAGCAGTAATATCCCGACCAAGCAAAACTTTTGATATGTCACTTTTGACATCAATCTAACAGTTAATGCTTAAACCAAAAAGCTTTAAGAGTACCTGTCACCAAACTAAACTTTTAATACATTGTTCCTTATGTAATTATAAGACACTTTGCTATTCTCTTGCTGTTAAAATTCTCAATTTATATTTTTGTAATGTGATTGAAAAAATGGCCACTAGGTGGCTATGTTCTGTTCACTGCCACAAGTCAAACAGTTAGTTTGGTCTCCTCCCAGCCTGGCAGGAGACCAAACTCAAGTGTGTGTGGGGCATGGCAAGGCACAGCTGTCGCAGGCTTCAGTGACATTGCGTCAGCTGGGGAACGCCCATGTTCTCCTACCACCTGAGTTCTCCTTTAAAGGCTATGGTCACACACTATTTCTGAGCCTTATTTAGAGGTATAAACAGCTGAAAGAAAAGCCTATAAGCAAAAACCAGCTGTGTGTGAACAGAAAAACAGCTCGATATTCGGCTTAAAAACTGTGTGTAAACATCATCTAAGATGTTTTATGGTCCATGTTAAGGGTAGGGTCACACATGCCTGCATATTTGCTGCTATGTATCTTCCTACCCATTAAAGGGGGTACTCCACTGGCCAGCCTTCCGTCTGAGCTCGGCACATTTAGTTCTGAATGCTGTGCGCGTACTGCGAGGGTCGGCAATGCCCCCTCGGGCCGTCAGGCTACGCCCCCCCCCCCAATACTACTCTATGAGAGGGGGCGTAACGGCCACCAGACCCCCTTCCATAGACTTGCATTGAGGGGGCGTGGCCTGACAGCACGAGGAGCCATGACCAACTCCCGCCACGCACGCACAGCATTTGGAAGATTATTTCCAAATGCAGCCGAAAGCCGGGCCAGTGGAGTACCCCTTTAAAGGTTAAAAAATACAGCTGTGTATTTTGCTATTTATTGTCTTCAATGGGTAGGAGAATATGCAGCAGCAAATACACAGCAAAATATGGCACATGTGACCCTACCCTAAATCTGCATTTTCCTTAGCATGAAAAAGAGAGTATTGCTTTGAAGGTATCAGCTTCTTTTTTTCACACTACATATTTTCCAAGTGGAATTCCTCTCTGGGGTTCTGCTGGGGGAAAATAAGAAGCAGCAGCCTTCCACTGCTTTTAATGGGATTCTGCTTCACCACTCACACTATGAATTTTTGAGCCCAGACTTTGCTAAATGAATTAACCTGTTCCTCCCTTACTTGTCTAGCCAATCATTGCACAACACATCTCATACTTCTCTTTGCTGTGCCATAACAAAGTGCTGGTGGAAGTGTACTGAACAGGGTTGCACTGGGCTGGGCTGATGATTTACACAGTGCACTCTTATAGGTGGCATGTAAAGGGATTTCAGGGTTACTGCTGCACTGGGTTATAAACAAAGGGCAGTGTGAGCACTAATGAAATAAACAGCAGGACAGCAAGGAAAGGGTACCCTAAGCACTAAATATTCTGGCACTGTGCTGGGGTATGATTTATACAGCTCACTGCTATAGATGACATGGGGGGTGATCTACAGGTTTTTCTAATTATAGAAGGGAAATAAACAGCAGCAGCAAAGTATAGAAAGGGTTACACTAAGCACTGTTCCTGCCGAGATAAAAGGGAAGCCTTGATTTATCTGGCATAGAAAGTGCAGAGCCTCTTAATATGCAGGCACACAATTATTCTCTCCCTCTCTCTAGCACAGAGCACATAACTATGTTTCGTCCCCACTTCCTGTAATCTGTTTTGTTACTAGAGATGGATTTGCCCTAACAACAGGCAGTGGACAGCTAATCGCAAGGAAGGGATACACCAAGTGGCCAAGTCATTTTTGGTAAATGAATGTACAAAAATGTTAGGAATCACATAGGCTATCACATGGAGGGGAGTTGTTTGACCATTTAAAGGTGACTCAGGATTGATAAAGAATACGCTAATAATATTGAAAATGTCATTGTTTTACCATTTAGGTAATTTCTAAAATGTATTCTGTTATTTTTTCCTAAATGACTGCTCTGTGCAGTTCATAACTCATAATTGTTTCAGTATTTCTTATTAAGTGAGCTAGCACACGGATTTTCCACATACCATTTGAAATAATTTTACTTACTCCTCAGTTGCTTTGTTTGCACTGGTGTGTATTGTGTTTTTTTTTATTTAATTTTTTATAGAAAATAAATAATATGATCAATATATCCAACCTCAGCATAAAAAATTATCTTCTCTTCTTTACCATAACTTCATCTACCATCACTTTTCCCACCAGAACAACCTATCCCCTACTTACAGAATTGGTGATAAGTTTCTGACTGCTGGGACAAACCAAAATCTCGAGAACAGGGACCTGAATGTCCAGTAAGAAGGAGCAGCGGTCACACGTGCTCATGGCCACTCTATTCATCCTCTATGGGAGCTGCCTGTGATAGCCAAGAAAATTAGATGCAAGGTAGAGCGTACCCGCGATCGACACTCTGTTCCGACCAGAGACGGGAAACTTAGGTCATGGTGGGATGACTCCTTTAACAATGTTCCAACTATAGTATAGATGTTTACCCAATACAACTAGTCTATCTACTATACATGGTTTTGTTGATTTTGTTTGCAAAGCCAAAATTATAATACAAGTTCGGTAGGACAAGTTGGGGTCGACCGTCTACGTGTTGCAATCTATTATTACTGGTAATTTGCATGTATGAGCCATCAATTTTCACAGAATTGTAGTTATGAATGGAAAAAAATGAATGTGTCGGAATTAGCCCATATATTACAACTGTTGCTAAGTAGGAAAATGCCTATTATATGAGTAATCAACAGCATAGACATAGGCAGCAAATTTAGGGATTGCGGAGTACAGACATTGTCTAGTGCAGTGTTTTCCAACCAGAGTGCCTCCAGCTGTTGCAAAACTACAACTAGTAGGTTTGCAACAGCTGGAGGCATCCTGGTTATAAAACACTGGTCTAGTGCCCAGCGTATCAAACTGGTGCATTAGCTATGACAATGTCATGTCCTGCTGTCCCATGACACAATTGCATGACTGCTGGATATCTCTTACTGTCGTTATGGTTGTGAGTTTCTGTTGCGACATATGTAGCATATCCTTTATTAACCCCTAAGTGACCAAGCCAATTTGGACCTTGTTACCATCTTCGTTTTGTCATCGCTGTCACTATCACTTATTAACAAAACAAATTTTTTTTTCATATGAGAGCTTGTTTTTTGTGGGACATGTTGTACATTTTACAGCCACCTTTTTGGGATTCATATAACGTATATTTTATGCATTTAAAATATGCACCATTCACCATGTGGTAAAAATAGCATTATTCTTTTTATTCTCTGGGTCAGTTTTACTAGTTTTTCTAGTTTGGCACAACAAAGTGTCATCACATTTCAAGACCCATTTTTTTTTTCTCGACAGAGGTGCATGGGGGCTTGTCTTTTGCAGGAAAAGTTTTTAATTTTATTCTTTATTTTTAAAGGTGGATTAACAGAATACTGTCATTCCTGCATCTTATTGTTTATTTATTTATGCATTTATTAATTTATTTATAGTTAAGCTCATCACAATTTTTTAATTTTATTTTGGAAGGTAGATTAACAAAACACTTAATTCTCGCATTTTTTTGTTTATTTATGTATTATTATTTATTTATCTATTGTTTAGATCCGCAGAGTTTTGTTTTACATTCTTTTATATTTTATACAGAAATACATTTTTAATATGCATTTTTCTTTTATGAGGGTGGAATGGGGGAATTTTTTTTATTGTTTTATTAAACTTTTTTATTTTATAAAAATAAAAGTTTTTTACTTTGTAACTTTCAAATACGATCTTTTGATTGCTGATATAACACACTGCACTTGTAGTGCAGTATATTATACCAGTCAGCACTTTGTAATGTATACGTCTGTGCCATGGAAGCCTATCGGCACCCCGGATTTCATGATTCGAATGCAGCATTTAATGGGTTAAACTGCCCAAAACTAGATTTCTCCAGTCCTGGCAGTTAGCGGAGACCAGATGGCTACATAAGCAGCCAGGGCCGCCATCAGGGGGTTACAGGTAGTACACCTATAAGGGGCCCGGGTCCAGTAAGTCTCGTCAATCGCCGTCGCCCAGTGTAACAGGGACATCCCTGTGTCCCTATTGATCTATTCAGGATGCAGGGATGTCACTGACGTGCCTGCGTTAGCCCGTACAGAAGGAGCAGAGGAGCGCCACGGAGCAGGGAGACAGGCTGCCGGTCAGGTAATTATAACAGCATAGCACGCTGCCCTCAGTGCTCCAACCACTGCTCCTCCAGCCCAGTGACAAACAGCTATAGCCCATAGGTCCTGGATCGAAGAAGCAGTGCTTTGAGCACAGAAGCAGGAAAGTACACAGACATACTTTCTGCAGCTATATACTGTACATAGCTGTAGGCAGTATGTCTGTGGGGGCATAGGGGGCATACACCTTCCTATGGGGTTCACGGGGCCTACACCTACCTAAGGGGTACAGGGGGCCTACACCTACCTATCGGGGCACTGGGGGCCTACAAATACCTATGGGGGCACTGTGGGCTTACACCTACCTATGGGGGCACCTTGGGCCTACTCCTACCTATGGGGGCACTGGGGGCCTACACCTACCTATGGGGGCACTGGGGGGCCTATACCTATCTATGGGGGCACTGGGGACCTACACCTACCTATGGAGGGGCTAAACCTAACTAAGGGGGCACTGCGGGCCTACACCTACAATTGGGGGCCTACACCTACCTATGGGGGCCTACACCTACCTATGGAGGCCTATGCCTACTTAAGGGGGCAATATGGCGGTCTACACCTATCTATGGGGGCCTAAAATTATTTATGGGGGCACAAAGTGGCACTATCTACTGGGACAATACACATGGGGAGTTCATAAAGAGGCGGCATTTTGCTGGAGAAAGAGCCTAAAATGTTTGCCTCAAGGCCTCAAGCTGTGTAAGGGGCCCAGAACTTTCTGATGGCAGCCGTGTAGGCTGCATCTCATCCAAAACCCCTGTAGTGACAGCTATAAAAACACAAGTATGGGCCATCACTAAGGGGTTAACCTGTCGGGGACGAAGGGCATACAGGGACGCCCTTCCACCCTGTTACTTAAGGACCAAGGGCGTACCTGTATGCCTGTGGGAATTTCAGTCCCCGCGGCGGGCGGGGACCGGACCGGGATGCCTGCTGAAATCATTCAGCAGGCATCCAGTGCAAATGCCTGGGGGGGTCGGCGACATGCGGTTTATTCCGGGCTGATCGGGTCTCTGATGACCCGATAGCCCGGAAAATAGGGATGATCTGAGCTGTCAGTGACAGCCCCGATCATCCTAGAGGATAGGAGCGAGGTGGCAGGGTGCCAACTCCTCCTATCCCCTGCGATTGGCCGATCGGCGAATCGCAGGGCAGGGGCGGGGGGAACGTTCATTTCCCCTGCTCTGCCCTCTCCTGGATGTCGGGGCAGAGCGGGGGAAGATGGCGGCGAGGTGTGGGGGCCGTGGATGCGGTAACCGGCGGCAGTCACACGGCGACCAGGACCGGCAGCAGGCAAGTGGTGCGGCAGCGGTGTCAGATGCTGCAGTGAAGTTTGCCGCACAGTGATCTTAACTGCAGCTTCTAGGAGTTTCAAAGCTACAACTCCCAGCATGCCCAGACAGTCCAGGCATGCTGGGAGTTGTAGTTCTGTAACATCTGGCCCTTCAGATGTGGCAGAACTACAACTCCCAGCATGCCTGGACAGTATCAGAATGCTGGGAGTTGTAGTTTTGCCCCCCCCCCCCAAGTGAATGTACAGGGTACATTCACATGGGTGGGGGTTTACAGCAAGTTTCCCTCTTCAAGTTTGAGATGCTGCAAATTTTCCGCCGCAGCAGGAAACACACTGTAATCCACCGCCTGTGTGAATGAACCCTAAAAACACTACACTACACTAACCCTAAATAAAGAGTAAAACACTGCATATACACTACACCCTTACACTGTGCCCCCCCCCCCCCCCCCAATAAAAATAAAAAACGTCTTGTACGTCAGTTTTTCCAAAACGGAGCCTCCAGCTGTTGCAAAATAACAACTCCCAGAATTGCTGGACAGCCATTGACTGTCCAGGAATGTTGGGAGTTTTGCAAAAATTGGAGGCACCCTGTTTGGGGAAAACTGACGTACAGTATTTTTGGTGGTGGAGGCAAGTGTTATGCTTGCATCCGGGTACACCCCTATCAAAATCCCTAATTTAGGTCTCAAATGCGCATGTCGCTCTCTCACTTCGGAGCCCTGTCGTATTTCAAGGCAACAGCTTAGGGCCACATATGGGGTATTTCCGTACTCGGGAGAAATTGCGCTACAAATTTTTGGTGGCTTTTTCTTCTTTTACCCCTTATGAAAATGTAAAATTGGGGTCTACACCAGCCTGTTAGTGTAAAAATGAAAATGCTCTGTGGGTGCACAACAGGGCTCAGAAGTGATTGTGCACTATGTACATTTGAGGCCTTAACTGCTGATTTGCACAGGGGTGGCTGTTGGTTACAGCGATTCTGACATAAACGCAAAAAAATAAACACCCACATGTGACCCCATTTCAGAAACTACCCCCCTCACGGAACGCAGCAAGGGGTACAGTGGGGATCAAAAGTTTGGGCACCCCAGGTAAAAATTTGGATTAATGTGCATAAAGAAGCCAAGGAAAGATGGAAAAATCTTCAAAAGGCATCAAATTACAGATTAGACATTCTTATAATATGTCAACAAAAGTTAGATTTTATTTCCATCATTTAAACTTTCAAAATAACAGAAAACAAAAAAATGGCACCTGCAAGAGTTTGGGCACCCTTCAGAGTTAACATCTTGTACTGCCCCCTTTGGCAAGTATCACAGCTTTTTTGTAGCCAGCCAAGAGTCTTTCAGTTCTTCTTTGAGGTATCTTTGCCCATTCTTCCTTACAAAAGTCTTCCAGTTCTTTGAGATTTCTGGGCTGTCTGTCACACACTGCTCTTTTAAGGTCTATCCATAGATTTTCAATTATGTTGAGGTCCGGAGATTGTGAAGGCCATGGCAAAACCTTCAGTTTACGCCTCTTGATGTAATCCCCTGTGGATTTTGAGGTGTATTTAGGATCATTATCCATTTGTAGAAGCCCTCCTCTCTTTAAGTTCAGCTTTTTCACAAATGGCATCAAGTTAGCACCCAAAATTTGCTGAAATTTTATTGAATCCATTTTTCCTTCTACTCGTGAGATGTTCCCTGTGCCACTGGCTGCAATACAAACCCAAAGCATAATTGATCCACCCCCATGCTTAACAGTTGGACAGAGGTTCATTTCATTAACCCCCCAAGGACCAAGGGCTTACAGGTACGCCATTGGTCCTGGTCTCCTGATATAACACGGGGTTACACAGTAACCCCGCGTCATATCACGGCGGGCCCGGCGTCATAGTGAAGCCGGGACCCGCCTCTAATAGCGCGCAGCGCCGATGGCGCGCTATTAACCCTTTAGCCGCGCGCTCAGAGCTGAGCCGCGCGGCTAAAAGTGAAAGTGAAAGTTGCCGGCTAGCTCAGTCGGGCTGTTCGGGATAGCCGCGGCTAATCGCGGCATCCCGAACAGCTGACAGGACAGCGGGAGGGCCCCTACCTGCCTCCTCGCTGTCCGATCGCCGAATGACTGCTCAATGCCTGAGATCCAGGCCTGAGCAGTCATGCGGCAGAATCGTTGATCACTGGTTTCTTATGAGAAACCAGTGGTCAATGATGAAGATCAGTGTGTGCAGTGTTATAGGTCCCTATGGGACCTATAACACTGCAAAAAAAAAAGTGGAAAAAAAAAGTGAATGAATGTCATTTAACCCCTCCCCTATTAAAAATTTGAATCACCCCCCTTTTCCAATAAAAAAAAAAACACAGTGTAAATAAAATAAAAATAAACATATATGGTATCACCGCGTGCGGAAATGTCCGAATTATAAAAATATATCATTAATTAAACCGCTCGGTCAATGGCGTGCGCGCAAAAAAATTCCAAAGTCCAAAATAGTGCATTTTTGGTCACTTTTTATATCATTTAAAAATGAATAAAAAGCGATCAATAAGTCCTATCAATGCAAAAACCGTTAAAAACTTCAGATCACGGCGCAAAAAATGAGCCCTCAAACCACCCCATACACGGAAAAATTAAAAAGTTATAGGGGTCAGAAGATGACAATTTTAAACGTATTAATTTTCCTGCATGTAGTTATGATTTTTTCCAGAAGTTCGACAAAATCAAACCTATATAAGTAGGGGATCATTTTAATCGTATGGACCTACAGAATAAAGATAAGGTGTCATTTTTACCGAAAAATGTACTAAATAGAAACGGAAGCCCCCAAAAGTTACAAAACTGCGTTTTTTTTTCAATTTTGTCGCACAATGATTTTTTTTCTCGTTTCACCGTAGATTTTTGGGCAAAATGATTGACGTCTTTACAAAGTAGAATTGGTGGCGCAAAAAATAAGCCATCATATGGATTTTTAGGTGCAAAATTGAAAGAGCTATGATTTTTTAAAGGCAAGGAGCAAAAAACGAAAATGCAAAAACGGAAAAAACCCCGGTCCTTAAGGGGTTAAATTCTGTTCCCCTTCTTCTCCAAACGTACCTTTGCTCATTCCGGCCAAAAAGTTCAATTTTAACCTCATCGGTCCACGGAACTTGTTTCCAAAATGCATCAGGCTTATCTATATGTTCATTTGCAAAGTTCAAATGCTGATTTTTGTGGTGAGGACGTAGAAGAGGTTTTCTTCTGATGACTCTTCCATGAAGACCATATTTGTACAAGTATCTCTTTATAGTGGAATAGTGTACCACAACTCCAGTGTCTGCCAGATCTTTCTGGAGGGATTGTGCAGTTAAACGTGGGTTTTGAATTGTTTTTCTCACAATCCTGCGAGCGGTCTGATATTTTTCTTGGTCTTCCAGATCTTGCTTTAACTTCCACTGTTCCTGATGACTGCCATTTCTTAATTACATTGCAAACAGAGGATATTGACATCTGAAAACATTTTGCTATCTTCTTATAGCCTTCTCCAGCTTTGTGAGCGCCAACTATTTTCAGTTTCTAGACAACGGCTTAGAAGAACCCATGGTGCTGATTGTTGGGGCAAGGTCAGATGAGTCTGGGCATTTAAAACCTTTGAGATTGACATCACCTGGTCTTCCCAGATGATGATTGAGAACAATCCATAATACTGGCAGGTCTCAGCTTTGCAAAGGGGGCAGTACATGCTATAAATTCTGCAGGGTACCCAAACTCTTGCAGACGCCATTTTTTTGTTTTCTGTTATTTTGAAAGTGTAAATGATGGAAATAAAATCTAACTTTTGTTGACATATTATAAGAATGTCTAATCTGTAATTTGATGCCTTTTGGAGATTTTTCCATCTTTCCTTGGCTTCTTTATGCACATTAATACAAATTTTTACCTGGGGTGACCAAACTTTTGATCCCCACTGTATAGTGAGCCTTAACACCCCACAGGTGTGGGGTGTTAAGGCTCACTGTACCCCTTGTTACGTGCCATGAGGGGTGTAGTTTCCTAAATAGTTGCCATGTGGGGTGTTTTTCACTGTTCTGGCACCATAGGGGCTTCCTAAATGAGACATGCCCTGCAGAAACCATTTCCGCAAAATTCGCTTTCCAAACCCCCAATGTTGCTCCTTCCCTTCTGAGCCCTCTAGTGCACCTGCAGAACACTTTACATCAACATATTATATATTTCCTTACTCGAGAGAAATGGGGTTTCAACTTTTTGGGGACATTTTCACCTATTACCCCTTGTGAAAATTAAACATTTTGGGTAACATCAGCATTTTAGGGAATTTATTTTTTATTTTTTTATTTTCACGTCCAACTTTATTGAAAATTCGTCAAACACCTGTGGGGTGTTAAGGCTCACTGTATGTTCCTTGAGGGGTGTAGTTTCCAAAATAGTATGCCATGTGGGGTGTTTTTAGCTGTTCTGGCACCATAGGCACTTTCTAAAATGTGATATGCCCCAAAAAAAAAAAATTCAGCAAAATTCGCTCTTTAACATCCCATTGTCGCTCCTTCCCTTCTGAGCCCTCTAGTGCACCAACAGAGCACTTTACATCCACATATGAGGTATTTCCTCACTCAAGAGAAATTGGGTTACAAATTTTTGGGGCTTGTTCTCCTTTCACCCCTCGTAAAAATAAAAAATATGGGTCTACAAGAACATGTTAGTGTAAAAAATGCAGATTTAGATTTTTAGATTTGCTTCTGTTATGTCCCCTACTATAAAAATGTAAATATTAGCCACACAATGATGGTGTCATAATATGAATACATTTCTGATAGATCAATATACTAAAGTTTCAGAAACTGCCTCATTTCTTCTTCTTATGTGGTTATTGATTCTAATAAAATAATTAAAGGGGTACTCCGGTGAAAACCTTTTTTCTTTTAAATCAACTGGTGGCAGAAAGTTAAACATATTTGTAAATTACTTCTATTAAAAAAATCTTAATCCTTCCTGTACTTATTAGCTGCTGAATACTACAGAGGAAATTCTTTTCTTTTTGGAATGCTCTCTGATGACATCACGAGCACAGTTCTCTCTGCTGACGTTATTATAATAACACTTTATTTATTGTTGTCCTTAGTGGGATTTGAACCCAAGTCCCCAGCACTGCAAGGCAGCAGTGCTAACCACTGAGCCACCATGCTGCCCTTAGCATACATCTGCTATGCATCTGCTATGCATGGTTGCTAAAATGGACAGAGATGTCAGCAGAGAGTACTGTGCTCGTGATGTCATCAGTGTTCCAAAAAGAAAGGAATTTCCTCTGTAGCATTCAGCAGCTAATATGTACTGCAAGGATTAAGATTTTTTAATAGAAGTAATTTACAAATTTGTTTAACTTTCTGCCACCAGTTGATTTAAAAGAAAAAAGGTTTTCACCGGAGAACCCCTTTAAATACATTGGGGTTATTCTGTATATTAACACTGGGTAAATGGAACCTAGAATGACGGCCTAACATTGCTCTGCATAGGGCAGTGTTTCTCAGTGTGTCTCCAAATGTTGCACAACTACAACTCCCAGCATGCCCAGACAGCCAACGGCATGCTGGGAGTTATAGTTTTACAACAGCTGGAGGCACTCGGGTTGGGAAACACTGGTGTTGCTGTGTTTTAATATCAATTTACTCCTCTCATTCAGAGTCTCAGATGCTTTTCGTACAGCTTTATTATATTACACATGTTGCTACATTGTGTAGTGAGCTGCTCTGGTGCCTGGGGAGTTAAATAATCTGGTGCTGTCGTTCTGTTTGCCCCGACTGCTCATTATTGCCATATAAACCCAACGTAGCTCCAGATCACATGATGAGGTAACGCAAGGTCAGCACTGGAGCCAGGACCCCGTCCAAACATACACAGACTGAGACGGGAGTGGAACGTGGAGAAAGAAAGAAACAAGGAAAGTGTTGGGGGTGGAGAGAAAGGGGGGAAGAGACAAGGAAAGACGGCAAAAGAGAGGGAACACGATGGACAGAGAGGAGAAGAGAGCAGAGGTGGGGGGAGGAATGTACATTAATTCTTACTACTTTTTCCATATGGAGAGTGTTGGATTAAAAGTTACATTCCAACTCACATAAAACTACTCCCACATCTTCTACACTAATAGAGTAATACTGAGTATGCATATACTGCACTGTATAATAATAGTATATATACCATTATTTCCCAACCAGGGTGCCTCCAGGTGTAGCAAATCTACAACTCCAAGAATGCCTGGACAGCCAAAGGCTGTCCAGGCATGCTGGGAGTTGTAGTTTTGCAACATCTGGAGGCACTCTGGTTGGGAAACACTGATCTATACACTGATAATAATAGCAATGTACTGTATAATGATATCTATACACTGTTAATAATCACACTGTATAATGATATCTATATACTGATAATAATCACACTGTATAATGATATCTATATATACTGATAATAATCACACTGTATAATGATATCTATATATATACTGATAATAATCACACCGTATAATGATATCTATATACACTGATAATAATCACACTGTATAATGATATCTATATATACTGATAATAATCACACTGTATAATGATATCTATATATACTGATAATAATCACACTGTATAATGATATCTATATATACTGATAATAATCACACTGTATAATGATATCTATATATACTGATAATAATCACACTGTATAATGATATCTATATATACTGATAATAATCACACTGTATAATGATATCTATATACTGATAATAATCACACTGTATAATGATATCTATATATACTGATAATAATCACACTGTATAATGATATCTATATATACTGATAATAATCACACTGTATAATGATATCTATATACTGATAATAATCACACTGTATAATGATATCTATATATACTGATAATAATCACACTGTATAATGATATCTATATATACTGATAATAATCACACTGTATAATGATATCTATATATACTGATAATAATTACACTGTATAATGATATCTATATATACTGATAATAATCACACTGTATAATGATATCTATATATACTGATAATAATCACACTGTATAATGATATCTATATATACTGATAATAATCACACTGTATAATGATATCTATATACTGATAATAATCACACTGTATAATGATATCTATATACTGATAATAATCACACTGTATAATGATATCTATATATACTGATAATAATCACACTGTATAATGATATCTATATATACTGATAATAATCACACTGTATAATGATATCTATATATACTGATAATAATCACACTGTATAATGATATCTATATATACTGATAATAATTACACTGTATAATGATATCTATATACTGATAATAATCACACTGTATAATGATATCTATATACTGATAATAATCACACTGTATAAGGATATCTATATATACTGATAATAATCACACTGTATAATGATATCTATATATACTGATAATAATCACACTGTATAATGATATCTATATATACTGATAATAATCACACTGTATAATGATATCTATATACTGATAATAATCACACTGTATAATGATATCTATATATACTGATAATAATCACACTGTATAATGATATCTATATATACTGATAATAATCACACTGTATAATGATATCTATATACTGATAATAATCACACTGTATAATGATATCTATATATACTGATAATAATCACACTGTATAATGATATCTATATATACTGATAATAATCACACTGTATAATGATATCTATATATACTGATAATAATCACACTGTATAATGATATCTATATATACTGATAATAATTACACTGTATAATGATATCTATATACTGATAATAATCACACTGTATAATGATATCTATATACTGATAATAATCACACTGTATAATGATATCTATATATACTGATAATAATCACACTGTATAATGATATCTATATACTGATAATAATCACACTGTATAATGATATCTATATATACTGATAATAATCACACTGTATAATGATATCTATATATACTGATAATAATCACACTGTATAATGATATCTATATATACTGATAATAATCACACTGTATAATGATATCTATATATACTGATAATAATCACACTGTATAATGATATCTATATACTGATAATAATCACACTGTATAATGATATCTATATATACTGATAATAATCACACTGTATAATGATATCTATATATACTGATAATAATTACACTGTATAATGATATCTATATACAGGTAATAATCACACTGTATAATGATATCTATATATACTGATAATAATCACACTGTATAATGATATCTATATATACTGATAATAATCACACTGTATAATGATATCTATATACTGATAATAATCACACTGTATAATGATATCTATATATACTGATAATAATCACACTGTATAATGATATCTATATATACTGATAATAATCACACTGTATAATGATATCTATATACACTGATAATAATCACACTGTATAATGATATCTATATATACTGATAATGATCACACTGTATAATGATATCTATATACTGATAATAATCACACTGTATAATGATATCTATATATACTGATGATAATCACACTGTATAATGATATCTATATACTGATAATAATCACACTGTATAATGATATCTATATATACTGATAATAATCACACTGTATAATGATATCTATATACTGATAATAATCACACTGTATAATGATATCTATATACTGATAATAATCACACTGTATAATGATATCTATATATACTGATAATAATCACACTGTATAATGATATCTATATATATACTGATAATAATCACACTGTATAATGATATCTATATACTGATAATAATCACACTGTATAATGATATCTATATATACTGATAATAATCACACTGTATAATGATATCTATATACTGATAATAATCACACTGTATAATGATATCTATATATACTGATAATAATCACACTGTATAATGATATCTATATATACTGATAATAATCACACTGTATAATGATATCTATATACTGATAATAATCACACTGTATAATGATATCTATATATACTGATAATAATCACACTGTATAATGATATCTATATATACTGATAATAATCACACTGTATAATGATATCTATATACTGATAATAATCACACTGTATAGTGATATATATATATATACTGATAATAATCACACTGTATAATGATATCTATATATACTGATGATAATCACACTGTATAATGATATCTATATATACTGATAATAATCACACTGTATAATGATATCTATATATACTGATAATAATCACACTGTATAATGATATCTATATATACTGATAATAATCAGACTGTATAATGATATCTATATATACTGATAATAATCACACTGTATAATGATATCTATATACTGATAATAATCACACTGTATAATGATATCTATATATACTGATAATAATCACACTGTATAATGATATCTATATATACTGATAATAATCACACTGTATAATGATATCTATATATACTGATAATAAACACACTGTACTGTATAATGATATCTATATACTGATAATAATCACACTGTATAATGATATCTATATATACTGATAATAATCACACTGTATAATGATATCTATATACTGATAATAATCACACTGTATAATGATATCTATATACTGATAATAATCACACTGTATAATGATATCTATATATACTGATAATAATCACACTGTATAATGATATCTATATACTGATAATAATCACACTGTATAATGATATCTATATACTGATAATAATCACACTGTATAATGATATCTATATACTGATAATAATCACACTGTATAATTATATCTATATACTGATAATAATCACACTGTATAATGATATCTATATATACTGATAATAATCACACTGTATAATGATATCTATATACTGATAATAATCACACTGTATAATGATATCTATATATACTGATAATAATCACACTGTATAATGATATCTATATACTGATAATAATCACACTGTATAATTATATCTATATACTGATAATAATCACACTGTATAATGATATCTATATATACTGATGATAATCACACTGTATAATGATATCTATATATACTGATAATAATCACACTGTATAATGATATCTATATATACTGATAATAATCACACTGTATAATGATATCTATATATACTGATAATAATCAGACTGTATAATGATATCTATATATACTGATAATAATCACACTGTATAATGATATCTATATATACTGATAATAATCACACTGTATAATTATATCTATATATACAGATAATAATCACACTGTATAATGATATCTATATATACTGATAATAATCACACTGTATAATGATATCTATATATACTGATAATAAACACACTGTACTGTATAATGATATCTATATACTGATAATAATCACACTGTATAATGATATCTATATATACTGATAATAATCACACTGTATAATGATATCTATATACTGATAATAATCACACTGTATAATGATATCTATATACTGATAATAATCACACTGTATAATGATATCTATATATACTGATAATAATCACACTGTATAATGATATCTATATACTGATAATAATCACACTGTATAATGATATCTATATACTGATAATAATCACACTGTATAATGATATCTATATACTGATAATAATCACACTGTATAATTATATCTATATACTGATAATAATCACACTGTATAATGATATCTATATATACTGATAATAATCACACTGTATAATGATATCTATATACTGATAATAATCACACTGTATAATGATATCTATATATACTGATAATAATCACACTGTATAATGATATCTATATACTGATAATAATCACACTGTATAATTATATCTATATACTGATAATAATCACACTGTATAATGATATCTATATATACTGATAATAATCACACTGTATAATGATATCTATATATACTGATAATAATCACACTGTATAATGATATCTATATACTGATAATAATCACACTGTATAATTATATCTATATACTGATAATAATCACACTGTATAATGATATCTATATACTGATAATAATCACACTGTATAATGATATCTATATACTGATAATAATCACACTGTATAATGATATCTATATATACTGATAATAATCACACTGTATAATGATATCTATATATACTGATAATAATCACACTGTATAATGATATCTATATATACTGATAATAATCACACTGTATAATGATATCTATATATACTGATAATAATCACACTGTATAATGATATCTATATATACTGATAATAATCACACTGTATAATGATATCTATATATACTGATAATAATCACACTGTATAATGATATCTATATATACTGATAATAATCACACTGTATAATGATATCTATATACTGATAATAATCACACTGTATAATGATATCTATATACTGATAATAATCACACTGTATAATGATATCTATATATACTGATAATAATCACAGTGTATAATGATATCTATATACTGATCATAATCACACTGTATAATGATATCTATACACTGATTTAGGCCTAAAATGATGGTGACAAATATTTTTTTTGCGTGGATCTATTAGACGTTTGTATGACTGATATTATATATATATCATATGCATACAGAGTATACATGCAGTCAAAATTATTGCTGTTTGGCCAATAGAGTAATATGGAATTATATAGATTAATAGGAGGAGATTTAGGGAGGTTATATGGAGTAATAGGAGAAGATATAGGAGAGGTTATATGGAGTAATAGGAGGAGATATAGGGAGGTTATATGGAGTATAGGAGGAGATATAGGGAGGTTATATGGAGTAATAGGAGATATAGGAGAGGTTATATGGAGTCATAGGAGGAGATATAGGAGAGGTTATATGGAGTAATAGGAGGAGATATAGGGAGGTTATATGGAGTAATAGGAGGAGATATAGGGAGGTTATATGGAGTAATAGGAGGAGATATAGGGAGGTTATAAGGAGTAATAGGAGGAAATATAGGGAGGTTATATGGAGGAATAGGAGGAGATTTAGGAGAGTTTATATGGAGTAATAGGAGAAGATATAGGGGAGGATATATGGAGTAATAGGAGGAGATATAGGGAGGTTATATGGAGTAATAGGAGGAGATATAGAGAGGTTATATGGAGTAATAGGAGGAGATATAGGGAGGTTATATGGAGTAATAGGAGGAGATATAGGAGAGGTTATATGGAGTAATAGGAGGAGATATAGGAGAGGTTATATGGAGTAATAGGAGAAGATATAGGGAGGTTATATGAAGTAATAGGAGAAGATATAGGGAGGTTATATGGAGTAATAGGAAGAGTTATAGGGAGGTTATATGAAGTAATAGGAGGTGATATAGGGAGGTTTTATGGTATAATAGGAGGAGATATAGGGAGGTTATATGGAGTAATAGGAGGAGATATAGGGACGTTATATGGAGTAATAGGAGGAGATATAGGGGAAGTTATATGGAGTAATAGGAGGAGATATAGGAGAGGTTATATGGAGTAATAGGAGGAGATATAGGAGATTATATGGAGTAATAGGAGGAGATATAGGGAGTTTATATGGAGTAATAGGGGGAGATATAGGAGAGGTTATATGGAGTAATAGGAGGGGATATAGGGGAGGTTATATGGAGTAATAGGAGGAGATATAGGGAGTTTATATGGAGTAATAGGAGGATATATAGGGAGGTTATATGGAGTAATAGGAGGAGATATAAGGAGGTTATATGGAGTAATAGGAGGAAATATAGGAGGTTATATGGAGTAATAGGAGGAGATATAGGAGAGGTTATATGGAGTAATAGGAGGAGATATAGGAGAGGTTATATGGAGTAATAGGAGGAGATATAGTGGAGGTTATATGGAGTAATAGGAGGAGATATAGGAGAGGTCATATGGAGTAATAGGAGAAGATATAGGAGAGGTTACATGGAGTAATAGGAGGAGATATAGGAGAGGTTATATGGAGTAATAGGAGGAGATATAGGAGAGGTTATATGGAGTAATAGGAGGAGATATAGGAGAGGTTATATGGAGTAATAGGAGGAGATAAAGGAGAGGTTATATGGAGTAATAGGAGGGGATATAGGAGAGGTATATGGAGTAATAGGAGGAGATATAGGAGAGGTTATATGGAGTAATAGGAGGAGATATAGGGAGGTTATATGGAGTAATAGGAGGAGATATAGGGGGAGGTTATATGGAGTAATAGGGGGAGATATAGGAGAGGTTATATTGAGTAATAGGAGGGGATATAGGAGAGGTTATATGGAGTAATAGGAGGAGATATAGGGGAGGTTATATGGAGTAATAGGAGGAGATATAGGGAGGTTATATGGAGTAATAGGAGGAGATATAGGAGAGGTTATATGGAGTAATAGGAGGAGATAAAGGAGAGGTAATATGGAGTAATAGGAGGAGATATAGGAGGTTATATGGAGTAATAGGAGGGGATATAGGAGAGGTATATGGAGTAATAGGAGGAGATATAGGGGAGGTTATATAGAGTAATAGGAGGAAATACAGGAGAGGTTATAGGGAGTAATAGGAGGAGATATAGGGAGGTTATATGGAGTAATAGGAGGAGATATAGGGAGGTTATAGGGAGTAATAGGAGGAGATATAGGGAGGTTATATGAAGTAATAGGAGGAGATATAGGTATATGGAGTAATTGGAGGGGATATAGGGAGGTATATGGAGTAATAGGAGGAGATATAGGGAGGTTATATGGAGTAATAGGAGGAAATACAGGAGAGATTATATGGAGTAATAGGAGGAGATATAGGGAGGTTATATGGAGTAATAGGAGGAGATATAGGGAGGTTATATTGAGTAATAGGAGGAGATATAGGGAGGTTATATGGAGTAATAGGAAATACAGGGAGTTTATATGGAGTAATAGGAAGAAATATAGGGGGGGTTAATATGAAGTAATTAAAGACATAGGGCTGGTTATATGGAATAGTAGGGGAGGTTATATGGAGTAGTATTATTTCAGGCTATATGTAGTAAGCAAAAAGGTTAAGAAAGAAAAATATTAAGATTCATCACATAGAGGAGACTTTTTTTTATAATAGTGGAAATAAAAAATGTTTTAATTATTTTTCAAATTTTTAAAAGCCAAGTAAAGTTTAAAGGGAGCATTTTTTTGTGAGATCTATTTATATATATATCCTATGGTTTTTTTTTAGAACTGGAATTATCTTATGAATTTCCTTACATTCTTTTATGTTGTGGTCAATGGATTCTGTAGTATACAGGCTGAGTTACAGTATGTTTTCGGCAAAATACATTTCAGAGTAAAGACAGATGCTCGGATAAAACTATCCGTACACATCTGGAACTCTACTGACTTTTCTCATCATTGAAGAAATTCAATGTAACCATCGTGTACTAGATTGTAAGGACTATAAGTATATATTTTCTTTTAATGAATAACACTGATAATATTTTATAGATTTGCTCTGTTAGTATTAACAAGGAAAGTATTCACTATGTCCATCTTCTATTACCATCTACTTTTTCCTTATATGAGATATCTTTTTTAATTTGGCAGGATTATTTATGAGGAAAACAATAGTAACTAATCGTAACATACGTAACTAAAAATAGTAAAGTAAATTAATCTGTTAGATGTTTTACTAATCAACATAAGATAAACTTTCCTCATTTACAGATAAAAATGTTTTTTTTTTATCTATATAACATTTTTCAGTTAATATTTCTCTTTTGTTATTTCAGTTGTACATTTGTTATTTAACTGTGTACATAAATATGGTATATATTTGCCTTTTTTATGTCAAAAGAATAAATGGTCAGTTGTAAAGACATATTTTTAATGAGAAAGTGCTTGCATTTCTTCATATATACCTTTCCCTGTCTATGTGTCTCACATCTATCTATCTATCTGTCTATATCTATGTATCTGTTTTATCTTCTGTCAAAATTTTGCAATATTTATAGACATAACTTTTGTTATCCCGCCAACACACTTTAATGAAACAACTAAGAGCTATATTTGGTTGCATATAAGAAAAGATATATTTTAAAGTACTAAGAAATCATATCCATGACCTAGAGGATGCAAGCCGGAATATAATTGCCAATTCCTGTGAATACAAGTAATATCATAACATATTTGGTGAGCAGTAACATTGTAACATAGAAGCGTTCCTCAAGTTTATACTGTGATTCTGCAGTGTTGATTCAGAGGAAGGCAAGAGAACCCTAGGAGGCAGTTGCCATTTGCCGCGTTGTAAGTAAGAAAAAAAGACCTTCCTGAATCTAAATATTAGATTTTTTTTTATATCCTAAGAATACAAAGATCAACAATTTATAGTGAACAGATAGGGGTAAATCTCCCAGTGGTGAGAGCAGATCAGAAAATATATTGTAAGTGCGAAATTCTGTGTTTGTGTTCTACGCAGAGGTGTGTTGGATGGAAAGCAACCAATCAATAACTAAATATTACAATGAAATTCAAGAAAGTAGTGTGCATGGGAGAGGGTGATATGGGTTAAAAGAGTATTGAAGGTTACCTGAGTCAGACAGTATGGTGAGTACATCTCTTCTGCTCCTCACAAATCTTGGATGTTTCTTGTTTTCTCTCTTTCTTGCTACAGTCTATGACTGTGTCATTTTGTGCGGAAGTGTCTCCAGCCCAAGATGATGCCTTTTTTGTTGTTGTTTTTTTCTTCTTTTGCACAGAGTATTTCTTGTCCAGTTGTCTCTGAAAGAGCTAATTTCTTCTGATCGCTTAATTTTTGAGGCCTGTTTTACACAATGTGTTATTCTACAAGTTGACGTAAGGAAAAATGTCTCATGCTGGTTCTCACTTTCTTCCTCAGTTTTCGAAAATCTTTTTCATTCCTTATGCTCCTCTGGATGTCTCTTTCTTCGAATGCCTCTTTGTCTTTGTATGACTCTGAAAGTAAAAGTTTGGAGTAAGCTTTGAAAACGAGCAAAAAAAATGTGCGAAGAATGGAGAGACAGCCAAACTCAGAAAAGAGACTGGAAAGAGACGTTTATATAATATAAACGTAAATATGCAATTTATATAGGAGAAGAATAAGTATCACAAAGCATTTCAAACATCAATGTCCTCTACAACATAAGGAATGAGAGGATAAAATGTGCAAGAATTCATTGTGGCAAATATGGATAGTACAGAAGTCCCAAGAGAGTGTAGGCCAAGGGCTAATGGGACAAGACATCATTTCTTCCCATGTCCTTATTTGATTTATTAACTTTTTCACCACTGAATTGTCTGTTTCTTTTTATCTGTCACTTCTGTTTGTCACACACTGTAACTGCTAGAAATGTCTCCATAAAACCATTCTTGTTGTGACTGAAATATCTTGGGGTGGGAAATACTAGTTGATTGCTGAAATTAAGTTTTATGGGACATTTGACCAAAGTTTAAAGCATTGCTTATTCAATATTTATTTAAAATGTATTCTTACATCACAGTTAATATTAACTCTCTCTATAACACCTCATTTATAATCTCATCTCTTTTATAATCTCATCCCTCAGTCCTTACATGACTCTATATAACCTTTCCTTTATATCTCCTCCTTTTACTGCTTATAGCCCCTCTCTTTATCTCACTCTTTTGCTCCATATAACCTCTCCTATATCTCCTTATATATTCCCTATATACTCTTTGTAATCTCTAGATATCCTCCTATTATTTCATATACCTTCCTCTATATCTCCTCCTATTACTCCATATAACCTCCCTATATCTCCTCCTATTACTCCATATAACCTCCCTATATCTCCTCCTATTGCTCCATATAACCTCTCCTATATCTCTTCCTATTACTCCATATAACCTCCCTATATCTCCTCCTATTATTCCATATAACTTCCCTATATCTCCAACTATAACCTCCCTATATCTCCTCCTATTACTCCATATAACCTCCCTATATCTCCTCCTATTACTCCATATAACCTCCCCTATATCTCCTCCTATTATTACTCCATATAAGCTCCCCTATATCTCCTCCTATTATTACTCCATATTACCTCCTCTGTATCTCCTCCTATTATTACTCCATATAACCTCCCCTATATCTCCTCCTATTACTCCTTGTAATCTCTCTCTATATCTCCTCCTATTATTTCATATACCTTCCCCTATATCTCCTCCTATTACTTAATATAACCTCCCTATATCTCCTTCTATTACTCCATATAACCTCCCTATATCTCCTACTATTACTCCATATAACCTCTCATATATCTCCTCCTATTACTCCATATAACCTTGCCTATATCTCCTCCTATTACTCCATATAACCTCCCTATATCTCTTCCTATTACTCAATATAACCTCTCCTATATCTCCTCCTTTTACTCCATATAACCTCCCTATGTCTCCTCCTATAACTCAATATAACCTCTCCTATATCTCCTTCTATTACTCCATATAACCTCTCCTATATCTCCTCCTATTACTCCATATAACCTCTTCTATATCTCCTCCTATTACTCCATATAACCTCCTATATCTCCTCCTATTATTCCATATAACCTCCCTATATCTCCTCCTATTACTCCATATAACCTCCCTATATATCCTCCTATTACTCCATATAACCTCCCATTATCTCCTCCTATTACTCCATATAACCTCCCCTATATATCCTATTACTCCATATAACCTCTCCTATATCTCCTCCTATTACTCCATATAACCCCCTATATCTCCTCCTATTACTCCTTATAACCTCCCTATATCTCCTCCTATTACTCCATATAACCTCCCTATATCTCCTCCTATTACTCCATATAACCTCTCCTATATCTCCTCCTATTACTCCATATAACCCTCCTATATCTCCTCCTATTATTACTCCATATAACCTCCCCTATATCTCCTCCTATTACTCCATATAACCTCCCCTATATCTCCTCCTATTACTCCATATAACCCCCCTATATCTCCTCCTATTATTACTCCATATAACCTCCCCTATATCTCCTCCTATTACTCCATATGACCTCTCCTATATCTCCTCCTATTACTCCATATAACCTCCCTATATCTCCTCCTATTACTCCTTATAACCTCTCTATATCTCCTCCTATTATTTCATATACCTTCCCCTAAATCTCCTCCTATTACTCCTTATAACCTCCCTATATCTCCTCCTATTACTCCATATAACTTCCCTATATCTCCTCCTATTACTCCATATAACCTCCCTATATCTCCTCCTATTACTCCATATAACCTCTCCTATATCTCCTCCTATTACTCCATATAACCTCGCCTATATCTCCTCCTATTACTCCATATAACCTCCCTATATCTCCTCCTATTACTCCTTATAACCTCGCCTATATCTCCTCCTATTACTCCATATAACCCCCCTATATCTCCTCCTATTACTCCATATAACCTCGCCTATATCTCCTCCTATTACTCCATATAACCTCCTATATCTCCTCCTATTACTCCTTATAACCTCGCCTATATCTCCTCCTATTACTCCATATAACCCCCCTATATCTCCTTCTATTACTCCATATAACCTCTCCTATATCTCTTCCTATTACTCCATATAACCTCCCTATATCTCCTCCTATTACTCCTTATAACCTCTCCTATATCTACTCCTATTACTCCATATAACCCCCCTATATCTCCTCCTATTATTACTCCATATAACCTCCCTATATCTCCTCCTATTACACCATATAGGCTCTCCTATATCTCCTCCTATTACTCCATATAACCTCTCCTATATCTCCTCCTATTACTCTATATAACCTCCTCTATATCTCCTCCTATTACTCCATATAACCTCTCCTATATCTCCTCCTATTACTCCATATAACCTCACCTATATCTCCTCCTATTACTCCATATAACCTCCCTATATTTCCTTCTATTACTCCTTATAACCTCGCCTATATCTCCTCCTATTACTCCATATAACCTCCCTATATCTCCTCCTATTACTCCATATAACCTCTCCTACATCTCCTCCTATTACTCCATATAACCTCCCTATATCTCTTCCTATTGCTCCATATAACCTCTCCTATATCTCCTCCTATTACTCCATATAACCTCTCCTATATCTCCTCCTATTACTCCACATAACCTACCTATATCTCTTCCTATTACTCCATATAACCTCTCCTATATCTCCTCCTATTACTCCATATAACCTCTCCTATATCTCCTCCTATTACTCCATATAACCTCCTATATCTCCTCCTATTACTCCATATAACCTCCCTATATCTCCTCCTATTACTCCATATAACCTCCCCTATATCTCCTCCTATTACTCCATATAACCTCCCTATATCTCTTCCTATTACTCCACATAACCTCTCCTATATCTCCTCCTATTACTCTATATAACCTCCCTATATCTCTTCCCATTACTCCATATAACCTCTCCTATATCTCCTCCTATTACTCCATATAACCTCCCTATATCTCCTATTACTCCATATAACCTCTCCTATATGTCCTCCTATTACTCCATATAACCTCCCTATATCTCCTCCTATTACTCCATATAACCTCCCTATATCTCCTCCTATTACTCCATATAACATCTCCTATAACATCTCCTATATCTCCTCCTATTACTCCATATAACATCTCCTATATCTCTTCCTATTACTCCATATAACCTCTCCTATATATCCCCTTATTACTCCATATAACCTCTCCTATATCTCCTCCTATTTCTCCATATAACCTCCCTATATCTCCTCCTATTACTCCATATAACCTCTCCTATATCTCCTCCTATTACTCCATATAACCTCCCTATATCTCCTATTACTCCATAAAACCTCTCCTATATGTCCTCCTATTACTCCATATAACCTCCCCTATATCTCCTCCTATTACTCCATATAACCTCCCTATATCTCCTCCTATTACTCCATATAACCTCCCTAAATCTCCTCCTATTACTCCATATAACCTTCCCTATATCTCCTCCTATTACTCCATATAACCTCCCTATATATCCTCCTATTACCCCATATAACCTCCCTATATCTCCTCCTATTACTCCATATAACCTCCCTATATCTCCTCCTATTACTCCATATAACCTCCCTTTATCTCCTCCTATTACTCCATATAACCTCAACTATATCTCCTCCTATTACTCCATATAACATCTATATCTCCTCCTATTACTCCATATAACCTCTCCTATATATCCCCCTATTACTCCATATAACCTCTCCTATATCTCCTCCTATTACTCCATATAACCTCCCTATATCTCCTCCTATTACTCCATATAACCTCCCTATATCTCCTCCTATTACTCCATATAACCTCCCTATATCTCCTCCTATTACTCCATATAACCTCTCCTATATCTCCTCCTATTACTCCATATAACCTCTCCTATATTTCCTCCTATTACTCCATATAACCTCCCTATATCTCCTCCTATTACTCCATATAACCTCTTCTATATCTACTCCTATTACTCCATATAACCTCTCCTATATCTCCTCCTATTACTCCATATAACCTCCCTATATCTCCTCCTATTACTCCATATAACCTCCCTATATCTCATCCTATTACTCCATATAACCTCCCTATATCTCCTCCTATTACTCCATATAACCTCTCCTATATCTCCTCCTATTACTCCATATAACCTCTTCTATATCTACTCCTATTACTCCATATAACCTCCCTATATCTCCTCCTATTACTCCATATAACCTCCCTATATCTCCTATTACTCCATATAACCTCCATATATCTCCTTCTATTACTCCATATAACTCTCCTATATCTCCTATTACTCCATATAACCTCTCCTATATCTCCTCCTATTACTCCATATAACCTCTCATATTTCTCCTCCTATTACTCCATATAACCTCCCTATATCTCCTCCTATTACTCCATATAATCTACCCTATATCTCCTCCTATTACTCCATATAACCTCCATATATCTCCTCCTATTACTCCATATAACTCTCCTATATCTCCTCCTATTACTCCATATAATCTCCCCTATATCTCCTCCTATTACTCCATATAATCTCCCTATATCTCCTCCTATTACTCCATATAACCTCCATATATCTCCTCCTATTACTCCATATAACTCTCCTATATCTCCTCCAATTACTCCATATAATCTCTCCTATATTTCCTCCTATTACTCCATATAACCTCCCTATATCTCCTCCTATTACTCCATATAACCTCTCCTATATCTCCTCCTATTACTCCATATAACCTCTCATATTTCTCCTCCTATTACTCCATATAACCTCCCTATATCTCCTCCTATTACTCCATATAATCTCCCCTATATCTCCTCCTATTACTCCATATAACCTCCCTATATCTCCTCATATTACTCCATATAACATCTCCTATATCTCCTCCTATTACTCCATATAACCTCTCCTATATCTCCTCCTATTACTCCATATAACCTCCCTATATCTCTTCCTATTACTCCATATAACCTCTCCTATATCTCCTCCTATTACTCCATATAACCTCCCTATATATCCTCCTATTACTCCATATAACCTCTCCTATATCTCCTCCTATTACTCCGTATAACCTCTTCTATATCTACTCCTATTACTCCATATAACCTCCCTATATCTCCTCCTATTACTCCATATAACCTCTCCTATATCTCCTCCTATTACTCCATATAACCTCTCATATTTCTCCTCCTATTACTCCATATAACCCCCCCTATATCTCCTCCTATTACTCCATATAATCTCCCCTATATCTCCTCCTATTACTCCATATAATCTCCCCCTATATCTCCTCCTATTACTCCATATAACCTCCCTATATCTCCTCCTATTACTCCATATAACCTCCCTATATCTCCTCCTATTACTCCACATAACCTCCCTATAGCTCTTCCTATTACTCCATATAACCTCCCTATACCTCCTCCTATTACTCCATATAACATCTCCTATATCTCCTCCTATTACTCCATATAACCTCCCTATATCTCCTCCTATTACTCCACATAACCTCCCTATAGCTCTTCCTATTACTCCATATAACCTCCATATATCTCCTGATGTTACTCCATATACTCTCATATATATATATCTTTTTATACCTTTTTATTTTCTCCTATTGCTACACATTACCTTTTACCATACCTGCCTACTGACATTATTCCATAATTTTTTTTATTTTTTTTTGCTATGGATTTCTGTTTGTCTTTTTTATTTTCCTGTCACTCCATGGAACCAGACATGAACAGGGAGGGCAGAGACCTATGACCCAGACTTGGCATGTCTTGGCATAGATGATAAGGCTTAAAATAGATAGACTCATTAGATTTTGCACTGAGTTAGCAGCTTAAAACTCCCATCTCATGATTATTGTGTGGTCACCTCTATCATGACTTCTTCTCTTCCATGTTATTTTCTCCGGCCATCTTTTTTTCCAATTTTAATGCTTTTATGCTTATTTTTGTATTCTCTCATTTACTCTTTTGTCATAGCATTTTACCATTTTCCAACAACTCATTGGTGTTCATGCAAAGATCTCTGTTTGTCTTCACAAACTATCTCTTGATTTTTCTGGTAATTTACCAGAAAAATAAACAGATAGTTAGATTTTATTTATCGTGACCTTTCCATTTTTTTTCTTTTTCTTTTGATTTTTCATGATAATTTTGCATCTGACTTTTCAGACTTATGTAAATACTAATTTGATATCTTTAACAGTGTGATTATAAGTGGATCATATACAACACACTATAGGTACTCATGTTCTGGTTTACGTCCCTTCAGCTATTTCCTAATACATCATTGGGCAGGAAATGCACAAAGTGGCGGCTGGCACACCCTCTTAATACAACTCTATCTCAGAGCTGGAGTGCTGCATTTTGCAATCTCCGGCTCTGCCATAGCACTGCATTGAGGGGGGCGTGTCGGCCTCCGCTTCATGCGGTGGCCGACACGCCCCCCTTTCTGCAGATGGCCAGGGCCCCGTACGGGAGATCGCATGGGGTCCCAGCGGTCTGACCCCCCCGTGATCTGACACTTATGCCCTATCCTTAGGATAGGGGATAAGTTTTCAGATCCTGAAGTACTCCTTTAAATACATCACTGTAGGCTGCATATTACCTGTTAACAGAAGTTAATGTGCAGCCCATAGCAAAATGTTAAATGGCCAGACAAAAAATCCAAACAATCATTTGTCGGCTTATTGTTGGCCCTTTTTTCGGGCCGATTATCAGGCATGTGTCTTCTGAAGAATGCACATCAACCAGAGTAAAAAGGCCTGGTGGTCAGCACAAATTAAGACAACTAGTTCTCCCCATATTGCCATTATGACATCCTTCACAATGACTTACAGTAGATGGGATGATGCGTCCCAGATGTTGGATCATTAGGTGGCTCAAATATTGTACTGGGAAGGCCACGTAAACAATTGCTGAATCGTTCATGCAGCCCTTTGCCACCATCATTCGTCAGCCACATATCACTTATTACATTACTTTTCTGACAAATTTAAACCAAACGATCATTTGGCGAACGAGCGATTGCTCTTTTGATGGCTGATCGCTGGTCCTATTACTAGTGGATAATAATCGCCCTGTTTAATAGGGCCCATAATTGTGCTGGTTTCTTTTAGCTGGAAGTGCAACTCTATAAGAGAAAGAAAGTTGGTGCTGAATATAGATATTCTGATAAATATTCTAAAATGTAGTTATACTAAATATGTTTTCAAATGAAGGCCAATCGTGTAACCCAGGGAAAGGTCAGTGAACTGAGATTGTAAATCTCTTTGGATTTGGGGAAAATTGTTATGTACCTGTCATATAACTAAGCTGTTCACTTAGTAAAATACAGAGCTCTCTGTTACTTTGTAAATATAGTTTACATACTAAATAATAATTATCACAATTTCTTTTCTCATGCATTATTTATATATGTGAAAAAAAATCCATTCAGCAGTCACTAATATCCAAAAATACTTCCACAGCAACCTGAAAATGCAACTGGATTGCTTTGATATTATTTTGTAGATTGTTATATCTCTAGCTGTCTTCTACAAAATACATCTAGTTTTCCTGTTAAAGCTTAATAGCACTAAATTCAATCCTATAAATGCAGTCCTATTATAATGAGATACTCGGCATTACTATAAAATGCAGTCCTGAAAGATCCAACTCTTTCACAGTAATTAATTAAGAGTCCAGATCAGATTTTGGCTGGGATTAATCTTTCCTTTCACACATGGCGATCAGTGGGAGGGGGCGTGCATAAGTAGGGGGGCAAGTCTTGTCAAAATAAACACAAATACAGACGGTCTGAAGAGAGAGAGCAAAAGGGAGAGAGAGAGAGGGGAGTGAGCAGCGGCTGTGACACAGTCCTTACTTGGCACCATTATGCAATGCAGTAAATTATTAGATATGGCAACACACGTTTCCTAATATCTAAGCTAACCAGCATTACATATAACATGTAGATACATACACAGAGATCTAAACTTAGATCTTGATAAATACATTTCCACTGAAATTTGTAAATAAGTTTCAAGCTGCCGGCCACAATTAGGGATCTATGGATTCCAATGATATGTCGATATATTACCACTTTGTAATTTCTCTTAGATGCTATTTTGTGGTGTTAAAGCTATTGTTGATTGAAGAAAATCTAACAGCTTCTCATAGATTTTGGTTGACCAATGAAAAACCAACCTAACCATGCAATGATAATTAAGATACTGTTGGAGTTACCCCACATCTAAATTAAGCATCGCTTAAAATTCAAGTTGACAATACAAAGTATGTAACACGTGACACTAAAGAACTTGAAATGGCCAAACAAATGAAACTGTCTGCTGAATAGTTGTCAGTATTTCTTCCGATTCTACCTTAAACATGTACTGCGCTGAGCATGTACATTCTTCAGTGAAGATTGGGGCCAGATCCCGCTGGCAGTGTTTTATCCCCTGCTGGAACAAAGGATCGGCTATGTGAAATCCAAGATGCCAGATCTGTTTTTCCACTGACATCTGCTATTGGGGAGAGACTTAAGGCACCCCATACACATAAGACCCTTAGCTAAATTGGACACAATCAATGAGATCAGACAATTTATGTCTTATGTGTTTGACCAGTTTAACTATAGAGACTAGAGAGTGCAGAGGTAGCAGTTGTATTGGGGACCTGAGGGGGACCCAAGGCAGTTCTGCCACATAAGAAGATACCAATATTGTACATGGCCGACTTTACATTGAGGCCCAGAAGCTGCTAGATAAGCCTCTTGAGTTTAACAGTCATAATCCTATCTAATTTAATATGGTGTATGCAACAATCAATAGACCAGTTATATTTAAGACTTCACACCTAAATATAGATCGATATTTGTTTTATACTTTTAGAAGCACAGCATTCACTAAACTTAATATTTTGAAAACCAAGCTTGTAAAACATGCACTAGCCAGTAGTAGACCTCCTGACGAAGTGGGGAGACCCACGAAACGACATCCGTTGAGGGTGCACGGTGTTCCTGGATGGCCTGTGGGAACATGCCTGCTACAGGTAATGTATGATGGATATTTTTATACATGATTTTGTACTGATGTAAACATTGCCGTACCGATGTAAAGGGGGATATATTATTGTGCAGTGTTCCTGATATTTACCATCTGATTATATTCAGGACCAGGGAACCGGTGCCATTTCTGGGGTATATGTTTTTTAGGGGTGGGGTTGTCTGTCTCCTTTTTTTGTATTGTTAATTGTGGTGAGATTATCAATAAAATGTATACATTTTTTGCATTAATTTTGCATTATTGGTGGTTACTTTTGTGGTGACAATTGTAGGAGCATTATTATAGGAGTTTTTGTTGCCATTTCTATTGGTGTTATAATTCAGAAGAGTGTAGGTTTATATATATACTAGCCATTAGTAAAGACTGTTATTGATATTCTAACTATTCAAAAAAAAAAAAAAAAGGAAGACTTGTATGTTGCAACCAATCACTATGTGAGATACAGTTTGGTGCTTCTAGAGTTACTTAAATCACTTTGTACTTTTAGATGATGTGGAGGCAACATGACTCCCCGACACCAGTAAACCAGAAGCTACTTAACATGGAATGAATTTGTTTCTATTGATGAAGATCCAAAAAAGACTAAAATAATAAGCCATCATGTGCTTCCAACAATTTTGCTGGCCCTTCCAACCAGGACTACTAAATTCTGTAGACTGTTTAATATTACAAGATTTACTGCTTGCCAATGGTAATTTGCTCATATTAGGAGAATAGGCCCTTCTTTATAGACTAAAGTGAAGCTTCATCTTTAAGATTTTCATTGTGGACTGAATAGTTCAAACGTGATACTGTTGGTGAAGGAATGTTCTAGCAACTGCTTTTTAAACCAGTCTTTAGAAAGGCACCTTTCTAAATACATCTACAGTAGTATATAGTAGTAGTATACATCTAAGTACTCTTATGCCAATATCTTCTTTCCTAAGTCATGATAGTCATCTAAATAGATGTGGTCACCACAAATATATATATACTTTTAGTACACACCTCTTCCGGTATAGTGCTCTTTTCTCTTCTGCTAATATTACACATTTGACATGTATGTATTACTTGGCAGAATGGACTGGGGATTTCTTCGTCAATTAATCTATACATTCCTCCTTCTCTGCCACCTGAAAAAATAATTTAGAGGATGCTTGAAGAGAGATCTATCATCTCTGAATGGAATGAACAATTTTGTACAGTTCAGTGCCATGATTGAATAGATCAGAACCAGGAATTCACAGAACACAGTTATAAATGAATGGCGATGTGGGTAATCCTGTAGATTAGTGTCATGATTGTAGAGATTATAGCACAATTTACTGATCACCTTTATGGTTGCATGTTTCTGTATTACGGTTGTATAGATCAGTCGTATGATTGGACAGATGGGGCCAAGTTAATGGTTGAAGGGCACAGTTGAATTGGTTTCCTTTGTGTTTAGTGTACCATAGGTTCCTATGTCCGAGTTGGTAGCATGTGGCTATGACAATACCTGGTGGGTGCAATTTTCAAAAACGTTTTAATGGCTGCACAATTTTGCACATAAACTGCAGTTTCACCTTCAAAACCACCGTGTACCTGCAAAATGATTTTGCCATTAACAATCTGAAAACTGTTCCCACCATACATCAGTCCTTGGGCAAATTTGGATAACCTGTGTGTGGGACTATACCCGAAATCAGTGACAAGACTGGTAGGTATCATTAATGGTTTCCTTGTATAATGTGAGCAGTGCTATGAAAGGTATTGAATACTCTAAATATATAAAAATAACATGGGAAAGATGTATCCATAGACTTTAGGACATATCTTATTTTACACATGCATTTTTATTTGTATTTTTATTTGTTCATTCAGCAAAAATGGGCCATAAAAATGGGGCCCTTTTTTTGCTTATTATGGACAAAAATGTGTGCGTAAACTATATCTAAGATGTGTGAACTTAGGCTAAACTATGGTATTTTAGCATCAGGTTTAACCCCTTAAGGACCTAGCCCATTTCCACATTAAAGGCCCGAGCATTTTTGCACATCTGACCACTGTCGCTGTAAGCATTATAACTCTGGGATGCTTTTACTTTTCATTCTAATTCTGAGATAGTTTTTTCGGGATATATTCTACTTTATGTTAGTGGTAAATTTTAAAATTCCCAAATTTGATAAAAATTTGAAAATTTAGCATTTTTGTAAATTTGAAACTCTCTGCTTATAAGGAAAATGGACATGCCAAATACATTATATATTGATTCACATATACAATATGTCTACTTTATGTTTGCATCATAAAGTTGACATGTTTTTACTTTTGGAAGACATCAGAGGGCTTCAAAGTTCAGCAGCAATTTTCCAATTTTTCACAAAATTTTCCAAATCAGAATTTTTCAGGGACCAGTTCAGTTTTGAAGTGGATTTGGATTAGAAATACTCCATAAATGACCCCATTATAAAAACTGCACCCTCAAAGTATTTAAAATGACATTCAGAAAGTGTGTTAACCCTTTAGGTGTTTCACAGGAACAGCAGCAAAGTGAAGGAGAAAATTCTAAATCTTCATTTTTTACACTAAAAGGTTATTGTAGACCCAGTTTTTACTAGGGGTAAAAGAAGAGAAACCACCCTAAAATTTGTAACCCGATTTCTCTCGAGTAAGGAAATACCTCATATGTGTATGTTAAGTGCTCTGTGGGTACACTAGAGGGCTCAGAAGGGAAGGAGCGACAATGGGATTTTGGAGAGTGAGTTTTTCTGAAATGGTTTTTGGGGGCATGTCACATTTGGGAAGCCCCTATGTTGCCAGGATGAAAAAAAAAAACCACATGGCATACTATTTTGGAAACTACACCCCTCAAGGAATGTAACAAGGGGTACAGTGAGCCTTTACAACCCACAGGTATTTGATGACTTTTCGTTAAATTTGGATGTGTAAATGAATTATTTTTTCACTAAAATGCTGGTTTTTCCCAAAATTTTACATTTTTAAAAGGGGTAATAGTCATAATGCCTCTCAAAATTTTTAACCCCATCTCTTCTGAGTATGGATATACACCATGTGTGGATGTCAAGTGCACTGCAGGCGCACTACAATGCTCAGAAGAGGAGGAGTCACATTTGGCTTTTGGAAAGCAAATGTTGCTGAAATGGTTTTTGGGGGGGCATGCCGCATTTAGGAAGCCCCTATGGTGCCGGAACAGAAAAAAAAGGAAAACCCACATGGCATACTATTTTGGAAACTACACCCTTCAAGGCACGTAACAAGGGGTACAGTGAGCCTTAACATCCCACAGGTGTTGGATGTAAAAATGAAAAATTAGATTTTTAGGAATTAGGAATAATGACAATGGGGGCCAGTATGAGGGGAATAATGACAATGGGGGCCAATATGAGGGGAATAATGACAATGGGGGCCAATATGAGAGGAATAATGACAATGCGGGCCAATATGAAGGGAATAATGACAATGGGGGCCAATATAAGGGTAATAATGGACAATGGGGGCCAATCTGAGGGTAATAATGGACAATGGGGGCCAATATGAGGGGAATAATGGACAATGGGGGCAAATATGAAGGGAATAATGGACAATGGGGGCCAATATGAGGGGAATAATGGACAATGGGGACCAATATGAGGGGAATAATTGACAATGGGGACAAATATGAGGGGAGTAATGTACAATGGGGGTCAATATGAGGGGAGTAATGCACAACGGGGGCCAATATGAGGGGAGTAATGCACAACGTAGGCCAATATAAGGGCATTAATGCACAATGGGGGCCAATAAGAGGGGAGAAATGTACAACGGGGGCCAATATGAGGGAAATAATGTTCAATGGGGAGGGGCATAACATACTATGGGGGCAAAGTCAAGGGCATATTATACTATGGGGCAATATGACGAGCTTAATATGCTATGGGGCAATGTGACAGGCATAATATACTATCCTGACTTCACAGTGTTTAAGGGGCCCCAAAATTTCTGATGGCAGCCCTGTTCCTATTACTCAATATAGCCTCCCCTATATCTCCTCCTATTACTCCATATAACCTCTCCTATATCTCCTCCTATTACTCCATTTAACCTCTCTTATATCTCCTCCTATTACTCCATATAACCTTCCTATATCTCCTCCTGTTAATCTATATAACCTCTCCTATATCTCCTCCTATTACTCCATATAACCTCCCCTATATCTCCTCCTATTACTCCATATAACCTCCCTATATCTCCTCCTATTACTCCATATAACCTCTCCTATATCTCCTTCTATTACTCCATATAACCTCCCTATATCTCCTCCTATTATTTCATATAACCTCTCCTATATCTCCTCCTATTACTCCATATAACCTCCCTATATCTCCTCCTATTACTCCATATAACCTCTCCTATATCTCCTCCTATTACTCCATATAACCTTCCTATATCTCCTCCTATGAATCCATATAATCTCTCCTATATCTCCTCCTATTACTCCATATAACCTCTCCTATATCTCCTCCTATTACTCCATATAACCTCCCTATATCTCCTATTACTCCACATAACCTTCCTATATCTCGTACTATTACTCCAAATAACCTCCCCTATATCTCTTCCTATTACTCCATATAACCTCTCCCTATATCTCCACTTATTACTCCATATAACCTCCACTATATCTCCTCCTATTACTCCTTATAACATCTCCTATATCTCATCCTATTACTCCATAAAACCTCTTCTATATCACCATCTATTATTCCATATAACCTCTCATATATCTCCTCTTATTATTCCATATAACCTCCCTATATCTCCTCCTATTACTCCTTATAACCTCCCTATATCTCCTCCTATTATTCCTTATAACCTCCCTATATCTCCTCCTATTACTCCATATATCCTCCCTATATCTCCTCCTATTACTCCATTTAACCTCCCTATATCTCCTCATATTACTCCATATAACCTCCCTATATCTCCTTCTATTACTCCATATAACCTCTCTTATTTCTCCTCCTATTACTCCTTATAACCTCTCCTATATCTCCTCCTATTACTCCATATAATCTCCCCTATATCTCCTCCTATTACTCCATATGACCTCTCCTATATCTCCTCCTATTACTCCATATAACCTCCCCTATATCTCCTCCTATTACTCCATATATCCTCCCTATATCTCCTCCTATTACTCCATATATCCTCTCCTATATCTCCTCCTATTACTCCATATAACTTCTCCATATATCTCCTCCTATTACTCCATATAACCTCTCCTATATCTCCTCCTATTACTCCATATAACTTCTCCCTATATCTCCTCCTATTACTCCATATAACCTCTCCTATATCTCCTCCTATTACTCCATATAACCTCTCCTATATCTCCTCCTATTACTCCATATAACCTCCTCTATATCTCCTCCTATTACTCCATATAACCTCCCTATATCTCCTCCTATTACTCCATATAACCTCTCCTATAATTTCCTCCAATTACTCCATATAACCTCTCCTATATCTCATCCTATTACTCCATATAACCTCTCCTATATCTCCTCCTATTACTCCATATAACCTCCCTATATCTCCTCCTATTACTCCATATAACCTCTCCTATATCTCCTCCTTTTACTCCATATAACTTCTCCTATATATCCATCTGTTACTTGATATAACCTCTCCTATATCTCCTCCTATTACTCCAAATAAACTCTCCTTTATCTCCTCCTATTACTCCATATAACCTCCCTATATCGCCTCCTGTTACTCCATATAACCTCCCTATATCTCCTCCTATTACTCCATATAATCTCCCCTATATCTCCTCCTATTACTATATATAACCTCCCCTATATCTTCTCCTATTACTCCATATAACTTTTCCCTATATCTCCTCCTATTACTCCATATAAGGTCTCCTATATCTCCTCCTATTACTCCATATAAGGTCTCCTATATCTCCTCCTATTACTCCATATAACCTTCCCTTATCCCCTCCTATTACTCCATATAGCTTCTACTATATCTCCTATGACTCCATATAACCCCCTATATCTCCTCATATTACTCTATATAACCTCCCCTATATCTCCTCCTATTACTCCCTGTAACCTCCCCTATATCTCCTCCTATTACTCCATATAACCTCCCCTATATCTCATTCTATTACTCCATGTAACCTCCTCTACAGTGGAGATCAAAAGTTTGGGCACCCCAGGTAAAAATTTGTATTAATCTGCATAAAGAAGCTGTGGAAAGATGTAACAATCTCCAAAAGGCATCAAATTGCAGATTAGACATTCTTACAATATGTCAACAAAAGTTAGATTTTATTTTCATCATTTACACTTTCAAAATAACAGAAAACGAAAAAAATGGTGTCTGCAAAAGTTGGAGCACCCTGCAGAGTTAATATCTTATACTGCCCCCTTTGGCAAGTATCACCGCTTTTTTTAGCCAGCCAAGAGTCTTTCAATTCTTGTTTGAGGTATCTTTGCCCATTCTTCCTTCCAAAAGTCTTTCAGTTCTTTGAGATTTCTGGGCTGTCTGTCATGCACTGCTCTTTTAAAGGGGTACTCCGGTGCTTAGACATCTTATCCCCTATCCAAAGGATAGGGGATAAGATGCCTGATCGTGGGAGTCCCGCCACTGGGGACCCCCGGGATCTTGCACGCGGCACCCTGTTTGTAATCAGTGCCCGGAACGTGTTCGCTCCGGGTCTGTCACGCCCCCTCCCGTAGCCTTGCATTGAGGGGCGGAGCGTGACGTTACACGGGGGGCGGAGGCGTGACGTTACACGCCGCCGGTAATCAGACCCGGAGCGAACATGCTCCGGGGACTGATTACAAATGGGTGCCGCGTGCAAGATCCTGGGGGTCCCCAGCGGCGGGACTCCCGAGATCAGGCATCGTATCCCCTGTCCTTTGGATAGGGGATAAGATGTCTAAGCACCGGAGAACCCTTTTAAGGTCTATCCATAGATTTTCAATTATGTTGAGGTCAGGAGATTGTAAAGGCAATGGCAAAACCTTCAGTTTACGCCTCTTGATGTAATTACCCGTGGATTTTGAGGTGTGTTTAGGATCATTATCCATTTGTAGAAGCCATCTTCTCTTTAACTTCAGCTTTTTCACAGATGGCATCAAGTTAGCATCCAAAATTTGCTGAAATTTTATTGAATCCATTTTTCCTTCTACTCGTGAGATGTTCCCTGTGCCAATGGCTGCAATACAACCCCAAAGCATGATTGATCCACCCCCATGCATAACAGTTGGACAGAGGTTCTTTTCATTCAATTCTGTTCCCCTTCTTTTCCAAACGTACCTTTGCTCATTCTGGCCAAAAAGTTCAATTTTTACCTCATCGGTCCACAGAACTTGTTTCCAAAATGCATCAGGCTTGTCTATATGTTCATTTGCAAATTTCTAATGCTGATTTTTGTGGTGAGGACGTAGAAGAGGTTTTCTTCTGATGACTCTTCCATGAAGACCATATTTGTACAAGTATCTCTTTATAGTGGAATAGTTTACCACAACTCCAGTGTCTGCCAGATCTTTCTGGAGGGATTGCGCAGTCAAACGTGGGTTTTGAATTGTTTTTCTCACAATCCTGCGAGCTGTTCTGTCTGATATTTTTCTTGGTCTTCCAGATCTTGCTTTAACTTCCACTGTTCCTGATGACTGCCATTTCTTAATTACATTCCGAACAGAGGATATTGACGTCTGAAAAAGTTTTGCTATCTTCTTATAGCCTTCTCCAGCTTTGTGAGCGTCAACTATTTTCAGTTTCAGATTTCTAGACAACTGCTTAGAAGAACCCATGGTGCTGATTGTTGGGGCAAGGTCAGATGAGTCTGGGCATTTAAAACCTTTGAGATTCACATCACCTGGTCTTCCCAGATGATGATTGAGAACAATCCATGACACTGGCAGGTCTCAGCTTTGCAAAGGGGGCAGTGCATGCTATAAATTCCGCAGGATGCCCAACCTTTTGCAGACGCCATTTTTTTGTTTTCTGTTATTTTGAAAGTATAAATGATGGAAATAAAATCTAACTTTTGTTGACATATTATAAGAATTTCTAATCTGTAATTTGATGCCTTTTGGAGATTTTTTAATCTTTCCTTGGCTTCTTTATGCACATTAATACATATTTTTACCTGGGATGCCCAAACTTTTGATCCCCACTGTATATCTCCTCCTATTACTCCATATAACCTTTCCTATATCTCCTCCTATTACTCCATATAACTTCCCTATATCTCCTCCTATTACTCCATATGACCTCTCCTATATCTCCTCCCATTACTCCATATTATCTCCCTATATCTCCTCCTATTACTCCATATAACCTCTCCTATATCTCCTCCTATTACTCCATATAACCTCTCCTATATCTCAAACTATTACTCCATATAACCTCTCCTATATCTCAAACTATTACTTCATATAACCTCTCCTATATCTCCTCCTATTACTCCGTATAACCTTCCTATATCTCCTCCTATTACTCCATATAACCTCCCTATATCTCCTCCTATTACTCCATATATGCTCTCCCTATATATCCTCCTATTACTCAATATAACCTCCCTATATCTCCTCCTATTACTTCATTTAACCTCCCTATATCTCCTCTTGTTACTCCATATAACCTCCCCTATATCTCCTCCTATTACTCCATATAACCTCTCCTATATCTTCTCCTATTACTCCATATAACCTCTCCTATATCTCCTCCTATTACTCCATATAACCTCCCTATATCTCCTGCTATTACTCCATATAACCTCCCCTATATCTCCTCCTATTACTCCATATAATCTCTCCTATATCTCCTCCTATTACTCCATATAACCTCCCCTATATCTCCTCCTATTACTCCATATGACCTCTCCTATATCTCCTCCTATTACTCCATATAACCTTCCTTTATCTCCTCCTATTACTCCATATATCCTCACTATATCTCCTCCTATTACTCCATATAACCTCTCCTAACATATCCTCCTATTACTCCATATAACCTCTCCTATATCTCCTCCTATTACTCCATTTAACCTCTCCTATATCTCCTCCTATTACTCCATATAACCTCCCTATATCTCCTCCTATTACTCCATATAACCTCCCTATATCTCCTCCTATTACTTCATATAACCTCTCCTATATCTCCTCCTATTACTCCATAAAACCTCCCTATATCTCCTCCTATTACTCCATATAACCTCCTCTATATCTCCTCCTATTACTCCATATAACCTTCCTATATCTCCTCCTATTACTCCATATAACCTCTCCTATATCTCCTCCTATTACTCCATATAACCTCTCCTATATCTCCTCCTATTACTCCATATAACCTCCCCTTTATCTCCTCCTATTACTCTATATAACCTCTCCTATATCTCCTCCTATTACTCCATATAACCTCCATATATCTCCTCCTATTACTTCATATAACCTCCCTATATCTCCTCCTATTACTCCATATAACCTCTCCTGTATTTTCTCCTATTACTCCATATAACCTCCATATATCTCCTCCTATTACTCCATATAACCTCCCTATATCTCCTCCTATTACTCCATATAACCTCCCTATATCTCCTCCTATTACTCCATATAACCTCCCTATATCTCCTCCTATTACTCTATATAACCTCCTCTATATCTCCTCCTATTACTCCATATAACCTCCCTATATCTCCTCCTATTACTCCATATAACCTCCCTATGTCTCCTCCTATTACTCCATATAACCTCCCTATATCTCCTCCTATTACTCTATATAACCTCCTCTATATCTCCTCCTGTTACTCCATATAACCTCCTCTATATCTTCTCCTATTACTCCATATAACCTCCCTATATCTCCTTCTATTACTCCATATAACCTCCCTATATCTCCTCCTATTACTCCATATAACCTCCCTATATCTCCTCCTATTACTCCATATAACCTCTTCTATATCTACTCCTATTACTCCATATAACCTCCCTATATCTCCTCCTATTACTCCATATAACCTCTTCTATATCTACTCCTATTACTCCATATAACCTCCCTATATCTCCTGCTATTACTCCATATAACCTCTTCTATATCTACTCCTATTACTCCATATAACCTCCCTATATCTCCTCCTATTACTCCATATAACCTCTTCTATATCTACTCCTATTACTCCATATAACCTCCCTATATCTCCTCCTATTACTCCATATAACCTCTTCTATATCTCCTCCTATTACTCCATATAACCTCTTCTATATCTACTCCTATTACTCCATATAACCTCCCTATATCTCCTCCTATTACTCCATATAACCTCTTCTATATCTACTCCTATTACTCCATATAACCTCCCTATATCTCCTCCTATTACTCCATATAACCTCTCCTATATCTCCTCCTATTACTCCATATAACCTACCTATATCTCCTCCTATTACTCCATATAACCTCTCCTATATCTCCTCCTATTACTCCATATAACCTCCTCTATATCTCCTCCTATTACTCCATATAACCTCCCTATATCTCCTCCTATTACTCCATATAACCTGTCCTATATCTCCTCCTATTACTCCATATAACCTCTCCTATATCTCCTCCTATTACTCTATATAACCTCCCCTATATCTCCTCCTATTACTCCATATAACCTCCCTATATCTCCTCCTATTACTCCATATAACCTCCCTATATCTCCTCCTATTACTCCATATAACCTCTCCTATATCTCCTCCTATTACTTCATATAACCTCTCCTATATCTCCTCCTATTACTCCATATAACCTCCCTATATCTCTTCCTATTACTCCATATAACCTCTCCTATATCTCCTCCTATTACTCCATATAACCTCCCTATATCTCCTCCTATTACTCCATATAATCTCCCTATATCTCCTCCTATTACTCCATATAACGTCCCTATATCTCCTCCTATTACTCCATATAACGTCCCTATATCTCCTCCTATTACTCCATATAATCTCCCTATATCTCCTCCTATTACTCCATATAACCTCCCTATATCTCCTCCTATTACTCCATATAATCTCCCTATATCTCCTCCTATTACTCCATATAACCTCTCCTATATCTCCTCCTATTACTCCATATAACCTCTCCTATATCTCCTCCTATTACTCCATATAATCTCCCTATATCTCCTCCTATTACTCCATATAACCTCTCCTATATCTCCTCCTATTACTCCATATAACGTCCCTATATCTCCTCCTATTACTCCATATAATCTCCCTATATCTCCTCCTATTACTCCATATAACCTCTCCTATATCTCCTCCTATTACTCCATATAACCTCTCCTATATCTCCTCCTATTACTCCATATAACCTCCCTATATCTCCTCCTATTACTCCATATAACCTCCTATATCTCCTCCTATTACTCCATATAACCTCTCCTATATCTCCTCCTATTACTCCATATAACCTCTCCTATATCTCCTCCTATTACTCCATATAACCTCTCCTATATCTCCTCCTATTACTCCATATAACCTCTCCTATATCTCCTCGTATTACTCCACATAACCTCCATATATCTCTATCCATTACTTCATAGAATTTCTCCCTGTAGCTACACATTATTTTGTATATCTCCTCATATTAGTATACTATACATTTACTATTTACTCAAATCTCTAAGTATCCATAAATCATTGTAAAATGTCCCATTATTGATATAATGTATTTGTAAAATAGTCATTATTTAGGTTGCTGTCACTTTAATTCAGGAATGGAAAAGAAGTGACAGAACTTCCCAGACTTGTAGAAAAGAGCAGTCTTTTCTGCCTTATGGAAATATATCCACATTTGTTTTCCTTTCGTATCTTTGCTGATGTTAGACATTTAAGTATATGCAAACTGATATGCGCCTTTCTGCTTCCTCAATGTTTATTTTTAAGTTGAGGTCAAACTACTGTATTGTGACTTATTCTTAAATATTTACATGGCCCATATAGGGTTTTCAACTTTATTCTATAAACCATGGATACGATTTAAGCAAACCTTACTTTCATCTATTCTACATGGACTTTCCAATGAGAGAACCGGGAAACACATTCCATAAGCTAATGCTGTGTATTCTAAAGTGCAGCCTTATGGTGACAGTAGTTGTACGTTTATAGTTCTTGATATTACAAATTTTACGTGTCTATTTGCATTTTATCTTTTAAATTTATAAACAGGAAAGTATAAAAAGCTGAATAAAAATGCACGGCCCTTGTATAATTATTATACCAATAAAAATGTTTTAAATATTTTAAATTACTCACACACACACACATATATATATATATATATATATATATATATATATATTGTACTGCATGTAAAGATACATGACTGATTTCTTACGCAGGTGTCCTTATGTCTACCATAATTCCAGATAAATAATCATGGCATATTTTCATAATGTGCATTATATCTCGAATATATAATTATTATGTAAAATGCATTTAGCCAGACATAAATATTTTAAAGCAGAGTATGCACATGGTATTTGTCACAATAGGAACGTCTGTCCTAAATCCTGTCTACCATATGTTGCTATATACTATTACTTTCCTCCTGTATTATCCATAGTACATCACTGCTATATATGGAATAGGCAATCTGATACCAGTAATGATAATTAATAGTAATTAATAGCATGTTAATTCTCGTGTTGTCCTGGCATTTCCACATGGAACTTTTTGGCCCCCATGTCCAAACATTCATATGCAAAGTAAGGAATAGTGACACGTAGTGACCAGCACCTTCCAAAGGACTGTCACCTCTAGATTACAGTCTGAGCACCATGACACAGTAGTACTTTGCTAAAACCGCACATATATAGATATTTACATTGCTAGAGGTGATTCAAACATGTATATTATCCTTTTACATAGCTACTTTATAGGCGCCAAATAAACATGCACTGATGTTATGAGATAGAACGAAATGATCGGTGCCATCAAAAAAGTCAGTCCTTTAGTTACGGGAAGTTATAACAGGTTGTGCACAAATGCTGCCTATTCGCTGCGCCCCTTAATGGTGTACCCCACTCAGCATGCCTACTTATAACTAAGTGGAATTGCCAAATACCTTTACCTGATGATTGGACCTACCAGGACCTCACCTGCAATTATTAAAAGTGTTGTAATCATATTAACCTGCAGAAAATGTTGTAGCCCAAATCATTGTTCTTTAAATAGAAGGTACATATAAGTGACATACATATAACACATGCAAACACATGTATCAAGCACATAAATACATACGCACATACATTTCAAATATGCATAGTCTAAATACCACTGAGTATGCAAGTATACAAAAAATATCACAAGTACATATTTCACTTTTATCAGTAAAAGGAAGTCTGTATTTCTCCATATGCCCGGCCTGTCGTAGGAATCTAGGACCAGGGTAAAGGTCACTCCTACCTGGGGTCTGGCAGTGTTATGCCAACATCAAGCAGAGCCGGGCCAGTTTTAAGGGATATTGGAATAAATCTTCAACCGATTTTTTTTTTACAGTTTTTTGTTGTCCCCTAAGGAAGAGCCACCCACATTATTTTTGCATAAAAAGGGAAAAAAAACCATGATGACTTAATAATATTAAGATGGCACATACCAGTGAGAGAACAGAGGATGACACACTTCTGCCAACGGGTGCAAAAGAGAGAGAGAGAGAAAAAACAGAACCCTTAAGTTTCCAATCAGAGAAAAGTTTTTTAGACTTCTTGTTCGGGGACAAAAAGAAAAGTAAAAAAGAAAGCATAGGAAAAAAAACTAAACAAAGGAATAAAGAAAAAAAGTGACTAAACAGACAGAAAGAGGGGATGTTGCTTAGAGAGAGAGAGTCAGCAGAGAGAAATAGCTTATTGAGGACAATAAATAGAGAGTTAAAAAAAAATGGTGGGAAAAAAAGGCGCCTGGTAAACCTTACATCTCCTGATCCTTTCTCCTCTCCTTGAATTGCTTTTACTCTAACACCCAGTCCGAAATGCAGGGAAGTCAGCGTTGGAACACTGGAATCCTGCCATCTTCTTTGCGAGCCAGCCTGTAGATTTCTCAGCTGCAGTCAGCCTGCAATACACTTTTACAGGAAGGGGGGGACAGAGAGAGTGTGTGCGTGTGTGTGCAAGAGGGAGAGACACCGTGGATGTCTCTTTTTTTTTTTTTTTCCCCAAGTACCGTAAGTTTATTATTTTTCCCCTTCTCTTTTTTTTTTTGCCTTTTTAATTAAGAATCTCAATTTTTTATTTGCTTTATACACCACTTTTCTTCTTTTCTTTTTTTCTTTTTTTTTCACTCGCTTGCCATTTTGGTGCCAGCTCTGATGTTGGCATGAGTTGAACATTTTTTTTTCTTGGCTGGGCTGTCGCTCCCCCCTTTCCCCTTACCCCCAGCTCCTCCACCCCTTCCAAACTCTGTATCTACGCCCTGCCCTCTGTCTCTCTCTCTCTCTCTCTCTCTCTCTCTCCCCCTCTCTCTCTTTCTCTTTTTCTATCCTTTTCTGTGTCTCTCTCTAGCTGCCCACTATTGCACTCAGGCTATCTATGTGTTTCTCTTTAGTTTTTGTTTAGTTCTTTGCCAACTGTCTCTCAGACTTTCCTTGTTTAGTCTCCACGCCTTCTTTCTCTCTCGCTCTCTTTAGTCTGTCTCTTGTCCTATGTTGCCCCCTCATACACATGTGCCTCTCTCTTTAATTCCAAGATGGAGAGAGTGCCAGGCTATAACTGAAGTCGTGATTGAATTATTAATAGGAGAATTAAAGTAGTTTTGACATTGTGTAATCTCCATGTGTGACTCTGTGCCATGGGTAAAACTGGGTGGGTACAGGCTGCACAGGCAGGGAGTTAGTGCCAGGAGCCAGAACTATAGTGAATAAAAAAAAAATAATTCAGACAAACAAAAAGTGCTCGGATAGTAAGGAGGTTGAACCACAAGTAACGTTGATAAGCAAAGCTGAAGTGGAGACGAAGAGATCTGTAACTGGAGAGAAGAGGACGGTGAAGTGGAAAGTTTGAAGTTTTGCCCTTGCAAATAATTGTGTACGCTAAATTAGGCGTAAATAATGCGAGAAGGTAGAAGGAGAGAATTTTGCAGCTGGCTCTGGCTTTGAAGGTGTGTATGTGGGGTAAGGGGACGGTTTAGATGATTTGGGGAGGGGGGAAGGATTTTGGGGGCAAAGTTAAGTCACTTTCCTGCAACCTTAGTTAACCCTTGTGGAATGATGCAGAGGAATGTGGCCGTATAACATGTGATAGAACAGATTAAGGGGACAAAGGTCCCTTGGGTGATATGAAAGGTAGACTACGGCTGTGTGTGAGCTGGGGTGACACACCACCTGGAAACTACATAGTGTATTGTGAAGGGGCGGGGAAAAGAAGAGGGGGGGTTAGGTGAATAGAAGGAAAGGAAGCGAAAGAAGGGGGTTGGCTAATAAAAAGTGAGAGAGGACAGGAACACGGTAGAGTAAACAAAGGCAATGATTTTCTATTTTTTCTGAGAAGGAAATGAATAAGCTCAAAGGGTTGGAGAAGCTAAAATTGCAAAGATACAAGTATATAAGATGAACAATGAGCTGAGTGAGAGAGTGATCTGGAACAAAGGGTCGATATATGAGATAATTGAGAGTATGAGATTAACTAGGTATAGTACTCAGAGGGATTTTATTTTTTGGGGATAGAAGCAGGAGGGGATGAATATTTAGTTTATCCAAACTACTCCAAGAACACAGGAAATGAATGTGCGAGTATTCAGGAAATCAACGTACTGGCTGTAAAATGTGAGTGTATGAGGGAATTATAAACAAATCAAGTATAGAAAGGGAGTATGGGAGTGTGGGACGAGTAAGAATACTCCATGAGTAAGAGAAAGGGGGGGGGGGGGATATGAAAGTAGCTACACATAGAAGTACTGAGCAAAAAAGTACTTGGGAGCATTTCACATGATACTCATTCCAGTATGTGAGCCTAGGATTGTGGAGGGATTTAGAGAACTCTCCACGAGTAAGAGAAAAGGAGAATATGAGAGTAACTGCACTTTGAAGCACTGAACAAATAGTACTTGGGAGCATTTCACATGGTGCTCAGGGAGTATGTGGGCATAGGGGTGTGGGAGGAGTGAGAGTACTCCATCAGTAAGAGAATATGAGAGGAACTACACATACCATGGGCATTTCACATGGTACTTAGGGTGTTTGTGCATGATTGTAAGATTACTACAGAAAATGGTGGGTGCAGCTTGTGTTTATACAGTTTTGTATGATTTAGACATATAGGGGAAGATTTATCATTGGCTTTCTGACATTTTATTGGCTGAAATTTGGTGCAAAATTTTGGCGCAGTTAGTTCTTGCGCAAAACAAATTGCATCATTTCAAAATAGACAACTTTGGCAAAAATGACTGTGAAATGCAGAGCTTTATTCTTGACCGTGCAGGATACAAGATGTATTAACTGCATCTTTATTTTAAAAAGATGCAAAAATAATGCTGAAAAAAAATAAACGCAAGTTCATACCACTTCTGCTTTGCCTTAGAAAAATGACATCCTACAGCAAGTGCTGAGGTGATTTTTAATTTATGTAAAATTGATCAAAGTCTGTGTGCCGTTTTGATAAATTTGGCGCACATGAGCCAAAAAACACAGCAAAAAAAAAAAGACTGTGAGGTTGCTGCAGACAGACACATATTGATAAATCTCCCTCATAGATCTTTATGCATACAGACTGTTTTAATAAAATGTGTTAGCGATGCCCATTGCATCAAATTATTTGTATTTGTAGCTGGAATAATTTGCCACATGTATATAAGCACATTATTTATAAGCACACTTTTTATGCATATGGTCAATAGGGGAGATTTATCAATGTCGGTGTGAGGTAGAAATCATTTCAACCCTGTCAGTGCTTTCTATGTTTTGCATGTCTGTGCAAAATGTATCAACCGTGCGCAAGCTTGTTGATAAATTTTGCTCAAACATAGACATTCCATCATGTTTCTGACACATTGGTATGTGCACTCCTCTGTGTTCTATATTTGCGCAAAATATGTTGCCTTTGCGCAAAGTTTTAATATCTACACAAAAAAATGCTCAATAGTAAATTAGTGTGTAAAGCATTTTTCTTTCTATGGTACACGAGACGCAATGAAAGTCACTGCACAAATATTTGCGCAAAAGAAAATACACACGAAAAAGGCGTAAACTCAGTGAGAAATGTCCCCCAATATGTACATGACAATAGATACGAGTAGATTTTGCAAATGAGAACTTATGAAAATAACACAAAATACAGAAAAAAGCAGTAATAACGTATATGAAGAGTACTTAGTCTGGAATTTATCAAATGATAATGTATGATGTATAAAGGATTTATGATTTTAATTTAACAAGGCCTCTGCAAACTGAAAGGAGCAATCTGATTGGTTGCTATGGGCAACTGGGCCACTTTTCCTTTGCACAGGTTTTGATAAATCTCCCTCACTGAGAGTTTTAAATGATGGCTTTTAATGGTGCATGGACTGCAAAGGATTATGGCTGCAATTCGATCAGTTGTATGGCAGTAACCAGGGTATAGGCACATATTGTGGGGCCTATAAATGTGCTGAGGATAGACAAAATAAGGGTGGTATATCACGGTTTTAGGTCCAGTCACAAAACCCAATATGGGCCAAAAATTAGCCGACTGGAGTCACTATCTGATTCCAGTCAGCTCATTCAAATGAATGTCATACGGGCCAGGGCCAACTGGGATACGGGAGCGCCCGGTTTTCCCATTTCCCAGCCGGATCCGGTCCCCGTATGTGATAAAGGTAGTGTGAACCCAGCCTAATCCGGGAAAAGAACAGTGGTATGAGAAAGCAAGAATATGAAAACAACCATGACAAAGAGTTTATTATTAATAATAATAATAATAATATTTATTTATATAGCACCAGTAGGTTCGGCAGCACTTTACAGTTTTGGGGGTACAAATAAAAACAAATATCAGACATTACATTATTACACACTAAATACTCAAATAGGAGGAATGAGGGCCCTGTTTACAAAATCTTACAGACTATTAGGAATGGAGTTGAGATGTGGTGGCCCAGTACAGGAGTTGTTACCCCGTACCCTTGCTGCCCTGTCAGGCAGCCTCCCTGCAGTGTCCCCTGGGCCCCTCCCGGCATCTGTTCTCTGTAATTGTATATTATCCCCTATGTTATGTAAATAAGAATTTTGTATCTTGAAGAAAGGTTAACATGTGATCACCAGTTGTCATGTGATTGTTACCCAGGAGGTATCAGTGACCAGGTGACTTAAGGGTGACCAATGGGAACCCACCAGAGTCTCCCCCATAAAGACCCTGGGAGAAGTCTCTTCTCTCTCTTAGTTCCTGAGTCTTTGCTGAGGTGCAGTGGAGCCTAAGAGTCTGGAGTCACAGGAGCCTCAAGTCAAGTCTGCAGCCACAAGTTACAAGTCTACAAGTAAGCTAAAGTCACCGCTTAGTCTGTCTCCAGTCAAGTCAGTCACTGTCATCTATTGTCAAGTCAACGTGGCCTGCACTAAATTATCCAAAACCACTGCAAGTCCCAGCAAGCCCTTAAGGTCTCTGAAGTCACTGGTCACCTCCGTGGGCCCTGCTACACTGTATAGACTGTACCATCTGTCACTCAGTAAAGCTACAATTGTCCATAACTTGGCATCTGACTCATTTTTGCCCCGTGCCTAGCCCAGGATCCAGCAGCATACCTTTGCACGATATTGAGGATAAACCACGCCCTGGCATAACAAATACAAGGAGTTAATGCCATCTGCCCCTAGGGTTATTCCATTTGCCCTGCATCACACCCCATTACCACAGAGACAAAAGGCAGAAAGTGCTTTGTATGTACAATGGTCCAACAATGTTTTATAAGTAGGGGAGTTTACATAAAGGTGGGTGAAACAGTCACCAACTAATCTTTGAATGTCTTAATAGCATAGAGCACAGTAGGGAGACTGGTAAACATGGCACTTTTGAGACCCAGAGGTCTCAAAAGAGAGTAAAGTGATGGTAGGGGGGACCATTTAGGAAATATTATAGGCCTACATAAAAAGATGTGTCTTTATGGCACATATAAAACTGTGGATGTAAGCGTACCCGTCAGATCCAACAAAATTATTATTTTATATATATATCACTCAGTACCTAATCCTGACCATGTACATCTAATTTTTATGTGTCTAACACCTTTATTTATTTTTTTTATTACACTTTAAATTTAGCTCACTAGTCTGAATTTCTCTCAAAGGGAGGGGGCGTGGCCTCACTATTCAGGTCTCCGCCCCCTCCCTCAGTATGCTGTCTGCTCACATCTCCCCTAGCATTAGCAAAACTACAACTCCCAGCTTGTCCTCACTGACAGTAGCGGGACACAAGCTGACAGTGGGAGGATTTTTCCTCCAGTTTTGAGACCTGCACTCACAGCTGTCAATCAAGGAAGTGTGTCCATGACATGGGTGATGACGCATGGACACAGCAGGACTAGTATGTGTCCAAGCAGGCAGGGGAGACAGTTGTTTGACTGGCTTTTTCAGTATGAAATACTGAACATTTTCTAATGAAAGCAATAGCAAAACCTATTGGTTATACATGCTTTACAACATATCAAAAGTTTTTGTATCTGACAGTGCCCATTTAACTATAAGTCTGAGGGTTTTGGGTATTGCATTTCAGAGAAATGGTGCACAGTCATGGAATGTATCATTCCATGCATATATTCTGTATTTAGATTTGGCTTGCATACATGCCAATTTATCAAAGTGTCACAGGATATATAATAAATTTGAACCTAAAATGGTTGTCTAATATGTACAGTGGTTGCTTTGAATGGTTAATGGATATGTTCGCTTTTAAGTATGCTCCTCACTGAAGTCAACGTGCGCAAAAGTCTGCATCTTATTAAAAAAAAAAGTTGCATTTCATAAATGCTACTTTTTAAAACTGCTGCTTTTCAGATCATACAACGTTAAAAACTCTGTGTTTGTAGTTATTAGTACTCAGTGACACATTCATTACAGGGGTACTCCCCTGCTCAGCGTTTGGAACAAAATGTTCCGAACGCTTAGAGCCGGAGCGGGGAGCTCGTGACGTCATAGCCCCATCCTCATGACATCACACCCCTTCAATGCAAGTCTATGGGAGGGGGCATGAAAGTCCCCTGAGGTGGCGGGGCATCATGAGAGGGTGGGGCAATGACGTCATGAGCCCCCGGCACCCGCTCTAAGCGTTCGGAACATTTTGTTCCAAATGCTGAGCAGCAGAGTACCCCTTTAAAGTACTCAATTTGTTCAGGAAGATAATTTTGAACTTTAGTTTGTACATGAAAGTTGCGATGAGAAATGCAGGGTTATGGGATGAGTGAGCTTACACATACATAGAAAGTAGGAAAGAGAGAAAAGTATGTGACTAGCTGGTCATAGAATTACTAATGGCTAGAAAATAGTATCAGAGTTTTCCTCGGTTTGTAGGTTGTGCATGAATGTAAATAAAGCCTGTTGGCACATTAATAAACTTTGTTGCAGACATTTTTGATGTAAATATGGATTAAGAAATAATGCATACAATAGACATATTGATAAAACCATAGCTGCTTCTATTTTCATAAAGGGGTACTCCGGCGCTAAGACATCTTATCCCCTATCCAAAGGACAGCTGTCACGCCCCCTCCGTAGGTTTGCATTGAGGGGGCAGAGCGTGACGTCACACGGTGGCGGAGCCGTGATGTCACCATGCTCCGTCCCTGTGATCGCTAGTAATCAGACCCGGAACGAGCATGCTCCGGGGGCTGATTCTAATGGGGTGCGGCGTGGAAGATCACAGGGGTACCCCAGCAGCGGGACCTTTGGATAGGGGATAAGATGTCTTAGCACCAGAGTACCCCTTTAGTGTCTGAAACAAGACAAGGCCTTCATTCCGAGAAGGTTGCAGAGTTGAAAGTGGCCCACATTTTTCAATTTGACTGATTTGCCCCTAGAAACCAATCACAGCTCAACTTTAATTTCTCAAATAGCTCTGGTAAAATAAAAGCTGAGCTTTGATCGTTTGTTATGGATAAATAAGAAATTGTTGTCCTCAGAAAGGCATAAATCTGAGCCATTTACTTTATTGTTGAACAATTTAGGCTTTGGTAAACAGTTTTGTTGCAGCCGATGCTACCTGATGGACCCTGTTGTAGTAGTGCCTGTTGGGTTCTCTTGCACTTGTCTGTCATTGCTATATGCTGCACTACTGTTCCAGTCAAATATGACAGGATCTATGGTGGAGTCTTCACTGTTGAAGACAAATCCTAAGTGTCAAAAATAAATTATATATTTGACACAAAAAAATGTCTTTCCTATATTTCCTATGCCTCATTGAATTTATTCTACCACATAGTGTTTCAAATATGGTAGAGAAGACAGGGTGTCAGAGTATGGTTTAAATATGGAAGAAAAGAATATGTCAATATAGAAGTACGGCCTGAGGCAGCGCCCATTAGCGCGATACAGACCGTGGCTGGCGTCTGAACTCCCCCAATTCCACCTACCGCTTCCCTGCAGAAGACCCCCGATAGGGAACCTTACCTGAGAGCTTAGCCCGAAGGATACAGATCGTAAGTGCTGCGTTTTCCTTTTCTTCACTTTGTCACTATTATTTGAATGCTGTTTTATATGTGATGCACCTTAACAGATCCATACCAGGACACTTTTAACACCTCTCCACCTAATGCTTTATACATGATCATTGCATACCTGTATAGTATTTCATCCAGTGCCAATCTCCTCACAATCTACTTCTGTACTTGTCTCCTGGTTATAGTACAATAACCCCCCGCCCTACGATGGCCCCGACATACAATCATTTAAACATACGATAATTTCTCTCAGAGGCCATCGCATGTTGAAGGCAGCATCAACACACAATGCTTTTGTATGTCGGGGCCATCGCATAAACGGCTATCCGACAGGGCAGACTGCTTCAGCTGCCACCGGATAGCTGTTTACAGTGCCCCGTGTGGTCCGCTGACGATCACTTACCTGTCCTCGGGGCTCCGGCGCGTCCTCTTCGGGATCCCCTGCATCGTCGGCGCTCTCCATCGCTGTCATCACGTCGCTGTGCACGCCGTCCCGTCATCCAATAGGAGCGGCGTGCGGAGCGATGTGATGGCGGCGACGGAGAGCGAGGATGCCGGGGAAGCAGAGGCCTTGCCGGAGCGCCGGGGACACCCCGAGGACGCGGCGACAGCGATGGAGGGCGACATCCAGTGCAGCGGTGACGGTCCGGAGTGGCGGGGACAGGTGAGTATAACCTCCAATACCAGTGGTCTTCAACCTGTCGACCTCCAGATGTTGCAAAACTACAACTCCCAGCATGCCCGGACAGCTGTTGGCTGTCCGGGCATGCTGGATGTTGTAGTTTTGCAACATCTGGAGGTGTGCAGGTTGTAGACCACTGTCCTATACTTTACATTGCACGGATCCCTCAACATACGATGGTTTCAACAAACGATGGTCCATTTGGGACGGATTACCATTGTATGTTGAGGGACCACTGTATTTATATGTAATGAAACACAGACATATATATATATATATATATATACATATATATATATATATATATATATATATATATACACATGAATGAAAGATAGTGTTTGTCATTGGAAATAATAGGGGGTTAAAGTCATAGGGGGTATGAGAATAGTAGTACGGTAGACCATGAACTAAGGCCCACATATATCCAGCAATCCAGCTCAGTTTCCCTCTGGGGCAGTAGAAAAGCACAGGAGGGAAACTGATTATTGAACTGATCCCATTTGTTTGAATGAGACTTTTCAGATTTATCCGACACATCAGTTGGGACAATGGATCGCCGGATGAGGAATGTGTCTTGCAGCGTTTCCCTGTCCAGCCTGGACCCAGATAAATTGAGCGCTGGACCCATAGACAACTGGTGCACTAGGCCATCAGTTGTGGCCAGCTTACTGGCCAGATAGCCAGATAAATGTGAACCCAACCTAAGAAAGAAATATGAGAAATGTGTGAGTATGAATGTGACCATGACATAGAAAAAAAATGATGAATGGAACATTGTGGTCTAGTTATCAGAGTGCTCAAAGAATAGAACCTGCCTGAGTTTGATTGCATTCATGAGTCACTATATATGTATTTAAGAATAAGGGAGTTACCAAAAGTATAATAAATGCCGAACAAATATTATAAATACAGATTAACTAAGGGTAGGAGCTATAGAAGGTTTTAGATGGAGGGTTGGTAATACAGAATATATTATGCAAGAATGTGGAAAGTGAGAGATGTAAAAGCATGTACAGTATCTCAAATAAGTGAGTCCACCCTCACATTTTCTTCTATCTTTTCTTAAGACAACACTGAAGAAATGACCCTCTGCTACAATGTAAAGTAGTGAGTGCACAGCCTGTATAACTGTATTAATGTTGTGTCCCCTCTAAATAACTCAACACACAGCCTTTAAAGGGGTACTATGGTGGAAAACTATTTTTTTTAAATCACCTGGTGCCAGAAAGTTAAACAGATTTGTAAATTACTTCTTTATAAAAATCGTATTCCTTCCAGTACTTATCAGCTGCTATATGCTACAGAGGAAATTATTTTCTGTCTGCCCACAGTGCTCTCCGCTGACACCTCTGTCCATGTCAGGAACTGTCCAGAGCAGGATAGGTTTGCTATGGGGATTTGCTTTTACTCTGTACAGTTCCTGACACGGACAGAGGTGTCGGCAGAGAGCACTGTGGTCAGACAGAAAAGAAATCCAAAAAGAAAAGAAATTCCTCTGTAGCATACAGCAGCTGATAAGTACTGGAAGGATTAAAGCGTACCTGTCAGATCCCACAAAAAAAAACTAAAAACTTTTATATGTTGCTCAGTAATTTATCTTGGTCATGTACATGTACTTTTTATGTCTCTGTCACCCATATTTCACTAAAAAAAATAGCATGTTACAGCTACTCAATCTCTTTTTCATCTTGTCAAAGGTAGGGGGCATGTCCCTCTCTTGCCTACACTGTGATGACTCCTCCTCCTCCCTCATTCTGCTGACTCACTGCTCTTGGGAGCCCTGTTCTATAACCCTTTCCTCTCTGGTTTTATGCTGTACATAGACACACACACACACACTTAATGATTATTGGAGATTGCCTGTACTCTACCACCAAGACAATATTGTGAGTGTATAACTTACATCTTCCTATGTCACTCATGTGTGTCATCCTTAGGCAGTCCTGTAATGCTGAGACTTTTAGTTTTGGAATAGTTGGAAGTACAGTTTTTGGATAACTCTTTTTTTGCAGCAGTGTTGCCTTCAGCTGAGTGCCTACAGCTTTTGCAAAACTACAACTCCCAACATGCCCAGACATCCTTTGTCTGTCCAGGTATGCTTGTAGCTGCAGTTTTGCAACAACTAGAGGCACATGATTGGTAAAGCTCTGTGTTACAGTAGTGTTGTTGCAGGCTGTGTTCCTCCTGCAGCCTCGTCAATCAGCTATCTCGTGTCCATGACCCTTGGACACGCTCATGCTGCTGTGGGACTCATCAGTGTCCCAGGAGGTATGGTAATCCCTAGAGGTGGGATTTTTAAAGGCAGTTTTCTTTAACAAAACGTGAAAATGTTTTAAAGAAGTATATTAGAAAAACTATTGTTTTGCTAAGATGTACAACATATATTTAAGATTTTTTTTAAATAGAAGTAATTTACAAATCTGTTCAACTTTGTGGAACCAGTTGGATAAAAAAAAAATGATAATAATTTGTCCACCAGAGCACCTCTTTAATGTCTAAACCTTGGCAACAAAAGTTAGTACACCCCTAAGTGGAAATGTTCCAATTGGGCCCAAAGTGTCAATATTTTGTGTGTCCACCATTATTCTCAAGCAAAGCTTAAGCCTCTTGGGCATGGAGTTCACTAGAGCTTTACAGGCTTACTTTAGGAGTCCTCTTTCACTCCTCCATGATGACGAAGCTGGTGGAAGTTAGAGTCCTTGCAAACGCCCACATTCCATTTGAGTATGCACCACAGGTGCTCACTAAGGTTTAAGTCTGGAGACATGCTTGGCCAGTCCATCACTATCAGCTTCTTTAGAAAGGCAGTGGTCAGCTCGTGGTTGGAGAGGTATTTCGGGTCGGTATTGTGTGAATACTGCCCTGTGGCCCAGTCTCCGAAGGGAGGGGATCATGCTCTGCTTTTGTATGTCACAGTACACATTGGCATTCATGGTTCCCTCATGCTTCCCAGTGCCAGCAGCCCCAGACCATTACACTTCCACCACAATGCTTGAAAAGATATACCTCACCTGGTTTCCACTACACATGCTTGACATCATCTGAACCTAATAAGCTTATCTTGGTCTCATTAGACCACAGGACATGGTTCTAGTAATCCATGTCTGGTATCCCAGCACCAAAGGCTGCCCTGTGGGCTAAAGATTGCCTCGGGCATTCCTACTGTCTATATGTTGGGCCCACTGCTCCATTGCCTAACCTGTAATAATGTGATTTATTGCTGTCATGTTATGTGTTAATTTATGCTCTGTAAAGAGATTGTGGCAGAGGAATCAGGTGGCCCTGACACCCAATGGGAGACCCCCAAAAATGTAGTGTAGGGGGGGAGGAGAGTTCAGTTAGTGTCTAGTCAGTGTTTAGCTCAGTTGGTGAGGAGCTGCCGTTCAGTTGCAGTTCAATGGTAGCCTAGAGTTTAGTGTGTTCAGAGTGAAGGAGAGTATCTTCCAGCTAGTAAGCTGAGGAGAAGCCTAAGGGTACATTCCCACACGGCGTATTTGCTGCGTATTTGCTGCTGCGTATTTTATTTTCTCTGTTGAAGTCAATGGGTAGGAAAATACGCAGCACCAAATACGCAGCAAAATACGCCGTGTGGGAACGTACCCTAAGGGAGAAGAATTTTGCTACATTCCACAGCCATGCAAAATCTCAGGAAAAGGCCCCTGCGCTCAGGTGAATTGTCAAAGCCTGGCGGTAAGCAAAGCTCTTGGGGAAAATCTCTACTTCAGTCAGTCAAGTTAAGTCTGTCAAGTCAGTGTGTGCTGCAAATAATCTCAAAGCATTTAACAGCCACTACAACTTCCAGCAAGGCATTAGGCTTCCCGGGTTCCACTCTGCCCATCCCTCTGCAACCAAAGTCTGTATTGTTCAAGTTCTGCTACCTTCAGCACAATAAAGAGTCAGTTATCCATAACCTGGCATCAGTATATTTATTATCCTGCACCTGGCCCAGGAGAAGGTGTCGTATCCTTGGACTGTGTAGGTTAAAGGTGCCCTGGCGTCACAAAGTGATACATCTAATCACCCCGAGTCACAAACAGGATCTATACACCCTGCACCTCAGTCATTAGCCCTAGTGGCCGCCACACATGTCCTTAGTGTGCTTGTCTTCAGCAAACTGTTTTCAGGCTTTCTTGTGCATCATTATTAGAAGAGGCTTCCCTTTAGGACAACAGCCATGCAGATCAATTTGATGCAGTGTAAGGCTTATGGGCTGAGCACAGAAAAGCTAACCCCCAACCCCTTGCAATGCTGACAGCACTCATATGTTTATTTTACAAAGACATCCTCTGGATATGATGCTGAGTGCATGCATTAATTTTCTTCGGTCGTCCTTTGTGACGCCTGTTCTGAGTGGAACCTGTGCTGTGAAACCATGGTATGGTTTTGCCCACTATACTGCTGATCAGTTTCAGGATATTGGCACAATCTTCTTATAGCCTAAGCCAAGTGGAGAAACAATTATTTTTCTTTTTTTAAGATCCTCAGAGAGTTCTTTGCCATAAGGTGCCATGTTGAATTTCCAGTATTAGAGAGTGTAAGAGCTATAACACCAAACGTAAGTTATATGCTCCCCCATTCACACCTGAGACCTTGTAACACTAACAAATAACATAAAAGCAGGGAAGGGAAATTGATAATTGGGCCCAATTTGGACATTTTCACTAAGTGGTGTACTTACTTTTGTTGACAAGGTTTAGACATTCATGGCTGTGTGTTAAGTTATTTTTAGAGGACACAACATTAAAGAGTAGCAGAGTGTCATTTCTTCAGTGTTGTGACATGAAAAGATATAAGAAAATATTTACGGACATGTGAGGGGTGTGAGATTCTGTATATGTATTAGAAAGAAATCAACGGTATATATCTATTAATGTAACCAAGGAAAAAATTTTTGATGCATGATATTGACAAGCTAGCTGCAAGAACAGTGAGAGTATAGTGTATGAGTGCAGCAGTAATAAAAAAGAAAGTGTGAGCAAAGTACAAGTGTGTGAAATAAAGTATTTAGAAAAGTGCAAAGAAGAATGATGCAGGGGGTCTTGGAAGGGTGGGGGTGTTAGGGCAGAAGGGGCAGAGGGGTCGGTGGGGTATAAAGGTGTAAAGAAGAATGAGACAGGGGTCTTGGGGGAGGCAGAGGAGTCTGGAGGAGGACTTAGGGGTCAGGAGGGCACAGGAGTGAAATTCAGTCGGCAGAATGGACATCCACCCAAAGAATGAACATGTTCGCTCTTTGGGTGGACATTCATTCTGCAGGTGGAATTCCGCCAGACTGCATTTTCATCTATAGAGACGGCGCACATCCGCGTAGTCCTACCGCAAATAACTTTGGCGGCGCCTGCAGCAAGCAACATTTTGCAAGCTGAATGTCCGCAGTGTGGAGAAGCCTTTAGGGGTATGCAGGAGGAGGGAAATAATTGTGTCTGGGGATTAAAGTGGTTATCCAGGAATAGAGAAACAGGGCTAATTTCTTTCACAAACCACTCCCTGTCTGTCTCCAGATTGGGTGTGGTTCTGCAGCTCAGCTCCATTGAAGTGAATGGAGCCAAGTTGTAATACCACACACAGCCTGGGGACAGACGTCGAGCTGGTTTTGAAAGAAATTAGCTCTGTTTTAATTTCCATGATAACCCCTTTAAGGAGTATGTGGAGAACAGTACAAGGTTAGGATTCTGACAAACCGAAGAAACAGTGTCTGGCAGTATTATTTAGGGGGCATGATGTCTGGCAGGGTTATAATGATTATTGTTGTCATACAAAGATTGACGATCTGCTGACAAAGTCAGGAACCAATGATGTCCAGGCATCAAATTCTGCAGAGGTAAGATGTAGCTGAAAGAAGACACAGCATCTTGACCAGATGAAGAAGAAAAGGACAACAGATATTATTGTGTATTCTCCCTGACTGTCCCATCAGAGCTGTAGTCACTGTAGTTCTGCAGTGATGATGGGTGACAATGTACCCGAATCTGTGGCTCTCCAGATATTACTAAACTACAACTTCCATCATCCCTGAAGCTTTGCAACAGCCGGAGAGCCACTTAGCTGATGTAATGCAGCCCAGAGTATGCAGCCCATTTTATTTTAATGAGTGTCTGACTGCTGTGACCACCAGAGAAAAAAATGGGCTGCATAGTCTAATATGCTCAGGAATTTTCAGGAATCAGTCCAGCCCTGATTTTACATATATTTATATATACACACACGCATACTTGTGCATCCCAATACCTCAGTGTCGATCTCCAACTTCTTTATGCCTCTGGCGGTGCTGGGTTAGTTGGAGAATAGACTGGTGGGTCCCTCTAACATAGCGCCATAGCATTGCATGCCTCCTACCTCCTCCTCCAGTGAGGTGCTTGCATGTGGACTGTGAGCAGCTGCAGCACACGGGATATGATGCTAGGCACCTCATCTCTGATGGAGGAGACCAGGGACGCTCTCTGGATGGAGAGCTGCACAGCTAAATTCTGCTATCTTCGGCTCTTCCATAGAGATATATGGAGGGGGTGAAGCGGCCCTGCTTTGGGCAGGGGTCGTAATGCGCCACTCCAAGCCACTCCAAGGGAGAGCCAGGGGCACCACAGGAGATCGCGGGGGGGGGGGGGGGGGGGGTTGTCCTGTGGGTAGGGGATACTTTTATTTTTGCATGAGACTATTCCTTTTAATGGGAACTCTCGTTAAAACTCGGTGTCTCCCTACTTGTCCAGAGCACATTTTCCCCCATCTTTTGCACAGACTTTGGACTCCTGCTGGCCTGGCAGAAGTAAAAAAGCAGGAAATGCTGAGGAGGGGGGCGCATCCTTATCCAATCTCACACACTGAAATGCTCTGGGCTGTGTGTAGCAGAGTGAGGGAGGAAGTTCTCCCCTGTATAGCTTCAGATGATGTCACGCCTGCTGGGGAATGCCCCTTCCCAGTCTGTGAATCTGACTGAGACTGAGCAGAAAATACAGAGCAATATCAAGGTGGGAAACTAAAAAATAATAAAAATAAAGGCAGGGGGTGTTTTATGATGATTGGGGCAGTGACCTGGGAGGATTATAAAATTTAACAAGATCATGAGAGGTACTCTTTAAGGCAGTACTAGAAAATGGTGACCATACAAAATATTGACACTTTGGGCCCAATTTGGATATTTTCACTTATGGGTGTACTCATTTTTCTTGCCAAGGTTTAGACATTATTTGCTGTGTGTCCAGTTGTTTTGAAGGGATACAACATTAAACACTAAAATGGGGAGTTAGTGTTTTGGGGAATTTGTTGCTTCTTTAACCTCTTAATGACAATGGACGTAAATGTACGTCATGGTGCCGTGGTACTTAACTCACCATGAGGTACATTTAAGCTCCGCCATGACATGACCGCGAGCATCGGGCCAGTGCTTGCGTCATGCGCGGCAGGTTCCGGCTGCTATCAGCAGCCAGGGACCCGCCAGTGATGGCGGACATCTGCGATCGCTCTGATGTCCGCCATTAACCCCTCAGATGCCGTGATCAATACAGATCACGGCATCTGCGGGGATCCGATCATCCAGCAGATGCCGGCAGTCGTAGGCCCCCTCACCTGGCTCCAGCCGTCTCCTGGGGTCTTCTGCTCTGGTCTGAGATCGAGCAGACCAGAGCAGAAGATCACCGAGAACACTGATCAGTGCTATGCTCTATGCATAGCACTGAACAGTATTAGCAATCAAATGATTGCTATAAATAGTCCCCTATGGGGACTATTAAAGTGTAAAAAAAAAGTTACAAAAGTTTGAAAAATCCCCTCTGGTGTAGGATCTTAATGTGACACTTGTAGTCTGTTGCAGGCATCCCCCACCGTATGCATTTTTATGCTGGTGATCACCCTGGGGATCACCCTTAGCAACGGACTACAAGGGTAGGATCTGCTTCCCCAATATATATGCACAACCGCATGTGGGGTTGAGCACCTCCTGCCTGCCAGTTGAGACCATCTCTCGTTATTTAAGTCTTATACTTGGAGATATAAAACTCCACATGTTATGCACCTTTATTACCACTCTAGGTTGCATTCAGGTTCACCTGTGAGGCCGGCATACATACTCAGCCACTTGGGTGGGGCTTATAGCCTGCTTCCCTCCTCCCGTTGTATGTGTGCCCAGTTCACACTGGAGGTAACTGGGAGCAGGCTGTGAGTCGGACCTAATGCTGCCGTAATTGCCCACTGGCCCCTGGTTTTGCTCATCAGGCACAGGTAGGTTAGTGCTAGGTCCCGTGCCACTTGAGAAACCTTGGAGTTGGTGTGCGGGCTCAGGTATGTCCTTCATATAAGGATATACTGGCTAATGTCTCAATCAGTGTTGATGGTTAGCTAATGTCATTGTTACATCTACCACAGTAGTGTACCTAATCCCTGTATGTTAAAAATCCCCTCCCCCCAATAAAAAGGTAAAACGTCAGTTTTTCCCATTTTACCCCCCAAAAAGCGTAACAAAAAGAATTAATACACATATTTGGTATCGCCGCGTGTGTAAAAGTCTGAACTATTAAAATATATATAAAAAAATTATAAAAAAATGAATAAAAAATTTATGAAAAGTAAAACCTAGGCAAAAATGGTACTGATAAAAACTACAGATCATGACACAAAAAAGGAGCCCTACCGCCCCATATAGAGAAAAATGTGAAAGTTATAGGTGGTCAAAATAGGGCAATTTCAAACATGCAAATTTTGTTAAAATGGTTTGAGATTTTTTTTAAGCGGTATAATTATAGAAAATCATATAACATGGGTATCATTTTAATTGTATTGACCCACAGAATAAAGAAAACATGTCATTTTTACCGTAAAGTGTACAGCGTGAAAACAAAACCTTCCAAAATTTGCTAAATTGCAGTTTTCTTTTCAATTTTCCCACATAAATAATATTTGTTTGGTTGCGCCGTACATTTTATAAGTGATGTAATTACAAAGTACAATTAGTGATGCAAAAAACAAGCCCTCATATGGGTCTGTGGATGGAAATATAAAAGAGTTATGATTTTTAGAAGGCGATGAGGAAAAAACGAAAATCAATAATAAAATTGGTCTGGTCCTTAAAGGGGTACTCCGCCCCTAGACATCTTATCTATCCAAAGGATAGGGGATAAGATGTCAGATCGCCACGGTCTCACTGCTGGGGAGCCCCGGGATCGCCGCTGCGGCACGCCGCTATCATTTCTGCACAGAGCAAGTTCGCTCTGCACGTAATGACGGGCAATACAGGGACCAGAGCATCGTTACGTCACTGCTCCGCCCCTCGTGATGTTACGGCCCGCCCCCTCAATACACGTCTATGGGAGGGGGCGTGGCGGTCGTCACGCCCCCTGCCATAGACTTGCATTAAGGGGAGGGGTCGTGATGTCATGAGGGGCGGAGCCATGACATCACGCTGCTCCGTCCCCTGTATCGCCCGTCATCGCCCTTTGGATAGGGGATAAGATGCCTAGGGGCGGAGTACCCCTTTAAGGCCAAAATGGGCCTGGTCCTTAAGGGGTTAAAACTGGTCATAGATAAAAGTAGCAAAAATTAACAACTCTACTATGAAATATAATGAGGTTTATACATATCATTAAAGCGTACCTGTCAGTGCAAAAAATAAGAAATTAAGTGATATGTTACTCAGGACCCAATCCTGATCATGTGCATATAATTTTTATGCGTCTCGGACCTATATATCCAGAGATATAAGCATTTATCTGCTGGTGAGTTACTTTTTCATTGTGCAGGCTGGAGGGGGCGTGTAAGTCTGTCTCCCTCACAGGAGCAAGCCTGGGCAGTCAGCCAATCAGTACTCTCTACTCTGTAACCCTTTCCTCTCTGGTTTAATGCTGTGTCATGTGTCAGAGGAACATACTTGGAGGTTGCCTGCAGTAATCAGAAGACATTATGGTGAATTCATAACAGGATAATATGTATAAATATAAGAATAGATCTTTATAAAATTAGTGCAAGGATTTTGTAGATAAAAGTACAGCATTTTTATGAATACATGTTCTATCTGTTTTATCTTCTCCTAGTAAAGCTGGATGCTAATCAGCATAGCTGTCACTATGTGTGTCATTCATCTTTCACAGACTCCTGAATGTCTGATCAACTTCTTTGTCATTCAGGAGTCCAAGAAAGCTTTGACTATTTCAGCATGCTGGGAGTTGTAGTTTAGTAACAACTGAAGCTGCAGTGTTTGTAAATAACTGTGTTAGAGCAGTGTTGCCTCCAGCTGTTTTAAAACTACAGCTGCCAGCATGTCCACACATCCTTTATCTGTAGTTTTGCATAAACAATAGAAATCTCCTATACTGGATACCGGTATGCTTTACGGACGGTATCCAGTATGCTGTAAAATCTAGACTAGTCTGTCTGGCTAAAAGACAGGCGACCCCTAGTGGCGGCTATTTTGAGCTTGAATTTCAGGTGAAATTTTAAAAATTTTATAACAGGTGTATATTGTGAAATGTCATATTATAATGAGTCCAGCAATATATGAAAAGTTTTTAACAATGACAGTGCCTCTTTAAAGGGTAGCTCCCACCATCATGATTTTTTTTTCTGTCCCTGCCTATTGCCCTTCTATCCCTAACACCCTCCCTGCCTTTATTTTATTTTTTTTACTATTTTTAAAATGGCATTTAGTTTGCCTAGTAGTGTGCAGACTTCCAGGCAGACTTCCCCAGCAGGCACCACGTCACTGATGCCTGCTGGGGTCGGCACTTCCGCCCTTAGTTCTCCTAACAGGGTGCCTCCAGCTGTTTCACCACTACAACTCCCAGCATGCCCTGACATCTATTGGCTGTCAGGGCATAATGGGAGTTGTAGTGGTAAAACAACTGGAGGCACCCAGGACAGGAGTTTCATGGGGGAAGGAGTGAGCCAGGAGCCGATGCGGGAGGGACGGGTGCGGGGGGAGCTTCTTCCTGCCGCTCGGTAAGTAACACCCAAACACCCCCCGCGCCCCCCGTACCTTGCAGCAGTGCCCCCTGTACCTTGCAGCAGCGCCCCCGGTACCTTGCAGCAGCGCCCCCCATCCCCCCCGCACCTTGGAGCAGCGCCCCCCGTACCTTGCAGCAGCACCCCCCGCACCTTGCTGGAGCAGCCGACCCCCCGCGCCACCCGTACCTTGCAGCAGGGCCGTCGGCGAGTGCGGGAAGCCGATGCGCAGCCCTGGCTGTTACTGCGCCTGCGCAAAATTTCGACTGATGTCCTGCCGGAATCAGTCAGAATTTTGCAGTGACGTCGCTCCGCACTGCATTCGGCCACTAGGAGGGCGCCCCCTAGTGGCCGAATTTGAAATTGCTTTTAAAATGTTTTAAAAGCATTTTTTTAAATAAAAGTATGTTAGAGATATGTTGTAGTACTTAAGTACTACAACATATAAAAAATAATTTTTCATGACAGTGCCCATTTAAGCTTGTGGGACTAAAATGATATAGTTCAATTAATAGAAATTGGACCGAATTGTTGTAAATAAAATGTTTTGCTAATGTCTCAATTAAGATTGGCATCCAAGTATAAAGCATGCAAGAAAATATGTGTGGAGCAAACAATATTTACATATATTGGAAAGATTTTCTCTTCTATGTGGCAGATAATGTTATAGTATATTGCTAGGATATGCCATAACATTCTGATGGGTGGGGAAAATAACCTTTGGGACCCCTGTCAATCCTGAAATGAAGGAACTGAGGTCTTCTTGGCAATTGGGGGTGGCCTGGAGTGCCACTGTGCCGGGAACTACAATACTACTCCATTGAAGTGAAAGGGGCTGTGTTGTTGTTCCCTTCACAGCAACTGTCACTTTCTATTGTGGGAAAACAACTACATTTTTGTTAGCATTTTACGCACACACACCTACCGTTTGAGGATGCCCAACAGATGCTCAATAGGGTTTAGATCTGGAGACATGCTCGGCCAGTCCATCACCTTTACCCTCAGCTTCTTTAGCAAGGCAGTGGTGGTCTTGAAGGTGTTTGGGGTCATCATCATGTTGGAATACTGCTCAGTCTCTGAAGGGAGAGGATCATTAAAACTCCTGTAGTTTCTCTAAAAAGGCAAAAGCTTTTTGCTTAGGTAGGTTACAGAGTCTTTCTCACCTGCAACCTCATATGAAATGACTGCACCTAAACCCGCATCAGATGCATCAGTCTGGATCACAAATGTTGTGCTAAAATCAGGTGTTAAAAAAAAAAAAAAAAAAAAACGGATAACGTGCCTCCTAGATCCAAAGCACACTTATTAGGGTTTGCTGTTAACCCCACTGCCTTCACATATTGTAGTACTGCTTGTTCTTTTCGCAAATGAATTTGTCACTGACATTTTTCACTGTAATCCTATTGTCTAAATATGCAAAAGCGAATCTATCATGGGGTTTGGGGACTATATCCATTAATCTTTGTAAAGTTGCCTCAGCCCTTATGTAACCCAAGGGGTAAACAGACATATTTGACGAGACCATCTCAGGTGACAAACATAGTTTTTCCTTAAGCAGTGTCAGAAAGGGGTTTCTGCTACTATCCTATAGTTGGGTCATATGTAGAGGAAAAGTCTACCTTGTCCAAGTCCCTCCATAAATTCATCAAACCCTAAGCATTGGGGATGCTTCAAATTTTTCATTCATCTTACAGAAGTCATAAAAAAAAACAGTAGTGTGCCATCAGGTTTTGGAAACAGGACAGTGGGACTTGACCATTAACTTTTTTTATTCCTCAATAACCCCGAGATCCAAAATCTTTTTGACCTTTTTAGATATGGCTTGTCTGTGAGCTTCTGGCACCCTATATGGTTTCGAATAAACTTGTGCCTGGGGATCAGTGACAGTGTCATATTGTATTACTGGGGTACACCAAGGCAATTCTGAGAACTTGTTAGTATTTCTTCTGGCAATTTTACTAGGAGAGCTCACTGCTGAGCTTTGTGGTACTCTGTTCGGCTACTCTCTTAAAGACCATAATATAGGCTTCCACATGATGTATTCCGTTTGGACACTGCCCAAAAAAAATGACAGACATCATTATTTTGGCTGTGGAATTCCAAGGGCGGAAACTCCTCAGCTAAAATTCCATAGTGTGGACTGTGCTGCTTTATCCCATGACAGCAATGGGATTCTGCAGCACTGGAATTTCCAAATGTAATTTTGAAGCAAAATTACGCTGCATCATATTCTGGGACCCATAACAATGTCCATGGTTGCCGTTTTCTTTGAAACGGCCACCCCCATAGATGATCACTTTTCAATGCAATTTTGAATTGTCTTCTCAAATAGGTTTTGCTGTAAATAATTTTGGGATACATGACTTTTATCACTTTTTACTCCATATTTTGGGGAGGCAAGCTGAATTAAAAGATGTTTTAATTTGTTTTATTACGATATTGCAGTACATTTTAATAGTACTGTACAGATTTTTAGGGAAAATCATACCACACAACCCCCAAAGAGTAAGCAAGGGGTCCAGATTACATAAGAGCCATTATACTGACAGATATAAGTCAGTTAAATGATAATAAGGCTTATTGGCCTATAAACATAAGAGTAGAAATACTGGATTTTAAACCGCAGTCACATTCATTTGATAAATATTTACATAAAAAGGTAGTAAATTTGAGTAGCCATATTAGTCCAGTGATAAAAAAAAAAAAGGTATTACAAGATACTGCAACATTGTTTGATTTGCATCTGCAGAAAAAGGTAAATTTTTATGAGTGGGTACTTTTCAGTAAAAGGGGGTTTTGTATCCCAGACTTAAGCCCTAGATTTTAAGGAAGGCAGGGATATCAATTGTATTTATTTTTCATGGTTTTTTTTTATATGAAATTGGAAACTTTTTTTTAACGTTTAATATTTGCTTATTAATAATACAAACCTTTTTATAAAGCTAACATGTTATGTAGCAATTTACAATATGGATGGAACATATATAGACAAAATCAAACACTATATAGCAATATATTAAAGTGATTATCCAGTAATGGAAAAACAGAGCTAATTTCTACCAAAAACAGCACCCCACCTGTCCTCAGGCATTGCAACTTGGCGACTGAGGACAGGTGTGGTGGTATTGTTTTTGAAGAAATCAGCTATTTTTTTCTAATCCTGGATAATATTAAAATTATCTGTATTCTAAAGTAGATGGGCAATCAGTACAATGGATACCAATTAATTAATTTAGCAGATTTTATGACTCCACCTTGCAACACCCCCTTTTCTAGACATATTTCCTTATTGTCTAATGATGCATAAAAAGTATATAAAACACATAATAACGCTGGTGGTGTATACACATATACACACACGTGTTATATTATATGCAGTAGGTATTTATACAATAAAGGTATAGTCATTTAAAGACTAAAAAGTTTATTTTGCTCCAACACTTAGAGACCAAGGGTGCCCAGTTGCCCAGAAATATTTTTGGGCTGTGCTCACACAAAACATTTTCCTTACTGTGGTTATATGCATTGGTCACATTGATAACCACTTAAATGGTGCGAATTCCTAAAATTGTCCATATGGAAGAAAATGTAGCAGTTAAATAATGATCATAGGCAAACCACAGATGTAAAGATTCACAGCACATACACTCTATATTGGTCCCATTGGCTGGATATGCACAGCTATGGCTTGCCTTATGTGGGCCTCAATAACATGCTTGAAGGATGAGTGACTGAGGAAAAACTAGAGAACAATGAAGTATTTGTGAGGAAATCAAGAACAGTTTAGGAAAGTGAGGATGGTGAAGTGACTGTGTGAGGAGAGCTAAGAGACTAATAAAGTGCTTCAGTAAGATTATTGAATTAATTGTGTGAGGAAAGCTATTGCCGGCCACATGTGACCCTTTATCTTTAACCATTTTGGCTAAGTAACCCAATATAGGAAGATGTGAACTATCCAAATAATTCCCAAGCCTGATACTAATATTATCCTAACCAATCTATGAGCTTATCCAGTAAGTAAGTGCAGTAGGAGGCCATAATGATGCCAGACAAGGTCATGAATGAATGGATCTTGTCTAAGCTTTTCACTTGTTGGTGTATGAGCCTGACAACATGCTACAATCTAGGGTTGGGTGCGATTAACCAGAAAAAGAAATAAAGATAGGCCACATTGTTTATGATAGTTATTTCTCTTCAGTTTATATGGCGGCAATTATCAGTTTTTAATGTTATTGGTGTCCTTAGGACGTTAATAGCATTGAATACAATGGTAAGCATGTAGCTGTGTGCTCACCATTCAGACACGATAACAATGGCACAATAATGACACCCAGCAGAAGAATATCTGAGAGCTTTCGAGGAACAGGAGTAGTATTATTATTTTTTTTATTTTTTTTATTTCCATGGCACAATTTCTTTGGGGGTATACTGCATGGAACACACTGGGGGGCATACTACTTTTTTGGGGGGCACCATAGGTGCATACTACTGTGTGTGGGGCAATATCGTGGCATATTACTGTGTGGAGTGACACTATAGGGGAATATTACTGTATGTGGGGGCACTATAGGGAAATAATACTTTGTGGGGGGAACTATAGGAGCATACTACTGTGTGGGGGCATATTAGTGTGTGTGGGTACTATACGGGCATACTACTGTGTGGGGGCACTATAGGAGCATATTATTGTGTGTGTAGTCACTGTAGGGGCATTATACTGTGCGGGGGCCATAAGAGGCATAGTACTGTGGAGGGACACTAAAGGGGGGGGGGGATTCACTGTGTATGGGCCATAAGGGATGATATTAGGGCTTTGCAATTAATGAGAAATAACCAAAGTCAATGGCATGGCATATAAAAAGGGGGAATGTAAAATAGTGGGTATAACTTTTTAAATCACAGCTATTTTAGGGACAATATATTCAGGAGACCCACTGAACAGTTAGACTTACCGCAATCAGACACTTATCCCTTATTCTGTTGATAAGTAGTTTAACTAAGAATTCCCCTTAACAGTACCGTCTGAGTTTACAAGCCCTCCACAGTATGGAGCAGGGAGGCATATTCACAGGATGATGCTTGCACTACTATGCTTTATTGTGGTAATACTGTGACATAACATATTTTGGGAGTTTTTTTGATGGCCAAAGTCCCTGGATTAGCTGAGTGTTGTCTTGATCAAAGTTTGATAAGCAATTGAAATCAGAGATTATTGAGGTGATTATGTGAGGGAGATGAGGGAGGGGATTTTGCATGAAGATTAGAGAGATGTGTGAAGTGACTGTGTGAAGACAACCAAGCGATGATTGTGTTCACTGAGTGAGAAAAGCTAATGACGACTGTAGTGGTTATGTGAGCATGGAAGAATGAAACGATTGTCCAAAAAAAAAGGAGAAAGAAAAGCAAGACGGTAGTGTGCGGGAAACTGTAGGCGCAAATACAGTGATTATATAAAGAGATACTAGAGAGACCGCTATGTGATTGTGTAAAGACAGCTGAATGTCTGAATAGAGTTAAAGGAAGTGTGAAATGCTGCCATGAGAAGCTGAGCCATGCATTACTTGTGGGAGGAGAGGCTGATGGATGAGTGAAGTTATTAATGGAGAAGAGCTGCAGAATTGGTAAAGTGATTCAATGGGGGAAAGTCCGAGATGAATGAAGAGCATCAAAGACTTTCCAAAAATGAATGCATCACCTTATTTGTATAATTAAAATATTTACCGGTTAGTTTTATTTCTATATGTATATATTTTGTAAAATTTACTATACATGATTATAGGGGCAGCCATCTTTCCTGAGCTGTGGATTGAGATTTTCTTTACAGCATGTATTGGGGTATAATACAGCCTACTGGGGGAGATTTACTAAGACAGGCGTTTCATACTGTCAAAGGTTTTTATTATCGATGAATTGGTCTGCCTGCCCACTAATGGTGTTTTTTTTGTCATGTGGCCATTAGGCTGGTTTCACATATGTCCGGCGTCCTTCATGGGTTAACTCTGGACACAACTGAAAATCTGAATGCATGTGTAGCATCCAGTGTCCATTGTTTCTCCTTGACGGCCAGGGGAACGTAGCTTGTCTGGTGCCGTCCGGCGTGTCAAAGCCATCTGGCGTTCAAACTGAGATGCTGGATGATTGTGAACTGCCCTATTCAACTGAATGGTATCAGTTCTAGCATCAGTTTTCCTCTGGTGCATGCAGGAGGGAAACATTGCCGGACAACTGATATATGTGAAGGAGGCCCTAACCACTTAAGGAAAAAGGGCATACCTGTACACCCTTGTCCCGCTCCCATTTTATGATGGGGGCTCAGGAGCTGAGCCCACATCATAGGGGGGTGGTCTCGGTGGCCATCAGCAGCCGAGACCAGTGGCTAATGCCGGACATCACCGATCGCGGTGATGTGCGGTATTAACCCCTCAGATGCCAGGTTCAAAGTGGATAGTGGCGTATAAAATGTTTAAAAAAAACTTTCTGGTAGCTGATTAGGAACCACTGCAGTTAAAATGCCTCCTCGCCATCTGATCGGTGGCTCAATGCTCCAGGAAGACTCAGAAGCCTGGAGCAATTGAGCACCGATAACACTGATCAATGCTATGCTAAAAAAGTTTTAAAACTTCGGCGCTTGACTGCTCCTGCCTGGATCTCAGGCACGGAGCAGTCATTCGTCAATCGGACACCGAGGAGGCAGGTAAGGGCCCTCCCGGTGTCCTGTAAGCTGTTCGGGACGCCGCGATTTCACCGACCGGGTCACTTTCACTTTCACTTTCACTTTAGAAGCGGCGGTCAGCTTTATCCGCCGCTTCTAAAGGGTTAATACTGCACATCGCCGCGATCGGCGATGTGTGGTATTAGCCGCGGGTCCCGGCCGTTGATGAGTGCCGGGACCGACGCGATGTGATGCGGGATTGCGGCGCGATCCCGCTTCATATCGCGGGAGCCAGCGCAGGACGTAAATATACGTCCTGCGTCTTTAAGGGGTTAAGAACCACGGGCGTATGGGTACGCCCTTGCTCGCTGGTACTTAAGGACCAAGGGCGTGCCTGTACGCCCCTGGGAATTTCGGTCCCCACCGCGTGCCGGGCGGGGACCAGACCGGGTTAAATGCTGATATCTATCAGCAGGCACCCCGTGCAAATGCCCAGGGGGGTCCTGAGACCCCCCATGTCGGCGATGGCCGCATATTGCCAGTGAATTCACACCGGTGATTTCGGGTCATATGGGTCTCTGGTAACCCGGAAAATAAGGGGGATCGGGGTTGTCCAAGACACCCACGATCCCCCTGAAGAGATAGGAGTTAGTTAGTAGGGGTGCCAGCCCTCCTATCCCTGCTATTGGTTGTTCAGAAGCGACGACCAATAGCAGATCGGGGGCAGGGGGGTTAACGTTCGGTTCCCCGATGTGCCACCCACTGTGGTCCGGACAGAACGGGGAACCGACGGTGACTGGCGCCGAAGGTCGACTTACCCATTGGTGGCGGCAGGCGGCGACGACCGGCGGGCGGCGATGATGTGCGGCTGGCTCCCTGCTGCAGACTATGGAAGTCGGTGACTTGCCTAGCAACATCTGGAAGGCTACAGTTTGACACCACCATACAGTGGTCTCTAAACTGTAGCCCTCCAAATGTTGCAAAACTACAACTCCCAGCATGCCCAGACAGCTGTTTGCTGTTTGGGCATTCTGGGATTTTCAGTTATACAACAGCTGGAGGGCTACAGTTTGGAGATCACTGCACACTGGTCTCTAAACTGTGGCCCTCTAGATCTTGCGAAACTACAACTCCTAGCATGCCGACACAGCAGTTTGCTGTCTGGGCATAATGGGATTTGTAGTTTTGCAACATCTGGAGGGCCACAGTTTGGAGATCACTGTGCAGTGGTCTCTAAACTGTAGCCCTCCAGATGTTGCAAAACTGCAAATCCCAGCATGCCCAAACAGCAGACAACTGTCTCGGCATGCTGAGAGTTGTAATTGCGTACCTCCAGCTGTTGCATAACTACATCTCCCAGCATGCTGGGAGTTGTAGTTTTGCAACAGCTGGAGGCACACTGTTTGGAAAATACTGAGTTAGGTATCAAAACCTAACTGAAGGTTTTCCAACCAGTGTGCCTCCAGCTGTTGCAAAACTACAACTCCCAGCATGCAAGGTCTGTCAGTACATGCTGGGAGTTGTAGTTTTGAAACAGCTGGAGGTTTGCCCCCCATGTGAACGTACAGGGTACATTCACACGGGCAGATTTATAGTGAGTTTCTTGCTTCAAGTTTGAGCTGCGGAAAATTTTTCGCCGCAGCGCAAACTCCTAGCGGGAAACTCACCGTAAACCCCCGTCTGTGTGAATGTACCCTAAAAACACTACACTACACTAACACATATTAAAGGGTAAAACACTACATATACACCCCTTACACTGCCCCCCCCCCCCCAATAAAAATGAAAAACGTATCATACGGCAATGTTTCTAAAAAGGAGCCTCCAGCTGTTGCAAAACAACAAAAATTCCAGCATTTCTAGACAGCCACTCACTGTCCAGGAATTTAGCAACAGCTGGAGGCACCCTGTTTGGGAATCACTGGCGTAGAATATCCCTATGTTCACCCCTATGCAATCCCTAATTTAGTCCTCAAATGCGCTCTCTCACTTCAGAGCCCTGTCGTATTTCAAAGAAACAGTTTAGGGCCACATATGGGGTATTTCCGTACTTGGGAGAAATTGCACTACAAATATTGGGGGCTTTTTCTCCTTTTACCCCTTATGAAAAGGAAAAGTTGGGGCCTACACGGAATACCCCATATGTGGGCGTAAAATGCTATGCGGATGCACAACAAGGCTCAGGAGTGAGAGCGCACTATGTACATTTGAGGCCTAAATTGGTGATTTGCACAGGGGTGGCTTATTTTACAGAGGTTCTGACATAAACGCAAAAAAATAAATACCCACATGTGACCCCATTTTGGAAACTACACCCCTCACGGAACGTAACAAGGGGTACAGTGAGCCTTAACACCCCACAGGTGTTTGACGAATTTTCATTAAAGTTGGATGGGAAAATGAAAAAAAAATTTCCACTAAAATGTTGGTTACCCTACATTTTTCATATTCACAAGGGAAAATAGGAAAAAAGCCTCCCAAAATTTGCAACCCCATTTCTTCTGAGTAAGAGCATACCCCATATGTGGATGTAAAGTGCTCTGCGGGCGAACTACAATGCTCAGAAGAGAAGGAGTGCCATTGGGCTTTTGGAGAGAAAATTTGTCCGGAATTGAAAGCCACGTGTGTTTACAAAGCCCCCATAGTGCCAGAACAATGGATCCCCCCACCACATATGACCCAATTTTGGAAACTAAACCCCTCACGTAATGTAATAAGGGGTACAGTGAGCATTTACACCACACAGGTGTCTGACAGATTTTTGGAACAGTGGTCCGTGAAAATGAAAAATAAAATTTTTCATTTGCACAGTCCACTGTTCCAAAGATCTTTCAAATGCCAGTGGGGTGTAAATACTCACCGCAACCCTTATTAAATTCCAAAAGTTTCCAAAATGGGGTCACATGTTCTGGCACCACGGGGGGCTTAGTAAATGCACATGGCCCTGACTTCCATTCCAAACAAATTCCCTCTCCAAATGCTCAATGGCGCTCCTCTTCTGAGCACTGTAGTGCGCCAGCAGAGCACTTTACATCCACATATGGGATATTTTCATACTCCGAAGAAATGGTGTTACAAATTTTGGGGGTCATTTTCTCCTACTACCCATTGTAAAAATGTAAAATTTTGGGAAAAAACTGCATTTTTGTGAAAAAACATTTTTTCATTTACACATCCAACTTTAACAAAAAGTCGTCAAACACCTGTGACGTGTTAAGGCTCACTGTACCCTTTGTTACCTTCCTTGATGGGTTTAGTTTCCAAAATAGTATGCCATGTGTTTTTGTTTTTGCTGTTCTGGCACCATAGGGGCTTCCTAAATGTGACATGCCCCCAAAAACCATTTCAGCAAAATTTGCTTTCCAAAAGCCAAATGTGACTCCTTCTCTTCTGAGCATTGTAGTTCGCCCGCAGAGCATTTTACGTCCTAACATGGGGTATTTCCATATTCAGAAGAGATGGGGTTACAAATTTTGGGGGGGATTTTCTCCCATTACCCTTTGTAAAAATTGTAAATTTGGGAAAAAACTGCACTTTTGTGAAATTTTTTTTTTCATTTACACATCCAACTTTAACAAAAAGTCGTCAAACACTTGTGGGGTGTTAAGGCTCACTGGACTCCTTGTTACGTGCCTTGAGGGGTGTAGTTTCCAAAATAGTATGCCATGTGTTTTTGTTTTTGCTGTTCTGGCACCATAGGGGCTTCCTAAATGTGACATGCCCCCAAAAACCATTTCAGCAAAATTTGCTTTCCAAAAGCCAAATGTGACTCCTTCTCTTCTGAGCATTGTAGTTCGCCCGCAGAGCATTTTACGTGCTAACATGGGGTATTTCCATATTCAGAAGAGATGGGGTTACAAATTTTGGGGGGTATTTTCTCCCATTACCCTTTGTAAAAATGGTAAATTTGGGGAATTTTTTTTTTTTTTAATTTACACATCAGATTTTAACGAAAAGTCATCAAACACCTGTGGGGTGTTAAGGCTCACTTTGGTATAGTTTCCAAAATGGTTTTCCATGTGGGTTTTTTCTGCTGTTCTGGCACCATAGGGGATTCCTAAATGCAACATGCCCCCCAAAAACCACTTCAGCAAAATTCCCTCTCCAAAATCCCATTGTTGCTCCTTCCCTTCTGAGCCCTCTACTGCACCCGCTGAATAACTGACATACACATATGAGGTATTTCCTTACTCGAGAGAAATTGGGTTACAAATATTGGGGGGCTTTTTCTCCTAAATGCAACATGCCCCCCAAAAACCACTTCAGCAAAATTCACTCTCCAAAATCCCATTGTTGCTCCTTCCCTTCTGAGCCCTCTACTGCACCCGCTGAATACCTGACATACACATATGAGGTATTTACTTACTCGAGAGAAATTGGGTTACAAATATTGGGGGGCTTTTTCTCCTATTACCCCTTGTAAAAATTCTAAAACTGGGTCTACAAGAACATGCGAGTGTAAAAAATTAAGATTTTAAATGTTCTACTTCCCTTTGCTGTTATTCCTGTGAAACACCTCAAGGGTTAACACACTTACTGAATGTCATTTTGAATTGGGGTCATTTGTAGGGTATTTTAAATATGAAGGCACTTTAAATCCACTTCAAAACTGAACTGGTCCCTGAAAAATTCAGATTTTGAAAATTTCGTGAAAAATTGGAAAATTGCTGCTGAACTTTGAAGCCCTCTGATGTCTTCCAAAAGTAAAACATGCCATCTTAATGATGCAAACTAAAAATAAAGTAGACATATTGTATATGGGGATCAATATATAATTTATGTGGAACGTCTGTTTTCCTTACAAGCAGAGAGCTTCAAAGTTAGAAAAATGCAAAATTTTCAATCTTTTCATCAAATTTTTGAATTTTTCACAAAGAAATGATGCAAGTATCGACAAAAATTTACCACTAACATAAAGTAGAATATGTCACAAAAAACAATCTTGGAATCAGAATGAAAAGTGAAAGCATTCCAGATTTATTAATGCTTTAAGTGACAGTGGTCAGATGTGCAAAAAACGCTCTGGTCCTTAACCCCTTAAGGACATAGGGCGTATCCATACGCCCCCGTTTCCAAGTCCTTAAGGACCGAGGGCGTATGGATACGCCCTGAGCATTTCCGGCCCCCGCCGCTAGCCGGAGGGGAGCCGGATGCCTGCTGAAATCGTTCAGCAGGCATCCCGGCATATCGCCCAGGGGGGTCATTATGCCCCCCCATGTTGGCGATTGCCGCAGATAGCTGGACAATTCAGTCCAGCGATCTGCGGCGGATTCCGGGTCAATCGGGTCTCCAGTGACCCGATGACCCGGAATTACTGGCTGATCGGGGCCGTCAGAGACGGCCCCGAACAGCCAGAGCCAGCAGGGGTGAGGTGGCACTGGTGCCACCTCACGATCGCCCTGATTCGTCGGCCGCTCTCCCCCCCGACCAATCAGGGCGCCTGCTGCGGGTGTCACTCCCGCAACCCGCTCCGCCCCTCTTCCGGAGGACGTGAGCGGGTGCGGGAAGACGACCCCCGATGCTAGGGACCCCCGATCCCCGGCATCCCTGTTGGGATCGGGGCCCCAGGAGTGACGGTGGCGGCGAGGGACTGACCTGTGCGGCGGCATCGTGGAGCAGCAGCAGGAGGTGAGTGACAGCCTCCTGCTGTTGCTTAGCAATAGCTCCCAGCATGCAAAAAGGGCATGCTGGGAGCTGTAGTTATGCAACAGCAGGAGGCAGACCACCACAACTCCCAGCATGCCCTTATGGGCATGCTGGGACTTGTAGTTTTGCAACAGCTGGAGGCACATTCTTTCTATGGAAAAGTGTACCTTCAGCTGTTGTATAACTACAACTCCCAGCTTCCACAATCAGCTAAAGTGCATGCTGGGAGTTGTAGTGGTGCATCTGGTGGTTGCATAACTACAACTCCCAGCATGCCCGTTGGCTGTCGGTGACTGCTGAGAGTTGTAGTTTTGGAACAGCTGAAGGCACACTGAGTTAAGTAGCAAACCAGTGTGTCTCCAGCTGTTGCATAACTACAATCCCCAGCATCCCCAGCCAATGTAGTATGCCTCCGGCTGTTGCATAACTACAAGACCCAGCATGCCCTTCCGCTGTCTGTACATGCTGGGGGTTGTAGCTTTTGCAACAGCAGAAGGCACACTGGTTGCAAAACACTGAGTTTGTTACCAAACTCGGTGTTTCACAACCTGTGTGTCTCCAGCTGTTGCAAAACTACAACTCCCAGCATGCACTCATAGACCATACATGCTGGGAATTGTAGTTTTGCAACAGCTGGAGGTATTTACCCCCCCCCCCATGTGAACGTACAGGGTACACTCACATGGGCGGAGGATTACAGTAAGTATCCGGCTGCAAGTTGGAGTTGCGGCAAATTTTCAGCAGCTTCTTAAACTGCCAGCGAGAAACTACTGTGAACCCTCCGCCCGTGCGACTGTACCCTAAAAACACTACACTAACACAAAATAAAATAAAAAGTAAAAAACACTACATATACACATACCCCTACACAGCCCCCCTCCCCAATAAAAATGAAAAACGTCTGGTACTCCACTGTTTCCAAAACGGAGCCTCCAGCGGTTGCAAAACTACAACTCCCAGCATCCACTGATAGACCATACATGCTGGGAGTTGTAGTTTTGCAACAGCTGGATGTTTCCCCCCCCCCCCCCCAATCTGAACGTACGGGTACACTCACATGGGCGGAGGATTACAGTAAGTATCCGGCTGCAAGTTTGAGCTGCGGCAAATTTTCTGCTGCAGCTCAAGCTGCCAGCGAGAAACTACTGTGAACCCCCGCCCGTGCGACTGTACCCTAAAAACACTACACTAACACAAAATAAAAAGTAAAAAACACTACATATACACTTACCCCTACACAGCCCCCGTCCCCAATAAAAATGAAAAACGTCTGGTACGCCACTGTTTCCAGAACGGAGCCTCCAGCTGTTGCAAAACAACTACTCCCAGTATTGCTAGATAGCCACTGACTGTCTAGGCATGCTGGGAGTTTTACAACAGCTGGAGGCACCCTGTTTGGGAATCACTGGCGTAGAATACCCCTATGTCCACCCCTATGCAAGTCCCTAATTTAGGCCTCAAATGCACATGGCGCTCTCACTTTGGAGCCCTGTCGTATTTCAAGGCAACAGTTTAGGGTCACATATGGGGTATCGCCGTACTCGGGAGAAATTGGGCTTCAAATTTTGGGGGTGATTTTCTGCTATTACCCTTTTTAAAAATGTAAAATTTTTGGGAAAACAAGCATTTTAGGTAAAAAAAATAATTTTTTTTCACATATGCAAAAGTCGTGAAACACCTGTAGGGTATTAAGGTTCACATTACCCCTTGTTACGTTCCGCGAGGGGTCTAGTTTCCAAAATGGTATGCCATGTGTTTTTTTTTGCTGTTCTGGCACCATAGGGGCTTCCTAAATGCGGCATGCCCCCAGAGCAAAATTTGCTTTCAAAAAGCCAAATGTGACTCCTTCTCTTCTGAGACCTGTAGTGCGCCAGCAGAGCAATTTTCACCCCCATATGGGATATTTTCTGAATCGGGAGAAATTGGGTTTCAAATTTTGGGGGGTATTTTCTGCTATTACCCTTTTTAAAAATGTAAAATTTTTGGGAAAACAAGCATTTTAGGTAAAAAAAAAATTTTTTTTTACATATACAAAAGTCATGAAACACCTGTGGGGTATAAAGGTTCACTTAACCCCTTGTTACGTTCCCCGAGGGGTCTAGTTTCCAAAATGGTATGCCATGTGTTTTTTTTTTTTGCTGTCCTGGCACCATAGGGGCTTCCGAAATGCGGCATGCCCCAGAGCAAAATTTGCTTTCCAAAAGCCAAATGTGACTCCTTCTCTTCTGAGACCTGTAGTGCGCCAGCAGAGCACTTTTCACCCCCATATGGGGTGTTTTCTGAATCGGGAGAAATTGGGCTTCAAATTGTGGGGGGTGTTTTCTGCTATTACCCTTTTTAAAAATGTAAACATTTTGGGAAACCAAGCATTTTAGGTAAAAAAAAATTTTTTTTTCACATATGCAAAAGTCGTGAAACACCTGTAGGGTATTAAGGTTCACATTACCCCTTGTTACGTTCCGCGAGGGGTCTAGTTTCCAAAATGGTATGCCATGTGTTTTTTTTTTGCTGTTCTGGCACCATAGGGGCTTCCTAAATGCGGCATGCCCCCAGAGCAAAATTTGCTTTCAAAAAGCCAAATGTGACTCCTTCTCTTCTGAGACCTGTAGTGCGCCAGCAGAGCAATTTTCACCCCCATATGGGATGTTTTCTGAATCGGGAGAAATTGGGTTTCAAATTTTGGGGGGTATTTTCTGCTATTACCCTTTTTAAAAATGTAAAATTTTTGGGAAACCAAGCATTTTAGGTAAAAAAAAAAATTATTTTTTTTACATATGCAAAAGTCGTGAAACACCTGTAGGGTATTAAGGTTCACTTTACCCCTTGTTACGTTCCCTGAGGGGTCTAGTTTCCAAAATGGTATGCCATGTTTTTTTTTTGCTGTCCTGGCACCATAGGGGCTTCCTAAAGGTGACATGCCCCCCAAAAACCATTTGTCGCTCCTTCCCTTCTGAGCCCTCTACTGCGCCCACTGAACAATTAACATAGACATATGAGGTATGTGCTTACTCGAGAGAAATTGGGTTTCAAATAGAAGTAAAAATGTTGTCCTTTTTATCCCTTGCAAAAATTCAAAAATTGGGTCTACAAGAACATGCGAATGTAAAAAATGAAGATTTTGAATTTTCTCCTTCACTTTGCTGCTATTCCTGTGAAACACCTAAAGGGTTAATACACTTACTGAATATCATTTTGAATACTTTGGGGGGTGTAGTTTTTATAATGGGGTCTTTTATGGGGTATTTCTAATATGAAGACCCTTCAAATCCACTTCAAACCTGAACTGGTCCATGAAAAATAGCGAGTTTGAAAATTTTGTGAAAAATTGTAAAATTGCTGCTGAACTTTGAAGCCCTCTGGTGTCTTCCAAAAGTAAAAACTCATAAATTTTATGATGCAAACATAAAGTAGACATATTGTATATGTGAACCCAAAAAAAAAATTATTTTGAATATCCATTTTCCTTACAAGCAGAGAGCTTCAAAGTTAGAAAAATGCTAAATTTTCATTTTTTTCATCAAATTTGGGGATTTTTCACCAAGAAAGGATGCAAGATACCACAAAATGTTACCACTAAGTTAAAGTAGAATATGTCACGAAAAAACAATCTCGGAATCAGAATGATAACTAAAAGCATTCCAGAGTTATTAATGTTTAAAGTGACAGTGGTCAGAATTGCAAAAAATGCTCTGGTCCTTAAGGTGAAAAAGGGCTCGGTCCTTAAGGGGTTAAAGGGGTACTCCGGTGGAAAACTTTTTTTTTTTTTTTTTTAAATGAACTGGTGCCAGGAAGTTAAACAGATTTGTAAATTACTTCTATTAAAAAATCTTAATCCTTTTAGTACTTTATAGCAGCTGTTTACTATAGAGGAAAATCTTTATTTTTTTATTTCTTTTTTGTGTTGTCCACAGTGCTCTCTGCTGACACCTGATGCCCATATCAGGAACTGTCCAGAAACAGACAGTTCCTGAAATGGACAGAGGTGTCAGCAGAGAGCTCTGTGGACAACACAAAAAAGAAATTCAAAAAGTAAAGAATTTCCTCTGTAGCATACAGCTGCTAAAAAGTACCAAAAGGATTAATATTTTTTAGTAAAAGCAATTTACAAATCCGTTTAACATTCTGGCACCAGTTCATTTAAAAAAAACTAGTTTTCCACTGGAGTAAATATAAAATATGTAAACAAGAATAAACATAAACAATATGGTATTGCCGTGTGCGTAAATGTCCAAACTATAACATCAATTAAACCGCATTGTATTAAAAAATTTATAAAACAATCAAAAAGTCCCATCAAAACAAAAATGGTACTGATAAAAACTAGAGATCATGGTGCAAGCCCTTTTAAAACATGCCAAATTTCGTGCAAAAAGTAAAAAAAATTTAAAGAAGTAAGACAAAATAAATCCTAAATAAGTTGGGTATCATCATATGGACCTACAGAATAAAGATAAAATCATTTTTCACAAAAAGTGCTCTGCTCTGGAGTCTGATGAGGTGCTGTCTGAGGAGTGGCGTGGTACTTGGGGGCTTCTTCTTGGCTGCTGAGGTACTCTACTAGGCTGTGCTGGCCAGGCACAGTCCACCATTGTGTGCTTTGTGGGCGTGGCTTCCTGGTTGCCCTGACGACTCCTGTTGCTGCTCCTGTGTGGCACGCTGTCTCTGCCCTCCTCCATCTTCCTGCTGCTGCACGGAGGCCTTCAGTGTGACGGAGGTGCACACTACCGTCTTGCTTTTCTTTCTCCTTTTTTTTTTGGACAATCGTTTCATTCTTCCATGCTCAAATAACCACTACAGTCGTCATTAGCTTTTCTCACTCAGTGAATACAATCATCGCTTGGTTGTCTTCACACAGTCACTTCACACATCTCTCTAATCTTCAGGATAGAGATGCAATGCTGCGGGCTGTCCGCCTTCTGGGAGAGGTCCGTTTCAACAAGAGCAGAGTGGCCTTTTATCCTGACTTTTTGGTGGAGCTAAGGAAGCAGCACACTATATTTAATGAGGTTGAGGGTTGTGGATGATGCCAGCTTGAAATTCTTCACTTCTCCGGATGAGGCCTTGCACTGAATGGATGCTGCCCCTCCAGTTCGCGCACCTGACTAACTTGTTCCTGCTGCGAACCTTGCGGTCCTCTCGTAACTTTAATGCCTGGAGGCCGTTTTACCTTCTAATACTAAGACTCTGGGTCACTTGAGTGTAGGTCCCTGCTTCTCCACTGTCCTGTTAGGGCTTCCCTAGGTTCCTGCCTCCAATTTAGGGACCTCCGAGTTGGGCCCTGTCTTTAGTGGGCATGGTGGAGTTTCTCCTGTTTTACCGGTTGCTATTGCTATATTTTGTTAGAGGTGTGGGTAAGCTATTGGTAAGTAGTGGGTACTGCTTAGATTCTAGCTTTTGCCTATATTTAAGATTGTTTAGGGTATAGGTCTGCACAAGTTTTATGTAGTGTTAAATAGGGAGTTTTAGGGGATGTTGTTATTTTTTGCTATTGTTTATCTGTTATTGTGTGTTTCTGTGCCGTTTGTCGGTGTGTATGTTGTGTGCCCTGGGGTCCTCCTCCTCCGATGTGGTGAATTAGTGCTGTTTTCTCCTGCTATTGATGGTTTACGGAAGTGTCATGGGGTCACTTAGAGTCTTTAGAGTCTTTAGTTGGAACGTAAAAGTGCTAAGGGCTTCATTCTGAGTTTAAGCAGGCGCTCTGTTTAGATTTTGTTAAACGCCACTCATTATCTGCTTGCAGGAGACCCACCTTATGGGTCAGAAGGTATTGGCGCTAAAAAGGACGTGGGTGGCTAGAGGGTATCATGCCTCCTACTCTATGTCTGCTAGGGGGGTGTCGGTCCTGGTGTCTAAAGTTTTACCTATAGAGGTGTCTCAGGTGGCCTGTGATCATTTTGGTTGTTTTGTCATTCTATGCCAAGGACATATAAAAAAAAAATTCTATACCGATCTAGTATATTGTATATGCCTCCCTGAGGACGGCATTATAATATATATGGAAGAAACGCATCGGTTGTTTAATATATTGGCGGATGTATGACATTGGTGACAAACCCATTGTCACTATCTATCTGTGGCACAGGATGAGCACTAATTGCCTAAGGCATGATTCAGCTCCCTGTGGCCTGTATATACTTATTTTAACTGGTGTTGGTCACTGAACACATACCTGGGGGATTTATTATTCTTTTAATGATCCCAATAAAAGTCATATTATAGGCACTACCCTGAACACACTTATAAATTGTTGTTAATTGATTCTATTATATGCTGGGTGGATTATGTGCCAGAGTGCAGTCTAACGTGGGACCTTACATATCTACATCTAGAGTTTGTCCTACTACCAAATTGCTTAATTTTCCTTCTGACCCAATTCTTTTTGTAGGTGATTTCAATGCCATTCCAGATCTTAGCGTGCATCTTGGCATCTGGCGTTGACTCTCACTGATGTTTGGAGATGGAAGTATCCGACTGACTTTGGCTTCTCCTTTTATTCGTCGGTGCGTAAGTCCTTCTCTCGGATTGACCTCTCCTTTGCCTCGGCTGATTTGCTGCCTCTGGCGAGTGATGTCCTATACATCAGTAGAGGGATCTCAGATCATTCTGCTCTTCTTCTTACCCTTAGATTACGCCCTTCTCCTTCCTCTAAACTTTGGGGCATGCACCCTGGGTGGCTCCAGTTGTCCCGGTTTCTTGGGCTATGGGGGAGGCGCAGGCTGAATATTGGGCTAACAATGAGGATCATCCTGATGTCCTCACTCAGTGGTATGCTTATAAGGTGACCATGAGAGGGGCTATCATTGCTGGGGTTGCGGGTCAGAGGGCCTCTAACACTTCTAGGGAGCGAGCACTGCAGACAGAGATTAAGGTGTTGGAGGCTGCTGTAGTTCGGGATCCTTCTCCACAGGCTGAGCAGGCATGGGCTAAGGCTCAGAGGTCTTTATTAATTCTACAGAAGGACAGGATTCAGTTGAAGTTGGCAGTTAGGGAGGCAGCTCTGTTTGAGTTTGGCCTACTTGGCTAAAGAGAGCAGGCCGGTGTCCTCCATATCTTGTATCCGAAGGCTGGATGGGACATTGGGTCAGGACCCGGTTGTTATTAATGGGGTTTTTAAAGGGGTTATCCACCATAAGGGGATTTTAGTACGTACCTGGCAGACAGTAATGGACATGCTTAGGAAGGATCTGCGCTTGTCTTGGGCTATGTTGTGAGATTACCATAACACTGTGGCTAGCTTTTTGTGAACTAGTTTTTCCTGTTTGACTTATGTTTTTTTGACTACAAATCCCACAATGCCATTTTCCTCCCTCCGACACATCAGCCACCGCACCCATTGAAACAAAAGACCTGTGGTTTTCAATCAGGGTGCCTACAGCTGTTCATTAGTTGCAGATTGATCCCTCCACCCTTTGAAGCAGACAGGCTCCCTGTCATCAGCTGACTAGTGCGTCAAGTCTCGGCCGCATTGCAAGCAGGGAAAAATCTGAGACAACAGTCAATTTGTATGCTGATAAAAATAAAAATTGGAGTGAAAATCACAGAAGAATTGTGAGAAAACTGTTGCACACAGGTACAGACACTATATTATGAACAACACTAACTTTACAACTCCTGTAGCATAGTCAAATTAAAAAATTCCTGGAATACCCCCTTAAGGCCTTTTACAGTGATTTATACTCTTACTCTAGGGCTCCAGTTGGTTTGGGTTCCTTTTTAACAGGTCTTCCTCTTTTCCCTCTTACTCCCTCCCAGGCTACGGCCCTAGATGCTCCTTTTACGGTTGAGGAGGTGTCCCAGGCTATCAAGGAATTGCCCTCGGGGAAGACTCACAGTTTGGATGGGATGGTGGGGACCTGATATGGGTTGAACGAGGAGAAATTGATTCCTATTCTGCTAAAATTATATAATGCTGCTTATGAGCTGTGAAGGCTCCCTTAATCTATGAGGGAGGCCTTAATTGTTGTTATCCTTAAGCCCGGGAAGGATCCGATTCTGCCGGACTCTTACCATCCTATCTCCCTTTTAAACATTTATATCAAAATTCTGGCTTAAATACTTGCTAATAGGCTTAAGGGGGTCATCACTTTCCTCGTTCACCCTGATCAGACGGGTTTTATGCCAGGGAGAGCTACGGATGTTAATGTTAAGCGCCTTCAGCTTAATCTTTCCGCCTCGTGGGGTGACGCATCTGCAGGCTTTGTGGCCAGTTTGGATGTGTCTAAGGCATTCTACTCTGTTGAATGGCGATATCTTTGGAGTCTACTGCATGCCCTCCGATTCAGACTTCACTTTGGGAATTGGGTCAGGTTGCTTTATCACCAGCCTAGGGCTCGCATACGTACTAATTTCGATATCTCTGACTCTTTTCTTCTGGGCAGGGGTACCCGGCAAGGCTGTCCCTTGTCGCATTTCTTGTTTGCTCTGGCAGTGGAACCGTTGGAGTGCTTACTTTAGGTATCTCCAACTGAGACATGCGATCCAGGCACAGTTTGGCTCTGTGGTTGTGACTCCTGCTTTTTCTGATGTAGAGCTGTTGTTGGGTACCACCGACCTCTCCAAACCCGCTTACACATGCATATGCCTTACTTCAATCTGTGGAGCCTGATCCTTTTGCCTTGGCTTATCCTAAGTGGGTGGAGGATATTCTGGCCCTCTCAGAGGAGCAGTGGAAGGAAGTTGTGATGTCATACTATCCTACTTACCTTGATCTTCTGATCCAGTTTCGTCTCATACTTCGCCTATACTATACGCCTGTTCGTTTATTTCGTATAGGCGTTTCACCTTCTGATAGTTGTTTCTGGTGTAATGCGCAGAGGGGCTTGCTTTTACACACCATGTGGGACTGTCCTTGTGTGGTTCCCTTTTGGAGAGGAGTATTACAATTTCTGGAGGACCACCTTGAGTTCCCGTTTGTATATGCTCTTGAGTTGGGTTTGTTTGGGGTAATTAACCTGTTGGGGACAAAGGGCGTATGCATATGCCCTTGCGTCCTGGTACTTAAGGACAAAGGGCATATCCATACGCCAGTAGGAACTTCGGTCCCCGCCGCACGGCGGGGACCGGACCAGGGTGACTGCTGATATCGATCCGCAGGCACCCCGCGCAAATGCCCAGGGGGGTCATCAGTCGGTCCCATGTCGGCGATCAGCGCAAATCGCAAGTGAATTCACACTTGCGATTTGCGCCGATTCCGGGTCATACGGGATCTATGGTGACCCGGAATATAAGGGGGATCGCGGTTGTCTAAGACACCTATGATCACTCTGAAGGGATAGGAGTGAGGTGGCAGGTGCCACCCCTCCTATCCCTGCTATTGGTCGTCAGAAGCGACGACCAATAGCAGATCGGGGCGGGGGTGACTTTAGTTTTCCCCATCCTGCCCCCCCCCCCCCACAATAGGTGGGGCAGAACGGGGAACTGAAGGGGACCAGGCACCGAAGATCCACTTACCCATCCGACGGTAATCGGCGGGTGGCGATGTCGTGTGGCAGAAGAGGACGGCTCCCTGGATCCTACGGAAGCCGGTAAGTTGCCTAGCAACTTCTGGAGGGCTACAGTTTGAGACCACTATACAGTGGTCTCTAAACTGTATCCCTCCAGATCTTGCAAAACTACAACTCCCAGCATGCCTAGACAGCTGTTTGGGCATGCTGGAATATGTAGTTTTGCAACAGCTGGAGGGCTACAGTTTGAGACCACTATATAGTGGTCTCTAAACTGTATCCCTCCAGATCTTGCAAAACAACAAATCCTAGCATGCCCAAACAGCTGTTTGCTGTCTGGGCATGCTGGGATTTGTAGTTTTGCAACATCTGGAGGTCCACAGTTTGGAGATCACTGTGCAGTGGTCTATAAACTGTAGCCCTCCTGATGTTGCAAAACTGCAAATCCCAGCATGCCCAAACAGCAAACAGCTGTCTCGGCATGCTGGGAGTTGTAGTTGCGTACCTCCAGCTGTTGCATAACTACATCTCCCAGCATGCCCTTTGGCGATCAGTACATGCTGAGAGTTGTAGTTTTGCAACAGCTGGAGGCACACTGGTTGGAAAATACTGAGTTATGTAACAGAACCTAACTGAATGTTTTCCAATCAGTGTGCCTCCAGCTGTTGCAAAAGTAACAACTCCCAGCATACAAGAACTGTCAGTAGACGCTGGGAGTTGTAGTTTTGCAACAGCTGGAGGCACACTGGTTGGAAAATACTGAGTTAGGTAACAGAACCTAACTGAAGGTTTTCCAACCAGTGTGCCTCCGGCTGTTGCAAAAGTACAGCTCCCAGCATGCACGGTCTCTCAGTACATGCTGGGAGTTTTAGTATTGAAACAGCTGGAGGTTTGCCCCCCCATGTGAACGTACAGGGTACATTCACACGGGCAGGTTTACAGTAAGTTTCCTGCTTCAAGTTTGGGCTGTGGCAAAATTTTCGCTGCAGCGCAAACTCCTAGCGGAAAACTCACCGTAACACGCCAATGCGAATGTACCCTAAAAACACTACACTACACTAGTGTTGCTCGCGAATATTCACAATTCGAATATTATTCGTGAATATCGCATATTCGCGAATTCGCGAATTTCGCGAATATAGCGCTATATATTCGTAATTCCGAATATTCGTTTTTTTTTTTTTTTTTTTTTTTTCACAGCACACATCACAGTGATCACCCCTCTCTGCTTCCAGCTTGTGTGGTGTAAAGAAGGCTCCAATACTACTGTGTGAGACTGCCGGACGTAAATTCGCATATGCGAAAATTAGCATATGCTAATCTTCGCATATGCGAATTTTCGTGTATGTTAATTTTGTATATGCTAATTTTCGTATATGTTAATTTTCGCATACGCGAATGTTCGCATATGCGAAAATAAAACGAGAATATTACGAATATGCGAATATTCGCGAATATATGACGAATATTCGTCCATATATTCGCGAATATTCGCGAATTCGAATATGGCCTATGCCGCTCAACACTACACTACACTACTGTAACACATAATAAAGGGTAAAACACTACATAAACACCCCCTTACATTGTCCCCCCAATAAAAATGAAAAACATATTGTACGGCAGTGTTTCCAAAACGGAGCCTCCAGCTGTTGCAAAACAACAACTCCCAGCATTTCTGGACAGCCACTGACTGTCCAGGCATGCTGGGAGTTTAGCAACAGCTGGAGGCACCCTGTTAGGGGTATTCTACGCCAGTGATTCCCAATGTCCACCCCTATGCAATCCCTAATTTAGCCCTCATTTATCCCTAATTTAGGCACTCTCTCACCTCAGAGCCCTGTCGTATTTCAAGGAAACTGTTTAGGGCCACATATGGGGTATTTCCAAACTCGGGAGAAATTGCACTACAAATTTTGGGGGCTTTTTCTCCTTTTGGACAATAGAAGGCGTCCAGCACCAAGAAGGCAGGTAAAATCGTGCTTCATTAGAGGTACAGAAAATAACAAAACAGCATAAAAGGAGCGTAGTGCCTACGCGTTTCGGGACGGTGTGCCCTTAGTCATGGCATAAAACATAGCAACACTGTGACCCTTTTAAAGCAGAACACATTATGGTCACATGATCGTAACTGCAGTGGCTGATTTTACAGCGGTTCTGACATAAACGCAAAAACATAAATACCCACATGGGACCCCATTTTGGAAACTACATCCCTCACGCAACGTGACAAGGGGTATAGTGAGCCTTAACACCCCACAGGTGTTTGACGAATTTTCATTAAATTTTGATGGGAAAATGAAAAAAAAAATGTTTTTCACTAAAATGCTGGTGTTACCCTAAATTTTTCATTTTCACAAGGGAAAATATGAAAAAAAGCCCCCCAAAATTTGTAACCCCATTTCTTCTGAGTAAGAAAATACCCCATATGTGGATGTAAAGTTCTCTGCGGGCAAACTACAATGCTCAGTAGAGAAGGAGTGCCATTGGGATTTTGAATAGAAAATTTGTCCGGAATTGAAGGCCATGTGTGTTTACAAAGCCCCCATAGTGCCAGAACAATGGACCCCCCCACAAGTGACCCCATTTTGGAAACTACACCCCTCATGTAATGTAATAAGGGGTACAGTGAGCATTTACGCCCCACAGGTGTCTGACAGATTTTTGGAATAGTGGTCCGTGAAAATGAAAAATGTTATTTTTCATTTGCACAGCCCACTGTTCCAAAGATCTGTCAAACGCCAGTGGGGTGTAAATACTCACTGCACCCCTTATTAAAATCTGTGAGGGGTGTAGTTTCCAAAATGGGGTCACATGTGGGGGGGTCCACTGTTCTGACACCACAGGGGGGCTTTGCACATGGCCCCTGACTACCATTCCAAACGAATTCTCTTTCCAAAAGCTCAATGGCGCTCCTCCTCTTCTGAGCTTTGTAGTTCACCAGCAGAGCACTTGACGTCCACACATGGGGTATTTCCATACTCAGAAGAAATGGGGTTACAAAATTTGGGGGTCATTTTCTCCTATTACCCCTTGTAAAAATGTAACATTTTGGGGAAAAAACTGCATTTTAGTAAAAAAATAAATGCTTTTCATTTACACATCCAACTTTAACAAAAAGTCATCAAACACCTGTGAGTAGTTAAGGCTCACTGTACCCCTTGTTATGTTCCTTAAGGGGTGTAGTTTCCAAAATAGTATGCCATGTGTTTTTTTTTTTTTTTTTTGCTGTTCTGGGGCTTCCTAATGCCCCCCAAAAACCATTTCAGAAAAATTCACTCTCCAAAATCCCATTGTTGCTCCTTCCCTTCTGAGCCCTCTACTGTGCCTGCCGAACACTTGACATACACATATGAGGTATTTCCTTACATGAGAGAAATTGGGTTAAAAATTTGGGGGGGGGGGGGGGCATTTCTCCTATTACCACTTGTAAAAATTAAAAAAAACTGGGTCTACAAGAACGTGCGAGTGTAAAAAATGAAGATTTTGAATTTTCTCCTTCACTTTGCTGCTATTCCTGTGAAACATCTAAAGGGTTAACACACTTACTGAATGTAATTTTAGATACTTTGAGGGGTGCAGTTTTTATAATTGGGTCATTTGTGGGGTATTTCTAATATGAAGGCCCTTCAAATCCACTTCAAAACTGAACTGGTCCCTGAAAAATTCAGATTTTAAAAATTTTGTGAAAAATTGGAAAATTGCTGCTAAACTTTAAAGCCCTCTGATGTCTTCCAAAAGTAAAAACATGTCAATTTTATGATGCAAATATAAAGTAGACATATTGCATATGTGAATCAATATATAATTTATTTGGAATGTCTATTTTCCTTACAAGCAGAGAGCTTCAAAGTTAGAAAAATGCAACATTTTTCAAATTTTCATCAAATTTTTGAATTTTTCACCAAGAAATGATGCAAGTATCGACGAAAATTTAGCACTACCATAAAGTAGAATATGTCACGAAAAAACAATCTCGGAATCAAATTTATAAGTAAAAGCATCCCAGAGTTATTAATGCTTAAAATGACAGTGGTCGGATTTGCAAAAAATGCTCCCGTCCTTAGGGTCATAATGGGCTCCGTCCCCAAGGGGTTAATGGGCTGGTGTCTGGTTCTCATAGGCATCTTATGTCTGGAATACTAGAGAATATTTTTTCATTGTTGTATAAATCTCCATGACATTTAAAATGTTTTCCTTTATATAAATAGGGCAGATTATTGGTATGAGTGCTCCCTATCATTCACATCACCTAATTATATTTCTATGTAAACTTCTGATAAAATAGCACTTACATATGTTTTACTGGGATTGGACAATTAAAGGGCTTATCCAGTGATTTTTATTTTTGTATTCTATCTAGGCTGGCGCAATAAAAATAATAAACTTTAACTTACCTTTTGACAATCCTCCGGTGCCACTGGAATAACTTTCTCGTCCACCAGCCTCAGGCTTCTTCTGGCATCTCGTGCCTGACACATAACACTGAACGGAGCTAATCGGTGGCTGCAGCGATGTCCCCTCTGACCTAGTGATAGACTAAGCAGCATGTCATGTAACGGGCACCGCCCAGCCTTCTTCCTGGTGTCCAGGCCCGTTGCATTACACTGTCACTCATCCTAACAACAGTCGAGGCCTTGGTTGGTCATTAGCTCAGTTCAGTGCTATGTGTCCGGCACCAGAAGTCAAAAGAAGACCAGAGCTGAATACAGGAAACCAATTCCAGCGGCATCGGGAGAGTGGCAAAAGTTACATTTGTGCAGCCCAGGAAGAATGCTAAATATTTTTTTTTTTTTTTAAATCACTGCATAACCCCTTTAAAAACTGTTATTACATATTAATTATATTAAAATCTTTGGGATTGCCAAAGAGAACAGAATAGAACTCAGCTTTCTTCATCAGTCTTAGGCTGGGTTCACATACAGTCATGGTCATGAATGTTTGCACCCCTGAAATTTTTCAAGAAAATGAAGTATTTCTCACAGAAAAGGATTGCAGTAACACATTTTGCTATAAACATGTTTATTCCCTTTGTGTGTATTGGAACTAAACCAAAAAAGGGAGGAAAAGAAGCAAATTGGACATAATGTCACACCAAACTCCAAAAATGGGCTGGACAAAATTATTGGCACCCAATAATTAATATTTGGTTGCACACACTTTGGAAAAAATTACTGAAATCATTGGCTTCCTATAACCATCAATAAGCTTCTTACACCTCTCAGACGGAATGTTGGACCACTCTTCCTTTGCAAACTGCTCCAGGTCTCTCTTATTGGAAGGCGCCTTTTCCCAACAGCAATTTTAAGATCTCTCCACAGGTGTTCAATGGGATTTAGATCTGGACTCATTGCTGCCACTTCAGAACTCTCCAGCACTTTGTTGCCATCCATTTCTGGGTGCTTTTTGACGTATGTTTGGGGTCATTGGAAGACCCAAGATCTCGGACACAAACCCAGCTTTCTGACACTGGGCTGTACTGCACGACCCAAAATCCATTGGTAATCCTCAGATTTCATGATGCCTTGTAAACATTCAAGGCACCCAGTACCAGAGGAAGCAAAACAACCCCAAAACATCATTGAACCTCCACCATATTTCACTGTAGGTGCTGTGTTCTTTTCTTTGTATGCCACATTCCATTTTCGGTAAACAGTAGAATGATGTGCTTTACCAAAAAGCTTTATCTTGGTCTCATCTGTCCACAAGACGTTTTTCCCAGAATGATTTTGGCTTACTCAAGTTCATTTTGGGAAAATGTAGTCTTGCTTTTTAATGTCTCTGTGTCAGCAGTGGGGTGCTCCTGTGGGGTACTCCGAACTATCCGTCATATAAATGTTGACGGATAGTTTGCATTGACACTGATGCTCCCTGAGGACAGCTTGAATATCTTTGGAACTTGTTTGGAGCTGCTTACCCACCATCCAGACTATCCTGCATTGACTCCTTTCATCTATTTTCCTCTTCCATCCATGCCCAGGGAGATTAGCTTCAGTGCCATGGGTTGCAAACTTCTTGATAATGTTGTGCACTGTTGACAAAGGCAAATCTAGATCTCTGGAGATGGACTTGTAACCTTGAGATTGTTGATATTTTTCTACAATTTTGGTTCTCAAGTCCTCAGACAGTTCTCTTCTCTTTCTGTTGTCCATGCTTAGTGTGGCAAACACAGACACACAATGCAAAGACTAAGTGAACTTCTCTCCTATTTATCTGCTTTCAGGTGTGATTTTTATATTGCCCACACCTGTTACTTGCCCCAGGTGAGTTTAATGGAGCATCACATGCTTGAAACGATCTTATTTTTCAACAATTTTGAAATGGTGCCAATAATTTTCTCCAGCCCATTTTTGGAGTTTGGTGACATTATGTCCAATTTTCTGTTTTTTCCTCCCTTTTTTGGTTTAGTTCCAATACACACAAAGGGAATAAACATGTGTATAGCAAAACATGTGTTACTGCAATCCTTTTCTGTGAGAAATACTTCATTTTCTTGAAAAATTTCAGGGCTGCCAACATTTACGGCCATGACTGTATATCAGGCTTCTGGCCGTTTACCCCTCGGCGTGCTCCGGAGGGAAAATTGATGCTAGAACTGGTCCCATTCACTTAAAGAATAGCTATCACTAAATAAAATTTCCCTATTCCCCCTCCCCATCTGTCCCTGACCCTAACTACATCTATCCCTGTCTGAATTTCTGCCCAAATCCCCATAAAAATACCTTTGGAAAAACGGCTGCAGGAGCTCAGAGTTGAGCTATCTGGTGAGGGCAGGAAGTGGGCGGCCCCGGCAGGTGCGACGTCATCTGAAGCCTGGCCGGGGCTCTCTTCCGCCCGTCTCCTCTCTCTTTCCTGCAGCTCGCGTGCTGCAATGAATGAGGAGAGGGAGATGCAGGGGGCGGGGATATTAAAATTTTGCGCGCCGTGCGCACATGATCGCTGTACTCACTCTCTGCCTGTATAGGAAACAGGCAGAGAGCGAGCACAGTGCTTGTGTGTGCGTGGCGCGCGAAATTTAAATATCCCCGCTTCGGACCACGCTGGGCCACGTTGCCGGGCCAGCGTTGGTCCAAACGTGCTGAACGTCACGGGAGGAAAAGTAATCCTGAGCCATATAGGGTGACACCTAGTGGCCAGGTTTACAAACGTAAAAAACACATATAAAACATGATTTAAAAAAAAAAAAAAAAATCATAACTCTTTCAATTTTGCACCTAAAAATCTGTATTATGGCGTATTTTTTACGCCACCAATTCTACTTTGTAATGACATCAGTCATTGTACCCAAAAATCTTCGGCGAAACAGAAAAAAAATCATTGTGCGACAAAAAAAATTTTTAAGTGCCATTTTGTAACTTTTGGGGGCTTCCGTTTCTACGTAGTACATTTTTTGTTAAAAATGACACCTTTTCTTTATTCTCTAGGTCCATATGGTTAAAATGATACCATACTTGTATAGGCTTGATTTTGTATTACTACTGAAAAAATAATCATAAATACATGCAGGAAAATTTATATGTTTAAAATTGTCATTTTCTGAGCCCTATAACTTTTTTTTTTCCATGTTCAGGGGGCTATGAGGGCTCATTTTTTGCGCCGTGATCTGAAGTTTTTGTCGGTACCATTTTTGCATTGATCGGACTTTTTGATCGCTTTTTATTCATCTTTTCATGATATAAAAAGTGACCAAAAATACTCTATTTTGGACTTTTGAATTTTTTTGCGTGTACGCCATTGACCGTTCGGTTTAAAAAGCGTTATATTTTTTATTATTCGGACATTTCCGCACACGGCGATACCACATATGTTTATTTTTATTTACACTGTTTTTTTTTTTTTTTTATTCTTGGAAATGCCAGGTGATTCAAACTTTTATTAGGGGAAGGGATCATTGAAAGGCTTAATTATTTTTTTTACACTTTTCTTATGCCATATTATAGCCCCCAGGGGGGGCTATAACATTGCGTGTACTGATCTTTACCACTGATTGATGCATTTCCATAGGAATGCATCAATCAGTGTTTTCGGCGATTGAATGCTCAAGCCTGGATCTCAGGCTTGAAGCATTCATTCGCCGATCGTACTGCAGGAAGGAAGGTAAGAGACCTTCCTCCTGAAGTACAGCTGTTCGGGATGCCGCGATTATACCTCGGCGATCCCGAACAGCTCCCTGAGCTAACCGGCACATTTTACTTTCACTTTTAGCCGCGCGGCTCAGCTTTGAGCGCGCGGCTAAAGGGTTAATAGGGCGCGGCACCGCGATCAGTGCCGTGCGCTGTTAGCGGCGGGTCCTGGCTTCACTATGATGCCGGGCCCACCGTGATATGATGCGGGGTTACCGTGTAACCCCGCATTATATCACGGAAGCGGGACTAGGGGCGTAAGTATATGCCCTTGGTCATTTACAGGTTAAAGGGGTACTCCGCTAGAAAAAAAAAATTTTTAATCAACTGGTGCAAGAAAGTTAAACAGATTTGTAAATTACTTTTATTAAATAATCTTAATCCTTCCAGTACTTATTAGCTGCTTAATACTACAGAGGAAATTCTTTTCTTTTTGGAACACAGAGCTCTCTGCTTACATCATGACCACAGTGCTCTCTGGTGACATCTCTGTCCATTTTAAGAACCGTCCAGAATAGGAGAAAATCCCCATAGCAAATATATGCTGCTCTGGACAGTTCCTAAAATGGACAGAGATGTCAGCAGAGATCACTGTGGTCATGATGTCAGCAGAAAGCTCTGTGTTCCAAAAAGAAAATAATTTCCTCTGTATTATTCATCAGTAAATAAGTACTAGAAGAATTAAGATTTTTTAATAGAAGTAATTTACAAATCTGTTTAACTTTCTAGCACCACTTGATAAAAAAAAAAAAAGGTTTCCACCGGAGTACCCCTTTAAAGGGGTACTCCGCCCCTAGACATCTTATCCCCTATCCAAAGGATAGGGGATAAGATGTCTGATTGCCGCGGTCCCGCTGCTGGGGAGCCCTGGGATCCCCGCTGCGGCACTGCGCTATCATTACAGCACAGAGCGAGTTCGCTCTGCACGTAATAACGGGCAATACAGGGGCCGGAGCATTGTTACGTCACGGCTCCGCCCCTCATGACGTCACGGCCTGCCCCTTTCAATACAAGTCTATGGGAGGGGGCGTGGCGGTCATCACGCTCCCTCCCATAGACTTGCATTAAGGGGACGGGCCATGATGTCACGAGGGGCGGAGCAATGACGTCACGCTGCTCCGTCCCCCGTATCGCCCATCATTACGCACAGAGCGAACTCGCTCTGTGCTGTAATGATAGCGGGGTGCCGCAGCTGCAATCTCAGGGCTCCCCAGCAGCGGGACCCTGAGATTGGATAGGGGATAAGATGTCCTTTGGATAGGGGATAAGATGTCTAGGGGCGGAGTACCCTTTTAACCTGTCAAGGGCCTATCTGTACGCCCTGAGTCCACTCCCGTTCTATAACGCGGGGCCATGGTGTGGCCCCGTGTCATAGCGGGTCGGGCCCGTGGCTAATAGCAAGCGGCACTGATCGCGGTGCCGCGCGCTATTAACCCTTTAGACACGGCATTCAAAGTTGAACGCCGCGTCTAAAGTGAAAGTAAATCATTACCGGTTAGCTCAGGTGGCTGTTCGGGATGTCCACGGTGAAATTGCGGCATCCTGAACAGCTGTGACACAGCAGGAGGGTCTGTTACCTTGCCTCCTGTTGTCTGATCGCCGAATGACTGCTCAGTGCCTGAGATCCAGGCATGAGCAGTCAAGCGGCAGAATCATTGATCAATGATTTCCTATGAGAAATCATTGATCAATGTAAAAGATAAGCCTGTGCAGTGTTAAAGGGGGCTATAAAATTGCAAAAAAAAGTGGAATAAAAAAGTGAATAAAGGCCATTTAACCCCTTCCCTAATAGAAATTTGAATCACCCCCCTTTTCCCATTTAAAAAAAAAACCAGTGTAAATAAAAATAAACATATGTGGTATCTGCGTGCGGAAATGTCTGAATTATAAAAATATATTGTTAATTAAACCGTACGGTCAATGGCGTACGCGCAAAAAAATTAAAAAGTCCAAAATAGCATATTTGGTCACTTTTTATATAATGAAAAAATGAATAAAAAGCGATCAAAAAGTACAGGTAAAAACTTCAGATTCAAACTTCACAATTTTAAACGTATAAATTTTCCTGCATGTAGTTATGATTTTTTTCAGAAGTACGACAAAATCAAACCTATATAAGTAGGGCATCATTTTAATCGTATCGACCTACAGAGTAAAGAGAAGGTGTCATTTTTACCGAAAAATGTACGGTGTAGAAACAGAAGCCCCCAAAAGTTACAAAATGAAATAAAAAATAATTTTTTTTTTAACATTTCACCATAGATTTTTGGGTAAAATGACTGATGTCATTACAAAGTTACAAAAAAGCCATCAAATGGATTTTTAGGTGCAAAATTGAAAGAGTTATGATTTTTTAAAGGTAAGGAGGAAAAAATGAAATGCAAAAATGGAAAAACTCCTGGTCCTTAAGGGGTTAACGTTAATCTAGCAGCATTATACATGCTCAACTTTAATTCACCGAATATACATTTATCACCAGCTCTGTGGCCCTTTTGCAGTTATCCCTGCACAGATGAACGTCCAATAGTTGCAGCTTAGTGCACTTTTGTACATACTAGTCAGTGCTGGGGTCCACATCTATTTTATTCATTTTTTTGTTACCTTGTGAGCAACACAGCACTTTCAGTGATAGTCGGGAGCCACATTTAATGCCAAAAATGTGAAAAATTTTAGATGTGGTGAAAGAGGAAATTGCATATGAATATTTCAGAGGGAACTTGACTTAATTATGCTATTAAAGGGATATTCTGGTCCAAGGCCTGTTTTACCTATCCCCTGTATTGGTGAGAATATGGTCATTGGGACCAATACTGAGCATCAAAATAGGGGACCCCCGAATCCTTCAACTACAAGACTGCGACTAGATAGAGTTTACCCCTCTACTTCATTTAAAGTATATGGTAGTAGTGAAAATAGCCATGTTACGCCGAGCGCTCCGGGTCCCCGCTCCTCCCCGGAGCGCTCGCTTCTCTCTCGCTACCGCAGCGCTCCGGGCAGCTCCACTGACCCGGTGCGCTGCGATACCGTCTCCAGCCGGGATGCGATTCGCGATGCGGGTAGCGCCCGCTCGCGATGCGCATCCCGGCTCCCGTACCTGACTCGCTCTCCGTCTGTCCTGTCCCGGCGCGCGCGGCCCCGCTCCCTAGGGCGCGCGCGCGCCGGGTCTCTGCGATTTAAAGGGCCACTGCGCCGCTGATTGGCGCAGTGGTTCCAATTAGTGTGTTCACCTGTGCACTCCCTATTTATATCTCACTTCCCCTTCACTCCCTCGCCGGATCTTGTTGCCATTGTGCCAGTGAAAGCGTTTCCTTGTGTGTTCCTAGCCTGTGTTCCAGACCTCCTGCCGTTGCCCCCGACTACGATCCTTGCTGCCTGCCCCGACCTTCTGCTACGTCCGACCTTGCTTCTGTCTACTCCCTTGTACCGCGCCTATCTTCAGCAGTCAGAGAGGTTGAGCCGTTGCTAGTGGATACGACCTGGTCACTACCGCCGCAGCAAGACCATCCCGCTTTGCGGCGGGCTCTGGTGAAAACCAGTAGTGACTTAGAACCGATCCACTAGCACGGTCCACGCCAATCCCTCTCTGGCACAGAGAATCCACTACCTGCCAGCCGGCATCGTGACAAGCCAAGTACATAGTACATGCTGGTGATTGGGAGTCCCAGCAGTCTAGAAAAATGCTTTAGGGTGCGTTCACACGCTATTACTAGCAGCGTGTTGCCCGCTGTGGGAATACCGCTGCAAGTTACGCTACCATTGATTTAAATGGGTCCACAGACAGTCCGTAATAGTGTCAGATTTGCGGACTGACCTCGGACCCATTCAAATTAATGGTAGTGTAACTCGCAGCGGGTTTCTAGCGTGTGAACACACCCTTAAACTAGAATTTTATATGTTTTTATTTTTTTTATACAAAGATAGGGAGAATACCTCATAAGGTCATAGATCAATCCTGCAAGTTACTTGTGGCAGTGCAGTAAGATGAAATGTGGTTGATGCTTTTGCTCACAGTCCCTTGATAGAAGCGCAAAAATATTTGAGTAGAACGGGATATTTTAACATTGTTGCAGATCAGGTGCTTCCCTCACAGCAGCTGTGCTCCCATCTGCCAATGGACTCTTTCGAAAATATAATGCTTTGTGCCACAAGGCTAGAAAAGTCCTGGAATAGTTCCAAAAACATGACAGGGATTTCGGCTTAAGGCAGTGGCCTCCCCAGCCAACAGATCTCAAAGGGCAATTAGGAATCTGTAAGATGAGAGAAACACTGTATTCACAGAATTCTAAAGAGAGTGCAAAGGACGTATAGAATTTATATATGTATTGGTGTTCCTTTATTGTGCTATGGATTCTATATACATTCTGGTGCCTGTAAATAGGGTATTGTTGGATAGTACTGAAATGTTGCTTCCATACATTTTTCAAATACAAGTCTATATTGGAGACAGGGAGTGCCTGGAAACACACACACAAGACACAGAGAGACAGTAAAATGACAACTCTGTTTGTGAAAGAGTTCAGCCCAGGGCTTTAAACACATTATAGATTGTTTACTACTTCATAGACGTAGGCTCCTCACACCAGTTCTGGAAGAACTGAAAATTATAGATTAAGACTGCAGAGCACAAATCTTCTGAAAAATGGCATATACAAGTCATATAATGGCAGCTTAAAGGGAACCTGACATCAGATTTTACCATATATTAATTACACTTGGGAAAGGTTTCCCTTAGTGGCTATCCTCTTCTACCTTTTCTAGTCCTGGCTGTAATCACGGCCCGAGTCACTGCTCTGTGCCCTAAACAGGCAGAGCAAAGCAATGACATGGGCCATGACTGGAATGTCAATCACGCTGAGTGGGTGTGATTACAGCCCAAGGAGACGGAACTAGGAAGGAGGGCTCCCAGCCCAGGGGGCTACTTGCGGGCCAGCGAGGAAAAATCGTATTAAAATAGATGTTACCATATATAATGCGTCACCATATATTATAGATGGTAAAATCCGATGTCAGGTTCCCTTTAATCTTAAAAGTACCTGGAAAAACAGGCATGCTTTAAGTGTGGTCCTGTGGGCTCATTCCATAAAGAATATATCTGAATACCAAGACCAATGTGCTTCTGAATAAAAGTTACAGTTTACATAGGGCCCTATTCTTTCTGGTCGGGTGGCATTGGGGCTGCTCTGCCAGTGGGGTCGTTACCCCCGTGGACCCTGGTGTTGCCGCGGTGGTGGTCGCTGATCAGTGCGGCACCATTTTATGCTAGGGATGAAAGGGACCCGCTACTTTCAAGTGGCCCTGATGTGGCTTGCGGGCTTGCACTTCATGATCAAAAAGTACACTAACAACCTGTTAGTTTAATACATTTTGCTTAGAAGCCTTAGTTCATAGTGCATGTGGCACATGTGCGACCATATCTGTTTTTTTTCTCTATTCTCTATTTGAAGTTAAAAGCTATACAGTCCTTGCCCTCTAAACTCTCGGAAAAGCCAATACATCTAATATTAGACCTACTCACCTTATCCCCTAGATCAGCACATTTCTACAACAAGATATAAATTACCTTAAGGGTAGGGTCACACAGAACGGATCCGCATCGTATTTTATGCAGTGGATCCACCGATGATGGACCCTACAGTGTGCCTCCAATTCGCCGCTAAGAGCAGACATACAGTGTTCGGCGCATGCACAGTATACTCGCACATATCGCGGCTGCTCTCGGCCTAGCTCAGGGAGCAGGTGGAGCTGCTGTGATGTCTGTGAGTACAGTGTGCATGCCATCGGCGACTTGCAGATCGCTGTGTGGCTGCTTGTAGCAGCGGATTGCCACTACAAGCAGGCAGGCACAGCTGGAGGCACACGCTAGGGTCCGTCATTGGCCGATTCGCAGTCTGCGGATATGCTGCGGATCCATTACGTGTGACCCTACCCTAATAGTATCTTTAATTTATTGTTTTCTCTTTAAGGGTATGTTCACACGTGCATATTTTCTGCTGCATAAAATATGCACTTGTGAACATACCCTAAGAATGTTTGTTCTTTCCCCAACTTCCATAAGCCTCCCCCTGAGCTTATCCATGTCCATAATTATGATGTGTAATGACGAGTGTAAATAGATTATAAGTCCATCCTAATGTCTCCAGTGGCTGCAACTAGATAATTAAATGTAAAATTGCATTTATGTACAGTAGACAAGACATTACAGAGTAAATATAGTGTCAAAGCCACACATTATAGACTCACAAGTTGTATGGCATATATACACTGCTCAAAAAAATAAAGGGAACAATTAAACAACACAATGTGTGATGATTCTGAGGTTGTGGAATCATTGTCGGTAGAATTACAAAAGGAGGGAAATACTGAAAAAAGAATACTTGGTGTAATCTACAGACCCCCTAATATCACTGAGGAGATAGAAGGTCGGCTGCATAAACAAATAGAGAGGGCCGCCCGGGCAGGTACAGTGGTAATAATGGGAGATTTTAACTATCCAGATATAGATTGGGGCCGGGGGCTGGCTAAAACTACAAAGGGGCGGCAAGTCCTAAATTTATTGCAGGATAATTTTCTGGGCCAGTTTGTGGAGGACCCAACAAGAAGTGATGCCTTGTGGGATCTGATCATTTCCAACAACGCAGAGCTGGTTGGTAATGTAACTGTGCGGGAAAACCTTGGTAATAGCGACCACAATATAGTTACTTTTGACTTAAAATGTAGAAAACAAAGACAGGCGGGGAAGGCAAAAACATATAACTTTAAAAAGGCAAATTTCCCTGTGCTGAGGGCTGCACTACAGGACATAGACTGGGGGGAGGTGTTGTCAAATACTGATACAGAAGGTAAATGGGACATCTTTAAATCAACTCTAAATAACTATACAGCTAAATATATACCAAAGGGGAACAAATATAAATGATTAAAACTAAAGCCTACATGGCTGACAAATGATGTTAAAAGAGCAATAAACAACAAAAAAATAGCCTTCAAAAAATACAAATCTGAGGGGTCAGCTATAACATTTAAACAGTACAAGGAGCTTAAGAAAATCTGTAAAAATGTAATAAAAACAACAAAAATTCAAAATGAGAGACAGGTGGCCAAAGAAAGCAAAACTAATCCTAAATATTTTTTTAGATATATAAATACAAAAAAACCAAGGACAGAGGATGTAGGACCCCTTAATAATGATAATGGGGAGGTTGTCACGGGCGATCAAGAGAAGGCGGAGCTACTGAATGGGTTCTTTAGTTCTGTATATACTATGGAAGAAGGAGCTGACATTGGCCAGGTCAGTGCTGGTAACACATCATGTACAGGTCAGTGCTGGTAACACATCATGTACAGGTCAGTGCTGGTAACACATCATGTAATGTACTGAACTGGCTTAATGTAGAGATGGTACAAGGTAAGTTAAGTGATATAAATGTAAGCAAATCTCCAGGGCCGGATGGACTACACCCAAGAGTTCTTAGAGAGGTAAGTTCAGTAATATCTGTACCCCTGTTCGTGATATTTAGAGATTCACTGGTGTCTGGTATTGTGCCAAGGGACTGGCGCAAGGCGAATGTGGTGCCAATCTTCAAAAAGGGCTCTAGGTCTTCCCCAGGAAACTATAGACCGGTAAGTTTAACGTGCATTGTGGGTAAATTGTTTGAAGGACTTATAAGGCATTACATACAGGAAAACATAGGGGATAATTGTATTATAAGTGATAGCCAGCATGGGTTTACTAAGGATAGAAGTTGTCAAACCAATCTAATTTGCTTTTATGAAGAGGTGAGTAGAAGCCTTGACAGAGGAATGGCTGTGGATATAGTGTTTCTGGATTTTGCTAAAGCATTTGATACTGTCCCTCACAGACATCTGACAGGTAAGTTAAGGTCTTTGGGCTTGGAAACTTTAGTTTGTAACTGGATTGAACACTGGCTCATGGATCGTACCCAGAGAGTGGTGGTCAATGATTCGTACTCTGATTGGTCCCCGGTTATTAGTGGTGTACCCCAAGGTTCAGTACTGGGCCCGCTGTTGTTTAATTTATTTATCAATGATATAGAGGATGGTATTAACAGCTCTGTTTCTATCTTTGCAGATGACACCAAGCTTTGTAGCACAGTACAGTCTATAGAGGATGTGTATAGGTTACAAGATGACTTGGATAGACTAAGTGTCTGGGCATCCACTTGGCAAATGAGGTTCAATGTGGATAAATGTAAAGTTATGCATCTGGGTACTAATAACCTGCATGCGTCGTATGTCTTAGGGGGGATTAAACTGGCAGAGTCACTGGTAGAGAAGGATCTGGGTGTACTTGTAGATCACAGACTACAGAATAGCATGCAATGTCAGGCTGCTGCTTCCAAAGCCGGCAGGATATTGTCAAGTATAAAAAGAGGCATGGACTCGAGGGACAGGGACATAATACTCCCCCTTTATAAAGCATTGGTACGGCCTCACCTGGAATATGCTGTTCAGTTTTGGTCGCCTGTCCATAAAAGGGACACTGTGGATTCAAACTTTTATTTATGATCTTTATTCACTTTTTTTTCACTTTTTTTTTGCAGTGTTATAGTTCCCATAGGGACCTATAACACTGCACACACTGATCTATTACATTGATCACTGGTTTCTCATAGGAAACCAGTGATCGATGATTCTGCCGCTTGACTGCTCATGCCTGGATCTCAGGCACTGAGCAGTCATTCGGCGATCGGACACCAGGAGGCAAGGTAGGAGACCCTCCTCGTGTCTAACAGCTGTTTGGGACGCCGCGATTTCGCCTCTGCGATCCCGAACAGCTCCCTGAGCTAACCGACATGGTTTCACTTTCACTTTAGACGCAGCGTTCAACTTTGAACGCCGCGTCTAAAGGGTTAATAGCGTGCGGCACCGCGATCACTGCCGCGCGCTATTAGCCACGGGTCCCGGCGGTTGTTAGAGGCCGGGCCCGACCCGCTATGACGTGGCCCCGCATTATAGAAAGGGAAAGGACTCAGGACGTACTGGTACGTCCTTGGTCCTTAAGGGGTTAAACCGCACGGTCAATGGCGTAAGCGCAGAAAAATTCAAAAGTCCAAAATAGCGTATTTTTGGTTACTTTTTATACCATAAAAAAATTAATAAAAAGTGATCAAAAAGTTAGATTAAAACAAAAATTGCACTGATAAAAAAAAAACGTCAGATCACGGCGCAAAAAATTAGCCCCCATACTGCCCCGTATGCGAAAAAATTGAAAAGTTATAGGGGTCAGAAGATGACAATTTCAAACCTATATATAACCTATAGTAAGACAAAATCAAACCTATATAAATAGGATATCATTTTAATCGTATGGAGCTACAGAATAAATCTAAAGTTACAAAATGGCATTTTTTTTCCAGTTTTGCCCCACAAATATTTTTTTTCTGGGTTAGCCGTAAATTTTGTGGTGAAATGAATGATGTTATTACAAAGTACAATTGGTGGCACAAAAAATAAGCCCCATATGAGTCTGTAGGTGTAGGTGATTTTTAGAAGGTGATAAGGAAAAAACCAAAAGTGCAAAAACTGAAAAACCTGTGGTCCTTAAGGGGTTAATAGGGTCAAACCAGGTGTCCTTTGTAGAATGATTTTTCCATATGTGGCCTGGGTTTGGAATGTCATTCATTATGTCATATATGTGCCTTTATAGTACTTAACATACTTTCAGTAACATTTGCACTAATGACTTCACATACATGGATATTGTATACTGCATTGTGAAGAATGCTATGCTATTATATGTCTGTATTTAGACCATATGTGAATGGCTCCCTACATTGCCTTCTGGCATATAATTATAGGCTGTCAACAATAAACTCTAAAATTGCTGTTTACTTTATGGTAGAATGTTTGTCTTACTAATTAGATAGCTGTTTCTGCAGTTAAATGAAGAGAGACTGATGGCATTAACCCTGGATTTTGCTTCGGACTTGGAATATAGCTACATGTGGGTATTTATTTTTGTATCTTTTGAATGTAATTTTTTAATATTGTTTTGTCATTTATGGTGTAAATAGACAACATTATAATGTACATTATATAAGGTGACACTCCAGCATTTTTGGACATATAATGCTAACTATATTCTAGCTGTATACTCTTTTTCATCTCATCTTAGTTGCATCCATACATTTTGGACCCTTAAAGGGGTTGTCTTAACTCACAAAGTTGTCCCCTATCCCAATCCATGGGCTTCATCACTCCATTTATGCTCTATTGGAGCCATAAAGGTAGCTGAACATTGTACTCTGCCATCTCTGAATATACCCATAAAGAATATACGGAGCAGTGGTACACATTTATGGCCTGCTGCTCCATTCTAACAAGAGGGTCCCCCGTTCTCAAGAACTTGAGGGCATCCCAGCAGGCAACCAACACCGCCCCCCACACCCCCCCCCCACACGTGATCATATTGTTATTCCCTATCCCCGTCCAGCTACCCCCTTCATGTTCCTCTGTATGCTCTAAATCTATAAACCTATAGAGTTCTGCTGAAAATAAAATTTCTGCCTTATCTTATATGCAAATTATCCCTCCTGCAGAAGGAAGAGAGCTTAGCTTTGTCTTTGGGCTAAAAGGATAAAGTTTCTCTGTTGGGAGATAGAGAAAAGGAGCAGTATAGAGCACTAAATGGCCTATAAGTCTTCACATGCCTTTTGGTGCCCAACTTAAGGAGACACTTTACCCTTACCCGATTAAAGATTAGGGAGCATAGTTGAAAGTAGGTGAGTCACTAAGGGTGAGTTCACACTGTTGTGCTCTGTCCAGTTAAGAGTCCTTTCGGCTCTTTTTTGCTACAAACGGCCACAAAAACGGGTTGGAGCTCAAAGGACTCCACAGGGTTACCACCAGGTCCTGACTGACAAAACGAAAATTATGTCCAGCACCAGAATGTGGATAAAAACGGATTTCTTTACTTAATGAAGACAGCTACATACATGAAATCTCTGATGCATTTCACGCTTTCGCGCTTAGTCACTCTTAGGCACTCTATAACTAAGCGCAAAAGCGTGAAAAGCATCAGAGATTTCATGTATGTAGCTGTCTTCATTCCATTTCACCAGGTCCTGACTGATCCCATTGACTTGAATGGGGTTGTAACGCTGAGCGCTCCGGGTCCCGCGGCTTCCTCGGAGCGCTCGCAGCGTTGTAGTAACAGCAGCGCTCCGGTCTCTGTCTCTGACCGCGAGCGCTGCTGTGTTCGTGTCGGCGGGGACGTGATCCATGGGACGGGTCAGACCCGTTCACGGATCGCGCCCCGTTCTACTCACCCTCCTCCTGTGACTGTCTCGTCCCGGCACGCGCGGCCCCGCTCCCTAGGGCGCGCGTGCCGATGTTCTGAGATTTAAAGGGCCAGCGCACCGTTAATTGATGCTGGCCCAATTAGATCTAATCACCTCCCTACACTATATATACCCACTTCCCCTTCCTGTCCCTGCTGGATCTTGTTGCCTTGTGCCCTGAAAAAGCGTTATAGTGTGTTCCCAAGCCTGTGTACCCAGACCTTCTGCTGTTGCCCCTGACTACGAACCTCGCTGCCTGCCCTGACCTTCTGCTACGTCTGACCTCGCCTCTGTCTAGTCCTTGTGTACCGCGCCAGTCTCAGCTGCCAGAGAGGTCGAGTCGCTACTGGGGAACACGACCTGGTAGTTACCGCAGCAGCAAGTCCATCCCGCTTTGCGGCAGGCTCTGGTGAACACCAGTAAATGCTTAGAACCGATTCCCCAGTACGACCCGCGTCATCGCCTCTCTGGCACTGAGGATCCACCTCCAGTGTCCTCATCAGCCGCTAGTCCGGACCCTGACAGGGGTCCATCGGAAATCCAGTAGTTTACCAGAGTTTAGCTGAGAAAAAGAACAGTGCATGCACTATTTTTTTTCTCCGCTAAAATCGGTTGGATTGCCTAAGCGAAATGTGAACTTAGCCTAACATAATTACAGAATTATACAACTCTCCTGACTCACACTGCCTTTCTCTGCTAACTGATTTGCCAGCTCTCTGCATGTAAGAGCTGAAAGAGAGAAGCCTATCAATCAAAAACAGGGAAGAGCAGTGCAAAAAACATCTCAGAGAATACAGTGGTGACTCTGCAGTGTGAGCTAGGGAAGTTTATAACTAAAAGTCATTATGTCATTTATCTGTCCCTTGTAATCGAATAGTACTTATGAGACTCATGGGAAATGTAGTCTGCAGAACTGCATATGAGACTACATTAGGGTGACCACATTAGGGGGACAGAAGAAGCGAAGATGACAGAAGATACAGTATATAGAACATTGATTAAAACTGGTATGAACAAGGCACACACAAGAGCCTTTGCATAATTTCAGAATTTCTAATAATACTGCATTTTCACAATGCGCTTTAACCCCTTAAGGACCCAGCCATTTTACACCTTAGGACCTGGCCATTTTTTTGAACATCTGACCACTGTTACTTTAAACATTAATAACTCTGGAATGCTTTTAGTTATCATTCTGATTCCGAGATTGTTTTTTCGTGACATATTCTACTTTAACATAGTGGTAAAATTTTGTGGTAACTTGCATCCTTTCTTGGTGAAAAATCCCAAAATTTGATGAAAAATTTGAAAATGTAGCATTTTTCTAACTTTGAAGCTCTCTGCTTGTAAGGAAAATGGATATTCCAAATATTTTTTTATTTTATTCACATTTCCAATATGTCTACTTTATGTTTGCATCATAAAATTGACGTGTTCTTACTTTTGGAAGACATCAGAGGGCTTCAAAGTTCAGCAGCAATTTTCCAATTTTTCACAAAATTTTCAAACTCACTATTTTTCAGGGACCAGTTCAGGTTTGAAGTGGATTTGAAGGGTCTTCATATTAGAAATACCCCACAAAAGACCCCATTATAAAAACTGCATCCCCAAAAGTATTCAAAATTACATTCAGTCAGCATTTTAACCCTTTAGGTGTTTCACAGGAATAGCAGCAAAGTGAAGGAGAAAATTCACAATCTTCATTTTTTAGACTCGCATTTTCTTGTAGACCCAATTTTTGAATTTTTACAAGGGGTAAAGGAGAAAATTTATACTTGTATTTGTAGCCCAATTTCTCTCGAGTAAGCACATATCTCATATGTCTATGTAAATTGTTCGGCGGGCGCAGTAGAGGGCTCAGAAGCGAAGGAGCGACAAGGGGATTTTGGAGAGTACGTTTTTCAGAAATGGTTTTTGGGGGGCATGTTGCATTTAGGAAGCCCCTATGGTGCCAGAACAGCAAAAAAAAAAACACATGGCATACCATTTTGAAAACTAGACCCCTTGAGGAACGCAACAAGGAATAAAGTGAGCCTTAATACCCCACAGGTGTTTCACGACTTTTGCATATGTAAAAAAAAAAAAAAAAATTTCACTAAAATGTGTGTTTCCCCCCAAATTTCACATTTTTGCAAGGGTTAATAGCAGAAAATACCCCCCAAAATTTGTAACCCCATCTCTTCTGAGTATGGAGGTACCCCATAAGTTGACCTGAAGTGCATTACGGGCAAACTACAATGCTCAGAAGAGAAGGAGTCATATTTGGCTTTTTGAGAGCAAATTTTGCTCGGGGGGCATGTCGCATTTAGGAAGCCCCTATGGTGCCAGGACAGCAAAAAAAAAACAACACATGTCATACCATTTTGGAAACTAGACTCCTTGAGGAACGTAACAAGGAATTAAGTGAGCCTTAATACCCCACAGGGGTTTCACGACTTTTGCATACGTAAAAAAAAAAATATTTCACAAAAATGTGTTTCCCCCCAAATTTCACATTTATGCAAGGGTTAATAGCAGAAAATACCCCCAAAATTTGTAACCCCATCTCTTCTGAGTATGGAGGTACCCCATAAGTTGACCTGAAGTGCATTACGGGCAAACTACAGTGCTCAGAAGGGAAGGAGTCATATTTGGCTTTTTGAGAGCAAATTTTGCTCGGGGGGGCATGTCGCATTTAGGAAGCCCCTATGGTGCCAGGACAGCAAAATAACCTCCACATGGCATAACATTTTGGAAACTAGACCCCTTGAGGAACGTAACAAGGGGTACAGTGAGCATTTACCCCCACTGGTGTCTGTCAGATCTTTGGAACAGTGGGCTGTACAAAATTTTTTATTTGCACAGCCCACTGTTCCAAAGATCTGTCAGACACCAGTGGGGTGTAAATTCTCACTGCACCCCTCATTACATTCCGTGAGGGGTGTAGTTTCCAAAATGGGGTCACATGTGGTTTTTTTTTTTTTTTGCGTTTGTCAAAACCGCTGTAACAATCAGCCACCCCTGTGCAAATCCCCTCAAATGTACATGGTGCACTCTCCCTTCTGGGCCTTGTTGTGCTCCCCCAGAGCACTTTACGCCCACATATGGGGTATCTCCGTAGTCGGGAGAAACTGCAATACAAATTTTGGGGGTCTTTTTTTCCTTTTACCTCTTGTCAAAATGAAAAGTATAGGGCAACACCAGCATGTTAGTGTAAACATTTTTTTTTTTTACACTAACATGCTGGTGTAGACCCCAACTTCCCCTTTTCATAAGGGGTGAAAGGAGAAAAAGCCTCCCAAAATTTGTTAGGCAATTTCTCCCGAGTACGACGATACCCCATATGTGGCCCTAAACTGTTGCCTTGAAATACGACAGGGCTCCGAAGTGAGAGCGTCATGTGCATTTGAGGCCTGAATTAGGGATTTGCATAGGGGTGGACATAGGGGTATTCTACGCCAGCGATTCCCAAACAGAGTGTCTCCAGCTGTTGCAAAACTCCCAGCATGCTTGGACAGTCAACGGCTGTCCGGCAATACTGGGAGTTGTTGTTTTGCAACAGCTGGAGGCTCCATTTTGGAAACAGTGGCGTACCAGATGTTTTTCATTTTTATTGGGGAGGGGAGGGGGGCTGTGTAGGGGTATGTGTATATGTAGTGTTTTTTACTTATTTTATTTTGTGTTAGTGTAGTGTACTGTTTTTAGGGTACAGTCACACGGGTGGGGGATTACAGCGAGTTTCCCGCTGCGAGTTTGAGCTGCCGCGCAAAATTTGCTGCATCGCAAACTTGCAGCCTGATACTCACTGTAAGCCCCCTGCCCATATGAATGTACCCTGTACATTCACAGGGGGGGGGGGGGGGGGAACCTCCAGCTGTTGCAAAACTACAACTCCCAGCATGCACGGTCTATCAGTGCATGCTGGTAGTTATAGTTTTGCAACAGCTGAAGGCACACGGGTTGGGAAACACTGAGCTAGGAAACAGACAATGTTTCCCAACCAGTGTGCCTCCAGTTGTTGCAAAACCACAACTCCCAGCATGCCCAGGCAGCCGAAGGGCATATTGGGAGTAGTGGTTACGCAACAGTTGGAGGAGAACAGTTTGGGGACCACTGTGTAGTGGTGTCCAAGCTGTAGCCCTCCAAATGTTGCAAAACTACAACTCCCAATATGCCAAAACTGTCCAGGCATGCTGGGAGTTGTAGTTCTGCAACATCTGAAGGGCCAGATGTTACAGAACTACAACTCCCAGCATACCTGGACAGTAAGGGCATGCTGAGGATGTGTAGTTTTGCAACATCTGGAAGGGCACAGTGGTCTCCAAACTGTGGACCTCCAGATGTTGCAAAACTGCAACTCCCAGCATGCCCAGACGCCAAGGGCTGTCTGGGCATGCTGGGAGTTGTAGTTTACAGGGTCCCATTACAGCAATGCATGTCGCTTTACGGCGACGTGCATTGCTGTAAAGGGCCCGACCGCGGCTGAAGAGGAACTCACCTGTCGCCGCCGCCGTCTTCATCGCCGGGATCCGGGTCTTCAGGGACGAGGTAAGTACCGGGGCTGGTCCCCAGCACTCCACCGTCCCCGCCGCGTCCTCCGGTCTTCCTTCCGTCCTATCCGGACTTCCAGGGGCCGGGCAGGGCAGGAGGAAGTAACCGCCCCCCCCCCCCCCCTGCGATTGGTCGGTTAACTAACCAACGGATCGCATGGAATAGGAGGAGGTGACAGTCTTGCCACCTCGCTCCTAAACTTCAGCATGGTCCTGGCTGTCTGTGACAGCCGGGATCATGCAAAATTACCGGGCGGTCGGGTCCCAGAGACCCGATCAGCCCGGTATCGCCGCAGATCGCAGGGGCGATTTCCCTTGCGATTTGCGGCGATCGGACCTACATGGCCCCTCTCGGCGTTTGCCCTGGATGCCTGCTGAAGCATTTCAGCAGGCATCCGCTTCCGATCTCTGTCCGGGGCGCGGCAGAGACCGGAGAAACACCAGGACGTACTAGTACGTCCTGGGTCCTTAAGAGGTTAATCAGTTAAGGACGCTGGGCGTTCTGGTACGCCCCTGTTCCCGAGTCCTTAGGGACTGAGGGTGTACCTGTACATCCTGAGTCCCGTTAACGGGGTTTGAACTGTTCTTACGACCGGAGAACCCTTTAAACCCGCATTGTGCAGTGTATGTGTCACGATGCCGGCTGGCAGGTAGTGGATCCTCTGTGCCAGAGAGGGATAGCGAGGACCGTGCTAGTGGACCGGTTCTAAGACACTACAGGTTTTCACCAGAGCCCGCCGCAAAGCGGGATGGTCTTGCTGCGGCGGTAGTGACCAGGTCGTATCCACTAGCAACGGCTCACCTCTCTGGCTGCTGAAGATAGGCGAGGTACAAAGGAGTAGGCAGAAGCAAAGTCGGACGTAGCAGAAGGTCGGGGGCAGGCGGCAAGGTTCGTAGTCAGGGGAGATAGCAAAGTTCTGGTACACAGGGTATAAACACACAAAAACGCTTTCACTAGGCTCAAGGGCAACAAGATCCGGCAAGGAAGTGCAAGGGAGGAGACTAGATATAGCCAGGAAACAGATGGGAACCAATTAAGCTAATTGGGCCAGGCACCAATCATTGGTGCACTGGCCCTTTAAGTCTCAGGGAGCTGGCGCGCGCGCGCCCTAGAGAGCGGAGCCGCGCGCGCCAGCACATGACCGCAGGAGACGGGAACGGGTAAGTGACCTGGGATGCGATTCGCGAGCGGGCGCGTCCCGCTGTGCGAATCGCATCCCCAACGGCCATGACAGGGCAGTGCTCCCGGTCAGCGCTGACCGGGGAGCTGCAGGGAGAAAGGCGCCGTGAGCGCTCCGGGGAGGAGCGGGGACCCGGAGCGCTAGGCGTAACAGTACCCCCCCCCTTAGGTCTCCCCTTCTCTTTATCGGGTAACTGCCTCCCCTGGGATGAGGACACCGGGAAAGGATGGAGGGATTCCTCAACGGCAGGCAGAACCGCAGGAGTAGGAATGGGGAGAGAGGGCAGAGGGCGAGACCTGGCACGGGGCAGTGTGACACCAGGACGAGGGCCATGAGGGGACACAGAAGCTTGCCTGATGGAACTGGGAGGGGGGGAGGGGCATTTCCTGTGGCAGGCAGAGTCCTTAATGACCTTAGGGGGACCGGATACAGGCGGAACCACAGAGTTACGGCAAGGGTTACTGGGAACCGGTTTTAGACAGTTCTTGGCACAAGAGGACCCCCAACTCTTGATCTCCCCAGTGGACCAATCCAGGGTTGGGGAATGAAGTTGAAGCCAGGGAAGTCCAAGGAGAATTTCCGAGGTGAAATTGGGGAGGACCAAAAGTTCAATCCTCTCGTGATGAGATCCGATGCTCATAAGAAGGGGCTCCGTGCGGAAACGTATGGTACAGTCCAACCTGGCTCCGTTGACCGCGGAAATGTGGAGTGGCTTGACAAGACGGGTCACCGGAATATGGAATTTATTCACAAAGGACTCCCGAATAAAATTCCCAGAAGCTCCAGAGTCCAGACAGGCCACGGCTGAGAGGGGAGAGCTGGCTGAAGTGGAAATCCGAACAGGTACCGTGAGACGTGGAGAAGCCGACTTGGCATCAAGAGACGCCACACCCACGAGAGCTGAGTGCGAGCGTGCGTTTCCCAGACGTGGAGGACGGATTGGGCAATCCACCAAAAAATGTTCAGTACTGGCACAGTACAGACAAAGATTCTCTTCCTTACGGCGATTCCTCTCTTCCAGGGTCAGGCGAGACCGATCCACTTGCATGGCCTCCTCGGCGGGAGGCCTAGGCGCAGATTGCAGTGGAGACTGTGGGAGAGGTGTCCAGAGATCTAAGTCCTTTTCCTGGCGGAGCTCTTGATGCCTCTCAGAAAAACGCATGTCAATGCGAGTGGCTAGATGAATGAGTTCATGCAGGTTAGCAGGAGTCTCTCGTGCGGCCAGAACATCCTTAATGTTGCTGGATAGGCCTTTTTTAAAGGTCGCGCAGAGAGCCTCATTATTCCAGGATAGTTCAGAAGCAAGAGTACGGAATTGTATGGCGTACTCGCCAACGGAGGAATTACCCTGGACCAGGTTCAGCAGGGCAGTCTCAGCAGAAGAGGCTCGGGCAGGTTCCTCAAAGACACTTCGAATTTCCGAGAAGAAGGAGTGTACAGAGGCAGTGACGGGGTCATCGCGGTCCCAGAGCGGTGTGGCCCATGACAGGGCTTTTCCAGACAGAAGGCTGACTACGAAAGCCACCTTAGACCTTTCAGTAGGAAACTGATCCGACATCATCTCCAGATGCAGGGAACATTGGGAAAGAAAGCCACGGCAAAACTTAGAGTCCCCATTAAATTTGTCCGGCAAAGACAGGCGGAGGCTAGGAGTGGCCACTCGCTGCGGAAGAGGTGCAGGAGCTGGCGGAGGAGATGGTTGCTGCTGCTGTAGCTGAGACTGAATCTGCTGTAGCTGCGACTGGAGTTGCTGAGTCATGGTGGTCAAGTACGACAGCTGGTGATCTTGTTGGGCAATCTGTCGGGCTTGCTGGGCGACCAGTGTGGGGAGGTCGGCGACAACAGGCAGAGGAACTTCAGCGGGATCCATGGCCGGATCTACTGTCACGATGCCGGCTGGCAGGTAGTGGATCCTCTGTGCCAGAGAGGGATAGCGAGGACCGTGCTAGTGGACCGGTTCTAAGACACTACAGGTTTTCACCAGAGCCCGCCGCAAAGCGGGATGGTCTTGCTGCGGCGGTAGTGACCAGGTCGTATCCACTAGCAACGGCTCACCTCTCTGGCTGCTGAAGATAGGCGAGGTACAAAGGAGTAGGCAGAAGCAAAGTCGGACGTAGCAGAAGGTCGGGGGCAGGCGGCAAGGTTCGTAGTCAGGGGAGATAGCAAAGTTCTGGTACACAGGGTATAAACACACAAAAACGCTTTCACTAGGCTCAAGGGCAACAAGATCCGGCAAGGAAGTGCAAGGGAGGAGACTAGATATAGCCAGGAAACAGATGGGAACCAATTAAGCTAATTGGGCCAGGCACCAATCATTGGTGCACTGGCCCTTTAAGTCTCAGGGAGCTGGCGCGCGCGCGCCCTAGAGAGCGGAGCCGCGCGCGCCAGCACATGACCGCAAGAGACGGGAACGGGTAAGTGACCTGGGATGCGATTCGCGAGCGGGCGCGTCCCGCTGTGCGAATCGCATCCCCAACGGCCATGACAGGGCAGTGCTCCCGGTCAGCGCTGACCGGGGAGCTGCAGGGAGAAAGGCGCCGTGAGCGCTCCGGGGAGGAGCGGGGACCCGGAGCGCTAGGCGTAACAGTATGCAATCAAAAGAATGCATGGTATAGCCCCCTGTGGGGGATAAAAAAAAAAAAAGTCAAAAGTGTTAAAAAAAAGAGAATACATGTGAATAAGCCCCCCTAATAAAATAATGTAATAAAAAAAATCATATGTGGTACCACCGCGTGCATATATGTCCAAACTATTAAAATATAAGGTTAGCTAAACCGCACAATCAATGGCGTATACATAAAAAAAAAAATACGAAAGTCCAAAATTGTGAATTTTTGGACACTTCATATACCATAAAAATATTAATAAAAAGCGATCAAAAAGTCCCATCAAAACAAAAATGGTACTGATAAAAAGTACAGACCATAGCGCAAAAAATTAGCCCTCATATATCCCCGTATGTGGAAAAGTAAAAGGGTTATAGGGATCAGAAATTACAATTTAAAACATACTAATTTTGGTGCATGTAGTTATTTATTTTACTACTTTTTAAAAATTATAAGACCTACATTGGGTATCCCTGTAACCGTATGGACCTACAGAATAAAGATAAGGTGTCATAAAGTAGTTTTAACCCTTTGGGGATGGTGCCTATCTTGACTCTAAGGACGGGAGCATTGTTTGCAATTCTGACCACTGTCACTTTATGTATTAATAACTCTGGGATGCTTTTACTTTTGAATTTGATTCTGAGATTGTTTTTTCGTGACATATTCTACTTTATGTTAGTGGTAAATTTTCGGCCTTACTTGCATAATTTCTTGGTGAAAATGTTTTAAATTTCATGAAAATTTTGCATTTTTCTAGCTTTGAAACTCTTTGCTTGTAAGGAAAATAGACATTCCAAATAAATCATATCTTGATTCAGATATACAATATGTCCACTTTATGTTGGAATCAGAAAGTTGACATGTTTTTACTTTTTGCAGACATGAGAGGGCTTCAAAGTAAAGCAGCAATTTTCCAACTTTTCATGAAAAATTCAAAGTATGATTTTATCAGGAACCAGTTAAGTATTAACCCCTTCCCGCAGAATGTCATATATAAACGCGGGGTTGTGCAGTGCGTTCGCGCATCCCGGCGTTTATAAATGACATTCAGTTAACTGGCAGAAGTCCCGCTGTTTCCAGCAGGGGACAACTTCTGCTTCACCCCCAGGACCATCCATTGATGGTCCTGGTCAGCGATCACTGTGATTGGTCCCTGTGGTCCAATCACAGTGATCTGGGGTGAAAGTTCAGATCCCCCGCACTGCCCGCCCCTGGAAGTCAGGCAGAACGGGGGACGAAGGCTGCAGGGGCTCGCGGGGACCTGCGGCACACGGGGGGAACACGTGGGGACCGGCGGACTTACCTGGAGCAGCGGCAGGACCGACGATCAGCGGCAGGACCGGCCACGTGGACGAGCAGCGACGGGACCGGCAGGTAAGTATGTAGTCCTCAGAGGCAGCAGTGAAGATCTTCACTGCTGCTTCTAGGAGTCTGAAAACTACAACTCCCAGCATGCCTAGACAGCCTTTGGCTGTCTGGGCATGCTGGGAGTTGTAGTTTTGCAACATCTGGAGGGCCCCAGTTTGGAGACCATTGTATAATGGTCTCCAATCTGTGCTCTTCCAGCTGTTGCAAAACTACAACTCCCAGCATGCACTGACTGTCCAGGCATGCTGGGAGTTTTAGTTAAGCAACATCTGGCCCTTCAGATGTTGCCGAACTACAACTCCCAGCATGCCCTTCAGCTGTCTGGGCATGCTGGGAGTTGTAGTTTTTGCAACAGCTGGAGACACACTGGTTGGGAAACATTGTTTCTAACTCAGTGTTTCCTAACCTGTGTGCCTCCAGCTGTTGCAAAACTATAACTCCCAGCATGCACTAAAAGACCATGCATGCTGGGAGTTGTAGTTTTGCAACATCTGGAGGGCCCCAGTTTTAGAGACCATTGTAGAATGGTCTCCAATTTGTGCTCTTCCAGCTGTTGCAAAACTACAACTCCCAGTATGCACTGACTGTCCAGGCATGCTGGGAGTTTTAGTTCAGCAACATCTGGCCCTTCAGATGTTGCCGAACTACAACTTCCAGCATGCCCTTCAGCTGTCTGGGCATGCTGGGAGTTGTAGTTTTGCAACAACTGGAGACACACTGGTTGGGAAACATTGTCTGTTTCTAACTCAGTGTTTCCTAACCTGTGTGCCTCCAGCTGTTGCAAAACTATGACTCCCAGCATGCACTAACAGACCATGCATGCTGGGAGTTGTGGTTTTGCAACAGCTGATGCAACCCCCCCAAGCCCCGCCACCCCCGTGAATGTACAGGGTACATTCACATGGGCGAGGCTTTTACAGTGGGTTTCTCGCATCTTGAGATGCAGCAAATTTTGCGCTGGGAAACTCGCTGTAATCCCCCGCCCATGTGACTGTACCCTAAAAACACTACACTACACGAACACAAAATAAAATAAAAAGTTAAAAACACTACATATACACATACCCCTACACAGCCCCCCTCCCCCAATAAGAACGTCCGGTACACCACTGTTTCCAAAGCAGAGCCTCCAGCTGTTGAAAAACAACAACTCCCAATATTGTCGGACAGCCGTTGACTGTCCAGGCATGCTGGGAGTTTTGCAACAGCTGGAGGCACCCTGTTTGGGAATCACTGGCGTAGAATACCCCTAGGTCCACCCCTATGCAAATCCCTAATTTAGGCCTCAAATGCACATGGCGCTCTCACTTTGGAGTCCTGTCGTATTTCAGGGCAACAGTTTAGGGTCACATATGGGGTATCGCTGTACTCGGGAGAAATTGCGTTACAAGGTTTGGGGGGCTTTTTCTTCTTTAACCCTTCATGAAAAGGAAATGTTGGGGTCTACACCAGAATGTTAGTGTAAATTTTTTTTATTTTTTACACTAACATGCTGATGTTGCCCTATACTTTACATTTTCACAAGAGGTAAAAGGGAAAAAAGCCCCCCAAAATTTGTAACGCAATTTCTCCCGACTACAGAGATACCCCATATGTGAGCGCAAAGTGCTCTGGGGGCGCACAACAAGGCCCAGAAGGGAGAGCGCACCATGTACATTTGAGGTGATTTGCACAGGGGTGGCTGATTGTTACACCGGTTTTGACAAACGCAAAAAAAACAAAACCCCACATGTGACCCCATTTCGGAAACGACACCCCTCACGGAATGTAATGAGGGGTGCAGTGAGAATTTACCCCCCACAGGTGTCTGACGGATCTTTGGAACAGTGGTCCATGAAAATGAAAACTTGTACAGCCCACTGTTCCAAAGATCTGTCAGACACCAGTGGGGGGCAAATGCTCACTGTACCCCTTGTTACGTTCCTCAAGGGGTCTAGTTTCCAAAATGGTATGCCATGTGTTTTTTTTTTGCTGTTCTGGCACCTTAGGGGCTTCCTAAATGCGACATGCTCCCCGAGCAAAATTTGCTCTCAAAAAGCCAAATATGACTCCTTCTCTTCTGAGCATTGTAGTTCGCCCATAGTGCACTTCAGGTCAACTTATGGGGTACCTCCATACTCAGAAGAGATGGGGTTACAAATTTTGGGGGGTATTTTCTGCTATTAACCCTTGCAAAAAGGTGAAATTAGGGGGGAAACACACATTTTAGTGGAAATTTTTTTTTTTTTTTTACATATGCAAAAGTCGTGAAACACCTGTGGGGTAATAAGGCTCACTTTATTCCTTATTACATTCCTCAAGGGGTCTAGTTTCCAAAATGGTATGCCATGTGTTTTTTTTTTGCTGTTCTGGCACCATAGGGGCTTCCTAAATGTGACATGCCCCCCGAGCAAAATTTGCTCTCAAAAAGCCAAATATGACTCCTTCTCTTCTGAGCATTGTAGTTCGCCCATAGTGCACTTCAGGTCAACTTATGGGGTACCTCCATACTCAGAAGAGAAGGGGTTACAAATATTGAGGGGTATTTCCTGCTATTAACCCTTGGAAAAATGTGAAATTTAGGGGAAAACACACATTTTAGTGAAAAAAAAAAATTTTTTTTTACATATGCAAAAGTCGTGAAACACCTGTGGGGTATTAAGGCTCACTTTATTCCTTGTTATGTTCCTCAAGGGGTCTAGTTTCCAAAATGGTATGCCATGTGAGGGTTTTTTGCTGTTCTGGCACCATAGGGGCTTCCTAAATGCAACATGCCCCCCAAAAAACATTTCAGAAAAACGTACTCTCCAAAATCCCCTTATCGCTCTTTCCCTTCTGAGCCCTCTACTGCGCCCGCCGAACACTTTACATAGACATATGAGGTATGTGCTTACTCAAGAGAAATCAGGCTACAAATATAAGTATACATTTTCTCCTTTTACCCCTTGTAAAAATTCAAAAATTGGGTCTACAAGAACATGCGAGTGTAAAAAATGAAGATTGTGAATTTTCTCCTTCACTTTGCTTCTATTCCTGTGAAACACCTAAAGGGTTAAAATGATGACTGAATGTCATTTTGAATACTTTGGGGGGTGCAGTTTTTATAATGGGGTCTTTTGTGGGGTATTTCTAATAAGAAGACCCTTCAAATCCACTTAAAACCTGAACTGGTCCCTGAAAAATAGTGAGTTTGAAAATTTTGTGAAAAATTGGAAAATTGCTGCTGAACTTTGAAGCCCTCTGGTGTCTTCCAAAAGTAAAAACTCGTCACTTTTATGATGCAGACACAAAATAGACATATTGTATATGTGAATAAAATTTTTTTTTATTTGTAATATACATTTTCCTTACAAGCAGAGAGCTTCAAAGTTAGAAAAATGCAAAATTTTCAAATTTTTCATCAAATTTTAGGATTTTTCACAAGGAAATGATGCAAGTTACCACAAAAAATTACCACCATGTTAAAGTAGAATATGTCACGAAAAAACAATCTCGGAATCAGAATGATAACTAAAAGCATTCCAGAGTTATTAATGTTTAAAGTGACAGTGGTCAGATGTGCAAAAAACGCTCTGGTCCTTAAGGCCAAAATGGGCTTGGTCCTGAAGGGGTTAAGTAGATTTGAGGGGCCTTTCTGTAAGAATCCCGCCATTATGGACCCCATTATGAAAAGTTCACCCCTCAAAGTATTAAAAATGACATTCAGAAACTTTGTTAACCCTTTAGGTGTTTCACAGGAATAGCAGCAAAGTGGAGGAAAAAAATCTAAATCAAATTTTTTTACGCTAACATGTTCTTGTAGCCCCATTTTTAGACTTTTTACAAAGGGTAAAAGGAGAAAAAGACTCCTAAAATGTGTAGCCCAATTTCTTTCGAGTTTGGCAATACCTCATATGTGGATGTTAATTGCTCTACGGATGCACAACATGGCTCAGAAGGGAAGGAGCAGCTTTGCGATTTTGGAGAGAGAATTTAGCAAAATTTGGCTTTTTGAAAGAGAATTTTACTGAAATGATTTATGGGGGGCATGTTGCATTTAGGAAGCCCCCATGGTGCCAGAACAGCAAAAAATCCCCCACATGGCATAGTATTTTTGAAACTACACCCCTCAACGAACATAATAACCATTACAGTAAGAACTTATACCTCACAGGTTTATTGAACAGTGGGGCTGTAAAAGTGAAAAATTAGATTTTTAATACTAAAATTCTTGTGTTACCCCAAATTTTTCATTTTAACAGGGTGTAAGTGAACAAAAATCCCCCCAAAATTTGTAGCTCAATTTCTCATGAATAAGTAAATACCTCATATGTGAACGTAAATTGCTCAGCAAGCGCAGTACTGGTCTCAGAAGAGAAGGAGCGCTGTTTGGCTGTAGCAGAGAGAATTTTGCTGTGATTGAAGTTGGGGGCAATGTGTATATACAAAGCCCCCACGGTGCCAGAACAGCAAAAAAAAAAAAACACATGTGACACCATTTTGGAAACTACACCCCTCAAGGAACATAATAAGCATTATAGTAAGAACTTATACCTCACTGGTTTATTGAACAGTACGTTGTAAAAGAGAAAAATTAGATTTTTAACACTAAAATTCTTGTGTTACCCCAAATATTTCATTTTAACAATGTGTAATTGAACAAATATCCCCCCAAAATGTGTAGCCCAATTTCTCATGAATAAGCGAGCGAGCGAACTACAGGTCTCAGAAGAGAAGGAGCGTTGTTTTGGCTGGAATTGTTGTTGGGGGCCATGTGCATTTTCAATTTGTCCCGAGTAAGGAATTGCCACATATGTAAATGTAACGTGCTGTGTGGGTGCACAACTGGGCTAATGAGTGAGAGAGCACCGAGCACCTTTGAGGCCTAAGGTGGGGATTTGCCCTGCAATGGCAATGGAGGTTCTGAACTAAAATAAAAAAACCTAGCAAGTGACCTGAATTTTGGAATGACACCCCTCAAGGAATGTAACAAGGGGTACAGTGAGTATTTACACCTCATAGGTGTTTGAATCAGTGGGTTGTAAAAATTGAAAAGTGTGTTATTTTTCACTAAAATGCTGTTGTTACCAAAATAGTTGCTAATTTACAAGGGTTAATCCGAGAAAAATCCCCAAAAAATTTTAACACAATTTCTCCTGAGTAAAAAAAATACCCCATATGTGGACGTAACATGCTGTGCGGGCACATAACAAGGCTCAAGACTCATAGAGAAATGTTTACATTTGAAGCCTATGGCATATTAGTAGCTGACGGTTACATACATTCCGAGGAAAATAAAAGAAAGGAACACCCACATGTGACACCATTACAGAAAGTACAACCCCTGAGGAATCTTTATAGGGGTAAAGTGGACATTTGGAACGGTCGGGTGTTTCTTAAATTTATTTTCCAGGTATGGATGAAATGAAAAATGAAAATTGCAATTTTCCAACTGATATGCTATCTGTTTATGGAGTATGATGACCCAGAGAATAGGCAAAAGTAAAACGTGTGCCCGTCACAAACCCTATGCTCTGCTTCATCATTATGGGAATGTTTTTTTTGTCTGGCCATCCCTAAATGGTTGCCTGAAAATGCGCACACCGCTCAAGGGAGGAGAGAGCACTGCGCATTTGAGGCCTGATGGTTACATACATTCAGAGGAGAATTAAAAAAAAAAACAGCCACATGTGACACCATTTTGAATGGACGGGCGTTTCCTAGATTTATTTTCCAGGAATAAATGAAGGGTAGTTTTTTGAAAAATGAAAATTGCAATTTTCATAATAATTTGCAAATTGGGTCCCTAGAATGATGCTGTTACGCCTAGCGCTCCGGGTCCCCGCTCCTCCCCGGAGCGCTCACGGCGTCTTTCTCCCTGCAGCGCCCCGGTCGGTCCCGCTGACCGGGAGCGCTGCACTGTTTTGGCCGTTGGGGATGCGATTCGCACAGCGGGACGCGCCCGCTCGCGAATCGCATCCCAGGTCACTTACCCGTCCCGGTCCCCTGCTGTCATGTGCTGGCGCGCGCGGCTCCGCTCTCTAGGGCGCGCGCGCGCCAGCTCTCTGAGACTTAAAGGGCCAGTGCACCAATGATTGGTGCCTGGCCCAATTAGCTTAATTGGCTCCCACCTGCTCCCTGCCTTTATCTAGTCTCCTCCCTTGCACTCCCTTGCCGGATCTTGTTGCCTTGTGCCAGTGAAAGCGTTTAGTGTGTCCAAAGCCTGTGTACCTGAACTTCTGCTACCCATCCTGACTACGAACCTTGCCGCCTGCCCCCGACCTTCTGCTACGTCTGACCTTGCTTCTGCCTACTCCCTTGTACCGCGCCTATCTTCAGCAGCCAGAGAGGTGAGCCGTTGCTAGTGGATACGACCTGGTCACTACCGCCGCAGCAAGACCATCCCGCTTTGCGGCGGGCTCTGGTGAAAACCAGTAGTGGCTTAGAACCGGTCCACTAGCACGGTCCACGCCAATCCCTCTCTGGCACAGAGGATCCACTACCTGGAAGCCGAATCGTGACAGTAGATCCGGCCATGGATCCCGCTGAGGTGCCGCTGCCAAGTCTCGCTGATCTTCCCACGGTGGTCGCTCAGCAATCGCAGCAGATTGCCCAACAAGGACAGCAGCTGTCGCAGTTGACCGCCATGTTACAGCAAATTCTGCCTCTGCTACAGCAGCAACCATCTCCTCCGCCAGCTCCTGCACCTCCTCCGCAGCGAGTGGCCGCTCCTAACCTCCGCTTGTCCCTGCCGGACAAATTTGATGGGGACTCCAGACTCTGCCGTGGATTTTTGTCTCAGTGTTCCCTGCATATGGAGATGTTGTCAGACTTGTTTCCTACTGAACGGTCTAAGGTGGCATTCGTAGTAAGTCTTCTTTCAGGAAAGGCCTTGTCTTGGGCCACACCGCTCTGGGACCGCAATGATCCTGCCACAGCCACAGTCCAGTCCTTCTTTGCTGAAGTCCGAAGTGTCTTTGAGGAACCTGCCCGAGCCTCTTCTGCTGAGACTGCCTTGCTGAACCTGGTCCAGGGTAATTCTTCCGTTGGCGAGTACGCCATACAATTCCGTACTTTTGCTTCTGAACTATCCTGGAATAATGAGGCTCTCTGCGCGACCTTTAAAAAAGGCCTATCCAGTCGCATCAAGGATGTGCTGGCCGCACGAGAGATTCCTGCCAACCTCCAAGAACTCATCCATTTGGCTACCCGCATTGACATGCGTTTTTCTGAGCGACACCAAGAGCTCCGCCAGGAAAAAGACTTAGATCTCTGGGCACCTCTCCCACAGCATCCTTTGCAGTCTTCGCCTGGGCCTCCCGCCGAGGAGGCCATGCAAGTGGATCGGTCTCGCCTGACCCAGGAAGAGAGGAATCGCCGTAGAGAAGAAAATCTCTGTCTGTACTGTGCCAGTACTGAGCATTTCTTGGTGGATTGCCCTATCCGTCCTCCACGCCTGGGAAACGCACGCACGCACCCAGCTCACGTGGGTGTGGCATCTTTTGCTTCTAAGTCTTCTTCTCCACGTCTCACGGTGCCCGTGCGGATTTCCTCTACAGCCAACTCCTCCATTTCAGCCGTGGCCTGCTTGGACTCTGGTGCCTCCGGGAATTTTATGTTGGAGTCCTTTGTTAATAGATTCAGCATCCCGGTGACCCGTCTCGTCAAACCGCTCTACATTTCCGCGGTCAACGGAGCCAGATTGGACTGCACCGTGCGTTACCGCACAGAACCCCTCCTGATGTCTATCGGACCCCACCACGAAAGGATTGAGTTCTTCATTCTCCCCAACTGTACCTCTGAGGTCCTCCTCGGTCTGCCTTGGCTCCGGCTTCATTCCCCCACCATTGATTGGACCACCGGGGAGATCAGGAACTGGGACTCTGCCTGCCACAGGAAGTGTCTCTCCCCCCCTCCCAGTCCCATCAGGCAAGCCTCTGTGCCTCCCCATGGCCCCCGTCCTGGTGTCACACTGCCCCGTGCCAGGCCTCGCCCTCTGCCCTCCCTCCCCATTCCCACTCCTGCTGTACTGCCTGCCGTTGAGGAAACCCTCCATTCTTTCCCGGTGTCCTCATCCCAGGGGAGGCAGTTACCGGACAAAGAGAAGGGGAGACCTAAGGGGGGGGGTACTGTTACGCCTAGCGCTCCGGGTCCCCGCTCCTCCCCGGAGCGCTCACGGCGTCTTTCTCCCTGCAGCGCCCCGGTCGGTCCCGCTGACCGGGAGCGCTGCACTGTTTTGGCCGTTGGGGATGCGATTCGCACAGCGGGACGCGCCCGCTCGCGAATCGCATCCCAGGTCACTTACCCGTCCCGGTCCCCTGCTGTCATGTGCTGGCGCGCGCGGCTCCGCTCTCTAGGGCGCGCGCGCGCCAGCTCTCTGAGACTTAAAGGGCCAGTGCACCAATGATTGGTGCCTGGCCCAATTAGCTTAATTGGCTCCCACCTGCTCCCTGCCTTTATCTAGTCTCCTCCCTTGCACTCCCTTGCCGGATCTTGTTGCCTTGTGCCAGTGAAAGCGTTTAGTGTGTCCAAAGCCTGTGTACCTGAACTTCTGCTACCCATCCTGACTACGAACCTTGCCGCCTGCCCCCGACCTTCTGCTACGTCTGACCTTGCTTCTGCCTACTCCCTTGTACCGCGCCTATCTTCAGCAGCCAGAGAGGTGAGCCGTTGCTAGTGGATACGACCTGGTCACTACCGCCGCAGCAAGACCATCCCGCTTTGCGGCGGGCTCTGGTGAAAACCAGTAGTGGCTTAGAACCGGTCCACTAGCACGGTCCACGCCAATCCCTCTCTGGCACAGAGGATCCACTACCTGGAAGCCGAATCGTGACAGATGCCCCAGAGTATAGCCAAAAGTAAAAATTATGCCCACCCCAAACCCTATACTCTGATTCATCATTCTGGGAATGTGATGTGTGTGGCCATCCCTATTCTGTTACCCCAAATGCATTTGAGGCAACCTGAAAACCCCCGATGCAAATGACTGATACATGACCCAATACCACCAGAGGTCTTATCAGGGGTATGATGTTGTTGTTGTTGTTTTTTTTTTTTTTTTTTTGGGGGGGGGTTACAATTTGGAGGACAATGTACTGTAGACTGGTACATTGGGGTCAAATCAAGGGGAATTAAAATGGGGAAAGATGATTTTAAAATTTAGTGCTCCATGGAGGTGTGATACTCACTGAAGCAATTTTTAATGCAGAGGCCCGGATGATCGGGGCAAGTGTCGGGCGTCCTTCTGAATCCCCCTCCTGCGACACACTCACACATTTTTTCTGGGATCGTCCCTTCTTTCCAGTGTGGGGGACCTCACCTGGAAAGTGTCGGCCAGGGACGATCCTGGCACCTCCAGTTCCCGAAGTGCTCGGGGCCGCTCCCCCCTGACCGCCAAAGATCTGGGCCTTTATGAGCACCTCCTGGAACTTGAGAAATCTCCCTGTGTGACCAGTGCTCCGGTATAGTACAAATGCATTGTACATGGCAACCTGGACCATGTAGATTGCAACTTTTTTGTACCATGCCCCGTTTTTGCGCATGGCATTATATGGCTTGAGGACTTGATCAGAGAGATCAACTCCTCCCATATACTGATTGTAGTCCACGATACAATCGGGCTTGAGGACCGGTGCCGCGGTACTTCGCACAGGGACAGGGGTGCTGCCATTCCCATGAATTGTGGTGAGCATTAGGACATCCCTCTTGTCCTTATACCCGACCAGCAACAGGTTTTCATGGGAAAAGGCACTGGACTCACCCCTGGCGATTGTTGCCTCGAGGGGATAGGTCGTGAGGCCTCTCTGATTTTTCTGCACGGTCCCACAAGCGGACGTAGATCTGGCGGTGAGGGATTTGAACAGAGGGATACTAGTATAAAGTTATCCATGTAAAGGTGGTAACCCTTATCTAGTAGTGGGTGCAAAAGGTCCCACACAAGTTTCCTGCTGACACCCAGAATGGGGGGGACATTCTGGGGGTTCAATACGGGAATCTTGACCCTCATACACTCTAAACCTGTAAGTGTACCCGGAGGTACTCTCACAGAGTTTATACAGCTTCACACCATATCTCGCCCGGTTGGATGGGATGTATTGGCGGAACATGAGTCTCCCCTTAAAACTGTTAAGAGACTCATCAATTGAGACCTCCGTTTGGGGAATGTAGGCCTCCAGGCACAATCACCTTGGGGGGGGGGGGGGGGGACATGTTGCATTGTCATTGAAATGCAGGCATTTCCTTATGGCCTCAAAACGTTCCTGTGCCATGGCCATACTGTAGAGCGGGGTCTGGTAGAAGATGTCCCCGCTCCAGTACTGCCTGACACTGGGTTTTTGACCAGGCCCATAGGCAGCACGAGGTCCCAAAAGGTCCTCATTTCGGCTGCATCGACTGGTGAGCGGCGACAAACTGTTGGGGGTACAGCTTTGTCTGTGTCACCATCATGTTGTCAAAGTCTTCACTGAAATAATGACTTAAAAAGTCTATTTCAGTGAACCTGGCGATGTCAATTTGGATTCCTGGATGCCAGCAAACCCAGGAATCACGGGCTCAAAGTTCTCTGCGATAGTCCAGACAGGTTTACCGGTAGAGGGTACTGGTGGACTTGCCTAATGGGCCACCATACTAGTACTGGCGACAGGATCGCTAGTACTAGTATGGGGCATAGGGTCAGTTGCATGGGGGGGGGGGGTTGTGGTCTCGCACGACGGCGTCTCCGCCGCCTTGGGGACTCATCATCACTAGATGATGAGGAGCGCGAGGAAGAGACCAGGAAAGTGGGGTCTTCCTCGCCCCTCACTGGCGGTTTCAGAGTCGGAGGCAAGTAAGGCATATGCCTCCTCTGCTGAAAACACCCTGTTAGCCATTACCTAACACTTATGGGAAGGGGGTATGTGTGTATGTTTGTGTGAGTATTTTACTTTGTGTATATGTGTGGGGGAGGGTTCTACTTTATACCAAACCTTACAAAGAAGAAAAAAAAGGGGGGTGTGCTACTAACGCAAAAAAAAAAAACCTGCGCCAAAGAGCGTATGGCTAATCAGTTGTGTGCGCCACTGATTAGGGCTCAGTTGGGTGCAGAAGACACCAAAAGGGTGGGGGGGGGGATAAAAAAGCACCTGCTGAACCCTATAAAAAACGCTGATCAGTTATATATTACTGTCAGCAGTCAGGGCAGGCGCACACAGGGGTACGGTCCGTCCACACAGCGCAGACCTGGTGCTGGTGGCACGGACCGCAAATCCCCAAATAAGGTGCTAATAGAAAAAAAAAACACTTACCTGAAAAAACGCTGCACCCCCAAAAAAAATGCAGTGGGGTGGGAGACTCGCTAACAGTGGCCGGATGCTCTTTATAGGGAAGAGGGTCCTGCCAAAGTTAGCGAATAAGGGGGGCGGGGGAGGAAAATTATATGGGGGTAAGCTGCAGTGCCCCTGTAAGGGCTGGGGCACGCAAAAAAACATTTTATTTAACTTTTTATTTTTTTCTCATAGGAAGCTGTCCCTGCCTAACAACACTATCCCTCACAGGACAAGAGGACAGGGGGCTACAGGGGGGCTCCTAGGGTACAGTATGGGGGGGGGGGGATTTGACAATTTTTTTAAATTTTTTTTTTACTTATAAGAAGCTGTCCCTGCCTAACACCACTATTTCTCACAGGACAAAGGGACATGGGGCTATAGGGGGGCTTCTAGGGCACAGTATGGGGGGATTTTACAAAATTACCTTACAGTCTCTGCTCACCGACTACAAGCTTTTGGTGGGCAGAGCAGGACGTTGAGGTGATTTGGGGGCATCTGAAGAGCAAGGGGAGGCTGCTCCCCTCCCGCCAATATATTTGATTGGACGGTCGTACCGACCATCCAATCAAAGGGCTGTGGGAGGATCATCACTTATTTCTCTCACAGCTTACTCTGAAGCGAGCTAGGTCACGTGTGCTACGCCACACGTGACCTTTTACATCCGGGTCACCGGGCCTCTGGAGACCCTGAATCCCCGGAAACGCACAAATCGCCAGTCTGTGTTGACCGTCGATTTGCAGCGATCGCCGATATGGGGGGGGGGGTCCCCTCGGCGATGTGCCGGGATGCCTGCTGAATTATTTCAGCAGGCATCCCGTTCCGATCATTGCCCGGTGAGCGGCGGGGATCGGATCAGAATTTGCAGCGATCGCGGATATGGGGTGGTCTCATGACCCCCCCTGGGCAATGTCATGGGATGCCTGCTGAATAATTTCAGCAGGCATGTTGTTCCGATCACCGCTTGGTCAGCTGAGGCGATCGGAAATGCAGAGGGCGTACAGGTACGCCCTCCGTCCTTAAGTACCGGGACGTGAGGGCGTATCTATACGCCCTCCGTCCCCAACAGGTTAAAGGGGTACTCCGGTGCTTAAACATCTTATCCCCTATCCAAAGGATAGGAGATAAGATGCCTGATCGTGGGAGTCCCACAGCTGGGGACCCCCGGGATCATGCACGCGGCACCCCGTTTGTAATCAGACCCGGAGCGTGTTCGCTCCGGGTCTGATTATGGTCGACTGCAGGGCGGGAGGCGTGTGACGTCACACCTCCGCCCCCGTGTGACGTCACGCAGGTAAAGTAAAGCAGTGCAGGGAGGCTCTCGCTGCTGCTCCTAATAGCTTACTTGTCATTCATAGCGGTGAGCCGGTATTTGTATATGTATTATGTGAGGGTCAGACATATATCCATATGTCTGACCCCCACAGCATATGCAGCTGCTGCCCGCTATGAATGACAAACTCTTAGCAGCGTGAGCGGGCAGCAGCCTTCCGCTCTGCCGCTAATAGAGTTTTCATTCATTGGCAGCCAGGGGAGGGAGAGCATGAATATTCATATGCGCAGCTGGGGGGGGGGGGTCAGTATATATATAAATATGCGCAGCGGGGGTCAGCATAGATATATAATAGCGCTGGGGGGGGCAGTACATTTATACAAGCACAGCGGGCACTAAGTTTGATATAGCGCAGCAGGGGGAAAGATATATAGAAACACTGGAGGGGCCAGATATATACTCCCAGCTATTCTATACATCTTTGCCCACCACAGCGCTTCTATATTTAAACCCTGACAGCAGCCCTGATTGGCTCCTCGGTCCCGAGGAATTTAAAAAATGAAAGTTTACTGTACATTTAAAAAATGAAAGTTTACTGTACATTGCAGTGGATCGGAATATGCCGCCCGCTCCCCTGCTTAATAACGTCTGATCGGATCGGGTCTCAGAAGTGAGACCCGGTGCGATCAATCCCTCAGCCCCTCTACTACTACCCCCAACATGGAACAGACCCTGTTCCATGCTGGGGGTAGCAGAATTCACTCCGTTTTGAGGAATTTACCGACAGCTCTGAGCTGTCAGTTTTCTGTGAAGCAAAACTCACACGTTTTCCTGTGAGTTTTCTTCACACTCGGAGTGTTTTTTCTCTTTTTGTCAGGAACACGCCCCTTTTGTCGGGAAAAACGCCCCTTTTGTTGTTTTTTTTTTTCACTCTGAGTGATTTTGATTTTGTTGGGTTGTGCGCCAGATTCTGGCGCAAATTCTGGCGCAGACAAAATTCTGGCGCAAAACCCGACAAAAAGTGTCAGGATCCTGTTAGTAAATGAGGGCCATTATGTCTACAATCTGAATATGAATCAACTTTACAAATAGTCTTGCTCATAAATATGCTACTGTTTTGTGTATACAGATTAAAGATCAGACTAACACGTGATTGTAATCTGTTACCATAGACACTGTCTGTAAGGGAGCTTTATACACAGCAACAGGATTCTATATTTCAAGACCATATAGTATTGTTGATTGGCCACTGTTGTGTGTTTATTGTGTGGTATCATTTTAAGGACCCTATGTGGCATGGGTATTTGTCAGTGAATGGTGGTTTTACTTCCAACTTTCAAAACTAGTTGGGGGGGGGGGGGGGGGAATAATATCTCCTATATCCTAAATCATCTCAAATCCATACATCATAAGGACTATTAAGATTTTCTATGGTGTGGTGGGTGACTCAACTAGATCTACTTAAGATCCAGCAGTGTCTCCCATTGGCTGGGGCTCTGTTGCTAAGCAGCATCCCACATATTCAGGTCGGTGCTTAGCAAACTGTGTAACCAAAAAATATTCATTAGGGAGTCTAAAATACCCCCTAATGAATAATTACGGGATTTACTTTTATCGCCCGCAATTACTAAGTAGATCAGAAAACAGAATGATGACTATAATTAAAGGGGTTCTCCAGAATTATGTAAATTGTGTTAAAAAAAATAACAGTTCATGCAGTGTCCTAGAGAATATATTTAGCATTAAATGGGCTACAGGATGTATATGTGGTTCATCAGACTACTACATATTCCATGTTTTACTGCCCATACAGAATAGCCTGGTGCAACAATCCAGCAAGTAAACAAACCAAACTTCTTCTGCTGCCATGGCCCCAAGATCAGAATATAGTGACTACATTTCACCAAAATGCAGTGTGAAGCCTGGGATGTGCAGATGGTACACTAAGAACCAGCTGGGACTTTACTTCCCCAAGTTAGCAATATTTGTGTCATAGTACTTGGAGTGGAACCTCTGGCCCTATGGCCCATTCCTGGTACACACAGCAATGACAACAAGGGGGATTGCATTGCCAGTATGAGTCACTGACCTAGTTTATTGTGGTAGTTGGGTGTGATGAGGGCATCTGTTGTTACCCTAGGGGCAGATGGCATTAACTCCTTGTATTCGTGATGCCAGGGCGTGGTTTAGCCGATAACCACCCAAAGGTATACCGCTGGATCCTGGGCTAGGCACGGGAGCAATAAAGACTCTGACGCCAAGTTACGGACAACGGTAGCTTTACTGAGGGTAGGCAGTTGGTAAAGTCTATACAGTTCAGCCAGGGCCCAAGGAGGTGACCAGTGACGCAGAGACCGTAAGGGCTTGCTGGGACTTGTAGTAGGACTGGACAATTGAATGCAGACCATGCTGACTTGACAGATGACAGGGACTGACTTGACTCATAAAGCTGTGACTTTAGCTTACTTGACTTGATGGTGGCTGCAGGACTTGACTTTGAGGTCTCCAACACTCTGGACACACACACTAGGCACGACTGCACTGGACCTCAGCTTAGCAGAAGAGCAGAGCTCAAAGAGAGAGAAGCTAGCTCCAGCCAGGGCTTATATGGAGAGACTAACAGGAAGCCTGTAGGTCGCTCTTGGGATCACCTGGTCACTGGTACCTCCTGGGTAACAATCACATGACATATCACATGGTATAACTCTTAAAGCCACATTACATTTTATAACACTTTACATGGTAAAACATATTTACAATGGGGAAACAAGTGCAGGGGCCTTGGGGACACTGAAGGAGGCTGCCTGACAGGACAGCAGAGCATGGGGTAACAACTCCCGTACTGGGCTACCACAAACTCCCCCTCTTAATTAAAGTTGTCCTCGATGTCGAGTTCTGGAGGGTGGAGGACTGAAGTGGCCACTGAGGCATAGTGACAGGTCCTGGGGCATTTATGCACAATGTCCTTCTCAGGTCTGGATTACGAAACAAGATAAGGATGAGTCCATGTGGCATAGTGAATGTCCATAAATGCTCTTTAAACATATGGGGTTAATTAGACTTTGTAACTGCTTTCTGAAGACACTCAAGACAATAATATACATATCGATATACATAGATTCATGGATTGGGCTGCCGGATGCTATCTACCCAATGCCTTGGCTGCTGGGGCCCCTCGGTTCTCAACTCTTCTCCCCAGAACTCAATATACGTTGTTACACTATACAACAGTGTTACCTTTACATTTATCAATTCTGTCGCTCTACGTGCATTATCTAGATATCAGGTGAACCCTCTGGCCAGTAGAGTACCCTGGACAGGAGAGAAAACATAGACACATAATTGTATATATTTAGAACTTGTGTAGTGGGACGACAAATAATGTTACAGTCCTATCTTAACTATTTGCATATGTGTGGACTACTTTTACCATATGTGAACTCTGTGTGGTACATAACTTTACATTATGAATTAATCTTTGTACATGGCGGGAACCTGTCTTTCTGTCGACCGTTGGGACCTACGCAGCACCACTTCGGGGGAATCTGGAACTCTTGCGTCTATGGGAGCCCTAGGAGCCTCTGAAGCTGTAGCTAACTCTTCCTCGACGCATTCAAGAATGGGTATTGGTCCAGGGCTGGCGGGACCCAGAGTTGCTGGCATCTGCACTGGAGAGGCTGGGGACTGAGTTGGTACTCTAGAGACTGGCTTAGAGGCCGGAGCCAATGGTGACAATACTGGGACTGGTGTGGAGACTAGTGTTGGTTTGAACCGGCTCCGGGGTTAGTGGGACACAGAAGATCGCAGGCTGAGTTGGAGAAAACATGGGGAAATCCAATGATGGGTGGATTCCTTCACCTTGGACATATTCTCTCACAGGTATGACAGCTGGAGGAGGTGGTGCTTGGAGCACTGGTAGATCTTCTTTCAGACACAACTTGATTCGGTTTCGGTGAACAACTTGTGGCTCATAACCAGACTTTTGTACTTCGTATACATCAGAGTCCGGATAGGGTATGGCCGTCACCGTGTATGTCTCCCAGATAGAGTCTAACTTGTGGGTACTTGGAAACTCCCACAGCCAGACTTTATCGCCCAACTAAAGTGGTTTGGCAGAAGCATGACGATTATAATCCTCTTGTTGTCCCTGCTGGGCCTCGCCCATCTTCTTGCTGACAATTTCTTTTGCCTCTTTGATTCTTCTCTGGTGGTCAGAGACCACCCCAGGGGTGCTTGCGGAGAGTTGCTGAACAGGGCTTGGAGCCCAAATGTTTGGTCTTTAGGCAGCTGTCCATGGCGCCCCATCATCAAGTAGAAAGGGGAGTACCCCGTAAAACAGTGGACTGTGTTAGTATAGATCTCCAATAGTTCGGGCAGCAGTCGGGCCTTTCTTCTTGTCTTGACACAGAGGCGGCTCCCAACATATGAATAAAGACTTGGTTGATGGGCTCACAGAGCCCTTTCCCCTGGGCTGACAAGCAGTAGTCCGGAGTTTCTTGCAGGCATGGAACTGACACAGCTCTTGGAAGAGTTGGGCCTCAAAGGCCATTCCCCGATCCGTTAGGACAGACTCCGGACATCCAAGGGTTTGCAACCAATTGGAGTAAAGCATCTGGGCCACTTTCTTGGCTGTGAGATCTTTGACAGGGACAACAACAACCCATTTAGAGTAGTGATCCACCATGGTGAGAGCATGAGTGTACCCGGACTGGTTAGGAGACAATTTGACACGGTCTAGCGCGGCCAACTGGTTAGGCCTTTCACTCTGGATGGAATGGAGGGGTGCTCTTGCATCTTTGCACACATTCTTGGTGACTTTACAGACAACACATTCACTGCACCATTTCTCAATGTCCGTCCACATTCTGATCCAATAGAATCTTCGCCTGACTGTAGCTTTGGTCTTATGGACTCCAAAGTGTCCCGACTGATCATGGTATGCGTTGAGGACCATCGCCACGTCTCTTTGGGGAACCAGAATCTGATTGTCTATCACCGGAAACTGGATCCAAAGAATTTTGGCACAACAGCCCTTTGTGCACAAACAGTCGCTTCCTCTGTCGCCACAGAAGTTTCAGCTCATAATCACTCTGGGCCCGGCTTAGATTGCTTGGTACCTTTTTCACCAGAAGGTAGTCCAACAGATCCCCCATGACTTGACTTTTATCTTGAAGAGTCTTCCAGGTGTACAGGTCTTCTTTAACCTTTTCGGACCTGGATTCACCGTCCATCATGGCGGTCACAACATTCTGGTTCACAAGCCGTTGATAAAATGGGGGCATCTCCACGTCCTCCCACACTTCTTTGACAGGTGGTTCTTCACCGGGGGTCATCTGAGACAGTACAGCGGCATTGACATTCGACTTGCCGCTTCTGTACTTGAAGGTGAAACTGTAATTGGCTAATCTTGTAGCCCAATGTTGTTCGATGGCACCCAACTTGGCAGTGTTCAGCTGGGCCAACGGGTTATTATCCGTGTAGACAGTAAATGGCGTGGCAGCCAAGTAGTCTTTGAACTATTCGGTCACAGCCCATACCAGGGCAAGAAGTTCTAACTTGAATGAGCTGTAGTTTGCATCATTCTTCTCTGCTCCTTGCAGGTTACGACTGGCATAGGCAACTTGCTTTTGAAAATTTAGATGGCCCAGGCACCTTTCCATTAAGCGCTGAAACGTAGCAGGGGCATTACATAGCCCAAACAGCATACTTTTCAACTCGAACAGTCCCATTGGTGTCACGAAGGCAGTCTTCTCCCGGTCTTCCATGGCTATGGGCACTTGCCAATATCTGTTGGTTAAGTCCAGGGTGGAGAAGTAAGCAGCAGACCCAAGGGCTGTGAGTGACTCCTCGATCCTTGGCAGAGGATAAGCGTCCTTATGTGTGAAATTGTTCAGTTGGTTTTGTCTTTTTCCTTGACCAGGACAAGTGGCGCCACCCAGGGGCTTTGACTTTCTTGGATGACGTCTGCCTCTTTCATGTCGGCCAGCATCTTCTTGACAGTCTGGTACATGCCTGGCGTGAACTTGATAGGTGGGCCAGGCATAGGTGGGCTGTCGCCTGTGAGGATTCAGTGTTGGATCATGAACGTATATCCGAAATCTGTGGGGTGTTTGCTAAAAGCTTCATGGTACCTTTTGGCGACATTGATGACTCCCTTGACTTGGTCCCTTTGGGTAGTGTCATCTCCAACTTGGAGTTGTGCCCACCAGGGCTCGAGAGAGCTCGTACTGGATCCTTCAGCCACTTGGGCTGCAAGCTGTCAGGCCACCATACGTTCTGTTAAGATGTCCTTTGACTCTATGAAATACAACTGGGCCACTGGGGTGTATTTGGGTAACACAGTAGCAGCATCAGACAGGTTGACCAACCGGACTGGAACTCTCCTTTTGGTAACGGTGACAAGGCTTTTCACAGCTCGGACAAGAGGGTGGTCTTGTAGTTGCAGAGTCTCCAGCAGGGCTTCATGCTCTCCCAACTTAATGGTTGGCTCCCAGTATCCATGTCTGGGGACTGGTTGCCCATTACCCACAACTACTCTGAAGTTAACATCCTCCGGTTCACACAATAAACTAGCATCCCAATGCTGATAGAAAACATTTTTAGGTATAGTAGACACTTGTGACCCTGTATCTATCAACACCTCCAACGGTACACCTTCTGCAATAATTCTTACATAGGGACAGGAGGATACATAAAGTGAGAGTCCTGACTGAGGTCGTTCGGAAATTGGACCTGATGAATGTTTTCCTGAGGGGCGGTCTGCGACCTCAGGGGAAATCCGTTTAACCCCTTAAGGACCGGGGGTTTTCCGTTTTGCATTTTCGTTTTTTGCTCCTTGCCTTTAAGAAATCATAACCCTTTCAATTTTGCACCTACTTTGTAATGACGTCAGTCATTGTGCCCAAAAATCTACGGTGAAACGGGAAAAAAAATCATTGTGAGACAAATAAAAAAATAAAAAAACGCTGTTTTGTAACTTTTGGGGGCTTCCGTTTCTACGTAGTACATTTTTCGGTAAAAATGACACCTGATATTTATTTTGTAGGTCCATACGGTTAAAATGATACCCTACTTATATAGGTTTGATTTTGTCGTACTTCTGGAAAAAATCATAACTTCATGCAGGAAAATGAATACCTTTAAAATTGTCATTTCTGACCCCTATAACTTTTTTATTTTTCCGTGTATGGGGCGGTATGAGGGCTCATTTTTTGCGCCGTGATCTGAAGTGTTTAACGGTACCATTTTTGCATTGATAGGACTTATTGATCGCTTTTTATTCATTTTTTCATGATATAAAAAGTGACAAAAAATGCACTATTTTGGACTTTGGAATTTTTTTGCGCGCACGCCATTGACCGTGCGGTTTAATTAACAATATATTTTTATAATTCGGGCATTTCCACACGCGGAGATACCATATATGTTTATTTTTATTAACACTGTGGTTTTTTTTTCTTGGAAAAAGGGGGGTGATTCAAACTTTTAATAGGGGAGGGGTTAAATTATCTTTATTCACTTTTTTTTCACTTTTTTTTTGCAGTGTTATAGCTCCCATAGGGACCTATAACACTGCACACACTGATCTTTATCATTGATCACTGGTTTCTCATAGGAAACCAGTGATCGATGATTCTGCCGCTTGACTGCTCATGCCTGGATCTCAGGCACTGAGCAGTCATTCGGCAATCGGACAGCGAGGAGGCAGGTAGGGGCCCTCCCGCTGTCCTGTAAGCTGTTCGGGATGCCGCGATTTCGCCGCGGTTATCCCGAAAAGCCCACTGAGCTAACCGGCATGGTTTCAGTTTCACTTTAGACGCGGCGTTCAACTTTGAATGCCGCGTCTAAAGGGTTAATAGCACGCGGCACAGCGATCAATGCCGCGCGCTATTAGCCACGGGTCCCGGCCGTTGTTAACAACGGCCGGGCCCGACCTGCTATGACGTGGGGCCACGCCGTGGCCCCACATTATAGATCGGGAGTGGACACAAGACGTTCCAGTACGTCATGTGTCCTTAAGGGGTTAAATTCCAACACTGCATTTTCCAATAGGTACAAAAGTGTCTTTGAGTCCCTGAGAGTCTATTAGGAAGAGGGTTGGGGGGTTGAAATTGCAGGGAGCAGGAGCAGGGGCAGGTTTTCTGGGTAGGGGCGGTTCACGGTCATGTGTGGTGGACCGGATGGCAAGCTCCTTCACAGCCTTAGTCAGTTGTTCAATGTCTGCCTGCCTAACACTCTGTAAATCTGAGGCTGCTGTGACTGGCAAAGCAGATGACACTGAGGCGGGGGCTAGTGATGGTGGTGGTATAGGTCTGGCTACTGCCCCTAATGGCTCTTGGACAGGTGGACAAGCTTCCTCTAACTCAGTCCCAGACTGAATCAATAGGACAGCCAGTCTCTTGAAAGCAGGGAATGACAAGTTGAGGTTTTGGACCGCTAACATTCGCAGCTGGGCTTTGTTCCACTTACTATGAGCCCCATGAATAAATCTGTCCATTAACACCTTGTTGCCCTGCTCGGGAGCTATACCATCCAGTTTTTGAAAAGTCTATAGGGCATTCTGTAGGACTACGGCATATGCTCTCAAGGTCTCGCCTAGCTTCTGTCGCCTTTCATACAGCCAGAGACGTACCTCTAATGGAGAATGGGACTCAAACACCTGGTACAGTCCTTCAAAGATCTGCTCTACACTTGACTTCTCGGAGGCTGGCCAGGTGCGGACTTCCTCTAACGCTGGTCCCTGTAGTTGTCCTGTGAGCAATTGCACCTGACAAACAAAACTCTGGATCCTTTTTTTGAAATCCCTCAGGGTGAAGGGGTCTCCATTGTAGGTAGGGAAGACAGGGTTCCCCATGAATACCGGTGCAGACGCTGGAACACCAGTGTTGTTGATGTGAACTGCAGGCAGGCTGCTGGGGAAGGTGATGATCCTGCTGCTGGAGATGGAGGGGCACTGTCACCTGGTTGATCCGGAGAGCTGGGTTCTGACATATTTTGAGTACACTGTCGCTTTAAGAAGAAGGTGCTTTCCCTTTTAAGATAATTGGCTAGTGGGAGTGCTATAATGAATACTCCGCCTCTGTTTTGCAGGTTCCCAGTAGAAATTTGTCTTGCGACCAGATGTGGACACTAGTGGGTTAATGTTCATAGTTAACGGCACCGGTGACTTGATACTGTTAATGGGCAGCCACCGGAACCTCCAATATGGCTTCGCCCAGGGAACTTCCTGTTTTGGTCTGTCTGTCTGTCTGTCTGCAACACAGGGTGGCTCTTTGTTTCCTCCTCACTGTTGCCGGAGAGGCATCACCGCTGGGGACTGTTGGGGCGGAGCTGCGAACGCGTGTGCGCGGGAAACACCGGACCCAATTAACCCTTTGAGGTACCGACTCTTTACAATCCATGATGGCAAATAACAGTCTTTTCTTCACCTCCCCCTCTGTTTCACAAGCACCACGAGTAAAGCACTTTTCACTTTCTAAGTCCCATACACTTTTTTGCGCAGGCTTAAATCGCATTGGCATGCAGTTTTTGCAGACAATATTGGACACAGTTCAGACTGGGGGGGAGGACTTGTGGCATAAGACGCACATCCGTATCCTGTTCGTGACGACAAAGGTTGTTGTAGCGGGGGGGTGTTGAGGGCAGATGTTGTTACCCTAGGGGCAGATGGCATTAACCCCTTGTATTCGTGACATCAGGGTGTGGTTTAGCCTATAACCACCTGAAGGTATACCGCTGGATCCTGGGCTAGGCATGGAGGCAATAAAGACTCCGACGCCAAGTTACGGACAATGGTAGCTTTACTGAGGGTAGACAGTTGGTAAAGTTTATACAGTTCAGCCAGGGCCCAATGAGGTGACCAGTGATGCAGAGACCTTAAGGGCTTGTTGGGACTTGTAGTAGGACTGGACAATTGAATGCAGACCATGCTGACTTGACAGATGACAGGGACCAACTTGACTTGACTCATAAAGCTGTGACTTGAATTGATGGTGGCTGCAGGACTTGACCTTGAAGTCTCCAGCACTGTGGACACACACACTAGGCACAACTGCACTGGACCTCAGCTTAGCAGAATAGCAGAGCTCAAAGAGAGAGAAGCTCCACCCAGGGCTTATAGGGGGGAGACTAGCGGGAAACCCATAGGTCACTCGGGATCACCTGGTCACTGGTACCTCCTGGGTAACAATCACATGACACATCACATGGTATAACTCTTAAAGCAACATTACATTTTATAACACTACATGGAAAAACATATTTACAATGGGGAAACAAGTGCAGGGGGCCTTGCGGACACGGAAGGAGGCAGCCTGACAGGAGCACGGGGTAACACCTCCCTTACTGGGCCACCACAGGATCATGTCTGGTGAATGGCAATGGGGTGTGCTTGGTGTTCCATTCTATAATGCAGCCAGACACCACTTGTAACATAACAAATAAACAGTTCTTTACTGTGGTAGACTTGGCAGTAGATAAACAACTTCACAGTAGATTCTCAAGGACATAGTCTCTGGCTCACAGTAATTTTATTGTGCATATGAGGAAGTTCCCCTCTAAGCTGACTGGCAAGAAAACACATGTAGGGGTTGCAAGCAACCAAGTTTTCTTAGTTAGCCCTGAGCAATGTAGGTAGGGTTCACACAGTCCTAAAACACTTCACCAAGGGAATCTTAACAAGATGGCTCCTGGAGGGAGATTTTAGGAAGATAAATGTACTCATAGATGTGAGCTGCAGTGTCCTTTAGGAGGATGCAGGTCTGTGTAAAGCCATGATAGCTCTAGTCCAGTTAGCTCTAGTCCAGTTGAAAACCAATATGAGGTATTAAAAAGGGATTTTGAGATGCTTCTCCATTCTGACATGAGATTCACTGCTTCTTGTTGGCAGGGAGTATAGCTACATATTCACTTAGTATAGACTGTAGAATTTTTCGGGAGGGATATATACTTTGCAGAAGTCCATGAGTTTCACCTAGGGTTCCCAGGTAGGGTGAATGGTGCTAGTCTGTAAGATTTAGAGGCCGCAGGTCATTGTGGTCTTCGTTCCCTGATAGGGTGAATGACGCTAGTCCTCTGTAAGATATAGAGGCCGCAGGTCATTGTGGTCTTCGTTCCCTGGTAGGGTGAATGACGCTAGTCCTCTGTAAGATATAGAGGCCGCAGGTCATTGTGGTCTTCCACTTATGGAGTAGCCTAAAAAAGGGTGTAAGCCTAAGTAAAGAGAAGAAGCAGAGCAGACCTTCACTTTATTCCTCTATTCTGACTTCTGCACAGGACAAGTGCTGGCAGGTAACAAACTAAATGTATTGAGGACCACACACAACTTGAATTGCACTAGTAAACTATTTGCCTGCTCTCAGCTTAGAGCGACGTTGGGCTAGGGATACTCAACCCAAAGGTTCTAATACGTTTCACATTAAAGCTAATTAGCTAAGTAATGTCTATGGGGCCTTCTCACAAGCACTTTACAAATTCTACCATTAGATGTCAGCAAATTAGCAAAGCACGTTGCACAGGGTACACACATACAAACGAGCAGAAAGCATTGTTTATAGAGACTTACAGTACAGGATTCATAACACTTTGCCATAGCACACAGCAACCATATACTTCAGTTGAAGCAGGATCACTACCTAGATACTGCATTAACATATAATATTAAACTAGAACTTCACTTGCCACAATTATTATGTAACCATTTTCATAATAAGCTGCAGAACCTATTTAAAATATCGATAGCTATCTGTAGCACATGGTTCTTGATCTCATTTCTCACATGATGGTTTTGGTGTAAGAAGAAAAAAAAGCACAGACCATTGTAATTCAAACCAACAAGCTTACTGAACTTTAACTTTACTTTGAGTGATACTCCAGTCATAGCAGTTGTTATTTTCAACAGAAGCACAGAAGATTAGTGGTTATTTTTGCACAAACCAACACGGTTCCTTAAACATCATAAAACCACCAGCACACCAGTGCCTTTCCAACCTTTAGTCCCATTGTCCCTCCTGCAGAGTAGCAAGCCAGTACGATGACCATCAAATCTCTCCCAGGGTTGTCAACTCATACACTCCCCTTTGGAACCAAAACCCCTGATCTTTTATCAGCTAGCTTAGCCTCTCCCCCTTAGGCTAAGTTTCCACTTGGTTTTTTCTCTGGCAGTTTTTGGAGTTCTGCCACTGTAGTTTTTGAGCGAAAGCCAGAAATGTATTAAAAAAGAATAGGACATATAAAGGAAGGGCTTACACTTCTCCTCCCCCCTTATGGATCCACTTCTGACTTTGGCTCAAAAAGTGCAGTGGAAACTTAGCCTAAGTGTGTTAACCACACATGTCTCCTTGCCAGTGCTAAGCCCCCTTAGGACCTTTGCCCATACCTGAATTTTTATCTGGTGGTTGGCAGCCCAAGAGACTTTAACCCCTTAAGGATGCAAGGTTTTTCAGTTTTTGCATTTTCATTTTTTCCTCATCACCTTGTAAAAATCATAACACTTTCAATTTTGCACCTACAGACCCATATGAGGGCTTATTTTTGGTGCCACCAATTGTACTTTATAATTACATCAATCATTTCACCACAAAATGTATGGCAAAACCAGAAAAAAAAAGATATTTGTGGTGCAAAATTGAAATTGGGGGCTTCTGATTCTATGTAGTACACTTTTCGGTAAAAATGACACCATATCTTTATTCTGTAGGTCCATACGGTTACAAGGATACCTAATTTATATAGGTTTTCTTTTATTTTACTACTTAAAAAAATGTATAACTACATTCACCAAAATGTGTAAAATTGTCATCTTCTGACCCCTATAACTTTTTTTATTTTTCCTTTTCCGGGATATATGAAGGCTCATTTTTTGCGCCATGATCTGAACTTTTTATCGGTACCATGTTTGTCTTAATGGGACTTTTTGATCGCCTTTTATACATTTTTTCTAGGGTATACAAAGTGACCAAAAATACGCAATTTTGGACTTTGGAATTTTTTTTATGTGTATGCCATTAACCGTGCGATTTAATTAACATTGTATTTTCATAGTACGGACATTTACGCACTCGGTGATACCCCATATGTTTATTTTTATTTACATATATTTTTTTTTTTATGGGAAAAGGGGGGTGATTCAAACTTTTATTCGAGAAGGGGTTAAAAGGGTACTCCGGTGGAGAACTTTTTTTTTTTTTAATCAACTGGTGCCAGAAAGTTAAACAGATTTGTAAATTACTTCTATTAAAAAAATCTTAATCCTTCTAGTACTTATTAGCTGCTGAATACTACAGAGGAAATTATTTTCTTTTTGGAACACAGAGCTCTCTGCTGACATCATGACCACAGTGCTCTCTGCCGACATCTCTGTCCATTTTAAGAACTGTCCAGAGTAGAAGAAAATCCCCATAGCAAACATATGCTGTTCTGGACAGTCTCTAAAATGGACAGAGATGTCAGCAGAGAGGACTGTGGTCATGATGTCAGCAGAGAGCTCTGTGTTCCAAAAAGAATTGTAGTATTCAGCAGCTAATAAGTACTAGAAGTATTAAGATTTTTTTTTAATAGAAGTAATTTACAAATCTGTTTAACTTTCTGGCAACAGTTGATTTAAAAAAAAAATATAATAATAAAAGTTTTCCACCGGAGTACCCCTTTAAATCACATTTATTAGATATTCCTCTATTACTTTATATTCAGATATATCTTTCTCGATGTCTAAGAGGATATGTTTTGTTATTGTTTTACTTTTCTGTCATTATCTGTACAGGATGCTGACGAATTGTTGTAACTGCTAAAAACTTTCTTAATAAAGACTATTGAACGTAAATCACATTTATTAACTATTTTTTTACACTTTTTTTTGCAATGTTATAGCCCCCATAGGGGACTATAACATGCAATACCTTGATTGCAGACACTGATTAATGCAAAGCCATAGCATTGCATTGATCAGTGTTATCCGGCCACTAGCGTAAGTTTACGCTCGTGGTCGTTTAGGGGTTAAAGGGATACTCTTGCATGGAAAAACTTCTTGGGGGACATTTATCATTGTTACTTTGGTAAGATGAGAAGATACCGGGGTCTGCCGTGACCCTTAGCTGGACTCCTGCAATTGCTAATTAAAATCCAAATAATGGGGGGCGAATAATGGATTTTAATTAGCAATTGAAGTAGTCCAGCTAAGGGGGACGGCATGAGTGGGTTTATCCCAAGTATACTTAAATATCTGGAACTGCATTGCTTGGTTTTAAATCACTATTATCTTAATACAAGAAGAATAAAAGTTAAACTTTAAAGGGGGGGGGGGGGGGGAGGGGGGAATCTTATGCCCTGGGCTTAGGCCTTGGGTTTTTGAATATATATTTGAATTGTGATTCCTGACTCACCCAGAGGATTATTTGTGTTATCTATTTTAGCTCTTATCAAGCGTAAAGTGTCCTGGAACCAAGGGTGCTATATAAATTAATAAATAATAATAATATACTAATATATAAAGCCAAAAAACAAAACAGTGTTTGTTTCAATGTCTGCTTTGGCTTTGTGAAACATAGCTCACACAAATGAAAGTAAATTATTTTAATAAGGAACATATGGTTTTCAAGATCAAGCAGAGTGAAAATTATTAACCCCTTAACAACGGGCACCGTAAATGTATGGCGCTGCTAAGTGTCACTTTGCGCACAGCGTCGTACATTTACGGCGCTGTGTTCCTTGATCACTGCGTCTCTGGACACGGTGATCGGAACAGGATGACTGCTGATATCTATCAGCAGCCATCCCGGCATATCGTCCAGGCTGTCTTGGCATGCTGGGAGTTGTAGTTTTGCAACAGCTGGAGGTACACTGGTCCGGAGAGAAAACACTACATATATACCCCCCTACACTGCCCCCCCCCCCCCCCCACTCACCCCCCAACAAAAATTTAAAACATCTCATACGGCAGTGTTTCAAAAACAGAGCCTCCAGATGTTGCAAAATAACTCCCAGTATTGCTGGGAGTTTTGCAACAGCTGGAGGCACCCTGTTTGGGGAACACTGCCATGTCCGTCCCTATGCAAATAGCTAACTTAGGCCTCAAATGCGCATGGCGCTCTCTCACTTCGGAGCCCTGTCGTATTTCAAGGCAACAGTTTGGGGCCACATATGGGGTATTTCAGTACTCAGGAGAAATTGCCTAACAAATTTTGGGGGGCTTTTTCTCCTTTTACCCCATATGAAATGGTAAAGTTGGGCTCTACACCAGCCTGTTAGTGTAAAAAAAAAAAAAAATGTAAGTATTCAAAATATCCCTTTAGGGTAAGGTCACACATTTTTCGTGTTGTGTGAAATACACTGCAAATTCTGCTTTGATCAGTCACACAGGGCTACCCAGCCACAGTCCTGTGTGTGCAGTAAGGTTTGGATTGGTCGGGTCTAAGTGTAACACGTGGCTGCATACTTCTTTTAACTTTTTTTTTACCAATAAAACCTTTTGACATGTCCCGAGGACACTGCAAGGTTTTCCTTGCTCTACCTGTATGTTTTCATTTTATAACCTTCCTATTTAGTTTATACTAAGAACTGACTGGGAACAACCTACTTATTCTGCCACACTCAGTGTTGGATTTCCATCTTTCAGGAGTTTTCTAATCCTTTCCATTGATACAATTATAACTCTCTTGTAGGGGCCATGTTTTCTTTCCATTAGCCAAGTCCAAAGTTCAGTAAGGGCTGTAAGCACTTTCCCTTTTAACTGTAGACTAATTTGCATTTTGAGACTTGTGCTGAGACTTGTTTTAGAAATGCAAATTACAAGGCAATTCCATTAGTTTTTTGTCTACCTGATCTGGAGAAACATATGCTATTAAATTAAATAATTTACTTTCATTTGTGTGAGGTTTGTTTCTTGAAGCCAGAATGTTCAGCTATTAAACAAATATTGTTTTCTATATTGGATGTGCAGTTAAATATGTTTTTATAATATGATCTACTAATATTAAATGTTATCTATTTATTACATTTTCTCTCTATTTCATATCTATCTATCCATCTCATATCTATCTATCTTCCTTTCACATATCTATCTATCTATTGCTTAGATACCTTTTTTTCTCATATATATCCATCTATCTATCTATCTCATATCTATCTATCTATCTATCTCATATCTATCTATCTCATATCTATCTATCTATCTATCTATCTCATATCTATCTATCTCATATCTATCTATCTATCTATCTATCTCATATCTATCTATCTCATATCTAACTATGTATCTCATATCTATCTCATCTATCCTCTATCTATCTATCTCATATCTATCTATCTATCTATCTCATATCTATCTATCTCCAATCTATCTATCTCCAATCTATCTATCTCCTATCTATCTATTATCTCATATCTATCTCATATCTATCTATCTCATATCTATCTATCTCATATCTATCTATCTCATATCTATCTATCTCATATCTATCTATCTATCTATTTCCAATCTATCTATCTCCAATCTATCTATCTCCTATCTATCTATTATCTCATATCTATCTCATATCTATCTATCTCATATCTATCTATCTATCTCCAATCTATCTATCTCCAATCTATCTATCTCCTATCTATCTATTATCTCATATCTATCTCATATCTATCTATCTCATATCTATCTATCTCCAATCTATCTATCTCCAATCTATCTATCTCCAATCTATCTATCTCCTATCTATCTATTATCTCATATCTATCTCATATCTATCTATCTCATATCTATCTATCTATCTATCTCCAATCTATCTATCTCCAATCTATCTATCTCCTATCTATCTATTATCTCATATCTATCTCATATCTATCTATCTCATATCTATCTATCTCATATCTATCTCATATCTATCTATCTCATATCTATCTATCTATCTCATATCTATCTATCTCATATCTATCTATCCCATATCTATCTATCTCATATTTATCTATCTATCCCATATCTATCTATCTATCTCATATCTATCTATCTTATCTATCTATCTGTCTCATATCTATCTATCCCATATCTATCTATCTCATATCTATCTATCTATCTATCCCATATCTATCTATCTATCTTATATCTATCTTTCTCATATCTATCTACCTACCTATCTTATATCTATCTCATATCTATCTATCTATCTACCTCATATCTATCTATCTATCTCATATCTATCTACCTCATATCTATCTATCTATCTAGCAACAGGAGAATACAGCAGCACACAGCTAGCACAAACATATAGATGAAACATGAGTATATAGATAAAACATGAGTATATAGATAGAACATGAAAAGCTATACAGCTGTAGTGCAATAAATGAAAATATGAAATTATGAGGTACTTAGCTTGCAAATTTGGCGGCCAAATAGCTTGGACCGTCCCACCTATCTATCTATCTATCTATCTCATATTTATCTATCTCATATCTATCTATCTCATATCTATCTCATATCTATCTATCTATCACATATCTATCAATCTATCTATCTCATATCTATCTATGTTTGGAGATGTTTTAATAATCACTGCAATGTGATCTACTATTGTTTTGTACAATCTATCTCATATCCTTTTATCTATAGAGTATGAATATGTAAATGTTTTAAATAAATATGTTTTATTTGTAGATTTAACTTTCCTTGTAACATCATCTCTTTACCTTGTGTCTGTACCCTGTCCCTATGTTGTCTGTATGTGTTTTGACATCCTATGTTTATTTTTACAAATCAATCAGCTTTAGTATTGCACATTTTATTTATAATATTTGTATAAATCATGGTAACTAGTAGAAATGAACATCATCATCTTTTCTGGGCCGTGTTTTCAGTCCTGGGATTTTAACACAGATTTTTTTTTTTTTGCACCTGTTAATAAATGAGTCCTCGGCTTTTCTGGGTAAATTACAGTGACACAAAAGAAGTGCAAGTTGGGTTTTGTGTTCTTTATTTGTAAAATTGGCAACAGGAATACAGAGGTTTAGTAAAGGATTGTTAGTATTTTTACATCAGACGAGACGTATAAATGCTGCGTTCCCACATACAAATACATTGACCCTGATTTACTAAGATTGTTGTTTTTTTGTGTGGATTTGTTGTTTCAGACTTGCATGATTTCACTCTATTTACTATGGAGATTTAGAGATTGACCGGTCAGGAAAGTTCAGCCCAGCTTTTTTTTGTGAAAATTTCCAGCCATATACTCACATGATTTTGGATGAATAGGTTGAGTTGTTCACAAATCATGATGCTACACCTCTTTTATGGGTTTTTGTAGTTTGGAACTCAGACTATTTCAATTTTTGGCACAAATTCTGGTCCAGACACAATTGTTGCACACAACCCAATAAAAACCAGTCTGGAACACAATATAGAACAGGACCATTGAATGGAATAAACAAAACTTTTGCCGGTAATTTTTGCCAGGTTTTTCTCCTGTTTTGTGGCACACTGTACTTGTGTTTGGTTTTGTGCCACAGTTTGTGTAAAAAACATAAACTTTTTTCTGGGAAAACATTTACACCCAACAAAATTTAAATGTATGAGGATTTTAAAAACAAAATCCAGCAATTTACCAAATAACGGACAGTGTGTGCCACTTAAAGGGGTATTCCAGGCCAAAACATTCTTTTTTATATATCAACTGGCTCCGGAAAGTTAAACAAATTTGTAAATTACTTCGATTAAAAAATCATAATCCCTGCAATAGTTATTAGCTTCTGAAGTTGAGTTGTTTTTTTTCTGTCTAACTGCTTTCTGATGACTCACGTCCCGGGAGCTGTGCAGTTCCTATGGGGATATTCTCCCATCATGCACAGCTCCCGGGACGTGACATCATCATTGAGCAGTTAGACAGAAAAAATTCAGAAGCTAATAACTATTGGAAGGATGAAGATTTTTTAATAGAAGTCATTTACAAATCTGTTTAACTTTCCAGAGCCAGTTGATATATATAAAAAAAAAAGTTTTGCCTGGAATACCCCTTTAATTAAGCTGCAAGAAACAGCAAATAGACTTTACCCAAATTTAATTTATTCCCTCCTCTATACAGTAGTTCCGGATATGAGTGGTATAGGAAAATGGAGTTATAGGAGAGGCACACAATGTTTTAAGTTTCTTTAGTTTCTCAAATAAAATTTATGCCCAAAGAGGATTATAAATCCCAGTCCTTATTCCATTAAATACTTTTATATATCTAAATGGATCAAGTCACCAGGTGTTACTGAGGACATCCAGAATGTATCCCATCTGGGCACTGCCATTTACAAAAACTGTCTTATCCCTTCAGCATTTTCCTGTGTGTCTCTATGCTGGGACAAAATACAGCAATACAAACAATGTTCTGTGCAGGCCCCTGGCTCTGCTCCAGGCAGTCTGCTTTGTGAGACCTGGGAGTGTTACAGAGCCCCAATGCACAGAACAGATAGTTGTCAGCTCTGAGGAGTGAGTTAGGAAGATCCCATGTGAGATGTGAGGCCAAGTGTCATGCTTGCCGATGGGAACGCCCCTTCCTCCTCAGAGAACTGCATGCAGTGTGAGCAGTTTAAACAAGGGAATTAGGAGCCATAAAAGGATGAAATCCAGGATGTAAGCACAGGGACATGATCAGCACCAGTTTAAAAGCCTGGGACATTTTCTATTTTTACTCACGCGACAGGTAATTCTGCTGGTCTTTCCTCATAACAAGCTATAGTGCTGACTGTTGTGAAGTGAAAAAAAATTCTTCTGGTAGATCTGAATTTGAAATGATTTTCAGTTTATGCATATGGCAGATTCATGTGCCAAAATGCTGTATGGCCTAGTATGGATTTTTAGGAATCCAGTGTTTTGCCATATAGTGAAGTATTATATTATCTTCTAAAAACAATGCCAGAATCTCTTTTAATGCATTTTATAAAAACTATTTATTTATTATAAAAAGTACAAAAAAAATTCAGTATGAGCCCATTATGGGCAATGTTTTACAGATTTATACTGTATATATTTTCATAATACCACTATGTGCATGAAGCCTCAGAGAGCTCACAGACTCTATATTTTTCCTGTCAACAAAATATTTGTCAAATGTGGTCAAAAGTATATATCAACATTCACAGATATTACACAGATTTCAGCTGATCACCTTGGTGCCCTAGATGACCCTTATGGCATCCCATGCATATTTTAAATCCGACCAGCAACAAAAATGCCCTTTTCAGATAAGCCACACACAAATCTTACATATATTATAGTATAGACTTTTCTTCAAAGATATTTGGTAAGTAATGATTCTCCGCAAAAAAAATCTTCATTAGATATTTTCACAAATATTATTAATATATTACAGGGGACGTTATATACAGTACACACTAGTATTGGTATAAAACGGGAAAATGATATACAGTACACATTAATATAGGTATATATCAGGGGACATTATATACTGTACACATCAATATATATATATATATATATATAAACAGGGAACATTATATACAGTACACATCAGTATAGGTATATAACTGGGTACATTATATACCGTACACTTCAGCACAGATATATAACAGCAGACCATAGTTGGGGTAAATCTTATCACTATCTTCCCCCCGCATTATGGTTTTTCCATAACATTCCTGTTACTCCTTCCAAGGATTGTTGATGTTTAACAATAGAGACCATTTTCTGCAAGGGACGGGGAACCTGGATTGTCAGAGAAGAATCTGTTTTCTCCGTTTTGGATTATTTTATTTGTTCTTTCTGGCTATGGATAAAGAAATCTGGATTTGTGAGAATTTCTGAGCAGATGGCAACGTTACAGTAACAGCATAGTGTGCCTTTTGGCATAAAATACAGTAAAATAAGGAATATCTTTATTCCTCTATATTTTTAAAGTCTCGGAAATGTATGCAGCTTTTTTCTTCTTTGATAACACAGGCTGTTTGCTAAATATTTTTGTACAGTGAGCGGTAGTGAGGCCTGCTAGCTTCATGTAGGAAATTGCTCTCTCTGCTGTATTGCTGGGCTCCAGACTCTAGTATACAGGATCAATATGAAATCTATTGGCAAGCTGAGAGGATGAGAAAATATTACTGCTATCTTTATGCAGATAGTCGCCAGATGTAAGAAACAGCCATTTATTCCCAATTCTCAGGGGCAATATTCCAAGTAAAGTTCCATTAACCACTTATTGACTGTTTGCTAAGTAGCTAGCTATCAGGACTAGCATAAAAAATAAAACTTTTTGCCATTTCTATTAGGGATCGATCGATATCGATTTTTTAGGGCCGATACCGATAATCTGTGAAGGTTAAGGCCCATAGCCGATAACTTATACCGATATTCTGGTATAAGTTATTGGCTATTTATTCGACCATCCCTCCGTCCCCCCCCCGGCGACACCGCTGCAGATCATTGATTTAAAGCGGGCACTTTAAATCAATGAACTGCTGCGGCTTTTGCGGTGCCAGAGGGGGGCGGGGCATTATCGGATTATCGACAAGGTAATTGCCGATACCAATAACGTCCAAAATTAATGCAGTGTTCATCAGTGGTTGTGCTATTAGCTGCAGTGATCATGTGATTACAGTGACACCTGTCATGTGACAAAACTGCCAAATGTCGTATTATCAGGGCTGTAGCTGTGGCTATACAGGTTCTCCTTTGAGGAAAATTAGAATGTAAAAAAATATGGCCATATTATCAGCCATAACATGAAAACCATTACCGAGTGAAGTGAATATCATTATTATTATTTGGCCAATGGTCAGGATGGGATATATTAGACAGCAAGTCTTAAAGTTGATGGGTTGGAAGCAGGAAAATGGGTAAACGTAATTACAGGAGCAACTCTGACAAAGAAAAAATTGTGATCAGAGCATCTCCGAAATAGCAGCGTTTTCGGCTGTTACAGGTATGTTGGGGATAGTAGCTAGTGCTACCAAAAATGGAACGGAAAGCAGGTCATGGACGCCCAAGGCTCATTGATGTGTGTGGGAGTGAAGGCTGGCCTTTTTTGTCCGATCCCACAAAATAGCTGCTGAAGAGCAAATTGCTGAAATAGTCTCTGTTGGCTGTGATTGAAAGGGGCAGATCACATGCTCCAGGTTCGGCCACCAGTAATGACGTTAGATGAGAAAAATAAACTTTCGAATTCCTGGGTGCCTAGCCAGAAGAGATAGAGCTCTAGCTCTAAGGTGGGTTGGTACAAAAGTCTTTCCTGGGGGAACTTGCTGAAAATTGATTGGAGTTACCGAAATCAGTCGATCAGGAGACACAATATTACGAGGCGTATAATCCTGGCCCACGACATCGGAGGCTCAAGAGAGTACATCGGCTCTGACATTGTTATGTGCCGGTCAAAAATGAATGAGGAAATTAAACCGGGAAAAGAAAAGTGACCATCTGGCCTGCCGGGGGTTCAGATGTTGTGCGGACTATAGATATTGACAGGATGAGCTGACCCTTTTAACAAGTGATGCCATTCTTCCAGGGCGAGCTTAATGGCTAAAAGCTCAAGGTCTCCGATGGTATAATTCCTCTCAACAGGAGAAAAAGTTTTTGAGAAGAATCTGCAGGTCACTGTTTTGCCCTTGAAGGATTTCTGGTTTAAGACTGCTCCGGCCCCTACAGAAGAGGCATCCACCTCGAGGAAGAAGGGCTTGTCAGGGTCAGGTCTCGTCAGGACAGGTGCAGTGGCAAATGCCGACTTCAACCGAGAGAATGCTTCTTCTGCTGCAGATGGCCAGGACTTGGTATTAGCACCCTTCTTGGTAAGTGCTACTATCGGAGCTACCAGGGTAGAGAAGTGAGCAACGAACTGTCGATAGTAGTTGGCAAAGCCAAGGAAGCGTTGAATAGACCGCAGGCCCAAAGGTCGAGGCCAGTTTAGGACCGAAGTTTGTCGGGGTACCCGGAGACCTTGGTTGGAGACAATTTAGCCGAGGAACGGCAGACTGGTCTTCTCGAAGAGGCATTTCTCAAGCTTGGCATAGAGGCAGTTGCTCCGAAGGCATTGCAGGACCTGTCGCACATGAGTGAGATGAACCTCTAAGTTGGGCGAAAAGATCAAGATGGCGTCCAAGTACACCACAACGCAAGTGTAAAGGAGGTCCCGAAAGATATCGTTAACAAACTCCTGAAAAACAGCCGAGGCGTTACAGAGGCCAAAAGGCATCACAAGGTACTCGTGTATTAACCCCTTGAGGACCCGGGTTTTTTCTGTTCTTGCACATTCGTTTTTGCCTCCTTACTTTTAAACAATCATAACTCTTTCAATATGGCACCTAAAAATCCATATGATGGCTTTTTTCTTGCACCACCAATTCTACTTTATAATGACAGGAAAAACGCCATTTTGTAACTTTTGGGGGCTTCCGTTTCTACACAGTAAATTTTTCGGTAAAAATGACACCTTATCTTTATTCTATAGGTCCATACGATTAAAATGATACCCTACATATGTAGGTTTGATTTTGTCGTACTTCTGAATGAAAAAAATCATAACTACATACAGGAAAATGTATACGTTTAAAATTGTCATCTTCTGACCCCTATAACTTTTTATTTTTCCGCGTATGGGGCGGTATGAGGGCTAATTTTTTGCGCCATGATCTGAAGTTTTTAGCGATTCAATTTTTGTATTGATCCAACTTATTGATCGCTTTTTATAATTTTTTTCATGATATAAAAAGTGACCAAAAATAAGCTATTTTGGACTTTGGAATTTTTTTGTGCGTACGCCATTGACCGTGCGGTTAAATTAATGATATATTTTTTATAATTTGGACATTTCCACATGCGGCGATACCACTTATGTTTAATTTTATTTTTATTTACACAGTTTTTTTTTTTAATGGGAAAAGGGGGGTGATTCAAACTTTTATTAGGGAAGGGGTTAAATGATCTTTATAATTTTTTTTCACTTTTTTTTTTTTGCAATGTTATAGCTCCCATAAGGGGCTATAACACTGCACACACTGATCTTTTACATTGATCAATGGTTTCTCATAGGAAACCATTGATCAATGATTCTGCCGCTTGACTGCTCATGCCTGGATCATTCACTGAGCAGTCATTCGGCGATCGGACACCAGGAGGCAGGTAAGGGGACCATCCTAGTGTCCTACAGCTGTTCAGGATGCCGCGATTTCACCGCGGCGATCCCGAACAGCCCCCTGAGCTAACCGGCATTAGTTTAGTTTCACTTTAGATGCGGGATACACTTTGAAAGGGTTAATAAGGGTTAATAACGCGCAGCACTGCGATCAGTGCCACACACTATTAGCCACGGGTCCCAGCCATTGTTACAGGCCAGAGCCGACCCACCGTGGAACCGCGTTATAGAACGGGAGCGGACTTTTGACGTATCGGTACGTCATGGGTTCTTAAGTGGTTAAAAGCCGTTTTCCACTCGTCTCCTTCCCGGATTGTAATAAGGTTATACGCCCCTCGCAATCTTATTATTAAGTCCCCGTAATCCATGCAGGAATGGAGAGAACTGTCCTTTTTCTCTACATAGAAAGAACCAGCTCCAGCAGGAGAGGTAGATTCCAAAAGAAGCCCTTACAGAAGATTCTCACTGATGTATTCTGACATGGCCTGAGTCTCAGGGGCCGACAAAGGATAGATTCTTCCTCGAGGGGACAAAGAACCAGGCAGAAGGTCAATTGAACAATCGTAGGAACAATGTGGAGGAAGACTCTCTGCTTGCTTCTCGCAGGGACAAGCAATAGGATGCTTAAGTTGAATAGTTACCAGACAGCGGTTCCGGCAATCTTTACCCCAATGGGAGACTTCCCCAGAGCACCAATCAAGAACCGGGGCGTGGTGTTTCAGCCACAGCAGACCAAGGAGAACGGAGGAAGAACAGGAAGCACATAGACCTTGATCCACTCCTCGTGCATAGCGCTCACTTGCATCTTCATAGGTTCAGTGATAAACTTCACCGCGGAATTCAGGCACTCTCCGTTGATAGTAGAGATTTACAGAGGCCTTACAAGCTGTGTGACTGGAAAATGATATTTATGGACTAGAGAGGCATCCATGAAGTTCCCTGCTGAACCAGAGTCCACAAAAGCAGAAACAGGGAACGAGGAACCGGACAAGGAGAAGAGCTGGACTGGCATGTATAAGCCAGGAGAGGGAGTATTCACACCTAGGGACGCCTCTCCCACGTGTCCTTGGAGCATGCGTTTGCTGGCCGCTGAGGCCTTAGAGGGCAGTTATTGTGAAAATGTTCCGGGCTGGCACAGTACAGGCACAGATTCTCTTCATGATGGCATGACCCATCTTGTGGAGACAGTTGAACTCGATCCACTTGCATGGGCTCTTCTGAAGAAGGCAAAGAAGTAGGCAGAGGTGGCCCTTGGAAGACCGGAGCCAAACTGGGAAGATGACATGGTCGGGCAGGTTCACATTCTTGACGGAGCTCCTCTTGCCTCTCAGCAAAACGCACATCAATGTGGATAGTCAGCAGAATCAATTCAGACAGAGAAGATGGTGGGTCCCGCGTGGCCAGGGCATCCTTAACTCTACTAGATAGTCACTTCTTGAAGGTGGCACACAGGGCCACATCATTTCAGTCCAATTCAGAAGCTAAGGTACGGAATTGGACCGCGTATTTGCCAACGGAGGAATCCCTTTGATGGAGATGCAGGAGCGCATTCTGCTGATGAAGAAAGCGCTGGCTCCTCGAAGACACTGCGGAATTCCGTCAGGAAAGATTGCATATCGGACGTCACAGGATCTCCTTTCTCCCAGAGAGGGGTCACCCAGGCCAGAGCCTTACCGGAAAGAAGGCTCACCACAAAAGCCACTTTAAAACGCTCAGATGGGAACTGATCAGACAAGAGTTCCACGTGCATAGAGCACTGGTTAACGAAGCCTCTGCACAATTTAGGCTTCTTTTCATACTTGGTGGGCAGAGACAAACAAAGCTTGCTCCTGCTGTACAGTGATTTAGCTGCTGAGCCTGTTGAGCCAGCTGTTGCGAATGTTGAACCACAATTGAGGAGAGATCCTCGACACTTGGAAGTGGAACCTTGGCGGGATCCATGGCCGGATCTTACTGTTACGGCTGAGGTGAAGTAGATCTGCTTGTTACGCCGAGCGCTCCGGGTCCCCGCTCCTCCCCGGAGCGCTCGCTACACTTCCCTCACTGCAGCGCCCCGGTCGGTTCCACGGACCCGGGGCGCTGCGTTACCACCTCCGGCCGGGATGCGATTCGCGATGCGGGTAGCGCCCGCTCGCGATGCGCACCCCGGCTCCCGTACCTTACTCGCTCCCCGTCAGTTCTGTCCCGGCGCGCGCGGCCCCGCTCCCTAGGGCGCGCGCGCGCCGGGTCTTTGCGATTTAAAGGGCCACTGCACCGCTGATTGGTGCAGTGGTTCCAATTAGTGTTTACACCTGTGCACTTCCCTATATCACCTCACTTCCCCTTCACTCCCTCGCCGGATCTTGTTGCCCTAGTGCCAGTGAAAGCGTTCCTTGTGTGTTCCTTGCCTGTGATTCCAGACCTTCTGCCGTTGCCCCTGACTACGATCCTTGCTGCCTGCCCCGACCTTCTGCTACGTCCGACCTTGCTTCTGTCTACTCCCTTGTACCGCGCCTATCTTCAGCAGCCAGAGAGGTTGAGCCGTTGCTAGGGGATACGACCTGGTCACTACCGCCGCAGCAAGACCATCCCGCTTTGCGGCGGGCTCTGGTGAAAACCAGTAGTGACTTAGAACCGATCCTCTAGCACGGTCCACGCCAATCCCTCTCTGGCACAGAGGATCCACTACCTGCCAGCCGGCATCGTGACAGTAGATCCGGCCATGGATCCCGCTGAAGTTCCTCTGCCAGTTGTCGCTGACCTCACCACGGTGGTCGCCCAGCAGTCACAACAGATTGCGCAACAAGGCCAACAGCTGTCTCAACTGACTGTTATGCTACAACAGTTACTACCACAGCTCCAGCAATCATCTCCTCCGCCAGCTCCTGTACCTCCTCCGCAGCGAGTGGCCGCTTCTGGAATACGACTATCCTTGCCGGATAAATTTGATGGGGACTCTAAGTTTTGCCGTGGCTTTCTTTCCCAATGTTCATTACACTTGGAGATGATGTCGGACCAGTTCCCCACTGAAAGGTCTAAGGTGGCTTTCGTAGTCAGCCTGCTGTCTGGAAAAGCCCTGGCTTGGGCCACACCGCTCTGGGACCGCAATGACCCCGTCACTGCCTCTGTACACTCCTTCTTCTCGGAAATTCGAAGTGTCTTTGAGGAACCTGCCCGAGCCTCTTCTGCTGAGACTGCCCTGTTGAACCTGGTCCAGGGTAATTCTTCCGTTGGCGAGTATGCCGTACAGTTCCGTACCCTTGCTTCAGAATTATCCTGGAATAATGAGGCACTCTGCGCGACCTTTAAAAAAGGCCTATCCAGCAACATTAAAGATGTTCTGGCCGCACGAGAAATCCCTGCTAACCTACATGAACTCATCCATCTTGCCACTCGCATTGACATGCGTTTTTCCGAACGGCGTCAGGAGCTCCGCCAGGATATGGACTCTGTTCGCACGAGGCGTTTCTTCTCCCCGGCTCCTCTCTCCTCTGGTCCCCTGCAATCTGTTCCTGTGCCTCCCGCCGTGGAGGCTATGCAGGTCGACCGGTCTCGCCTGACACCCCAAGAGAGGACACGACGCCGCATGGAGAATCTCTGCCTGTACTGTGCTAGTACCGAACACTTCCTGAAGGATTGTCCTATCCGTCCTCCCCGCCTGGAAAGACGTCCGCTGACTCCGCACAAAGGTGAGACAGTCCTTGATGTCTACTCTGCTTCTCCACGTCTTACTGTGCCTGTGCGGATGTCTGCCTCTGCCTTCTCCTTCTCTGCTGTGGCCTTCTTGGACTCTGGATCTGCAGGAAATTTCATCTTAGCCTCTCTCGTCAACAGGTTCAACATCCCGGTGACCAGTCTCGCCAGACCCCTCTACATCAATTGTGTAAACAATGAAAGATTGGACTGTACTATACGTTTCCGCACGGAGCCCCTTCTAATGTGCATCGGATCTCATCACGAGAGGATTGAACTGTTGGTCCTCCCCAATTGCACTTCTGAAATCCTTCTTGGACTTCCCTGGCTTCAACTCCATTCCCCAATCCTGGATTGGTCCACTGGGGAGATCAAGAGTTGGGGGCCCTCTTGTTCCAAGGACTGCTTAAAACCGGTTCCCAGTAAACCTTGCCGTGTCCCTGTGCTTCCTCATGTAACCGGTCTCCCTAAGGCCTATATGGACTTTGCGGACGTTTTTTGCAAAAAACAAGCTGAGACTCTACCTCCTCACAGGCCTTATGATTGTCCCATTGACCTCCTCCCGGGCACTACTCCACCCCGGGGCAGAATCTATCCTCTGTCCGTCCCAGAGACTCTTGCCATGTCTGAATACGTCCAAGAAAATTTAAAAAAGGGCTTTATCCGTAAATCCTCCTCTCCTGCCGGAGCCGGATTTTTCTTTGTGTCCAAAAAAGATGGCTCTCTACGTCCTTGCATTGACTACCGCGGTCTTAATAAAATCACGGTTAAGAACCGCTACCCCCTACCCCTCATCTCTGAACTCTTTGATCGTCTCCAAGGTGCCCATATTTTTACCAAACTGGACTTAAGAGGTGCTTATAATCTCATCCGCATCAGAGAGGGGGATGAATGGAAAACGGCATTTAACACCAGAGATGGACACTTTGAGTATCTGGTCATGCCCTTTGGTCTATGCAACGCCCCTGCCGTCTTCCAAGACTTTGTTAATGAAATTTTTCGTGATCTACTATACTCCTGTGTTGTTGTATATCTGGACGATATCCTGATTTTTTCTGCCAATCTTGAAGAACACCGCCAGCATGTCCGTATGGTTCTTCAGAGACTTCGTGATAATCAACTCTATGCCAAAATAGAGAAATGTCTGTTTGAATGCCAATCTCTTCCTTTTCTAGGATACTTGGTCTCTGGCCAGGGACTACAAATGGACCCAGATAAACTCTCTGCCGTCTTAGATTGGCCACGCCCCTCCGGACTCCGTGCCATCCAACGTTTTTTGGGGTTCGCCAATTATTACAGGCAATTTATTCCACATTTTTCTACCATTGTGGCTCCTATTGTGGCTTTAACAAAAAAAAATGCCGATCCCAAGTCTTGGCCTCCTCAAGCGGAAGACGCCTTTAAACGACTCAAGTCTGCCTTTTCTTCGGCTCCCGTGCTCTCCAGACCTGACCCATCTAAACCCTTCCTATTGGAGGTTGATGCCTCCTCAGTGGGAGCTGGAGCTGTCCTTCTACAAAAAAACTCTTCCGGGCATGCTGTTACTTGTGGTTTTTTTTCCAGGACCTTCTCTCCGGCGGAGAGGAACTACTCCATCGGGGATCGAGAGCTTCTAGCCATTAAATTAGCACTTGAGGAATGGAGGCATCTGCTGGAGGGATCAAGATTTCCAGTTATTATTTACACCGATCACAAGAACCTCTCCTACCTCCAGTCTGCCCAACGGCTGAATCCTCGTCAGGCCAGGTGGTCTCTGTTCTTTGCCCGATTTAATTTTGAAATTCACTTTCGGCCTGCGGATAAAAACATTAGGGCCGATGCTCTCTCTCGTTCCTCAGATGCCTCTGAAATTGAACTCTCTCCTCAACACATCATTCCTCCTGACTGCCTGATTTCCACTTCTCCAGCCTCCATCAGGCAAACTCCTCCAGGAAAGACCTTTGTTTCTCCACGCCAACGCCTTGGGATCCTCAAATGGGGTCACTCCTCCCATCTCGCAGGTCATGCGGGCATCAAGAAATCTGTGCAACTCATCTCTCGCTTCTATTGGTGGCCGACTCTGGAGACGGATGTTGTGGACTTTGTGCGAGCCTGCACTATCTGTGCCCGGGATAAGACTCCTCGCCAGAAGCCCGCTGGTTTTCTTCATCCTCTACCTGTCCCCGAACAACCTTGGTCTCTGATTGGTATGGATTTTATTACTGACTTACCCCCATCCCATGGCAACACTGTTATTTGGGTGGTCGTTGATCGATTCTCCAAAATGGCACATTTCATCCCTCTTCCTGGTCTTCCTTCAGCGCCTCAGTTGGCTAAACAATTTTTTGTACACATTTTTCGTCTTCACGGGTTGCCTACACAGATCGTCTCGGATAGAGGCGTCCAATTTGTGTCTAAATTCTGGAGGGCTCTCTGTAAACAACTCAAGATTAAATTAAATTTTTCTTCTGCATACCATCCTCAATCCAATGGACAAGTAGAGAGAATTAACCAGATCTTGGGTGACTATTTACGACATTTTGTTTCCTCCCGCCAGGATGACTGGGCAGATCTTCTACCTTGGGCCGAATTCTCGTATAATTTCAGAATCTCTGAATCTTCCTCCAAATCTCCGTTTTTCGTGGTGTACGGCCGTCACCCTCTTCCCCCCCTCCCTACCCCCTTGCCCTCTGGTCTGCCCGCTGTGGATGAAATTTCTCGTGATCTTTCCACCATATGGAAAGAGACCCAAAATTCTCTCTTACAGGCTTCTTCTCGCATGAAGAGATTCGCAGATAAGAAAAGAAGAGCTCCTCCCATTTTTTCCCCTGGAGACAAGGTATGGCTCTCCGCTAAATATGTCCGTTTCCGTGTCCCGAGCTATAAGTTGGGACCACGCTATCTTGGTCCTTTTAAAGTTTTGTGTCAAATTAATCCTGTCTCTTACAAACTTCTTCTTCCTCCTTCTCTTCGTATCCCTAATGCCTTTCACGTCTCTCTTCTTAAACCTCTCATCCTCAACCGTTTTTCTCCTAAATCTGTTCCTCCCACTCCTGTTTCCGGCTCCTCGGACATCTTCTCTGTCAAAGAGATTTTGGCCTCTAAAAAGGTCAGGGGAAGAACTTTTTTTTTAGTGGATTGGGAGGGTTGTGGTCCAGAAGAGAGGTCCTGGGAACCTGAGGACAATATCCTGGACAAAAGTCTGATCCTCAGGTTCTCAGGCCCCAAGAAGAGGGGGAGACCCAAGGGGGGGGGTACTGTTACGCCGAGCGCTCCGGGTCCCCGCTCCTCCCCGGAGCGCTCGCTACACTTCCCTCACTGCAGCGCCCCGGTCGGTTCCACGGACCCGGGGCGCTGCGTTACCACCTCCGGCCGGGATGCGATTCGCGATGCGGGTAGCGCCCGCTCGCGATGCGCACCCCGGCTCCCGTACCTTACTCGCTCCCCGTCAGTTCTGTCCCGGCGCGCGCGGCCCCGCTCCCTAGGGCGCGCGCGCGCCGGGTCTTTGCGATTTAAAGGGCCACTGCACCGCTGATTGGTGCAGTGGTTCCAATTAGTGTTTACACCTGTGCACTTCCCTATATCACCTCACTTCCCCTTCACTCCCTCGCCGGATCTTGTTGCCCTAGTGCCAGTGAAAGCGTTCCTTGTGTGTTCCTTGCCTGTGATTCCAGACCTTCTGCCGTTGCCCCTGACTACGATCCTTGCTGCCTGCCCCGACCTTCTGCTACGTCCGACCTTGCTTCTGTCTACTCCCTTGTACCGCGCCTATCTTCAGCAGCCAGAGAGGTTGAGCCGTTGCTAGGGGATACGACCTGGTCACTACCGCCGCAGCAAGACCATCCCGCTTTGCGGCGGGCTCTGGTGAAAACCAGTAGTGACTTAGAACCGATCCTCTAGCACGGTCCACGCCAATCCCTCTCTGGCACAGAGGATCCACTACCTGCCAGCCGGCATCGTGACACTGCTGTACCTGTGTGGATGATGACGTGGGTCGTACCAGGGAGTGGAGTCTAAGGTGCCGCAAAGCGGGATGGACTTGCTGCGGCACCCAGGTTGCTATCTTTGACACTTGTCTCTGGCACTGGAACAGATGAGATAACTCTTAGTCAGGACAGGCAGGAGGTCAGGGCTGACAGCATTGTAGCAAGGTCAGGTCACGTAGCAAGAGGTCAGAAGGCAGGCGGCACAGGAGCAAGGTCGGGAAACATAGCAAAGGTCAGATACACGGCAAGGCAAGAAACAAATGAACTCTTTCTCTAAGGCAATGAGGGCACAAAAATCCGGCAAGGCAATAGAGGAAGTGCTAGCACTTATAACTCCGCTAATTAGCCAGAACCAATTAAGGGCGTACTGGCCCTTTAAGTTCCTGAGAGGCAGTGCGCGCGACCTAGGAAGCGGGCAGCAGACAGAAGGAGCAGGAGCGAGGCAGGGTGAGTTACGGCCAGCGGACTCCTGCGACCGCATACCAAGGTGCAGACAGCGGCGCCACCGGCACCGGGGGACAGAACAAGGGTGCGATTGCGGCCAGCATGTCTGGCCACAGCATAACCCCTAACAGAAGTCAAGTCCCCCCCTTCATGGCAGCACAATCCCCTAATGACAGTGGCCACCTTCTTTAGGATAATGCCCAAAACGCTACACTGCAGACATTGTCCAGGAATGAGGAACATGATAAAAAGTTCAAAGTATTAACTTGGTCTTCAAATATCCAGATCTTAAATATCCAATGCGATCAATCATATGTAGGATGTACTAGAAAAACAAGTCTGATCCTTGGAGGCCACACCTCACAACTTACAGGATGTGCAGGATCTGCTGCTGATATCCTGGTGCAGACACCTACACAGGTCTTTGGAGTCCAGGCCTCAATGGTCCAAATCTGTTTTGGTTGCATAAGGAGGACCTACTGAATATTAGGAGGTATTTATGCTGTATATACCGCAATAAATGTATCTGTAGTGCTTAAACCAGCACAGTTAATAGGATATATTATACATAAAATTAAACAATGTTGTGCACAAATATATATTTTCTGTGGTTTATATTTCAGGATTTTTTTAATATACTTTTACTAATAATTTAAGATAAATCTGTAGAGTTTTGACAATAACCCATGGACAAACTCACTTTGTCAGGTTAAAATGCAATTTCTAGGGTTGTTCAGGTTTCTTCTTGTAAAGATTCTTTTTTTTACATTTTCAAATTTTTTTCCATATTTTGATTGGTTAATTCTCATGTCTCTCAGTGAATTCACTATTAAAAAAAGAATTGCATGTGAACACAGCCAAAATGAAAAATATCTCATATGTTTAATTTTTATTGATTATATTTCAGAAGAAAATAATTAACCCCTTAAGGACTCAGGGTTTTTCAGTTTTTGCACTTTCGTTTTTTCCTCCTTACCTTTTAAAAATCATAACCCTTTCAATTTTCCACCTAAAAATCCATATTATGGCTTATTTTTTGCATTACCAATTCTACTTTACAGTGACATTAGTCATTTTACCCAACAATTCACGACGAAATGAGAAAAAAAATAATTGTGCGACAAAATTGAAGAAAAAACGCCATTTTGTAACTTTTGGGGGCTTCCGTTTCTACGCAGTGCATATTTCGGTAAAAATGACACCTTATCATTATTCTGTAGGTCCATATGGTTAAAATGATCCCCTACTTATATAGGTTTGATTTTGCCATACTTCTGGAAAAAATCATAACTACATGCAGGAAAATTTATACGTTTAAAAATGTCATCTTCTGACCCCTATAACTTTTTTATTTTTCCACGTACAGGGCGGTATGAGGGCTAATTTTTTGCGCCGTGATCTGAAGTTTTTATCGGTATGATTCTTGTTTTGATCAGACTTTTTGATCACTTTTTATTCATTTTTTAATGGTATAAAAAGTGACCAAAAATACGCTTTTTTTGACTTTGGAATTTTTTTGCACGTACGCCATTGACCGTGCGGTTCAATTAATGATATATTTTTATAGTTCGGACATTTACGCACGCGGCGATACCACATATGTTTATTTTTATTTTTTTACACTGTTTTATTTTTTTTATGGGAAAAGGGGGGGGGATTCAAACTTTTATTAGGGAAGGGGTTAAATGACCTTTATTAACACTTTTTTTTAACTTTTTTTCGCAGTGTTATAGGTCCCATAGGGACCTATAACACTGCACACACTGATCTCTTGCACAGATCACTGGCGTGTATTAACACGCCTGTGATCAGTGTTATTGGCGTTATCGTCGATCGGACACCGAGGAGGCAGGTAAGGGCCCTCCCGGTGTCCTGTAAGCTGTTCGGGACGCCGCGATTTCACCGCGGCGGTCCCGAACAGCCCGAATGAGCAGCCGGGTTACTTTCACTTTCACTTTAGAAGCGGCGGTCAGCTTTGACCGCCGCTTCTAAAGGGTTAATACCGCACATCGCCGCGATCGGCGATGTGCGGTATTAGCCGCGGGTCCCGTCCGTTGATGAGTGCCGGGACCGACGCGATATGATGCGGGATCGCGGCGCGATCCCGCTTCATATCGCGGGAGCCGGCGCAGGACGTATATTTAAGTGGTTAATTTAGTTGTTTTTTTTTTATGCATAGCTATTTTTTTTTTTTTTTTTTTCCTCAGGGGCAGCCATATTTAAGGACAAACCCAAGCATCTTCACTGCCTGTATAGACAGTGCAGCATGGTGTGTGTGCTTTATGGTGGCTGAAATGAATGGGAGTTAAAGGGGTGCTCCGGTGGAAAACTTAAATCAACTGGTGCCAAAAGTTAAACAGATTTGTAAATTACTTCTATTAAAAAATCTTAATCCTTTTCAGTACTTTTTAGCAGCTGTTTGCTACAAAAAATTCTTTATTATTTAAATTTCTCTTTTGTGTTGTCCACAGTGCTCTTTGCTGACACCTGATGCCTGTATCAGGGACTGTCCAGAGCAGGAGAAAATCCCCATAGCAAACCTATGCTGCTCTGGACAGTTCCTGACATGGACAGAGGTGTCAGCAGAGAGCACTGTGGACAACACAAAAAAAGAAATTAAAAAAGTAAAGAATTTCCTCTGTAGCATACAGCTGCTAAAAAGTACTAAAAGGATTAAGATTTTTTAATAGAAGTTATTTACAAATCTGTTCAACTTTCTGCCACCAATTCTTTTAAAAGTGAAAGAAACATTTTTATAGTGTCGCTATCCTGAATCTATACAAAATATATGATAGAACTGAGATTGACATGCCCCAACTCTAATGATGCAAAGACTTTTCAGCACTCTGTATTGCCCTGTTGTGTGTCTTCCAGTGGTCAGTGTAAAAATGTCAGCATATATTTTAAAATTATAATTAAAACACAACAACAACAAATTATATGTAACAATATTTGTTTATAATAAAACCCTGGCCTAAACATTTCAATTTTTGATTAAGCCCCAAAACTCTCTGATATTAAGGCATTGTACTAGCAGAGGCATCTGGTGTATTCAAGACGACACCCAATAAATGTTCAGGAAAGAGAAGCCCCTGGGGAAGTTATCTCTGGTCTTTCCACTGGAATGTTTACTCCAATGCTGACACTTCACCATAGTGAACCTGATGCTTTTATTTTAATATTTAGAAAAGGAGGCTGTAATAGATGACAGAAGGGTGAAAAATCTGGGCCATCATAAATTAAAGTAGACTTATCTCACCTGTCCTGAAAAAAAAAAATATTTATATATATATATATATATATATATATATATATATAAAAACAAAGGATAAGGAGCAGCACTCTGTAGAATGTAAGTCGAAGGTGGGTGCACACGGTCGGAATCCCAGGTCACGGGAGACACTTCACAATGTAGAAAGGAGAAGACTGTAGCACTCCAATAAGATGAAAAGTGAATGTGGCTTTATTCCAATTCAAACATCAAGGCAACGTTTCAGCTGCACGCAGGCAGCCTTTGTCAAGCAGTTACATAGTGCACATGGTGCGGTATATATATGGTGGAAGGACATGACGTCACAATTACATCACATCATTAGCATATCAAAACAAACAACCAATATATATTATATTACATCATAATCGTTGTATATCAGGCAGTGGTAAACCACAAGTGCATATTTAAGTGTACAGTGGTAATATACGTAAAAAAATGTGAAAAAAACTCACAAAGTGAACCTACAGAGACGGGGTCACTGGGCGGGTCCTGCGTGATGTAACAGGAGAACATCGGGCGCTCCGTCCTGTGGCGGAGTGGCGCGCGATGTTCAATGCAGCAGAGGAATGCTTGGACCGCAACCGGAAGGTGGGGTTGGAACGCAACCGGATTGCGTTCCAACCCCACCTTCCGGTTGCGGTCCAAGCATTCCTCTGCTGCATTGAACATCGCGCGCCACTCCGCCACAGGACGGAGCGCCCGATGTTCTCCTGTTACATCACGCAGGACCCGCCCAGTGACCCCGTCTCTGTAGGTTCACTTTGTGAGTTTTTTTCACATTTTTTTACGTATATTACCACTGTACACTTAAATATGCACTTGTGGTTTACCACTGCCTGATATACAACGATTATGATGTAATATAATATATATTGGTTGTTTGTTTTGATATGCTAATGATGTGATGTAATTGTGACGTCATGTCCTTCCACCATATATATACCGCACCATGTGCACTATGTAACTGCTTGACAAAGGCTGCCTGCGTGCAGCTGAAACGTTGCCTTGATGTTTGAATTGGAATAAAGCCACATTCACTTTTCATCTTATTGGAGTGCTACAGTCTTCTCCTTTCTACATTGTGAAGTGTCTCCCGTGACCTGGGATTCCGACCGTGTGCACCCACCTTCGACTTACATTCTACAGAGTGCTGCTCCTTATCCTTTGTTTTGCTACTGGTCATCAGAGCTTGCACCTACAGTTGGATTTCATTACTTTCAATATGGATGCATCTTCCATCTCCTTACCAACAGGTACTGTGGCACCAACTACAACATCTACATACTCAGATGGGGACATTGACAGACTTCTGTCCTGTGTTGATGGGGACGCTACTTTCCTTCATACCCCCTCTGTTAACGATATTCAACGTCTATATGAAATGGAATCTCGTAAAATGTTGTCTTTAACCTTACATCTTACTACTTTGGGCGAATATTTTAAAACCCAAAGGATTCCCCGTGGTCTTAGGGTACAACCACAGGACAATGCATATACAAGTGATCCAGAATACCGGACCAAATATGAATCTATTGCTAATCGATTCTCTCTTGAACTCATCTTGCTTAATATTGACTTTCTCCAGAGAGACATTGTTACTACACGCACTAAAATGACTTCACTGGAGGATACTTTAAAATCATCCTCCTCTTCCACTGAGGTTGATACCTTTATGCAAAAACAAATTGGCTCCCTCCAAAAATCGAGGAGCGAGCAAGAGAACTTTAAACGCCATAAATGGCACAGGGACAGCCTTGATTATGAGAATGCCCGTGTGTACACATGGAATGACCTCACCAATAAACGCTCCAAGCGGATTAGAGACTTTAAGAATCAGGACACTCGGACTGCACAAACTTCTTTTTCAACGGACACTGCCACCGGCCCACATGGACTTAAACATAATAGCCAGTCTTTTTTAGGACCTCGTCCACCTTTAAGCGACCCACCAGACGGGGAGGAAGCAAACAATGGAGGCGTAGGAAGAACAAGGGGACGTCCCCCCAAAGTCCAACCAGTGAAAGTGACCACGAAACGTCAAAACAAAACGTGGTAAATATTTCTTCAACTAATTTGTCTTATGATCAACTTGATGTTTTGAGTAAAGGCTTAAATTTTTGCCCCGCTAACAGAGTAGATTGGTTTTCTCTTGAAATTGATTTACAACAGTTTTTTCGTAAACTGAAACTACGGCTCTGGTTCTCTGACCCCAACCATGCTCTCGTGGGGCCTGGAACCACATCCGCAGAATCAGCTAAGATTTCCTTTAAATTTGATGATTTTGTTTTACCTAAGAAAAGTAAATTTACTCCTACTGTTAACAATAGTATACTTGATACTTTCTGTACTTTTGTCAACCAAGATGTTGCTACACTAAGATCTAGTCCGGGTCAACTTAAGCATCCTAATCTTACTTCCCAGCAAATCTTAGCCTTACAATCCTTTATGCAGGACCATAATTTGATTTTAAAACCTGCCGACAAAGGAGGCGCAATAGTTGTCCTTGACCGCAGCAAATACATTTGCGAGGCCTTACGCCAGCTTAATGACCACAGTACATATAAACAATTGTCCAGAGACCCCATCAATGATATTGAACGTAAATTAGCAGCTATACTTACTCCTGCTCTCGACCAACAATTGATTGATGACAACCTTTGCTCTTTTCTGATGGTTTCGCACCCGGTGACACCAATTCTCTACCTATTACCCAAAATTCATAAGTCCTTGGTGGACCCTCCCGGACGACCAATTGTCTCCGGGAGGGATTCCATCACCAGTCATGCCTCCATTTTTCTTGATCAGCTTCTACGTCCATATGCCACTCGTGCTAAATCATTCCTTAGAGACACCTCTGATTTTCTATCAAAACTCGAATCAGTACCAATACCGAGGGATGTCACACTAGCATCCCTCGATATAGTGTCCCTGTACACCTCAATCCCCCATGCGGAAGGCATCGCAGCAGTCACTCACGCTATCACTCCTGATTTCTCTTTATCTGAAACTCAGTTCATTATCTCTCTCCTCGATTTTGTTCTCTCTAACAATTATTTTTTGTTCAATGACACATTTTATGCACAAATCGCCGGAACCGCCATGGGGACCAATGTGGCCCCAACGTACGCCAACATCTTTGTTGCGTCGCTGGAAGAGTCACACGTCTATGTATCCCACCACTTCAGCCAAGTGCTGGGGTGGTGGCGATACATCGACGATGTGTTCCTCATTTGGTGCGGTTCCGACGAGTCTCTGCTTTCTTTTCAGTCCTTCCTCAATTCTATTTGTCCACACATTCAGTTCACCCTCAATTTTTCTCACTCTTCTATTCAGTTTCTAGACACCTTGGTCTCTGTTAGCGAAGACACATTAACCACCAGTCTCTTTACCAAACCCACTGATTGTAACTCGATTCTCCACTTTTCCAGTCATCACCCACGTCCCATGATTAAGTCTCTTCCCCGCAGCCAGATGGTTAGGGCCCGTAGGATTGTCAGTGATCAACATCTGATCTCTGACATACTGGATAAGATGGCCTCCAATTTTTCTAAACGGGGCTACCCCAAAAAACTTACTGCACAATGCAAACAGGAAGTCCTAGCGATGGACCGCCAGTCCCTGAATTATCAACCAAAAACCAAGTCCCCCTCTAACCGCATTGCATTTGTCACACAGTTCTGCGACAAATCCAGTCAAATTTCATCTATTATCCGACAACACTGGCCCCTACTCAAACAGGCTTTCCCACATATTCAAGAGTTCCAAGTACCACCTCTCATGTCATATAGAAGACCACCCAACTTACGTGACAGGCTTGTTAAGGCAGATGTGGCAGATAAATCCCGCACAGGACAACGCTACCTGACAGTGAGAAGCAGAGGCTGCTATCCATGCTGTCACTGCATCAACTGTCCCAAAATGATAAAAGGTCCCACTTTTTTACACCCCAACTCCGGCAAAAGTTATACATTGAGACATTACCTCACATGTACCTCCAGTTTTGTCATTTACGCTTTACTTTGTCCCTGCAATCTTCTGTATGTGGGGGAAACAACCGGTGAGTTCCGTACCAGATTTAATCAACACCGGTACACAATCCGCAAGGGGAGATTGGATCTCCCAGTCCCGAAACACTTTATTGAGTCCGGCCACTCTGAACGTGATTTACGTTTTGTACTTCTCGACCATATTCCTCCACTCAAAAGAGGTGGTAACCGTATGGCCTTACTACATAAACGAGAACTATGGTGGATCTTTGAATTAAAATGTCTTAAACCTAACGGCCTGAATATCGATTTCCCTATTTCTAATCTTTAAGTTACCCCAGACACTCTGTTGTCTTGTAGATTGCCCCCCTGAGTATGTATGTTTACATATTGCCATTCGAGATGATTTATCTCCTCCTTTTATCTTCTTCTTGCAGAGACGGCGGAACGGATCCTGCGTGACCTATATTCACCTGCTTCTCTCACCTTGAACAGCAACCGGAAAAACTTTATTATTATTTTTATTTTATTTTTGCCTTTATTATTCTTTTATATATATATTATTTTTATTTACTTTTTATCCTCCTATATTTTTCCTATACTTATATGGCCTGCTTTTCATGTCTGCCGTTTTTTCCTGTTGCAATTTCTTAACCGCAGTGGTGGGGCATATTTTCTATATTCCAATTGGTGCACCCCTTACTTACCTTCATTATAGGTGGGCCAGCGACGTGTGCGAGTACTTGATGGACACTTCTGGCGTGGGCATCAAATAAAGGCCACCCTCAGTGACTAGGGTTTGGTGGGCAGGACTCCCCTATCTACATAGAGGTAGTCCCTTCCCTCCATCTGTATGTTGGGGATCCTTTCGGTAGGTCTCCCAACTCCCTAGAGAGGGTCCAGAGTGCAGTGTCCAGTATGCATGGTTCTGCTTGTGTGGCCCCGTTTATCTATTGCTGTCTGTGCTAGGCGAAATATATATAAGATTTTTCGCCCTTACACAGTACAACTATTTTTAGGTGCACCCCTATTCATACCCCTGCTGCTCCGCCACTTCTTTATTATTTTCTTTTATTTTGCCTTTCTAGCTGCCCTCAACAATAATGGCCAGACATGCCTCCTCGCTCTTTGCCAGACAGCGGGTTCTCTGCGCATGCGCATGTGATACCCATTCACTGCGCGTGCGCGACATCCCCCCATGCCCGAACTGCAGTTTCCTCTGTTCTTTTTCATCCATGCGATTGGGTGCGATCGCACCATTTCCGGTTGCGTTCCAACCCCACCTTCCGGTTGCGGTCCAAGCATTCCTCTGCTGCATTGAACATCGCGCGCCACTCCGCCACAGGACGGAGCGCCCGATGTTCTCCTGTTACATCACGCAGGACCCGCCCAGTGACCCCGTCTCTGTAGGTTCACTTTGTGAGTTTTTTTCACAATTTTTTATGTATATTACCACTGTACACTTAAATATGCACTTGTGGTTTACCACTGCCTGATATACAACGATTATGATGTAATATAATATATATTGGTTGTTTGTTTTGATATGCTAATGATGTGATGTAATTGTGACGTCATGTCCTTCCACCATATATATACCGCACCATGTGCACTATGTAACTGCTTGACAAAGGCTGCCTGCGTGCAGCTGAAACGTTGCCTTGATGTTTGAATTGGAATAAAGCCACATTCACTTTTCATCTTATTGGAGTGCTACAGTCTTCTCCTTTCTATATATATATATATATATATATATATATATATTGCTTGAGAAAGATGGCGTGATGCCGTTGAAAGGTTGTATCTGATCATGGGATAATAAATCACCTTGCCTGAAGCCTTTTTGGTGTGCTGCTGGATTGCCTTTTGAATGTATTCATACAGTCTGCAACTGGAGCTGTTTTTAGTTAAAACAGGTTTTCCCTAGTGAAAACTAGTTTTGACAAGATGCCTTTGTGAAAACTAGTATTGACTGCTTTTCCCTAGTAATAACTAGTTTTGACTGAATACCTTTGTGAGCCTTTGTGAAAACTAGTATTGACTGCTTTTACTTACTGAACGCCTTCGTACAAACTAGAATTTACTGCTAATCAAAAACTGAATGTCAATTGAAACTGGTTTAAAGTAGAGAAAACTAGTTTTAACAAAATGACTCAGTTCAAAGTGTTTCCACAGAGGTCAAAGTTCATCTAGCTTACACGTGGCGCTTGAGATCAAAGTTCATATAGCTCACACCTGGTGCTTGAGAATGATTCTTATTGGTTGTGCGACGTTGCCTGACTCGTGGTGGGTTGACCACACTGCCTCCACATAACCACGTACCCCCTCCGCTAAGGACGCTCATGTGGGACGACCACGTCGCCCTAATCACATTTCATTAAAAAAACTGTCTTTGAAAATCACGTCACTAGAGGTCCCCATACCACCTGGGACACTGATGAGTCCTGCAGCAGGATGGGACGAGCGTTCTAGAGTAACTAGAATATTTACTGAACGCCTTCGTACAAACTAGAATACTTACTGAACGCCTTCATACAAACTAGAATATTTACTGAACGCCTTCGTACAAACTAGAATATTTACTGAACGCCTTCGTACAAACTAGAATATTTACTGAACGCCTTCGTACAAACTAGAATACCTACTGAACGCCTTCGTACAAACTAGAATTCATGCCTTTGTTAAAACTAGAATTGACTGTTTTTTTTTTCTTGAGGTTGTCTTTTGTGACATATTGTACTTTATATTAGTAGTAAATTTTGTTGATACATGCAGTGGTTTTTAAAATTTTTCTAGATTTCAAACTCTCTACTATCTGCCAAATAAATCTAGTCCTTAGGGATGTCCTGATACCATTTTTTTAAAGTCCGAGTACTGATACCAATTACGATACTATTTCACGTGACAGGCTTTTTATTTTTGTTTTTTTATGGGAAAAAGGGGGTGTTTTCAGTTATATATATATATATATATATATATATATATATATATATATATATATATATATATATATAAAACATAATGAATGTAAAAGTAAGATAGCTGTCCCATGCATGAAAACCCTCATATAAGCTATGTAGGTAGTAGGTAGCACCCCCTGTTAGCTTGGTAGTTAGTCTCCATAATAGCTTGTAGGTAGTAGATAGCTCCCCACATTAGGTAGGCAGCAGAAGTCCCCCACATTAGGTATCTAACAGATATCCTCCACATTAGGTAGGCAGCTGTTCCCTCATAGTTAGCAGCAGTTCCTCCTTAGTTGACAGCAGTTCCCCCATAGCAGGCAGTTCCCCCATAGGAGGCAACAGTTCCCCCATTTATTGTAGGCAACAGTTCCTCCATAGCAGGCAGCAATTCCCCCCCCCCCCCCCCCCCTTGGCATACATACCTCCTGCGGCTCTTCTTTCTTTTTCGCCTGTCGGCTCCAGCATGGTGCAGCGATCGGGGGGGGGGCACTGGTCCAGACCATCTTATCAGGCACATCGCTACACGTACAGCGGCGGCCAGTATCTGCATGATGTACATGTACGTCACAGGTCGGAAAACCTTCCATGACGTACATGTATGTCATGCATCGTGAAGTGGTTGTCACGATGCCGGCTGGCAGGAGGTGGATCCTCTGTGCCAGAGAGGGATTGGCGTGGACCGTGCTAGTGGACCGGTTCTAAGTCACTACTGGTATTCACCAGAGCCCGCCGCAAAGCGGGATGGTCTTGCTGCGGCGGTAGTGACCAGGTCGTATCCACTAGCAACGGCTCAACCTCTCTGACTGCTGAAGATAGGCGCGGTACAAGGGAGTAGACAGAAGCAAGGTCGGACGTAGCAGAAGGTCGGGGCAGGCAGCAAGGATCGTAGTCAGGGGCAACGGCAGGAGGTCTGGAACACAGGCTAGGAACACACAAGGGAACGCTTTCACTAGGCACCAGGGCAACAAGATCCGGCGAGGGAGTGCAGGGGAAGTGAGGTATATATATGGAGTGCACAGGTGAACACACTAATTAGAACCACTGCGCCAATCAGCGGCGCAGTGGCCCTTTAAATCGCAGAGACCCGGCGCGCGCGCGCCCTAGGGAGCGGGGCCGCGCGCCGGGACAGGACCGACGGAGAGCGAGTCAGGTACGGGAGCCGGGGTGCGCATCGCGAGCGGGCGCCACCCGCATCGCGAATCGCATCCCGGCTGGAGGCGGTATCGCAGCGCACCCGGTCAGTGGATCTGACCGGGGCGCTGCAGTAACGAGAGTGTAGCGAGCGCTCCGGGGAGGAGCGGGGACCCGGAGCGCTCGGCGTAACAGTACCCCCCCCTTGGGTCTCCCCCTCTTCTTTGAGCCTGAGAACCTGAGGACCAGACTTTTATCTAGGATATTGTCCTCAGGTTCCCAGGATCTCTCTTCAGGACCACAGCCCTCCCAGTCAACCAGAAAAAAGGTTTTCCCTCTGACCTTTTTGGAGGCCAGTATCTCCTTTACAGGAAAGATGTCCGAAGAACCGGAGACAGGAGTGGGAGAAATAAGTTTAGGAGAGAAACGGTTGAGGATGAGTGGTTTAAGAAGAGAGACATGAAAGGCATTAGGAATACGAAGAGAAGGAGGAAGAAGAAGTTTGTAAGAGACAGGGTTAATCTGGCACAAAACTTTGAAAGGACCAAGATAGCGTGGTCCCAATTTGTAGCTGGGAACACGGAAGCGGACATATTTAGCGGAGAGCCATACCTTGTCTCCGGGAGAAAAAATGGGGGGAGCTCTTCTTTTCTTATCAGCAAACTTCTTCATGCGTGATGAAGCCTGTAAGAGAGAATTTTGGGTCTCTTTCCATATGGTGGAAAGATCACGAGTTATTTCATCCACAGCATGCAAACCAGAGGGCAAGGGAGTAGGGAGGGGGGGAAGAGGGTGACGGCCGTACACCACGAAAAATGGGGATTTGGAAGAAGATTCAGAGACTCTGAAGTTATACGAGAATTCGGCCCATGGTAGAAGATCTGCCCAGTCATCCTGGCGGGAGGAAACAAAATGCCGTAAATAATCACCCAGGACCTGGTTAATTCTTTCTACTTGCCCATTGGATTGAGGATGATAAGCAGAAGAAAAGTTTAATTTAATCTTGAGTTGTTTACAGAGAGCCCTCCAGAATTTTGACACGAATTGGACGCCTCTATCCGAGACGATCTGCGTGGGCAACCCGTGAAGACGAAAAATGTGTACAAAAAATTGTTTTGCCAACTGTGGCGCTGAAGGAAGACCAGGAAGAGGAATAAAATGTGCCATATTGGAAAATCGATCAACGACCACCCAAACAACAGTGTTGCCACGGGATGGGGGTAAGTCTGTAATAAAGTCCATACCAATCAGAGACCAAGGCTGTTTGGGGACAGGCAGAGGGTGAAGGAGACCAGCAGGCTTCTGGCGAGGAGTCTTGTCCCGGGCACAGACAGTGCAGGCCCGCACAAAATCAACAACATCCGTCTCCAGAGTCGGCCACCAATAGAAACGAGAGATGAGTTGCACGGATTTTTTGATGCCCGCATGGCCTGCGAGATGGGAGGAGTGACCCCATTTGAGGATTCCGAGGCGTTGGCGTGGAGAGACGAAGGTCTTCCCTGGAGGAGTTTGCCTGATGGAGGCTGGAGAAGTGGAGATCAGGCAGTCAGGAGGAATGATGTGTTGCGGAGAGAGCTCTACTTCCGAGGCATCCGAGGAACGAGAGAGAGCATCGGCCCTGATGTTCTTATCGGCAGGGCGAAAGTGAATTTCAAAATTAAACCGGGCAAAGAACAGAGACCACCTGGCCTGGCGAGGATTCAGCCGTTGGGCAGACTGGAGATAGGAGAGATTCTTGTGATCGGTGTAAATAATAACTGGAAATTTAGATCCCTCCAGCAGATGCCTCCATTCCTCAAGTGCTAATTTAATGGCCAGTAGCTCTCGATCCCCGATGGAGTAATTCCTCTCCGCCGGAGAGAAGGTCCTAGAAAAAAAACCACAGGTAACAGCATGCCCGGAAGAATTTTTTTGTAGAAGAACCGCTCCAGCTCCTACTGAGGAGGCATCAACCTCCAATAGGAAGGGTTTAGATGGGTCAGGTCTGGAGAGCACGGGAGCAGAAGAAAAGGCCGACTTGAGCCGTTTAAAGGCGTCTTCCGCTTGAGGAGACCAGGACTTAGGATTGGCATTCTTCTTGGTTAAAGCCACGATAGGAGCCACAATGGTGGAAAAATGTGGAATAAATTGTCTGTAATAATTGGCGAACCCCAAAAAACGTTGGATAGCACGGAGTCCGGAGGGGCGTGGCCAATCTAAGACGGCAGAGAGTTTGTCTGGATCCATTTGTAGTCCCTGGCCAGAGACCAAGTATCCTAGGAAAGGAAGAGATTGACATTCAAACAGACATTTCTCCATTTTGGCATAAAGTTGATTGTCACGAAGTCTCTGAAGAACCATGCGGACATGCTGGCGGTGTTCTTCTAGGTTGGCAGAAAAAATCAGAATATCGTCCAGATACACAACAACACAGGAATATAAGAGATCACGAAAAATTTCATTAACAAAGTCTTGGAAGACGGCAGGGGCGTTGCACAGGCCAAAGGGCATGACCAGATACTCAAAGTGTCCATCTCTAGTGTTAAATGCCGTTTTCCATTCATCCCCCTCCCTGATGCGGATGAGATTATAAGCACCTCTTAAGTCCAGTTTGGTAAAGATGTGGGCACCTTGGAGGCGATCAAAGAGTTCAGAGATAAGAGGTAGAGGGTAGCGGTTCTTTACCGTGATTTTATTAAGACCGCGGTAGTCAATGCAAGGACGTAGGGAGCCATCTTTTTTGGACACAAAGAAAAATCCAGCTCCGGCAGGAGAGGAGGATTTGCGGATAAACCCCTTTTTTAAATTTTCCTGGATGTACTCAGACATAGCAAGAGTCTCTGGGGCGGACAGAGGATAAATTCTGCCCCGGGGTGGAGTAGTGCCCGGGAGGAGGTCAATAGGACAGTCATAAGGCCTGTGAGGAGGTAGAGTCTCAGCTTGTTTTTTGCAAAACACATCAGCAAAGTCCATATAGGCCTTAGGGAGACCGGTTACAGGGGGAACCACAGGGTCACGGCAGGGAGTACTGGGAACCGGTTTAAGGCAGTTCTTGAAACAAGAGGTACCCCAGCTCTTGATCTCCCCCGTGGACCAATCCAGGGTTGGGGAATGGCGTTGGAGCCACGGTAGTCCAAGGAGAATTTCGGAAGTGCAATTGGGGAGGACCAAGAACTCAATTTTTTCTTGATGAGGTCCGATGCACATTAGAAGGGGCTCCGTGCGGTAACGTATGGTACAGTCCAATCTTTCATTGTTAACACAATTGATGTAGAGGGGCCTGGCGAGACTGGTTACCGGGATGTTGAACCTGTTGATGAGAGAGGCCAAAATAAAGTTTCCTGCAGATCCGGAATCCAAGAAGGCCATAGTAGAGAAGGAGAAGGTAGATGCAGATATCCGCACAGGCACAGTAAGACGTGGAGAAGCAGAGTAGACATCAAGGACTGTCTCACTTTTGTGCGGAATCTGCGTGCGTCTTTCCAGGCGGGGAGGACGGATAGGACAATCCTTCAGGAAGTGTTCGGTACCGGCACAGTACAGGCAGAGATTCTCCATGCGGCGTCGTGTCCTCTCTTGAGGTGTCAGGCGAGACCGGTCAACTTGCATAGCCTCCACGGCGGGAGGCACAGGAACGGATTGCAGAGGACCAGAGGAGAGAGGAGCCGGGGAGAAAAAACGCCTCGTGCGAACAAAGTCCATATCCTGGCGGAGCTCCTGACGCCTTTCGGAAAAACGCATGTCAATGCGAGTGGCAAGATGAATGAGTTCATGTAGATTAGCAGGAATTTCTCGTGCGGCCAGAACATCTTTAATGTTGCTGGATAGGCCTTTTTTAAAGGTCGCGCAGAGGGCCTCATTATTCCAGGATAGTTCAGAAGCAAGAGTACGGAATTGTATGGCGTACTCGCCAACGGAAGAATTACCCTGGACCAGGTTCAGCAGGGCAGTCTCAGCAGAGGAGGCTCGGGCAGGTTCCTCAAAGACACTACGAATTTCCGAGAAGAAGGAGTGTACAGAGGCAGTGACGGGGTCATTGCGGTCCCAGAGCGGTGTGGCCCATGACAGAGCTTTTCCAGACAGAAGGCTGACTACGAAAGCCACCTTAGACCTTTCAGTAGGAAACTGGTCCGACATCATCTCCAAGTGCAGAGAACATTGTGAAAGAAAGCCACGGCAAAACTTAGAGTCCCCATCAAATTTATCCGGCAAGGATAGTCGTAGGCCTGAAGCGGCCACTCGCTGCGGAGGAGGTGCAGGAGCTGGCGGAGGAGATGATTGCTGAAGCTGTGGTAGTAGCTGCTGTAGCATCACGGTCAGTTGAGACAGCTGGTGGCCTTGTTGCGCTATCTGTTGTGACTGCTGGGCGACCACCGTGGTGAGGTCAGCGACAACTGGCAGAGGTACTTCAGCGGGATCCATGGCCGGATCTACTGTCACGATGCCGGCTGGCAGGAGGTGGATCCTCTGTGCCAGAGAGGGATTGGCGTGGACCGTGCTAGTGGACCGGTTCTAAGTCACTACTGGTATTCACCAGAGCCCGCCACAAAGCGGGATGGTCTTGCTGCGGCGGTAGTGACCAGGTCGTATCCACTAGCAACGGCTCAACCTCTCTGACTGCTGAAGATAGGCGCGGTACAAGGGAGTAGACAGAAGCAAGGTCGGACGTAGCAGAAGGTCGGGGCAGGCAGCAAGGATCGTAGTCAGGGGCAATGGCAGGAGGTCTGGAACACAGGCTAGGAACACACAAGGGAACGCTTTCACTAGGCACAAGGGCAACAAGATCCAGCGAGGGAGTGCAGGGGAAGTGAGGTATATATATGGAGTGCACAGGTGAACACACTAATTAGAACCACTGCGCCAATCAGCGGCGCAGTGGCCCTTTAAATCGCAGAGACCCGGCGCGCGCGCGCCCTAGGGAGCGGGGCCGCGCGCGCCGGGACAGGACCAACGGAGAGCGAGTCAGGTACGGGAGCCGGGGTGCGCATCGCGAGCGGGCGCCACCCGCATCGCGAATCGCATCCCGGCTGGAGGCGGTATCGCAGCGCACCCGGTCAGTGGATCTGACCGGGGCGCTGCAGTAACGAGAGTGTAGCGAGCGCTCCGGGGAGGAGCGGGGACCCGGAGCGCTCGGCGTAACAGTGGTTAAAACTAGTTTTAACTAAGCAAACCTGTTTGAGTGAAATGTCTCAAATCTTTCCTCTGACCCCAGCAGGCCTTTGTGTGAGTAATGTCACATTACGGGGATAATAACCCCAATGATATCACAGTACAGGGATAATACACACAGTGATGTCACAGTACAGGTCTAATGCACACAGTACATGGATAATACACAGTCATGAGTGATGTCACATTACAGGGATAACCCTAAGGATGTAACAGTACTCAGATAATGCACACAGTGATGTTACAGTATAGAGTAAATATGCAGTGATGTCACTTTGTTGGGGTGGGGTAGTATAAAATGGCAGCGGCAGGGCACAGTATATATACTCTTACCTTTGTAACTTGCTAATCTTCTGTTCTCTCACAGTTTCAAATCTTTCCTCTGACTCCAGAAGGCCTCTGTGTGAGTCTGAGATCACATGCACAACATGGGGGTGGGGCTGAGAAGGGTGAGGAGCTGATCAGACAGGCCAAGATTGCTGAGTGTATAGCAGGTTTGCAACAGCTGGAGGCACCCTGCTTGGGAAACGCTGAAACATGGACTCACTCAGCAGCTGACATTTAGGCCACTTGTCTTTTTATTTGGGGAAAAGACCACGAATGTTTTAATCTAGTGACGCCCCTGGCTGTCAGCATATTACAGAAGTCAAAGTCACATATCAAGTCTTGCACTGCCCATTGCTCTGTAACATCCCACATCCGATCAGCTGTTTTCCCCCTGTGACGAACTTTGCCACCACAGAAAAGAAAGATAAAGAAAGAAAAAAACAATTGCAAAGTAGAAATATTTACATAAAAATATGATGTCCCTTGAAGTGAAGCTCCCTAAAAGTTTATGAACTCCTGGTCTTTTGCTGCGATCCTCAGAGGCTTCTAACACTGATACTGTAACTTCATGCACGCTCGCTCCTGGCAGCCGCGTGCTTCGCCAGGCAAAGTGACATCCCATCCTATCTCTTGTCCATGACTCATGGACAAGCTGATGCTCCTGCGGGACTCGTAAGTGTCCCAGGAGGTATAGGGACTCCTAGTGACTCAATTTTCAAAGACAGTTTTCTTTAATAAAGTTAGATTTTTTTTTAAAGAAGTATGTTAGAAAAACTATTGTTTTGCCAAGATGTACAGCATATCAAAATTTTTGTTTTGGTGCATAGCGGAGGGGTACATGGGTGTGCAAAGTTGACATGGTCGGCCCACACGAGCATCCTTAGCGGATGGGGTATGTGGTTATGTGGAGGCAGTGTGGTCAACCCGCATGAGCGTGCTTAGCAGAGGGAGGGGTGCACGGGTATGCGGAGGAGGCGGCGTCGAGTCAGGCGACGTCGCACAACCCATATGAATCATTCTCAAACACCACATGTGAGCTAGATGAACTTTGATCTCAAGCGCCACATGTAAGCTAGATGAACCGTTTGAACTCATTTTGAGTAATTTTGTTAAAACTAGTTTTCTCTTCTTTAAACCAGTTTCCAATTGACATTCGGTTTTTGATTAGCAGTAAATTCTAAATTGTACGAAGGCGTTCAGTAAGTTTTCTAGTTTGTACGAAGGCGTTTAGTAAATATTCTAATTTGTAAGAAGGTGTTAAGTAAAAACTGGTGTTTCAATAAAGGCGTTCAGTAAAAACTGGTTTTATCTAGGAAAAAACAGTCAATTCTATTTTTCACAAAGAAGTTCAGTCAAAACTAGTTTTCACTGGGGAAAAGCAGTCAATTCTAGTTTTCACATAGGCATTCAGTCAAAACTAGTTTTCATCAGGGAATATATATATATATATATTTTTATATATATATATATATATATATATATATTTTTTTTTTTTTATGTAAAAGTGAGAAATAGATGGGCACATATACGCCAAGTGAGTGACTAGTGAGAGGTAAAAATGGAAGGCAAGATAAAGGAAAATCAAATGCTTCAGCATCGACTCCAGAAGAAACAGCTGGCAAACTAAAAACAAGAGAGCAAAATAGGTAAAAGAAGGGAAGAACAAAATAGTGAAGGCAGGTAGGATGTGCGAGATTAAACAAGAGAGATGGCAGGGAATCATGAGACTGTCTGACAAAAGGGAGAGCAATGGCAAGGAAAGAAAGAGGAATGGGTACAAAAAGAAGAGACAGGATGATTAAGATTAAGAGACGCAGATTAAGAAAGACAACGTGTGTTAACAGTAAAGATGGCGGGAGAGAAGAGACAAGAATAGCAGAGACACACAGAAGGGGAGATTTATCAAAACCTGTGCAGAGGAAGAGTAGTGCAGTTGCCCATAGCAACCAATCAGATCGCTTCTTTAATTTTTCAGAGGCCATTAAAAGAAGCAATCTGATGATTGGTTGCTATGGGCAACTGCGCCACACTTCCTCTACACAGGTTTTCTTAAATCTCCCCCAGAGTACTTAGAAGAGTGAAAACAAGAGAATAAAAATCAGAAAGAGGATAGATTAAGAGAACGATGATGAGAGAATAATTGAAAGAACAAGATTTACAAATTGAGACATTACGGCAGAAATTCACAGAGGTCAGAGTTAAATAAAAGATGTACAGAATGGGGGAGAGATAAAAAGAGGACAGAGACAGTGATGGATATAGTCTCAGAGAATAATAGACAGTGTGAATAGTCACAGAAAATAATTGATAGATATAAGGATGTATGAGAAGAGACACGGATTGTAAGAAAGGTAGAAGGCAGAGAGACTCAGAAGAGTCTGGGAAACAAGCAGATTAAGAGACGAAATAGGACAGGGAGGCATGGTGAGGGAGACAGAGAGTTAGGAGAAGAAGCATGGATGGGGCCAGAGAAAGGGGAACAAAAGGGCAGAGAGCCACAGAGGACAGACGAGAGAGTCAGAGTCAAAGAAAGAGACTGATGAGCAGAGAGACAAAAACAATAGAGAATCTAGACAGAGAGTAATGGGAAGAGACATAGATGGATTGGATGAGACACGGGGATGAATTAGGCATGGGAGAGAAATAGAGAAGATGGACATTAAGGTTTGGCACATGGAGGACTGTAGAGGTTGTGCAAAGAGACAGAAGCAGTGAGAACAGATTCAGAAATAGGGTGAGCAACAATGAATAATGGGGACAAACTATGACTGCAATCATGGAGGAGATGTAGACACAAATATATAGGAGAGCTTAGAGTATGATTGGTACTAAGGACATTGGACTTGTGGCTAGTGGGGTGCCCATCATCTCACATTATGAAAGTTTCCAGAATTTTCTCAGAACAGAATTCTTAGAAATAACATTATGAGAGAGAAGTGCAGGATGAGGGAGGGATTGTTGAATCCATGCTGACATCCGCACAGTTTGCAGGCTGTGAAAGGGGCATTTAGTTAATTCTCTAAACGAGCAAGCAATTGGTAGCTGCCCACCCCTCCCCCTACCACCTGGTGAATCGCAGTCATGCCATACCCAAACTGCTGGCACTGCCCGCTCAGCATGTGCTCTACCCCCTCCCCCATCCTTCCACAGGGCTTACAAACTTCTGTAAAGCCTGGTATGGTCTGAGCCAAAACTGCCCGTCTGCAGCTGAGACAGCCCCTGAAACACTGATCTTGCCAAGGGGGATTTGGGCAAGAGGAGGGCACCTGAAAAATCTTTTCTGCCAATGTTGACTCTAAATGGTTTCCCTGTCTCTGTTCGTGTCTATCGCAGGGTTTGGCCTCAAACTAATCACTCAACCCTTTCTGTCTCCCGGCCGCCTGTCCTGATGCTGTAGTTGTCCCCTTCTCCAATCATTATTATTATTTATTCTGCTCTCTTCCCTTATGCATTGTCACCAGCTGTCCCGAGTCTTCAGGGACTGTCCCAGGTTATGAGGATTTATTTACAGAAATGTCACTATTTTTTCATAACTGATCAGCCACTATGACTATTATTATGTCCCATGTTTTCAAAATTCTAAATGTATAAAATTCTATATATAAAGTACAAATATTTTAAGTTCCCCAGATATAAATGCTGAACACAAGTTTTAGTATAGAATATATGACATGCAAAATATTTATTGCCATTCAGTGACATTATATGATGGGGGGTGTAACGCATGCTAAGCTTAGATACACAGCTCAGAAGATAATGTCACAAATGACCAGCTTAGATAAATAGCTCAGCCAATGGATTTACACATGATAGAGTTATATACAACAGTTCAGCAGGCAGTATCACAGGATAGGCTCATATACACCACTGAGCAGATAGTAAAACACATGACAGGCTTAGATACACTGATGCAGCATTACATTATAGGCTTGACAGGCTTAGATACAATGGCTCAGAAGACAGTATCACACTTGATAAGCCTAACTATGCTGAGCTCAGCAGACAGTACTACACGAAAGGCTAAAATCAGCAGATAGTATCACAGAGAAAAAACATCGACTCATCTGCTCACCATGGAAATTATTATATATAATTATAATCAACGAAAGTACCTAATTGAGAACACAGCCCTGAAATAGTATAGCATATGATAGCTTTGGTCTGACGTTTGGTTATCACACAAGAGTAATACCTGTCAAGAGTCACCCGACAACAAATATAATATACATGCAAAAAAGCTTTTTTTAAATACATATCTTCAAGTTAAAATACATTTAACCCCTTAAGGACCCAGACCATTTTCACCTTAAAGACTCAAGCATATTTTGCACATCTGACCACTGTCACTTTAAGCATTAATAACTATGGGATGCTTTTACTTAGGAATTTGATTCCGAGATTGTTTTCCATTACATATTCTACTTTAACATAGTGGTAAATTTTCGTCGATACTTGACAACGTTTGACAATGTTTGACAAGTTTTTAGTAAAGTCGGATGTGTAAATAAAACATTTTTGCCACTAAAATGCAGTTTTTTCCCCCAAATTCACCATTCTTACAAGAGGTAATAGGAGATAAAGCCCCCCAAAATTTGTAACCCCATTTCTTCTGAGTATGGAAATACCCCATATGTGGACGTCATGTGCTCTGCTGGCGAACTACAATGCTCAGATGAGAAGGAGTCACATTTGTCTTTTGGAGAGAGAATTTTGTTGAAATGGTTTTTGGGGGGCATGTTACATTTACATTCACTAGAATGCAGTTTTTTCCCCAAATTTTAAATTTTTACAAGGGGTAATAGGGGACAATTCCACACAAAATTTGTAACCCCATTTCTTCTGAGTATGGAAATACCCCATGTGTGGACTGCTCTGCTGGTGCACTACAATGCTCAGGAGAGAAGGAGCGCCATTGGGCTTCTGGAAAGAGAATTTGTTTGGAATAGAAGTCGGGGGCCATGTGCATTTACAAAGCCCCCCTGGGCCCACATGTGGCCCATTTTGGAAACTACACCCCACACAGAATTTAATAAGGGGTGAAGTGAGCATTTTCACCCCACTGGCATATGACAGATCTTTGGAACAGTGGGCTGTGCAAATGAAAAATTAAATTTTTCATTTTCCCGGACCACTGTTCCAAAAATCAGACACCTGTGGGTAAATGCTCACTGCACCCCTTATTGCATTCCGTGAGGGGTGTAGTTTCCGAAATGGGGTCACATAGGGGGGGGGTGCATTGTTCTGGCACAATGGGGTCTTTGTAAACACATGTGGCCTTCAATTCCGGACAAATTTTCTCTCCAAAAGCCCAATGGCGCTCATTCTTTTCTGAGCATTGTAGTTCACCCGTAGATCACTTTACGTCCACATATGGGGTATGTTCTTACTCAGAAGAAATGGGGTTACAAATTTGGGAAGGCTTTTTTCCTATTTTCCATTGTGAAAATTAAAAATTTAGGGTAACACCAGCATTTTAGTTAAAAATAATTTTTCATTTTCCCATCCAAATTTTAACGAAAATTCGTCAAACACCTGTGGGGTGTTAAGGCTCACTATACCCCTTGTTACGTTCCGTGAGTAGTGTAGTTTCCAAAATTAGGTCACACGTGGGTATTTATTTTTTTGCATTTATGTCAGAACTAGAGATGAGCGAACTTACAGTAAATTCGATTCGTCACGAACTTCTCGGCTCGGCAGTTGATGACTTATCCTGCATAAATTAGTTCAGCTTTCAGGTGCTCCCGTGGGCTGGAAAAGGTGGATACAGTCCTAGAAGACTCTTTCCTAGGACTGTATTCACCTTTTCCAGCCCACCGGAGCACTTGAAAGCTGAACTAATTTATGCAGGATAAGTCATCAACTGCCGAGCCGAGAAGTTCGTGACGAATCGAATTTACTGTAAGTTCGCTCATCTCTAGTCAGAACCGCTGTAAAATCAGCCATCCTCAAATGTACATGGTGTGCTCTAACTCCTGAGCCCTGTTGTGAGTCCGCAGAGCATTTTACGTCTACATATGGGGTATTTCCGTACTCAGGAGAAATTGCGTTACAAATTTTGGGGGTCTTTTTTCCTTTTACATCTTGTGAAAATGAAAAGTATGGGGCAACACCAGCATGTTAGTGTAAACATTTTAATTTTTTTACACTAACAGGCTGGCGTAGACCCCCAACTTTTCCTTTCCATAAGGGGTAAAAGGAGAAAAAGCCCCATAAAATTTGTAATGCAATTGCTCCCGAATATGGAAATAACCCATATGTGGCCCTTAACTGTTTCCTTGCAATACGTCAGGGCTCCGAAGTGAGAGAGCGGTATATGCATTTGAGGACTAAATTAGGGATTGCATAGTGGTGGACATAGGGGTATTCTACGCCAGTGATTCCCAAAAAGGGTGCCTCCAGCTGTTACTAAACACCCAGCATGCCTGGACAGTCAGTGGCTGTCCGGAAATGCTGGGAGCTGTTGTTTTGCAACAGCTAGAGGCTCCGTTTTGGAAACACTGCCATACGATAACTTTTTTATTGGTGGGGGACAGTGTAAGGGGGTGTATATGTTGTGTTTTACCCTTTATTGTATGTTAGTGTAGTGTAGTGTTTTTAGGGTACATTCACACGGGCGGGGGTTTACGGTGAGTTTCCCGCTAGGAGTTTGTGCTGCGGTGGAAAATTAGCCGCAGCTCAAACTTGAAGCAGGAAACTCACTGTAAACCAGCCCGTGTGAATGTACCCTGTACATTCACTTGGGGGGCAAACCTCCAGCTGTTGCAAAACTACAACTCCCAGCATGCACTGATCACTGAAGGGCATGCTGGGAGATGTAGCTATGCAACAGCTGGAGGTACGCAACTACAACTCCCAGCATGGCGAGAAAACCGTTTGCTGTTTGTGCATGCTGGGAGTTGTAGCTTTGCAAGATCTAGAGGGCCACAGTTTAGAAACCACTGCACAGTGATCTCCAAACTGTACCCCTCTAAATCTTGCAAAACTACAAATCCCAGCATGCCCAAACAGCTGTCTGGGCATGCTGGGAGTTGTAGTTTTGCAACATCTGGAGGGCTACAGTTTTGAGACCACTGTATGGTGGTCTCCAAACTGTAGCCCTCCAGATGTTGCTAGGCAACAACTCACCGGCTTCCGTAGGATCACCACACCAGTGAGCTGCACCAGGGAGCCGCATCTCATCGCCGATCGCCGCCAGTAATTGACCTCCGGCACCGGTTACCGCCGTTTCCCCCGCTCTGCCCGGACAACAGTCGGTGGGCAGAGCAAGGAACTGAACTTTAACCCCCCGCCCCCCCCAGCGGTATGCACGGGGGGCCTGCTGAATGATTTCAGCAGGCATCCCAGTCCAGTCCCCGCCCGGTGAGCGACAGGGGCCAGAATTCCCACGGGCATACATGTATGCCCTGGTTCCTTAAGTACCAAGGAGCCAGGGTGTACCCATACGCCCTTGGTCCTTAAGGGGATAACATAATCAGCAGCAGAAAAAATGGCACAAAGCACTGGTGATGTTAAGTCATAACATTCCCATAAGCGTGTATCACTCACATAAGGTGTGTATTATAGATACTTACCAAAAATGTATACAAAAAGAAATACCGGGAATATACATAAGGTATAGAAATTATGAAGTATAGCAAAATGGTGTCCATAGAAAGATGTAACAACAGGACAATAAGGGACAAACGAGGGAGTAAAATCTGATTCAAAATGAAAACAACCCACAAACTTGCAAGTTGTCCCAGGAATAAGGAAAAAAAACAAAGTCACTGCTCCATCTAAACATCAGACAGCATGCTATACTCACATAACCAAGGCTGTGTGCCATCCCCTATGCCTTTTTCGCTTTTGCTTTCTCAGAACTAGACACATATAAATATAGTAAAGAAGAAAAGAAAAGGACCGCATGCGGCACCTCGTGTAATACCCTCTAGTAAATGCTAAATATACAAGCTGGGATATCGAGGTCCCTTACGAGTGGCCGCTCACCTCAAGGAAGAATAAAATCCACATCAAGTCTCGATGATGTGGAGTTAGCTGCTGTGCCAGAAGGTCTCAGGAAACAGAGTTGTTCTGTCCTGGTGTAGTATGCAAAGGAAAAGCATAGAAAAGTACTTCGGATACCTGGCACTGCCAACTCAAGACATCAGGAGCCAGAGGTCCTTTTCTCTGCTTTTCGTCTGCACACAACACTAAAGAGAGTGCAAGGTGATAGGTGCAAGTGCAAAAGCATACAAAAAAAAACTGTGCAAAAAAGAACGTGAGGTGAATTATACTTACGCAGTAAAAACATTGCACACAGAAGAAAAAAAAAGAGAGAAAGATATGTGATCAATCTTTTGACCACAGATAAAAGGACATATGGTGTTATTCGAGAATATATAAGATAAATATATATAAAGATAAAATCATCTATTGATTTATATTTATAAAGTACTTGTCACCAAATAAACTTTTCTCAACTACCTCAGGCTATGTTCCCTAACTACTCCTAACACCCCTCCATCCCTTAAAAACTATTTCAGAGCTTTAAAAAGCTGTGTATCTTACCTTTATTCTTGCTTGTATAGTGCAATTTCCCAGCAGGAGAAAGTGGCATTTCCCAGCAGGCATGACATCACTGAAGCCTCCTGTGGGACAACTTCTGCCCTCACATTGTTGCAGCATTATGATGAAAAGAAGAACTCAGGCTCTGTGCATGTTTCAGTCTGTGTTGCTATCAGTGAGGCTTTCCCTCAGCTGTCAGTCTGTGTGGCTTTCTGTGAGAATCTGTGGAGCTTTCACTTTCTGTGCAGCTTACAATCAAGCTCTGTGCAGAGAAACACTTCCTGAGTTCGGACTCCTGCCAGGCTGGGAGGAGACCGAACTTACTGTATTAATTGTGGCAGGGAACAGAACAGAGCCAACTTGCTTTATTTGGTGAAAGGTACTCTTTAACATACTTAAAATAAAAATCATATATCATTCAACATATATTTATATATATATATATATAAAGATAAAATCATGTAATGATTAATATGTAACATACTAATGATAATCATATACCGATCCATTATAGAAGAATCTCACCAATGTCGGAGGATGTAAAAAAAAACCTTAAGCATAAGACAATTATCAATTTTCTTATGCTTTAATGGGGGGGGGGGGTCACATTACCCTTAGATCATAAATTCCAATTCCCTTCAGGACTAAGACCCCCGACTAGGGTCACCCCTTTAAAACTTCACTTTTATTTATTATTTGTTAAGATCAAAATGAGGTGCAAAGAATAATACAGGCAAAGGTATATAAAAACACAATATATAGGAATTGGATTGGTCCATTACTGGTTCCACTGATTCTATTTCACTAGGGCTTCTATGTTAGGGACTCTTTTATTCCATTCATCTGGATCCTAAGATTCCAATCTTTATAGTCCACATAACATGCACCTCCTCTATCTAATTTACCAATTCCTATTATTGCTGTTTAAAATGTGTTCCCTAGCATCCCCCCGACGTTTCGCTGGAGAGACACAGCTTTATCAAGGTATAGGACATTATCCTTAGCACTCAATTGCAAAGCTTGGTGATGTTAAAGGTGATGGACACTTTTGAAAAGCATTTTTGTATTCTTGCTTTGTGCTTATTGTGCATATTATGGTTAGAAAAAAATCTCCATAGGTCATGAAGGAACTTCTAGGCTGAGTTAGGGTGGATTCACACTACCGTGGTATATCACGGTTTTAGGTCCAGTCAGAAAACCGTATATGGGGCAAAAATTAGCCAACCAGAGTCAGCGTTTGACTCCGGTCGGCTCATTGAAATGAATACGGTTCGGGCTGCATCCGTCTGGGATACGGGAGCGGACGGTTTTCGCTCCTCCCAACCAGATCCAGCACCTGTACACTACAAACATAGTGTGAACCCACCCTTAGTTGACTTTTATCTGGTCAAAAATGTTGTTGACTTTTTTAGTTGACTTTTATCTGGTCATAAATCAGTTAAGAAGTTGGCTCAGGAGAGCATCAGTGAGACTGATAAGAAGCCTGTCAGATAATTGCTTCTCTGGAGGACTTAACTGATAACAGAAGCTTTAGAACAAAAATGAAAAAATTTTTCTTGATAAAGCCTTTTTTAATAACACAAAACAAGAATAGAAAAAATGTCCAAAGCAAGAATAAAAAAGTGTCCAAAGCCTGTGAGCATTGTGCTACAAATCTAAGGGCAGTACACAGGAGGGGCTATAGGGCAGAATTTGGTGATAGTAGCCATAACCATTTACAGTGCCAGAAGGGCTTGCTGTCTGTGAGCATAGCACGTAGCCAAAGTGCAGAAACCATGAGGCAGAGAAAAAGAGATGTTGAGAGCCTGAGTGAAGCTGTTCATTAATGTCTGAATATAGCAATCATGAGACAAGCCAGTGGTCTGAAGCCATAGACTTTGTAACTTGGGCAGTCAAAGGTACTGCATATCCAGGCCTTTCTGTAGTTGGAGGTAAATAAACTTGTGAAAAGATTGAGAGACTTGTACAGCCATTGTGAGCTGTAGGCACCTAGTCCCAGAAAGGGAGATAGGCTAGTGAATAGTGAACAACTTGCTGCTCTAACACCTACTGAGGGGCCTATCCACTTACGTCCGAGTGAAGGCACTGTGGGGACTATGAGAAATGGTGACAACGAGTGCAGGTATCAGAAAGTTATCACTCCTACTACATAACAAGAAAAAGTGAGCCTCCTTCTAAAGCTACTGTTATGTTGTAAAATAGAGCAGATTCTATACAAGATAGTACCCCCTTGAAATAAAGAAAGTACCCCCTTGAAATAAAAACTGATGGCTTGGGATGTTACTCTTCTGAAGAATCATGTTTGCAGTTGGGGATGGTTGGACATCTGGCAAAGTTAGTGTCGTTTCAGCCACAAGAATTCAAAGGTGCGGGGCATCTTCCAATCTATGTGACTGGTGCAATCCTACGACTGGGGTAGGGATGAAACAGGCTGTTAGTAGGTAGCCTCCCACCATGGAACAAGAGGAAGGGCCAGCAATCACAAGGTCCCTATTTCAACCATCTTGTTACTTTTATAAAGCTATGTTCACACATAGTATTTTGCTCAGTATTGTTAACCAAAATCAGTAGTGGAACCAACAAGAGAAAGGTGCAAATCTTTCCGTTATAGTTTTTGTCTGTGCCGGTTGATGGTTCCTGGTTAAAAATATGGACCAAAATAGTATGTGTTGTGAACATAGCCTAAGAGTTACAAAAAAAAAAAAGCCTCTAAAGGAAAGCTGTTAACTTAATTAAAAGGGGCAATGTCTAATGTGTCCCAAACATTTTTGTTGCCTTTTTCCAGCAGCAAAATGAAAGTGTGTGAACTATCTTTTTTTCCTGTAGTTTTTTTTTTAATGTTTGCTGTCTGGTCCAAAGCCCCCTCCTCCATACATATTAGATTCCATTTGGAATGTAGTATGTATGGGGGCTGCCAGACACTGACAATACTTTCATTTTTTTGGCGAACAGTTATCTCATTTGTACAGCCGGCTTTACTCTACATCCAATTTCCCCTTCCTTGAGGTTTGTAGGACACAAGTAACTGGGGGTAGGGGAAAAAATTGCTAAATGATGGTACTCACACAATGACCAAAACAACATAAAAATTTAGCCCATGGTTCATATACTTGCCATTGTATATGCTCCTGCTTTAGGTTACAGGTAATACCACACAGTCCATAAGGTTTTGCAGATAATGTGTTCAGGTTATTTCATGAATGTCATTTGTCTTTGTTGGTAAATGTGTGCAATAATCATACAAGAGTTAACCACGTAGTAAAAAGCTTACATACACATGTTCTGCAAAACTAGAGTTGGCCCCAGGTTATTTTGTCCTCTAAAGCCAACATTGTTTATCAGAATTATGATGAAGCATCTGGTCTTTATCTAAAATGTTTTCAAGAGGTGTTCCTTATTCGGATTAAGGTTTACAATGAAGGGTTAGTAGCAAAAGACATGATGGTTTATCCTTCCTTCATGGCTTCACCCAACCAGCTTTATCTACAAATGCAGAGTTTATAATCTAATTCTCTGAAAATGACAATATTACAGAGTATTTCAAGAGAGAACTACTTTATAACATGGTCATATACTCTGTTTAGTAACAAACCTCCATTTCACATATGTCCACTTCATAACCTTCATGCAATAGAGTTTATTGTTCTATTAAAAAAAGATACAATCCCCCTCCACTGGATGTTCTCTTGTTATATTACACTTGCTTCTTCCTCTGTTTTTTATTCTTTTTTTATGAGTTACCATATTCAGATCCTTCTAACCATTTTTTCCATTTTTGATCATCCTCCTCACAACAGTTTCATACTTCTACCTCAGGATGCTTCTACCTTCTCAGTCCTATTTCTTCTTTTCAGGACTATCAATTTGTCCCTGTCTTGTCTTTGTTACATTCATGAGACATTTCTAACATCTGCAGTGTTCTTGCCCTGATTCATGGTTTTATTAGTTAGGCACACTGAACTCCACAGTCTTTAGAAACTAGCAGAAACGTTGCCTTTGTACAGCACTGCACAGAGGTTCTCTCTAAACAGCATGAGTAAGAGGGGAAGAACCTCAGGAACATCACCTCCAAACTGAGCAGTGGCGGGATCTTTTGCAATTTCAGCTGCAGCATTATCATGCCTGAATTGTAAAATTTATCTGAAAAAAATGTAATTAAAAAAAGATAATTGAGACAATGTCCGAATTGTGTGTCCAACCACCTTTTGTGTTTGTCTGTGAAATGCTGAAAAAAAGTTTGACATGATGATCTTACCCCACAGATTTATACACTGCTCAAAAAAATAAAGGGAACACTTAAACAACACAATGTAATGTGGTAACTGCCTTGGGGGGTGTAGTGTAGTTGGGGTGTTGCTTAGGTATATGAGGGGTTAATTTAACCCCTGTCACTCGTGACGCCAGGGTGTGGGTTAATACGCTGAGGTAAATCTTCGGCCTATCGCCACCTTTCCCAGGAACGATAGGTGCGTGCTTAAATGAATGAAGGTCCACAATAGAGATGAACTTGAACTTTCATAAACTTTATTGAGGTACTTGCGGTACATCCAATTAACAGCAACAGCCTTAGTAATACAGTCTCTATACAGCACGGCAGTGATTGACAGAGGCTGAGGACCATTGACTTATCCAAAGAGTTATTAGAATTAGGATTGGTGCAGAGATCCGTCCGGATTTAGGGGTCTATTTAGGTCCGGTGATCTTGCTGAGTTAATAGGGATTTAGATAACTTTAAGTTTCGTAAGGATGGCCGTTGCCGCAAGGCTTGGGCCTGGTTTCTGCTGATGACAGCTGCGCAGATCCGTCCTCATCAGCAGCCCATGAGGAAAAAAGAGCAAGTAATGGCCGCCGCTCCCTTATATGGGCAGGGCCGTTTTGGATTGGTCCGTGTCGGCTGTCACTCACCGTTACAATGCATGGTGGGTGAACACGTCACAGGGACCTCCAAAGGTCCTAAAGCAAAACCATAGAGTTTACCTGATCACGTGACCCGCAGGTCCTGCTACACTCCGAACAGGTAAATAACTAAATATATACATTTTATACTTAGAACTATATAAATATTGAATAGAACTGCACTATACTTACTGACTAAGTGAGAAGTGACAAGGGGAAAACTAAACAAGAGGGACCCCGATGTCCTAGGGACTCTGACTATGGGGACCTCCATACAGGTAACATATAGGATACGGTACCGGGACACCACAAACCCCCTTACTTAAAATAAGTCGACCTCGACGCCTTTCCCCTAAGGCAGAGGAACAAGGACTAGAACAGGATTATACCAATACATTTTCTGTACATCCTGACAAAACTTAAGTAAACATTAAACATATTCACATTCTTTGGATACTCTTACTAGTATCTTCCACTAGACAATAGGAATCTATCTAGACATTTTAATGAAGCTATCTAGACAATGATGAAGCTATCTAACCTTTAGTTTCTAGCTTCTAAGACATTTTAATTAAGCTTACTATACATTTTAAAGCTTACTAGACAATTAGGCAGCTATCTGACATTTAGTTGCTAGCTCCTAAGACATTTTGTTTTAGCTCTCTTACACATTTTATGAGGCTAATTAGACATTAGTACAGCTCTCTATATCCTTGAGTCTCAAGCTGACTAAACTTTTTTATTATCTCACACATTTTTTTTTCCGCCAACAATGAGTTACCTAACAATGAGTTACCTGTTAGTACACGAAAGGTATACTGGCTAGCCGGAAGCTAGGTCACAGTAAGTTTGGCTGCTAGGGTCTATCGGCTACACGCTACTTACCCCTAGAGCACTTCAAAATAACCTACATAGGTTACCTTTAGAAATACGTGTTTTATTCTATACTCGCAAGAGCACCTACTGGCCAGGTAGAGCATCTCACACACGCAATACAGAGAAGAGAAATATGAGTGTACCTAACAGTGGCAGGAATTGGGTATCAATAGGCTACAATTGGGATGAATTCCTTCTCCCGGCACGTACTCTCTCACTGGCCTTGCTGGAGGTGGAGTGGGTGGAGGTGGGCCAAGCATGACTTCTTTCGGGCACACTTTTATTCTGTTTCTGTGGACCACCTGCGGCTCGAACCCTTCTTTCTGGATCTCGTATACATCTGTTTCAGGGTATGGGACTGCAGTAATGGTATGGGGTTCTGTTTCCCACAATGAGTCCAATTTATGGGTCATAGGAAACTTTCTGAGCCACACCTTATCTCCAAGCTGTAAGGGCTGAGCCGAAGCATGTCGATTATAATCTTTCTGCTGACGCCCATGAACTTCACCAATTTTCTTTTCAACAACGTTTTTGGCCTCCTCTATTCTTCGTTGATGCTCCGACACCCAACCTTGGGAAACCTGAGGGGAATTGTTGAAAGGTGCCTGCAGTCCGAAGGTCCGATCCTTTGGCAATTGGCTGTGTCGGCCCATCATCAGGAAAAAGGGCGTATACCCTGTAGAACAGTGGACAGTGTTGTTGTAAATTTCCAGGATTTCAGGCAACAACCGGGGCCACTCTTCGTGCTTTGAGACAGAGGCAGCTCTGAGCATTTGGATGAACACTTGATTGATCCTCTCGCAGTGCCCATTCCCTTGGGGATTGTAGGCCGTCATCCGGAGCTTCTTGCAGTCATGCAACTGGTAAAGTTCTTGGAACAGCTGGGCTTCAAAGGCGGTTCCCCGATCCGTGAGGACCGATTTGGGACACCCCAGAGGTTGGATCCAATGACGATAGAAGAGCTGAGCAGCTGTCTTAGCGGTAAGGTCCCTGACAGGGACCACGACCACCCACTTGGAGTAATGATCCACCATGGTCAGAGCATGGCAGTAGCCAGATCGAGTGGGGGCCAACTTCACATGATCCAAGGCAACAATCTGGTTCGGCCTCTCTGTACAGATGGGATGTAAAGGGGCTCTTGCGTCCCTTCAGGGATTATTGATAACATTGCACACGGAGCATTCAGCGCACCATTTCTCGATGTCTCCCCGCATCCCTATCCAGTAAAATCTTCTTCTGACGGTGGCCTCCGTCTTATGGACCCTGAAATGTCCGGACTGGTCATGATAGGCATTCAGGACCATGGCTGCATCTCTTCTGGGGACCACAATCTGATGTATGCGATCTCCGGAAACTGGGTACAGGGAATTCCGGTATACCAACCCCTTGTGTAGGAACAGACGATTCCTCTGTCGCCACAGCCGTTTCAATTCAAAGTCCCCTTGGGTCTTGTGCAGCCGAGTAGGCACTTTCTTGTGGAGGCAATAGTCTAAGAGGTCCCCGATAACCCTGCTTTCGTCCTGAAGGGTCTTCCATGTGGATAAATCCCACGGGGCCATGCAAGAAAGTACATCCGCATTAACATTAGTCTTTGCACTGCGATACTTGATGTTGAAATCATAGCTGGCCAATCGGGAGGCCCAGCGCTGTTCAAGAGCTCCCAACTTAGCAGTGTTCAAATGGGCCAAGGGGTTGTTATCAGTGTAGACCGTGAAGGGAGTAGCAGCCAGATAGTCTTTAAACTTCTCAGTAATGGCCCAGACGAGGGCCAGGAGTTCAAGTTTGAAGGAGCTGTAGTTAGCGTCATTCTTCTCAGCGCCTCGGAGATGTCGGCTGGCGTAGACAATTACCCTCTCTTTGCCATCTTGTACTAGAGATAGGACTTCTCCCAGACCTTCAAAGCTAGCGTCTGTATACAAACGAAACGGCAGGCTGTAATCAGGATACGCCAAAATAGGGGGTTCCGTGAGGAGGTATTTCAGGGCTCGGAAGGCATCCTCTTGCTCTTCGGCCCACTGTATGGGTAACCTCCCATTATAATTCTCCCGAGCAGTTCCTCTCAGTAACTCGGTTAAGGGTCCAGCAATTTGAGCAAAGTGAGGGATGAAGCGTCGGTAATAACCAGCAAACCCCAGGAAACTTCGGACGTCTCGCACTGTCTTGGGTGTAGGCCACTCTCTCACAGCACTCACTTTGTCCGGATCAGACTGAACTCCTTGAGCGCTGGCGACATGTCCCAGGTAGTGTACTTGCGGCTTTAACAAATCACATTTGGAGGGTTTAACCTTGAGCCCATGTTGGATAAGGACTTGGAACACTTCTTTCAGATGATCCAGATGTTCCTGATATGTCCGGGAATAGACGATGACGTCATCTAGATACAACAGAACACTCTGGAAGTTAAGATGTCCTAAACATCGCTCCATTAAGCGCTGGAAAGTAGCCGGTGCATTGCACAATCCAAAGGGCATGCTTTTGAACTCGAAGAGTCCCATGGGGATCATAAATGCTGTCTTCTCTCTATCTTCCTCCGCCATTGGCACCTGCAAGTAACCACTTATCAAGTCCAGTGTGGAAAAGTAGGCGGCAGACCACAGTGCAGTCAAGGATTCTTCAATACGGGGGAGAGGATAGGCATCCTTGTGAGTTATGCCGTTCAATTTCCGGTAATCTACACAAAAACAGATAGTCCCATCTTTTTTCTTCACAAGGACCAAAGGTGCGACCCAAGGACTCTGGCTTTCTTGGATGACATCAGCCTCTTTCATTTCCACGAGTATCTTCTTTATGGTCTGATACATTCCAGGAGCCACGGGGCGATGCCTCTCCTTGATGGGTGGACTGTCCCCAGTGAGAATCCGATGTGTGATCATCGTGGTCCTGCCAAAGTCTGTGGGGAACTTGCTGAAAGCCTCTTGGTGTTCCCTGGGGGTATCTTCGTCCCCTATTTGCAGTTGGCCCCACCAAGGTTCCGCAGGATTCTGATCAGGTCCTCGTTGGGCCACTTGTGACTTCGAGACCCCATCTCTGACATCTAGATGGTGCAGTTTAGCCACAGGGGTATACTTGGGTAGCCGGACGGCAAGAGATTAATGAGTCTTAATGAGAGATTAATGAGTCTTACCGGAACTTCCCCATTATGTACTGTTACCAGGCTTCTAGCTGCTCGCACCAAAGGGGAATCCTCCAGTATGATGGGTTCCAAGAGCGCTTGATAATCTTGATTTTTCACCCCGGGTCGGGCACGACACCAAATAACTGTCTCCGTCTGTGGCTGTAGAATAACGGCACGTATATCTTGGATCCTTACTCGACAGATTTCTCCTTGATGATTCACAAACTTCTGTTCTGCTTGGAGGATTTTGAGGTGGTGTTGTGCAGCTCACCGGCCTGGAAGTGACAAGTGAGGGAGAGATGCAAGCAGTGCACAAACAATATCATCAAAACAGTGCCTCATGATATTCATTCCTAAAATGAAGTCAGCACCCCCTTCATCCCTAACATCGGTGACAATCACACCCTGTCTTTCTAACACATGCTCTCCCACCTTCACCGTGGGCTCCAAGTAGCCATGCCTGGGTACTGGTTTCCCGTTCTCTGCGATTACTCTAAAACTCTGCTTCCTGGGGTTCACACAACCTTTCTGGGCTCCAATACTTATAGAAAACCCCCTGCGGAATAGTGGACACTTGAGACCCCGCATCTACCAGAGCTTGTAACCGGATACCTTCAACTATCACCTGTACATAAGGGCAAGAGCAACATACATAGACAGCCCTTTCTTGTCCCTGGTTAGTTCTGGACCTTTAGCAGCTATTCCTGGGGTGCGGTCCTCGACCCCAGGGGACGCCCGTTTAAAGCCCAGCATTGGCTCTTCCAGTGTCCGTTCTTGTTACAATAACTACAAACAGGTCTCTGACTTCCGGGCGGTCTCACAGGAGGGGTATTAGGTGGATCAGCAGGGCGGAGGTCAGGTTTCTTAAGTGGCGGTGTTGCAGATCTAGAAGGACTGGGCTGCACAGCCATTTCTTTTAAGACCTTGGCTAACTGTTCAATGTCCTGTTTGATGTCTTGTAGATCAGCTGTCCAAGGGCTAGAAGAAGGTGTTGGAAGGGCAGGTTGAGAAGGGACAGGTGACTGGGGCGATGGCCCTGGAGATTCTGAAGCGGGAACACTAGCCTCCTCTGTCTGGGGTCCTGATTCGATCACTTTAACCGCTAGTCTCTTAAAAGCTGGGAAAGCCATGTCGGGATTTTGCACGGCCAGCATCCTAAGTTGGGCTTTGTCCCATTTGTTCAGTGCCCCTTCTATAAAACGGTCCATCAGTACTCGGTTGCCCTGATCGGGCATGATGCCATCCAGCTTCTGCACCGCCTCTAATGCACTGTGTAAAGCTACTGCATATGCCCTGAGAGTCTCACCTGGTTTCTGACGTCATTCATATAGTCTGAGGCGTACCTCGAAGGGGGAATGAGATTCAAACACCTGAGAAAGTCCTTCAAAAATCTGTCTCACTGTGGCTTTGTCAGCCGCTGGCCAGGAGCGAAGTTCCTCCAAGGCAGGTCCCTGGAGCTGTCCCAGAAGCAACTGTATCTGTTGATGAGGCGGTAATGCATAAAATCCAAAGAGGCTGTAAAACTTCTCTTTAAAGTCTCTCAATGTAAAAGGGTCACCATTGTAGGTGGGAAGCACAGGATTCCCCAAGAAGACAGGTACAGCAACCGGGGCTCCCAATACATAGGGAGAGGCTGGAGGTGGACTTGCTGGATCCGGCTCTGCCTGTGACGAAGGTCTTGCGGGAATCACAGGGCACGTCTCTGTGAGGTAGGAAGTGTTGGTGGAGGGGGCAGCACCCTTCTGACTGTGGGTGGAGACCCCATTGTTGGGGACACTGGAGCCTCGCCCCCCCTGCTGCAGGTTCTGACATCTTTGTATTTGGTATGCTGGCCCTTTAAATAAATCTTGAATTCCTGTGTCCCGAGGAGATCCGCAGTTGTTCTCTAATCTGGAACTTGAGAACATAGATTTCAAATTTGAGAGCGGTGAATTGAAACTCAATAGCCTTTAGTTGAAATTTGAATGTGTTGATCGGCAGCTGAAGTGACTCTATATAGGACTTCAATTTGGCAATCTGGTGTCTCAGAGTCCCGCGCTGAACTCTCTCTCTTTTTTGGTCTCCGGCACTGGACTCCAACAAAATGGCCACCATGGCACCGAGGGCTTCAGTGGGCGGCGTCTCTGGATCACGCGCGCAGGAGGGTCCCACGCTGACTTCAGCTCTATCTCTTACAACTTGTAACTCAGCTGTATTCTTCGCCTCCCCCATTACTTTACATGCGCACTTTCTCCACACAGCACTGTGCGCGCAACCCCTTACTCCAGAGTATAAATCCCAGTATATAAATAAAGTCCGTTACTTTCTGGGGGGGAAGTACACTTTCACTAGTGGCAACAGCAGTAGGCACACACCCGAATCCTGTTCGTGCTACGCCAAAAAGGCTTTGTGGTAACTGCCTTGGGGGGTGTAGTGTAGTTGGGGTGTTGCTTCGGTATATGAGGGGTTAATTTAACCCCTGTCACTCGTGACGACAGGGTGTGGGTTAATACGCTGAGGTAAATCTTCGGCCTATCGCCACGCTTCCCAGGAACGATAGATGCGTGCTTAAATGAATGAAGGTCCACAATAGAGATGAACTTGAACTTGCATAAACTTTACTGAGGTACTTGCGGTACAGCCAATTAACAGCAACAGTCTTAGTAATACAGTCTCTATACAGCACGGCAGTGATTGACAGATGCTTAGGACCATTGACTTATCCAAAGAGTTATTAGAATTAGGATTGGTGCAGAGATCCATCCGGATTTAGGGGTCTATTTAGGTCCGGTGATCTTGCTGAGTTTATAGGGATTTAGATAACTCACAGTTTCGTAAGGATGGCCGTTGCCGCAAGGCTTGGGCCTGGTTACTGCTGATGACAGCTGCGCAGATCCGTCCTCATCAGCAGCCCACGAGGAAAAAAGAGCAAGTAATGGCCGCCACTCCATTATATGGGCAGGGCCGTTTTGGATTGGTCCGTGTCAGCTGTCACTCACCTTTACAATGCATGGTGGGTGAACACATCACGGGGACCTCCAAAGGTCCTAAAGCAAAACCATAGAGTTTACCTGATCACGTGACCCGCAGGTCCTGCTACACTCCGAACAGGTAAATAACTAAATATATACATTTTTATACTTATAACTATATAAATATTGAATAGAACTGCACTATACTTACTGACTAAGTGAGAGGTGACAAGGGGAAAACTAAACAAGAGGGACCCCGATGTCCTAGGGACTCTGACTATGGGGACCTCCATACAGGTAACGTATAGGATACGGTACTGGGACAACACAGTAACTCCAAGTCAATGACACTTCTGTGAAATCACACTGTCCACTCAGGAAGCAACACTGATTGACAATCAATTTCACATGTTGTGCAAATGGAACAGACAATAGGTGGAAATTATAGGCAATTAGCAAGACACCCCCAATAAAGGAGTGGTTCTGCAGGTGGTGACCACAGACCACTTCTCAGTTCCTATGCTTCCTGGCTGATGTTTTGGTCACTTTTGAATGCTGGCGGTGCTTTCACTCTATTGGTAGGATGAGATGTCTACAATCCACACAAGTGGCTCAGGTAGGGAAGTTCATCCAGGATGGCACATCAATGTGAGCTGGGGCAAGAAGGTTTGCTGTGTCTGTCAGCGTAGTGTCCAGAGCATGGAGGCGCTACCAGGAGACAGGCCAGTACATCAGGAGATGTGGAGGACGCCGTAGGAGGGTAACAAACCAGCAGCAGGACCGCTACCCCCGCCTTTGTGCAAGGAGGAGCACTGCCAGAGCCCTCCAAAATGACCTCCAAATGTGCATGTGTCCACTCAAACGGTCAGGAATCGACTCCATGAGAGTAGTATGAGGGCCCGACGTCCACAGGTGGGGGTTGTGCTTACAGCCCAACACCGTGCAGGACGTTTAGCATTTGACAGAGAACACCAAGATGGGTAAATTCACTTCTGAAACCCAGTGCTCTTCATAGATGAAAGCAGGTTCACACTTAGCACATGTGACAGAAGTGACAAAGTCTGGAGATGCCATGGAGAACGTTCTGCTGCCTGCAACATCCTCCAGCATGACCGGTTTGGCGGTAGGTCAGTAATGGTGCGGGGTGGCATTTCTCTGGGGGCCGCATAGCCCTCCATGTGCTTGCCAGAGGTAGCCTGACGGCCATTAGGTACCGAAATGAGATCCTCAGACCCCTTGTGAGACCATATGCTTGTGCGGTTAGCCCTGGGTTCCTCCTAATGCAAGACAATGCTAGACCTCATGTGGCTGGAGTGTGTCAGCAGTTCCTTCAAGAGGAAGGCATTGATGCTATGGACTGGCCTTCTCGTTCCCCAGACCTGAATCCGATTGAGCACATCTGGGACATCATGTCTCGCTCCATCTACCAATGCCATGTTGCACCAAAGACTGTCCAGGAGTTGGCAGATGCTTTAGTCCAGGTCTGGGAGGACATCCCTCAGGACACCATCCGCCACCTCATCAGGAGCATGCCCAGGTGTTGTAGGGAGGTCATACGGGCACGTGGAGGCCACACACATTACTGAGCCTCATTTTGACTTGTTTTAAGGACATTACATAAAGTTGGACCAGCCTGTAGTGTGGTTTTCCATTTTGATTTTGAGTGTGACTCCATATCCAGACCTCCATGGGTTGATAAATTTGATTTCCATTGATCATTTTTGTGTGATTTTGTTGTCAGCACATTCAACTATGTTTCATAATGTTTTTATTGAATTTTATAAACATAAGAAATGAAACATATAACATATTATGATATCAGATGTGTCAGAGTTTACATATGAACATGCATAATAACCTTGACTGGTGGAGCATAATCGTTCATCCAAACAGTGTTACGCATATTCACAAAGGATCTATTAGGTCCAAAGGGACCTTAATTGAAATTTGAGAGCAAGATAATAACAATAGGAAGGAAAACAATAAAATAGTGAGTCTCCATAACTTCTACAAAATCAATCAAAATTGCTGCATCAGGCAGTTATCTGGTATTTGGTAGAATTCAGAATCAAGGTCTCAAAGGGTCAGCCGTCTTATACACTAGAAGAACCGCTCTTTTGTATGTAGTAAGCTAAATTGTATCATAACTTAGTTTAGATAGTAAGGGTCTATGGGGGTTTATAAAGCTTAATCCAGGATTCCCATGAGGCTCTACACTCATCTCTTTTTTCCCCTTTGACCAAAATGTATTAGCTCATAGTTATAATGAGATAGCAGTGTATTTATTAATTCGTTAATGTGTGGAATCTCTTACTATGTAAAGACAAAAGTATTTCATATGATTAGTTCATTCATTTAGATCTAGGAAGTGTTCCCTTTATTTTTTTTGAGCAGTGTATGACCTCTCTAAACTATATTCAGCACCATGGGGTCATTTAATGAAACTCTCATTGATTTCAATAGGAGCTTTAAGTCGGGACAGAGCTGAAAGAAGTGACAATGGGAAATGTTTGTTGGGAGGTGAGATTTTATATTTTTTTTAAAGTGAACCATGTGTTTTTTTTTTACAATAATCTTTTCATTATTGCGAACAGTATCAAAATAACACTGATATTACAGAGAAGTATGTCATACTACAATACAGGAGAAAATACAATAGCGATCTCATTTATAGTATGCATAAAAGTGAGTGCAACTTCATAAACAGAGGAACAGTAAGTGCAATTGGAACTAACCATGCAACTCAATTTTTTATGTCAATTCAATGATTGGGCTATAAGTGGACCCGTGGGTATCACAAGGACTTCCAGTGGGAAATTATTAGTATTACACCCAGAAGTTATCAGTATGTGCCACAAGATCATAAGATGTTTATATTCAAATATTCTTTCCTCTTCGTTTTAACATAAAGGTTACAAGAATAGGCACATGTTTCACTGATCATTAGCGTTGGTGAAACATCTGTCTATCTATGGCTGCCCAAATGTTGCCTTTACTTCTATGGACCACACTTCACTGGAAATGAGAGTGTATGCTGTTGGCTACCAGGCAGGTGGCATGGAAAACACAAGCCACCTGCATATTACAAGGAACACAGGCTTGCAATGGAAATCGAGGCATCTCCACAAAACAGCCCTTGGCAGCATGTGACTTTATAGATATCACCGATGCCAGTCATGGTGCTAAGACACCACATATTCGGTGCCATGGTAACCACTGGCTCTGTTACCATGGCAATCATGTTGGCAAAAGAGGGGAAACATTTTATGGGACAGTTCTTGGCCCCAGGCAAAGGTATCCGCCCAAAGTGCCTATAATTAAATCTGCTGCTGATCATTTTTCAACCACATCTATGTTTTTTAGCTACTGGAAGCCACCCAAAATCGCTGAATCACTAAATTTTCAAAATATATTGAGGCCCTGAAAAGGAAATGTACCTTTGGCCCAAAAGATCTGCCTTTGTTACAATTAACCATTTGCTTTAGGCTAAACCATGAACATTCTAGAAACATCACAATACCTTCCTAAACAGGTTAGGCACCCACAAAAGTGTTGGTTCTTATTAAGGGCTGAGAGGATAAAAGCAATGTGATGAACATTGTTAAGAAATCATTCCAAATCTTTTGCTTTCCAATCTTTACAATTGTTCTGAAAAATTACATTTAAATAAATGTAATATTTAAAAGAGAATAGGAAATTTTATCAGTAATAAAACTTTACTTTATGTAATATTCCCTGATATACTGCTATAAGTGAGCACAAAGGAAATTGTTAATTGAAAAGATGCATTAATTACTTCAGTCTAATCAAAAGCTCAACAATTGTTATTATGATTCTGAAGAGCTGTGTTACTATACCACAGTAGAATCTCCCAATATGGAACACTCACAGGGAATAAAAAAGTGTCCACTATTGAGAGATGTCCCTTATTGGGAAAAAAGGCTCAAAAATCTTTCTAAATGACAGAATGCTGTACTGTACTCACCCCAGAGTGTAATTGCCTATAAAACATGATAAAAAAGCAATATTACAGTAGAATCCCCCAGTAACATTTAATCACCCCTTATCCCTCCCCTGTATCATTTTATCCCTCCTTTTTACCCTGTGCCACCTTATGCCTTGTACTCTAATAAGATGTTATAGGGTATTCAGAGGATCAGGAGCCGGGTTACTGTAATAAGATGTTATAGGGTAATAAGAGGATCAGGAGCCGGGTTACTGTAATAAGATGTTATAGGGTAATAAGAGGATCAGGAGCCGGGTTACTGTAATAAGATGTTATAGGGTAATAAGAGGATCAGGAGCTGGGTTACTGTAATAAGATATTATTGAGGTAATAAGAGGATCAGGAGCCCAGTTACTGTAATAAGATGTTATAGGTTAATAAGAGGATCAGGAGCTGGGTTACTGTAATAAGATGTTATAGGGTAATAAGAGGATCAGGAGCCGGGTTACTGTAATAAGATGTTATAGGGTAATAAGAGAATCAGGAGCCGGGTTACTGTAATAAGATGTTATAGGTTAATAAGAGGATCAGGAGCTGGGTTACTCTAATAAGATATTTGTTACGCCGAGCGCTCCGGGTCCCCGCTCCTCCCCGGAGCGCTCGCTTCACTCCCTCCGCTGCAGCGCTCCGGTCACGTCCTCTGACCCGGGGCGCTGCGATCCTGCTGCCAGCCGGGATGCGATTCGCGATGCGGGTAGCGCCCGCTCGCGATGCGCACCCCGGCTCCCCTACCTGACTCGCTCCCCGTCTGTTCTGTCCCGGCGCGCGCGGCCCCGCTCCCTAGGGCGCGCGCGCGCCGGGTCTCTGCGATTTAAAGGGCCACTGCGCCGCTGATTGGCGCAGTGGTTCCAATTAGGGTTTTCACCTGTGCACTTCCCTATATTACCTCACTTCCCTTGCACTCCCTTGCCGGATCTTGTTGCCTTAGTGCCAGTGAAAGCGTTCCTTGTGTGTTCCTTGCCTGTGTTTCCAGACCTTCTGCCGTTGCCCCTGACTACGATCCTTGCTGCCTGCCCCGACCTTCTGCTACGTCCGACCTTGCTTCTGCCTACTCCCTTGTACCGCGCCTATCTTCAGCAGCCAGAGAGGTGAGCCGTTGCTAGTGGATACGACCTGGTCACTACCGCCGCAGCAAGACCATCCCGCTTTGCGGCGGGCTCTGGTGAAAACCAGTAGTGGCTTAGAACCGGTCCACTAGCACGGTCCACGCCAATCCCTCTCTGGCACAGAGGGTCCACTACCTGCCAGCCGGCATCGTGACAGTAGATCCGGCCATGGATCCCGCTGAAGTTCCTCTGCCAGTTGTCGCTGACCTCACCACGGTGGTCGCCCAGCAGTCACAACAGATAGCGCAACAAGGCCAACAGCTGTCTCAACTGACCGTTATGCTACAACAGTTGCTACCACAGCTTCAGCAGTCATCTCCTCCACCAGCTCCTGCACCTCCTCCGCAGCGAGTGGCCGCTCCTGGGATACGCTTATCCTTGCCGGATAAATTTGATGGGGACTCTAAGTTTTGCCGTGGCTTTCTTTCCCAATGTTCCCTGCATCTGGAGATGATGTCGGACCTGTTTCCCACTGAAAGGTCTAAGGTGGCTTTCGTAGTCAGTCTTCTGTCCGGAAAAGCCCTGTCATGGGCCACACCGCTCTGGGACCGCAATGACCCCGTCACTGCCTCTGTACACTCCTTCTTCTCGGAAATCCGAAGTGTCTTTGAGGAACCTGCCCGAGCCTCTTCTGCTGAGACTGCCCTGTTGAACCTGGTCCAGGGTAATTCTTCCGTTGGCGAGTATGCCGTACAATTCCGTACACTTGCTTCAGAATTGTCCTGGAATAATGAGGCCCTCTGCGCGACCTTCAAAAAAGGCCTATCCAGCAACATTAAAGATGTTCTGGCCGCACGAGAAATTCCTGCTAATCTACATGAACTTATTCACCTAGCCACTCGCATTGACATGCGTTTTTCTGAAAGGCGTCAGGAACTCCGCCAAGATATGGACTCTGTTCGCACGAGGCGTTTCGTCTCCTCGGCTCCTCTCTCCTCTGGTCCCCTGCAATCTGTTCCTGTGCCTCCCGCCGTGGAGGCTATGCAGGTCGACCGGTCTCGCCTGACACCTCAAGAGAGGACACGACGCCGTATGGAGAACCTCTGCCTGTACTGTGCTAGTACCGAACACTTCCTGAGGGATTGTCCTATCCGTCCTCCCCGCCTGGAAAGACGTACGCTGACTCCGCACAAAGGTGAGACAGTCCTTGATGTCTACTCTGCTTCTCCACGTCTTACTGTGCCTGTGCGGATGTCTGCCTCTGCCTTCTCCTTCTCTACAGTGGCCTTCTTGGACTCTGGATCTGCAGGAAATTTTATTTTGGCCTCTCTCGTCAACAGGTTCAACATCCCAGTGACCAGTCTCGCCAGACCCCTCTACATCAATTGTGTAAATAATGAAAGATTGGACTGTACCATACGTTTCCGCACGGAGCCCCTTCTTATGAGCATCGGATCTCATCATGAGAGGATTGAACTTTTGGTCCTCCCCAATTGCACCTCGGAGATTCTCCTTGGACTTCCCTGGCTTCAACTTCATTCCCCAACCCTGGATTGGTCCACTGGGGAGATCAAGAGTTGGGGGTCCTCTTGTTCCAAGAACTGTCTAAAACCGGTTCCCAGTAACCCTTGCCGTAACTCTGTGGTTCCTCCAGTAACCGGTCTCCCTAAGGCCTATATGGACTTCGCGGATGTTTTCTGCAAAAAACAAGCTGAGACTCTACCTCCTCACAGGCCTTATGATTGCCCTATCGACCTCCTCCCGGGTACTACTCCACCCCGGGGCAGAATCTATCCTCTCTCTGCCCCAGAGACTCTTGCCATGTCCGAATACGTCCAGGAGAATCTAAAAAAGGGCTTTATCCGTAAATCCTCCTCTCCTGCCGGAGCCGGATTTTTCTTTGTGTCCAAAAAAGATGGCTCCCTACGTCCTTGCATTGACTACCGCGGTCTTAATAAAATCACGGTTAAGAACCGCTACCCCTTACCCCTCATCTCTGAACTCTTTGATCGCCTCCAAGGTGCCCACATCTTCACTAAATTGGACTTAAGAGGCGCCTATAACCTCATCCGCATCAGAGAGGGGGACGAGTGGAAAACGGCATTTAACACCAGAGATGGACACTTTGAGTATCTGGTCATGCCCTTTGGACTGTGCAATGCCCCTGCCGTCTTCCAAGACTTTGTCAATGAAATTTTTCGTGATCTGTTATACTCCTGTGTTGTGGTATATCTGGACGATATCCTAATTTTTTCTGCCAATCTAGAAGAACACCGCCAGCATGTCCGTATGGTTCTTCAGAGACTTCGTGACAACCAACTCTATGCCAAAATTGAGAAATGTCTGTTTGAATGCCAATCTCTTCCTTTTCTAGGATATTTGGTCTCTGGCCAGGGACTACAGATGGATCCAGACAAACTCTCTGCCGTCTTAAATTGGCCACGCCCCTCCGGACTCCGTGCTATCCAACGCTTTTTGGGGTTCGCCAATTATTACAGGCAATTTATTCCACATTTTTCTACCATTGTGGCTCCTATCGTGGCTTTAACCAAGAAAAATGCTGATCCCAAGTCCTGGCCTCCTCAAGCAGAAGACTCCTTTAAACGACTCAAGTCTGCCTTTTCTTCGGCTCCCGTGCTCTCCAGACCTGACCCTTCCAAACCCTTCCTATTGGAGGTTGATGCCTCCTCAGTAGGAGCTGGAGCTGTTCTTCTACAAAAAAATCCTTCCGGGCATGCTGTCACTTGTGGTTTTTTCTCTAGGACCTTCTCTCCAGCGGAGAGGAACTACTCCATCGGGGATCGAGAGCTTCTAGCCATTAAATTAGCACTTGAGGAATGGAGGCATCTGCTGGAGGGATCAAGATTTCCTGTTATTATCTACACCGACCACAAGAACCTCTCCTACCTCCAGTCGGCCCAACGGCTGAATCCTCGCCAGGCCCGGTGGTCTCTGTTCTTTGCCCGATTTAATTTTGAGATTCACTTTCGTCCTGCCGATAAGAACATTAGGGCCGATGCTCTCTCTCGTTCCTCGGATGCCTCAGAAGTTGATCTCCCTCCGCAACACATCATTCCACCTGACTGCCTGATCTCCACTTCTCCTGCCTCCATCAGGCAGACTCCTCCAGGAAAGACCTTTGTTTCTCCACGCCAACGCCTCGGAATCCTCAAATGGGGTCACTCCTCCCATCTCGCAGGTCATGCGGGCATCAAGAAATCTGTGCAACTCATCTCCCGCTTCTATTGGTGGCCGACTCTGGAGACGGATGTTGGGGACTTTGTGCGAGCCTGCACTATCTGTGCCCGGGATAAGACTCCTCGCCAGAAGCCCGCTGGTTTTCTTCATCCTCTGCCTGTCCCCGAACAGCCTTGGTCTCTGATTGGTATGGATTTTATTACTGATTTACCCCCTTCCCGTGGCAACACCGTTATTTGGGTGGTCGTTGATCGATTCTCCAAAATGGCACATTTCATCCCTCTTCCTGGTCTTCCTTCTGCGCCTCAGTTGGCTAAACAATTTTTTGTACACATTTTTCGTCTTCACGGGTTGCCTACGCAGATTGTCTCGGATAGAGGGGTCCAATTCGTGTCTAAATTCTGGAGGGCTCTCTGTAAACAACTCAAGATTAAATTAAATTTTTCCTCTGCATATCATCCCCAGTCCAATGGACAAGTAGAAAGAATTAACCAGATCCTGGGTGATTATTTGCGACATTTTGTTTCCTCCCGCCAGGATGACTGGGCAGATCTCCTTCCATGGGCCGAATTTTCGTATAACTTCAGGGTCTCTGAATCTTCCTCCAAATCCCCATTTTTCGTGGTGTACGGCCGTCACCCTCTTCCCCCCCTCCCTACCCCCTTGCCCTCTGGTCTGCCCGCTGTGGATGAAATTTCTCGTGACCTTTCCATTATATGGAGAGAGACCCAAAATTCTCTCTTACAGGCTTCTTCACGCATGAAGAGGTTCGCGGATAAGAAAAGAAGAGCTCCCCCCGTTTTTTCCCCTGGAGACAAGGTATGGCTCTCCGCTAAATATGTCCGCTTCCGTGTCCCTAGCTACAAGTTGGGACCACGCTATCTTGGTCCTTTCAAAATTTTGTGTCAAATTAATCCTGTCTCTTATAAACTTCTTCTTCCTCCTTCTCTTCGTATCCCTAATGCCTTTCACGTCTCTCTTCTCAAACCACTCATCCTCAACCGTTTTTCTCCCAAATCTGTTCCTCCCACTCCTGTTTCCGGCTCCTCGGACGTCTTCTCGGTCAAGGAAATTTTGGCTGCCAAAAAGGTCAGAGGGAAAAAATTTTTTTTAGTAGACTGGGAGGGTTGTGGTCCTGAAGAGAGATCCTGGGAACCTGAGGACAACATCCTTGACAAAAGTCTGCTCCTCAGGTTCTCAGGCTCCAAGAAGAGGGGGAGACCCAAGGGGGGGGGTACTGTTACGCCGAGCGCTCCGGGTCCCCGCTCCTCCCCGGAGCGCTCGCTTCACTCCCTCCGCTGCAGCGCTCCGGTCACGTCCTCTGACCCGGGGCGCTGCGATCCTGCTGCCAGCCGGGATGCGATTCGCGATGCGGGTAGCGCCCGCTCGCGATGCGCACCCCGGCTCCCCTACCTGACTCGCTCCCCGTCTGTTCTGTCCCGGCGCGCGCGGCCCCGCTCCCTAGGGCGCGCGCGCGCCGGGTCTCTGCGATTTAAAGGGCCACTGCGCCGCTGATTGGCGCAGTGGTTCCAATTAGGGTTTTCACCTGTGCACTTCCCTATATTACCTCACTTCCCTTGCACTCCCTTGCCGGATCTTGTTGCCTTAGTGCCAGTGAAAGCGTTCCTTGTGTGTTCCTTGCCTGTGTTTCCAGACCTTCTGCCGTTGCCCCTGACTACGATCCTTGCTGCCTGCCCCGACCTTCTGCTACGTCCGACCTTGCTTCTGCCTACTCCCTTGTACCGCGCCTATCTTCAGCAGCCAGAGAGGTGAGCCGTTGCTAGTGGATACGACCTGGTCACTACCGCCGCAGCAAGACCATCCCGCTTTGCGGCGGGCTCTGGTGAAAACCAGTAGTGGCTTAGAACCGGTCCACTAGCACGGTCCACGCCAATCCCTCTCTGGCACAGAGGGTCCACTACCTGCCAGCCGGCATCGTGACAATATTATTGAGGTTATAAGAGGATCAGGAGCCCGGTTACTGTAATAAGATGTTATAGGTTAATAAGAGGATCAGGAGCTGGGTTACTGTAATAAGATGTTATAGGGTAATAAGAGGATCAGGAGCCGGGTTACTGTAATAAGATGTTATAGGGTAATAAGAGGATCAGGAGCCGGGTTACTGTAATAAGATGTTATAGGGTAATAAGAGGATCAGGAGCCGGGTTACTGTAATAAGATGTTATAGAGGTAATAAGAGGATCAAGAGCCGGGTTACTGTAATAAGATGTTATAGGGTAATAAGAGGATCAGGAGCCGGGTTACTGTAATAAGATGTTATAGGGTAATAAGAGGATCAGGAGCCGGGTTACTGTAATAAGATGTTATAGAGGTAATAAGAGGATCAAGAGCCAGGTTACTGTAATAAGATGTTATAGGGTAATAAGAGGATCAGGAGCCGGGTTACTGTAATAAGATGTTATAGAGGTAATAAGAGGATCAGGAGCCGGGTTACTGTAATAAGATGTTACAGGGGTAATAAGAGGATCAGGAGCTGGGTTAACTTACACATGTGGGTATAGAGGGGGCCTTACTACTATATAGCAGCACAGAGAGGACCTAACTACTATATAGGAGCATAGAGGTCACTTGTGATTCACTGGATGTAACTCTAAGCATTTATCTGGTCTGCAGATCCTGTGTAGTGTTGTTGTCTACTTGTATATGGTCACTGTATGGTGTAAATCTTGGTTGTTCATAGTTGTTTCTATTCAGTAGCATTGTGGGGGAATTAGTCATTCTGTGGTGGTAGTAGTCCTGCTGTGGTAGTATTATGTGTCCCTTGTATACTGGTATTTTGTAATATTGGTCTTAGTATACATGATATGGTCAATAACAATATGATGGTAATATGTATGGTGATAATATTCCTCCTTGTATACTGGCATTATTGTTAATATTGATCTCAGTTTACAGGATTTGGTCAGTAACAGTATGAGGGTAATATGCAGGGCTGTGGAGTCGGACGAAATTTTGGGTACCTGGAGTCAGAGTCGGCAAACAATACACTGACTCCGACTCCTACTAAATTTAGATTGGAATAAAAAAAAAGCAAGTTTAAATGTTCCAATTCACAAAAAGTTTGAATTATTGACTTCTCTACTGTAAGAATAAAGACCAATGCATGCAGTGCCTCACATAACCGCAAAACAAACACATTAAAGGAGTAGTCCAGTGGTGACTCAGTGGTGAGCAACTTATCCCCTATCCTAAGGATAGGGGATAAGTTGCAGATCGCGGGGGGTCCGACCGCTGGGGCCCCCTGCTATCTCCTGTACGGAACCCCGACAGCCCGCGGGAAGGGGGCGTGTCGACCTCCGCACGAGGCGGCGGCCGACACGCCCCCTCAATACAACTCTATGGCAGAGCCGAATCGCTGCCTTCGGCAATTTCCGGCTCTGCCATTGAGATGTATTGAGGGGGCATGTCGGCCACCGCTTCGTGCGGGGGTCGACACCCGCTATCTGGGCGGAGAGCCGGGGCCCCGTACAGAGAGATCGCAGGGGGCCCCAGCTGTCGGACCCCCCGCGATCTCAAACTTATCCCCTAACCTTAGGATAGGGGATAAGTTTTTCACCACATTCCAGGAAAAAACTTTTTTTTATATATCAACTGGTTCCAGAAAGTTAAACAGATTTGTAAATTACTTCTATTAAAAAATCTTAATCCTTTCAGTACTTATGAGCTTCTGAAGTTAAGGTTGTTCTTTTCTGTCTAAGTAATCTCTGATGACACGTGTCTCGGGAAACGCCCAGTTTAGAAGTAAATTCCCATAGCAAACCTCTTCTAAACTGGGCGGTTCCCGAGACACGTGTCATCAGAGATTACTTAGACAGAAAAGAACAACCTAAACTTCAGAAGCTCATAAGTACTGAAAGGATTAAGATTTTTTAATAGAAGTAATTTACAAATCTGTTTAACTTTCTGGAGCCAGTTGATATGTAAAAAAAAGTTTTTTCCTGGATAACCCCTTTAAGTGACCGTGAAGAAGCATGCTTTTCATGTGCTTCACTATATGGCACGAAACGCATAATTAGGAGCGGCAATACTTATACTTTCCATAGTGTTGTGTTCTGCTGTTACAGGAAACCCATGGGTAACCTAGCCTCTCACTGATAAGGGATTAAGTAAATATGTTTTTTGCAGGACTAGAGACACTTGTATACGTAAAGGGAATGGAGGGTCAATAGTTCAAGACTGAAGCTGTAAACCATTTGAAAAACTGCTGTCATTCAGCTAAGGCTATAAAAACCTATAAACTCTGATTGTTAGCTTAAACTTTAAACATGACTATGGGATTCTACTAGGGAAATCATGTTTTTTAATTAATGCCCCTTCCTGGATCCTCCCACTGCCCTATATTCAGCAGCAGATCAGCACACAAAAAGGAAAAAGCAGCAGCTTCTGCCCAACTACCTCTCTCTGCTCGAAGAGCTGAGAAGAACTTGTTGGAACAGCTTCTTGGATTCAACTGTAAGGGTTTATAAATACATTCGCATATTAATACAGAGGAGTTGGGTAGTCGAGTCGGAAGTACAAAAAACTGTGGAGTCGGAAAATTTATTTACCGACTCCACAGCCCTGGTAATATGGTGATAATATTCCTCCTTGTACACTAGTATTATTATTGGTAATATTGGTCTCAGTATACTAGATTTCCCCATGCAATGCTTCAATTCCTCCATAGAACATTTTTCAAGCATTGCCACCATTTTTCACTATTAGGGTAGGGGCATACAGAGCATATCTGTAGCATCCTTCACACTGCAGATGTGCTGGCGGCAGTCACAAGAGCAAGCTCTCTGATTAGCTTTGTGTGTCTGCTAGTGACTGCCAGTGGCAAAATCCGCTGTTACGAAGGGACGCACAGAGCTACCCAGCCGCAACAGGGAGCTCACAGTTGTGACTTCGGTCGGTGCATCCACACACACGCACACCTTTATATTGTTTATATATGGGGTGCTGGGGTGTTGCAACGGTGTAGCAGGGCCTGGTGGTATTAACCCTGTGGGGTAAGGGGTTATTATTACCCCTGATTTGTCGTGACGCCAGGGTGCGGTTGTTTTCTGTAGAAGGCCCTGCCAGGTTACTGTAATAAGATGTTACAGGGTAATAAGAGGATCAGGAGCCGGGTTACTGTAATAAGATGTTACAGGGTAATAAGAGGATCAGGAGTCGGGTTACTGTAATAAGATGTAATATGGGTAATAAGAGGATCAGGAGCTGGGTTACTGTAATAAGATGTAATATAGGTAATAAGAGGATCAGGGGCTGGGTTACTGTAATAAGAGGATCAGGAGGCGGGTTACTGTAATAAGATGTTATAGGGTAATAAGAGGATCAGGAGCCAGGTTACTGTAATAAGATGTTATAGGGTAATAAGAGGATCAGGAGCCAGGTTACTGTAATAAGATGTTATAGGGTAATAAGAGGATCAGGAGCCGGCTTACTGTAATAAGATGTTGTAGGGTAATGTCACAGCGTGCGCTCCGGTCCCCTCCCCGGACCGGAGCGCCCGCTCCCCCGGCCTCCCTGTTCGGGATCCCGGCGTCTCCCGGTCAGATGCGCTGACCGGGAGCGAGGGTTCCCTTGTGTCGGGGACGCGGCTGCCGTGGCGGCTGGTCCCGCTCACGCGCCGCGTCCCTGTCTGGCTTACCTGGCTCCCCGCTCCCTGCGCCATCTGTCTCTGCCTCCCGGCGCGCACGGCCCCGCTCTCTAGGGCGCGCGTGCCACCTTCTGTAAATTTAAAGGGCCAGCGCGCCTTTGATTGGTGCGCTGGTCCCTGATCTCTGGCCACTTCCCAATAAAGGTTACCTGCCCCTTCCTGCCCTTGCCGGATCTTTGTGCCCTTGTGCCTTTGAGAAAGCGTTCCCTACTGTGTTGTATTGCCTAGCCTGTTGCCAAACCCGTTGCTACCCACTACTCTCCCTAGAACCTTTGCTGCCTGCCCTGACCTCTGCTACGTCCGACTACGCTCCTGCCTACTCCCTGTGTACCACGCCTTATCAGCTGCCAGAGAGATCGAGTTGTTACTGGGGGATATGACCTGGTAGTTACCGCTGCAGCAAATCCATCCCGCTTTGCGGCGGGCTCTGGTGAAGACCAGTAACTGCTTAGAACCGGTCCTCCCGTACAACCCGCGCCAACGTGTCTCTGGTTTAGAGGATCCACTACCCGTCCTGCCAGTTCGTGACAGTAAGATCCGGTCATGGATCCCGCTGATGTTCCCCTACCAATGTGTAACCGAAAGAAACTTTCCTCAAGGGCTCAAAAATAGAATAATATTGTATAGGTAGGGTAGGGGATTTATTATTCACTGAAAGAGCAACTATTTTATCTCTTTATCTATTTTATTGGCATACAGGTTCTCTCACCCCAGCATCCACCTTATACTTTTATATTTATAATTTTATATATCCTCTATTTTTATACTACCGTTTATGAATTGATTCTGTGATCTCAGATATACATATATGTATTTTTTAAACTATATATTTCAATAAAATTACTTTTATACATGATTATACTTGTCATAAATTATTTTTAACTGGGGTATATTCACCATTTTATTGTGTGGTCTTCCACACCTGTAGGTTGTTGTTCCCCTACCAAGCCTAGCGGACCTCACCACCATTGTGGCCCAGCAGGGTCAACAGCTGGCCCAGTTGACTACTATGATGCAGCAGCTCCTACCTTCTCTGCAACAGCCAGCTCCTCCATCTGCACCTGCCGCTACACCTCCGCCTGCAGTTGCCACCGGTTCCAGGATCCGTTTGTCCCTGCCTGATAAATATGACGGAGATCCGAAGCAGTGCCGTGGGTTCCTGTCGCAGTGCTCTCTTCACCTCGAGCTGCTGTCCGACCAGTTTCCTTCTGAGCGAGCCAAGGTAGCCTTTATTCTCAGTTTGTTGTCCGGGAAGGCCCTGGCCTGGGCTACACCGCTGTGGGACCGCGCTGATCCAGCCACCTCTTCCGTCCAGAGCTTCTGCCAAGAGTTCCGGAATGTTTTCGAGGAACCCACCCGGGTTACCTCCGCAGAGACTGCCTTACTAAACTTGACCAAGGACGCTCTACCGTGGGTGGCTATGCCATTCAGTTTTGCACCTTAGCCTTCGAACTGAACTGGAACAACGAAGCCCTTTCTGCCACATTCACCAAGGGACTTAACAGTGAAATAAAGGACGTTCTGGCTGCACGTGAGCTACTTCCACCCTTAGTGACCTCAACTTGCTGGCCACTAGAATCGACAAGCGTTTCTCCGAGAGATAAGAGGAGCTCCTTCTTGAAAAGGGAAAGGCTCACCCTAGACGCTACCCTCGTCTGGCTCCTGTTTTTCAGCATCCACCTCAACCTCTTTCTGGGCCTCCCGCCGTGGAAGCCATGCAGGTGGATCGGTCACGCCTGACTCTGCAAGAACGAAGCCGTCTAAGAGAAGAGAACTTGGGTCTGTACTGCGCCAGTACTGAGCACTTCCTACGAGACTGTCCTCTCCGTCCACCGCGTTCGGGAAACGCTTGCACCTAGTAAATGTGGGAGAGGCATTGCTAGGTGTGAATTCATCCTCTCCACGTCTCACCATACCCGTGCAGTTGTTCTTCTCTTCCAAGTCCTCTTTCTCCGCTATTGCCTTCTTGGATGCCGGTTCAGCTGGCATCTTCATTCACGCCTCCTTGGTTGACAAGTACCGTATTCCAGTAATCCGTCTACCCAAGCCGTTCCTCATCTCTACAGTTAACGGTGAGAGGCTCCCAGTTAACGGTGAGAGGCTACCACTGTGCAGTTCGTACCCAGCCTCTGCAGATGGACATTGGAATATTTCATACAGAGACTTTACAGTTCTTTGTTCTTCCTTTCTGCTCCTCCGAACTCCTCCTGGGTCTGCCGTAGCTTCAACATCACTGTCCTGTCCTGAATTGGACCACCGGTGAGATCCTGCGTTGGGGTTCCTCCTGTTTTGACCATTGTCTCAAGCCTGGTCCTGTTAAACTGCTTCCGCAAGTTTCTCCGCCTCCTGATCTGTCCAAGCCATACCATTCTTTTGCGGATGTCTTTTGCAAGAAACAAGCTGAGGTCCTTCCTCCTCCCAGACCCTATGACTGTCCGATCGACCTGATGCCCGGTTTGATCCCACCTCGGGGCAGAATTTATCCTCTCTCACCTCCTGAGACTCTTGCCATGTCCGACTATATTCGTGAGAACCTGCAGAGGGGATTCATAAGAAAGTCTTCTTCCCCTGCTGGAGCCGGTTTCTTCTTCGTGACCAAGAAGGACGGTTCTCTCCGTCCCTGCATTGACTACAGAGGACTTAATAAAATTACCATCAAGAATCGCTACCCTCTGCCCCTAATCTCTGAGCTATTTGACCGTCTCTGAGGGGCAAAGATCTTCACCAAATTGGACCTTCGAGGGGCCTATAATTTGATCCGCATCCATGAGGGAGATGAGTGGAAGACCGCCTTTAACACAAGGGACGGGCACTTTGAGTATCTGGTGATGCCCTTCGGCCTTTGTAATGCGCCTGCCGTTTTCCAGGAATTTGTCAACGACATCTTCAGGGACCTACTTTATGCCTGCGTGGTCGTATACTTGGATGACATCCTCATCTTTTCCCCCAATTTGGACCAACATCTGGTCCATGTGCGACAAGTTCTCTCTCGCCTTAGGAGAAATCGCTTATACGCCAAACTTCAAAAATGTATTTTTGAACGGTCCTCCCTGCCTTTCCTGGGATACATTATCTCAGCCCAAGGACTTCAAATGGATCCAGCCATGCTTTCCGCGGTTCTGGATTGGCCACGCCCCTCTGTTCTCCGAGCCATACAAAGATTCCTGGGCTTTGCTAATTATTACAAGCAATTTATCCCTCATTATTCCACTCTGGTGGCTCCTATCGTGGCTCTAACAAGAAAAGGAGCTAACCCTAAATCCTGGCCTTCCCAAGCTGAAGAAGCCTTCCAGTCACTGAAAGCCGCCTTTGCCACAGCCCCCGTTCTCTCTAGGCCAGATTCCACCAAGTCCTTCTCTCTCGTAGTGGATGCCTCCTCGGTGGGAGCCGGAGCTGTCCTCACCCAAAAGTCTTCCGGGTGCAAGACAGTTACTTGCGGCTTCTTTTCTAAAACATTCTCTACCGCGGAGCAAAATTACTCCATTGGAGACAGGGAACTGCTGGCCATTAAGTTGGCACAGGAGGAATGGAGACATTTACTCGAGGGCGCCACACATCCTGTGAACATCTTCACAGACCACAAGAACCTGGCTTATCTCCAGTCTGCCCAGAGACTAAATCCCCGTCAGGCTCGTTGGTCTTTGTTCTTCGCCCGTTTTAATTTTGAAATTCATTTCCGTCCTGCTTGTAAGAACATTAGGGCAGATGCTCTGTCTCGCTCTTCTGATGTGGTGGGCAACGAGCTAACACCCCAACATATCATCCCGCCAGAACGCCTTATTGCCGTCGCTCCTGTGGACCTGCGCCTTCTTCCTCTGGGCAAATCCTACGTACCTCTCAAGTGGGGCCTCGCTTCCCTTTTTGCCGGTCATCCCGGGGTACAAAAATCTCTCCAACTAATCTCCCAAAGGTACTGGTGGCCTTCTCTGGAGAAAGATGTCTCGTACTTTGTCCAGGCCTGTATGATTTGCGCCCGGGATAAATCGTCTCGTCAGAAACCAGCGGGCCTCCTCTTGCCTCTACCTGTTCCTGAAGTTCCCTGGTCTCACATCGCTATGGACTTTGTTACTGATCTTCCCTCCTCCCATGGCATGTCCGTTATTTGGGTCGTGGTAGATTGCTTCTCCAAAATGGCTCACTTTGTACCCCTGCCTGGTCTACCCTCAGCACCCATGTTAGCCAAACAATTCTTCCAATACATCTTCCGTCTTCATTGTCTACCCAAACATATTGACTTGGATTGTGGGGTACAATTTGTCTCCAAATTCTGGAGGGCTCTTTGTGGTCAGCTTGGGATCAAATTGGACTTTTCTTCTTCTTACCACCCTCAGTCCAGCGGCCAAGTAGAACGGGTGAACCAAATTTTGGGCGACAATCTGCGCCACTTTGTCTCCTCTCGCCATGACAATTGGGTGGATCTACTTCCCTGGGCGGAATTCTCCTACAACTACAAACAATCCTCACCTTCTAACAAGTCCCCTTTCTTTGTAGTTTTTGGCCGTCATCCTCTTCCACCTCTGCCGCAGTACCCCACTCCTTCTTCTGTACCTGCTGTTGACAGTCTTGTACTGGACTTTTCCACTGTCTGGCGTGAAACTCACGCTGCTCTCCTCAAGGCTTCCGCTCGTATGAAGATCCAAGCCGACAAGAGACGCAGAGCTCCTCCGGAATTTCGCCCAGGTGACAAGGTTTGGCTCTCCTCTAAATATATCCGATTTAGGGTCCCAAGTTACAAGTTGGGCCCTCGTTACTTGGGACCCTATAAAATCAAGAGTCGGATCAATCAGGTCTCTTACCAGCTTCATCTTCCTCCCTTCCTCCGAATCCATAACTCTTTCCATGTCTCCCTTCTTAAACCTGCTGTCTTTAACCTTTTCTCCCCCAAGCTTGTTTCTCCCACCCTTGTTGCCGGTACCTCAGATATTTTTTCTGTCAAGGAGATCTTGGCGACCAAGATCTCTCGAGGGAGAAGATTTTTTTTGGTTGATTGGGAGGGCTGCGGTCCTGAGGAAAGGTCTTGGGAGCCTGAGGAGAACATCTTGGACCGCAGTCTTATCCTCAGTTTTCTGGGCACCAAGAAGAGGGGGAGACCTAAGGGGGGGGGGGTACTGTCACAGTGTGCGCTCCGGTCCCCTGCCCCGGACCGGAGCGCCCACTCCCCCGGCCTTCCTGTTCGGGATCCCGGCGTCTCCCGGTCAGACGCGCTGGTCGGGGACGCGGCTTCCGTGGCGGCTGGTCCCCGCTCACGCGCCGCGTCCCTGTCTGGCTTACCTGGCTCCCCGCTCCCTGCGCCGTCTGTCTCTGCCTCCCGACGCGCGTGGCCCCACTCTCTAGGGCGCGCGCGCCGCCTTCTGTAAATTGGTTGATTGATTGGTGCGCTGGTCCCTGACCTCTGGCCACTTCCCAATAAAGGTTACCTGCCCCTTCCTGCCCTTGCCGGATCTTTGTGCCATTGTGCCTTTGAGAAAGCGTTCCCTACTGTGTTGTCTTGCCTAGCCTGTTGCCGAACCCGTTGCTACCCACTACTCGCCCTAGAACCTTTGCTGCCTGCCCTGACCTCTGCTACGTCCGACTACGCTCCTGCCTACTCCCTGTGTACCACGCCTTATCAGCTGCCAGAGAGGTCGAGTTGTCACTGGGGGATACGACCTGGTAGTTACCACCGCAGCAAATCCATCCCGCTTTGCGGCGGGCTCTGGTGAAGACCAGTAACTGCTTAGAACCCGTACAACCCGCGCCATCGCCTCTTTGGTCTAGAGGATCCACTACCCGTCCTGCCGGTTCGTGACAGGTAATTAGAGTATCAGGAGCCGGGTTACTGTAATAAGATGTTACAGGGTAATAAGAGGATCAGGAGCCCGGTTACTGTAAGAAGATGTAATATGGGTAATAAGAGGATCAGGAGCTGGGTCACTGTAATAAGATGTTATAGGGTAATAAGAGGATCAGGAGCCGGGTTACTGTAATAAGATGTTATAGGGTAATAAGAGGAACAGGAGCCGGGTCAATGTAATAAGATGGTATAGGGTAATAAGAGGATCAGGAGCCGGGTTACTGTAATAAGATGTTATAGGGTAATAAGAGGATCAAGAGCCGGGTTACTGTAATAAGATGTTATAGGGTAATAAGAGGATCAGGAGCTGGGTTACTGTAATAAGATGTTATAGGGTAATAAGAGGAACAGGAGCCGGGTTACTGTAATAAGATGTTATAGGGTAATAAGAGGATCAGGAGCCGGGTTACTGTAAAAAGATGTTATAGGGGTAATAAGAGGATCATGAGCCAGGTTACTGTAATAAGATGTTATAGGGTAATGAGAGGATCAGGAGCCGGGTTACTTTAATAAGATGTTATAGGGTAATAAGAGGATCAGGAGCCGGGTTACTGTAATAAGATGTTATAGGGTAATAAGAGGATCAGGAGCCGGGTTACTGTAATAAGATGTTATAGGGTAATAAAAGGATCAGGAGCTGGGTTACTGTAATAAGATGTTATAAAGTAATAAGAGGATCATGAGTGGGGTTACTGTATTAAGATGTTATAGGGGTAATAAGAGGATCAGGAGCCGTGTTACTGTAATAAGATGTTATAGGGTAATAAGACGATCAGGAGCCAGGTCACTGTAATAAGATGTTATAGGGTAATAAGTGGATCAGGAGCCAGTTACTGTAATAAGATGTTATAGGGTAACAAGAGGATCAGGAGCTGGGTTATTGTAATAAAATGTTATAGGGTAATAAGAGGATCCGGAGCCGGGTTACTGTAATAAGATGTTATAGGGTTTATAAGAAGATCAGGAGCCGGGTTATTGTAATAAGATGTTATAGGGTAATAAGAGGATCAAGAGCCGGGTTACTGTAATAAGATGTTATAGGGTAATAAGAGGATCAGGAAACGGGTTATTGTAATAAGATGTTATAGGGTAATGAGAGTATCAGGAGCCGGGTTACTGTAATAAGATGTTATTGGGTAATAAGAGGATCAAGAGCCGGGTTACTGTAATAAGATGTTATAGGGTAATAAGAGGATCAGGAGCCGGGTTACTATAATAAGATGTTATAGGGTAATAGGAGGATCAGGAGCCGGGTTGCTGTAATAAGATGTTATAGGGTAATAAGAGGAACAGGAGCCGGGTTACTGTAATAAGATGTTATAGGGTAATAAGAGGATCAGGAGCCGGGTTACTATAATAAGATGTTATAGGGGTAATAAGAGGATCATGAGCCCGGTTACTGTAATAAGATGTTATAGGGTAATGAGAGGATCAGGAGCCGGGTTACTGTAATAACATGTTATAGGGTAATAAGAGGATCAGGAGCCGGGTTACTGTAATAAGATGTTATAGGGTAATAAGAGGATCAGGAGCCGGTTTTCTGTAATAAGATGTTATAGTGTAATAAGAGGATCAGGAGCCGGGTTACTGTAATAAGATGTTATAGGGTAATAAGAGGATCAGAGCCGGGTCATTGGAATAACATGTTATTGGGGTAATAAGAGGATCAGGAGCCGGGTTACTGTAATAAGATGTTATAGGGTAATAAGAGGATAAGGAGCCGGATTACTGTAATAAGATGTTATAGGGTAATAAGAGGATCAGGAGCCGGGTTACTGTATTAAGATGTTGCAGGGGTAAAAAGAAGACCCGGATCCGGATTACTGTAATAAGATGTTATAGGGGTAATAAGAGGATCAGGAGCCGGGTTACTGTAATAAGATGTTATAGGGTAATAAGAGGATCAGGAGCCGGGTTACTGTAATAAGATGTTATAGGGGTAATAAGAGGATCAGGAGCCGGGTTACTGTAATAAGATATTATAGGGTAATAAGAGGATCAGGAGCCGGGTTACTGTAATAAGATGTTATAGGGGTAATAAGAGGATCATGAGCCGGGTTACTGTAATAAGATGTTATAGGGTAATAAGAGGATAAGGAGCCGGATTACTGTAATAAGATGTTATAGGGTAATAAGAGGATCAGGAGCCGGGTTACTGTATTAAGATGTTGCAGGGGTAAAAAGAAGACCCGGATCCGGATTACTGTAATAAGATGTTATAGGGGTAATAAGAGGATCAGGAGCCGGGTTACTGTAATAAGATGTTATAGGGTAATAAGAGGATCAGGAGCCGGGTTACTGTAATAAGATGTTATAGGGGTAATAAGAGGATCAGGAGCCGGGTTACTGTAATAAGATATTATAGGGTAATAAGAGGATCAGGAGCCGGGTTACTGTAATAAGATGTTATAGGGGTAATAAGAGGATCATGAGCCGGGTTACTGTAATAAGATGTTATAGGGTAATAAGAGGATCAGGAGCCGGGTTACTGTAATAAGATGTTATAGGATAATAATAGGATCAGGAGCCGGGTTACTGTAATAAGATGTTATAGGGTAATAAGAGGATCAGGAGCCGGGTTACTGTAATAAGATGTTATAGGGTAATAAGAGGAACAGGAGCCGGGTCAATGTAATAAGATGGTATAGGGTAATAAGAGGATCAGGAGCCGGGTTACTGTAATAAGATGTTATAGGGTAATAAGAGGATCAAGAGCCGGGTTACTGTAATAAGATGTTATAGGGTAATAAGAGGATCAGGAGCTGGGTTACTGTAATAAGATGTTATAGGGTAATAAGAGGAACAGGAGCCGGGTTACTGTAATAAGATGTTATAGGGTAATAAGAGGATCAGGAGCCGGGTTACTGTAAAAAGATGTTATAGGGGTAATAAGAGGATCATGAGCCAGGTTACTGTAATAAGATGTTATAGGGTAATGAGAGGATCAGGAGCCGGGTTACTTTAATAAGATGTTATAGGGTAATAAGAGGATCAGGAGCCGGGTTACTGTAATAAGATGTTATAGGGTAATAAGAGGATCAGGAGCCGGGTTACTGTAATAAGATGTTATAGGGTAATAAAAGGATCAGGAGCTGGGTTACTGTAATAAGATGTTATAAAGTAATAAGAGGATCATGAGTGGGGTTACTGTATTAAGATGTTATAGGGGTAATAAGAGGATCAGGAGCCGTGTTACTGTAATAAGATGTTATAGGGTAATAAGACGATCAGGAGCCAGGTCACTGTAATAAGATGTTATAGGGTAATAAGTGGATCAGGAGCCAGTTACTGTAATAAGATGTTATAGGGTAACAAGAGGATCAGGAGCTGGGTTATTGTAATAAAATGTTATAGGGTAATAAGAGGATCCGGAGCCGGGTTACTGTAATAAGATGTTATAGGGTTTATAAGAAGATCAGGAGCCGGGTTATTGTAATAAGATGTTATAGGGTAATAAGAGGATCAAGAGCCGGGTTACTGTAATAAGATGTTATAGGGTAATAAGAGGATCAGGAAACGGGTTATTGTAATAAGATGTTATAGGGTAATGAGAGTATCAGGAGCCGGGTTACTGTAATAAGATGTTATTGGGTAATAAGAGGATCAAGAGCCGGGTTACTGTAATAAGATGTTATAGGGTAATAAGAGGATCAGGAGCCGGGTTACTATAATAAGATGTTATAGGGTAATAGGAGGATCAGGAGCCGGGTTGCTGTAATAAGATGTTATAGGGTAATAAGAGGAACAGGAGCCGGGTTACTGTAATAAGATGTTATAGGGTAATAAGAGGATCAGGAGCCGGGTTACTATAATAAGATGTTATAGGGGTAATAAGAGGATCATGAGCCCGGTTACTGTAATAAGATGTTATAGGGTAATGAGAGGATCAGGAGCCGGGTTACTGTAATAACATGTTATAGGGTAATAAGAGGATCAGGAGCCGGGTTACTGTAATAAGATGTTATAGGGTAATAAGAGGATCAGGAGCCGGTTTTCTGTAATAAGATGTTATAGTGTAATAAGAGGATCAGGAGCCGGGTTACTGTAATAAGATGTTATAGGGTAATAAGAGGATCAGAGCCGGGTCATTGGAATAACATGTTATTGGGGTAATAAGAGGATCAGGAGCCGGGTTACTGTAATAAGATGTTATAGGGTAATAAGAGGATAAGGAGCCGGATTACTGTAATAAGATGTTATAGGGTAATAAGAGGATCAGGAGCCGGGTTACTGTATTAAGATGTTGCAGGGGTAAAAAGAAGACCCGGATCCGGATTACTGTAATAAGATGTTATAGGGGTAATAAGAGGATCAGGAGCCGGGTTACTGTAATAAGATGTTATAGGGTAATAAGAGGATCAGGAGCCGGGTTACTGTAATAAGATGTTATAGGGGTAATAAGAGGATCAGGAGCCGGGTTACTGTAATAAGATATTATAGGGTAATAAGAGGATCAGGAGCCGGGTTACTGTAATAAGATGTTATAGGGGTAATAAGAGGATCATGAGCCGGGTTACTGTAATAAGATGTTATAGGGTAATAAGAGGATCAGGAGCCGGGTTACTGTAATAAGATGTTATAGGATAATAATAGGATCAGGAGCCGGGTTACTGTAATAAGATGTTATAGGGTAATAAGAGGATCAGGAGCCGTGTTACTGTAATAAGATGTTATAGGGTAATAAGAGGATCAGGAGCCGGGTTACTGTAATAAGATGTTATAGGGTAATAAGAGGATCAGGAGCCGGGTTACTGTAATAAGATGTTATAGGGTAATAAGAGGATCAGGAGCCGGGTTACTGTTATAATATCACGAGGGTTAAGAATTCTAGTATAATTATTATAATAATTATTATCATTATTATCGGTTATCTTAATAATATGATAGTGTTACCTTTAACAAACAAGTTGAAAAGAAACAAAAAATATTCACTTAAGAAATGAGGGTTAACCCCTTAGAGCAGCACTGGGTTATCTAGGGTTAAAAGACACAGCGAGGGGGGTTGGGGGGAGCAGGAATGAAATTTGTGGATTCTGGCAGTGCTGTCCTGCCGTACAGCCAAAGCCAAAATCAACATACGCAGGAAAATGGAGTCTTATTCCACAGAAGTAGAGAGGCTGATATTCCTATTAATAAACCGCAGGCTAAATCCTGCACACTCACTCTCACATTCATCAGACTTTGCCTCTCCGGATAATAACTGCTGGGGAGATCCCTGACATTAGACAGAGACCCATCACCTTCTGAAGCGTCCCGAGAACAATTGTACTTGAAGATAAGAAGATTAAACTGTGAGGTTTGCATTGAGATTCCTGTGTACAAAGCTGGGCTGAGCTGCTTTTTAGGTGGAGGAGTAGTAATGGTAATATCACCCAAGTGCCAAGAACTTCTCTCCAAATAATTCTTTAAGAACCAGTGAACTCTTCCTCCTTTTCCCCATATCTAGGAAACTCGATCACCTCTTCAAATTAATTATATTCGGAAATAGTCATTCGGGTCCTACTTGCTTTTATAATTAAAAAACTGATATATTCTAACCAGCAGGCAAAATTTGTTTTGGGATCACAGGGGAAGATTTATCAAAACCTGTGCAAAGGAAAAGTCGCCCATAGCAACTAATCAGATCGCTTCTTTCTTTTTTCAGAGGCCTTGTTGAAAATGAAAGAGGCAATCTACAGTGACGTATATACTCGAGTATTAGCCGTTCCGAATATAAGCCGAGGCCCCTAATTTCACCCCAAAAACCTAGGAAAAGTTATTGACTCGACTATAAGCCTAGGGTGGGAAATACATCATTCTCCCATGTCATCATTCCCCCCTGTCATCATCCAGACCCCCGTCATTAACACCCCCGTCATTATCACTCTTATCATCATCCCCCTGTCATTATCACCCCAGTCATTATCACCCTCATCATCATCATCATCACCCTGTCATTATCACCACGTCATGCAGACCCCCGTTTTGTTTTCTACTCACTGGGCCGTCTATCTTCGGCCATCTATGCTGCAGGGACCGTCCAGTGGGGAGGGTTAGTCGTTCCGGGCTTTCCATCTTCACCGGGGGCCCTCTTCTCCGCTCTGGGCCGGCCACAGACTAGTGACGATGATGACGACGCGGCGTGACATCCGTGAGCAGCAGACGTCCGTGACGGCCCTGCGCATGAACGTCCCTGCGTGGTGGCGTCAATGCAGCGTCACTAGTTCAGGGCCGGCCCGGAGCGGAGAAGAGAGCCTCCCGGTGAAGATGGAGAGCCCGGAACGACTAACCCTCCCCACCGGACGGTCCCTGCAGCATAGATGGCCGAAGATGGACGGCCCGGACCACCCCTCCACTGATATTTTATTTTTATTTTTTTTAGTTCACTCGAGTATAAGCCGAGTGGGGCATTTTCAGCATTAAAAATCATGCTGAAAAACTCGGCTTATACTCGAGTATATATGGTAATTGGTTGCGGTGAAGATGGAGAGCCCGGAACGAGTAACCCTCCCCACCGGACGGTCCCTGCAGCATAGATGGCCGAAGACGGACGGCCCGGACCACCCCTCCACTGATATTTTTTTTTTATTTTTTTTAGTTCACTCGAGTATAAGCCAAGGGGGGCATTTTCAGCACGAAAAATCATGCTGAAAAACTCGGCTTATACTTGAGTATATATGGTAATTGGTTGCTATGGGCAACTGGGCAAATTTTCCGGTGGACAGGTTTTGATAAATCTCCCCCATATAGATTATGTCTGTTGACTCTAAGACAGCCAGTGGTTGATTCTTGTAGATCCCCACTTGTAGACATCTAAATCTATCACCCACATTAATTTGTTAACACGTAGAAGGAGTTTTTCCTATAAAGATTTCTTGGCAGCATGAAACAATCCTGGCTCCAGATGAGACCTAGAAGATGATGTTGGGAAATCTGGTCATAAAGAAAACATGGAGGAATGGAAAATTAATTTAGTGTACATTTAGTGTACATGTGCAAATTTAGCTGCAAAATTTGTTGCAGATATTCTGAAGCAGATTTTGCTACCCTTAAGGGTAGGTTCACACTACGGAATCTCCGGGCAGAAAATTTCCGCCCAGAGATTCCGAGTGCGGCCAGCGCCGACTGAACCATAACTGATTTAATGAGCCATTCGCAGTTTCACTGAATCAGTCGGCGCTAGGACCGGGCAGACAATGCAGTATCCAATAGGCTGCAATGTGTTCTGCGAGTATTTCCGCCTGAAGAATGAACAACGCCATTCTTCAGGCGGAAATTTCCAAGTGGATTTTCCGTTCACAAATTCCGCTTCACAAATTCCGAAGTGTGAATTTGTGAACGGAAACCCATTCACTACACTATACATTTTAGCAAGCGGAATTTCTGCCTGCAATTTCAAAGCGGAATTGCAGGCGGAAATTCCGTAGTGTGAACCTAGCCTTAGGGTGCATTCACACACGCGTATTTGTCAGCGGATCCGCAGCTGCGGATCTGCTGACAAAGGCCCCTAAAGTGCTGTCCTCTTTGTACCTGCTAATAGCGGCAATCCGCCGCTACCAGCAGACACACTGTGAAGTGCGAGTCGCAGTGTATCCGCACATCCCGCACATCGCGGCCGCTCCCCCGGCTCCCTGAGCTACACAGAGAGTGGCCGTGATGTGTGCGAGTACACTGCAGGGTAACTCGCACATCCCAGTGTGTCTGCTGGTAGCTAGCGGCGGATTGCCGCTATTAGCAGGCACAAAGAGGGCAGCCCTTTAGGGGCCTTTGTCAGCGGATCCGCAGCTGCGGATCTGCTGACAAATACGCCCATGTGAATGCACCCTCTAAGTCAATGGGTTACAAAATTTGCTGCAGAAAATCAGCAGCAAAATATGCATGTTATTTTGGTCACTCATGAACACTATTTTACAATTTATATATAGATATGATTTACCTAAGATATTTATGATAGACTGGAGCCGTGTATGTGGAAAATATTATTGAGATTATGCAAAGTTTTGAAAAAGATTTGTCATGATAAGGGAGGTTTTGGAGTATCCCTTCTTTTTTGTACTATGAATTAAAAGGAGATTTTGGATTTTCAAGACACCAAATTTTAAAGACCGGAGGGAGGGCATTGGAATTGAACACATAGTTCAGAGAGCACATTTAAGTTCAACCCCTTATGGACACAGTGCATTATTTCCTTGAGGATACAGCAATTTTTCTTACCTTTTCCTTTTCCAATGACACCTTTCATTTACACAGTACACTTTTCTGTAAAACTGGCATATTCTCTTTATTCTGTGGGACAATACGATTGAGAAGATTCCTATGTTTGCATAGTTTTCTATTATTGTACGTCTTAAAAAAGTATTTTATGACATAAAAAGCATGCTTAAAATTGTCCTATTTTGACCCCTATAACTTTTTTTTTAACTATTCTGTATATGGGGATGTGTGAGGGCTCATTTTTTGTGCCATGATGTTTAGTTAATATCGGTACTATTTTTTGTTCTAATGGGACTTTTTTACCGTTTTATTAAAAAAAGTTTTTGAATATGATATGACTTAACCTCTTAAGGATGCAAGGCGTACCTGTACACCCTGAGTCCGCTCCCTTTCTATAACGCGGGGCCACGGCGTGTTGGGCCCAGCCTCTAACAACGATAATAGTGCGTGACACTGATCGCGGTGCCGCAAGCTATTTACCCTTTAGACGCGGCGTTCAAAGTTGATCGCCTTTTTCAAAATGAAAGTAAACTACTCCTGGCTAGCTCAGTGGGCTGTTCGGGACCGCCACAGCGAAATCGCAGCATCCTGGAGCCCCTACCTGCCTCCTGGTGTCCGATCGCCGAATTACTGCTCCGTGCCTGTGATCCAGGCATGAGCAGTCAAGCGGCAGAATCATTGATCAATGAGGGCCTATGACCCTATGAGGGCTATAACACTGGAAAAGAAGTGGGAAAAAAAAAGTTAATAAAGATCATTTAACCCCTTCCCTAATAAAAGTTTGAATCCCCTTTTCCCATAAAAAAAACAGTACAAATAAAAATTAACATATGTAGTATCAGCGCGTGCAGAAATGTCGGAATTATAAAAATATATTGTTAATTAAACTGCAGGGTCAATGGCGTCCAAAATAGTGTATTTTTTGTCACTTTTTATATCATGAAAAAATGAATAAAAAGCTATAAAAAAGTCCGATCAATACAAAAATGGTACGGCTAAAAACTTCAGATCACCGCACAATATGCAGAAAAATAAAAAAGTTATAGGGGTCAGAAGATGCCAATTTTAAACTTATAAATTTTCTTGTATGTAGTTATGATTTTTCCCAGAAGTATGACAAAATCAAACCTATATAAGTAGGGTATCATTTTAATCATATGGACCTACAGAATAAAGAAATGGTGTAATTCTTATACCTAACAATGTACTGCGTAGAAACGGAAGCCCCCAAATTTACAAAAAAATTTCTTCAATTTTGTCGCACAATGATTTTTTTTTTGTCGATTTTTGGATAAAATGACTGATGTCATTACAAAGTAGAATTGGTGGCACAAAAAATAATCCATCATATGGATTTTTGCAGTGGTCTCTAAACTAGCCCTCCAGATGTTGCAAAACTGCAAATCCCAGCATGCCCAAACAGCTGTCTCGGCATGCTGGGAGTTGTAGTTGCTTACCTCCAGCTGTTGCATAACTACATCTCCCAGCATTTCCTTCGGTGATCAGTTAGCCGAACCTAACTGAAGTTTTCCAACCAGTGTGCCTCCAGCTGTTGCAAAAGTACAACTTCCAGCATGCACGGTCTGTCAGTACATGCTGGGAGTTGTAGTTTTGAAACAGCTGGAGGTTTGCCCCCCACCCCCATGTGAATGTACAGGGTACATTCACATGGGTGGTATTACAGTGAGTTTCCTGCTTGAAGTTTGAACTGCGGCAAATTTTTCGCCACAGCGCAAACTCCTAGCGGGAAACTCACTGTAACCCCCCGCCAGTGTGAATGTACCCTAAAACACTACACTACACAACACTAACACATAATAAAGGGTAAAACACTACATATACACCACCTTACACTGCCCCCCCCCCCCCCCCCCAATAAAAATGAAAAACAATAAAAATGAAAAAAACATATTGTACGGCGGTGCTTCCAAAACGGAGCCTCCAGCTGTTACAAAACAACAACTCCCAGCATTTCCGGACAGACACTGACTGTCCAGGCATGCTGGGAGTTTAGCAACAGCTGGAGGCACCCTGTTTGGGAATCACTGGCGTAGAATACCCCTTTGTCCACCCCTATGCAATCCCTAATTTAGTCCTCAAATGCGCATGGCGCTCTCTCACTTTGGAGCCCTGTCGTATTTCAAGGAAACAGTTTAGGGCCATATATGGGGTATCTCCATACTCGGGAGCAATTGCACTACAAATTTTGGGGGCTTTTTCTCATTTTACCCCTTATGAAAAGGAAAAGTTGGGGTCTACACCAGCCTGTTAATGCTAAAAAATTAAAATTTTTACACTAACATGCTGGTGTTGCCCCATACTTTTTATTCTCACAAGCGGTAAAAGGTAAAAAAGACCCCCAAAATTTCTCCTGAGTACAAAAATACCCCACATGTGGGCGTAAAATGCTCTGCGAACGCACAACAAGGCTCAGAATTGATGTACATTTGAGGTCTAAATTCGTGATTTGCACAGGGGTGGCTGATTTTACAGTGATTATGACATAAACGCAAAAAAATAAAACTACACCCCTCACGGAATGTAACAAGGGGTATAGTGAGCCTTAAAACCCCACATGTGTTTGATGAATTTTCATTAAAGTTGGATGGGAAAATAAAAATTTAAAAATTTCACTAAAATGCTGGTGTTACCCTAAATTTATCATTTCCACAAGGAAAAATAGGGAAAAAAAGCCCCCCAAAAATGCTCTGTGGGTTAACTACAATGCTCAGAAGAGAAGGAGCACCATTGGGCTTTTGAATAGAAAATTTGGCCAGAATTGAAGGCCAAGTGTGTTTACAAAGCCCCCATAGTGCCAGAACAATGGACCCCCCACATGTGACCCCATTTTGAAAACTACACCCCTCACGGAATGTAACAAGGGGTACAGTGAGCATTTATGCCCCACAGGTGTCTGACAGATTTTTGGAACAGTGGTCCGTGAAAATGAAAAATATAATTTTTCATTTGCACAACCCACTGTTTAGAAGATCTGTCAAACGCCAGTGGGATGTAAATACTCCCTGCACCCCTTCTTAAATTCTGTGAGGGGTAAAGTTTCCAAAAAGTGGGTCACATGTGGGGGGGTCCACTGTTCTGGCACCATGGGGGGGCTTTGTAAATGCACATGGCCCCTGACTTCCATTCCAAACAAATTCTCTTTCCAAAAGCTCAATGGCGCTCCTTCTTTCTGAGCATTTTAGTGCGCCAGCAGAGCACTTGATGTCCACACATGGGGTATTTCCATACTCAGAAGAAATGGGGATACAAATTTTGGGGGTCATTTTCTCCTATTACCCCTTTTAACCCCTTAACGACGAAGGACGTAAATGTACGTCCTGGTGAGATGGTACTTAACGCACCAGGACGTACATTTACGTCCTATGCATAACCGCGAGCATCGGAGCGATGCTCGCGTCATGCACGGCAGGTCCTGACTGCTGATAGCAGACAGGGACCCGCCCATAATGGCGAACATCCGCGATCGCGCGGATGTCCTCCATTAACCCCTGAGATGCCGTGATCAATACAGATCACAGCATCTGCAGCATCGCGGTACTTTGAATGGATGATCAGATCGCCCGCAGCGCTGCCGCAGCGATCCGATCATCCAGCATTGCAGCCAGAGGTCCCCTCACCTTGCTCCGGCTGTCTCCCGGGGTCTTCTGCTCTGATCTGCGATGGAGCAGACCAGAGCAGAAGATGACCGATAACACTGATCAGTGCTGTGTCCTATACATAGCACCGAACAGTATTAGCAATCGAATGATTGCTATAAATAGTCCCCTAAGTGTAAAAATAAAAGTAAAAAATGAAAGTAAAAAAATTTGAAAAACACCCTCCCCCAATGAAAACGTAAATTGTCCCATTTTCCCTATTTCACCCCCAAAAAGTGTAAAAAAAATTTTTATATACATATTTGGTATTGCCGCATGTGTAAATATCCCAACTATTAAAATAAAATGTAATGATACTGTACGGTGAGCGGCGTGAACGTAAAAAAAAAAAGTCCAAAATAGCTGCTTTTTTTTAATAACATTTTATTCCCAAAAAATTAATTAAAAAAGTATTAAAAGTTTTATATAAGCAAATATGGTATCAATAAAAAGTACAGATCACAGCGCAAAAAATTAGCCCTCATACCGCCGCTTATCCGGAAAAATGAAAAAGCTATAGGTCTTCAAAATAGGGGGATTTTAAAAGTACTAATTTGGTTAAACAGTTTGCGATTTCTTTTAAGCACAACAGTAATAGAAAAGTATGTGATCATGGGTATAATTTTAATCGTATTGACCCAAAGAATAAACAACACATGTCATTTTTACCATAAATTGTATGGCGTGAAAACGAAACCTTCCAAAAATTTGCTAAATTTCTGTTTTCTTTTTAATTTCCCCACACAGATAGTATTTTTTTGGTTGCGCCATACATTTTATGGTAAAGTGACTGATGGCATTACAATGGACAACTGGTCGCGCAAAAAACAAGCCTTCATACTAGTCTGTGGATGAAAATATAAAATAGTTATAATTTTTTGAAGGCGAGGAGGAAAAAACGAAAACATTAAAAATAAAATTGTCTGCGTCCTTAAGGCCCAAATGGGCTTTGTCCTTAAGGGGTTAAAAATGTAAAATTTGGGGGAAAAACTGCATTTTAGTGAATTTTTTTTTTTCATTTACACATCCAACTTTAACAAAAAGTCAGCACACACCACACGTGTAAGGTTTTAAGGCTCACTGTACCCCTTGTTACGTTCCTTGAGGGGTGTAGTTTCCAAAATAGTATACCATGCAGTTTTTTTTTTGCTGTTCTGGCACCATAGGGCCTTCGTAAATGTGACTTGCCCCCCAAAAACCATTTCAGCAAAATTTGCTTTCCAAAAGTCAAATGTGACTCCTTCTCTTCTGAACATTGTAGTGTTCCAGCAGAGCACTTGATGTTCACACATGGGATATTTCCATACTCATCTATACACATGGGGTTACAAATTTTGGGGAGCATTTTCTCCTATTACCCCTTGTAAAAATTTACAATTTGGGAGAAAACTAGCATTTTTGTGGAAAAAAAAAATAATTTACACACCTAACTTTAACGAAAAGTCGTCAAACACCTGTGGGGTGTTAAGGCTCACTGGACCCCTTGTTACGTCCCTTGAGGGGTGTAGTTTCCAAAATAGTATGCCATGTGTTTTTTTTTTTTTTTTTGCTGTTCTGGCACCAAAGGGGCTTTTTAAATGTGACATGCCCCCAAAAACCATTTCAGAAAAACTCACTCTCCAAAATCCCATTGTCGCTCCTTCCCTTCTGAGCCCTCTATTGCACCCACAGAGCACTTGACATACACATATGAGGTATTTCCTTATTTGAGCGAAATTGGGTTACACTTTTTAGGAAGATTTCTCTCCTTTTGCCCCTTGTAAAAATTCAATAACTGGGTCTACAAGAACATGCGAGTGTAAAAAATGAAGATTTTGAATTTTCTCTTTCAATTTGCTGCTGTTCCTGTGAAACACCTAAAGGGTTAACAAACCTTTTGAATGTCATTTTGAATACTTTGAGGGGTGCAGTTTTTAAGTATTTCTAATAAGAAGGCCCTTCAAATCCCCTTCAAAACTGAACTGGTCCCTGAAAAATTTCGATTTTGAAAATTTTGTGAAAAATTGGAAAATTACTGCTGAACTTTGAAGTCCTCTGATGTCTTCCAAAAGTAAAAACTCGTCAACTTTATGATGCAAACATAAAGTAGACATATTGTATATGTGAATCAATATATAATTTATTTGAAATATCCATTTTCCTTATAAGCAGAGAGCTTCAAAGTTAAAAAAAAAATGCAAAATGATACATTTTTTCATCAAACTTTGGAATTTTTCAACAAGAAATGATGCAATTATCGACAAAATTGTACCACTAACATAAAGTAGAATATGTCAGGAAAAAACAATCTCGGAATCAGAAGGAAAAGTAAAAGCATCCCAGAGTTATTAATGCTTAAAGTGACAGTGGTCAGATGTGCAAAAAATGACCGGGTCCTACAGTGAAAATTGGCCTGGTCCTTAAGGGGTTAAGGGCTTAAAATCAGCAATTATGGTGTTTGGCATTTTTTATGTTTACGCCATTAACTGTGCGGAATCGTAAACAATATATATTAAAGGGGTACTCCTGTGGAAAACTTTTTTTTTTTTTTAAATCAACTGGTGCCAGAAAGTTAAACAGATTTGTAAATTCATATGTTTGAAGCATATTCAGAGCAGGATATGTTTGCTATGGGGATTTTCTCCTACTCTGGACAGTTCCTAAAATGGACAGAGATGTCAGCAGAGAGCACTGTGCTCGTGATGTCAGCAGAGAGCTCTGTGTTCCAAAAAGAAAAGAATTTCCTCTGTAGTATTCAGCAGCTAATAAGTACTGGAAAGATTAAGATTTTTTAATAGAAGTAATTTACAAATCACTACACGTGTGTGTGCCCTGGCGTTCCTGCCGGTATCCTGCTGTCTTGTGTTCATGTCCACGGTTCTTTTGTAATAAAGTATCGGTGCACTGCTGACGGGTGAGTGCGGTTTTCTTCTACTGCTTTAATTTACAAATCTGTTTAAATTTCTGGCATCAGTTGATTTAAAAAAAAAAAAAAGTTTTCCACCGGAGTACCCCTTTAAATTTCTGCATGCATCAAAACCTATTATGTTGTATATTTTTAATCAGTTTTTATAGCGGAGTGATACATTTTTTTTATATAGGGGGGCTTTTATATATTTTGGTAAAACTATTTTTTATTATTTATTTTACACTTTTTAAGTCCTTATAAAGGACTATTACATTGAGGCTCTGGCAGGCTGTATCAAAGGAATGACCATCGGGCATGGTAAAAGACCTCCGGCCGTCATTTGAACTCATTAGACCCCCCACAATTACAGGGTCCAATGAGCCCCTCAGAACCCACAGCACCTACATTTTTCCTTAACCCTTCACCTATAACAATATTTAAAGGTTTAGATTATACAATAGAGGCTGAATCAGGGAAGAAGGTTATGATAAATATTTAAAGGGATACTCCGCCTCTAGACATGTTAAACCCCTATCCAAAGGATAGAGGATAACATGTCTCATCAGGGGCTGCTCAGCAGTTCAGAAATATTGGAAGGATTTACTGTGCAAATTATTCCCCAGCACAGAGTCAGCCTGTTCAGTGCACTTTCACCAGCACCTACAGTATGTTATTGCATATGTGCTGTGCCGTGATTGGCTAGACAACTAAGAGAAAAGTAACTATGTGAGTAGCACTGGCAACTCAGTCCCTGTCCTGCACCCTGAAATAGAAAAATAAATAGAAAAGCTCTGCATCATAGAGGGGACTCTGGGGGTCTCATTAACAGCAGTGAAACCACTTAAACCCTTTAGAAAGCAAGTTTGTTCTACATCTGATGGGAAATAAAAAGTCAATCACATTGGTCCCTCAACATACGAAGGTAATTGGTTCCAATCGGACCATCGTTTGTTGAAACCATTGTATGTTGAGGAATTCGTACCATGGATTATACTCATGTGTCCCCGCCGCTCCGGCCCGTCTGTTCACTGCTCCTCTGCTGCCATATCAATAAATCGCCGCTGCCCTGCGCCTTCGCTCGCCGTCCCCACTCATGCCGCCCTATTAGATAACGGGGCGACGTGAGCAGCAACATTATGACGGCGACAGAGAGCGACGGCACAGGGCAGCAGAGGAGCGGCGAAATGACGGGCTGGAGTGGCGGGGACATGTAAGTATCATTGAGCGGGGAACATGGGGCACATTAAACGGCTATACGGTGGCAGCTAAAGCAGTCAGCGCTGCCGGATAGATGTTTTCGCAATGGCCCCGACACACATAAGCATCGTATGTTGATGCGGCCTTCAACATAACAATGGCCTGCTTGATAATGGTTTCAAGGGCAACCGAAATGTGGCATCCTGTTCACATGATGGAATAAAAGCTATTCACCTTTTTTCACCAAATGGAGTGCTGCAAGTGACTCTTCTGTTTACCTATATATTATATGAAGACTATATGAAAATATTTTGAACATTATTTGGAGATGACACTGTTGAGCGCTGGCAATGTATTGCAGTAATTTATGGAGATGGTAATGAACTGATATTTGGCCATTATTACTGTTGTTACTACGACTATTACACTATATAGCAGTATTGATTGGGGACTATATGACACTGGTATTTGAGCACAGTATTTTATTGGGAATGTAATATTTTATAATTTGGGGATTATATGGCACTGTAATTTGAGCACTGTATAGGAGAATTTTTGGGAATTGCTACTTTACAGCAGTACTTGGGTGGTTTTATGGCAGTGTTGTTTACGTAATGTGCAGAAATTGAAAAACATACACACTTTTTTATGCTCGCCAAATTGCTAGGGCTCATTGGTTCAACCTCCTTGCACAATATGGGGAAAGGGGGATTGTACATATTTGTGCATGTAGGGTGCTGAAGATATGGAATATACATAACTCTGTATGTGCTACTATGTGAACACGTAGTTTCAAAAGGTTGAATTTTGTGTTGATCAGGAAAAAAAAACTATTGGGATAAGCTATTGTTTCCTCCAAACGTACACTATAAAATGGCTAATGCTAAATCCCACATGGTTCTCCTGAAGCAAGATGGCGTTTATTCAAGACGGATTCCTTACCTAATTGGAAAACCAGAGGTTTTCTGAAAAAATGATCTCATCCAAAGGTGCCACCTACACATTTGGCTGCACCTTGGGTTATAATACTGAAGCTGTTAGAATATTATTTTTTTTAACTTGTTGGAAATAAGGAACTTTCTGGACTTCATGAATCTGTATGCGGTGGCGGAGGGGGGGGGGTTGTTTCTATGATTATGCTTCAAAACTTATTGCTAAGACAGGCTTGGAAATACTTCCTTCAATAGCCTATTTTTGAATATGGATGGTTTATGTTACCCTATTCCTTTATGTCCTTTAGTAGGCGCTATTAAAATTGGTGTCCCAGTGTGGTGCAAATGTAGTCGGGCATTCTAGTATCATGTAAATAGAGTTCAGGAATAAGCAATATTTTAATATATTCTTAGAATCTTTACTTTACAGTATCACCTTTTTTAAAGGGTTACTCCGCTCCCTAGCATCCAGGAACATTGAGTTCCGAACGCTGTGTTTGGGCTTCCGTGTTCACGCCCGCCCCCTCGTGACGTCACGGCCTGCCCCCTCAAGGAAAGTGTACAGGAGGGGATGTGCCATAGAATTGCATTGAGGGGGCGGGGCATGACATCACGAGGGGGCAGGCGTGAACACAGAAGCCCGCACACAGCTTTCGGAATTCAATGTTCCGGACGCTGGGTAGCGGAGTAACCCTGTAATGTCTGTTTGCTGTCAGTAAATTACATAATTGTTTATTTGTTTTTCACTGACTGCATGCATGGATAAGGAATTTACCCCTAAGGTACTGTGAAATTGTGGTGTAAACAACCCTTAATCTGATGTATGTACTTTTATGTATGACACACACCAAGATAACCTCAAATCTTGTCTGATAATTTCTTAAAGGGATACTCCAGTGTAAAAAAAAAAAAATGTTTTAATCAACTGGCGCCAGAAAGATAAACAGATTTCTAAATTACTTCTATTTAAAAATCTTAATCCTTCCAGTACTAATCAACTGCTGTATGCTCCACAGGAAGTTATTTTCTTTCTGACCAGAGTTCTCTCTGCTGACACCTATGTCCATGTCAGGAACTGTCCAGAGCAGGAGCAAATCCCCATAGCAAACCTATCCTGCTCTGGACAGTTCCTGACATGGACAGAGGTGTCAGCAGAGAGCACTGAAAGGATTGAGATTTTTAAATCTGTTTTATCTGTGTACAAAATTGACAAATCATGTAAGTGAAAAAAGCTTGCTTTTTTGTTATTTTCTTTTACATCATGCTTTCATTATATTGCTATAGTGATTCGTATATATGGTCTGTTGTTTCATGTTTCTTATGTTTTTTTTTTTCTTTAGTCACTTTTGAAGACCTGCAGCCCTTTCTGGTCATGGAATGCAGTAAGGCACTTTGCAGACTTACCCTTGCTGACTCTTGGCAGTGGATACACAAAGATTATTGTAGAACACCTTTTGATAGGACTGGTATTCCTAGGACAGTATTATTTGCTAGGCTGAAGTTCTGTGCATCCCAGGGTCTTTAGGCTCTCATTATGCACCCCTCACTCTGACTAAACATCTTACCTTTTAGTGCTTTCTGTCCCATACATATGTGTAGTGGATTGAAATCACTTGCTTTTGCCTTGTCAAAAATATCCATTAGGTGTCATCACAGCACAGAATGTACATATGTATTATAAAGAAAATCCTTAAAAAAAAAAAAAGTAATGTGGAGTAATGTGTCCAACAACCGAGTAGTACTAGGAATTTACACAGTGGAGCACTGCACTTGTATTATAGCCACCAAATTATCTGTGCATATTGGAATAACTCAAGCCACATAGTAGGGGGCCCCAAGACACTTGTGGCTCTCGAGCAACTGGTTGGGGATTACTACTCTGTAGCATACCAGATTCTGACTCTATCCTTACAGGGCCTATAAGAATAAAGGGCCTTTTTTATTGCAGCCTATATTCTGCTTATCATAAAGCTGTCTGTTTCTGCTGATAAACTGCTGGGAAGCTTCCAGGAGTTGGATTTCTTGCCCTACTCTATTATTGGATCATTACTATTTATAGTGGAATTAGCTGGCAATCAGCTGTTATTATGATTAGAAGTTGTTTAAGTTGAGTGACCAACCACATCATAGGTGACCAGGCCCAATCCATCTTACAGGGACATAAGATTTGGGTTGTCTTACTAAGTCAGCCCTTTAATATAAAATAAAATTTGAATACTGCATGGCCTGAACCATAGATAAGGCAGATCAAATTACACTCACACCAATGGTTGCTTCTCATCCCAAAAACAGCAATGACGTTAATGGAGACTGAATGGAGGTCCCCGAATAAGAATTTAAATGCAGCACCTTGCCATAAAGCATCATGATTAGTTATTCCGGTAGCACAAAAAAAATGTTTTTGCTACTTAAGGGTACTGTAAATATAAAAGAAAGTCATCCTTAACTGCCCACATACCCCGCAGATGCCATTCTGACGCCTGCTGTTCTCCACTATTTCCTGGTTCCTGTGACATGTCATCCTTGCAGATACTCCTTATTTAGCTAGTCACTGGCCCACATTTATCATTGCAGTGCTAGTGAAGCATTTTTTTACACCTTTTTTTGTGTGTGCTGATAATGTGTAAGAGCACCAAATTTATTAAAAGGTAAAAGAGCTTTGATAAATTTTGTGCAGGTCCACATTTTCTGAAATTTCTGTCTACACATACACCAAACAGCTACACCATGTCTGGGCTGGTGTAGTTTTAGAGACTTTTCAGTGGCTTTGCGCCTATTTTTGCTCCTTTTTACAAAAAGGGGCAATGATAAATCTCTTCCATATCATGTCTATTGCCAAAATCAGTGAATTGCAACTCAAAATCAGCAGAAATGTGTAAACAAAAAGGGGCAAAAAAAGGCGACAAAAAACCCTGCTTGCGCCTTTTTTGCCCCTTTTTTAGACACAAAAAATTGTCTAAAGACAATGATAAATGTGGGCCACTGTCTGCAATGGTCACCTGGTTTTCAGGTGGAGACAACATGTTGCAGGAACCAGCAGAGGGCAGTGGACAGTGGGAGCCATCAAAACAGCAGCTGTAGGGGATTGGGGCAGGTAAGCATGGTTTTGTTCTTATTATTACAGCACCCAATTTGTGAATTAAGTATTTTTTTTTGTGCTGCATAGTTTTTCTTCAGTAAACCTAAATGACCTTATATTATATGTGTGTGCAGCTTCAAAAGCAGCTACGCTACAACAATATTACTGGTGCAAGTCAATGGTGATAATGTAGACCTAGCCTAAGGTATATAGTTTCCTGTCCCAGTAGAGCTTACAATCTAATTTCCTAACACAAAACACATGAAAGCTAATTGGAAAGCCAACTATGGAATTATATTTGTTTTATGTGTAACCCGCATAAACACATATGAACTGTAGGGCTTTAGCCCTTTCCCGACATATGGCATACATGTACATTATGGATCAGGTGGGCGGACATGGCTGAAGCCCGCCACATCTACCGGTAATGACGGACATCAGAGATCATGCCGATGTCCGTCATTTAACTGATTAAATACTGTGATCTATGAAGATCAAGGCATATAAACATTAAAGGCCACTATTCCCCGGTGTCTAGTGGTCCCATAGCCCCCCTGCGATTACATCTATGGGTTGCTAGGGAAGCCCAAGGCCTTACCTTGTCCTCGGCGTCTTCCCTGGCTCTGAGATTGCTTAAAGCTCCCTTTGGCAGCCCTTAGCAATCGAGCACAGATTTCATGTGTGATGTCCCAGTACAGGACATGGTCCTGTACTACCCTTAGGCCCTGTCAGGTTGAGACCCTCAGTGACCTGGGCGCTCCTCAGCAGGGTCTCCCCCTGTTGTTTCCAGAATGTTGTGTATACTGCTTTAATGTATAGACAGGATCCTAATGTATAGATAGAGCAGAGGACCTGTGAGAGGTTGTCTCAAGGACCTGAAGTCTGTCACATGTTATGTTATGCAGTCACATGATTTGTTGTCACATGTTCTCCCAGAGAGCACCAACTTAATCTATGACCCGCAGCTTGAACAATGGGCCTTAGTCCAGCCCCCCACTATAAAAAAAAACCCCACTGAAAAATTACAGTATTGTCGGTGGGGAAGAAATCTGCAAAAGTTGGATTTACAATGTGCAAGATGAGAACAGAGGCCATGCTGCATGCCAAAATGTCTGTTGTACCTGCAATGATTAAAGATGTGCTGGAAAAGCGTGCCAAAGGTTCCCACCAGAGCCAGCATCCCGCCCCCGGGCGGGAAACAATGTTGTGGTGTCCAGCCCAAAATGGAACTTGAAAGAGGATGCACCGCTGAGTCACTTCCGGTCCCAGGCCCCGCTGATGACGTCCTTCTGGCCGGCGGTCATCTTGTCAGAGACCACTATAAAAGGTGAAGCGGAGATCCCGACGGAGGAGTATGATGTGAGTATCCCGGCTGAAGTCAACTTTTCTACTCCCTCCTCCACTTCCAGCCCTGAGCCAGTACCCCAGGCTCCTAAGTACCAAAGTCACTCAAGTCAACTTTCCAGTACAGATGTGCCCAGGCCTACTCATATGAGTGAGGAGGTTTGGCCTGACCATCGGGCACCAACTAATGTACCCAGGTCTACTCCAGCTGTAAAGAAGGTGTGGCCTAACCAACGGGTACCCACAAAGTGCCTGGCCCTACTCCTGCAGTGGTGGAGGTTTGGCCTGAAGAGGCACCAACTGGTAATCCCTCTGTGGTGCAAGCCGCTGCAGTGCAGGTGGTGGTTACTGTCAACCCCACCATCACCAATTCCACATTGTCCCATGTGTGCTGGGACACCCATGTTGACCCCTTGCAAGGGGCCCAGTCTCACAACTCTAAGTACATCTCACAGCCTAGGACCCCATCTGGTAGGCGAAACTGAGAAAGAAAGAAAATTGTATAGTAACTGTGTACAGTAAAAATAACCAGACTTGGTCCCAAGACTGACTGACTTTTGTGCAGTAGCACATCCTTGTTGTTTCAGATCCTGCAACAGTTCAAGAATTGTGCCTGACAAGACTTTGTCAAGAAATTTTCTTTTGTTTGCAACCAGCCATAGTAAGTCATGTGCCCGGCTTCGGCCGAGAGACTCCTTGGGGTAGGAGATTCTATATAGCTGCATACCAGTCTCCTCAGAACCGGGACCCTGAGTTGACAGAACCATGAACTCCTTATGTACATGGACTACTGAGCGGTACATGAACTGTTGTGTAATATAGAGTCAGTAAAAATTGTTACGGAGGGACACTGAAATGTTGCGGTCCTATATTGTAACACAAACGAATGTTAAGCACCAGGTATGCGGATAAAATCTTTTCGTTTATTAGAATTACGCAGGACAAACAGGTACAAGTGGTCTTTCTGACGCGTTTCGCGCTTAGATGCGCTTAGTCATTTCTATGACTAAGCGCATCTAAGCGCGAAACGCGTCAGAAAGACCACTTGTACCTGTTTGTCCTGCGTAATTCTAATAAACGAAAAGATTTTATCCGCATACCTGGTGCTGGACATTCGTTTGTGTTGGATCTATTGTGGAAGCCGGGGCGGTGCCGGCGGGTCCGTGACACAGGTGTGCGCACAGCGGGAGTGAGCTGTATCTTTCTTGGATAGGTCCTTTATTGTGTTATGAATGTCAGAAAATGACTTTTGTACACCAAAAATTAATTGTATACAGTCATTTCTGATGTCTGGTTGTCTCCTTACAGGGGTTTTTCCTGATGTAGTCGGGAGGAGCACATTTCACCCCTTCACCAGCATCTTGTACAATATATATATATATATATATATATATATATATATATAAGAAACAGTATGTGTAGTACACTAAAGTACACATGGTTGTGTACACATCATGTACACATAAAAAGTACACAAAAGTAGTGTATACCTCAGTCACATACAGTAGTACTGTAGCACTCAACATTTCACAGTCTACTTAATGTCAAATGTATCTAATGTCAAATATCATTATGTTCGTGCGCAGGATACTTTGCTGGCCAGAAAGTACGCCTGAGACTAAAGTAATGCACATAGTCAATACAAGGTAACAGAAATGTCAAAATGTTATCTATAACAGTTGTCTAGCCTAAATATGTCTAGAATAAACTAATAATAGTGTTCTGGGGAGATGTGTTTTAAATGCTAAGGGACCAAGGTATTGGGCATAGAGCCTCAAGCAACCCAATCCAAAAATGTCTAAGTTTAAAGTTCTAAGTCTAGTCATGTATACAATGTCTAGTATATAGTCTAGTCATGCATAGTATGTTATATACATAGTCACAATGTCAGGTTGTGTATAGTTAACTGTAAAATGCATAGTCCAGTTGTTATATGCATAGTCAAAAGTCCTCAAAGAAAAGTTATATCATCACTTATCCTGTTCAATCACAAGTCAGAGCGTGTATGGACAATTTATACAAAGACTCTAATGCTATCCATTATTTTACCAGCCTGAAATTGACATTTTTTTATCTCAAAATGCCTCAGGACTGCGACTGGCCCCACGGCCTCTTCGTCCCTAAACTCTGACAGCACCTACGTCGAGGGGTTTGTGATGTCCCAGTACAGGACATGGTCCTGTACTACCCTTAGGCCCTGTTAGGTTGAGACCCTCAGTGACCTGGGGTCTCCCCTGCAGGGTCTCCCCCTGTTGTTTCCAGAATGTTGTGTATACTGCTTTAATGTATAGACAGGATCCTAATGTATAGATAGAGCAGAGGACCTGTGAGAGGTTTTCTCAAGGACCTATAAGTCTGTCACATGTTATGTTATGCAGTCACATGATTTGTTGTCACATGTTCTCCCAGAGAGCACCAGCTTAACCTATGACCCGCAGCTTGATCAATGGGCTTTAGTCCAGCTCCCCCCCCCCCACTATAAAAAGGGAAGGCCAATACAATTCACTCTCTTATGATCTTTGCTGAGGAACAGTGAACACCAGAGATCTCAGTGCAAGTGACCAGCTACCTGGAAGGCCACAAAGCTACAGTCATTCCAGTAAGTCAAAAGTCTATGTCTGCTGTCACTACAAATAATCAAGTCCTGCATATAGTCAAGCCTGATAATTGTCTCAAGTCTTTTACAAGTATAATTGGTCCCAGCAAGCTGCGAAGTCCTCAGAGTTCCTGGCCACCTCTTTGGGAATCTGGCCTAACTATGAAGATAATACCATCTGTCTTAAACTCAGTAAAGCCTCCACTAAGCCATAACTGGTTGTGGACTCTCCTTTGCGTAACTAGCCATTGGAATGGCGGCGATACCGTTCATGTGGTTCTGGTACCAAAAACCACTCTGGCGTCACGAACACTAGGGGTTAATAACATCTTGCCCTAGGGATTAATACCATCTGATCCCGCGACCTACACCGCTACACCCGTGGTCCCACCATACACTGATGGTCCGCCACACATGGATCAATGTAATGCAATAGCATTACATTGATCTATGTAAGCCATCTGATGATGGCTTATGATAGGCCCCTAGGGGATCCAAAAAGTATGTATTAAAAAAGTTTAAAAAAATGTTTTTTTAAATATTTTTTTTTTTTAAAACTCCCCTAATTAAAATTCAAATCACCCCCCTTTTCCTATTTTTTAAATAAAACACTGTACAAAAATATATATATATACATATTTGGTATCGCCGTGTGCGTAATTGTCCGAACTATTAAATTATTATGTTTCTGATCCTGCTCAGTGAACAGCGTAAATGCAAAAAAATTGCAGATTTTTTGGTTACATTACATCCCAATTTTTTTTTTTATAAAAAGTGATCAAAAAGCCAGAATTACACAAAAGTGGTACCGTTAAAACTACAGCTCATGGTGTGAAAAACAAACCCTAACACACATCTGTAGGTGGAAAAAAAATTATAGGGGTGAGAACATGGTAATGAACAAAGTTTATTTTTTATTTTTCAAGGTTTAAATTTTTTTTTTTCCATAAAACGAAACAAAGATTATTCAAGTTTGGTATCATTGGAATCGTATTGACCCATAGAATAAATATGGAATGTCACATTTACGGTATTTTGAACTTTGAAAAAATGATTGCCCTACAAAATTGTGCAATTCCATTTTTTTTTCAATTTTACCCTGCATATAATTTTTTTCTGGCTTTGTAATACATTGTATGATAAAAAAAAAAAAAGTGAATCCATGGAAAGTCCAATTCGTCACGCAGAAAATAAGCGCCAATACAACTATGTAAGTCAAAAAATAAAAAAGTTATGGGTCTTAGAAGGTAAGGAGGAAAAAGACGTGAGCCAGAAAAAAAAATAGCTGGGTCATGAAGGGGTTAACACAGCTAGTCCAGCACTCATTGTAAAGTATTGGTAGAGCAGTTATGTACTGTGGAGCTGTCATGTTTACATACAATGCATACAATAAAGGGAATAACAAGACATATTTACAACAGAAAACATATCCCATCCTAGTTTTAGGAATATGCAAAAAGCTAAAGATTTCTAACATTCAATAATATCAAAAGTCTTCAGCATTTAAACCTCATAAGTCCATACATTTAGCTACCCCTTTCTCCTTTAGTTATTAGTTTTCTTGGGCTTAATTTCCATGGAAAGTCCCTTTAGCATTTCAGCTTTGAATTAAATTTTGATTTAATTTGATTTAATAAAGCAAGTTTTATATGGAATTGTGACCAAATTCGTGACTGCATTCACAAGGTGTGCACCTGTCCTTCACTTTTTTGTACAGCATTAAATTTAAAGGTTTTTCTTGTGATGACAAGTGAGTGCCGCTACTCTGCGCAGTTGCCCTGCGTTTGTAAGCAAAAGGCAGTCACAATGACATTGCTAGCAGATAATCATGGTTATTACAGATGCTATTAGATCCTGGTGGCCTTTTTAAGATGGCAAGGTCCTTCAGAACCTGTGTTCCAGGATAGGTTAGCCCTATTCCTGTGTCATACTGTCACTGTTGTATGGCCACACCCTGCTGCTACAGTAAAGCAGTGTCTACTCTACCTGGGTCTAATCTCTATTCATATGCAACGTGATGCTTATAGGCTCTTTTATTAAGCTGATCAAAGCTTGCTTTTTAAACCCAGGTATGTGTCGCACTCATGGCCGGTCAGAGCACAGTTAACAGTGACTGACGTTCCTAGTCCAGATGTGTTCAGTCTTTATTCCTGTGGATTGTACCTTAAGCTGTCTTGCCTTTCTTGTGCATTAACCATTAGATACTGTGCCAAGTATTTGTGGTACTTTCAGGATCCAGACCCCTGACTTTGTTCCAGTCAAGACACTTGGATACTGTGCCTAGTACCTGTAGTCTTACTCCTGATCCTGACCTTCTGATCCCTTGTTCTTTTGCATTCTGATTCCTCTCCTGGGGATAACCTTTCATCCCTTTCATGACCAGGCCTTGCTTCTGGATTCTGCCTTGCCTTGGTCTCCTGGTTCCTTCCAAGGCCTTTTCCTGGCTGGTTTTCCTGGTAATTTTATGTGAGGCCTGTTTCTGGTTGCTGTCCTATTACCTTTTAATTCTATCCAAGGCCTGATATTGATTGCTGTTCTTTGTACCTCCCAGTTCCATCCAAGTCCTATGCCTGGTCATATTTGGTACCTTCTAGTTTCCTCTGAGGCCTATTCCTGGTTGATATTTCTTATACTCTGTAGATGCATTCTAGGGCTGTCTGTGGACCCTGTTCCTGATATCTCCTAGTTCAAGTTTCTTTCTGTTCCCCATCCCAGCTCTGAGTCTGTTGCCCATGTTCCTGGTTCAAGCTCTTAGCCTTTTCCTGGACTTCATCTTTTTGTTCTGTGATCATGTCCTTGTCTGTTGTCTTTATTCCTTTTCTTTGACTACGGTTATGTCTGGTATTTATAGCCATATCCTGTCAATGCTGCTGTGTATAACATTAATGCTTATGCAGAAATATAGAATCCCTTCCCCCTTCATTCACCTATACCTATTCCCTTTACCTCCTTGGCTGTACTTGGACATGTGTCTTTTTTTTAACCATACTAACTATGTAACTTTGTGTCCAGCTGCTAATTGGTGACTACTTTGGGGACCATGACAGTAAAGTTCATACCTCTATATAGGAGTTAATGGTAAAAGTCAGGCTATCCTTAAAATTCTGCACCCAAGTATAGCCAGTGCACCCTAAGGCCGAGTTCACTTGGCAGGATTTCTGCATGTCAGTATGGATTCCACGTTTGCATTCATTTTTGCGGAATTTCACATCTTTTCCGCATTTGCGGAATTGATGAATTCAGATTTTCCGGAGGCTTTCTGCATGATTCTGCAGCACAGTAAAAAAAGGGTGATTTTTTTTTAAAGATAAGTTTAAATTCCACACGAATTCTGCATGCATTCCACACCAATTTCTACACCAATTCCACATTTTGCGCACAAATTGAATCCCCATTGACTTCAATAGGATTCAGCAACCGAAGTCCAGAAAACTATAAGACCAGACTTCTGCATCAAACCTTCCTGTCATAAGCTAGAAGTGTTTAGTAACTATTAACCTTCACTGCCTGTGCAGCAACCATTGCTACTCCCCTGTTCTGGTGATCTCTTTCTGGAAATCGGTAGAAGGATGTGAAAACTCCACATTTAGTAAGAAACAGGTGAAAGAGATTACACATTCTACAAACCAGGGTACACTCTTGTGTTTAAATATATTGTTTTCCCTCCATAGTAGTGGAAAATTGGATTCTTCCCCAATGAAAGCGGTAAGACAGGGATTAAGGTCTTGTTCCCCACAGCGCTCTGGCTTCTGGGGCATTTTGCATTGGCTGAGAGCCAGCTGTCCGGTCTGAGAATTCTTAGTCATGACTTCCCCATGGCAAGTCTAACTAGAAAGACGCAACCATTTTCCAGTGCCCCACAAGCAGAAACTGCCCTGGTTAAGAAACCTAGCATTGAATATAATGTTATCTTAATATAACAGTAGTTCTAGCAGCACTGAATTTGTTATAAACATTTTTTTCTTTCCTGCAGATAACAAAACTCTGTAGTCTGATTTGGTGTCCCATCAGGAACTACAGGAAACACAATGTAATATAACCATAAATTGTGCTGAAAGAGCTGAGCCTTAATGCATTGACAAGGTCAGCTCTGCTGAATCTGTACGTTATGCAATTACTGTTGCAATCAGTAGCATCTGAGACATTCACACCTGTTAACAATGTACGTTTTTTGGACTAAAGCCAGTTTACTTAAATGGGTCAAATAACATAGGTGCAGTATGTAGGATCAAAGCCCGAGACAACCACGTGACTCCTCGTTTTCTAGTGTGCCACACACAACAGGAAAGTAGGAGCAATGTTAAAGGAGCAATTATTGCACCTCATGAAAACACATTTGGCTTTTACTGTTTGGGACTATGGATAACATCTGTTTTTACCTTGGTTTCAGAGCAAAGACAGGATATGCTCTTTGGGTGACCAATGCATAACTTCTAAAATACCCCTACATTTGTCATTGGAGGATCTGATGGCATACTGTCTGGCCCACCAGTGATTTAGCCAAGGCTCTACAGTGTATCCATATAAGAAAGGGTTGCTCATACTGCATGTATGAACAAGGAATTAAAGGGTACCTCTCATCAAAAAAACTTTTGATATATTATAGATTAATGTATGCAGAATAACTTCACAATTGCATGTTATTAAAAAATATGCTTCTTTCTATTTAATTTTCCACTTTGAAGAAATGACCACTAGGGGTCTCCCTACCAGTCCTGGCAGCAAGCATTTCAGACTCATGCTGGAGTCCTAAACACTACGAGCTGCCAGTCTGCTTTGTTCACAAAGGAAAACACTCAGAGCTGCCAGCCTGCTTTGTTCACAGCCTGTTTGGCTGTGAACAAAGCAGGCTGGCAGCTCTGAGTGTTTAGGACTCCAGCATGAGTCAGAAATGCTTGCTGACAGGACTGATCGGGAAAAATACAATAGAAAGAAGCATATTTTTCATTAACATGCTATTGGAAAGTTATTCAACATTCATTAATCTAAAATATATCAAAAGTTTATTTGATGAGAGGTACCCTTTAAGATATTAGCTCCCAGACAAATAACTTCTGAACGGCTGCACTGATTTTCACTCAGTAAGCAGCATTAGAAATCGGGTTAGCCGCATTATCAACCTGTATATTAAAGTTAGTTTGGTTTACCCTGCTGTCAGATTCCCTTAAAAAAGCACAGCAGGCGGAAATTAGTTACTAGCAGACTTTGGTCCACTGGGATGTAGGTCGCTGCAATATAGGTCGCCGACATAAGCCAAAAATGTGTTGGCAGAACTTGATGTAAATACTCACTGAAACCAGAAGTTGTCATAAGGAAACTGCATGCAAATTCAAGAACATGTTTATAACAACAATTATATACTTTATAATCATAGCATTACTGCTGATCACATTTAGAAGAGGCAGGGAGGCCTACAATGCACTACAGTGTTAAAGAGACAATGTGAAGACTAGGTGCAACCATTCCTCTCATTGATATCAAGGACACTGAGCACAGGGAAGTAGTCCTCCACATTAGGGTAGACCTGCTCACTTTGTCTGACACTGCTGATTTCTGGCTATCTGCCTATACTGTTTTCTTTTTTGGGTGATGCTGCCATTGATGGAAGACGGTTTACCAAATGCTTATTTTTATTTCCAAATAAAATCAAGCAATGCTCAACACTTGCATTGCTTCATCACTTTCTCTCCCTTCCCTATCAGTGCTTCTAGACTGGATTTGGGCTTGAGGTGAATCGCTGCTGTAAAAATCCTTTTCTGTGCAACACACACTGCTCTCTGTCCCTCTCTTTCAGCAATAGAACGCTGATGTGAATGGCCGCAAGATGGCTGTCGATTTTATAGGGCTGTAAAATCCCAGGGGTGGCTGTCTGCTGATAGGCTGCTTGCTGCATGTGATTCAGGGTCATCCCTTGTTCCCGCCTTCTCAGCATTTATTGCCCCATGTCCTGACATGTGGAGTCACCATCTTAGATGCCCTGGAGTTTAATGAAGCATTATTAATATTCGCAGTGATATTTGCATTCGTTGCAAAGTTAATTTTTTCTGTAATTCAGAACGAATTCGGATTCCTCAGATTCGATTCGCTTATCCCTAACTACTGCTGGTAATAGTGGCATCTGTCTGCCATCTCATTCTGTATGCTAGTGACATCTGTCCGCCATCCCATGCTGTGCGCTACTGACATCAGTCCACCATCTCAAGTCATCCACTATTAACATCTGTCTTCCATATCATGCTATTGACATCAGTCAGCCACACACCAATCCACCATCACCCTACATCCAGCCAGGCCTACACATACGCAACCCATCATCCCCAGAAAAGGGATAATTTTTGGGGCTTTTCATACAAGAGCTATTTCTTCTTCAGTCTTCACTATTTTAGAACACCAATTCTGTTGCTACTACCCCCAAACAAGATAATTTTTGGAATGCTTGAAAAAATCCACGCTGTCTTCTTTACTTGCTAGACTAGGAACCTGTTGCTACTCCCAAAAATAAATTTTTTTTTGGAAAGCTTGGAAGAACCTGTTGCTACTCTCAGAAAAGGAATAATTTTTGGCACGCTGGGATAAAGCCACTGCATCTTCCCATGCCTCCGTGTGCATATTAACACTGGCAGCCATCTACCAACAACCAGGGATACGTTATGCCGCTTAATTTTGGTGTGAATAAACCTAAAAATAGGCAAGCTGTAATAGTTACCATGGCTCAGGGCGTACCTGTTCATCATGAGTCCCGCTAACAAGATTTAAACAGTTCTCACGAGCGGGACCCGGTTGCTACGGGCCGCCGATCGGGCCGATGCCCGGCATTAACCCTTTAGACGCCACGATCAAAGTTGATTGCGGTGTCTAAACTGAAACTAAAACTATCCCCGCAGCTCAGCGGAGCTGATTGGGACTATTGCGACAGAATCGCAATGTCCCAATCAGCCTACTGGTCGACGGTCCTCACCTGCCTCCTCATCATCCGAACGGCGATCTACTGCTCCATGCAGCAGAGCGCATGTAACACTGATCAATGCTATGCTATGGCATAGCATTGATCAGTGTATGCAATCAGAAGATTGCATGGTATAGCCTCTTAATGGGACTAAAAAAAAAGTGGTAAAAAATAAGAGAATAAATGTGAATAAGCCCCCGCCCCCCAACAAAAAGTTTGAATCACCACTCCTACTGATAACAACCTAAGGGGGCTACTGATGACTACCTAAGGGGCTACTGATAGCAACCTAAGGGGGCTACGGATAACAACCTAAGGGGGCTACTGATAACTACCTAAGGGGGCTGATAACTACCTAAGGGGCTACTGATAACTACCTAAGGGGCTACTGATAACTGCCTAAGGGGCTACTGATAACAACCTAAGGGGCCTATTGATAACTACCTATGGGGGCTACTGATTACTACCTAAGGGGGCTACTACTATTAATACCTAAGGGGGCTGCTGGCTATTACTACCAAAAGGGACCACTGCTATTAATACCTAAGGGGGCTGCTGGCTATTACTACCAAAGGGGGCTACTGCTATCACTGTCTAAGGGGGCTAATGATTACTACCTAACAGGGCTATTGATGTTACTACCTAAGGGGGTGCTTCTGACTATTACTACCTAAGGGGGCTACTGATTACTACCTAAGGGGGCTGCTGGCTGTCACTAGCTAAGGGGGCTAATGATTACTACCTGAGGGGGCTACTGCTATTACTACCTAAGGGGGCTGCTTCTATTACTACCTAAAAGGGGCTGCCACTGCTATTACGTAAAGGGGACTGCTGCTATCACCTACATAAAGGGGGGCTGCTACTACTACCTAAAGGAGGAGCTACTACTGTACATGGGAGGCTGCAACTATATACAGGAGGAACTTCCTACAGAGAGTAAACCCTACTTATAGGGGGCTGCTACTGCATACAGGGAGTAACTATCTACAGGGGGCAGCTATGTACACGGGGACCTACCTACAGGTGGTACCTCCCTACTCTGGGCACCTGTGTAATGAGGGAAACTATGGAGCAACCTAACTAAATAATGGGTGGGGGACGGACCTACCTACTCTTCCCCAACCCACTTACCTAGCCACTCTATTATTACTGTATGGAGCGTTATAGGTGCAGGAAAAGTCTGCAAATATTTTATACACAAAGAAAAAGAATCCAAACTGACACGTCGTGCCTATCAGCCTCATACTTTTGTAATAGTGTCTAATGTGATCCATGTGTTTTTTATTTACAGAAGCGTGGCACCCCCCTTTTCCTATTTTTTAAATAAAATAATAAAAAAAACATATGAGGTTCCGCCGTGTGCATAAATGCCCAACTATTAAAATATAAGGTTAGCTAAACCGCACGGTCGATGGCGTACATGTAAAAAAATACCAAAGTTCAAAATTGTGAATTTTTGGTCACTTCATATACGATAAAAATATTAAAGTAAAAAAAAGGGTTCAAAAAGTCCCATCAAAACAAAAATGGTACCGATATAAACTAAAGACCATGGCGCAAAAATTAAGCCCTCATATAGCCCCATAAGCGGAAGAATAAAAAGTTATAGGGGTGAAAAGATGACAATTTTAAAAATACTAATTTTGGTGCATGTAGTTATAATTTTTTTTAAAGTAATAAAATAAATAAAACCTATATAAATTGGGTATCCCTGTAACCGTATGGTCCTACAGAATAGAGATAATGTGGCATTTTTAACGAAAAGCGCACTGTGTAGAAACGGAAGCCCTAAAAGTTGCAAAATGGCGTTTGTTTGTTTTTTCATTTCACCCCACAAATATATATATATATATGTATTTTTTTTCAGCTTATGTTGTACAATAACTCATGACATTACAAAGTACAATTGGTGACGCAAAAAACAAGCCCTTATATGGGTCTGTAGGTGCAAAATTGAACGCGTTATGAGGAAGAAAAAATGAAAGAGCGAAAACAAAGATTGTTTTGAGTCCTTAAGGTGAAAATGGGTCCTTATGGGGTTAAATAAACAATGCACCATAGATCAAAGTTTATAAAACTTTGTATGCTGCCCAGTGCCTTACCACCTCAGACCTATACATTTGTTTATCTCTTTTTCTTTCTGGGACATATATGCTGTATACTTGCATCCTATTGCCCTGCATTTCATGTATTGGTGCCACCTATACCACCTCCTCTCTTCTGTACCCATCACTGTAGTGCCTTTATTTTAACTTTCCATGCTGTATTGTAAATGTATGTCAATTTTTGATTTATGTTAAATAAAATGTAATTTTTACGTAATAGTTTTTTTGTTGGTGATTATGTTACTTAGGTGACCAATTACGTCAACGACATATTGGCTGTTTCTTCTGGAGGTATAACCTTATATACATTGTTGCTAAGCAGTACATTAATGGACTCTAAAGCTATTCTTAATTCCTTAGATAGTAGCACGGTCTCATGTACTTAAAAAGTGCTTATAATTGCCACCACAGTAAATAATATGTATAGCCCTTATATAAAAAACTTTATATAAAATAAGATTGGTTAAGTAAAGTGAAATATTAGCATTATTCTCTTCAGCGGGTCTCCTTAAACGCATACATTACTGAGCTAAAAAGTGATCCTAAGCAATTCACTCTGAAGACATACTGTATATTGGCCGCTTCCAGCCTGTGTTACAGGTGAGTTGCCTGCCTCTTGGAGAGTATAGATACTGTTACGCCGAGTGCTCCGGGTCCCTGCTCCTCCCCGGAGCACTCGCGGCTTTCACCTCCGTGCAGCACCCCGGTCAGACCCGCTGACCGGGAGCGCTGCACTAGTGTCACCGGCGGGGATGCGATCTGCGTACCGGGACGCGCCCGCCCGCGGCTCGCATCCCAATCTCCTCACCTGCCCCGTCCTCCGTCTGCTCAGTCCCGGCGCGCGCGGCCCCGCTCCCTAGGGCGCGCGAGCCGGCTCTCTGAGATTTAAAGGGCCAGTGCGCCATTGATTGGCGCCTGGCCCAATCAGTACCTGCACCTGTGCCTTCCTCATATAAACCCACTTCCCCTTCCTGTCATCGCCGGATCTTGTTGCCTAGTGCCAGTGAAAGAGTTTTGTGTGTTCCCAAGCCAGTGTTTCCAGACCCTTTGCTGTTGCCCCTGACTACGACCCTTGCTGCCTGCCCTGACCCTCTGCTACGTCCGACCTTGCTCTTGCCTTGTCCCTTGTACCGCGCCTGTCTCAGCTGTCAGCTGGGGTTGAGTCGCTATCGGGTGGAACGACCTGGGGGTTACCTGCCGTTGCAAGTCCATCCCGCTTTGCGGCTAGCTCTGGTGAAAACCAGTAACCCCTTAGACTCCGTTTCCCTGGTACGGCCCACGTCATCACCCCACTGACACAGAGGATCCACCACCAGTGTACTCGCTGCATACCTATCCGGATCCTGACAGATACCTTAATGGGCCAAAGTTTATACATTCTATACCACTGATTGGGCATTTCTGGGTGGTGTAAGCAGTGAGTCCAGTACTGGGGTAAAATCTAATACAGTAAGCTTGTGAAGTCCCCTTAGTCTTTCTGTCTGTCTCTGGTTTAGGCTACATTCACATTGCGATTTTATCATACAGTTTTGTATCAGTTTTTTTCCCAAAACAGGAAACAAAAACAGACAAACCCATATGTTAAAATTGTATTTATAAAAAAACCGTAAACGTTTATATAAAGGTTGGGGCTGTTACAGCCAGGGGATGTTCAGGAGCCGTCCCTTGGCGCTGTGGTACTACTACTACTACTCCCACCATGGGACAGACTCTGTTCCATGAGGAGAGTAGTAGTACCACCGTGCTGAGGGATGGCTCCTGCAAATCCCCCGGCTGCGGGAACACGGATATTAGTACTCCCATCAAGTATAAATCCTGTTTCATGTTGGGAGGAGTAGTACAGGGGCTGAGGGACCGATCGCACCAGGTTTCACTCCTGAGACCCACTGCAGTGAATTCATATAAAAATAAAGGAGCGGATCTCAGAAGTGAGACATGATGCGATCGGTCCCTCAGCCTCTGTACTACCAACAGTTAACAGACTCTGTTCCTTGATGGGAGTGTTAATACAAACAATCCCGCAGAGTCACCACAGCCACCTGCAGACTCCCACAGCAGGGGGACAGTGTAGTGGTAGTAGTAGTAGTAGTACTGCCGTGCTGCGGGAGTCCCGGGTTTCTGTGGAGCCTTCGCAGCACAGAAGCATAGGACTGCTGCTTCCATAGCCGGTCCAGGACACATTAAACTATAAGCATGTTTTAAAAACGCTCCTATAGTTCAATGCAGCGCTCGGGTGATTAACAGAGCAAATAGCCATTGGCTCTTCACCCTGTCAATCACTCTAGTTGGCCGCCCACAATATGCAGGCACTGACAAGAGGTCCGGGCATCCGTCGTCCTCTGCGTTTCGGCAAATGAATGATTTCATCATCATGCACCGGAGCACAGACCAGAGAAGAAGACAGAAGACAAAATGCCATGGACCGCACGGGAGCCAGGTAAATATGTTTTTTTTTTATTGTTACCTTTTAGGGCTACTGATTTCTACCTATTGGGGCTACTAATTACTACTTAAGGGGGCTACTGATAACTACCTAAGGGGGCTGCTGATTACTACTTAAGGAGCTACTGATAACTACCTAAGGGGGCTGCTGATTACTACTTAAGGGGCTGCTGATTACTACCTTAGGGGGCTACTGATAACTACCTAAGGGGGCTGCTGATAACTACCTAGGGGGGCTGCTGATTACTACCTATTGGGACTACTAATTCCTACCTAAGGGGGCTACTACTATTAATACCTAAGGGGGCTGCTTGCTATTACTACCAAAGGGGGCCACTGCTATTAATACCTAAGGGGGCTGCTTGCTATTACTACCAAAGGGGGCTACTGCTATTACTGCCTAAGGGGGCTAATGATTACTACCTAACAGGGCTACTGATTTTACTACCGAAGGGGGTGCTGCTGGCTATTACTACCTAAGGGGACTACTGATTACTACCTAGGGGGGCTGCTGGCTATTACTACCTAAGGGGGCTAATGATTACTACCAAAGGGGGCTACTGCTCTTGCTACCTAAGGGGGCTGCTTCTATTACTACCTAAAAGGGGCTGCCACTACTATTGCCTAAAGGGGACTGATGCTAACACCTACCTAAAGGGGCACTGCTACTACTACCTAAAGGAGGAGCTACTACTGTACATGGGAGGCTGCAACTATATACAGGAGGAACTTCCTACAGAGAGTAACCCCTACTTATAGGGGGCTGCTACTGCATACAGAGAATAACTATATACAGGGGGCAGATACAATATAAGAAGAAAAGAACGGGAGCAACTCACCCAGGACCCGCGAGGATTCAGCAAAGAAAATTCTTTATTGCAAGAAGTGCAGGTGCATACCACGGGAGGCAACGATGGTATAGTGGGGGAGCAGTAGACAGCGGCGGGCAACTTCCGCTGTCTATTGCTCCCCAACTATACCATCGTTGCCTCCCGTGGTATGCACCTGCACTTCTTGCAATAAATAATTTTCTTTGCTGAATCCTTGCGGGTCCTGGGTGAGTTGCTCCCGTTCTTTTCTTCTTTTATTGTATCTGCATACTGGACTGTACCTTTTGTGTGAGCACCTCCTTCATCAGGATTTATACCTCCTAGCGTGTCTATTATATTAGGTGTTGCCGCACCTGACTACCCGCCCATACTACATACCAGTGCCGGACCAGTATCTCTTTCTTTGTATTGATATATACAAGGGGCAGCTATCTACACGGGGACCTACCTGCAGGTGGTACCTCCCTACTCTGGGCACCTGTGTAATGAGGGAAACTATGGAGCAACCTTACTACCTAATTGGTGGGGGACGGACCTACCTACTCTTCCCCAACTCACTTATCTAGCCACTCTATTATTACTGTATGGAGCATTATAGGTGCAGGAAAAGTCAGCAAACTAAAATGTTTTATACACAAACAAAAATAATCCAAACTGACACTTCGTGCCCATCAGCCTCATACTTTTGTAGTAGTGTCCAATGTGATCCATGTGGTTTTTATTTACAGAAGCGTGGCACTGCCATGGGCGCGGCCTGTGCCCCGTCGTACGCAAATTTGTTCCTAGGAGCCTGGGAGCCGGAGGTTTTTCAGTGCGGCGAGCTGCAGCTTAGATGATAGATGATATTTTTTTCATTTGGCAGGGGTCCGTGTCTGAATTAGAAATGTTCATGCAAGCCCTCAATCTCAATAATGTGAACATTAAGCTGACATACAAGTACAGTCAATATGAGATAGATTTTTTGGACGTTAGAATTGTAAAAGAACAAAATGGGGGAATTGCAACAGAGGTTTTCAGAAAGAAAACATCCACAAACTCAATACAGTGTGCAAATTCAGCACACAATAGATCCCCAGTGAGAGTTATACCAGTAGGACAGTTCATTAGAATGCGAAGGATATGTTACTCCGATGCCCTTTTTGAGAAGCAAAGTAAAGATCTAAAAGAAAGATTTGAGGATAGAGGATATAGTAAGAGAATGATCAAACAGGGGTATCAAAGAGCAAGAAAAGAACAAAGAAATTACCTGCTAAAGTATCAAAACAGAAAGAAACAACAAAGAAATAAAACCAACAATACAATAAGATTTATCTCTACTTTCAATTGTCAATGGAATATAATGCGAAAAGCAGTGGAAAAACATTGGGGGGTTTTAAAAACTCAAATGTAATTCCGGAGAGGGTGTCTTTCACGGCAAGGAGGGGCAACAACCTTAAGGACAAACTTGTGAGGAGTCACTATGTGGCAAAAATTCCACAACCTTTTGGTATGAGTAATCCCTGTGTAAGATGTTATCCATGGGGGAGTGCGTGGCATGTGCCAACATTGTAAGAACAAAGTCTTTTACATCAGCAGATGGAGCGATGGAATATTCGACCCGCCAATATATCTCATGCAGCACCCAAAATGTTATTTATTATGCCACCTGTGGGTGCTCAAAAATGTATATAGTTTTAAAATCTACACAAATAAAAAATACGTACCTGGGAACATGTACGAGAAATATTGGCGGCGAAAAATGCCCATAACTTTGTGACATTAAAGGGGTACTCCGGTGAAAACCTTTTTTCTTTTAAATCAACTGGTGGCAGAAAGTTAAACATATTTTTAAATTACTTAAATTAAAAAATCTTAATCCTTCCAGTACTTAGTAGCTGCTGAATGCTACAGAGGAAATTCCTTTCTTTTTGGAACACTGATGACATCACGAGCACAGTGCTCTCTGCTGTCATCTCTGTCCATTTTAGCAACCATGCATAGCAGATGTAAGCTAAGGGCAGCATGGTGGCTCAGTGGTTAGCACTGCTGCTTTGCAGTGCTGGGGACATGTGTTCAAATCCCACTAAGGACAACAATAAATAAAGCGTCATTATTATTATAATAACGTCAGCAGAGAGAACTGTGCTCGTGATGTCATCACTGAGTGTTCCAAAAAGAAAAGAATTTCCTCTGTAGTATTCAGCAGCTAATAAGTACAGGAAGGGTTAAGATTTTTAAATAGAAGTAATTTACAAATATGTTTTAACTTTCTGCCACCAGTTGATTTAAAAGAAAAAAGGTTTTCACCGGCGTACCCCTTTAAAACCCTTACCCAGGCACTTTAAGATGGAACATGATTGTGATCCCTCAAGCTTACAAGTATGGGGAATAGAAACCTGGGTACAAGAGGGGGAAATTATAAAAAATAAAGTGCTGGCACAAAAAGAGTGCCGTTGAATAGTGCAATTAGGCACAATGACACCTAGAAGCCTCAACGAACAGTTATCGTTTGCGGCGTTTCTGTAAATGTCATGTCCATCAGTGATTTAAACTTTTTTCCTGTATTCCTTTATTTATAGTTTGTAAAGCACTTACATTGTGATCTTTTTGATGAACACAAACATATATCCGGCAAATACCAGAATTGAAGTGGTGTAATAATATCAAAAAGAGAAGGGGAAAGAAAGGAAAAAAGAATTGGTGGTGATGAAGACCAGAGATTGTCATCGAGGAAAATTGGCCATGGTTGTATGTGATAATCCCCTCTGTTATGAATCCCCCCCCCCCCCCCCCCCTTTATCCTTTTTTTTTTTTTTTCTTCATTTGTGTGTTTGCAGAATTTGCACTAAATCATGATTGTCATTGCAATGTTTTAAATACTATTGCAGTATTTTTTAAGTATATTTGGGTCATGGGTTAATATAATTCATATTGTATTTAATCACATTTAATATAATTTATAATAAACACAGTTCATTATCACTTCCATATTGGAATATATCTACTTAGTTAGTAATAATTTATAAACAACTGCACTTAATATAATTATGCACATTAGTACATTGAGGACTGATCCTAACATTTTTTGCACTATTGTCACTTTAATTCTATGAGGGTAATGTTAATGTAAATTGCTAAAATAGATTTTTTATTTTAATTTATTATAGAGAAATTATTGTATCATGTTATGTAAAAATTGGAATGCATCAATTCAGGTGGATTTGCCAGTAGAGATAAAGGGGATCAAAATGGTCAATTTATATAGTTACCTCCATTTAAGTAATACCTACTACCCTTCATCCACAAACCATTGAAATCCGTGATGTGTTCAAGTGTGCAGGCGTGGTGGTCTCCTCCACACAGCCCTGCCTTACCCGTCGCTGAGTTCTGTGACGCGCACGATCTGTACTTCGGTCGGCGCGTGCACGTTGCACCGTTGGCGATGGAGGTGGGACAGTGAGCGGTGGTTGGGAGCATGGAGCCTGTGCCAATACAGGACACATCACGTGATATTTTATAAATCCGGTATGCCAGATTTATAAAGGCCAAATTGAAAGAGGAAGTAGACGGCGGCCCCGGGAAAAAGTGGGACAATGAAACATCGTTGGGGCGCAGAGATAACTATCATTATGGGTAAGCACAGTTGCATTCATTGATGTACCATCCCTGCATTTATTGGGCCATTAGCACTTTTATGGATAGTTTTTTGGTAATGTGATAGTGCAGTTTGTGCACCTAGCACACCCAGTCTGAATACTGCTTTAGGATGCATTCCAATTTAAGGTGATTTATACCTGTTATATGTAGCTCAGAAATGTGATTGAACATGAGTGTTTTTGGTGGGCATAAGTGCAATATATGAGAAGTGCAATATTATATTCAATAACTTTATTATAATATCTCTGTGGCAGTCCGGAGTTCATCTATGTTACACACCTTGTCCCATATGTTGAGCACGTTTTTTTTGTTTATTTCAATAAAGATTTACTAAAGATTTTAGTCAATGGCTAGTAAGAACTCTTTTTGTAGTTTTTGTGGTACAAACTAAAATGTTTGTGTGACAGGTTCTGTGGAGACAAGTTGTGAAAGGAAGAAGTCGTCATGATGGTCTGGGCTGGAAGGAGAAGAAAAAGGAAAGTGAACGACTCGGATCAGAGCTGATGTAACTGTATGTAATCACTTATATGGTCTGCAGAGCCTGTGTGGAGCTTATATCTACCTCTATATGGTCACTGTATGGGGGGAATATTTCCTCCTTGTATACTGGTATTATTGTTAAAGGAAATCTGTCATCAGAATCACCCACACTAAACCTGTTACACACGCTTGTAGTGCGGGTGATCCTGATTAAAACGCTTCTTACCTCATTGAAAACTGTGCAGCGGTTCGCCAGATATCTTCATTTTTAGTTATATGGTATTCCCAGGCTTGGGACTCAGTGGGAGGTCCGCAGCATCAGCACTGACTCGCTTACGTCATTTTCGCCGGGCGGAGAATATCTATCTATGCAGGAGAACGCCGCTTCCGAGTGTACGGCGCGTGGCGTATGCGTGGCGCTACCCACGTGACCTACACCAGGAGGAAGACTGCGATGAGGCAGCCATGAATATTCATGAGCCGGGCAGCCGCTCCGCCCGGCGAAAATGACGTAAGCGAGTCCGTGCTGATGCTGCGGACCTCCCACTGAGTCCCAAGCCTGCACAGTTTTCAATGAGGTAAGAAGAGTTTTAATCAGGATCACCCGCACTACAAGCCTGTGTAACAGGTTTAGTGCAGGTGATTCTGATGACAGATTTCCTTTAATATTGGTCTCAGTATACAGGATTTGATCAGTAACTGTATGATGGTAATATGTATAGTGATAATATTCCTCCTTGTATACTGGTATTTTTGGTAGTATTGATCTCAGTATACAGGATGTGGTCAGTAACAGTATGATGGTAATATGCACTAGGGATGTAAGAAAAAAACGATTTGCGCGATTATCGCAATTTTTCATTTGGCAATACTGAATCGATTCAAAATATTTTTGAATCGTTCCTTTTAGGGATGTGGAATTTGTATCTCCTGACGCCCGGGACATACTGTTCCGGGCGCCGGGCAGGTGAATTTTTCCGGCTCGTGCAAGCAGGGCCGGACCTGACAAGCGCGTCAGCACTCTGGGTGTATGGAGCGGGCTCCCGACTCCTGCCCGCTCCATACTCTGCGGTCCCCGGCTGATTTCTGCGGTCCAGCTGATGCATCACCGCCGCTAATATCCAGCATGCGGCGCTCAGCAGTCTATATGGAGCGGGCTCCGGACTCGTGCCCGCTCCATACTCTGCAGCCCCCGGCTGTTTTCAGTAGCCGGGGCCGTGGCTGGCTATTAATCCTTTAGATCGGCGCTGTCAAAGCTGACAGCGGTGTCTAAAGGGATCTGTGAATGCTCCCTGGTGGGCTAGTGGGGTGAATCGCCCCCCCCGCAGCGCGATCACGGGCGGGCGATCCACTGTGGAGGTAGCCGGAGGGATTACCTCTGCTTCCTGCTGTCCCGTGGCTCTGTCATTGATAGAGCCTGGCTTGACTAGGCTCTATCAATGGATCACAGATCAATGGAGTTCAATAGAACTCTATTCATCTGTCTGAGGAATCTAATGATTCCTCCTAAAAGTCTAATAAAGTGTTTAAAAAATAAAAGTAAAGTTTTAATAAAAGTGTAAAGACATTGTTTTTGAGACAAATCGGGATATATCGCGATATATCGTCCCGTAAACAGAATCAGGATATATTGCGATATATTGTATTGTCATACGTGTATCGCGATACGTTAAAAATTCTTGCCGATTCACACCCCTAATATGCACGGTAATATCCTTCCTTCCCCATTGAACTAAAGAGCTCTTGTTTTTCTTGTCCTGTGGTTTGAATTTTTTTTTTATTGATGATTGGGAAGAAAGTGGGCAGGCCCTGGGTGGGGGTGCATAGGTGGGAAGGGGTCGGATAGCGGGAGGGCCCAGGCCTTGAGCTGTGTAAGGGGCCCCAAAATTTCTGATGGCAGCCCTGGATATATTACACAGTTTCTTATAAAAGCCTGTACTATTTACTTATGCAAAATTTGTTGAAACAGCAGTGACCATTTACAATTTGCTAAACCCACCAATGTCAGTAGAATTTACCAACAAACAAAGTTTAATGTGGATAAATGTAAGGTTATGCACTTGGACCCTAAAAATAAAGGGGAGCATTCATCATTGTAGGTGTAAGTGAAGCATTTTTCTACACCTTTTTTTGTGTGCTGGTAATGTGTAGGTGCACCAAATTTTTTCATTGGACGCAGGGCATTTGATAAATTTTGTGGAGGTCACATTTTCTGAAATATCTCTCTTCACATACACCATGAAGCTACGCTAAGTCTAAGCTGGTGTAGTTTTGAGACTTTTTTGTGGTTTTTGAGACTTAAAAAAAAAAAAAAAAAATTTAAAATCGCAATTGATAAATTAATTACCACTGCACAAGACTAACCTTAACCTCTTAAGGACGCAGGGGTCATGCCGTGACGTCACGAGGGGGCGAGTGTGACATCACGGGGGGCCGCCCTGAACACGGAAGCCTGCACACAGCGTTCGGAACAATAAACTTCCGGACGCTGAGGAGCAGAGCTCCGGAAGCATGGCAGCGGAGTATCCCTTTAATAAAGGTCATTTAACCCATTCCCTAATAAAAGTTTGAATCACCCCCTTTTCCCATAAAAAAAAAACTGTGTAAATAAAAATAAACATGTGGTATTGCCATGTGTGTAAATGTCCGAACTATAAAAATATATCGTTAATTAAACCGCACGGTCAATGGCGTACCCGCAAAAAAATTCCAAAGTCCAAAATAGCTCCTTTTTTATGTCACTTTTTATATCATGAAAAAATGAATAAAAAGCAATCAAAAAGTCCGATCAATACAAAAATGGCACCGATAAAAACTTCAGAACACGGCGCAAAAAATTAGCCCGTACGCGGAAAAATAAAAAAGTTATAGGGGTCAGAAGATGAGAATTTTAACCCCTTAAGGACCCAGCCATTTTACACCTTGGGACCCGGCCATTTTTTGAACATCTGACCACTGTCATTTTAAACATTAATAACTCTGGAATGCTCTTAGTTATCATTCTGATTCCGAGACAGTTTTTTCGTGACATATTCTACTTTAACATAGTGGTAAAATTTTGTGGTAACTTGCATCCTTTCTTGGTGAAAAATCCCAAAATTTGATGAAAAATTTGAAAATTTAGCATTTTTCTAACTTTGAAGCTCTCTGCTTGTAAGGAAAATGGATATTCCAAATCATTTTTTTTTATTCACATATACAATATGTCTACTTTATGTATGCATCATAAAATTGACGTGTTTTTACTTTTGGAAGACACCAGAGGGCTTCAAAGTTCAGCAGCAATTTTCCAATTTTTCACAAAATTTTCAAACTCACAATTTTTCAGGGACCAGTTCAGGTTTGAAGTGGATTTGAAGGGTCTTCATATTAGAAATACCCCACAAAAGACCCCATTATAAAAACTAAGCCCCCCAAAGTATTCAAAATGACATTCAGTCAGCGTTTTAATCCTTTAGGTGTTTCACAGGAATTGCAGCAAAATGAAGGAGAAAATTCACAATCTTCATTTTTTACACTCGCATTTTCTTGTAGACCCAATTTTTGAATTTTACAAGGGGTAAAAGGAGAAAATTTATACTTACGTTTGTAGCCCAATTACTCTCGAGTAAGCACATACCTCATATGTCTATGTAAATTGTTCGGCGGGCGCAGTAGAGGGCTCAGAAGCGAAGGAGCGACAAGGGGATTTTGGAGAGTACGTTTATCAGAAATGGGTTTTGGGGGGCATGTTGCATTTAGGAAGCCCCTATGGTGCCAGAACAGCAAAAAAAAAACACATGGCATACCATTTTGAAAACTAGACCCCTTGAGGAACGTAACAAGGAATTAAGTGAGCCTTAATACCCCACATGTGTTTCACGACTTTTGCATATGTAAAAAAAAAATAATAATAATTTTCACAAAAATGTGTGTTTCCCCCCAAATTTCACATTTTTGCAAGGGTGAATAGCAGAAAATACCCCCCAAAATTTGTAACCTCATCTCTTCTGAGTATGGAGGTACCCCATAAGTTGACCTGAAGTGCACTACGGGCGAACTACAATGCTCAGAAGAGAAGGAGTCATATTTGGCTTTTTGAGAGCAAATTTTGCTCGGGGGGCATGTCGCATTTAGGAAGCCCCTATGGTGCCAGGACAGCAAAATAACCTCCACAGTTTCCAAAATGGGGTCACATGTGGGTTTATTTTTTTTCTTTGCGTTTGTCAAAACCGCTGTAGCAATCAGCCACCCCTGTGCAAATCACCTAAAATGTACATGGTGCACTCTCCCTTCTGGGCCTTGTTGTGCGCCCCCAGAGCACTTTACGCCCACATATGGGGTATCTCCGTAGTCGGGAGAAACTGCATTACAAATTTTGGGGGGCTTTTTTCCCTTTTACGGCTTGTCAAAATGAAAAGTGTAGGGCAACATCAGTATGTTAGTGTAAAAAATTTTTTTTTTTACACTAACATGCTGGTGTAGACCCCAACTTCCCCTTTTCATAAGGGGGTGAAAGGAGAAAAAGCCCCCCAAAATTTGTTAGGCAATTTCTCCCGAGTACGGCAATACCCCATATGTGACCCTAAACTGTTGCCTTGAAATACGACAGGGCTCCGAAGTGAGAGCGCCATGTGCATTTGAGGCCTGAATTAGGGATTTGCATAGGGGTGGTCATAGGGGTATTCTACGCCAGAGATTCCAAAAGAGGGTGCCTCCAGCTGTTGCAAAACTCCCAGCATGCTTGGACAGTCAACGGCTGTCCGGCAATACTGGGAGTTGTTTTGCAACAGCTGGAGGCTCCATTTTGGAAAGAGTGGCGTACCAGACGTTTTTCATTTTTATTGGGGAGGGGGGCTGTTTAGGGGTATGTGTATATGTAGTGTTTTTTACTTTTTATTTTGTGTTAGTGTAGTGTAGTGTTTTTAGGGTACAGTCACACGGGCGGGGGATTACAGCGAGTTTCCCGCTGCGAGTTTGAGCTGCCGCGCAAAATTTGCTGCATCGCAAACTTGCAGCCTGATACTCACTGTAAGCCCCCTGCCCATGTGAATGTACCCTGTACATTCACAGGGGGGGGGACCCCCAGCTGTTGCAAAACTACAACTCCCAGCATGCACGGTCTAACCGAAGAATCGCAGGGGATCGGAGAAGGTGGCAGGCTTGCCACCTCGCTCCTATACTTTAGCATGGTCCTGGCTGTCTGTGACAGCCGGGATCATGCAAAATTACCGGGTGGTCGGGTCCCAGAGACCCGATCAGCCCGGTATCGCCGCAGATCGCAAGGGCGATTTCCCTTGCGATTTGCGGCGATCGCCGACATGGGGGGCCTACATGGCCCCCCTCGGCGTTTGCCCTGGATGCCTGCTGAAGCATTTCGAAGTACGACAAAATCAAACCTATATAAGTAGGGTATCATTTTAACCGTATGGACCTACAGAATAAAGATAAGGTGTCATTTTTACCGAAAAATGCACTGCATAGAAACGGAAGCCCCCAAAAGTTACAAAATGAAATTTTTTCTTCAATTTTGTCACACAATTATTTTTTTTTCCGTTTTTTGGTAAAATGACTATCGTCACTGCAAAGTAGATATGTCCACTGAGTAGATCCTTGATACCTTGTCTTGTTTAAAAACCCACAACACAAAGAACTGTATTCCTCAATGGAATCCATCGACAATCTGTCAAGACATCATCCTCATAGCCACTGGACTACAGTTTGAGAACGACTTCTTTGTTTAATAAGTTAATATATGTGGACATTACATAAATAAGGGCAGATTCATATTTATATATAATACTTTGTTAAACTTTTCTTTGTTATAACTTTAAAACATTTCAATAAAAGCAATTTGAAAGCAAATGTTTGAAAAACAGCCCTAAAGATAAAGACTTAAAAATTTACAAATATGTGTTAAATAATAAGACATAGGTACTTGTGGACAGTAAACTTAAAGGGTACCTCTCATCAAAAAAAACTTTTGATATATTATAGATTAATGTATGCAGAATAACTTTACAATTGCATGTTATTAAAAAATATGCTTCTTTCTATTTAATTTTCCACTTTGAAGAAATGACCACTAGGGGTCTCCCTACCAGTCCTGGCAGCAAGCATTTCAGACTCATGCTGGAGTCCTAAACACTACGAGCTGCCAGTCTGCTTTGTTCACAAAGGAGAACACTCAGAGCTGCCAGCCTGCTTTGTTCACAGCCTGTTTGGCTGTGAACAAAGCAGGCTGGCAGCTCTGAGTGTTTAGGACTCCAGCATGAGTCAGAAATGCTTGCTGACAGGACTGATCGGGAAAAATACAATAGAAAGAAGCATATTTTTCATTAACATGCTATTGGAAAGTTATTCAACATTTATTAATCTAAAATATATCAAAAGTTTATTTGATGAGAGGTACCCTTTAAAGGGGTACTCCGCTGCACAGCGTTTGGAACAAACTTTTCCAAACGCTGGAGCCAGGAGCTCGTGACGTCATGGCCCCGCCCCTGTTGATGTCCCACCCCGCCCCCTCAATGCAATTCTATGGGAGGAGGCGTGACAGCTGTCACGCCCCCTCCCATAGACTTGCAATGAGGGGGCGGGGCACCACGATGGGCGGGGCTATGATGTCACAAGCTCCCCGCATTGGCTCCAGCGTTCGGAAAAGTTTGTTCCAAACGCTGAGCAGCGGAGTACCCCTTTAAATTAGTGCCAAGCCACCACCATAGGAGTCTTGCAATAGCTTTCTTCCATCTCCCCATTCAGAGTACATGCCAAGCTGAGCGTTCACATGTATGGGGGGAACAGAAGAGATAGCTGTTTTTGAATAAAGAAATAAACAACAACAGAAAAGAATCATATACAGCAAAGAGAGTAATGGCTCAATGCAAGTAATGATAACAAAACCATATTTGACATTCAAGCAAATAGAAACAGTAAGCTGAATATAGTATCAAATCGGGTAGAAAAGGGGTGCAATCACCAGAATTGCTAGTACTGCATGATCAGAGAGGAACAAAGCACCTTTCGTTATAAAAGACAGAAACGTGAGAGGGTGGAACCAACCACTACTCATAGTAAACCAGACAGTGGGTAAGAATAGAGAAAACCCAAGATAGGGACTTTAGGCAGAGGACAGAGGGACCACAGAAAACTATACCACTAGAACACAAAGGGCAAAGACACAACAGGGAGAAAAGAGGGAGAACAGTTAGGAGACTACGGGGTTCCCAGAGGCCAGCAAAGTGCAGTATTCTGGAGTAGATTGGAAAGACAGCCAGTCAAACCAGGCAAAAGGTAGACTTTTAACCTATTTAATCTCCAGTATATTAATTTTCCTTTGTTGGAATGGCATTTTAACCCACAGTTGAATGTCAGATATGACGTCTACCTTTTAGCATCCCCCCTCCCACGCTCCTTGTTACCACTGTGTATTTCAGACCCCTGAGAGTACACTACAGAAACAAGGTTCCTTAAGACAGATGAATATAACATGCATTTCCCTTATCCAGCTGCCATAAACATGTGCAGACCTCCCTTTGCTTATACATATTCATGAAGATTTCTGTGAAAGGGTATATATATCAGCACATCTGGTGCAGGGAAAGCATGGAAATCACTGAACATTTATGCTTTTGGCCAGATATTGACCGAAGCGTTTGGTGCCAGAGCGGCATACATGTCACAGTGAAGTAGTGAGAAGATACCTGCTATCTGTATAAAGGTTATATGGTTGGGAGCATACAGTAGATGCAGTGTTACCCTGCAGTCAGGCTTTTGTTATGTTCATAGGACTGTTCTTTTGTGGCTACTTACTTGCGTGAAAGGCCCAACAATCACCTGATGAACAAGCAAATGTGTTCAGCAGCTGATATCATCTTATATGGGAGCATGAAAATCATTTTTAGTCAGCAGCACATCTCCCTGCGTAACCAGGGGATGTACCGTAAATACTTGAGTATAAGCCGACCCGAATATAAGCCGAGGCCCCTAATTTCATCCCAAAATCCCAGGAAAAGTTATTGACTCGAGTATAAGCCTAGGGTGGGAAATACATCATCCCCCCTGTCATCATCCAGACCCCCGTCATTAACACCCTCATCATCATCACCCTGTCATCATCCCCCCTTCATCATCACCGCCTGTCATCATTCCCCCTTCATCATCACCGCCTGTCATCATCCCACACCCCCCCTTCATCATCCCCTTGTCATCATCCCCCCCTTCATCATCCCCCTGTCATCATCCCACCCCCCCCCTTTATCATCCCCTTGTCACCATCCCCACCCCCCTTCATCATCACCTTGTCATCATCTTCTTGTTATCATTCTCTTGTGAACTATCCGCCCTCAGTGGTCTTCAACCTGCGGACCTCCAGAGGTTTCAAAACTGCAACTCCCAGCAAGCCCGGGCAGCCATCGGCATCATCCAGCCCCCTCTTACCCCCTTTAGTTCTGTACTCACCTCCGCTCGGCGCTGGTCCGGTGCTGCAGAACTGTCCGGTGGGGAGGTCGTCTGGTGGGATAGTGGTTCCGGGCTGCCATCTTCACCGGGGGGCCTCTTCTCCGCGCTTCGGGCCTGGAATAGAGGCGTTGCCTTGACGATGACGCAGAGGGACGTTGGTAATGAATGTACCTCTGCGTCGTCGTCAAGGCAACGTGACTATTCCAGGGCCGGGCCCGAAGCGCGGAGAAGAGGCGCCCCCGGTGAAGATGGCAGCCCGGAACCACTATCCCACCAGACGACCTCTCCACCGGACAGTCCTGCAGCACCGAACCAGCGCACCCTAACGTCCTGCCGAGCGGAGGTGAGTACAGAACTAAAGGGGGTGAGAGGGGGGCTGGATGATGTCAAAGGCCGCAGTGGTCTTCAACATGCGGACCTCCAGAGGTTTCAAAACTACAACATCCAGCAAGCCCGGACAGCCGATGGCTGCCAGGGCTTGCTGGGAGTTGTAGTTTTGAAACCTCTGGAGGTCTACAGGTTGAAGACCACTGAGGGCGGAGAGTTCACTCGAGTATAAGCTGAGGGGGGTGTTTTCAGCACGAAAAATCGTGCTGAAAACTCGGCTTATACTCGAGTATATACGGTACTGCTAACAATAATGGAAGGGAACGGGCGTACAAATAATGGAAGTGAACGGGCATAATGGTTTATGCAACTGTTCACTCCTGACCATATAAATTGTCCCTTCAACAAACACCAAAACTTAATTATTTTCTGCAGACACAGAAAAAGCTGTACATTTCTCCAAAAAGTACAGGTTCGCAGCATATCATGCCATATCCATTTAACTTACCAAAAAGAAGTGAACCAGTTTACAGAAGCACAAGAATTATAATTTTTTGCTTATAAAGTGCACCACAGCCTATTATTAGAGAATAATGTAGAGGTTCTTGTGTACTCCTTGCAGTTACCTGTTTTAGCTGAAGTAGCAGGCATGAGATTGTCTCCATGTTGGGCTACAATTCCATGTTAAAGTGATTTTGTAATTCAGCCTACATTTCCCATACATTTCCTTGCTTTGAAAAGAAATAGTGTGGAGTTTTACCACTACACCTGGTCATGTAGTTAAGCTGCAACGGTTGGAGATCACCCAGGTGACCTTATTAGATTAGTTCACAGTATGTGCCGCTTTGATGCATTTTCTTATTGAAAATGCATTTTATATTGAGAAATACTGCCATGAGGAGAAAGTAATTAGACCTATACTCATAAGTAGGGTGTTGAAGATTAGAAGTTTTTAAGCTAGATTTTGACTGCATTTTTCACACATCTTCCATTGCGTGGAGCGTGAAAAATTTTGAGTTTTTACCGTAATTTGCACAGTTGAGGTAAAATATCAATTTGTCAAAATGTTGGGAATTCGGAGCAAAAACAAAGAAACGCAACAAAAAAGCAATGTGTGAAAACAGCATCAGAGGAGGTGTAAAACTATTATATTTCCTGATCCTTTAGAAATATCAGCAGCATACAGATCTGGAAAGGGAGTGGTCTGGGAGTTGTCAGGAGAGGATTTGGCATGTAATGATGTCATCCTGTAGTTCACGTGAAGTCAGCTGACCCGGGACTACTTCTGACACACATTAAACCCTTAAGGACACATTTTGGCCTTGCTCTGCTCACTGAACAGACGGAGCAGAGCGATGACGCGGCCCGTTAATCAAGCGGAGGGGACGTCGCTGCCGGCCGAAGAACGGACTAGGTGAGAAGAGCTCCCCGCCCAGGGGACTACTTATGGGCACGGCGGTGACTAGTTTATAAGTTCATATCCTCACCATCCCTAGGGGCAGGAGCGTCCCCTGGGGATGGTGAGGATAAAGATTTTACCCTACAATGCTTTGCCAAGCATTATATAGGGTAAAATCTGATGATTTGTTCCCTTTAACCTCTTAAGGACGCAGGGCATACCCGGTGGCTAATGTTAGCCGGCACCCTGGGCTAATAGCATACAGCACCGATCATTGTGCTGCGCACTATTAACCCTTTAGACGTGGCGATCAAAGTTAATCACCGCGTCTAAAATGAAAGTGAAAGCTTCCCGGCAACTCTTTCGGGCTGATCGGGACCATCACGATAAAATCGCGATGTCCCGATCAGCTAGGACGCAAGCAGAGGTCCCCTTACCTGCCTCCAGCGCGTCCGATCGGCAAATGATTGCTCCAAGCCTGAGATCCAGGCTTGAGCAATCGACCGGACCACCTATAACACTGATCAATGCAAAGCTATGGCTTTGCAGGGATTAGTGTAAAAGATCAGTGTGTGCAGTGTTATAGCCCTCTATGGGAGCTATAACACTGCAGAAATAAAAGACAAAAAAAAAAAGTTAATAAAGGTCATTTAACCCCTTCCCTAATAAAAGTTTGAATCACCCTCCTTTTCCCATTTAAAAAAAAAATGGTGTAAATAAAAATAAACATATGTGGTATTGCCACATGTGGAAATGACCAAATTATAAAAATATATTGTTAATTAAACCGCACAGTCAATGGCGTACGCACAGAAAAATCCAAAGTCCAAAATAGCGTATTTTTGGTAGCTTTTTATATAATGAAAAAATGAATAAAAAGCGATCAAAAAGTCCGATCAATACAAAAATGGTACCAATAAAAACTTCAGATGACTGCGCCAAAAATTAGCCCTCATACTGGCCCGTATGCGGAAAAATATAAAAGTTATAGGGGTCAGGAAATGACAATTTTTAACGTAAACATTTTTCTGCATCTAGTTATTTTTTTCAGAAGTACGACAAAATCAAACCTATGTAAGAAGGGTATCATTTTAATCATATGGACCTACAGAATAAAGATAAGGTGTAATTTTTACCGAAAAACGGAAGCCTCCGAAATTGCATTTTTTCTTCGATTTTGTCACCTAAAGAATTTTTTTTCAGTTTCGTCGTGGATTTTTTGGTAAAATGACTAATGTCACTGCAAAGTAGAATTGGTGGTGCAAAAAATAAGCCATCATATGGAATTTTAGGTGCAAAATTGAAAGCGTTATGATTTTTACAAGGTGATGAGGAAAAAATTAAAATGCAAAAGCGGAAGTGCTTGTCACGATGCCGGCTGGCAGGAGGTGGATCCTCTGTGCCAGAGAGGGATTGGCATGGACCGTGCTAGTGGATCGGTTCTAAGTCACTACTGGTATTCACCAGAGCCCGCCGCAAAGCGGGATGGTCTTGCTGCGGCGGTAGTGACCAGGTCGTATCCACTAGCAACGGCTCAACCTCTCTGACTGCTGAAGATAGGCGCGGTACAAGGGAGTAGACAGAAGCAAGGTCGGACGTAGCAGAAGGTCGGGGCAGGCAGCAAGGATCGTAGTCAGGGGCAACGGCAGGAGGTCTGGAACACAGGCTAGGAACAAACAAGGGAACGCTTTCACTAGGCACAAGGGCAACAAGATCCGGCGAGGGAGTGCAGGGGAAGTGAGGTATATATAAGGAGTGCACAGGTGAACACACTAATTAGAACCACTGCGCCAATCAGCGGCGCAGTGGCCCTTTAAATCGCAGAGACCCGGCGCGCGCGCGCCCTAGGGAGCGGGGCCGCGCGCGCCGGGACAGGACCGACGGAGAGCGAGTCAGGTACGGGAGCCGGGGTGCGCATCGCGAGCGGGCGCCACCCGCATCGCGAATCGCATCCCGGCTGGAGGCGGTACCGCAGCGCACCCGGTCAGTGGATCTGACCGGGGCGCTGCAGCAACGAGGATGAGGCGAGCGCTCCGGGGAGGAACGGGGACCCGGAGCGCTCGGCGTAACAGTGCTTTTGTGTGTGGCCTCCACGTGCCCGTATGACCTCCCTACAACGCCTGGGCATGCTCCTGATGAGGTGGGGGATGGTCTCCTGAGGGATGTCCTCCCAGACCTGAACTAAAGCATCCGCCAACTCCTGGACAGTCTGTGGTGCAATGTGGTGTTGGTGGATGGAGTGAGACATGATGTCCCAGATGTGCTCAATCGGATTCAGGTCTGGGGATCGGGCGGGCCGGTCCATAGCATCAATGCCTTCCTCTTGCAAGAACTGCTGACACACTCCAGCCACATGAGGTCTAGCATTGTCTTGGATTAGGAGGAACCCAGGGCCAACCGCACCAGCATATGGTCTCACAAGGGGTCTGAGGATCTCATCTCGGTACCTAATGGCAGTCAGGCTACCTCTGGCAAACACATGAAGGGCTGTGCTGCCCCCCAAAGAAATGCCACCCCACACCATTACTGACCCAGCGCCAAACGTTCTCCACTGTGTCTATAGGCTCTGTCACGTCTTTCACATATGCTCAGTGTGAACCTGCTTTCATCTGTGAAGAGCACAGGGCGCCAGTGGCGAATTTGCCAATCTTAGCGTTCTCTGGAAAACTCTAAACATCCTGCACGGTGTTGGGGTGTAAGCACAACCCCTTACCTGGGGATGTTGGGCCCTCATACCACCCTCATGGAGTCTGTTTCTGACCGTTTGAGTAGACACATGCACATTTATGGCCTGCTGGAGCTCATTTTGCAGGGCTCTGGCAGTGCTCCTTCTACTCCTCCTTGCACAAAGGTGGAGGTAGCGGTCCTGCTGCTGCGTAGTTGCCCTCCTAATGCCTCCTCCACATCTCCTGATGTACTGGCCTGTCTCCTGGTAGTGCCTACATGCTCTGGACACTACGCTGACAGACACAGCAAACCTGCTTGCCACAGCTTACATTGATGTGCCATCCTGGATGAGCTGTACTACCTGAGCCACTTGTGTGGGTTGTAGACTCCATCTTATGCTACCACTAGAGTGAAAACACTGCCAGCATTCAAAAGTGAACAAAACATCAACCAGAAAACATAGGAACTGAGAAGTGGTCTGTGGTCACCACCTGCAGCACCACTCCCTTATTGAGGCTGTCTTGCTAATTGTCTACAACTACCACCTATTGTCTGTTCCATTTGCACAACAGCATGTGAAATTGATTGTCAATCAGTGTTCTTCCTGAGTGGACAGTGTGATTTCACAGAAGTGTTATTGATTGGAGTTACATTGTGTTGTTTAAGTGTTCCCTTTAGTTTTTTTGTGTGTATTATTGCACCGCTTTCAAAAAATCTCAAACTTTTTAACCAAATTAGAGCGTTTAAAATCCTTCTATTTTGATGACCTATTACTTTTTCATTTTTCCGTATTTTGGAATATTATGTGACAAAAAAGCAGCAATTTTGGACTTTTTTATTTTTACGTTTATGCCGTTCACCGCACGGGATCAATAACATTATATTTTGATTGTTGACATTTACGCACGCGGCGATACCAAATATGTTTATAAAATTTTTTTTACACTTTCTGGGGTAAAATGGGGAAAAAGGGATGATTTACATCTTTTTTCACACTTTTATAGTCCCCATAGGGGACTATTTATAGCAATCATTTGAGTGCCAATACTGCTCAGTGCAATGCATAGGGCATAGCACTGATCAGTGTTATCAGCGATCTTCTGACCTCGTCTGCTCAATCTCAGACCAGAGCAGAAGACCCCTGGAGATGGATGGAGGCAGGTAAGGGGACATTTGTCCACCATTGTGGATGATCGGAGCACCGCGGGCGATTCGATTATTCATTTTACCAACCGCACTGCCGCAGATGCTGTGATCTGTATTGATCATGGCATCTGAGGGGATAATGGCGCACATCAGCGCTATCGATGATGTCCGCCATTACTGGCTGTTCCCTGGCTTCTGACAGCAGCCGGGACCTGCCGTACATGAAACGAGCACCACTTTGTACAGGACTTAAATGTACGTTTTGGTGCGTTAAGTACCTGGGCACCAGGACGTACATTTACGTCCTGTGTTGTTAAGGGGTTAAGCCAGGGTGTCAGGGTGGTGATCCATTGGCCGTGTTATAGTAATAAAAGGCATAGATGCAGCTGTAATAGAATAAAACCAATGGTGCTGGTGAGTGGTGGTGAGTGTGCAGAAAAAAATGGTGTGCTTCTTTAACCTCTTCAGGACATAGGGCGTATGGATACGCCCTGCATTCCGAGTCCTTAAGGACCGAGGGCGTATCCATACGCCCGTGGGAATTCCGGTCCCCACCGCTAGCCGGTTGGGGACCGGAGCCGGATGCCTGCTGAAATCGTTCAGCAGGCATCCCGGCATATCGCCCAGGGGGGTCATTATGCCCCCCCATGTCGGCGATGGCCGCAGATCGCTGGACAATTCAGTCCAGCGATCTGCGGCGATTCCGGGTCAATCGGGTCTCCAGTGACCCGGAATTACTGGCTGATCGGGGCCGTCTCTGACAGCCCCGAACAGCCAGAGCCTGCAGGGGTGAGGTGGCACTGGTGCCACCTCACGATCGCCCTGATTCGTCGGCCGGATTACCGGCCGACCAATCAGGTCGCCTGCTGCGGGTGTACCTCCCGCAACCCGCTCCGCCCCTCTTCCAGAGGACGTAAACGGGTGCGGGACGTGCACCCCGGGTGCTGGGGACACCGATCCCCGGCGTTAATGTTGGGATCGGGGCCCCAGGAGCACCGGCGACGACGAGGGACTGACCTGCGCGGCGAGGATCGTTGGAGGTGAGTGACAGCCTCCTGCTGTTGCTTAGGGCAGCAGGAGGCAGACCACCACAACTCCCAGCATTCCCTTATGGGCATGCTGGGACTTATGGTTTTGCAACAGCTGGAGGCACATTTTTTCTATGGAAAAGTGTACCTTCAGCTGTTGTATAACTACAACTCCCAGCTTGCACAAACAGCTAAAGTGCATGCTGGGAGTTGTAGTGGTGCATCTGCTGGTTGCATAACTACAACTCCCAGCATGCCCATTGGCTGTCGGTGACTGCTGAGAGTTGTAGTTTTGCAACAGCTGAAGGCTCACTGGTTGTGAAACTCAGTTTTTTTTACCTAACTCAGTGTTTCACGACCGGTGTGCCTCCAGCTGTTGCAAACTCCAACTCCCAGCAGTCACCTTACACCATGCACCGTACATGCTGGGAGTTGTACTTTTGCAACAGCTGGAGGCACACTGGTTTTGAAACACTGAGTAAGGTCACAAACTCAGTGATACATAACCAGTGTGCCTACAGCTGTTGCAAAACTAAAACTCTCAGCATGTACAGTCTGTCAGCGCATGCTGGGAGTTGTAGTTATGCAACAACTGGATGTCCCCCCCCCCCCCAATGTGAACGTACAGGGTACACTCACATGGGCGGAGGTTTACAGCAAGTATCTGGCTGCAAGTTTGAGCTGCCGCAAACTTTCTGCCGCAGCTCAAACTGCCAGCGAGAAACTACTGTGAACCCCCGCCCGTGTGACTGTACCCTAAAAACACTACACTACAATAACAAAAAATAAAATAAAAAGTAAAAAACACTACATATACACATAACCCTACACAGCCCCCCTCCCCAATAAAAATGAAAGCGTCTGGTACGTCACTGTTTCCAAAACGGAGCCTCCAGCTGTTGAAAAACAACAACTCCCAGTATTGTCGGACAGCCGTTGACTGTCCAGGCATGCTGGGAGTTTTGCAACAGCTGGAGGCACCCTGTTTGGGAATCACTGGCGTAGAATTCCCCTATGTCCACCCCTATGTAAGTCCCTAATTTAGGCCTCAAATGCGCATGGCGCTCTCACTTTGGAGCCCTGTCGTATTTCAAGGCAACAGTTAAGGGTCACATATGGGGTATCGCTGTACTCGGGAGAAATTGTGTTACAAATTTTGGGGGGTATTTTCTGCTTTTACCCTTTTTAAAAATGAAAAATTTTTGGGAAAACAAGCATTTTAGGTAAATTTTTTTTTTTTTTTTTTTACATATGCAAAAGTCGTGAAACACCTGTGGGGTATAAAGGTTCGCTTAACCCCTTGTTACATTCCCCGAGGGGTCTAGTTTCCAAAATGGTATGCCATGTGGTTTTTTTTTTGCTGTCCTGGCACCATAGGGGCTTCCTAAATGCGGCATGCCCCCAGAGCAAAATTTGCTTTCAAAAAGCCAAATGTGACTACTCCTCTTCTGAGACCTGTAGTGCGCCAGCAGAGCACTTTTAACCTCGATATGGGGTGTTTTCTGAATCGGGAAAAATTGGGCTTCAAATTTTTAGGGGTATTTTCTGCTATTACCCTTTTTAAAAATGTAAAATTTTTGGGAAAACAAGCATTTTAGGTAAAAAATTTTTTTTTTTTTTTACAATTGCAAAAGTCGTGAAACACCTGTGGGGTATAAAGGCTCACTTTATCCCATGTTACATTCCCTGAGGGGTCTAGTTTCCAAAATTGTATGCCATGTGGGGGGTTTTAGCTGTTCTGGCACCATAAGGGCTTCCTAAATGCAACATGCCCCCCAAAAACCATTTCAGAAAAACGTACTCTCCAAAATCCCCTTGTCGCTCCTTCGCTTCTGAGCCCTCTACTGCGCCCGCCAAACACTTTACATAGACATATGAGGTATGTGCTTACTTAAGAGAAATTGGGCTACAAATATAAATATAAATTTTCTCCTTTTACCACTTGAAAAAATTAAAAAATTGGGTCTAGAAGAAAATGCGAGTGTAAAAAATGAAGATAGTGAATTTTCTCCTTCACTTTGCTGCTATTCATGTGAAACACCTAAAGGGTTAAAATGCTGACTGAATGTCATTTTGAATACTTTGGGGGGGTGTAGTTTTTATAATGGGGTCATTTTGGGGTATTTCTAATATGAAGACCCTTCAAATCCACTTTAAACCTGAACTGGTCCCTGAAAAATATCGAGTTTGAAAATTTTGTGAAAAATCGGAAATGCTGCTGAACTTTGAAGCCCTCTGGTGTCTTCCAAAAGTAAAAACTCATCAATTTTATGATGCAAACATAAAGTAGACATATTGTATATGTGAACCAAAAAAAATTTTATTCGTAATATCCATTTTCCTTACAAGCAGAAAGCTTCAAAGTTAGAAAAATGCAAAATTTTCAAAATTTTCATCAAATTTACGGATTTTTCACCAAGAAAGGATGCAAGTATCGACAAAAATTTACCACTATGTTAAAGTAGAATATGTCACGAAAAAACAATCTCGGAATCAGAACGATAACTAAAAGCATTCCAGAGTTATTAATGTTTAAAGTGACAGTGGTCAGATGTGCAAAAAATGCTCCGATCCTTAAGGCCAAAATGGGCTCCGTCCTGAAGGGGTTAAGAACAGAATTATAAGAATTAATTTGTTAAATTTGGCTCTTAAGGACTGAGCCCTTTTTTGCAATTCTGACCACTTGTCACTATATGCATTAATAACTCTGGGATGCTTTTACCGATTATTTTGATTCCGAGATAGTTTTTTTTCGTTGTTACTTACTGTTCCTTTCTTGGTGAAAAATTTCAAAATGTAATGAAAATTTAGCATTTTTCTAACTTTGAAACTCTCTGCTTGTAAAGAAAATGGACATTCCAAATAAATGATATATTGATTCACAAATACAATATGTCTATATCATGTTGGCATCAGAAAGTTGACATGTTTTTACTTTTTGAAGACATTAGATGGCTTCAAAGTATAGCAGCAATTTTCAAAATTTAAAAATCAGAATTTTTCAGGGCCCAGTTAAGTTTGAAGAGGATTTGAGGTGCCTATCTGTGAGAGATACCCCAATGACCCCATTATAGAAACTACACCCCTCAAAGTATTCAAAATGACATTCAGAAAGTTTGTTAACCCTTTAGGTGTTTCACAAGAATAGCAGCAAATTATTACACTAATATGTTCTTGTGGCTCCATATTTTTTTTCCATTTTTAAAAGTGGTATAAGGGGAAAAGCCCTCAAACTTTCTAGCCCAATTTCTCTTGAGTATGGAAATACCTCATATGTTGACATAAAGTGCTCTGTGGGCTCACAACATGGCTCAAGAGTGAAAGAGCAACTGTGGGATTTTTTAAAACTAATTTTGCTGAAATGGTTTTTGGGGGCCATGTTGCATTTAGGAAGCCCCCATGGTGCCAGAACAGCAAAATAACCCCCACATGGCATACTATTTTGGAAACTACACCCCTCAAGGAAAGTAACAAGGGGTATAGTGAGCCTTAACACCTCACAGGTGTTTGACGACTTTGCATTGAAGTTGGACGTGAAAATGGAAAATTAGATTTTTAACATTAAAATGATGGTGTTACCCCAAATTTTTCTTTTTCACAAGGGGTAATAGGAGAAAATGGACTCCAAAATTTGAAGCCCAATTTCTCCCGATTAAGAAAACGCCCCATATGTGGACGTTAAGTGCTCTGCTGGCGCACTACAATGCTCAGAAGAGAAGGAGCAAAATTTGGATTTTTGAAAGAGAATTTTGCTGAAATGTTTTTTGGGGGCCATGTTGCATTTAGAAAGACCCCAGGGTGCCAGAACAGCAAAAAAAGAAAAAAAAAACAACATGGCATACTATTTTGGAAACTACACCCCTCAAGGAACGTAACAAGGGGTACAGTGAGCCTTAACACCTCACAGATATTTGACGACTTTGCGTTGAAGTTGGAAGTGAAAATGGAAAATTTGATTTTTAGCACTAAAATGATGGTGTTTCCCAAAATTTTTCTTTTTCACAAGGGGTAATAGCAGAAAATTTGAAGCCCAATTTCTCCCGATTAAGAAAACGCCCCATATGTGGACATTAAGTCCTCTGCTGGCGCACTACAGGTCTCAGAACAGAAGCCGCGCCATTGTACTTTTGGAGAGAGAATTTTGCTGAAATTGAAGTCAGGGGCCATGTGCATTTACAAACCTTCCATGATACAGAACAGCAGAAACCCCCCACATGTGACACCATTTTCGAAACTAGACCCCTCCAGGAACATAACAAGGGTTACAGTGAGTACTTATACCTCACAGGTTTTTTGAACAGTGGTCCGAAAAAGGGAAAAATTTGATTTTTAATACTAAAATTATGTTGTTACTCCAAATTTTTCATTTCACATGGTGTTATAGGAGAAAATAAACCCCAAAATTTGAAGCCCAGTTTCTCCCTGTTAAGAAAACGCCTCATATGTGGAAGTGCTCTGCTGGCGCACCACAGGTCTCAGAAATGAAGGAGCACCATTGGACTTTTGGAGAGAGAATTTTGCTTAAATTGAGGTCGGTTGCCATGTGCATTTACAAACCTCCCATAGTGCCAAATCAGCAGAAACCCCCCACAATTTTGGAAACTACACCCCTCACAGAATTTAATAAGGGGTGCAGTGAGCATTTACACCCCACTGGCATTTGACAGATCTTTGGATCAGTGGGCTGCGCAAATGAAAAATAAAATGTTTCATTTTCACGGACCATTGTTCCAAAAATCTGTCAGTCACCTGTGGGGTGTAAATGCTCACTGTACCCCTTATTACATTCTTTGAGGGGTGTAGTTTCCAAAATGGGGTCACATGTGGGGGGTCCACTGTTTTGGCACCACAGGGGCTTTGTAAACACACATGTTCTTCAATTCCAGACACATTCTCTCTCCAAAAGCCCAATGGCGCTCCTTCTCTTCTGAGAATTGTAGTTTGTCCGCAGAGCATTTTACATCCACATATGGGGTATTTCCGTACTCAAAAGAAATTGTTAGAAATTTTGGGGGTCATTTTTTCCTTTTACTTCTTGCGATAATTAAAAGTATGGTGCAACACCAGCATGTTAGTGTTAAAATAACATGCTGGTGTAGACCCCAACTTTACCTTTTCATAAGTGGTAAAAGGAGAAAAAGCCCCCCAAAATTTGTTAGGTAATTTCTCCAGAGTACGGAAATACCCCATATGTGGCCCTAAATTGTTGCCTTGAAATACAACAGGGCTCTGAAGTGAGAGAGCGGCATGCACATTTGAGGCCTAAATTAGGAATTTGCATAGGGGTGGACCTGGATTCAAGAATTAGACTTGCCTCCGATACCTAAATTACCATAGGGCAGTGTTTCCCAAACAGGGTGCCTCCAGCTGTTGCAAAACTCCCAGCATGCCTGGGCAGTCAATGGCTGTGTGGCAACACTGGGAGTTGTTGTTTTGCAACAGCTGGAGGCACACTGGTTGCAAAACACTGAGACTTTGTTACTTAACTCAGTGTTTCCCAACCTGTGTGCCTCCAGCTGTTGCAAAACTACAACTCCCAGCATGCATGGTCTGTCAGTGCATGCTGGGAGTTATAGTTGTGCAACAGCTGGAGGCACACGGGTTGGGAAACACTGAGTTAGGAAACAGACAATGTTTCCCAACCAGTGTGCCTCCAGTTGTTGCAAAACTATAGCTGCCAGCATGCCCAGACAGCCGAAGGGCATGTTGGGAGTTGTAGTTATGCAACAACTGGAGGTGAACAATTTGGAGACCACTGTGTAGTGGAGTTAGGGTTGCCACCCTGCCGGTATTTTACCGGCACAGCCGGTATTTTCATCTACATTCCGGGCTGTGCCGGTAAGTTTGGATGAAAAATACCGGCTATGCAATGGCCGGTATTTTTCATTCACTGACAGGGGCGGACGGAGCAGCATCCCCAGAAGAGCACTTCTTTCATGACCGGCCGTACAATGCCCAGGTCTGACACCACCAGCCTGTGACAGGGAGAGCTCCGTGCGATGACAGGAAGAGATTGTACAGTGCTGGGGAGGGGGCGTGACCTCCTGTCTCCTCTCTCCCCCTCCCCCGCCTTCCCTCTGCCCCGTGCAGTCTTACAACCCTCCATAGGCAGAGCAGGGAGGGGAGAGGCCGTGTATTCTGTCTCCATCTGCTGCGCAGGGCGGGTGAGTGTCTGTGTGTATATATGTGTGTGTGTGTATATATGTGTCTGTATATATGTGTCTGTGTATGTGTCTGTGTGTATATATGTGTCTGTGTGTATATATGTGTCTGTGTGTATATATGTGTCTGTGTGTATATATGTGTCTGTGTATATATGTGTCTGTGTGTATATATGTGTCTGTGTGTGTGTCTGTGTGTATATATGTGTCTGTGTGTATATATGTGTCTGTGTATGTGTCTGTGTGTATATATGTGTCTGTGTTTATATGTGTCTGTGTCTCTATGTGTCTGTGTATATATGTGTGTGTGTGTGTGTGTGTGTGTGTAGGGGGGGGGGGGGTAAACTGCCTAATCTGGGGGACAACTATGCTGCCTAATCTGGGGGACAACTATGCTGCCTAATCTGGGGGACAACTATGCTGCCTGATCTGGGGGACAACTATGCTGCCTAATCTGGGGGACAACTATGCTCCTAATCTGGGGAACAACTATGCTCCTAATCTGGGGGACAACTATGCTCCTAATCTGGGGGACAACTATGCTGCCTAATCTGGGGGACAACTATGCTGCCTAATCTGGGGGACAACTATGCTGCCTAATCTGGGGGACAACTATGCTGCCTAATCTGGGGTACAACTATGCTGCCTAATCTGGGGTACAACTATGCTCCTAATCTGGGGGACAACTGGGGTACAACTATGCTCCTAATCTGGGGGACAACTGGGGTACAACTATGCTCCTAATCTGGGGGACAACTGGGGTACAACTATGCTCCTAATCTGGGGGACAACTGGGGTACAACTATGCTCCTAATCTGGGGGACAACTGGGGTACAACTATGCTCCTAATCTGGGGGACAACTGGGGTACAACTATGCTCCTAATCTGGGGGACAACTGGGGTACAACTATGCTCCTAATCTGGGGGACAACTGGGGTACAACTATGCTCCTAATCTGGGGGACAACTGGGGTACAACTATGCTCCTAATCTGGGGGACAACTGGGGTACAACTATGCTCCTAATCTGGGGTACAACTGGGGTACAACTATGCTCCTAATCTGGGGTACAACTGGGGTACAACTATGCTCCTAATCTGGGGGACAACTGGGGTACAACTATGCTCCTAATCTGGGGGACAACTGGGGTACAACTATGCTCCTAATCTGGGGGACAACTATGCTCCTAATCTGGGGGACAACTATGCTGCCTGATCTGGGGGACAACTATGCTCCTAATCTGGGGGACAATTATGCTGCCTGATCTGGGGGACAACTATGCTGCCTAATCTGGGGGACAACTATGCTGCCTAATCTGGGGAAAAACTACCCGACCCTCCACAATATTTTTAGTTTCTCATGTGGCCCCATGGGATAAATAATTGCCCACCCCATTCCTCCTCAACCCCTGGACATTCCTTAACCTGGAGCCGCCCGGGGAAAGGAGAAAGTGAAGACAAGAGACTGGTGAGACCTCTCTGCAAAATTGTGTATTTAATGCAGTGTTTCCCAACCAGGGTGCCTCCAGCTGTTGCAAAACTATTACTCCCAGCATGCCCAGACAGCCTTTGGCTGTCCGGGCATGCTGGGAGTTGTAGTTTTGCAATAGCTGGAGGCACCCTGGTTGGGAAACACTGATTTAATGTGTGAAACTATCTGCTGCGCTCTGTATCTAATCCTGTCATGTGCGATACTGTCTGCTGCGCTCTGTATCTAATCCTGTCATGTGTGATACTGTGAGCTGAGCCTGTATATCCAAATCTGTCATGTGTGATACTGTCTGCTGAGCCTGTGTATCTATATCTGTCATGTGCGATACTGTCTGCTGAGCCTGTGCATCTAAATCTGTCATGTGTGATACTGTCTGCTGAGCCTGTGTATCTAATCCTGTTATGTGTGATACTGTCTGCTGAGCCTGTGCATCTAAATCTGTCATGTGTGATACTGTCTGATTAGCCTGTTTATCTGACGTTGCGCAGGGGGACGTCACTCGTCATCAGAGAGAGCCAGCGTTGCTGTCGCGCACCACCACTACCGCCGCCGCCGGCATAAATAGGGTTTTGGTAGGTATTCTCTAAATGTAAATTTTTTTGTGCGATATAGGAAAACTCCCCCCGCATATATATTGTATCCATCCCATCCCCCATGCCATTTCTTAAACCCCCCTCCCATCCCCCATGCCATTTCTTAAACACCCCTCCCATCCCCCATGCCATTTCTTAAACCCCTGATCCCTCAGCCCCTGTGCAATCTGGCCCCTCCCCTTTTGTAGCTCCATCCCCACATAGCCACACCCATGACCGGTATTTTTCTGAGGGAAAGGTGGCAACCCTAAGTGGAGTCCAAACTGTAGCCCTACAGATGTTGCAAAACTATAACTCCAAGCATGCCCAGACTGCCCAGGCATGCTGGGGTTGTAGTGAAGGGCCACATGTTGCCAAACTACAATGCCCTGCATGCCTGTGCAGTCTGGGCATGCTTGGAGTTTTAGTTTTGCAACATCTGAAGCGCTACAGTTTGGACACGACTGTATAGTGGTGTCCAAACGGTGCTCTTCCAGATGTTGAAAAACTACAACTCCCAGCATGCTGAGACTGTCCATGCATGCTGGGAGTTGTAGTTCTGCAACATCTGTAGAGCTACAGCTTGTGCACCACTGTGTAGTGGTCTCCAAACTCTGGCCCTCCAGATGTTGCAAAACTACAACTCCCAGCATGCCCAGACAGCCTTTGACTGATCTTCACTGCTGCCTCCACCGCCGCCTCCTCACTGCCGCTGATCCCGTCGCTGCCTGCGCCGATCCCGCCGCGATCGCCCCGTGGACTCCCCCCCCCACTCTGCCCGACATCCAGGAGCGGGCATTTCAACAGTAACCCCCCGCCCCCAACTGCCATTGGGCGGTTAGTCCTAACCGACCAATGGCAGGGCATAGGAGGAGGTGGCATCACTGCCACCTCGCTCTTATCCTTCAGGATGATCGGGGATGTCCCATACTCCCTCAGGCCTTAAGGACTTTAAAACGGGGGCATGTGGATATGCCTGCCATCCTTAAGGGGTTAAGCTAGCCACTCATGGCCAGATGTCACCAACACTGACTGTCAATGCAACATTGGCCTGTTATTTCAGATCTGACTGTGCCACCATGAAGTTCAACTGTTGCATTGATGCACTGAGCACATACAGTGGGAACCATACTTTATAACTCTAAGGGTATGTTCACACTACGGAATTCTCGCAGAATTCCGCGGTGTGAACATAACATTAGTGTGAATGGGTCTCCGCGAGACCCGTTCACACTGCGGAATTTCCTGAAATTGTTCCGCGCAAAGAAAGAACATGTTCATTCTTTGCGCGGATTCCGCGAGCACTGCATAGCTGTCAATGGTGACTGCTCAGTGCCCCGCGGCCCTAGCGCCGAAGTACCTTCGGCGGCAGCCGCCAGGGGGAATCTCCGCTCGCGGAATTCAGCGAGCGGAGATTCCGTAGTGTGAACGAGGCTTAAGGGTGCATTCACACTGAGTAATTCAAGATTAATTTACTCGAGTAATTCCTCTTGAATCTCCGCTCCAAATTAAGCAACATCTCCTCTTCCCGTTGACTGCAATGTGTTTTACGCTTTCCTGTTCACACTGCGGAAATTCCGCTTGAGGAATTTCCGATGTGGAATTCCTTTCCGCTTGAAGAAAGAACATGTTCATTCTTCAAGCGTAATCCGCAAGCAGAATCCAATAGAAGTCAACGGTAAAGAAAAATTCCGCCCAACATCGTTTTCGCGTGGAAATTGCACGGAATTCGTGCAAAAAAAAAAAAAGGGAAAATCTAATTGGTGGTTGTAGGCCAGCATAAAAAACAAAAAAATTGTTTCCTCCTCTATTCCTCGCGGAAAATCTGCACGAATTCTGCGCAAATTCCACGTGAAAAAAAAAAAGATTTCCGCTCAAATTCCTCAGTGTGAACGTACCCTTTGAGGTATGGTTTTTAAGACTGGTCAGAAAATTTAGTGGTGGTGGTTCTGGTGACCACAACAAGATTTCCCCCGAGGTCTATCGCTTTGCATTCTGCCAGATCTGAGGTTTTCATTTGATTTAAATTTCTTGCACATTTACTGGGAGGCAAGAATAACATCTCCACGTGTTAATGTGAAAAATCATTCTATATCCACAGCAATAACCTAAAAAACCTACAAACAAACTAGGACACTGCATGACTGTAACGTGATACAATCTCAGACCATGTTTCACTGGCACATGTCTGAGCCATAAACAAAAACAGAATAAACTTTGTAATGTCCCAGTACAGATTATAGTCCTGTACTACACTTAGGCCCTGTCAGGTTGAATCCCTTAGTGTACTGGGGTCTCTCCAGCAGTATCTCCCCCATAATGAAGTTAGTGTTACTATGTCTAGCCAGTACAAGGTTATGTATTATGTGTATATAAAGTATAAAGGACCTTTGGAGGACCAATGTAAATGTCTAAAGGACCTTTGGAGTCATCACATGTTTCCCAGAGAGCACCAGTTAAACACATGACCTGCAGCTTGACCTATGGGCATCTTGCTCAGCCCCCCTTTATAAGAGGGGGAGCCATTACACCCTCTCTCTTACACCATCACTCCTCCTGAGGAACAGCAAAGACAGACATCACAGATCCTGTGTCCAGTACACCTGGAGGCCATAAAGCCTGCACACCAGCCACATTGTCAGTAAGTCAACTCATCTATGTCTGCTGTCTCTACCAAAGTCAAGTCACTAGTCAAGTCAATTATAGTCAGAGTGACTGTACTGAAGTCTGACCCAAAAGTACTACAAGTCGCAGCAAGTTGCAAGGCCCTATCCATGTTACTGGTCGACTCTCTGGGATTTTGGCCTAGCTGTTCAGACTTTAACAACTGTCTAACCTCAGTAAAGCTTCCGTTAACCCTTACCTGGTCTTGGACTATTATTGCCCTGCCTAACCTTGGGATAGCGGTGCTACTGTTCGGGTGGTTACCGGAAAAACCACTCTGGCATCACGAACATTAGGGGTTAATAACACCTTGCCCCTGGGCTATACAATCTGCCCCATCCACCTACACACCCCGTGGTTACACCACAACTTTGGCGTCACGCACAGGATATGGGTGTGTGCCTTAACCACAAAGCCACCAGTTAACAGGAAACGGGTGTGTGCCTTAAACATAAAGCCGCAAGTCCTCCCCCCTAGTCTGAGTCTGAACTGTGTTCAAAGTAAATTGCATGCAGTTGCGAAAAAGTTTGTGCCCGGGACTGTCTTTATTGCCAAGATTATTATCGGGTGCTGATAAAGTAGTGGGGGAGGTGAAAAAAAAGACTGTTAGTTGCTGTTATAAAGTGTGTAAAGTCCGTACCTCAAAGGGTTAAACAGAGTCTGGCGTTTCCCGCGTGCGGGAGCGGTCGTAGCTCCACCCTGTCAGTCCCCAGCGGTGACGCCTCTTCAGTGTGCGAGGAGGAACTAAAGATCCGCATCCTGTTGCAGGGGGACTGGAAGTCAGATCTGCGCTAATGACGTCCTTCTGGCCGGCAGCCATTTTACCGAAGCCTGTTGCAGAAGGGACCAAAACAGGAAGTCTCATGTGCGAAGCCGTGTTGGAGATCCCGGTGGCTGCATCTGGCTCCACAAATTCCGACCGGATACCCACTGCAGCAAAGATTCTGCAGACGCCAACAATTGCAAGTAAGTCTCCGGTTTCGGTGGTGAGTCACATTAACCCCTTAGTGCCCAGCAGTGTTCCGGGTACTTGCCATCATGTGGGGGAGTGCCACCCTGGGTATCTAAGCCTAGTCAGACTAAGCCGCTGCAGCATATTGCCAAGCATTTTAAAGGGCCAGCGCACCCGAATCATCTTAAAGAAACAGCGCACTCAATTCCTCTTAAAGAGACAGTGCACTCAATTCCTCTTAGAGAGATGGCGCACTCAATTCCTCTTAAAGGAGTGGCACAATCAAATAATCTTAATGGGTCTGCTACAAAAGTGCTCATGCCTAGTCTGGTTGCCCCAGAGGTTTGGCCTGATCAGAGGGCACAAACGGAAGTGCCTCGGCCTGCTCCAGCTGTTGCGGAGGTTTGGCCGGCCCGCCAGGCACCAACTGCTCGTCCCCCAGCAGCCAGGAGGATCTTGCCAGCCCTGCCTACAGTCAAAGTCAAACCTCCTGATGTTCCAGTGTCTGCACTGATATTCATGGGGAAAGCTGTCCTCCCTACCTACAACGGAGACCCCTTCACCCTGAGGGATTTCAAAGATAAGATCCAGAGTTTGTTTGTCTTTTACTCTCTCCCTCCAAATCAACAGGTGCAGCTGCTCACAGGACAACTACAGGGACCAGCACTTGAAGAAGTCCGCACTTGGCCCGCCTCTGAGAAGGCGACTGTAGAGCAGATCTTTGAAGTGCTGTACCAGGTATTTGAGTCACATTCTCCATCAGAGGTACGTGGAAACCATGTGAGACTCTAAGAGCTTATGCCATAGCCCTACATAATGCCCTAGAGACTGTTCAAAAAAACAGATGGTATCACACCCGAGCAGAGCAACAAGGTGTTAATGGACAGGTTTATTGATGGGGCTCATAATAAGTGGGACAAAACCCAGTTGAGAATGCTAGCAGTTCAGAACCCCAGTCTGTCCTTCCCCGCTTTTAAAAGACTGGCTATTCAAGTAATTGAGTCCGGGACTGAGTCTAAAGATGTTTGTACTCCCCTTGCACCTGCTCAGGAGCCCTCAGAGGCGACAGTCAAGCCTATACTGCCCCATTCAAATGTGCCAAACGCAGTCCAAGCAACCATGTCAGTCACTACGGATTCAGACTTACAAAGTATTAAACAAGACCTTGCACAATTAACTAAGGTTATCAGGGAGCTCGCCACCCGGCCTGCTCCCCTCTGCCCTGAGCAATCCTTCTGGGAGTAATAGAGCCTACTGTACTCACTGTAACAACACTGGACAATGCACTGTCGGGGTTTAAACGGAATTTCCCCTGGGGTCAAATACCAGTCCCCAGGAAAACAGCCAGCAGTCCCAACTACAAAACGCCCTAAGTCAGGACTATCCCTTTATGTCGCTTCCTGCCCCTATGTAAAAGTCATTGATGAAGGTGTACAAATGGAGGCGATAGATGATAGATACAGGGTCACAAGTAACCAAAGATGTACTGGAACGCTAATTTGTTGTGTGAACCTGACGATGTGGATTTCAGGGTAGTGGCAGGTAATGGGAAACCATTACCCAGACATGGATATTGGGAGCCCACCATCCAGTTGGGAAACATGTACTTAGGGGACAGGGACTGATTGTAACTGATGTGTCTGATAAGGCATCTGCAGAATTCATATTGGGGATGAATATCATGAAACACTGTTTCACTGACATTGTAGATTCCTTGCATGCCTCTCTCCCCTACCTGTCCCTCTCAGGCCAGCGGGCTGCGCAGCACCACTTAAAGGTTCTTCAAGCGGAGCAGAAGTTTGCCAACCGGCAAGGTGAAGTTTGCAAAGTGCGGATTTAAGACATCAGGTCGGTAACCTTGCAACCCAACACAGAGACAGTCCTTTGGTGCCGTGCACGTCCTGGAGTGAGAAACCAGAACTTCCAAGCCCTACTAGAGCCTATACAGTTAGAAGATCATCCTCTAGTTCGAGCGGCAAGAAGTCTGGTCACCTTTACCAACAGGAGAGTTCCAGTCTGACTAGTCAATTTGTCCAGTGTGGCTACAGTCTTACCGAAATACACTCCAGTAGCCCAGTTGTATCTTCTAGAGTCAAGTGACATCTTATCGAGCACGAGGTAGCGCGACAACGGACAGCTCAAGTGACCCCGGGTCCTCACGAGAGTCCCCCTGAGCCCTGGTGGGCACAACTTCAAGTGGGAGATGAAACCACTCCGAGGGATCAAGTCAATGGGGTCATTAATGTCACCAAGAAGTTCCAAGAAGCTTTCAGTAAACATTCTACAGAATTTGGACGTACGTCTATAATCCAACACTGGATTCTGACAGACGACAGCCCCCCTATCAAAGAAAGACCGCACGGTCGCGCCAGACATGTACCAAGAAGATGCTGTCAAGAAGATGCTAGTCGACATGAAGGACGCGGATGTCATCCAAGAAAGTCAGAGTCCCTGGGCAGCACCCCTTGTCTTAGTCAAAAAGAAGGATGGGACCATCTGTTTCTGTGTGGACTACAGGAAGCTGAAAGATGTCACCCAAGAATCGAAGAGTCACTCACTACCCTTGGATCAGCCGCTTACTTCTCAACCTTGGACTTAACCAGTGAGTATTGGCAAGTGCCTATGGCTGTGGAAGACCGAGATAAGACAGCCTTCATGACATCCATGGGGTTGTTTGAGTTCAAGAGTATGCCGTTCGGGCTGTGCAATGACCCTGCTACTTCCCAGCGGCTGATGGAGCGACGCTTTGGCAATTTAAATTTCCAGAGTGTCCTATTGTACCTTGATGATGTCATCGTGTACCCCAAGTCCTACCAGGAGCACCTTGGTCATCTGGCGGACAACTTTCAAGTTCTCATCAAACATGGATTGAAGATCAAGCCGTCCAAGTGCCATTTGCTTAAACCTCAGGTACATTACCTAGGTCATATGGTTAGTGCCAAGGGAGTCCAGCACAATCCCGAGAAGGTGGAGGCTGTCAAGAAATGGCCTACCCCGCTTCATCCCTCACTTCGCCCAGGTTGCAGAACCCCTTACAGCTCTCTTAAGGGGCATAGCGAAGGAGAACTACAGTGGGAAGCTACCCGTGGAATGGACCAAAGAGCAAGAGACTGCGTTCCAAGCTTTGAAACACTTGTTGACCGAACCATCCATTCTGGCGTATACAGATTACAGTCAGCCGTTCCGGTTATATAGCAATGCCAGCTTTGAAGGTCTGGGAGCTGTCTTGTCCCAAGTTCAAGAGGGGCAAGAGCCGGTGATAGCCTTTGCCAGTCGTAATCTGCGAGGAGCAGAGAAGAACGATGCCAATTACAGCTCCTTCAAGCTGGAATTCCTCGCCCTCGTTCATGATCAGTGGGGACACTTTGGAGTCCACAATACCGAAGCTACTCTCAGGCAAAGATTCTACTGGATTGGGATGCGGAGCAACATTGAGAAATGGTGCAGTGAGTGGGCTGTCTGCAACGTCACCAAGAATGGGTGCAAGGAAGCAGAGCACCTCTCCATTCCATCCATAGTGAAAGGCCTAACCAGTTGGTCGCGCTAGACCATGTCAAGTTGTCTCCTGCCCGATCCGGGTACTCTTATGCTCTCACCATGGTGGATCACTACTCCAAGTGGGTTGTCGTAGTCCCAGTTAAAGACCTCACAGCCAAAACCATGGCCCAGATGTTCTACTCCCATTGGGTACAAATCCTGGGGTGTCCGGAGTCTGTCCTAATGGACCAAGGAATGGCCTATAAGGCCCAATTCTCCCAGGAGCTGTGTTAATTCCATGTCGCAAGAAACTCCAGATGACCGCTCATCACCCTCAAGGCAACGGGCTCTTTGAACGCATTAATCAAGTCTTCATCCCCATGATGTGAGCAGCGTCTGTGTCCAAACACGAAGAGGGGCCCCAGTTGTTGCCCGAGTTATTAGAAATCTATAATAACACCACTGTTCTACTGGATACACTCCATTCTACCTAATAATGGGTCGACACGGCCAGCTGCCAAAGGACCGGAAGTTTGGACTTCAAGCTCCTTTTAACACCTCTCCACAAGCTTCTATGGAGTGGGTCTATGACCACCAAAGAAGGATCCAGGAAGCAAAAGAGATTGTCCACAAAAAGATGAATGAGGCTCAACAGAGGCAACAGCAAGGTCTGGCTGAGGAAGTTCCCGTGGACCCACAAACTGGACTCCATCTGGGAAACGAAGCCTTATATGGTGAAGGCCGTACCCTACCCTGACTCAGATGTGTATGCAATCCAGAAGTCGTCCATTGCAACAGAATCAAGCTATGTCACAAAGAAGACCTGCCTGTGCTCCCCGTACCTTCACCACCAACAATCAGACCTGCAAGGGAGTACGTGGCCAGAGAAGGAATTCACCCATCCATGGATGTCCCCATGTTCTCTCCCAGCCAACCTGCAATCTTTGGTATCATGCCAACTCATGGGCCGGTGCAACCAAATGTTATATGTTCTTGTGTTCGTGCGCAGGATACTTTCCTGGCCAGCAGGAATACTCAATAAAGCATGTGATAAAGTATAAGGTAACAGAATGTCAAATGTTATCTACTCAAAATGTCTAGCAGAAGAAAATGTCTAGCATAAGAATTGTTTAGCATAGACATAATAAATGCCAAGGGACCCCAGTAACCAAGGCATTGGGCCTCAGGCAACCCAATCCGCCAATGTCACGTATAAAGGGTAAAAATGCATAGTAAAAATCTTATAGTATGCATAATCCTTAAGTAAAGTTAGCAGTACTAGTCATAGTCCTTATTAATCCTGTTCTCAGTTGAGCAACAAAAAGTAGAGCATGTATGGACATAATGGACAATTATATAGAGACTTTTGTGTTGTCAGTTTCTTAAAAACCAAACAGCCTGGAAATGGACGTTAATTGCAATGCCCCAGGACTGCATCCATCCCCAAGGCCGCTCCGTCCCTCAATCCTGACAGAACCCTTCGTTGAGGGCGACTTAAGTTAAGAAGGAGGGTTTATAATGACCAGTACGGAATATAGTCCTGTACTACACTTAGGCCCTGTCTCCCCCATAATGAAGTTACTATGTCTAGCCAGTACAGTGGTCCCTCAACATACAATGGTAATTCGTTCCAAACAAGCCGTCGTTTGTCGAATCCATCGTATGTTGAGGGATTCGTGCAATGTAAAGTTAGGAAGCTGTACTCACCCGTGCCCGCTACTCCGGACCGCGTCCTGCCGCTCGCGATGGTGTCCCCGCCGCTCCCAATGGTGACCCCGGGCCTCCACTGGGCTCTCCTGGTCTTCTCCGGTCCTCCGCTGGGCTCTCCTGGTCTTCTCCGGTCCTCCGCTGTCTTCCGCAAGGCCTTACTGGGCCTGCGTAGCGACGTCATTACGCCGCTGCGTACGCCGTTCCTATAGGATGACGGGACAGCGTGCGCAACAGCGTATTGGCGTCACCGGAGAGGGCCAAGAAGACACCGGAGGACCATCATATGTCGGGGCCATCGTATGTCGGGGGTCACTGTACAAGGTCATGTATTATGTGTATATAAAGTATAAAGGTCCTTTGGAGGACCAAAGTAAATGTCTAAAGGACCTTTGGAGTTATCACATGTTGTGGTATCACATGTTACCCAGAGAGCACCAGTTAAACACATGACCTGCATCTTGACCTATGAGCTTCTTGCTCAGTCCCCCTTTATAAGAGGGGGAGCCATTACAATCTCTCTCTTATACCATAATTCCTGCTGAGGAACAGCAAAGACAGATATCACAGATCCTGTGTCCAGTACACCTGGAGGCTATAAAGCCTGCACACCAGCCACATTTTCAGTAAGGCTGGGTTCACACTACGTTTTCTCCCATACGGGAGCGCATACGGCAGGGGGGAGCTAAAAGCTTGCGCTCCCGTATGTCACCGTATGCGCTTCCGTATGTCATTCATTTCAATGAGCCGACCGGAGTGAAACGTTCGGTCCGGTCGGCTCATTTTTGCGCCGTATGCGCTTTTACAACCGGACCTAAAACCGTGGTTGACCACAGTTTTAGGTCCGGTTGTAAAAGCACATACGGCGCAAAAATGAGCCGACCGGACCGAACGTTTCTATCCGGTCGGCTCATTGAAATGAATGACATACGGGAGCGCATACGGTGACATACGGGAGCGCGAGCTTTTAGCTCCCCCCTGCCGTATGCGCTCCCGTATGGGAGAAAACGTAGTGTGAACCCAGCCTTAGTCAACTCATCTATGTCTGCTGTCTCTACCAAAGTCAAGTCACTAGTTCGGTCAATTACTGCAAGTCCCAGTAAGCTGCAAGGCCTTTTCCATGTTACTGGTCGGCTCTCTGAGATTCTGGCCTAGCTGTACAGACTTTAACAACTGTCTAACCTAAGTAAAGCTACCGTTAACCCTTACCTGATCTTAGACTATTATTGCCCTGCCTAACCTTGGGATAGTGGTGCTACCGTTCGGGTGGATACCGGAAAAAACACTCTGGCGTCATAAATATTAGGGGTTAATAACACCTTGCCCCTGGGCTATCCCATCTGCCCCATCCACCTACACCCTTCACACCCTGTGGTCACACCACAACTTTGGCATCATAACAGTAAGGTTATAATAAAGGTTATAATAAAGGGGATGGTTTGACTGAGGAGGTCCACATTTCTGCCTTTTTCACTGGTAGAGAAAGAATCAGAAATGTTTAAATCCAACAAAACTAATCTTTCCCCCAATGGCAGATGTTGGGGGAAAATCACGTTGCTCCTATACATATTACATTTCTGGCTAATCCTCCTAAAATCAGTGGGCTCAGTCATCAATAATCTTATCTATATGGATAACTTACCAGACTGAATAATCATTATAGGCCTCCCTTATGTTGTGTGACATAATGGCTGTGTAAAAAAATGGTCTGGGAGAGAGTGGGAAGGGGGGCTCGGATTATGAAGGAAGTTATTCTTAAAGGAGTAGTCCAGTTTAGGAAAATGTATCCCCTATAGATACACGAGTACAGCGCTTTGGCTCGCCAATAGAGATACATGGAGGACGCTTGCCGACCCCAGCTCCATGTATGAGGAGAGCCGAAGCACTGTTTAGGATACCACTGGGGGTTCCAGCGGTCGGAGCCCCTACGATCAGACACTTAGCCCCTATTCTTTGGATAGAGGATACATTTTTCTAAACCAGAGTACCCCTCTAAATAAATGGTAGAGCAAAGAGCTATAGGTTGGGCCGTAGGCAAAAATGAGGGAGGAGATCTGGGAAGGTGCAGCACTGTGGAGAGTTTTTTAGGTGAGTGGTAAGTTAATTTTGTATTTAAAAGTAAATGGGTGACCAGTACACAGACCAGCTGTAATGATCGCACCTGGCCAAGCTTGCATGCTGCGCTCTGGTCACTGAGGAGTTACAGGCCTCGACCAATCAGCAGCTGAGGAGGGGTATTTGATTCATCCTCAGACTTCTGGCTCTTGATTTCAGTTTTGTTCTGATTTCAGTTCAGATTTCAGTCCTATTTGGTTTCAGTTTAGACTTGTTACTTTGTTTTAGTCATGGCTTTGTAGTTCTGACCTAATGGTTTAGCTTTTAGCCTAGTCCTGTTTGTCCTGTAATCTGTCAGTTTAACCCTATTTAGTTTGTATCCTGAACTGTATAGTATCTTGATTTGTATTCAGACCTCTTTGCCCCTATACCTGGTGTTGTTTTACTATGTAATTCTTGTGTTTCAGAACCTGTGTATCTTGATCTGTATAGAATCCTGACTTGTACTTGACTGTGTATTCTGATTTGTTTGTATTTTGTGCTCCGTCACAGTATGATTTCTGATCCATTGCTTTTTGTTTTTTCCCTATACCTGGTGTTGTTTTACTGTGTTTACTCTTGTGTGTATCAGTTTCAGTATATCCTTCAATCTCGATAAACCTGCTGCTATTTCCCCGGTAACCTGTTTGGTCATTACTCTCATACCTGCATTATCTCCTTAACGACGAAGGACGTATATTTACGTCCTCCGCCGGCTCCCACGATATGCTGTGGGGTCACGCGGTGACCCTGCGTCATATAGGGTCGGTCCCGGCGGCCATCAACGGCCGGGACCCGTGGCTAATACAGAACATCACCGATCGCGGTGATGCCCTGTATTAACCCTTCAGACGCGGCGATCAAAGCTGACCTCTGCGTCTGAAGCGAAAGTGAAACTATCCCGGCTGCTCAGTCGGGCTGTTCGGGACCGCCGGGGTGAAATCGCGGCACCCCGAACAGCTTACAGGACACCGGGAGGGACCATACCTGCCTCCTCGGTGTCCAATTGGCGAATGACTGGAGCAGTCAAGCGCCGATAACACTGATCACAGGCGTGTTAATACATGCCAGGGATCTGTGTAAAAGATCAGTGTGTGCAGTGTTATAGGCCCCTATGGGAGCTAAAACATTGCATAAAAAAGATTTAAAAAAGTGTTAATAAAGATCATTTAACCCCTTCCCTAATAAAAGTTTGAATCACCCCCTTTTCCCATTAAAAAAATGAAACAGTGAAAATAAAAATAAACATATGTGGTATCGCCGCATGCGTAAATGTCCGAACTATAAAAATATATTGTTAATTAAACCGAACGGTCAATGGCGTACACGTAAAAAAAATTCCAAAGTCCATAAAAGCGTATTTTTGGTCACTTTTTATACCATTAAAAAATTAATTAAAAGTGATCAAAAAGTCAGATCAAAACAAAAATGATACCGATAAAAACTTCAGATCACGGCACAAAAGATGAGCCCTCATACCGCCCTGTACGTGGAAAAATAAAAAAGTTATAGGTGTCAGAAAAGGACATTTTTAAATGTATACATTTCCTGCATGTAGTTATGATTTTTTCCAGAAGTACGACAAAATTAAACCTATATAAGTAGGGTATCATACAGAATAATGATAATGTGTCATTTTTACCGAAATATGCACTGCGTAGAAACGGAAGCCCCCAAAATTACAAAATGGCGTTTTTTCTTCGATTTTGTCGCACAATTATTTTTTTTTCCATTTCGCCGTGGATTTTTGGGTAAAATGACTGATGTCCCCGCAAAGTAGAATTGGTGATGCAAAAAATAAGACATATTATGGATTTTTAGGTGGAAAATTTAAAGGGTTATGATTTTTAAAATGTAAGGAGGAAAAAACAAAAATGCAAAAACTGAAAAACCCTGCGTCCTTAAAGGGGTACTCCACCCCTAGACATCCTTAAAGGGTTACTCCGCCCCAATTTACCCCCCCCCCCCCTTTTTTTTTTACAGTTTTCAAATAAAATAATGTGAATAAACATAAATTTGTTCGCTATTAAAATATGAGGTAAGTGAAACCGCGCGGTGTATGGCATAAACATAGCGATGAGAACGTCCCAAAAAATTGTTCTGATAGAAAGTAAAGGTTACAGTGCAAAAATAAACCCTCATACAGCCACCTATATGGAAAAATAAAAGTGTTATGGGTCAGAAGAGGAAAATTTTAACCCCTTGGGGATGGAGCCCATTATAACTCTAAGGACGGGAGCATTTTTTTGCAAATCTGACCACTATCACTTTCTGTATTAACTCTGGGATGCTTTTACTTATAAATTTGATTCCGAGATTGTTTTTTCATTACATATTCTACTTTATGTTAGTGGTAAATTTACCATACACCATATACCATATACTTCTTTGTGAAAAATTCCAAAATTTCAGGAAAAGGGACTTGTCAAATAAATTACATATTGATTCACATATGCAATATGTCTACTTTATAATTGCATCATAAAGTTGACATGTTTTAACTTTTTGAAGACATCAGAGGGTTCACAGTATAGCAGCAATTTTCCAATTTTTCCTTAAAATTTCTAAATCAGAATTTTTCAGGGACCAGTTAAGTTTAGAAGTGAATTTTAGGGTCTTTATGTTGGAAATCCCCTATAATGGACCCCATTATGAAAACTGCACCCCTTAAAGTATTCAAAATGACATTCAAAAGTTTGTTACCCCTTTAGTTGTTTCACTGGAATAGCAGCAAAATGGAGGAGAAAAATTAAAATCTAAATTTTTTACACTAAAATGTTATTGTAGCACCATTTTTTCATTTTTACAAGGGGTAAAAGGTAAAAAGGCCCCGAAAACTTGTAATTAATTTTCTCTCGAGTAAGGAAATACCCCATATGTGGATGTAAAGTGTTCTGTGGGTGCACTAGAGGGCTCAGAAGGGAAGGAGCGACATTGGGCTTTTGGAGAGTGAATTTTGCTGAAATGGTTTTTGGGGGGCATATCCCATTTAGGAAGCCCCCATGATGCCATGATGCCAGAACAGTAAAAAAAAACAAAAAAACACTTGGCATACAATTCTGGAAACTACACCCCTCAAGGAACGTAACAAGGGGTACAGTGAGCCTTAACACCCCACAGGTGATTGATGAACTTTCGTTAAAGTGGGACGTGAAAATGAAAAATTTTATTTTTAACACTAAAATGCTGGTGTTACCCCAAACTTTTCATTTTCACAAGGAGTAATAGGAGAAAATGCCCCACAAAATTTGTAACCCATTTCTCTCGAGTAAGGAAATACCTCATATGTGGATGTAAAGTGGTCTGTGGGTGCACTAGAGGGCTCAGAAGGGAAGGAGCAACATTGGGCTTTTGGAGAGCGAATTTTGCTGAAATGGTTTTTGGGGGGCATGTCGCATTTAGGAAGCCCCCATGATGCCAGAACAGTAAAAAAAAAAAACACATGGCATACTATTTTGGAAACTACACCCCTTAAGGAACGTAACAAGGGGTGCAGTGAGCCTTAGCACCCCACAGGTAATTGACGAACTTTCGTAAAATTGGGACGAAAAAATAAAATAAAATAAAATTTCAATAAAATGCTGGTGTTACCCCAGGGGTAACAGGAGAAAAAGCCCCCAAAATTTTTTAAACCCATTTCTTCTGAGTATGGAAATACCCCATATGTGGATGTAAAGTGCTCTGTGGGTGCACTACAGGGCTCAGAAGAGAAGGAGCGCCATTGGGATTTTGGAGAGAGAATTTAGTTGGAATGGAAGTCGGGGGCCATGTGCGTTTACAAAGCCCCCGTGGTGCCAGAACAGTGGACCCTCCCCACATGTGACCCCATTTTGGAAACTACACCCCTCACAGAATTTAATAAGGGATGCAGTGAGCATTTACACCCCACTGGCATTTGACAGATCTTTGGAACAGTGGGCTGTGCAAAAGAAAAATTACATTTTTCATTTTTACGGCCGACTGTTTAAAAAATCTGTCAGACATCTGTGGGGCGTAAATGCTCACTGTACCCCTTATTACAATTCCAGCCTAATTCTCTCTCAAAAAGCCCAATGGCTTTTCCTTCTCTTCGGAGCATTCTAGTTCGCCCGCAGAGCACTTTACATCCACATATGGGGTATGTTCTTACTCAGAAAAAAATGGTGTTACAAAAATTACCCCTTGTTAAAATGAAAAATTTAGGGTAACATTTCAAGGGAAAAAAAACTAATTTTAAATGTTCATGTCCAACTTTAACGAAAATTTGTCAAAGACCTGTGGGGTGTTAAGGCTCACTATACCCCTTGTTACGTTCCGTGAGGGGTGTAGTTTCCAAAATGGGGTCACATGTGGGTGTTTTTTTTTTACGTTCATGTCAGAACCGCTGTATTGATCAGCCACCCCTGTGTAAATCACCAATTTAGGCCTCAAATGTACATGGCGCTCTCTCACTCCTGAGCCATGTAGTTCGTCCGCAGAGCATTTTACATCCACATATGGGGTATTTCGGTACTCGGAAGAAATTGCGTTAAAAATTTGAGGGGTCTTTTTCTCTTTTGTGAAAATGAAAAGTATGGGGCAACACCAGCATGTTAGTGTAAACATTTTAATTTTTTAACACTAACATGCTGGTGTAGCCCCCAACCTTTTCATAAGGGGTAAAAGGAGAAAAATGCCCCCAAAATTTGTAATGCCAAATACCCCATATGTGGCCCTAAACTGTTGCCTTGAAATACGACAGGGCTCTAAAGTGAGAGAGCTCCATGCGCATTTGAGGCCTAAATGAGGAGTTTGCAATAGGGACGGATCCGGATACAAGGATGGGGCTTATCTCCACCAAAACCCTACAGCAGTGTTTCCCAAACAGGGTGCCTCCAGCTGTTGCAAGACTCCCAGCCTGCCAGGACAGTCTATGGCTGTCCGGCAATACTGGGAGTTGTTGTTTTGCAACAGCTGGAGGCTCCGTTAAGGAAACACTGCCATATGAGACGTTTTTCATTTTTATTGGGGGGGGGGGGGGCGTGTAAGGGGGTGTATATGTAGTGTTTTACTTTTTATTATTTGGTAGTGTAGTGTAGTGTAGTGTTTTTAGGGTACATTCACACGGGCGGGGATTCACAGTGAGTTTTTCGCTGGAAGTTTGAGCTGCGGCGTAAATTTGCCGCAGCTCAAACTTGTAGAAGGAAACCCACTGTAAACTCGCCCGTGTGAATGTACCCTGTACACTCACATGGGGGGGGGGGGGGGAGGGTGCCCCAAACCTTCAGCTGTGGCAAAATTACAACTCCCAGAATGCACTGATAGACCGTACATGCTGGGAGTTGTAGTTTTGCAACAGCTGGAGGCACATGGGTTGGAATCACTGAGTTAGGAAACAGACTCTAGCTCAGTGTTTACCAACCAGTGTGCCTACAGCTGTTGCCAAACTATAATTCTCAGCATCCACAGACAGTCAGGGATGCTGGGCGTGTAGTTCTGCACTATCTGGCCTGCCAGAGGCTTGATCGCACAGGCTGTAGTGTGTGCAGCTGATCGGGTCATACTGGGCTGCAATACAAATGTATTGCAGCATAGTATAACCTGTAAAAAGTAAAATAAAATACAATAAAAGTATGAAGTGTAAAAAAAAAATGCCCCTTTCCCAATAAAAGCCCTGTATTATCACAAAAAAAGATCAAAAACACAAATCATATACATAATAGGTATTGCCACGTCCATAATGACATGTACTATAAAACTATAATGTAAATTATGCCGCAATGTGAACGCCAAAAAAAAACGCTAAATTCGCCAATTTTGGGACAAATTGCGGAATAAAAAAGATCAAAAGTATCACGTATCGCAAAAATGATACCAATAAAAAGTACAGCTCATCCCGCAAAAAAAAAAAAGCCCTCACTCAATAGCGTTGAATGAAAAATAAAAAAGTTACGGCTGTAGGAAAATGAACGGCAGGAAAATAATTATGCTCAGAAAAGGAAAAAGAACATAGAAAGCTATATAAAATGGCTGTCGCCATAATTGTACTGACCCACAGAATAAATATAACATCACTTTTCCCGCACAGTTTTAACCATAAAAAAAAATTTTTTAAACACACGAAATTTTCCAATTTTTGGAGTTTTTTACAAAAAATGCTGCATGTGTCAACAAAAATGCACCACTTATATAAAGTACAATATGTCATGAAAAAAACTATCTCAGAATCGCTCCGCTCAGAAAAAGCGTTCTAAATTATTACCATTTAAAGAGACCCAGTCAAATAAAAAATAAAATATGGGTCCGTCCTTAAGGGGTTAACACCAAAACAACCATGACCAAGCATCATTAAAAAGGTTAATACTGGGCAAACAGGTGATCTGTATAACAAAATCAAAGAGGTAAACTGAGAAATAACTGGACAAAGACTCAGGGAGGTAAAGTAATAATGGCAAACTGATAAAGGTAGGGCAAGGCTGCTGAGAAATGAGCAGGTGCAGGTAATTTTATTCATATATTTGCTTTATCATTTTATGTGTATGGTTGGTGCCATACATACACTTAAAATGATAAAGATTTTGGAGAAATATTTAGGGTTAGACAATTTATTCAGGATTTAAGCAAGAAGCAGGTCGCATGATTTGAATTGCAGGATGTGTGAGTCTCTAAACCAAAATTAACCCCTGAAAATCAAAATCCTGTACTAATGGGCTTTTGCAAGCAGATTCCGACAAAAGAATATACATGTTCATTCTTTCTGTGGACTCAAGTTCCTTGTTAGAAGTTCAGCTATGGAACTTCTCATGTGTGAATTGAGCAGCAGCCTCTTATTAAGATCCAGGAGGCTACAAAGCGGAATATTCATAGTGTGGACAATCCTAGACTGGCCGGGAGAGAAGTTTCTCAGTCGTAGTCTTTTTGGCCTAGGCATTAGGTTGGAGCAGACTATTTTTGTTGCTGAAAACAAAATCCAGTGCACCCCTGCATAAAATGTTATACTGAATTGAGAGCACAAACTAGCACAGGGCCTATACATCATTGCATGTAGTCTGTGCAGCATGTGGATTCAGCGGGGAGATTCTGTCTTGGAGGCGATGCTTCCATATCTGTACATTGTCGGATAGAGAATGCCATGTGAAATCAGATAAATGTATTGATACAGTAAATAGAAAGCTCATGCACATCTTTGGCAGCCCTGTTAAAGTTCCATTCATGTTCCTGAATTTACAAAGAAATAAAAAAATGTGTGATAGTTTGTATGTACACTGACGTATTATTAATCTGTGGTATACAAAACAATAATACTGTTCACATAGTCTGCTATGGACTGATAGTCTACATCTCCACCTTTGTATGTAACGATTCGGGAAATTTTTTTTTTTTTACCTTCTATTCTATTTTTTTTATGCATTCTATATTATGGGGGTATTCTTCCATATTGGGGGGAAGCTGCTTATGGGTTTGTAATATTGGCTCATAATCACTCCACGGGTCACCATACATGTTTGTTCAACATTTAAAACTTTGGGAATTAGAAAGCAAGATAGGGTAATATATGATATGATAATATAATATAGAGACAGGTATAAAAGAGGAAATTACAATAAGAATAATGGAATAAAAGTAAATAGAACGAGAATGAGGAAGACTGGGATAGGAGAGTAAAGGGGAGACATACTGAGAGAAAGTAAGGATCAAAGGAAACAGATGAAGATGAAACAGGCTTAAATAATAGAGAAATAAGAGACTGATAAAAGGTGGATAGACAGCAAAAATACAGAAAGATAGTAAAGGTTAAAAGAAACCAATAAAAATGGGTAAAAGGAGAACGGGCAGAAGGTATAAAGGGGGGGGGGCGGGAAATATTATAGAAATGATAGAAAAGAATAAGGGAAATAAGACATGATAATGAGGGATGAAGAGAGAGCTAGGGCTGAAAGAGAATGATAGAGGTGAGATAGGTTGCAACAGCAGGAAGACACTGAGAGGGACAAGAAAATAAAGTGAGTAATATGTAAAGAAAAGTATACAAAAAAGTCAAAAGGAAAAGCAAATAATTTAGATAAAGTAATCAAGTAAAAAGAGACTGCATGAGATAAAGATGAAAGGGGGAGGAGAGAGACAGTCTGAGAGTCAAAATACCGAAGAAAACAGACAGAGTGAGAAAGAAACAAGACTGTAGGCAAAGGAAAGGCTGGAAAGTAGAGACCGCTTAAGAATGGGTTAATGGACGAGGGTTTCTAAGAACAAATGAAGACAACAGTAGAGATAGCAAACAGGGATGCTGTCTTTAGAGTGGCAGGTAGAGAGGGTCATGTAGTAAAGCATAGACAGACTGCATGTAAGAGGCTGACAAAAGACACTAAGCGAGAGCAGTGGAGATGACGGCACAGAGAACTGGGTATGCTAAACGATAGAGACAAGCAGTCACAACATTTTTGGTATACCACTGCCACTGTGAGGTTGGCTTTGGCAGTGCCCATGGGCAATCCTTGCCTGACCCCTGACCCTTTTCCCACCCATCCCTCCCCTGCCCTGAAATATCTCTCCTTGCCAGTTTGAGGTTCCCACAGCCCTGAAAAGACAGCTGGCATCACCCCCCTCTGCCATGTTTTGTTCTGATTCGCTGGGCACTGCAAGGTTGGCAGCATCAGGTACTATATGCCAAGTACTCTGGCGTGCTGTCTGCTCCTCCTTAACTCCTTGTTGTCCATGCTGACTGCACTCTAAACACACGCGTTGGTGTGCCCAAAGGCCTGAATGTTGCAAATACATTTGTGCTTAGACCTAACCTATAAACTTTAATTGGATTTCTAACAGTGTAACAAAATGTAAAATATCATACAAAACAAAGTTCACAGTATGTACTATCTAGAGGCACATGGCAATTAAGATACACATTAAAGTGCATGGATACTCAATCAATTTCCATTGCTGTGTGTTCATTATCTTTGTGTAAGGAGGCTGAACCTGGGTAAATAATGGACAATGCTAGAACCCCTTGGGACTGATAGGTGCCCTCCTTACAAAGGGTTAATACTGATGTTGTGAATGACTGTGTTGTTAGTTATATGTGCCTTCTATTTATTGGCCATTGCAAATCTGAGTGTATTCTATATTACGCTGTGTACATTTGCTCTTATGTTTTGTGCAAATGGAAAGTTCTCCCCTGGATGGCAGGTAGAGAGGTAGTAGTAAACAGAGGTGAGCGTAGCAGTATCACTGTGTGACCAGGATTAGTAAGGCTGTGACATGTGACCCGTCTGGATTGGTTATTGTGGCTATAGGTAGTAGTTAGCAGGGACTAGCAGAAGAGCAGACTGTATGACTAGAATTCGTGTGACTATCTTGGTCTAAACCTTCTTCCCTTATTAGATTGCAGTGCTTGTAAGGTGTTCACATGGAGTAAGCTTCCTTTATCTGTTATTGGGAGGCCAAATCTCCACTATATATTTTTCGGATCCTCATGTAATATTTTAATAGACTACAGTCTCTATTTAGGGCTTTCATTTAGAATCGTAAACCTGCTAGGAACCATTTAGAAACCCTACAGAGGTACAAAGAATTGAGGGGTCTATTGATCCCCAACCCAAGGTTACACTTCCTAGCAGCACAGGTCCAACAGTTTAAAAGGGTATTCCAGGCCAAAACTTTTTTTTATATATATATATATATATATATATATATCAACTGGCTCCGGAAAGTTAAACAGATTTGTAAATTACTTCTATTAAAAAATCTTAATCCTTCCAATAGTTATTAGCTTCTGAAGTTGAGTTGTTGTTTTCTGTCTAACTGCTCTCTGATGACTCACGTCCCGGGATCTGTGCAGTTCCTATGGGGATATTCTCCCATCATGCACAGCTCCCGGGACGTGACATCATCATTGAGCAGTTAGACAGAAAACTTCAGAAGCTAATAACTATTGGAAGGATTAAGATTTTTTTAATAGAAGTAATTTACAAATCTGTTTAACTTTCCGGAGCCAGTTGACATATATCAAAAAAGGTTTTGCATGGAATACCCCTTTAAGGAAAGGGCTTCAATTGCTACCATAGGTCCCACTGGCAAATTGGTTTCCCTACGAATGGGAGGAATGACCCCTATTTATTTGATAGAAATCACAGCTCAGACTAGGCCTCCTGATCTGACTCCCCATCCTAGTTCTGATTCCTAAGGCTTAGCTGAAATTTAAAATTCTCCTGCTTTATGATAATTTCACTTAAAGGGGTATTCCAGGATTTTTTTTTTTATTTGACTATGCTACAGGGGCTGTAAAGTTAGTGTAGTTCATAATATAGTGTCTGTACCTGTGTGTGACGGTTTTCTCACAATTCTTCTGTGATTTTCACCCCAATATTTATTTTTAACAGCATACAAAATTACTGTTGTCTCAGATGTTTCCCAGGTTGCAATGCGGCCGAGACCTGACTCACTAGTCAGCTGATGACAAGGAGCCTGTCTGCTTCAATGGGTGGAGGGATCAATCTGCAACAGCTGTAGGCACCCTGATTGAAAACCACAGGTCTTTTGAATGGACGCAGCTCATTTATGTTTCAACGGGTGGGGTGGCTGATGTGTGGGAGGGAGGAAAATGGAATTATGGGATTTTTTGGCAAAAAGAAGAAAACTCAAACAGGAAATACCAGTTCACACGAAGCTAGCCACAGTATTATGGTAATCTCACAACATAGCCATTTAGCCCCCAAGACAAGCGCAGATCCTTCCTAAGCATGTCCATTACTGTCTGCCAGGTACGTACTAAAATCACCTTATGGTGGAGAACCCCTTTAATCTCCCTCAATCATAAGATTCCTGAATCATGTAGGTTTCCTGACTCTTCTTTTTGGTCTATGGCATGTAGTTAAAGTTTAGTGTAGATCATGTGACCTAGCTACTGTATATGTGCTTCGGCTACTGTGGATGATCGGTTGACACATATGAGTACTAAGGGGGTTATTTCAGTTTTATATGGTTATTTACTGTCTTCTTATCATCAGGTCTATTTATTAATGAGAAATGGAAGTCGGATATCAGATGATCGATGCGGTTATTGCTTTGACCCTGATTGGATATCAGATGATCAATGAGTTATTGCTTTGACCCTGATTGGATATCAGATGATCAATGAGTTATTGCTATGACCCTGATTCTTGAGGTGTTAGAATTAAATTGTTTGTCCCAATTGTTCTTAATACATTGTGGTTCATCCAGACTGTGTTGTCCTAGATCAGTGCTTCCCAACCAGGCTGCCTCCAGCTGTTGCAAAACTACAACTCCCAGCATGCCTGGACAGCCTTCGGCTGTCCAGGCATGCTGGGCGTTGTAGTTTTGCAACAGCTGGAGGCACCCTGGTTGGAAAACACTATCCTAGCTGTACACAACCTGACACCCATTTGATACATATGAGAGGGATGTTGTGCCCTCATTTTGAACAGTTCTGGAGGAAGATTATCCAGTTAAGTAGGCAGGTATATGATCTTACTGTTTCTGGGTCTCCTAGAGAGTGTGCATTCTTAGGCTGGGTTCACACCACGTTTTTCAAATACGGTAACCGTATACGGTTTTCCGCAAAAAAACGTATGCGACCGTATCCGAAACCGTATGCATAGAGAATGCATTGTAAACCGTATTCCAAATGTTGTGTACGGTTGCATCCGTTTTGCCTCGGATAAAGTTTTGCCGATTTTTCAACCATAGGCAAAAACGATGTTGACCAAGTTTTTGCCTCCGGTTGGAAAACCGTATGCTGTTCTTTTAACATTGTTGTCTATGAGAACCGTACACAGAATTTCAGAATACGGTTGCACGCGGTTTTTCTAATCCGTTTTTTAAGTTGACACATGCGCAGATCTTTCTAGAATTCATCCCAGACATCCCACTCCCACATCTTTTGGAATTTCAATAGAACAATAGTAACTTTATTAACTAATTCCAACAAAATAGCAAAACCGTTGGCAAAAACGGATGCAAACGGATAGAACCGTACATACGTTTTGGAACCGTATACGGGGGAAAACCGTATACATTTTAATTTGGAGTCATACGGTTGTATACGGTTTTTGCCATGCGTTTTTTAGCGGAAAACCGTATACGGTAACCGTATTTGAAAAACCTGGTGTGAACCCAGCCTTAGCTTTCTGGAGGGAAGTGATAAAGAGACGGGATGCAAATTGGTGTTCTTTAGAATCCTTTAGCAGAGGTGCACACTATTTGCACAACACTAGTTAAAGGGGAACTCGGGTGGAAATAAGTGGAAAACAAATGTTTTCAAATTGACTGGTGCCACCAAGTTAAACAGATTTGTAAATTACTTCTATTTAAAAAAAAAATCTGAAGCCTTCAAGTACTTATCAGCTGCTGTATGCTACAGAGAAATTGGTGAAGTTCTTTCCAGTTTGACCACACTGCTCTCTGCTGACACCTCTGTCCATGTCAGGAACTGTCCAGAGTAGAAGCAAATCCCCATAGCAAACCTCTCCTGCTCTGGACAGTTCCTGACATGGACAGAGGTGTCAGCAGAGAGCACTGTGGTCAGACTGGAAAAAACTTCACAAATTTCTCTACAGGAAGGGTTAATATTTTTAAATAGAAGTAATTTGTAAATCTGTTTAACTTTCTGCCACCAGTTGATTTGAAAAAAAAATTCTTCACCGTAGTTCTCCTTTAAGAACTTCCCCATGTTATCCATTTGAAAAAGGGTGTGTATAGGAACAGGAAAGCTGATAGGAAGTTTGAGTCTATTTGGGGCCCTTGGATTAATCCCCCCGGCCGCCCCTCATCATGTATTGAGTGATCCTCATTTGAGGCATTTCTTGGAGCTTTGAGAGCCTAGGTGGAGATAAACACTGTTGACCATTGAGCGTGTGACATTTTTAAACATTTTGACTACATGTCTGATGAAGCAGATAATCTGTGAAACACGTTGCATGATGGGTGATTAAAGTGTTTCTTCCCTAAGAGTATGTCCAGCGCCTTTTGATATCCGCCGCTCCCTTGGAGGCTCCTTGGATTTGTGCAGATTTTCTCAGGTGGATCGGCTGCCGGCATACACCATTACACGCTACTTTCCATGGTTACACTTGGCGAGTGTAACCTCCTGGGTGAGCATTATCCATATCTGAGTTCACCCGTTATTATCAAGTGGTAATGCGCTACGGAGCGCCCTCTCTCTTCTTTTGCTCTTTAGACAATGAAGCAGACACAGAAGATAGAAAGAGAAAGTAGAGTGTTAAAAGGTCTTAAAATTAGCTAAATACGACCTCAGATGAACAAAAACACATAACATTATTTATTTAACAAAAATGAAGGTATTAACCATTAATAATTGGAGGTAATTAACCGTTTCCAGCATCTATTCGGACAGCAGACTACACATTTCCTCCAAAGGACCAGATGAAGAGAGGTTTTTTTTTTCTTATTCCTGAATAAACTCTTTAATATTTTTTTTTACCTTTTGTCTGAAAAAGGTTACCGTATTTTTCGCCCTATAGGACGCACCGGCGTAAAGGACGCACCCAATTTATAGGTGCAAAATCTAAAAAAATAAAGATTTTGAACCCAATAGTGGTCTTCAACCTGCGGACTTCCAGATGTTGCAAAACTACAACTCCCAGCATGCCCGGACAGCCGTTGGCTGTCCGGGCATGCTGGGAGTTGTAGTTTTGCAACATCTGGAGGTCCGCAGATTGAAGACCACTGCATAGGAGGTAATACTCACGTGTCCCCGCCGCTCCGGACCCGTCACCGCTGCCCTGGATGTTGCTCCATCGCTGTCGCCGTGTCCCCGTCGCTCCGGAACGTCTCTGCTGCCGGCCGGGTATCCTCGCTCTCCGTCGCCGCCATCACGTCGTTACGCACGCCGACGCACGTACGTGACGACGTGATGACGAGGAAGGAGAGCGCCGGCCATACAGGGGATCCCTGAACGGAGAAGACATCGAGGAGGCAGGTAAGGTCCCTCCCGGTGTCTGTAAGCACTAACCCGGCTATTCAGTCGGGCTGTTCGGGATCACCCCGGCGGTCCCGAACAGCCTGACTGAACAGCCGGGTTAGTGTCACTTTCCCTTCAGACGCGGCGGTCAGCTTTGATCGCCGCATCTGAAGGGTTAATACAGGGCATCACCACGATCGGTGATGTCCTGTATTAGCCGCGGGTCCCGGCCATTGATGGCCGCAGGGACCGCCGCGATAGGGGTGTATTCACCGTATAAGACGCACCGACTTTTTCCCCCCAGTTTTGGGGAAGAAAAAGTGCGTCTTATACGGCGAAAAATACGGTAATTACTTTTGCTAGTTAGTGCTGTACAGCATCGGCTTCTTTTTAGATTCTTCAGGATTCCTCCCGTCAGTTTCCAGTTCCTGTTTCTACCTTTTTGTTGTTGTTTTTTTATGACATAGTGTAATTTATGTGTTTTTGGTTATCTGAAATAGTATTTACCTCATTTTAAGTCCTTCTAAGGACAAGATTTTTCTTTTATTATGTCCTTAGAAATAAAAGCATACAATTCAGTTAGGGTGTACTTTATTTTTCTCATGACTGTATACATGGGTTGGAGGAGTCTTTCCCAGTGTGATGCATGGTATGTTGTATTTTTTCCCATGGTTCATATTATATTATATGATATTTTATACAGGGCCCTTGTGAAGTCATGATTTTTACCAGTGGTCAGGCGCTATTTGACTTAATGACATGTCTATTTTATGCAATTATTGTTTACCATCTGTGAAGAACCCTAGCCCACAGTTATTAATTTGCCTGAAACCCAAACTATCTGGTTTTCTATATAGCAACCAATGACAGCTAACCTTTCCTATCCTTGTTATAGGCAAAACCAGACAGTTTTGGTTTTAGGCAGGTTGATAAATCTGGGCTAATTATGCAGTTATCTAACTGGAGCTTTTTCTTAGTTGATGGCCTGGATTTACCTGCCTGTTGACATCATGCTGTGGCCCCTGATAAATTAGATATGGACTTCTGTGCTTCCATGTCTGACACGAGGAGGCAAGTGTAAACAGAAATTTTATAAATGGAAAGTCCACAGAAAGGGTATGCGAGTCTGGGGTGAAATTTAAAGATTGTACTGACTACATGTGTGCAGAAGTGACAGTGTGGTGTCTCGGTACCGTATTGCATACCGTACCTTGGTAGAGGTCCCCAAAGTCAGAGTTCCTAGGAACGGCGGGGTCCCTCTTTTCTAGTTAGCCCCTCGTCAACCCTCAGTTAACTAATATTCATATAAATATCAGTGTAAATATGTATATGTAAATGCCTACCTGTTAGCATAGCAGGACCTTAGGTCATGTGACTCGGTGTTCAGAACTCTATGGTTTGTTGAAGGACCTTCGGGGGTTCTTGTGTCAGGTGTTCACCCACAATGCCATGTAACGGTGAGTGACAGCTGTTATGGACCAATCCAAAACCGCTCAGCCCCTCCCCATATAAGGGAGCTGCAGCCAATAATCACTCACTTGGGTTGCTGACTCTAGATGAGGTAGGACCTCCGCAACTTCCAAAGACAATTACTAGGCCTAAGCCTTGCGGCCTCGGCCTACGCTAAAGGCTGTGAGTTCTTACAATTCCCTTCTCACTCCGCAAGATCACTGGACCTAAACATACCCCTAAATCCAGCAGATTTATGCTACAAAATCCTCCTAAACTAAAGAGAACTTACCCGGTTCCAACCACTGTCAATCGCTGCTCAGCTGTATATAGACTCTGTTATCTGGACTGTTACCGGTTACTGCATGTTACAGAAAATCTTCAGTAAATTTTCAACAAATTTTCAGCTAACCACTGGTTGTGGACAATCCGTTATTCTGCACTCACCTCAGCATTTAACCCTCACCCTAGCTTCACGAGTGACAAGGGTTAATAAACCCCTGATACCTGCTCAGAAACACCCCAGCTACCCTACACCCCCCGAGGCTTACCACAACAGATAGTCAAGCACGCCAGCAAGAGGATAAAAGGACTTTCTGGTTCAGTACAACAAGTTCTTGCATCAACTGAGTTGTGGGTCTTCACTCTTTCTGTGAACAAGTATTACCCTAGGGGCAGATGGTATTAACTCCTTGTATTTGTGACGCTAGGGCGTGGTTAACCTCTGTACCACCCGAGGTATGGCCGCTGAATCCTGGGCTAGGAGCGGGGCAAATAATGACTCCGATGCCAAGTTACGGAATAATGGCAGCTCTACTGAGGCAGACAGATGGAAAAGCTCAGTTAGGCCCAAGGAGATGACCAGTAACTTAGGAGACTTGCGGGCTGGCTGGGACTTTTAGTGGACTTGGACAGAATGCTGCAGAAACCACGCTGAATTTAGATAGACTTGACTTGACTAGGACTGACTAGACTTCACCCCTAGGCTTTGATGTTCACCTGTGGGGCACTTGGTGATGGAAGCGTGGATACGTGACTAGGCCTTGGGTCTCCTTAGGACACCAGACACTCTCAGGTCTTGACTGTTCCTCAGCAAGGTGTAAACTCAACTAACTAGCTCCTCCTTGCTTTATAAGGGAGCACTTTGGAGGGGTCCTATAGGTCACCACACAAGTCACCTGGTCACTGACACCTTCCCTGGTTACATGACTTGGTAACTACATTTCAAGGCATATGAACATTATAAAGACATTTTCATATATAACATAAGGCACTTATTAACCATTTGAGATATATACAATAAGGATGGACTCAGGAGATACTGAGATAGAGTTCACCACACAGGACAGGAAGGTACAGGAGTGCAACTCCTGTACTGGGCTACCACTGACGGGCAGTGGGCTGCTATTAACCCTTTAGGCACAATGCCGATCATGGTGTCTAAAGCATTAAATCTCAAATGCCAATAGTTCAAGGAGCCATCAGACCCCTTCAACTTGATCGCAGGGGTCTAATGAGCTATAATTAATTTACGGCCTCTGGCCACCAGATCGCTATTCCAATGATGCAGCCTTGCTTAGCGCCGATCAGTTCCCTATGTCCCCTATGGGGACTTAAAAAGTATTGAATAAAACAACATTTTTTTTCTGAAATTATATAAAAATCTCTCCCCTAATAAAAAATAAAATTACCATTCTTTTTCCATTTTACTAAAAAATTTATAGGTAAATAAATAAACATATCTGGTATCGCCATGTGTGTAATAGTCTGAAGTATAAAAATATAGGGGGAGATTTATCAAAACCTGTGGAGAGGCAAAGTTGCCCATAGAAACCAATCAGATGGCTTCTTTCATTCTTAACAAGGTCTGTGAAAAATGAAAGAAGCGATCTGATTGGTTGCTATGGGCAACTGCTCAGCTTTGCCTCTCCACATGTTTTGATAAATCTCCCCCATAATGTTTATGATCTTGCATGTAAAATGGCGTAAACCTACAAAAAAATACCAAACGCCAAAAATGAATATTTTTGGGCACATCATATATAAGAACAACTATAAAAGTTATAAAAAGAACCCATCAAAACCAAAAGGGCACCGACAAAAACTACAGATCATGGCGCAAAGAATTAGCCCTCCTACAGCCCTATATATGGAAAAATAAGTAAGTTATAGGGATGAGAAGAGGACAATTTTAACCCCTTAAGGACCGGGGGTTTTCCGTTTTTGCATTTTCGTGTCACGATTCGGCAGGCTGGAGGTGGATCCTCTGTGCCAGAGAGGGATTGGCGTGGACCGTGCCGGTGGACCGGTTCTAAGTTGCTACTGGTAATAACTAGAGCCCGCCGCAAAGCGGGATGGTCTTGCAGCGGCGGTAGCAACCAGGTCGTATCCACTGGCAACGGTTCAACCTCTCTGACTGCTGAGAAAAGCGCAGTACAAGGGAGTAGACAAGAGCAAGGTCAGACGTAGCAGAAGGTCGGGGCAGGCGGCTAGGTTCGTAGTCAATGGTGATAGCAGATGGTCAAGAACACAGTAGAGGTAACACAGAGTAGCTTTCTCAAGGCACAAGGCAACAAGATCCGGCAAGGGAGTGCAGGGGAAGTGAGGTATAAGTAGGGAGTGCACAGGTGGAAACTAATCAGGAAGATTGGGCCAGGCACCATCATTGGTGCACTGGCCCTTTAAATCTCAGAGAGCTGGCGCGCGCGTGCCCTAGAGAGCGGAGCCGCGCACGCCAGAGCATGACAGCCGGGGACCGGGACAGGTAAGTGACTTGGGATGCGATTCGCGAGCGGGCGCGTCCCGCTATGCGAATCGCATCCCCGCCAGCAATGTCAGTGCAGCGCTCCCGGTCAGCGGGTCTGACCGGGGCGCTGCAGGGAGAGAAACGCCGCGAGCGCTTCGGGGAGGAGCAGGGACCCGGAGCGCTCAGCGTAACAGTACCCCCCCCCTTAGGTCTCCCCCTCTTTTTGTCGGGATGTCGCTCCACCTGGGACGAGGACATTGGGAGCGATTGTAGAGTCTCCTTCTGGGGGACAGTGAAGTCCTGGGCAGACCGGTCAGAAGGAGTGGGAATGGGGAGGGGGGGCAGAGGGTGAGGCTTGGCACAGTCCTGATAGGCCTTGGGGAGACCAGGCACAGGAGGGGACACTGAGGCCCGACAGACGGGGCTGGGAGCAGACGTGAGGCATTTCTTGCGGCAAGCAGGACCCCAATTCTCGATCTCCCCGGTGGTCCAGTCAAGGGTGGGAGAATGGTGCTGGAGCCATGGCAGACCGAGAAGGACTTCAGATGTGCAGCCGGGCAAAACCAAAAATTCAATCTTTTCGAGATGTGGTCCAATGTTCATAAGCAGAGGCACTGTGCGATAACGCACAGTGCAGTTCAACTTGACTCCGTTGACTGAAGCAATGTAGAGCGGCTTAATGAGACGGGTTACCGGGATGCAGTACCTATCAAGCAAAGAGGCCAGAATAAAATTTCCAGAAGAACCAGAGTCCAAGACGGCCACGGCAGAGAAGGAGGAGTTGGCAGAAGGAGAAATCTGTACGGGCACAGTGAGACATGGAGAAGCAGACTCCGTACCCAGAGACGCCAGACCCACATGAGCAGGTTGCGTGCGTGCATTTTCCAGACGTGGAGGACGAATCGGGCAATCCACCAAGAAATGTTCGGTACTAGCGCAGTACAGACATAGATTTTTATCCCTACGGCGAGACCTCTCTTCAATAGTCAGGCGAGACCGATCTACTTGCATAGGCTCCTCGGCGGGAGGCACAGGGGTAGATTGCAAGGGATACCGTGAGAGAGGTGCCCAGGGATTAAGGTCTTTTTCCTGGCGGAGTTCCTGGTGTCTTTCCGAAAAACGCATGTCAATGCGGGTGGCCAAATGGATAAGTTCATGCAGATTGGCAGGAATCTCTCGTGCGGCCAGCACATCTTTGATGTTACTGGATAGACCTTTTTTAAAGGTCGCGCAGAGAGCCTCGTTGTTCCAAGATAATTCGGAAGCGAGAGTACGAAATCGGATGGCGTACTCGCCTACTGAAGAATTACCCTGGACCAGGTTCAGCAGGGCAGTCTCGGCAGAAGAACCTCGGGCTGGTTCCTCGAAGACACTGCGAACCTCAGAGAAGAAGGAGTGTATAGTGGTGGTGACAGGGTCATCGCAGTCCCAGAGCGGTGTGGCCCAAGCCAAAGCCTTCCCAGACAGGAGACTAACCATGAAAGCCACCTTCGACCGTTCAGTAGGAAATTGGTCCGACAACATCTCCAAATGTAGGGAACATTGTGACAGGAAACCTCGGCAGAGTCTAGAGTCCCCATCAAATTTGTCCGGCAGGGACAAGCGGAGGTTAGGAGCGGCCACTCGCTGCGGAAGAGGTGCAGGAGCCGGCGGAGGAGATGGTTGTTGCTGCTGTAGCTGTGACTGAAATTGCTGTAGCTGTGACTGAAGCTGCTGTAGCTGTGACTGAAGTTGCTGTGTCATGGTGGTCAAGTACGACAGCTGGTGATCTTGTTGGGCGATCTGTCGGGATTGCTGGGCGACCAGCGTAGTGAGGTCAGAGACAACTGGCAGGGGAACCTCAGCGGGATCCATGGCCGGATCTACTGTCACGATTCGGCAGGCTGGAGGTGGATCCTCTGTGCCAGAGAGGGATTGGCGTGGACCGTGCCGGTGGACCGGTTCTAAGTTGCTACTGGTATTCACCAGAGCCCGCCGCAAAGCGGGATGGTCTTGCAGCGGCAGTAGCAACCAGGTCGTATCCACTGGCAACGGTTCAACCTCTCTGACTGCTGAGAAAAGCGCGGTACAAGGGAGTAGACAAGAGCAAGGTCAGACGTAGCAGAAGGTCGGGGCAGGCGGCTAGGTTCGTAGTCAATGGTGATAGCAGATGGTCAAGAACACAGTAGAGGTAACACAGAGTAGCTTTCTCAAGGCACAAGGCAACAAGATCCGGCAAGGGAGTGCAGGGGAAGTGAGGTATAAGTAGGGAGTGCACAGGTGGAAACTAATCAGGAAGATTGGGCCAGGCACCATCATTGGTGCACTGGCCCTTTAAATCTCAGAGAGCTGGCGCGCGCGCGCCCTAGAGAGCGGAGCCGCACGCGCCAGAGCATGACAGCCGGGGACCGGGACAGGTAAGTGACTTGGGATGCGATTCGCGAGCGGGCGCGTCCCGCTATGCGAATCGCATCCCCGCCAGCAATGTCAGTGCAGCGCTCCCGGTCAGCGGGTCTGACCGGGGCGCTGCAGGGAGAGAAACGCCGCGAGCGCTTCGGGGAGGAGCAGGGACCCGGAGCGCTCAGCGTAACATTTCGTTTTTTGCTCATTGCCTTTAAAAAATCATAACTCTTTCAATTTTGCACCTAAAAATCCAAATGATGGCTTATTTTTTGCGCCACCAATTCTACTTTGTAATGACGTCAGTCATTGTGCCCAAAAATCTACGGTGAAGCGGGAAAAAAAATCATTGTGCGACAAAATTGAAAAAAAAAACGCTGTTTTGTAACTTTTGGGGGCTTCCGTTTCTAAGTAGTACATTTTTCGGTAAAAATGACACCTGATATTTATTCTGTAGGTCCATACGATTAAAATGATACCCTACTTATATAGGTTTGATTTTGTGGGACTTCTGGGAAAAATCAGAACTACATGCAGGAAAATTAATACGTTTAAAATTGCCATCTTCTGACCCCTATAACTTTTTTATTTTTCCGTGATAGGACTTATTGATCGCTTTTTATTCATTTTTAAATGATATAAAAAGTGACCAAAAAAGCACTATTTTGGACTTTGGAATTTTTTTGCGCGCACGCCATTGACCGAGCGGTTTAACTAATGATATATTTTTATTATTCGGACATTTCCGCACGCGGTGATACCATATATGTTTATTTTTATTTACACTGTGGTTTTTTTTTATTGGAAAAGGGGGGTGATTCAAACTTTTAATAGGGGAGGAGTTAAATGATCTTTATTCACTTTTTTTTTTTTGCAGTGTTATAGGTCCCATAGGGACCTATAACACTGCACACACTGATCTCCTATGCTGATTACTGGTTTCTCATAAGAAACCAGTGATCAACGATTCTGCCGCATGACTGCTCAGGCCTGGATCTCAGGCACTGAGCAGTCATTCGGCGATCGGACAGCGAGGAGGCAGGAAGGAGCCCTCCCGCTGTCCTGTCAGCTGTTCGGGATGCCGCGATTAGCCGCGGCTATCCCGAACAGCCCGACTGAGCTAGCCGGGAACTTTCACTTTCACTTTTAGCCGCGTGGCTCAGCTCTGAGCGCGTGGCTAAAGGGTTAATAGCGCGCGGCGCCGCGATCGGCGATGCGCGCTATTAGAGGCGGGTCCCGGCTTCACTATGACGCCGGGCCCGCCGTGATATGACGCGGGGTTACTGTGTAACCCCGCGTTATATCAGAAGAGCAGGACCAAGGACGTACCCGTACGTCCTTGGTCCTTAAGGGGTTAAGCATACTGATTTTGTTATGTTTTAAAGTAGTACAATAATAGAAAAACTATATAAATGGGGTATTATTTTAGTGTTATGGACTTTTACCATAAAGTTCACTGCGTAAAAACTGAACCCCAAAAATTGGCAAAATTGAGATTGTCTTTTTACTTTCCACCCACAAATAATTTTTTTTTTCAACATACATTTTATGGTAAAATGAAAGGTGTTATTACAAAGTACAATTGGTTACACAAAAAATAAGCCCTCATATGGGTCTGTAGATGGAAAAATAAAAAATTGATGGCTTTTAAAAGGTTAGAAGGAAACAACTAAAATGCAAAAATTTAATTTGACTGTGTCCCCAAGGCCAAAATTGGCTGTGTCCTTAACCCCTTAAGGACGCAGCCCTTTTTCACCTTAAGGACTGAGCCCTTTTTCGCAATTCTGACCACCGTCGCTTTACGAATTAATAACTCGAAAACGCTTTTACTGAATATTCTGATTCTGAGATTTTTTCATGACATATTCTATTTCATTTTGGTGGTAAATTTTCGGCATTCCCAAAATTTCATGAAAATGTAGAAAATTTTGCATATTTCTAACTTTGAAGCTCTCTACTTGTAAGGAAAATGGATATTCCAAATAAATTTTATTTTTATTCACAAATACAATATGTCCACTTTATGTTGGCATCATAAAATGGACATATTTTTGCTTTTTGAAAAAATTAGAGGGCTTCAAAGTAGAGCAGCAATTTTCAAAAATTTCATGAAAATTGCTAAATCTGAAGGGACAGATGTTACAGAACTACAACTCCCAGCATGCCTGGGCAGTCTAGGCATGCTGAGAGTTGTAGTTTTGCAACATCTGGAGGGCTACCGTTTGGGCACCACTGTAACGGCATGCTGGGAGTTGCAGTTTGGCTTTCCTAGTGGTTGCCACAGTAAAGATCACTTTACTTTCACTTTCACTCCCCCCCCCCCCCCTCCCCAACATGGTTTCCCTACCTGAGCCAGGATCCAGCAGTCTCCAGCGACGATCTGCGGTTCCCAGGCATCTTCTCCTCCAGGTACCGGCCTCCATCTTCTCCCCATGTTCCACTCGACATCCAGGGGTGGGCAGAACGGGGGGTTGCCATGTTGCCAACCCACTGTCCTGCCCTGCCATTGGTCAGAATCAGTTCTGACCAATGGCAGGGGATAGGAGGAGATCGCAGCACTGCAACCTCGCTCCTATCCCTCAGCTGACAGCTCCAATCATCCCTATTTTCCGGGTGATTGGGTCACCAGAGACCTGATCAGCCCGGAATAGCAGAAAATCGCATGTCTGAATTGACATGCGATTTTCTGTGATCGCGGACATGGGGGAGTCTCAGGAACCCCCTCGGCGATGTGCTGGGATGCCTGCTGAATGATTTCAGCAGGCATCCTGGTCCGTTCCCCAACCGGCTAGCGGCGGGGACCGGAATTCCCACGGGCGTATGCATACGCCCCACGTCCTTAAGGACTCTGGATGTAGGGCGTATGCATACGCCTAGCGTCCTTAAAAGGTTAAAGGGGTTAAATATGTAGTTTTACAACTAAAATATTGTCTCACATTTACTATTGCAAACCCAACATGTTTTGTTGGGTTGTGCACCAAAACTGAAAAAAAAAACCCGACCAACTCTCCATTTTACTAAGAAAACCTGAAAAAGGGGTGTGACCACCAGGAAAAGGGGTGTGGTCACCAAAAAGGGGCGTGTTCCTGACATTTTCACAAAAAAAACAACATATTTACTAAGGTTTCCACAGAAAATGTGGTGGATTTGAGCTGAGGAAAACCCGACAGATCAGAACATGTGTAAAAAAAAGCAAAATGTAGGGAAAGTGGAAAATGTAGGGAAACCTTAGTAAATACTGTGGAAAAAATTGTAGGGAATTAAAACCCACAAAGAAACCTACACAACAGTCTTAGTAAATAAGAGACAATGGGGGACATTTCCTAATCTAGTGTATTCTGGGTATGCTTATAGACCAGCGTATGTGGTAGTCTCCTGTCTATTGTGCTCCTAATTTATCAAAGGTCTCACAGCCCTTGATAAATTCTGTGCTCAGACTTCAGGGTCTACAGCTTAAACTGCATTTAGACCTGCTCCAACATGGTCTGACATTTCAGTGTATTTTGGGCAGATGCGACTTGTCGCACAAAAGTCGCACTTGATAAATTCAGCACCAATGCATTTTCCAATGCATTTCCGTCTAAAATAGACTTGCATGCATCATGTTCTAAAAATCCTCTGCGACTTTCTGTGCGACAAATTTAGACAGGAAAAAACAGTCTAAATCGTTTGATAAATCTCCCCCATTGTCTTGTCTTGGCCATTCTTTTAAATATACCCTGTAGGAATATTCAGCTATATGCAAAAGGTTTACTGTGTAGTCTTATGCTTTGTACCATGAATAAAATTTCCAGCAATAATGTCACTTTCGTTAGATTTGTAATGTGTATATAGGATCAATACTTAGGAAGACAGACTGAAAACAGTGGGATCCTCCATGTCAATTTCTCTAGTCTCCTCCAGTTTTGTATACTGCAAACCTCCGGCTGCACTCATCACTGAACTCAATAACAATGCCCTCTCTGTTGGCATACACTGGCACTGTGAGGTGAAGGTTGCCATGGTATTCCATGCCAGCCTGAATTGGTTCATTGTGATATAAGAAGGAAGGAGGAGCTGCATTTGAACAGAAGGAATGATTGCGTAATATTTATAAGGGGTAAAGAAAAATTGGTCTATAAACTAAATCATAGTGACTGTTTCTAAGACTAGAAACCAAAGGTAATTCTTCAGGATTAATAGTCCTAGTATGTCATGCACTATAAAAAGATCAAAGTGATCTATTAAAGATTATCACAAAAATCCATTGAAAAATATTCTTCATGGGGGAGATTTATCAAAACCTGTCAAGAGGAAAAGTTGCAGAGATGCCCATAGCAACCAATCAGATTGCTTCTTTCATTTTACAAAAATGAAAGAAGCGAGCTGATTGGTTGCTATGGGCAACTCAGCAACCACGCAGGTTTTTGATAAATCCCTTCTCCCCCTCCCATGAGCGTAGATCCTCTCAAAAAGGAGGCCCAGTATTCAGTGCAGACCTTAGATCAGGGTCAGAAGTGTAGCAAGAGGGGCTGGCAGGGCTTATGTCCTGATTTCTTGGTTTTAATGGAAGCACCAACTAACCAATATGGTTATACCAGGGAATTAAGATGGAAGGCTTGGGTGGTGAACCTAATATTTGCATGTATAAAGGAAGTTCAAACTACGACTCTGATGAGAGGGTATCTTTTCAAAGTGGTAGTACTGTATATTGAAGAGGTTCACAGTGACTTCGGGACCAAAAATGATTAACTGAAATCATTTTAGACTATAAAACAATGAATTCCTGAAGAGCAAGGAAATGTGATTGGCTGTCTTGAACCTCTGTCACTTCTTATCTCTTTGTAAACCTTAGGATTCAAGAAACAAAAGTCCAACTTCAACCTTCAATCCATGTTTGCTTTGATCCATGTTTGCTTTACAATTCTTTAGGATTAGGAGAAATTAGTTGAACTCTCCAATTTTGGCAACATCAGCCGACCATCTAATGTGCCTGGAAGCCTTTCAAATACCGGGGCATGTTGGATTTTAAGTTCCCAATTCCTTTGTTCTCGGAGAGATGAGCTGCCACCTGGCAGTGGTTTAACCCTCCGTTCTTTATTCAGAACATATGATTGGTCGGTCAAGCTGGATGTTCATGTGTATGTAAGGATTGTGATAGATGGCCAAACAAATGTTCACCCCACAGCTATCATGTGTGTATGGCTACCTTTAACTAGAGTCTGCCAAGGTCAATGCATTCCAGTTCTTTGGCTGTAAAAACACAATGGGATTAGAAACATAAGGCTATCTAGTTGTGGTAACTCTTCCAACCAAGAATGCCTAAAGGTGACTATACCCATTTGATTAATGTTCATTAAAATGGTTATTTTGCCTTTGCTCGTAATGTTTGGCAGATAGTCAGACAAGAGATCTTTTGTACAGAAAAAATCTATCATCCACGAACGATCTTTCAGGAAAGAATGTTCTCAGAATCATCTGAAGGCCCCTCAGGTAGTAACACAACCCACAATCGGGTCACCTTTACATCATTTAACAGTATAACTGACCTATATGTATAGAGATATATCCATAAATCGAAAAATGTACTGGCATATAATGGACTTGAATGAGAAAAGGAGAAAGTAGATAATCCTATCCTCTCAGGTGTACTTTGTAGTCCCATAGGGTCACAGAAGTGTGATTTATCACCAGACATGTCACAAAGGACTTATATTTACTTCTCCATTCAATGGACGTTGTTATCATCATAAAAATATGCATCCTAATGTCTCACTGCATTCCGATGTGAATGGCTCCTGTACCAAGGACTACCATATTTTTCGCCCTATAGGACGCACCGGCAAATAAGACGCACCCAATTTTAAAGGTACAAAATCTAGAAAAAAAAGATTCTGAACCCAACAGTGATCTTCAACCTGCGGACCTCCAGATGTTGCAAAACTACAACTCCCAGCATGCTGGGAGTTGTAGTTTTGCAACATCTGGAGGTCCGCAGGTTGAAGACCACTGGTATAGGAGGTAATACTCACGCATCCCCGCCACTCCGGACCCGTCACCGCTCACCACTGCTGCCCTGGATGTCGCTCCATTGCTGTCGCCGCGTCCCCGTGGTGTCCCCGACGCTCCGGACGTCTTCTTCCCCGGGATCCACGCTCTCAGTCGCCGTCGTGATGACGTCAAAGGAGAGCGCCGGCCATGCAGGGGATCCCAGCACAGAGCAGACACCGAGGAGGCAGGTAAGGTCCCTCCCGGGGTCCTGTAAGCTGTTCGGGTCGCCGCGATTTCACCGCGGCGGTCCCGAACAGCTCGACTGAGCAGCCGGGTTAGTGTCACTTTCGCTTCAGACGCGGCGGTCAGCTTTGATCGCCACGTCTGAAGGGTTAATACAGGGCATCACCGCGATCGGTGATGTGCTGTATTAGCCGCGGGTCCCGGCCATTGATGGCCGCAGGGACCGCCTCGATAGGTGTGTATTCGCCATATAAGATGCACCAACTTTCCCCCCCCCAGTTGGGGAACTGGGGAAGAAAAAGTGCGTCTTATACGGCGAAAAATACGGTAATTGTACTTGGTTGATGAGCATTTCTGTGTTATTGAAATAGTAATATAAAAAAAAAAACGACTCTCTCACTACCATTGTTCCTCCCTCCTGACCCTCCTAGTGGACCATCTGTCCTAAAAAAGATGACTCCCAACAGGACCCTACAAATTCCTCATTTTATCCTATGATCACTACAAACACTTGTAGACTATTAAAAGTTGGAACAAAAGTCCCAATGCATTTCTACAGACCATAATGTCCACTTAGGGTGCATAAAGAGAACAGTTGGTAAGATGAGCTACCCAATATGGTAACCCGATAGTGTACAGGGAGATGCATTACATGATGGGGTTGGCATATGTACCTCTTTCCCTTAAGTGTGTTTGATTCACCAGCAAGTTAGGGTCTACTAGAGTTATGGTCAAGAAGTCACTTGTCTATTGTGGGATGTCTTTTTCTTACTTATAGGCCCATATTAGGCAAAATAATAAGAACTTTCCTAACCACAAAGGTTATTCATATAATAACAGAGCTTTCATTATTTAATTGACCCATAAATCAAATGAGACATTTAGGAATATAGCTTAAGTTTTATGGTAATTATTGGGTGGACATAAAGAAAGACTAGCAAAGAATGATTATAAAATTGGCCATAAAAATGGAGAAATGTTAGTCTTTAATGCCTTTTTTTTATGCTGATAGACTAAAGTCTGACACGAGATTCTGGTGACATTTCTGTTTCGATTGCTGGAAAATTTTGAACGTTGCCAGATAAATGACAGTAAGTATGGTCCTATGGGAAGTAACACAGGCCATGGAGAGGCTCCTGTGGAGTGAACCTGAAACTGACTCCATTCATTTAAATAAACAGTTCAAAGAATACAGCGGATGCACTCACCCAGAATTCTTGCCAGATGAAAACTTTATTCAGGTGTAGCGGGTAGATGCAGAGGAGCAGCCACGCAGTGACAGACTGTTTCCTGCGCCCTGAACGCACTTCCTCGGGCTGCCGATCGGCAGCCCGAGGAAGTGCGCTCAGGGAGCAGGAAACAGTCTGTCGCTGCGAGGCTGCTCCTCTGCATCTTCCCGCTACACTGTGTTAAGGAAGTTTTCATTTGGCAAGAATTCTGGGTGAGTGCATCCGCAGTATTCTTTGAACTGTTTGCTACCAATTGCTTTATTCGGAGAGCACCCTCAGATTTGCCCCACTAGTATTGTTTTCTGGACTGATAAGTCCCGGACGGGATCTATTGTGGATTGCAGTGCCGGATTCACTTTTCCTGGCTCAGTTGATACATTTAAATAACGTTGCTCCTAACATTGAATTTATTGAAATGTTCAAGCAACAGAGCCATCTAGTATGACTTTAACAATTAAGCTTAGGTGCCTCAATTAAAACTATTAATATTATCTTGTCTCTATATGTGAACATGTCTTTCTTTTGAATTACATTGGTCTAAACCCAGTCTATCCCCATTCCTTTAGTGATCAACAAGATGTTTGGATTATGGTTAAGGACTGGTTGACTAGCATGATCAAAGATTCCCAATTCGGGTTTAAACCAGTATGGCAACCTTGGTACTCTAATTTACATAAATCTGTCTAATTAGTTGAAGTTGGGAGAGACCTTTTAGGAATTATAATCTTCTCCCCTTTGTTTGTCTTGTCTTCAATCTGGATTTCCAGGCATGCTGGGAGTTGTAGTTTTGCAACAGCTGGAGAGACCCTGGTTGGGAAACACAGGTCTGTTCAATTGGGGCTGATAGTCCCTTCTCTCCACTCTCTGTTCTTTTTAATCTCTTTTTCTTGATATAATTTGTCTCTCATTCCAAATAAAGCACCTTTGAATATATGGGAGCCTTGTGATGATACTTAAAAGGGTACTCCTCCTCTAGACACAAGATGTCTGATCGTGGGAGTCCCGTCGCTGGGTACCCCTGCAATCTCTCCTGCAGCACCCCCTGTCATTTGGTGCACAGCGCGAGCTTTGCTCCGTGCCTGATGACTGGAGATGAAGGGGTCGGAGGATCATGCCATCACTCCCCCTCCCATAGACTTGCATTAAGGGGCCGGGTCCGTCACGTCATGATCCTCCGGCCCCTGCATCGCCAGTCATCAGGCACGGAGCGAAGCTCGCACTGTGCACCAGATGACAGGGGGAGCTGCAGGAGAGATTGCGGGGGTTCCCAGCAGTGGGACCCCTGCGATCAGACATCTTATCCCCTATGCTTTGGATAGGGGATAAGATGCCGTGGGGCGGAGTACCCCTTTAATGATCTTTTCTCTATAGGATATTGCCTCCTGTGTTGTGCTGTTGCAACTTCCTTTATGCTTCCAATGCAGAATGTCATATATTGTTTGTACGATTAGGGTTAAGGTCACATGACTAGGGGAGCGTAGAGTTCCGCTACCGATGCACCCTAACCATCCCACTCCTTTACCCGGTCCTTAACCCTTACCTTAAGAATCACTGACTCGAAGTATGGTGCAAAGGCCACAGCGGACCCAACTTTTATTTAACAGTTCAAAAATATAATAAACATATTAATATAAATAACCTACAATATAAATAACAATAAAATAAATAACAGCATAAATAGTATTTAGCCCAACAATCAGGGTTAACATACCCTTCCAACCAAATGTATCCAACCTTCCCCATTCTGGAAGGAGACCAGAATGACCAGGACCTCCACCATCCTTCCAGCATGCCTCCAAATCCCCTTCCAGCTCACGCCGCTGCAACAATAAAATCACCCCTAAACCCTGTCCAGAACTACGACTTGTTCCAGGGTGGGCGGGAGGGACACGATTTCTTCACCCGAATGGTCCCTCCTCTTCCTTTTCCTGGGTGTCTTGCCCGGGCTTGGAACAGGCTCCTCCCCCTAACCCTCGCTTAACCCTGCCCAACCCTAGCTACCAACTTTAACCCTTTCCCTGCTGCTACCTACACCCCCTGTCATGTGCCCCCTCCCCTCCCATGCTGTACGCTCCGGGGCTTTCTTGTAGCATATAAGCTGCATGTTTCATGCTGCAGGAAATTCACTGGGCAGCAGAAAATATGCAGCATATTTTGCTACGGGCAGACACATGGGGCTTCTCTGCCGCAGTCCTGTGTGCACTGTGAGGTTTAGAGGTGGGCCCGCGAGTCACAGTCACACCGCCGCACTGGGCCTGCCTTCAAATCTCACTGCTCACACAGGGCTATGGAGCAGAAGCCCTGTGTGTCTGCCTGTAGGAAAATATGTTGCATATTTCTTTCATTTTTCAGAGGCCTTGTCAGTATAGGTCAGTATACGTAGCAAGGGATCTGATACACGCCATTATACAAGACAAGACATAAATATACGCTTTCTCTTGGTAACTAGGACACAAACATCTGGCAGCGAGCCGCAGGAAGTGCCGGAACTAAATAGGGACTGTTTCTGCTAAGCACCAATTATTGGTGCACTGGCCCTTTAAATTTAGAAGAGTCGGCGTGCTCCCGCCCCAGGAGAACGGGACGCGCATGCCGGCAGAAATATGCAGGAGGAGAACAGAGCGGGGCTCCAAGAGAGCGTGCCCCGCAATGGAAAGAAGGAAACGTCCAGAGGAGGCAGCGGAAGGGGAGAGGCAGTCAGGGGTTCGCATGCGGGCACTGCCAGGGACAGAGGGGGACAAGAGAGAATGCTCCCGGCCGGAGTGCCTAACCAGAGCCCGGGACATGACAATTCAGTCTAGTGCACAGAACTACAGATGAGACTAAACTTAAAGAGTATATGGCCCTGTAGAGGCAATAATGTGACCTCTGGCTGCGATGTCTGTAGTACTTCTCGCGTGCTGCAGCTATTCTGTAAAACTCACTGGCAGGGATCTGCTTCTAACATTTAGGCTAAGTTCACACAAAGCTCCCGAGTGAGGATGAAGCTTTTTAGTCCAGAGCTTCGTAAGGATGAACCTGGCCTAAATGTTAGACGTAGATCCCTGCCAGTGAGTTTCACAGATGGCAATGTTTGCTGAGCGGATTTTGCCCGGAGAATGAGCAAGTTCATTCTTTTGGCTGCGGAATTTTACAGGCAGAACATCCACCACTGAAAATTTTGTAGTGTGCACTGTGCAGCGTAATTCATTGCCAGCAATGGGATTCTGCTGCCCCAGAATTTCTGACAGAAATTCCTAAGTGGAATTCGGCCTTACAGTTTTAAGTGTGCATTAAAAACAAATATCTTCAAAGAGACCTGCCATGTAACCATAGTGCACCTTATGGCTCATAAACTGATACAGCAGCAACGATAGTTCAGGTGCTCAAAATCAGAAGATCTTGAGTTGTTACTACCAAGTGAATCACAGCCAGGGTTCTTATTGAGGTCCAGATTGAGCAAATTTCCTGATTCGTTAAAATTAACCTTTGTTTGATTCTAAGGCAAATTCAGATTTGCCCTGATTGCCCTGAAAAGTCTTCTATGACATTCTGAGGTATACTAGAGCTGTATCTAATCCCTTTCTATCTCTTTAACAGGAAGACAGCATTAGTAATGCCCAAGTGAAAGCAACATATACGCACTTTTCTGCTTAATAAAACCAAGTGTTAATAAACATCCCATAAATTATCTCTTTTTGGTGTAGATGTTTTCTCATAGCAGAAGAAGCTATGTATTTTTAACCATTTTTAATAATTTCTTTAGTTATATAGCCCTGGCTAGTTAAAAAATTAACCCATCACAAATGTGACATTTTTGAAATGTGAGGAAAAAAAGTACCAAAAGTACCAGGAGGAAAACCACATAAATTGAGAACATATAAATTCCATATAGATGTTGCCCTCTGAAAACAATAATGGACATCTCAGTTGTCTATACCAGAAGGCTGCAGGACAATATCAGAACCAAGATTTACAATTTGATGTGGAATACAATTATGCTCATATTAAAAGATTACTACAAGATAAAAAAAAAAAAAGTAAGATTAAGATGTTAATAAAACCAGGAAGCATTGTCCCTTAGACATGGACTGACATATAATGGTTTAAAGGAGTACTCTGCCTCAGAGATCTTATACCCTATCCAAAGGATAGGGGATAAGATGTCTGATCGCGGGGGGTCCGGCTAGTGGGACCCCCCGCAATCTCCGGACTGGCACCACAGCATTCTGAACATGGAAGCTTGGGGCATCCTTGTTTGTGACACAACGCCCCCTCCATTCATGTCTATGGGAGGGGGCGTGGCAGCTGAGGGGGCGTGACAGCTGTGGTTGCCTGTCATCTGGCATGGAGTGGAGTTTGCTCCATACAGCAGATTTCTGGGTGCTGAGCCAGAGATCATGAGGGGGTCCCCCCTGCGATCAGACACTCTCTATCCTTTGGATAGGGGATAAGATGTCTAGGGGCAGAATACCCCTTTAATATAAAAGTCTGTGACAATGTGCTTAAATGTTGCTGGAGCAACAGGGTTCTGCTTAAAGGAGGTAACTCATGTACAAAACTTTTTTACTATAATGCCCGGGGTGCCTGCAAATTAAACAATAAACAGGACTCATCTGCCTCCTTGTCCCAGTGTCCCGGTATCTCACACCATTCATCTGCCGCTGTCTTCTTCCTGGTCAGGCCGTAGTCAGCGCATGACAATGCCTGTCAGCAAATCCCCGGCTGCAGCGATGTCGCGCCTTGGCCAGCGATAGGCTGAGCAGCATTGTAATGCATTGAGCTTAGGTGACCTATGCCGTGGTCTTCTAGACCTAGATGTGTACTTTCCTGGAGATTAACAAGAGATATTAAATGTAGAATTTAAACAATACTGGAGTATGTTTAAATGTTAAAAAAGTTTTCTGGGCAGCTGCCTCAAAGTGCATTAAAACAATAAAAGAGTGTATATTTACCTCACACTCTCCTCTTCATGTTTCCCGCTTTTTCCTCCACTTTCCGCTCAGCCTATCACAGAGCTAAGTGGGAGTGTGGGATGTCAGTGGAAGTTGGCTGAATAGAAGCACAGTGGGGATTGGAAAATGTAGTAACAGGAGCAGGGGGGGGGGGGGCAAGGAAGGTAAGTATGGGCTCTTATATTGTTTTATTGCATGAGAAGGCAGGAAGAAGATTTATCTATTTGCTCCAAAAATCTCAAAAATACTTAAATTCATGCCTTGCCCTAAACAAAGAGTTGTTTTTGTTTAGGGCAAGGCATGAATTTAAGTGAGTGAGAATCATCTTGGTTTTATAGCCCATTCTTATGACATACAATGCACTAGGTTCTCAACCTACAGTACATATACCCCCATATAGCGGCTGAATGACACAACGTGGAGTTGGCGGCAACATGAGGAGACCATATAGTGGCTTAATGGCACATTGAGTAGGTGGCGGCAGCATCAAGAGAACATATAGTGCCTGAATGACACAGTCTGGAGTTGGCGGGAGCATGAGGAAACCATATAGTGGCTGAATGACAGCATCAGGAGTCCTGAAAGTGACCTGGTGACAGAGTGGTGCGGTGGGTGGCAATACCAGTACCTGGTGATGAAGGTGGGTGAAAAAAGGATAACTTGGCATCAGATATGTGGCATTAAGCGGGTGGCAGGATCAGAATAGTAGCTGAGGCAGGTAGGCAAAAAAAAAAACACATCGAGGAGGTGGCGGCAGCATGAGGAGAACATATAGTGCCTGAATGACATAGCCTGGAGTTGGCGGGAGCATGAGGAGACCATATAGTGTCTGAATGACACAGCCTGGAGCTGGCATCAGCATGAGGAGAACATATGGTGGCAGTATGAAACAGCTTAGAGCTGACATCAGCATGAGGAGAACATATGGTGGCAGAATGAGACAGCCTGGAGGTGGCAGCAGCAGAAGTCCTGAAAGTGACCCGGTGACAGAGTGGTGCGGTGGGTGGCAATACCAGTGCCCGGTGACGAAGGTGGGTGAAAATGGAGAACTGGCACCAGATATGTGGCATCAGGCAGGTGGCAGGATCAGAATAGTAATTGAGGCAGGTAGGCAGAAGAAAACGCTCTCTTTTGTAAAAGTGTTAGTGTGCACAAGTAAGTATTGAGGATATGCATTACGTAAAACTTAACTTTTAATAATTTGCTTAGGATAAAATATATGGACCAAATTTTTTTTTTAAATCAAACAAAAGGAAAGGTGTACAAAAAACACCATGTGCCACCTACACTACCAAGTATTGATGTGATACAAAGATCTCTAAAAGATGGAAGGGAACAACGTATGGTCCATTGTAACTGGTGGGGTAAAAACTTCCCCTGTAAGGCCCTACTCTGACATTAATAATTCCCTTCTTGGCAAGTGTTACTCGCCCTAGAAAGGGCGGCCCCACACAGGAACCTCTCCCTATTTCCGCCTACAAACACTGCCATTTCCCAGGGTTTTTAGGTGGAAATAGGGATTGGTTCCTGTGTGGAGTCGCACTTTTTAAGACGAGTAACACTTTCCCCGAAAAGGTGGAAGGGAACAAAGTATTGTCCATTGTAGCAGATGGGGGTGAAAACGTCCCCTGTAAGGCCCTACTCTCGCCCTATTAATTCCCTTCTTGGCATTTGTTACTCAGCCTTAAAAGGGTGGCCCCACACAGGCAATTTTATATTTCCACCTAAAAACCCTGGGAAATGTCAGTGTTTGTAGGGGGGTAAATAGGGAGAGGTTCCTGTGTGGGGCCGCCCTTTTTAGGGCGAGTAACACTTGCCGAGAGGGGAATTAATAATGCGAGAGGCCTTACAGGGGCAGTTTTTACCCCCACCGGGTACAAAGAACCAAGGGTTGTTCCCTTCCATCTTTTAGAGGTCTTTGCATCACATCAATACTTGGTGGTGTAGGTGGCACGTGGTGTTTTTTGCACACCTTTCCTTTTGTTTGATAAAAAAAAAAAATTTGGGTCCATATATTTTATCCTAAGCATATTATTAAAAGTTACGTTTTATGTAATGCATATCCTCAACACTTACTTGTGGTCTGATGCGGAGGAATTTTTGTAACTGATGAGCAGCGCCTTAAATATGTTTAGCACTATCCATATTTGTGAATTTGTGAAGTGTTGGTGTGGCACCATGGTCAATCTACTCTGATGCATCAGGCATTGGTGGGTGGAAATCCTGGCTGATCCACATGCCTGATTTATCTTCACAAAGGTCAGTCCACATTTTTCATGGACAGACGAGTTACTATGGCCCTCGCTGCACTAAATACCTGCTCTGATGGCACACTACAGGCCGGGCAGGACAGCTTTTCCAGGGCAAACTCTGCTAGTTGCAGCCACAAATCAAGTTTGGCTGCCCAAAAGTACAGCGGATCTTCAAGGTGTGTTTGCATGGGCATGTCAAGGTATGCCACCACCTGCTGATTCAGGTCCTGCTCCAGGTCTATCTGCTGCTGATGAGTTGCTTCACTATGCGGGTGAAGAAAGCTACTCATCAGGGACTGTAGACTCAGGCTTCTGCTGATGATGCTGGTACTGCTCCTACCACCCCTCCCCAGCAGCCATGGCAGTGGAAGGTGAGCGCAGAGGGCCCCCTGAGTCAGACCTGCGAGAGGATGGACAATGGCGCAGATAGGCATCGGCCAACTGACTACGTAGGATGTCTCTGTAGTAGGTCAGTTTTTCCTCCCTCTCAGTGGGTGTAAAAAAGTCCCCTATTTTGTGGCGGTTAGCGAGGGTCCGATAAGGTGGAGAGCCAGAAGTCATTCCACTGCCGAATGGTGACAATTCGGCAGTCACTACGCAAGCAACTGAGCATGCATCGTGCTATTTGTGCAAGTGACTCGGAGGGACTCCCTGCCTCCATCTCCACTGCATACTGCCACGGTGTGTCTGGGTCCTTTGTCTCACCTTCCTTATAACCCTCTGGAACCTCCAGCTGCTCCTGTCGGATAATTAGAAAAACTGCCCATCTCGCGAAACCTAAACTGTGCTCCACTGTGCTCCTCCTCCTCTTCCAGTTCAGCCCCCACAGGGCTCATGTGGCCGTGAGATGTAGGCGCCACATCTCCAGTGCCCTGACCAGCCATCGTTTCCAACACGTGTTGTAGTCATTGAAGCAGTGGAATGACGTTCATCCCATAATCCAGTGATTTACAAATAATGTGGCTTCCTCAAAGGGCCTGAGCAAACGGCAGGTGTCACGTATGATCTGCCACTGGTTGACATTGAAGTAACACTCGGGAGTCCCCCTATCTGCTTGGATCATCAAGAAATCTATGAGGGCTTTTCTCGGTTCGTTTAGTCGGTCCAACATAAGAAGAGTGGAATTTCAACGTGTGTAAACGTCACAAATCAGACTATGTTGGGGGATGCCGTTCTGACACTGCAGCTCAAGGAGGGTGTGCTTTACGGTGTACGAGTGGCTGAAGTGCATGCAAAGTTTCCTTCCCATTGTTAGGATGTCTTGCAGATGGGAGGAACTCTTCAGGAACCACTTGACTACCAGATTGAACACGTGTGCCATGCAGGGCGCATGGCTCAGGCTTCCTTGTCGCAGCGCAGATAAGATGTTCTTCCCGTTGTAGGTCACCATGGTTCCCATCTCCAGTTTTCCTGGCGTAAGCCATGATTCGATTTCTTCATGAATGACTTTTAGAAGTTCCTCCCTTCTGTGACTCTGACCTGTCCAAGTTTCTGTTGTGGCTGTGCAGGAACCACATTCACCCAGTGGGCCGTAAAGGACATGTATTGTCCCTGACTGTAGTTACAGCTCCACACGTTGGCACTGCCATGCACTTTGGTACACACCGACAGGCTCAAGGACTGGCCGACCTTCTGTTCCACAAAATTGTGCAGGGCTGGTACTGCCTTCTTCGCAAAAAAATGACGGCTTGGGACTCTCCACTCTTCGGCTTGGCATAAGCTTAAAACAGTATTTGTGTACAACATCAGCCGGTGTGTACTTTTGGCTGGCCTTTTACAGTATCTAGGCCCTTAAGACTTTAACAGGAACAAAATAGTACACCACTTAGATGTACGTATGTGGTATGCACTTATAAGAGCAGTACAATGCGCTCCAGTGTGCTTAAAACAGTATTTGTATACAACACCAGCAGTACACACCAGTGCTGCAGCACACAGTTGCTGTGTACTACACCCAACATTGCACTTTCTCTCTCAATCTCACTCCCTTCCCTATCATTGCTTCTAGGCAGGATTTGGGCTTGAGGTGAATCGCTGCTGTTCTGTGCAACACACTACTCTCTGTCCCTTTCTGTAATAGAATGCTGTAGTGACTGGGAGGTGAATCGCTACTGTAAGAATGCTTTTCTGTGCAACACACACTGCTCTCTGTCCCTCTGTGCAACAGATCGTTGATGTGACTAGGAGGCGAATTGCCGCTGGGAAAATGCTTTTCTGTGCAACACACAGCGCTGTCTGTCCCTATCTCTCTCCAGTAAAAGGCTGAATTGACTGGCCGCAAGATGGCTGCCGATTATATAGGGCTGTGACATCACAGGGGTGGCTGGCTGCTGATAGGCTGCATGCTGCATGTGATTCAGGGTCATCCCACCTACCCTTGTTTCCACCTTCCTAGGATTCCTTACCCCATGTCCTCACATGGGGATCTGCCATTTTAGATGACCTGGAGCCTGGACCACACTAAATGGAGTTTAATTAAGCGATTTGCGCGATTGAATTGCGGCGATATTCGCATTCGTTGCGAATAACATTTTTCCTGAAATTCGTAAAGAATTTGGATTCCTCAGATTTCATTCCCAATTATAGCCTTAGAGGGACTTTATTTGAGTGAGAGCTACTTGGCTTAGGAATTTTGAGAAACCCTATTTCACTAGTGTATTTGCTTAATTTACATACCATGACAAGAAGTGATCACCCAAAAATGTTCCCTATTGGATAAATGTATGTTATTTGCACTGGGGTAAAGCGGTGGCTTAGTTGTTTTCCCTATTGCCTTGAACCAGTAGGCTTTTAAGGGGACTGAAATTACCTTATTAACCCATATTGCTTATGTGTTATGATCTAGAGTAGAAGATTGCAAGAACTTTAATAGACAGCTGGGGGGGGGGGCTGCGCACTTCAGGTTTTACCAGCCACTTAGTGTGACAACATGGGAAGCAGGAGGTTTCTTGTTCAGAGAAATTGCTCTGCCATGTGAGGGATCCAGGAGATTTCTGCTCCTTGCGCTTCACATGTTTCTCAAGTTTGCCAGTTTAGCAGATTGTTTAAGGGTGCGTTCCCACACGGTGTATACGCAGCGTATTTCACGCTGCGCAAAATTTACGGCAGCAGCGGGAAATGTGCTGCGTATTCCTTGCTCACTATACACACAGGGCTTTCCGGCGGAAGCCCTATTCGTGTAGTGAGTTTTAGAGGTGGGGCCGTGTGCCGGCGTGACTGTGACGCGCGGCTCCGCCTCCAAAACTCACTGCACACATAGGGCTGCCGCCGAAAAGCCCTGTGTGTATAGTGAGCAAGGAATACGCAGCGTATTTCCCGCTGCTGCCGTAAATTTTGTGCAGTGTGAAATACGCTGTGTATACGCCGTGTGGGAACGCACCCTAAAGCGCAACTGTCATGAGGTTTGGGGCATATAATCTAACCACTGTCTGTGTATGGTGTGTAGAATATGTATCCAGCCTTACTTGTATCTCTCTTATTACATCTTTTATTATCCCAAAAAAATGGGAGCCACTGACAATCGGATAGATGTGGCCAGGTGTTCGGTATGCCCCGCGGCCACCCTGTATTCCCTGTACACAAGCGCTGGGACGGCTGTGTGATTGACACACATGTTCCAACGCATGCGCCCCTTATCTTTCATATGTGAGCACCGACCAACATTACTTTACAGAGCGCGACCCACTGTCTGACGCCTCCATGTGCCCAGACAGTGCCTGTTTTTCTCCTCTTCCTTCTTCTTCATGTGGGAGACGCGCTTAGTGCTCTGCATTCACTAGAGGCAGAGAGCGCTCACTCTCTGCCTCTAGTATTGCCTGGGCGCACAAAGGTGTCAGACTGAGTGTTCGCTCTGTAAAGTAATGTCGGTTGGGCATACCAAACCCCTGGCAACACCTAACTGACTGTCAGTAATGTACCATAGAAAAGCAAAAGCACACTGTTATAGACGGAGCGGGTGTTCCCCCAGAACAGGTCCCCATGCGTTCCGTCACTCCCAGTGACTTCCTCAGTGGCGCCCCTGAGGAAGTCATTGGGAGTGACGGAACGCGTGGGGACCTGTTCTGGGGGAGGGGACACCCGCTCCATCTATAACATTGTGAAGTATCTCTAACCATCTCTCTAACCATGCACTTTATTTGAACAATTGAATATTCATGCAGCTGCTATATATTGTGCAATACTGTGTTTTTTATGTACTATTTAGTATAGGGGTTCATTGTTCTAGAGGACTGGGAATATTGTGTGATTGGGAGCAGGTGGGTGTCTTCCAGGATTCTGGGGATCCCCTCTGTGGCTTAGGGAGGCTGTGAGTCATCTGGTCCCTTTGTTTTTAGTGGTTTTAATTGTGCTGTCTATTTGTTACATGCTGTGTATTACAATAAAGAATTAGTGAGATGCAATTGGTGTGCACCTAAATATGTGCTTTTGCTTTTCTATGGTACTTTTGTGTTCGGGATATTAGCACTGGTAGCACCCTTATGGGTATTATTAGATAGGTTGAGTCCACTATCTTTTGTTTCTAACTGACTGTCAGTGGCTGCAAATAAAAGCATTTTTTGGGATAATAAAAGCTGTAATAAGAGAGATGCAAGTAAGGCTGAATACATATTCTACACACCATACACAGACTGTGGTTAAGTTATATGCCCCAAACCTCATGACAGTTGCGCTTTAAGCGACTGTGTTCTTGTGTGTTTCTAACAAGTCTAACTTGGTGCCATTGGGCCTGAGATCATCATTGGATCTATCATCCTTTCTCATCATAAAAATCCACTTTAGGCTCCTTGTTTCTCCAACAGGCACCTGGTTTCAAATCTAACATCAACATGGACATTATATGTTCTTCTCATGTATGTGTGAGATTCCTCCAGGTTTTCTGCATTCCTTTTGCATGCAAAAAACAGCTAGGCTCATCAAAACGTCTTAAAGGGCAACTCTATGGTGTCCCAGCACAAGTGGTTGAGGACTGACTCGGGCAGCCTGGCAGCACAGAGTGTTGGGCCCACTGCTGTTCTTTTGTATATTAATTATGTGGACATTAGAAAATAGGAGTAATATTTTCTTTAAATTAATGTGGTTATTATTCTATGTATGTAAGTTTAATGTATTACTGTGCCTTTAAAATTGTGAGCAGCAGACCCCATGTGACCATGTGAGCCAATGAGACCCCAAAAGTCCCCTCTATATAGTGAGGTACAGGGGAGGAGTTAGTCAGTATGCAGTTAGTTCACCCAGTGTGTACTCCTGAGAAACAGCCAAGCTCAGGTGTGCTGAGTCGTGTGTCCTAAGCAGAGGCCTACTTCAGTTTATTATTGGTCATCCTGCAAGTGTCACTCACGGGAGAACTACAAGTCCCTGCAGAATTGTCTACAGTGCCTTGGAAGGACACTAGCTACCAGAACCTCAAATTCTACAATTCCATCTGGTGAAAAGCACCACGAGTCTCAGAACAGTAACAAGGCTCACAAGGGGTATGCTGCACTCTCACACTAAGGCCAGCTGTTTGTATTATACCAACTTCACAAGCTCAGTAAAGGCAGGTAACCGTAACCTTGGTGTGTTAATTTGCTCATCGTGTCTGGCCCAGGAAGACTGCTTTCCACCTTTGGACCGTGGTCCGGATAAACAGTGCCCTGGCGTCACGAAGTGATCAAGGTACGTCCTACTAACACCCAATGGAAGGTGGGCAACTGACATGCTAGGTCTTTGGCTTCTATGTTATTTTGAAGCAGCATTTATTTTGCAATTTTTTTTTAATCATTGCATTCATTGAAGATTCATGTAATGTACATTTATTTGTTTTTGTATTTTTCTGATTAAGTGTGTATTCACACACTAGTTTGTTCAGAGCAGTTTGCTATTCCACCTGGATAAGGAATAGTTAATGCTCTGAACGAATGAGAACTTGGCTGGAGTTATTTAGCCAGAGTTCTCCTGCATTCTGGTGCTGGTTATTGAGTGCAATACTACTATGTCTGTTTGTGCTATATTCTGACTATGTCTGCTTGAGCATTTACCTTGTATTTATCTTGTCATTTTATCTGGGTATTTAGCCATGGTTATATAGCATGCTCCTTGTATTTTGGTCTGTGACCGACTATGTATATTATGTGTTTTTATAACACTGCACTTTAGCGCAGGAAGGGATCGGCGCCTAGTTGTCGATCCACCATTTAGCGTGGATGGGCAAGTAGGCATGGATTGGTTTTAGGATCAGTTTAGGGCTCACTCTCCCTGTCCCCTGGTTGGTCCTTGACAATTCTTTTGAGGATTTTTCACCACTGTCCTAGTATTATTATTATTTCTGATTAAGCCCCACCAACACAGTTTGGATTCCTGTGAATATGTGTAATGTTTCTTCAAAATTTGTTCTGTCTGAGTCTTCAGGATTCTCAATGAATTGTTCATGATGATCTGTCATTGTCTCTATACATCTTGGCCCTCATTTACTATTGCAAACCCAACAAACTTTGTTGGGTTGTGTGCCAGATTCTGCGCCAGAATTTTCTCCAGAAATTAGAAATACCTGACTAACTCTCTATTTTACTGAGAAAACCCCCAAAAAGGCACGTAGCCATCTGGAAACGGGGAGTGTTCCTGACATTTTCACAAAAACCCAACATATTTACTAAGGTTTCCACAGAAAATGTAGTGGATTTGAGATGAGAAAAACATCAGAGCATGTGTAAAAAAAAAAAGCAAAATGTAGGGAAAAGTGCAAAATGTATGGAAACCTTAGTAAATACCGTGGGAAAAAAATTGTGGGGAATTAAAACCCACAAAGAAACCTACACTCCACTCTTAGTAAATCAGGGACCTTGTTGCTATTAGTCCTCTCAACATTTTCCTTCAGCCCTGCTCTCATTACCGGTCCCGCTCCCATGGCAGGTCTGGCCTCTGTGTGGGGCCTTTGTGAACACTGCTCCTCTGCTGCTGATTTTGGAGCCAGTGGGCTTGTAATCGCAGTTTATACCCTCACTAGCATTACTGTGTTTGTTCTGTTTGCTGCTAAATTTGACCATTTGCTGTGACTTCTCACCCCTGATTTTTGTCTCCTGATTTGGTTCTAACGTGCCCTCCTGGTATCTGCCCTTGGTTCTGACTCTGTTCTTCTGATTCTGACTCTCTTGACTGGCTCCTTATTACTGTCACTGGTTGCTGACATGCCTGTCTGGTTTCAACCCAGTCTGTCTGATCTCTCCTTACAGGGTGAGTGTAGGGACTGTCGCTCAGTTAGGGGCCGTCATATAGAGCAGATCATTCAAGTAGGTAAGGACAGTTGTTGGGGTAGTGCAGGGTTGCACTGATCCCTATCTACCTTTTTTTCCTGATTACCTGGGTCTTCTTATTATGTGTCTGGAATGGGACAGTAATTGGTCATTTCCTATTCAAAAGACAGTGTTTGCTTGACCTGTTCATATGCATCGAACACATACAATACAGTAGTATATGTTATAGGGAGGCCCTCGTGTTAAAAAATAAATAAATAATGTTTTTTGCGGCCACCCACTGTATCGGAGGGCATAGTGGACTACACTTTGCTGTGCAGTTGCTGAAAGGCTACTCTATTGATATTCACTTCATCTATACAGCCCTACAGAATGGTTGGGCATATGCCCCATAGAAGGTCCAACCTCACACTCCAAACACACTGCACTCTTTTAATTATTTGATGACTTCTGGATTATATATTCCAATAGGCAACACCTGCCTACAAGTTGTATCAATCATAAATGTTTAGCATAATATTCCTGATATGTGATATATTAATAACATAATCTACTTCTCTGCTATTTCTACTACACACTTCATATGGCTTGCATGAGTCTAAGTAGGGCCTTCTGACTTCGGTCATCAACAAGGCATTCGACCACAATCATGCCACACATTCAAATTATTTGAAAGCTCATAAATAGAAACATAGAATGTGTCATCAGATAAGGACCATTTGACCCATCTAGTCTTCCCAATACAAACAGAGAACAGATCAGCGCCGTGTGACGTCCCAGGCTAAGGGAAGTAGGAAATAGACAGCCCAGCCGACCGATCAGCTGTTGCGGAGCTACGGTGGAATATAGGAAGGTAAGTGAAAGTTTGTTTTCTCTTTTTTTGCAGCCCGGGCAGGATGGAATAGGAATAGTCCGTACCTGACATCTCCTTTAACCCCTTAAGGACCAGGCTATTTACTCCTTAGGACCAGAGAGTTTTTTGCACATCTGACCACTGTCACTTTAAACATTAATAACTCTGGAATGCTTTTAGTTATCATTCTGATTCCGAGATTGTTTTTTCGTGACATATTCTTCTTTAACATAGTGGTAAAATTTTATGGTAACTTGCATCCTTTCTTGGTGAAAAATCACCAAATTTGATGAAAAATTTGAAAATTTAGCATTTTTCTAACTTTGAAGCTCTCTGCTTGTAAGGAAAATGGATATTCCAAATTAAAAAAAAATGTATTCACATATACAATATGTCTACTTTATGTTTTCATCATAAAATTGACGAGTTTTTACTTTTCGAAGACACCAGAGGGCTTCAAAGTTCAGCAGCAGTTTTCCAATTTTTCACAAAATTTTCAAACTCACTATTTTTCAGGGACCAGTTCAGGTTTGAAGTGGATTTGAAGGGTCTTCATATTAGAAATACCCCACAAATGACCCCATTATAAAAACTGCACCCCCCAAAGTATTCAAAATTACATTCAGTCAGCGTTTTAACCCTTTAGGTGTTTCACAGGAATAGCAGCAAAGTGAAGGAGAAAATTCACAATCTTCATTTTTTACACTCGCATGTTCTTGTAGACCCAATTTTTTTATTTTTACAAGGGGTAAAAGGAGAAAATGTATACTTCTGTTTGTAGCCCAATTTCTCTCGAGTAAGCACATACCTCATATGTCTATGTAAAGTGTTCGGCGGGCGCAGTAGAGGGCTCAGAAGCGAAGGAGCGACAAGGGGATTTTGGAGAGTACGTTTTTCTGAAATGGTTTTTGGGAGGCATGTTGCATTTAGGAAGCCCTTATGGTGCCAGAACAGCAAAAAAAAAAAAAACACATGCCATACCATTTTGGAAACTAGACCCCTTGAGGAACGTAACAAGGAATTAAGTGAGCCTTAATACCCCACAGGTGTTTCACGACTTTTGCATTTGTAAAAAAAAAAATGTTTTTTTTCACTAAAATGTGTGTTTCCCCCAAAATTTCACATTTTTTCAAGGGTTAATAGCAGAAAAGACCCCCAAAATTTGTAACCCCATCTCTTCTGAGTATGGAGGTACCCCATAAGTTGACCTGAAGTGCACTACGGGCGAACTACAATGCTCAGAAGAGAAGGAGTCATATTTGGCTTTTTGAGAGCAAATTTTGCTCGGGGGGCATGTCGCATTTAGGAAGCCCCTATGGTGCCAGAACAGCAATAAAACCCCACATGGCATACTATTTTGGAAACTAGACCCCTTGAGGAATGTAACAAGGAATAAAGCGAGCCTTAATACCCCACAGGGGTTTCACGACTTTTGCATATGTAAAAAAAAAAAAAAAAAATTCACTAAAATGTGTGTTTCCCCCCAAATTTCACATTTTTGCAAGGGTTAATAGCAGAAAAGACCCCCCAAAATTTGTAACCTCATCTCTTCTGAGTATGGAAATACCCCATGTGTGGACGTCAAGTGCTCTGCTGGCGCACTACAATGCTCAGATGAGAAGGAGCGCCATTGAGCTTTTGGGAAAACATTTTTTGGAATGGAAGTCAGGGGCCATGTGCGTTTACAAAGCCCCCCGTGGTGCCAAAACAGTGGAACCCCCCACATGTGAACCTATTTTGGAAACTACACCCCTAACAGAATTTAATAAGGGGTGCAGTGAGTATTTACACCCCACTGGCGTTTGACAGATCTTTGGAACAGTGGGCTGTGCAAATGAAAATAAAAATTTTCATTTTCACGGACCACTGTTCCAAAAATCTGTCAGACACCTGTGGGGCGTAAATGCTCACTGTACCCCTTATTACATTACGTGAGGGGTGTAGTTTCCAAAATGGGGTCACATGTGGGTATTTATTTTTTTGCGTTTATGTCAGATCCGCTGTAAAATCAGCCAACCCTGTGCAAATCACCAATTTAGACCTCAAATGTACATGGTGCGCTCTCACTCCTGAGCCTTGTTGTGCGCCCGCAGAGCATTTTACACCCACATATGGGGTATTTCTGTACTCAGGAGAAATTTTACAAATTTTGGGGGTCTTTTTTTCCTTTTAACGCTTGTGAAAATAAAAAGTAAAGGGCAACACCAGCATGTTAGTGTAAATTTTTTTATTTTTTAACACTAACAAGCTGGTGTAGCCCCAACTTTTCCTTTTCATAAGGGCTAAAAAGGAGAAAAAGCCCCCCAAAATTTGTAGTGCAATTTCTCCCGAGTACAGAGATACCCCATATGTGGCCCTAAACTGTTTCCTTGAAATACGACAGGGCTCCGAAATGAGAGAGCGCCATGCGCATTTGAGGACTTAATTAGGGATTGCATAGGGGTATTCTACCCCAATGATTCCCAAACAGGGTGCCTCCAGCTGTTGCTAAATTCCCAGCATGCCTGGACAGTCAGTGGCTGTCCGGAAATGCTGGGAGCTGAAGGCTCCGTTTTGGAAACACTGCCATACGATACGTTTTTCATTTTTATTGGGGGGACAGTGTAAGGGGGTGTATATGTAGTGTTTTACTCTTTATTATGTGTTAGTGTAGTGTAGTGTTTTTAGGGTACATTCGCACTGGCATGTTACGGTGAGTTTCTCGCTAGAAGTTTGAGCTGCGGCGAAAAATTTGCCGCAGCCCAAACTTGAAGCAGGAAACTTACTGTAAGCCTGCCCGTGTGAATGTACCCTGTACGTTCACATGGGGGGGCAAACCTCCAGCTGTTTCAAAACTACAACTCCAAGCATGTACTGACAGACCATGCATGCTGGGAGTTGCAAAGTGATCTCCAAACTGTGGTCCTCCAGCTGTTGCAAAACTACAATTCCCAGCATGCCCTGACAGCAAACAGTTGTTTGAGCATGCTAGGAGTTGTAGTTTTGCAAGATCTGGAGGGCTACAGTTTAGGGACCACTATATAGTGGTCACAAACTGTAGCCCTCCAGCTGTTGCAAAACTACATATTCCAACATGCCCAAACAGCTGTCTGGGCATGCTGGGAGTTGTAGTTTTGCAACATCTGGAGGGCTACAGTTAGAGACCACTGTATAATGGTCTCAAACTGTACCCTCCAGATGTTGCTAGGCAACTCACCGGCTTCCGTCAAATCCAGTCGCACGTCATCGCCGCCCGCCGATCTCCGTCACCCGCAGCCTCCGTCGCCCGCCCGGATCGGTAAGTGGATCTTCGGTGCCGGTCCCCGTCGTTTCCCCCTCCTGCCCCGCCTATTGTGGGAGGGCAGGACGGGGAAAACGAAAGTAAACCCCCCCGCCCCCGATCTGCTATTGGTAGTCGCGTGTAGACCACCAATAGCAGGGATAGGAGGGGTGGCAACCCTGCCACCTCGCTCCTATCGCTTCAGGGGGATCCTGGGTGTCTTAGACACCCGCGATCCCCCTTCTATTCCGGGTCACCGGGTCACTATAGACCCGTAATGACCCGAAATCGCGCAAATCGCAAGTGTGAATTCACTTGCGATTTGCCGCGATCGCCGACATGGGGGGGTCTAATGACCCCCCCTGGGCATTTGCACGGGATGCCTGCTGAACGATTGCAGCAGGCATCCCGCTCCGATCCCCGCCCGGCGCCTGGCGGGGACTAGAACTGCCCATGACGTAAATGTACGTCCCTGGTCCTTAATACCCAGGGTGTCGGGACGTACCGTTACGTCATGGGTCCTGTAGGGGTTAAAGGGGTACTCCGGTGGAAAAACAATTATTTTTTTCTTTTTTAAATCAACTGGTGCCAGAAAGTTAAACATATTTGTAAATTACTTCTATTAAAAAATCTTAATCCTTCCAGTACTTATTAGCTGCTGAATGCTACAGAGGAAATTCCTTTCTTTTTGGAACACTGATGACATCACGACCACAGTGCTCTCTGCTGACATCTCTGTCCATTTTAGCAACCGTGCATGGCAGATGTATGCTAAGGGCAGCATGGTGGCTCAGTGGTTAGCACTGCTGCCTTGCAGTGCTGGGACATTGGGTTCATAATAACATCAGCAGAGAGCAGTGTGTTCGTGATGTCATCAGAGAGCATTTCAAAAAGAAAAGAATTTCCTCTGTAGTATTCAGCAGCTAATAAATACAGGAAGGATTAAGATTTTTTAATAGAAGTAATTTACAAATATGTTTAACTTTCTGGCACCAGTTGATTTAAAAAAGGAAGAAAAAAAATTGTTTTTCCACCGGAGTACCCCTTTAATAATATAATAAATTTACAATTCACATGAGATTCTGGTAATGTATTAGTATATATTGCTATTCCATTTAACCCGTTTACATGTACATGTACCTGATGGAAATAAATTGTCACAGCGCCGCCGGGCGCTGTTACAGTTTATTGAGCTCGGCTGTGCTGCATAGCCGGGCCTCCCTGAAGCCGGCCAGGGACCAATCGCAGCGGTCCCCGGGCGGTGATCGCTGGTATTGGTCCACCAGTGCAGACTTCCTCCTTCCCCCTTCCCCAGACTTCCTCCTTCCCCCTCTCCTCCATTGCTTCACACAGTGAAGCGATCGTGGTGAGGGGGGCCCCATCAGGCTGCGCTCCGATCCTGAGTTAACCCTGTAGATGCTGCGGTCACTAAGACCGCAGCGTCTATTAGGGTAACAGAGGGAGGGAACTCCCTCTTTTCACCGATCGGCACTCTGCAAAGTGAAAGCACATGGCAAACGGGGGACTGACAGTGGAGGCCGTTGTCATGGCAACAGATCAGTCTTTACCTAAGGTAGAGACTGATCTATCCTATGTCTATTACAGACATATGCATAATTCAATGGAGTACAGATGTGTATTCCACTGAATTATGTGTATAATAGTTTAAAAAAAAAAGTAAAATGTGAAAAAAGTTAAACAAAATAAAAGTGAAAAAAATTAGAAAAAATTAGAAAAATAAAATTTAAAAAATTTGCAAAAAAATATAAAATTATATATATATATATATATATATATATATATATATATATATATATGCATATATATATATATATATAATACACCCCAAAACACCCCAAAAAGGTCAACATGTCCCGCAAAAAAAGAGTCCTCACACAACTTACAAAGGTGATTTTTTTTTACAAAAATAGTTTTTATGCTATAAATGAACTAAAATATGAAAAAAGTATAGAAATTTGGTATCGCCATAACCGAATTAACCTGCAGAGTAAAGTTAACATGTCATTTATATGACGAATGACCTAAACATTTTTTATAAAAAACAACCGCAGAATAGAATTATGTATGTTTACCACCTCATAAAAAATTTAATTAAAAAAATGATCAGTGTCACATATACCCCAGAATGGTACCAATGAAAGCGTCAACTTGTCTCGCAAAAATATTTTTGCACCCCACGGCCTCTGCGACTTTATATGATTTCAACAAAATACCCTTAACTAAAACGAGTCCCCAAAATCGACATAGCACGCCTTCATGTCTGAGGCCTGTGTGAGAGACACGTAGCACACAAAGGCCACATATGGGATATTTCTAAATACGTCACAATTCAGGGAATAAATCTTGGGTTATATTTCTCTGTCAAACCTACTTTGTTACAGAAAAAAAATTGATAAAAATGAAAAATCTGCCAAAAAAATTAACTTTTAATATTCAGCCTCCACATTGCTTTAATTTCTGTGAAATACCTAAAGGGTTAGTAAACTTCTTTAATGTAATTCTGACTACTTAAGGTTAGGTTCAGTTTATAAAATGGGGTGATTTATTGAGGTATCTAACATACAGGCCCCTCAATTCCACTTCAGAACTGAACTGGTCCCTGAAAAATCAGATTTTTAAATCATCTTGAAAATCTGGAAAATTGCTGCTAAACTTATAAAGCTTCTAACATTGTAAAAAAGTAAAAGAATGTTTATCAAATGATGGGAACATAAAGTAGACATATTGTAGATGTGAATTAATCATTCATTTGGTGCCGTATGACTATTTATCGTACAAGCAGAAAATGTCAAGTCTAGAAAAATGCAGTTCTTTATTTTTTTCACAGAATTTGGGATTTTTTTTTTTTTACAAAAACCGCTAAATATATCAATCAAAATTTATCACTAATGTAAAATACAATATGTCACGAAAAAATAATCTCAGAATCACTTTCATAACTTAAGCGTTCCAAAGTTATTAGTAAATAAGTGGATGCATGTCAGATTTTGAAAATTTGCCTTATTTATTAAAGGGGTTCTCCACCATAAGGTGATTTTAATACGTACCTGGCAGACAGTAATGGACATGCTTAGGAAGGATCTGCGCTTGTCTTGGGGCTAAATGGCTATGTTGTGAGATTACCAGAACACTGTGGCTAGCTTTTTGGGAACTGGTATTTCCTGTTTTATTTTTATTTTTTTACTACAAATCCCATGATTGCATTTTCCTCCCTCCCACACATCAGCCACCACATCCATTGAAATATAAATGAGCTGCATCCATTCAAAAGACCTGTGGTTTTCAATCAGGGTGCCTAGAGCTGTTGCATTAGTTGCAGATTGATCTCTCTCGTACCAAGCGATCGCTCCACCCATTGTAGCAGGCAGGCTCCCTGTCATCAGCTGACTAGTGAGTCAGGTCTTGGCCACAGTGCAACCTGGGAAAAAAAATCTGAGAAACCAGTCATTTTGTATGCTGTTAAAAATAAATATTGGGGTGAAATTCCCATAAGAATTGTGAAAAAAACGTCACACACAGGTACAGACACTATATTATGAACGTACAACTCAAATAGAGAAACATAGCTGCACATCCACCATTTGTATTTTGTACATCCACCATTTGTATCTACTTGCTTCTCAGCATAATTTAAAAAACTAACAGGTTGTTATTATACATTTTGATTAAAAAAATACAAGCCCACTCGCCACGTCAATGCCACCCAGTCAGCGTGGGTCCCTAACCTAACACTGGCGTAGCGCCGTGCGGCGACCACTGCCTCCAAGACTCAATGCCCACAGGGGGAACGGCCCAGTGGCAAGGCAGCCCCACTGCTCCCCGACCATGCCCCTGGCTTTGGGCCGCACCACCCCAACAAAGCACCACAGAGAACCACACCAGGGTAAACACTTACCATGTGCTCCCTACCAGAGGGCTGGGAGAATGTAAGGAGGAAACCCTTATGCAGTCTCCTGCTAATTAAAAATGCCTGGGCCAAATGGGTGGAGTGGAGTGCAGGCCATGGAAGAAGGGAGAGACTACAAATGTACAACACAAATAGAGAAACATTGCCGCACATACACCATATGTATGCAGTGGTCGCCGCCCGGCGTAGGCAGTGGTTGCCGGCTGGCGCTACACCAATGTCAGGTTAGGTACCCACTCTGACTAGGTGGCCTTGAGGTGGCGAGTGGGCTTATACTTTTTGATCAAAATGTATAATAACAACCTGTTAGTTTTTGAAATTATGCTGAGAAGCAAGTAGATCAAAATACAATAGGTGGATGTGCGGCTATGTTTCTCTTTTTTTGTTGTACTATATTATGAACTGCACTAAATTTACAGCCCCTGTAACATAGTCAAATAAAAAAAAATCCTGGAATACCCCTTTAAGGTCAAAACAGGCTGTTGAGTAAAGGGGTTAATGCACATTTTTCACATAAAATCTTTTTGATCCATCATTTGGAATTTCTAAACAGTCTGTAAAAATGATGTCCAGGAAAGAAATGAGGTCAGCAACTTTGTCCAGGAGATTCACTCTAAAAAGACTCAAACCAGCCAATTTGGCACCAATGACCATTGATCATATAGCAGGAGGAACAGGGCCTTTAAACGGCACAGGAAACACATTTAAAAAAAAAATGTGTTACAAAGACAAAAGAAATCAAACGAATGTAAAAACAAACATTTTTTCATAAAAAACTAATAGCTTGAAATAAAAATGTAAACATTTCAAAAATTGGTGCATTACATTGGTGGACTTTAAAAATCAACACTTGTGTCATTCTTTTGCATTGTCAAGAGACTATCTTTGCAAACATACCTTCTACCCAATATTTTAGATAAAATTGTCCTGTTTCACACACGTTTTCATAAATATCTAATAGTTATTTCCTGAATCTGTTATAAACTTAAAAGACAAGAGGAGTGTTTAAGAGCATGGAAACTTTTATCTCTATTCTTAGAAATGACACAATCATTTTTGCAAGAATTTCTAGAATTTGTTGGAAGGAAAATTCCAATAAAATTCCAACAATTATATGTTTTGATACCTGGGACTTTATTTTAGGCAACTTAAAAAGCCTTAGTATATTATATAAATATAATTAATTAAAATTAAAATATAAATTAATAAAAATAAATATAATTTAAAAAAATGTACTGAATAAAGTATAAGTTGCTAGATAAAGTAATATTTATTTGGGGGTCATAAACCAATCTAGAACATAAGGGTGAGAGTAAGGAAAACTATTGTCACAAAAGCTCGCTCATACATAAAGATAAGTGGCTTCTTTCTTATATACTACTTTTTGAAGGTAAGTTAGATCAGAGATGTTTTAGAAAAAAGTTTATAGTCAATAAATATTTTTGAAAGAAAAATATATTTTCGATAATTTCACTCAAGCCACATAAAAAGGCCACATTAAAGTGTGAAGAAAAAGGATAAGGTGCTGTAAATTCCAATATCATAATAACTGAAATAAGCAACGATATGATTGGTTATAAATCTACACGAGTACAAAGGTGGCGGGAAGCCAAAAAATTCCAGCAATTCTTTAGGAAAAAAAAGTTTAAAACCTATAATTACCGTATATTTTTATCAAACGTACAGAATCCCTTTTCATATACAATGTCAGTAACTTACATTCAGTCTCACAACTACTCACTTTCCAGGGAGAAGGTCGTTTTTTAAAGAGATTTTAACAAAAAAAAAAAAAAAATTATTTTTTTTTATAAATTTTTATTTCTAGCATAAAGTTCATGTTATAAGCCCGAAACATATTATGTCATTGTTCAATAAGGGAATAATAGAGAGAGACCACATTCCAGGGCTCTGGTTCCGCCAGCAAGGCAATGCATTCACACTGAATTGTAATAGAAAAAAAAAAAGGAACAACTTGGAAGTAGAGAAAGAGAGGGCCGTGTCGGAGTGAAGAGCAGTTCAGAGCGGAGTCTGCTTCTTCACTAAATAACACTGTGCACCAGTAAAAGTTCCATCAGATTGGGTTACAGCATATACTTATTACATTTAGTTCTCCTGTAATAAGCGGATAGGGAGAAAGAAAAACTTTCCACTAGAGAACTGGTCTGAATTATATTTTTAAAAAATTGGCTGAGTTCACCAGTAGTGCTTTACGAGAACAAACTCTGCACAACTGGGACACATTGGACACCCAGATATGTCAAACTGCCAACTTATTCAGTGTCAGGCTGGCTCTTTGATTTGTATGAGGCCAGCTGAGGAGGCAAAGTGCATCCGAGAGAGAAACAGACGAGATCACACCAAAAAATTTTTGGGACGGACGCGGCAACTGAGAATTTATTGTAAGTACAAAACCAGATTTTAGAATGCGGAATAGAGCTTGAACTAAAATATCCGGTAACTTTAACCATGAAAAGAAAATATTGACCCAATAATTTATGAAGAGACCTAAACACTCCAGTAAATGCAAATCCCCCAATGCATTAGAACCGTAATGCATTAGGAATAAAGAACTGGATATATCACAACCGATGTGTATTCTAAGTATAGGTCCAAAGACCCAGATATATTGGAGCTAAAATATAATATAAAAGCAGAATTTATTATTAATATGGATTCAGCTATATCAAAACAATATTGTAATTACTGAATCATATATTTTAGGAATACAGAATACAATGATACACTCAGGAATATGAGAACTTTGACACAATGTATTTTGGATATGGAGACGGATATACCAGGTCCAAAATATGATTGATAGATAGATATGAGATAGATATAATATAGATATGAGATAGATAGATAGATAGAGAGAGATATAATATAGATATGAGATAGATATGAGATAGATATAATATAGATATGAGATAGATATGAGATAGATAGAGAGAGATATAATATAGATATGAGATAGATAGATAATAGATAGATATGAGATAGATATAAGAACTGTGATATAACTATATAAATACAGATCTAGGCATATCAGATGCAGGAATATAAAATAAATGTGGACCCAGATATATGAGAACTACAATATATCATAGAGATCCATGTATGTATATAATATTAATATACCTTGAGATAAATCTGAACTGTAGTGTAATGTGATGTAGATATAGCTATGTGAAAACATGTACATACAGATTCAGATTTGTTTTCGGACCACAATACGATATAAGTACTGAAGCAGATACGGCAGAACCAGAATAGAACATAAATATAGATTGACCAATTCTGAAACCAGAATATGATATAAATACAGATCAAGATATATTCAAACCAGAATATATCATGAATATGGACCCAGATATAGCAGACCCACAATATACCAGAATTACAAGTCCAGATATACCAGAACAAGAATAAAAAAAACAGACCCAGTTAAATCAAAACCAAAATATCATATTAATATGGATGGCGTACAACTGCAATATTTCATGTATATATAGATACAGATATATCAGAAACAGACTATAAGGTAAATATCAGAACCAGAATATAAGGTAAATTCAGTTCTAGATATATCAGAATCAGAATATAATGTAAACACAAGTGTATATATATATATATATATATATATATATATATAAAAATATCAATACAAAATCATATATTACCAGAATGTAATATACATTTGGACCTAGACTATGACTATCTCACTGATACTGATATTTAAGAATCAATATATAATATCAATATGTCTATATATTAGAACAGGAATATAATATGAATACAGATTTAAATATATCAGAACCATAATATACTAATAATCCAGACCCAGATACATCAAAATTGGAATATAATATAAATATAGGTCCAGACACATTAGAACCGGAATATGCTTAATGTATATAGCAGTATCAGAATGTAATATGGATATAGATCTAGATACATCATGATCATAATCCGAATGAATATTGAAGACACAGATATATCAGTGCTGTTGGGTGTTAGAAAAAGAAAAGGTACAGATATTGTCATTGTATGTTGTATAGATCCAGATTCTTTAGTACCAGCATATATACAAATACACACCCAAATATGTCACAATATATCATAAATACACACCCTAATACATTGAAATAGAAATATATTATAATTCACACCCACGTGCACTGGAATATATTATGAATTTCCACACAGTAATATGGTCTAGAATGATGTTATAGAAGAGAAAATACATCCAGACACATATATTATACATAAAGGTCATAATAAACCCCACAATATTTACACAGGCCCATAAACATCAGTAATGTAGTATTTTACATAGATCGAGGCGTGACAATTTCTAGGGACCAGGATGCATTAATACCAAAGAAAGACCCAAAAATATTTGAATCAGAATTGCATGTAAATACGGACCTAGATGAACCAGAACCATAACATAAAGTACAGACAAAGATATGGCAGAACCAGAATTTTATATAAATATGGACCATATGACAACTATAATACAGATCCGTGTAGACCCGAATATAATATAAATACAGTCCAGCTGTATTATACTGTAATACAAATAATACTAACCCAGATATTTCAGAACCAGAATATAATATAAGCACTGAAGCAAAAATATCAGAACCAGAATATACTGTAATATGAATGCAACCATAATATAATAGAATTACAGATCCAGAGAGATAAGAATCTGAAATATGTTATAAATTTGGACCCAGATATAACTCAGATAGAACCATATATGTTGGAACAGTAAGATAGATATTAGATAGATATGATATAGATAGAAGAAAGATGGAAAAAAGATAGATATATGGAAAGATAGATTTGAGACAGATAGAAGAAGATGGAAAGATGATTGATGGATGATAGATAGATAGATAGATAGATAGGAGATAGATAAGAGATAGTAGATTCGATGGATGAAATAGTAGGATAGGTAGACCAATGGACAGATAGATGATAGATATGAGATAGATAGATATGAGATAGATAGATATGAGATAGATATTAGATAGATAGATAGATATGAGATAGATAGATGTCACGATGCCGGCTGGCAGGTAGTGGACCCTCTGTGCCAGAGAGGGATTGGCGTGGACCGTGCTAGTGGACCGGTTCTAAGCCACTACTGGTATTCACCAGAGCCCGCCGCAAAGCGGGATGGTCTTGCTGCGGCGGTAGTGACCAGGTCGTATCCACTAGCAACGGCTCACCTCTCTGGCTGCTGAAGATAGGCGCGGTACAAGGGAGTAGGCAGAAGCAAGGTCGGACGTAGCAGAAGGTCGGGGCAGGCAGCAAGGATCGTAGTCAGGGGCAACGGCAGAAGGTCTGGAAACACTGGCAAGGGACACACAAGGAACGCTTTCACTGGCACTAAGGCAACAAGATCCGGCAAGGGAGTGCAAGGGAAGTGAGGTAATATAGGGAAGTGCACAGGTGATAACCCTAATTGGAACCACTGCGCCAATCAGCGGCGCAGTGGCCCTTTAAATCGCAGAGACCCGGCGCGCGCGCGCCCTAGGGAGCGGGGCCGCGCGCGCCGGGACAGAACAGACGGGGAGCGAGTCAGGTAGGGGAGCCGGGATGCGCATCGCGAGCGGGCGCTACCCGCATCGCGAATCGCATCCCGGCTGGCAGCAGGATCGCAGCGCCCCGGGTCAGAGGACGTGACCGGGGCGCTGCAGCGGAGGGGGAGAAGCGAGCGCTCCGGGGAGGAGCGGGAACCCGGAGCGCTCGGCGTAACAGTACCCCCCCCCTTGGGTCTCCCCCTCTTCTTGGAGCCTGAGAACCTGAGGAGCAGACTTTTGTCAAGGATGTTGTCCTCAGGTTCCCAGGATCTCTCTTCAGGACCACAACCCTCCCAGTCTACTAAAAAAAAATTTTTCCCTCTGACCTTTTTGGCAGCCAAAATCTCCTTGACCGAGAAGACGTCCGAGGAGCCGGAAACAGGAGTGGGAGGAACAGATTTGGGAGAAAAACGGTTGAGGATGAGTGGTTTGAGAAGAGAGACGTGAAAGGCATTAGGGATACGAAGAGAAGGAGGAAGAAGAAGTTTATAAGAGACAGGATTAATTTGACACAAAACTTTGAAAGGACCAAGATAGCGTGGTCCCAACTTGTAGCTAGGGACACGGAAGCGGACATATTTAGCGGAGAGCCATACCTTGTCTCCAGGGGAAAAAACGGGGGGAGCTCTTCTTTTCTTATCCGCGAATCTCTTCATGCGTGAAGAAGTCTGTAAGAGAGAATTTTGGGTCTCTCTCCATATAATGGAAAGGTCACGAGAAATTTCATCCACAGCGGGCAGACCAGAGGGCAAGGGGGTAGGGAGGGGGGGAAGAGGGTGACGGCCGTACACCACGAAAAATGGGGATTTGGAGGAAGATTCAGAGACCCTGAAGTTATACGAGAATTCGGCCCATGGAAGGAGATCTGCCCAGTCATCCTGGCGGGAGGAAACAAAATGTCGCAAATAATCACCCAGAATCTGGTTAATTCTTTCTACTTGTCCATTGGACTGGGGATGATATGCAGAGGAAAAATTTAATTTAATCTTGAGTTGTTTACAGAGAGCTCTCCAGAATTTAGACACGAATTGGACCCCTCTATCCGAGACAATCTGCGTAGGCAACCCGTGAAGACGAAAAATGTGTACAAAAAATTGTTTAGCCAACTGAGGCGCAGAAGGAAGACCAGGAAGAGGGATGAAATGTGCCATTTTGGAGAATCGATCAACGACCACCCAAATAACGGTGTTGCCACGGGAAGGGGGTAAATCAGTAATAAAATCCATACCAATCAGAGACCAAGGCTGTTCGGGGACAGGCAGAGGATGAAGAAAACCAGCGGGCTTCTGGCGAGGAGTCTTATCCCGGGCACAGATAGTGCAGGCTCGCACAAAGTCCCCAACATCCGTCTCCAGAGTCGGCCACCAATAGAAGCGGGAGATGAGTTGCACAGATTTCTTGATGCCCGCATGACCTGCGAGATGGGAGGAGTGACCCCATTTGAGGATTCCGAGGCGTTGGCGTGGAGAAACAAAGGTCTTTCCTGGAGGAGTCTGCCTGATGGAGGCAGGAGAAGTGGAGATCAGGCAGTCAGGTGGAATGATGTGTTGCGGAGGGAGATCAACTTCTGAGGCATCCGAGGAACGAGAGAGAGCATCGGCCCTAATGTTCTTATCGGCAGGACGAAAGTGAATCTCAAAATTAAATCGGGCAAAGAACAGAGACCACCGGGCCTGGCGAGGATTCAGCCGTTGGGCCGACTGGAGGTAGGAGAGGTTCTTGTGGTCGGTGTAGATAATGACAGGAAATCTTGATCCCTCCAGCAGATGCCTCCATTCCTCAAGTGCTAATTTAATGGCTAGAAGCTCTCGATCCCCGATGGAGTAGTTCCTCTCCGCTGGAGAGAAGGTCCTAGAGAAAAAACCACAAGTGACAGCATGCCCGGAAGAATTTTTTTGTAGAAGAACAGCTCCAGCTCCTACTGAGGAGGCATCAACCTCCAATAGGAAGGGTTTGGAAGGGTCAGGTCTGGAGAGCACGGGAGCCGAAGAAAAGGCAGACTTGAGTCGTTTAAAGGAGTCCTCTGCTTGAGGAGGCCAAGACTTGGGATCAGCATTTTTCTTGGTTAAAGCCACGATAGGAGCCACAATGGTAGAAAAATGTGGAATAAATTGCCTGTAATAATTGGCGAACCCCAAAAAGCGTTGGATAGCACGGAGTCCGGAGGGGCGTGGCCAATTTAAGACGGCAGAGAGTTTGTCTGGATCCATCTGTAGTCCCTGGCCAGAGACCAAATATCCTAGAAAAGGAAGAGATTGGCATTCAAACAGACATTTCTCAATTTTGGCATAGAGTTGGTTGTCACGAAGTCTCTGAAGAACCATACGGACATGCTGGCGGTGTTCTTCTAGATTGGCAGAAAAAATTAGGATATCGTCCAGATATACCACAACACAGGAGTATAACAGATCACGAAAAATTTCATTGACAAAGTCTTGGAAGACGGCAGGGGCATTGCACAGTCCAAAGGGCATGACCAGATACTCAAAGTGTCCATCTCTGGTGTTAAATGCCGTTTTCCACTCGTCCCCCTCTCTGATGCGGATGAGGTTATAGGCGCCTCTTAAGTCCAATTTAGTGAAGATGTGGGCACCTTGGAGGCGATCAAAGAGTTCAGAGATGAGGGGTAAGGGGTAGCGGTTCTTAACCGTGATTTTATTAAGACCGCGGTAGTCAATGCAAGGACGTAGGGAGCCATCTTTTTTGGACACAAAGAAAAATCCGGCTCCGGCAGGAGAGGAGGATTTACGGATAAAGCCCTTTTTTAGATTCTCCTGGACGTATTCGGACATGGCAAGAGTCTCTGGGGCAGAGAGAGGATAAATTCTGCCCCGGGGTGGAGTAGTACCCGGGAGGAGGTCGATAGGGCAATCATAAGGCCTGTGAGGAGGTAGAGTCTCAGCTTGTTTTTTGCAGAAAACATCCGCGAAGTCCATATAGGCCTTAGGGAGACCGGTTACTGGAGGAACCACAGAGTTACAGCAAGGGTTATTGGGAACCGGTTTTAGACAGTTCTTGGAACAAGAGGACCCCCAACTCTTGATCTCCCCAGTGGACCAATCCAGGGTTGGGGAGTGAAGTTGAAGCCAGGGAAGTCCAAGGAGAATCTCCGAGGTGCAATTGGGGAGGACCAAAAGTTCAATCCTCTCATGATGAGATCCGATGCTCATAAGAAGGGGCTCCGTGCGGAAACGTATGGCACAGTCCAATCTTTCATTATTTACACAATTGATGTAGAGGGGTCTGGCGAGACTGGTCACTGGGATGTTGAACCTGTTGACGAGAGAGGCCAAAATAAAATTTCCTGCAGATCCAGAGTCCAAGAAGGCCACTGTAGAGAAGGAGAAGGCAGAGGCAGACATCCGCACAGGCACAGTAAGACGTGGAGAAGCAGAGTAGACATCAAGGACTGTCTCACCTTTGTGCGGAGTCAGCGTACGTCTTTCCAGGCGGGGAGGACGGATAGGACAATCCCTCAGGAAGTGTTCGGTACTAGCACAGTACAGGCAGAGGTTCTCCATACGGCGTCGTGTCCTCTCTTGAGGTGTCAGGCGAGACCGGTCGACCTGCATAGCCTCCACGGCGGGAGGCACAGGAACAGATTGCAGGGTACCAGAGGAGAGAGGAGCCGAGGAGACGAAACGCCTCGTGCGAACAGAGTCCATATCTTGACGGAGTTCCTGACGCCTTTCAGAAAAACGCATGTCAATGCGAGTGGCTAGGTGAATAAGTTCATGTAGATTAGCAGGAATTTCTCGTGCGGCCAGAACATCTTTAATGTTGCTGGATAGGCCTTTTTTGAAGGTCGCGCAGAGGGCCTCATTATTCCAGGACAATTCTGAAGCAAGTGTACGGAATTGTACGGCATACTCGCCAACGGAAGAATTACCCTGGACCAGGTTCAACAGGGCAGTCTCAGCAGAAGAGGCTCGGGCAGGTTCCTCAAAGACACTTCGGATTTCCGAGAAGAAGGAGTGTACAGAGGCAGTGACGGGGTCATTGCGGTCCCAGAGCGGTGTGGCCCATGACAGGGCTTTTCCGGACAGAAGACTGACTACGAAAGCCACCTTAGACCTTTCAGTGGGAAACAGGTCCGACATCATCTCCAGATGCAGGGAACATTGGGAAAGGAAGCCACGGCAAAACTTAGAGTCCCCATCAAATTTATCCGGCAAGGATAAGCGTATCCCAGGAGCGGCCACTCGCTGCGGAGGAGGTGCAGGAGCTGGCGGAGGAGATGACTGCTGAAGCTGTGGTAGCAACTGTTGTAGCATAACGGTCAGTTGAGACAGTTGTTGGCCTTGTTGCGCAATCTGTTGTGACTGCTGGGCGACCACCGTGGTGAGGTCAGCGACAACTGGCAGAGGAACTTCAGCGGGATCCATGGCCGGATCTACTGTCACGATGCCGGCTGGCAGGTAGTGGACCCTCTGTGCCAGAGAGGGATTGGCGTGGACCGTGCTAGTGGACCGGTTCTAAGCCACTACTGGTATTCACCAGAGCCCGCCGCAAAGCGGGATGGTCTTGCTGCGGCGGTAGTGACCAGGTCGTATCCACTAGCAACGGCTCACCTCTCTGGCTGCTGAAGATAGGCGCGGTACAAGGGAGTAGGCAGAAGCAAGGTCGGACGTAGCAGAAGGTCGGGGCAGGCAGCAAGGATCGTAGTCAGGGGCAACGGCAGAAGGTCTGGAAACACTGGCAAGGGACACACAAGGAACGCTTTCACTGGCACTAAGGCAACAAGATCCGGCAAGGGAGTGCAAGGGAAGTGAGGTAATATAGGGAAGTGCACAGGTGATAACCCTAATTGGAACCACTGCGCCAATCAGCGGCGCAGTGGCCCTTTAAATCGCAGAGACCCGGCGCGCGCGCGCCCTAGGGAGCGGGGCCGCGCGCGCCGGGACAGAACAGACGGGGAGCGAGTCAGGTAGGGGAGCCGGGATGCGCATCGCGAGCGGGCGCTACCCGCATCGCGAATCGCATCCCGGCTGGCAGCAGGATCGCAGCGCCCCGGGTCAGAGGACGTGACCGGGGCGCTGCAGCGGAGGGGGAGAAGCGAGCGCTCCGGGGAGGAGCGGGAACCCGGAGCGCTCGGCGTAACAATAGATATGAGATAGATATGAGATAGATAGATGGATAGGTATGAGATAGATATTAGATAGATAGATTGGAGATAGATATATAGAAATGGACAGATATTTGATAAATTGATTAATCAACAGATACATATATAGTCCCTTAATGACCACGGACATATATTTACATCCGTGGCCGGCTCCCGATTTGTGAAGCGCGCTCAGAAGCTGAGCGCGCTTTGTATCTGCGGGGTCCCGGTTGCTATAAGCAACCAGGACCCACGGCTAATACTGGACATTGCTGATCGGGCTGATGTCCGGTACTAACCTTTTAGACGCCGTGATCAAAGTTGATCGTGGCGTCTAAAACGGGAGAATACACTTCCGGTTAGCTCAGCAGAGCTGTTCGGGACAGCCGCGGTGAAATCACGGCGTCCCGAACAGCTGAGAGGACAGCGGGAAGTGTCTTACCTTGTTCCCGGCTGTCCGATCTGCATTTGATTGCCCCAAGCCTGAAATCCAGACTTGAGCAATCAAGAGCAGAAAATACTGATCAATGCATTCCTATGGCAATGCATTTACCAGTGCCTGAAATCAGTATATGCAGTGTTACAGCCCCTAGAGGGAGCTATAACACTGCATAAAAAAGTTAAAAAGAAAAAGTTAATAAATGGGATTTAACCCCTTCCCTAATAAAAATCTGAATCACCCCCCTTTTCCCATTTAAAAAAAAGTGTGTAAATAAAAATAAAAACAAACATATGTGGTATCTCCACGTGCATGTCCGAACCATAAAAATATATTGTTAATTAAACCGCACGGTCAATGGCGTACGTACAAAAAAATTGCAAAGTCTAAAATAACGTATTTCTGGTCACTTTTAATACCATAAAAAATGAATAAAAAGCAATCAAAAAGTTAGATCAAAACAAAAATGGTACCGATAAAAACTTCAGATCTCATACCGCCCCATTCGTGGAAAAATAAAAAAGTTATAGGGGTCAGAAGATGACAATTTTAAATTCACTACAAAGTAGAATTGGTGACGCAAAAAAAAAATAAGCCTTCATATGGATTTTTAGGTGCAAAATTGAAAGGATTATGATTTTTAAAATGTAAGGAGGAAAAAAAAACTAAAGTGCAAAAACTGAAACGCTTGGTCCACATACGTACACGTAGATGTATAGATAGATATGAGATAGATAGATAGAAAAATATAAAATAGATATAGCAGACAGATAGAAAGACAGTCAAATGGGAAAAGCAATAGATAGACATATGGACTGATAGATGAATACATAGATAAATGAATACATAGATAAATAGAAGAGATATATGATAGATAGATAAATAAATATGTAATAGATAAATATGATATAGATGGACAGAAAGTAAATAATAGATAGATATGAGATAGATATATAGACAGATAGATAAATTTGAGATAGATAGATATGAGATAGATAGATAGATAGATAGATAGATATGAGATAGATAGATAGATAGATAGATATGAGATAGATAGGTAGAAAGATAGATATAGAGACAGATAGGGAGATATATAGATAATGTCTGGGTGAGGCAGCAGAAATGTTGCCTGTAACTCTACACGTTGGAATAAAATCCACTTTTTTTTTGCATAGATACACTGGTGTACTGCAGTGATCCCTTATCAGGCTCAACTATGGATCTGACCAGGATTCTTACACCTGCCTGCACCCTAAGGCTACGTTCACACAACAAAATGTCCGCACAGAAAATCCAGAGTCTGTGGGCGCTGGCAAAATATGCCAACGCTAGGAGCACACAGGAATGCACCCTCTCATAGACGGCTATGCAGTCCGTGCGGTGTCTGTAGAAAGAATGGACAGGTTCATTCTTTCTGTGGACACGGAAAATGGAAACATCTGTCACGGAAATTCCGCCGTGTGCACAGCGAAGCAGAATCCCATTGAACTCAAGGGGACTCTGCTGTAGCAGAATTTCCATGCAGACATTCCAAGCGAAATCCGGCACGAAATTTCCGACTTGTGAACATGGCTTTACATGCCTCCAGGTTGTCTGGATTTGGGGATAGATATGAGATAGATAGATAGATAGATAGATATGAGATAGATAGATATGAGATAGATAGATATGGGATAGATAGATAGATACATAGGAGATAGATAGATGTGAGATAGATAGATAGATATGAGATAGATAGATAGATATGAGATAGATAGATAGATAGATAGATAGATAGATATGAGATAGATAGATATGAGATAGATAGATATGAGATAGATAGATAGATATGAGATAGATAGATATGAGATAGATAGATAGATATGAGATAGATAGATATGAGATAGATAGATATGAGATAGATAGATAGATAGATAGATACATAGATATGAGATAGATAGATATGGGATAGATAGATACATAGGAGATAGATAGATGTGAGATAGATAGATAGATATGAGATAGATAGATAGATAGATACATAGGAGATAGATAGATGTGAGATAGATAGATAGATATGAGATAGATAGATACATAGATATGAGATAGAAAGATAGATACATAGGAGATAGATAGATACAGTATTAGATAGATAGATAGATAGAGGGTTAGATAGATAATGAGATAAATAGATAGATATGAGATAGATAGAAACATTCTCCATGCTTATTGATGTACCTGGTCTTGCTGTCTCCCCTGTCCCCACTTAAGTTATTAATAAGTTATTAATGTTTTACATTTCCTTACTTGAGCTCCTATGCAGCTTATTTCTTGCGTTTTCACTATTGCACTGTAGCACTTTACACTGTCACTAGGACAAATGTTCATGTCCCATATGACTTGCACTTTTTTATGTATACACTTGATTTAATGTTTAATATTGCTCTTTTTTGTATTAATTGATGATTACACTGTATGTACACTTAATTTATCTGGATGTTGTATTTAAACCGCCAACTTTGGTCACTTGACATGCTTGAAAAAGGATCAGACGGAACGTTGCACCTGTATTTGTGATGATGGAATAAAGCCACTTTATATTTTTCTACTTTTTGGAGTACAGCAACTAAGGCTGCATTCACACCACGTTTTGTACATACGGGTGCCGGATCCGGCGGGGGGAGGGGCAAACCGGGCGCTCCCATACCCCAGCCGGATCAGTCTGTGACTCCATTTACTTTAATGACCCGACCGGAGTCAAACAGTGACTCCGGTCCGCTCAGTTTTGACCCGTTTGCTGTTTCCTGACCTAAAACCGTAGTTTAGATAGATAGATAGATTTGGGATAGATAGATAAATAGATATATATGAGATAGATAGATATGAGATAGATATGAGATAGATAGATAGATAGATAGATATGAGATAGATATGAGATAGATAGATAGATATGAGATAGATAGATAGATATGAGATAGATAGATAGATATGAGATAGATAAATATGAGATAGATAGATATGAGATAGATAGATAGATATGAGATAGATAGATATGAGATAGATAAATATGAGATAGATAGATAGATAGATAGATATGAGATAGATAGATATGAGATAGATAGATATGAGATAGATAGATAGATAGATAGATAGGTAGATATGAGATAGATAGATATGAGATAGATAGATAGATAGATAGATAGATAGATATGGGATAGATAGATAGATAGACAGACACATAGATAAAATGATAGATATAAGAGAGATATATAGACTGATGGATAGATCGATAGAGACATACAGCAATGGACCAAGACAGCTAGATACTAGATAAATATTATATAGATAGACCAATGGACAGAAATACAAGTAGATGAATAGACCGATTGATAGATAGATAGATAGATAGATAGATAGATATGAGATAGGTAGATATATAGAGCAATGGACAGACAAATAGATATTAGACAGGGATAGAAAGAGAGATAAGTAAATATGATAAAAATACATTGGCTGACTGATGGACAGAAAGACAGTCAGATATGAGAGGGAGAGAGAGAGAGAAAAAAGATAGACAGACAGAACACTAGATTGATAGGAGATACATAAATAGATATGATATATATATATATATATATATATATATATATATATATATATACATTAGAAGGATGTTGTATTGTGTAGCAACCATTTCTACTCCACATCTCATTCTCTTTTTTCACATGTCTATCCCAGGTGCTGTAAAGGCACAGTCTTCATTTTGTAAATGTGTGAAATGGCAAAATGGCAGCCAGGCTATTACTTTGCTGTACAGCTGGAGCCAAATCTCTGTTTAGTAATTTGGATTTTAACCATTCATTCAAAAAGGTCCTTCACTGCCTCCTGGTGGTGGACAACTATGTTTGCTAGATTTCACCTAAAGCCTGGTCCACATACATGATTTCTGTTAGAGCACCCAAGTTACCAAGATTGTCCCTGATGCATTGCGGGAATTTAGTGCTGAAATTGTAATGTACAAAAGTGCAGTATTTTATTTTTTTACAATAGTCTGCCACAATGGATACAGTACCTAACAACTCTTGTGTGTTGTTGCTGTGGTAGTTATGCCCATGTACCACACCTTAGGCTATATTCACACAACTGTGATGGCTTCTTTTCCTGAAGGAGCCCAATGAATCCTGATGTGTTTCATTATCCCATAATGGACGCCATGTTATTTCTGCTGAGATGCTAATATTTGTGACTAATAGGTATGCAGACTACATAACTCTTACTGGACTTTATTATTGCTGGCCTTAGAATATGCCACCAATATCAGATCGAATAGATTGACGCTAGCGGTTGTACTTGGTACTGCTGCCCAGTCCCATTCTGCAGTCACGCCCCTCCCCCCTCCACCCATTGACATGAATGAAGGGGGCCTGGCGTGATGTCACCAACAGGGTCGCCTGAAGCCGATGTTCTGAACGTAAATGTTCAGAATGCTGGGGTGCCAGCCTGGAGTTCGCAGGGGTCTCAGCAGCCAAACCCCCATGATCAGACATCTTATGCCCTATCCTTTGGATAGGGGATTAGATAACTAGGGGCGGAGTACCCCTTTAAAGCATTACTATCAGGATGTCTGGGGTCCTTAAACTATAAGTGCCATTCCTTTGACAAAACTCATGTGATCAGACAGACTGCGGGGCATCCCATCCTGGAAGTCCCATAGACTGGAATTGGACTTCTTTTGTGGCAGCACTAGTTTCGGACAACAGATTGCACTTTTGGTTCAATCATATCCTGTTGCCGTCCATCCTGATGCTTTAAAAGTTTTGTTCAGTTTGAATAACCCATTTCTCTATGCCCAGGTTAGAAATCCAAGGGGAATGTGTGGCCATCCCCAGCTAAATACTGGAGGTTTTGCCAACAAGACCCATTGTATTGAGCTAAATGTTAGGGGCCAGTTTGGGAGAAAGATGGGATGTAGACACCAGATACATGTTATGTAAAATAAGAGGCTCACTTAGAAGATTATGCTCTATCAATGTAAGTCAAATGGTAATATTTTGAGCAATAGTGTACATAGTAAAGGAGCTCAATGATCATAATTTTAGCACAGTTTGGTCTTCCCCGTTAATAATATATACTATACAGGTCTATCCAATTCTTCAAAGGCTCTGGAACTACGATTGTTGCCAAAACTGGAAGTCCATTGATTCACGTACTGTAGGACATTGCTCCAAAACAATCTTCACTTATGTTAAAAATATTTTAGCTGAAAACATAATTGCCTGAACTAAATGTTCTCATTTTCAGGACCCATAAAAAAAGGAAAGTAAATACACTGCGCACCATTTTTGCCAATGCCGTTGACCCCCCACATACCAACATTGTAAAGGAACAGAAAGTTCTCTTCCCATGGGTAGAATACCCATTTAGCCAAGAAACATTTTGTGGCAATGTGGTGAAAGATATAATGCTTCTGAATGGTGGGTAGAATTTTTCTGTAAGGATCCACTCATGTTTGTCTAGGAGCATCAAAAATGGAGATTCATTGAAGTGTACAGAAATTGGCTAGTCAACTTTTTGAGCTTTATCCAGACATACTGAAGAAAGCGAAGGGAGAAGGAAGATTTTAACATCCGATATATCCTTTGAAAAGAACATGTACTTGGGCGTAGCTTGTTCAGTAGTTGAGTAAACATTGCCAGTACGCTCAAGGAAAGAAACTAAGCTTTATTTTATGACATGTAGAGCTGTCACACAAGGAGGACTAATGCTATTAAATGTAAGAGCAACATATAGGGGCATCAGTGACTAAAAGCTTAAAGGTTTATCCTGCAGAAAGATAAACAGGGATCCGACATCAGGCACCCCTGCCGATCAGCTATTTAAAGTGTCCAGCCTCTTTAGTGTTTATGGATTTATGGCTACTTTTCCTACAATTGCCCTACTTTTAGAAGCAGCAGTGCAATGAACTTTAGTGTTGTCCCATTCAAGTGAAAGGAACATTGCTGCAGTTACTTGTACGGATTCTACTTTAAGTAGAGCAATTGCAGAAAAAGCAGCAGTTAAAGGGGTACTCCACTGCCCCAGCATTCGTAACAAAATGTTTGACCCCTGCAGCTCACACCCAGCGTTCGGAACAAAATGTTCGACCCCCACAGCCCACACCCAGCGTTCGGAACAAAATGTTCCGAGCGCTGGAGCAGTGGAGTACCCCTTTAACACTAAAGAGGCTGCAGCTGGTCAATGGGACCAACACCGGGGTGTCCAACCCTCTCTGAACAAATATTCAAGGCCTATCCAAAGACCTAACAGTTAAAAAAGATAAACAAACTTTTTCTACGCTCTTCTGCTGTGCTAGATCATCAAAATAAGTCTTCTACATGTTCCCTAGGAAGCGTATGTGTTGCAGCCTCCTCTATAATGACCTCCCATCAGATCATTCACTGGGAGGTACCTATAAAGGATATATTTGCAGTAAAAAAAAACTTGCAGTCTATGCCAGGGCTCTGCAGGAAATCCCTAACCAAAATGGAAGGCATGAAGAGGAACACTGATGCCTGTTTTCTCTCCCTAATTTCTTTATGATTGCTAATTTCAGGAAGTTCCAGAAAGTGCTGATAACCACCTGTAGTCTGCAGAAAGCCCCCTTCCTTGTGTTTGCTAGATCTCCTGAATAGTGAGTCGCAGTTGTTAAATCTCTAGTGGTCAACTGTTATTGCTGATGGAAGATGCAGCATTAGGCTATGCTCACAAATCGTTCCCGTACCCCAGCAGGACCGGCGCTGAAATCTATTCACTTTAATAAGCCGTCTTAGTATACTACGATTTTAGGTCCGGTCACAAAACCGGAAACGGGGCTAAAATGAGCCGACTGGAGTCACTGTTTGACTCCGGTCTGCTCATTCAAATGAATGAGAAGGGGGACGGGTCCGACTGGGGTACGGGAGCGCCCAGTTTTCCCCTCCGTATGCTGCAATCAAGGTGTGAATGAAGCCTAAGGCAGTGACACTGTTAAAATGCAGGGCTTCTGCAGGTTATTGTCCAAAAACAAGATACAGCTGTATTCACCTTGGCAAAAACAAAACAAATCTGCTTGTCCACCACTAACTAAACACATTTACTGGTCCCTGCTATACAAATGGCTTACTACTGGCCACTTTTGTGGCTGCAGACTTCCGGAATACAACACCCATTTAAGTGTCTGAGTCCTTGCAGCCTTACTGGCAGACTAACTTCCAGCTAGTTTTAACACACAGTAATAAGCTGTCTCAGCACCTGTGCTAATCTGGGCTATTGTGAAAACCTGGACTGGCCAAGGAAGCTGAATGAAAGACCCCACTGCCAATACTGCCTTTCATTCCATAAAAATACAGTCCAGAATATGGGACTTTCCCAAAGTTATTAGTGATCTGAAACTTGTCAGAGATTTAACTTTCTCCTGGATTTCCAATATGTCACCCAGCTTTGACACTGATACCTAATGTCTACATATGATAGGTACCTTAGAGTATTTATAGTAATTCCCATACTATCATTCCTGTCAAGATCTTAAACTTAAAAAATGTACTTAAATAGGACAGGAAACTCCCTTTAAGAAATTGTCACAGCAAGCGCTCCGGTCTCCACCTCCGGACTGGAGCGCCCACTGCCTGTGTCCTCCGTGCTGGGGTCCCGGCGTCTCCCGGTCAAACACACTGACCGGGAGCGCGGGTCTCACTGTGGCAGGGACGCGGCTAGCGTGGCGGCTGGTCCCCGCTCACGCGCCGCGTCCCCGTTCATCTCACCTGCTCCCCGTGCGGCGCTCCTTGCTCCTGGGTCCCGGCGCGCATGGCCTCGCTCTCTAGGGCACGCGCGCCGGCTTCAGTAAATTTAAAGGGCCAGCGCACCGGTAATTGGTGCGCTGGTTCCACACCTCCCATTGTGATTTCCCAATAAAAGGCACCGGCCCCTTCCTGCCCCTGCCTGATCTTTGTACCTTGTGCCTCTGAGAAAGCGTTCCCTACAGTGATTATTGCCTTGCCAGTTGCCGTACCCATTGCTACCGTATACTCGCCTGTGAACCCTTGCTGCCTGCCCTGACCTCTGCTACGTCCGACTACGCTCTTGCCTGCTCCCTGTGTACCACTACATATCAGCCACCAGAGAGGTCAAGTTGCTACTGGAGGATATGACCTGGTGGTTATCGCCGCAGCAAGTCCATCCCGCCTTGCGGCGGGCTCTGGTGAAAACCAGTAACCACTTAGAACCAGTCCTCTGGTACAACCGGCGTCATTGCCTCTCTGGTTCAGAGGATCCACTACCAGTCCTGCCGGTACATGACAGAAATCACGCACTTGTACTACAAATTTTCAGGAAACATGAGCCTCATGTCATTGGTATGGATCATCACCACTCATCAGCTCACTATTACTACTTGGGGTACCAAATTGTCCTAGATTCTACACATGGATCCTTTTTAACCCCAACAAGACCTCAGCCTAGAAGCATCATTGGGGCCCAGAATTTATTTTTTTCTGTGTTTTTTTTTTTTATTTTTATTTTTTTTGGGGGGGACAAAGGATTTGAGAGCCATATGTGGTAACGGGGTGTGATGAGGGCAGATATTGTTACCCTAGGGGCAGATGGACTTAACCCCTTGTATTTGTGATGCCAGGGTGTGGTTTATCCTCGATACCACCCAAAGGTATACAGCTAGATCCTGGGCTAAGCACAGGGGTAATGATGACTCCAATGCCAAGTTACGGATAACGGTAGCTTTACTAAGGGTACACAGATGGTAAAGTCTATACAGTTCAGCCAGAGCCCACGGAGGTGACCAGTGATTCAGAGACCTTAAGGGCTTGCTGGGACTTGTAGTAGGACTGGACAATATAATGCAGGCCACGCTGACTTGACAGTTGCTGACAGGGACTGACTTGACTGATGACTGACGAAGCTATGACTGTAGCTTACTTGCAAATGACTGTGGCTGCAGACTGGACTTGAGGCCTCCAATGACTCTGGACACCATCTAGGACTCGACTTGACCTCAGTAAAGACTTGTAAGGAAAGAAAGAGAGCTAGCTCCACCCAGGACTTATATAGTGGGGACTAGAAGGGAGCTCATAGGTCATCCCTGGGATCACCTGGTCGCTGGTACCTCCTGGGTAACAATCACATGACAAGTCACATGGTAAACAGTCTTAAAGTGACAACGCTTTCTGAACACATTACATGGTATAATACATTCGAAACATATTTGCATGGAGGGACAGATGCAAGGGGGCCCAGGGGACACTGTAGGGAGGCTGCCTGACAGGGCATCAAGGGTACAAGGCTACACCTCCCGTACTGGGCCACCACACAAACTAAAGCAATGGAACACTGCTCCCTAATGGTAAACTCTGAGTTTTACTGAAAATAAACTTACAGCTATACAATTACTACTAATAATAATGAAAATATGGCATATTTATTAACCTCACACAGACAATGAAAAAAAAATGTTTTTTTTTCTTTTATATTTTTTCCATATTGACATTTTACAGATTCCTAGGATCTGGCAACAATCTATAGATTGTTTAATAAATCACATAATATGGATGGCGCACATCTCCAGCCCAAACGCCCCCGGAGATGAAGCTGTGCTGTTATTAGGGATAAGAGAACACTGGTGCACGGTCAGAACATTTGGCAATGGATTCCAACAGGAACAGGAGGGAACTGCACAATTCCACCTCAGGCCTGTCTGCACATCATAATAAAAAGCCTTTGTGCAGAAAAAGAGGCTTTTTCTTGTGCTTTAACAATAGACACCTTTCAGCACCCCCCTCCCCACCCCCATCCCGCCCCAACATCCGGGACAGCGAGAGATTCCTCTCTTATTTTTATAACTAAAATAATATTAGCAGTGGAAGGGTGAAGCCATTATTCTACCTGCCAGGGGCGCACTAACTTTCAAAGGCCTCACTGTTGTGTTTTCCTTTAATGAGTTTAATTAAAAAGAGAAAAATTACTTAACTGTTTCTACCTTTGAGCAGGTGGAAGGCTGCGGCTGCCTGCATTGTAAGACTCTGTCCGACAGACAGCACCGCAGGCTGTGCTGTGTACATTGGGGAAAAGGGTTAACACTGTGTGAGGTTTAATATATAAATAACTCATTTCTAAGTTAAAAAAATAAAGATTAAGGTAATATATAGGGATGAGCGAACCGAATCTGCCGAATCCGAATTCGTTACAAATTTCAGGAAAATTTGATTCCCAACGAATGTGAATATCGGCACGATTTGATTGCGCAAATCGCTTCATTAAACTCCATTTAGTACGGCCCAGGCTCCAGGGCATCTAAGATGGCGGATCCATGTGTGAGGACATGGGGCAAGGAATCCTGGGAAAGTGGGAACAAGGGTAGGTAGGATGACCCTGAATCACATGCAGCGTGCAGCCTATCAGCAGCCAGCCACCCCTGTGATGTCACAGCCCTATATAATCAGCATTCTATTACAGAGAGGAATAGATAGCAGTGTGTGTTGCACAGAAAAGCATTTTTAGCAGCAATTCACCTCCCAGTCACATCAGCGTTCTAGGGACAGAGAGGGACAGAGAGCAGTGTCTGTTGCACATGTGATGTCCCAGTACAGGATGCAGTCCTGTACAATAACCTTAGGCCCTGTCAAGTTGAGTCCCTTAGTGTCCTGGGGGCTCTCCTGCAGTTTCTCCCCCATAATGAAGTTGGTATTACGATGTCTAGCCAGTACAAGGTTATGTACTATAGGTATAGTCAGTATAAAGTTATGTATTTTGTATATAAGTTGTTAAGGACCTGTGGAGGTCATATGATATGTTCACATGATGTTATCACATGTTACTCAGAGAGCACCAGCTTAACACATGACCCACAGCTTGACCTATGGGCTTCTAGTACAGCCCCACTTTATAAGGAAGGGAGGTGCTGCAATTTGTCTCTTTTGCTGCTGAGGAACAGAGAGACCAGATGTCTCAGTGCTAGTGTCCAGTACCTGGAAGGCTTCAAATCTACAGCCACTTCCAGTAAGTCAAGTCTATGTCTGCTGTCACTACCTACAGTCCAGCCAAGCCTAAAGTCCATTCCAAAGTCAAGTCTATCCTAGCCTGCGTGGCTGATCTAAAGTCTATTACTAGTCCCAGTAAGCTGCGAGGTCCTTCTGTGTTACTGGCCACTTCTCTGGGATCCTGGCCTAGCTGTGAAGACTATAACAACTGTCTGACCTCAGGCAAACCCATTAAACCACAACCTGGACGTGGACCCTCATTTCACTGCCTAGCCATTGGGATAGCGGAGACATCGTTTGGGTGGTTCCCAATACCCCCAAAAAACACTCTGGCGTCACAAACAGTAGAAGTTAATAATACCTTGCCCCTGGGTTTAATACCATCTGCCCCATACACCTACACTGCTACACCCTGTGGTCCCGCCATTCACAGTGGCTCGCCACACACAGAAAAGCATTTTTACAACAGCAATTCACCTCCCAGTCAAATCAGCGTTCTATTGCAGAGAGGGACAGAGAGCAGTGTGTTGCACAGAAAAGCTTTTTTACAGCAGCAATTCACCTCAAGCCCAAATCCAGCCTAGAAGCACTGATAGGGAAGGGAGTGAGAATGAAAGAGTGCAATTTCTCGGCTCCATTGGGGGACACAGACCATGGGTGTATGCTTCTGTCACTAGGAAGCTTGACACTATGGCAACAAGAAAAGTCGGCTCCTCCCAGCAGGGTATACCCGCCCACAGGCACCTGAGGTAATCAGTTTTAGCTTAGTGTCTTAAGGAGATGGACATGGTCTGGAGTTCTCCAGACCAGGTCTTATGTTTTATTATTTTCCTAGATTAGGGATGTGTTGGTTTTTCATTCCTTTTTCTTTCCTGTTTTCAGGTGGGCACTCAGGAACTGCGGCTCACTATTTCCCCATTGCGATTGAGGGGCAAAGACATTGCGTATATGTGCTGTTAACCCCCTCTCGCCAACGGTCAGCACCTGGGGTTGTACCTCATGGGTCCGGGTCCCCCATCTCCCTGCTCGCCTCGCTCGCTCATGGTAGCCCAGCGTGATGCAGGAGACAAAAGGCTGACTGAAAGCTTCATAGAAGACTTCATTAGGTAAGTTCTTCTGACTGAGGTGAGTATTTTTGCCTTTCTCCCTTAGGTGCAGATTTGCAACCTCTGTAGACCCTCCGTTTTTGCCCACCTTTCTCAGGGTCTAATGGGGCTGGCCTGGACAGGGGGTCTCTTTATTACTGATTTTTACTGATTTTTGATGGGGGACAGCTTACTTCACATTTCATTCAAACAGATGTGGGTGTTTTACTTTAAGTGGCTGACAGCCGCGGGGTTCTTCTATGCGGGCGCACGGAGCGCCGGCTTACTTTCACTTTAGGCAGCAGGCTGCTGCCGGCGGCGTCTCGCCCGCTCAGTTCCCCGCGAGCACATATGCGAAGGACATGTGCGCTCTGGGCAAGGAGCGGGCGCCATTACTGTGTTTCTTGTTGAAATTTCGCGCTTTAGCTCCGCCCACCCAGGCCGCTGGAGCTTCTAGGGGCGCGAACTGACCACCAATCAGTGCTGTGTGCGCGATTATGGTGGCAGGGGCCAATCAGCAATGCCCCTGCTTCTGGAACGCCCCTCTCTTGATTTTGGCCGGCATTTCTCCCTTCTCTATCTACACTAGAGCGGAGTTCTCCTCACAGCAGCTGCCCGCGGGACACAGACTTGGGTGAGAGAGTTCTTTTTTCACTATGTCCGTGCCCAGAACTGTTCCTCCCTCTAAACAGACAACTGGAGCGTTAGTTTCCCTTTTTGTCTGTAAATGCTGTAACTCCAAAATGCCCGGTTCTTCTGAACCCACTTGCTCTGCCTGCTCCACTGCTCCCCAAGACCCCCCTGCTATTCTACCCCGGTTGTCTTCCAGACCCGGTGGGTTCGGCCGCCCCTCCAGCCTGGGTTTTCTCCCTCCCCCAGTCTATATCCGACTTGGCTCAGGTCTCCCTTTATGTGGTGACTGCATTGGAGTGGCCCTCCTGGCCCTCCGGAGGGTCACGCTCTCCCCCTATACTGACGCTCTCGCAGGTGTTTTTCATGTGACTCATCCTCCGAGTCTTCATGCAGGCACGGGCGCTCCCCTCAAAGGCATCGCCCCGTTACTCCACCCTGTAGCAAGCGTTGCTTCCCTAAAGGATGCTCCCATGGTTGCCGCTCTGGCTCTCCAGACCCGCGTACCAGGTCCATCTCCCTCCAGGGCCACCTCACACATTCCCATTCACCTGGAGATCTTGTGGATGAAGTTTCCGATTCGGCCTCTGATTCAGAGGACTGCACGGATATGTCGGACCTGGTGCACTCATTGGTCTCGGCCATAAGAGACACCTTCCATCTAGAGGACCAGGAACTTCGGAAGTGGCTCCAGAAGTTTCCTTTCATCGTGCCCAACCTCCAGGGCTGCCTCACCTCGTTCCCATTCACCCGGAGAACTTGTGGATGAGGTTTCTGATTCGGCCTCCGACTCAGAGGACCGCACGGATATGCCTGATGTGGTGTACTCATTGGTTTTGGCCATAAGAGACACCTTCCAGCTAAAAAACCCAGGAACTTCGGACATGGTCCAGAAGTTTCCTCTCACCGTGACCGACCTCATCCAGGGCTGCCTCACCTCGTTCCCATTCACCTGGAGAACTTGTGGATGAGGTTTCTGATTCGGCCTCCGACTCAAAGGAACGCACGGATGCCTGATGTTGTGTATTCATTGGTTTCGTCCATAAGAGATACCTTCCATCTAAAGGACCAAGGAACTTCAGACGTGGCTCCAGAAGTCTCCTTTTTTCGTGCCCGAACAGCACCCAAGACCTTCAGCTTTCACGCTGAATTTTACACCCTGATGGTATCCGCCTGGAGGCACCCTGACAAGAAGTTTCAGGAAACGAAGAAGGTTCAAGTGCGGTATCCCTTCGCCAAGGACCTTATTGCTCGGTGGACCTCCTCTCCAACTGTGGATCTGCCGGTCTCCCGTCTCTCTAAGGAGCCTACCTGGCCGTTGGCTGATGCGGCTGCCTTCAAGGATCCAGCTGACATGAAGGTGGAGACTTTGGCAAACTTTGCCTTTGAGACAGCAGGATCTTCCTGCTTTTGCTTCAGCCTAGGTGTCAAGGGCCCTTTCAGTATGGTCTCCCATCTCCGCCAGGGTAGTCTTCAAGATCCCTCAGGAGGATTTATTTCATCTAGCTCTCCGATGCTCCGCAGATGGAGATTTTCTGTGTTCTGCTACCATGCGCAGCCATTGTGCTGCCTTTGCCACAAGCTACCTGGTAGCCACCGTCCCTCCATGTGGCTTAAAGCCTGGAATGTGGACGCCGCCTCAAGGCGACGGGAGGAAAATAGTTCTTTATTACCTCTGGATAAGGCTCACAGAACCGCTTTCCGTTGTAAGTCCTCCTTCTGGCTCTGCGGACCTTTGGTGCCACCAAAGGGTACCAACAAAGGGTCCAGCCGGGCGCCTTCACGGGAAGAGGGCTCCCTCCTTCCGAACCTGTCCCTCCTGGAGGTCGGCTATCCATCAGACACCCGTAGACCTTCCTCGGTCTGAAGGGTCGCCCCCAACCGCCGACCTTTCTCGGGTGGTTGGTCGCCTCTTACTCTTCTGGGATGCCTGAACCACGAACATTCAGGATCCAGCTCCTTTTTTATCCAGGGAGTAATTGTCCTGGTTCCTTCAGGGGAATGTTTTCGAGGTTTATTCCAACCTCTTGTGGTCCAAGAAAGGCATTTCTGTTCGCCCAATCTTGGTTCTCAAGTATCTCAGCCAGCATCTTCTGCTTTCCCATCCCGATTGGAGTCTCTCCGTTCGGTATTGGCGTCCCTGATTCATGGGGAATTTTCGTTCCTCGGTGGACATCAAGGATGCCTGCCTCCACATCTCATTGTTCCGGTCATCAGCGGTACCTCCACTTTGCAGTTCCGGACGGTCATTTTCTATTGTGGCTCTCCATTTCGGTCTGACCACTTCTCCATGGACCTTTACCAATGTCCTGGCACCTGTGATAGCCCTTTTACGGACAACAGTTGTTTCCGTGATTCCTTACTTGGACAACCTCCTGATCAGAGCTCCAGCCAGGGCCCAGATCCTGGGGAGTCTTAGTCTCAACCTCCAGACCTTGTCTCACTTTGGTTTGATGGTCAATCGGGACAAGTCCAACCGCTCTCCTGGGGCTCCAGTTCGACGCGGCCTCTGCCCGCTTCGACTCCGCCGACCAATCGTCTGACTCTCTTATCAATAGTCCGATGACTTCGGCACCCTGCTCCAGTTTCCATTCGCTTTTGCATGGATGTCCTGGGTCGGTTAGTGGAGGCCGTGCCATTTGCCCAGTTTCATCACCGACCTCTTCAACTGGTGATTCTCTTCCGGTGGGACAGGTCTCCATTGTCTCTCGACCGCAAGATCGTACTCTCTTGACAGTCTTGTCGGTCCCTTCTATGGTGGCTTTGTTTGCTCTCTGCTTTTTCAGGGATGCTCCCTCCTGCCCCTCCCTGCCAGTCTGTAGGGCTGGGGAGGTGTTTTCAAGGACCGGGGCCTTGGTCCCTCGAGAAGCCATTTTCACCTTCAACATGTTGGGGCCTAGCGCATTCCTTTCTTTACTTGCTTCTTGGGAAATTCACTTCTGGGCAGAACTCAGGTTTCCGGCCATCTCAGCGCTCTTCATTCCGGGCGTCTCTGGGATTTGGTCTTTCTCAGCTGGTCCTCAGCAGTCTAAGGCGAGTGGTCCCTACATCCGGAGGTGTTTTCAGTGATCAGCAACCTCTGGGGCGTTCCAGGCGTGGACCTCTGCACGTCCCGCCACAACCAAGCATTCCTCTCTCGGTTGGGCTTTGCCCTACCTTATCTGTTTATTGGTCGGGCTTTGCCCTACCTAATCTGTTTCCTCCCCTTCCTCTCTTTTCGGGGTCCTGAGGAAACTCACCGCAGAGGGAGTTCCCGCCATTCTCGTGGCCCAGACTGGCCCCGGCGGGCGTGGTACGTCATCATGGTCAGGCTCCTGAACTACTTACCTCTGCACCTTCCCTATCGTCCAGATCTCCTATATCAGGTCTCCTGTGCCACCCCTATTTGCCATCTCTGCTTTTGACGGTGTGGCGGTTGAGACAGCGGTTCTGAGGACCCGCGGTTTCTCTTCCCAAGTGGTTCGCACCATGCTGAGGGCTCACAAGCCTTCCTCTGCAAAGATTTACCACCGTACCTGGCAGTCTTATTTCTGTTGGTGTGAAGCTTAGCCTTTTTCTCCGGTCGTGGTTGGCTTTCAGCTCCCTTAGGTTTCAAAGGTTCGGCCGTTTCCATTCTTTTTCAATGTTCTCTGGCGTTCAATTATCATGTCCGAACCTAGTTCAGGGAGTGGCACAAGCTGCCCCTCCTTATCAGTCCCCTTTTTTCCCTTGGGACTTGCACTTGGTCTTAGATGCCCTGCAAGGCCCCCCTTTTGAACCTCTCAGGGACATTTCTCTTCGCCTCCTTCCCCGAAAGGGGGCATTCCTTATTGCTCTTCCCTCTGTTAGGAGGGTGTCAGAGCTGGCAGCTCTCTCCTGCCGTTCTCCCTTCCTGGTTGTATACCAGGACAAGTTGTTTTGTTTTCCATCCAGGTCCGTCTTTCGTACCTGATATTGTTTTGGCTTTTTCATCTCAATGAGAACATCGTCCTACCGTCCTTTTGTCTGGCCCCTTCTCATCCCTGGAATCGTTTGTTCCACAACCTGTTGTGGTCGTTGGACAAGACAACCATTTTGGGAGCTTACTGCTGCAAGGGGAAGATCCCACCCTTCGGGGTTTTGGCTCATTCCACCCGTTTTCCGGGCAACCTGGGCCCTCCACTACGTGGCTTCGGCCTTGTAGTTATGTAAGGCGTCCGTGTGGTCGTCTTTGCACTCTTTCTCAAGGTGCTACCAGATTCATACCTTCGCATCAGTTGATGCTACTCTGAGCTGTAAGATGTTGCAGACGGTGGTGGTCCCACCGTCCACCTGTCTGATTCCTTACCCACCCAAGGGGCGGCTTTGGTACATCCCATGGTCTGTCCCCCCCAATGGAGCCGATAGAGAAAAGAAGAGTTTTTATGCTTACCGTAAAATCTCTTTCTCGAAGGACCCATTGGGGGACACAGCTCCCACCCTTTTTTTCTGGTGTTCCTATTTCAGTTATCTGTCCAAAGGTGTGTTCAGTTGACTTTTCTTCTGATTGCTCAGACAGTTTGTGGTTTTCTCTTGATCTGTTGGTCTTCTCCTATTGCTCTGGGACTAAAACTGATTACTTCAGGTGCCTGTGGGCGGGTATACCCTGCTGGGAGGAGCCAACTTTTCTTGTTGCCATAAAGTCAAGCCTCCTAGTGACAGCAGCATACACCCATGGTCTGTGTCCCCCAATGGATACTTCGAGAAAGAGATTTTACGGTAAGCATAAAAAATCTCCTTTTTGGGTGTAGTTCACAGCAACTGTATGCTGCAGCACTGGTGTGTACAAAAACTGAAAAGCTAATAGTAGCCAGCCAGTTAGGGTGAGCAGAGCATTAAAAGCGTATTGTCCCCTATTAAATGTAACTGTGCGTACATCTAAGTGGTGTACCATTTTGTTCCTGTTAAAGTCTTAAGGGCCTAGATACTGTGAAAGGCCAGCCAAAAGTAAACACTGCTGGTGTTGTAGACAAATACTGTTTTAAGCGTACTGGAGTGCATTGTCCTCCCCTCATAAGTGCATACCACATATGTACATCTAAGTGGTGTACCATTTTGTTCTTGTTAAAGTCTTAACGGCCTAGATCAAACATGTCAAACTCAAAGGCTAACATGGGCCAAAAAAACAAGGTTTAAGTATATGGGGGCCACATAAAAAATAAAAAAAACATGCTCTCCCTGCCCAACACCCCATGTCCCCTTTGCACAACAACCCATGCCCCCCTGCACAAGACCCCATGCCCAACTGCACAAGACCCCATTCCCCCTTTGCACAAGAACCCATCCCCACTGCACAACACCTCATGACCCCTTCACAAGACCCCATGACCCCCTTCACAAGACCCCATGCCCCTTTTGCACAACACTCCATGCCCCCTTTGCACAAGACCCCATGCCCCCCTGCACAAGAACCTGCCCCCCTGCACAAGACTTTGCAGTACAGTTCCCCCACATTAGGTGCAGTATAGTTGCCCCACATTATGTGCAGTATAGTTGCCCCACATTAGGTGCAGTATAGCTCCCCCACATTAGGTGCAGTACAGTTCCCCACATTAGGTGCAGTACAGTTCCCCCACATTAGGTTGGCAGTATAGTTCCCCCACATTAGGTTCAGTATAGTTCCCCCACATTAGGTGCAGTATAGTTCCCCACATTAGGTGCAGTATAGTTTCCCCACATTAGGTGCAGTACAGTTCCCCACATTAGGTGCAGTACAGTTCTCCACATTAGGTGCAGTACAGTTCCCCCACATTAGGTTTTCAGTATAGTTCCCCACATTAGGTGCAGTACAGTTCTCCCACATTAGGTTGCAGTAAAGTTCCCCCACATGAGGTTGGCAGTATAGTTCCCCCACATTAGGTGCAGTATAGTTCCCCCACATTAGGTGCAGTATAGTTCCCCCCCACATTAGGTGTAGTATAGTTCCCCGCATTAGGTGCTGTACAGTTCCCCCACATTAGGTGCAGTGTAGCTCCCCCACATTAGGTGCAGTGCAGTTCCCCCACATTAGGTGTAGTATAGTTCCCCACATAAGTTGTAGTACAGTTCCCCCACATTAGGTTGGAAGTATAGTTCCCCACATTAGGTGCAATACAGCTCCCCCACATTAGGTGCAATACAGCTCCCCCACATTAGGTGCAGTACAGTTCCCCCACATTAGGTTGGCAGTATAGTTCCCCCACATTACGTGCAGTATAGTTCCCCACATTAGGCGCAGTATAGTTCCCCACATTAGGTGCAGTATAGTTGCCCACATTAGGTGCAGTATAGTTCCCCACATTAGGTGCAGGCAGTACAGTTCCCCCACAGACATACAGCCTTCAGCCATATACAGTGTATGGCTGGAGGCTGTATGCCTCTTTACTGCCCCACTTCAGTGTTCCGACAACCACTCTGGTCCTCGGTCATGATCTACTGCTACAGTGGGGATCAAAAGTTTGGGCACCCTAGGTAAAAATTTGTATTAATGTGCATAAAGAAGCCAAGAAAAGATGGAAAAATCTCCAAAAGGCATCACATTACAGATTAGACATTCTTATAATATGTCAACAAAAGTTAGATTTTATTTCCATCATTTAAACTTTCAAAATAACAGAAAACAAAAAAATGGCATCTGCAAAAGTTTGTACACCCTGCAGAGTTAATATCTTGTACTGCCCCCTTTGGCAAGTATCAAAGCTTGTAAACGCTTTTTGTAGCCAGCCAAGAGTCTTTCAATTCTTGTTTGAGGTATCTTTGCCCATTCTTCCTTACAAAAGTCTTCCAGTTCTTTGAGATTTCTGGGCTGCCTGTCACCCACTGCTCTTTTAAGGTCTATCCATAGATTTTCAATTATGTTGAGATCAGGAGATTGTGAAGGCCATGGCAAAACCTTCAGTTTATGCCTCTTGATGTAATCCCCCGTGGATTTTGAGGTGTGTTTAGGATCATTATCCATTTGAAGAAGCCATCCTCTCTTTAACTTCAGCTTTTTCACAGATGGCATCAAGTTAGCATCCAAAATTTGCTGAAATTTTATTGAATCCATTTTTCCTTCTACTCGTGAGATGTTCCCTATGCCACTGGCTGCAATACAACCCCAAAGCATGATTGATCCACCCCCATGCTTAACAGTTGGACAGAGGTTCTTTTCATTAAATTTTGCTCCCCTTCTTCTCCAAATGTATCTTTGCTCATGCTGGCCCCAAAAAGTTTAATTTTAACCTCATCGGTCCACAGAACTTGTTTCCAAAATGCATCAGGCTTGTCTATATGTTCATTTGCAAAGTTCAAACGCTGATTTTTGTGCTGAAGATGTAGAAGAGGTTTTCTTCTGATGACTCTTCCATGAAGACCATATTTGTACAAGTATCTCTTTATAGTGGAATAGTGTACCACAACTCCAGTGTCTGCCAGATCTTTCTGGAGGGATTGTGCAGTCACAATGTTCTGTCTGATATTTTCTTGGTCTTCCAGATCTTGCTTTAACTTCCACTGTTCCTGATGACTGCCATTTCTTAATTACATTCCGAAACAGAGGATATTGACATCTGAAAACGTTTTGCTCTCTTCTTATAGCCTTCTCCAGCTTTGTGAGCGTCAACTATTTTCAGTTTCAGATTTCTAGACAACTGCTTAGAAGAACCCATGCTGCTGATTGTTGGGGCAAGGTCAGATGAGTCTGGGCATTTAAAACCTTTGAGATTGACATCACCTGGTCTTCACAGATGATAATTGAGAACAATCCATGACACTGGCAGGTCTCAGCTTTGCAAAGGGGGCAGTGCATGCTATAAATTCTGCAGGGTGCCCAAACCCTTTAGGTGTTTCACAGGAATAGCAGCAAAGTGAAGAAGAAAATTCAAAATCTTAATTTTTTACACTTGCATGTTCTTGTAGACCCAGTTTCAGAATTTTTACAAGGGGTAATAGAAGAAAATGCCCCCCCAAAATTTGTAACCCCATCTCTTCTGAGTATGGAAATACCCCATGTTAGGACGTTAAATGCTCTGCTGGCGCACTACAATGCTCAGAGGAGAAGGAGTCACATTTGGCTTTTGGAAAGCAAATTTTGATGAAATGGTATTTGGGGGGCATGTCGCATTTAGCAAGCCCCTATGGTGCCGGAACAGCAAAAAAATTACCACATGGCATACTATTTTGGAAACTACACCCCTCAAGGAACGTAACAAGGGGTACAGTGAGGCTTAACACCTCACAGGTGTTTGACGACTTTTTGTTAAAGTTGGATGTGAAAAAAAATGTCACTAAAATGCTGTTTTTTCCCTAAATTTTACATTTTTACAAGGGGTAATAGGAGAAAATGACCCCCAAAATTTGTAACTCCATTTCTTCTGAGTATGGAAATACCCCATGTGTTGACGTCAAGTGCTCTGCTGGCGCACTACAATGCACAGAAGAGGAGGACCGCCATTGAGCTTTTTTTGAGCATGTGCGTTTACAAAGCCCCGTGGTGCCAGAACAGTGGACCCCCCACATGTGACCCCATTTTGGAAACTACACCCCTCACAGAATTTAATAAGGGGTGCAGTGAATATTTACACCCCACTGGCGTTTGACAGATCTTTGGAACAGTGGGCTGTGCAAAGGAAAAATTACATTTTTCCTTTTCACGGACCACTGTTCCAAAAATCTGTCAGACACATGTGGGGCGTAAATGCTCACTGTACCCCTTATTACATTACGTGAGGGGTGTAGTTTCCAAAATGGGGTCACATATGGGGGGGGTCCATTGTTCTGGCACTATGGGGGCTTTCAATTCCAGACAAATTTTCTCTTCAAAAGCCCAATGGCGCTTCTTCTCTTCTGAGCATTGTAGTTCACCCGCAGAGCACTTTACATCCACATATGGGGTATGTTCTTACTCAGAAGAAATTGAGTTACAAATTTTGGGGGGCTTTTTTCCTATTTTCCCATGTGAAAATGAAAAATTTAGGGTAACACCAGCATTTTAGTGAAATTTTTTATTTTTTTTTCCCATCCAACTTTAATGAAAATTCTTCAAACACCTGTGGGGTGTTAAGGCGCACTATACCCCGTGTTAAATTCCGTGAGGGGTGTAGTTTCAAAATGGGGTCACATGTGAGTATTTATTTTTTTGCGTTTATGTCAGAACCACTGTCAAATCAGCCACCCCTGTGCAAACCACCAATTTAGGCCTCAAATGTATGTTACTCCTGAGCCATGTTGTGCGTCCGCAGAGCATTTTACGCCCACATATCGGGTATTTCCGTACTCAAGAGAAATTGCGTCACAAATTTTGGGGGCCTTTTTTTCCTTTTACCGCTTGTGAAAATAAAAAGTATGGGGCAACATCAGCATGTTAGTGTAGTTCCCAACATTTCCTTTTCATAAGGGGTAAAAAGAGAAAAAGCCCCCCCAAATTTTTTGTGCAATTTCTCCCGAGTACGGAAATACCCCATATGTGGCCCTAAACTGTTTCCTTGAAATACGACAGGGCTCCGAAGTGAGAGAGCGCCATACGCATTTGAGGACTAAATTAGGGATTGCATTGGGGTGGACATAGGGGTATTCTATGCCAGTGATTCACAAACAGGGTGCCCCCAGCTGTTGCTAAACTCCCAGCATGCCTGGACAGTCAGTGGCTGTCCGGAAATGCTGGGAGTTGTTGGTTTGCAACAGCTGGAGGATACGTTTTGGAAACACTGCCGTACGATACATTTTTCATTTTTATTGGGGGGGGTGGACAGTGTAAGGGGGTGTATATGTAGTGTTTTACCCTTTATTATGTGTTAGTGTATTTAGGGTACATTCACACGGGGGGTTTACGGTGAGTTTCCCTCTAGAAGTTTGCGCTCCGGCTAAAAATATGCCGAAGCTCAAACTTGAAGCAGGAAACTCACTGTAAACCTGTACATTCCCATGGGGGGGGCTCCAGCTGTTGCCAAACTACCACTCCCAGCATGCACTGACAGACCATGCATGCTGGGAGATGTAGTTTTGCCTTTTGCAAGAGCTGGAGGCACACTGGTTGGAATACCTTCAGTTAGGTTCTGTTACCTAACTCAGTATTTTTCAACCAGTGTGCCTCCAGCTGTTGCAAAACTACAACTCTTAGCATGTACTGATCGCAACTGGAGGTACGCAACTACAACTACCAGCATACGGAGACAGCTGTTTGTTGTTTGGGCATGCTGGGATTTGCAGTTTTGCAACATCTGGAGGGCTACAGTTTAGAGACCACTGCACAGTGGTCTCCAAACTGTAGCCCTCCAGATGTTTCTAGGCAACTCACCGGCTTCCGTAGGATCCAGGGAGCAGCATCGCCATCCTCTGCTGCCAATGGTGAGTGGACCTTCGGCCCCGGTCACCGTCAGTCCCCCCTCTCTGTCCGGACTACAGTGGGTGGGCAGCGTGGGGGGAACCGAACGTTAACCCCCCCCCCCCGCCTCCGATCTGCTATTGGTCGTCACTTCTAAATGGCCAATAGCAGGGGTTGGAGGGGTGGCACCCCTGCCACCTCATTTCTATCCCATCAGGGGGATCGTGGGTGTCTTGGACAACCTCGATCCCCCTTATTCTCTGGGTCACCGGAGACCCGTATGACCCGGAATCACCGCAAATCGCTAGTGTGAATTCAGGACCCCCCTGGGCATTTGCACGGGGTGCCTGCTGATAGATATCAGCAGTCACCACAGTCCCCGCCCGGCACGCGGCAGGGACCAAAATTCCCACAGGCGTACAGGTACCCCCTGGGTCCTTACGTACCAGGGAGCAAAGGCGTACCTGTACGCCCTGGGTCCCTAAATGGTTAAACATAATAAAAATAAACATATTTGGTATTGGTGCGTGCGTAATTGTTCTAACTATTAAATATAACATTATAGATCTTGCGCGGTCAATGGCGTAATGTAAAAAAAGGAATACTAAACCACAGAATTGCATTTTTTATAACATCATATCCCAGAAAAGCAATCAAAAAGTTTTATCACTACCAAAATGGAACCTATACAAACAGCAAATTGTGGTGCAAAAAATGAGCCCTCATACAATTGCCTCATGGCAATTTAAAAAAGAAATTCTAAAAAGTTCTGAATTTTTTTAAATTAGTAAAACATGACAAAAACTTAACAAATTTGGGTGACCTAAAGTATCAAAATAACATATTAGTTTGACCACAAGGTGAAGGGAAAAAAGAAACCCCCCAAATTTGCTAAATTGCATTTTTTTTTTCAATTCCACCTCTCAAATGTATATATATATATATTTTGTTTCGGAGCATATGTTATGGAAAAATGAAAGGTGTCTTTACAAAGTGCATTCGATCCCACAAAAAACAAGCCCTCATGTGGGTCTGTAGATGGAAAAATAAGAGTTATGGCTATTATGGCAAGGAGAAAAAAAAAAGTGCAAAAACTAAATAAATAAACTAATAAAAATTTTATTTACATACTATTTTGGTTAAAATTATTTTGTGTACCGGACAAGAGGTTTTTGGGCTCCATTTTAGTCCCTTGGACAAGTAGCACTACAGATCACTAGACTCCTGTGCTTGCCTTCAATAAAATAGATATTTACATATAAAAGTTAAAAGAAAACAGGACCAACCACAAAAAAATTAGAAAAATGAAATATGTGATGTGTGTGTCTTTCAGTGCAGGATATCTGTCTGCATTTGAAGATAACAACAGAATGTACATCAGTGGCCTGTATATCAGATGTGGGAATAAAATCTGTAGTCACACAAGTCATGGTGTAGTACTACTATATGTGCATACAAGTCACAGTAATAGGGAGTCCCCATCCATTGCTTTAACACCTTCTCTTCCCGCCAGCTGTTTGAAGTCTCTGGCGCTGCACCCACATCTGTTCCTTCTGCAAATACAGTTGCTGGTCACCATCTGGACTGAGATTTTGGTTACCAGCTCCCGGGCTTTTCCCCTCCCCAAGAGGATGGCAGGCATATGGGCACAATTTAACAGCCTGCATGCCAGAGAGAGCTATGTTTTGCCTCCTGTATTACAGTAGCCCAGCTGTCTTCATATCCGTTATCTTGTAACATCTTTTTACAGTAACCAGCTCCTCAGCCTATTATTACCTTATTGATATCTTATTACAGTAACCCGGCTCCTGATCCTCTTATTACCCTAGAACATCTTATTACAGTAACCCGGCTCCTGATCCTCTTATTACCCTATAACATCTTATTACTGTAACCCGGCTCCTGATCCTCTTATTACCCCTATAACATCTTATTATAGTAACCCGGCTCCTGATCCTCTTATTACCCCTATAACATCTCATTACAGTAACCCGGCTCCTGATCCTCTTATTACCCTATAACATCTTATTACAGTAACCCGGCTCCTGATCCTCTTATTACCCTGTAACATCTTATTACAATAACCCGGCTCCTGATCCTCTTATTACCCTATAACATATTATTACAGTAACCCGGCTCCTGATCCTCTTATTACCCTATAACATCTTATTACAGTAACCCGGCTCCTGATCCTCTTATTACCCTATAACATCTTATTACAGTAACCCGGCTCCTGATCCTCTTATTACCCTATAACATCTTATTACAGTAACCCGGCTCCTGATCCTCTTATTACCCTATAACATCTTATTACAGTAACCCGGCTCCTGATCCTCTTATTACCCTATAACATCTTATTCCAGTAACCCGGCTCCTGATCCTCTTATTACCCCATAACATCTTATTACAGTAACCCGGCTCCTGATCCTTTTATTACCCTATAACATCTTATTACAGTAACCCGGCTCCTGATCCTCTTATTACCCCATAACATCTTATTACAGTAACCTGGGTCCTGATCCTCTTATTACCCCTATTACATCTTATTACAGTAACCCGGCTCCTGATCCTCTTATTACTCTATAACATCTTATTACAGTAACCCGGCTCCTGATCCTCTTATTACCCTATAACATCTTATTACAGTAACCCGGCTCCTGATCCTCTTATTACCCCTATAACTTCTTATTACAGTAACCCGGCTCCTGATCCTCTTATTACCCTATAACATCTTATTACAGTAACCCTGCTCCTGATCCTCTTATTACCCTATTACATCTTATTACAGTAACCCGGCTCCAGATCCTCTTATTACCCTATAACATCTTATTACAGTAACCCGGCTCCTGATCCTCTTATTACCCCTTTAACATCTTATTACAGTAACCCGGCTCCTGATCCTCTTATTACCCTATAACATCTTATTACAGTAACCCGGCTCCTGATCCTCTTATTACCCTATTACATCTTATTACAGTAACCCGGCTCCTGATCCTCTTATTACCCTATTGCATCTTATTACAGTAACCCGGCTCCTGATCCTCTTATTACCCTATTACATTTTATTACAGTAACCCGGCTCCTGATCCTCTTATTACCCTATTAAATCTTATTACAGTAACACGGCTCCTGATCCTCTTAATACTCTAAATAGGTTGTCCATTAAAAATATCTTATCCCCTGCTGAGATGCCCAAGTGCTGTATTCTGGTATCTCTGCTGTGGGCAGAACATGCTCCATTCATTAGAGATCACAGCGGTGGGACCCACTGCAAACAAATACTTAGGGGATAAGATATTTTTCACTGGACAACCCCTTTAATAATTCTGTGGGATGGTTGGGTAGATAGATAGATAGATAGATAGATAAGATAGATAGATACATAGATAGATAGATAGATTCATAGATAGATAGATAGAAGATAGATAGCTTGGAGATTGATAGCTAGGAGATAGATAGATAGATAGATGCAGCAGTACAAAAATAGTCGCAGCACTCCAAAGTACTGTATAGAAAAAATAAAAGGTGGCTTTATTCCATTTCACAAATACGGGTGCAACGTGCTTGAAAAAGGCTGCATGGGCAGCTGAAACGTTGCACCCGTATTTGTGAAATGGAATAAAGCCACCTTTTATTTTTTCTATACAGTACTTTGGAGTGCTGCGACTATTTTTGTACTGCTGTATCTGGATTGGGGTCTTAACCGGGCTCAACTAGTTGCTTGCACCCTCTTATTTTTTGTTATTTTTTGCCCCCTGGGTAGTGCTGCTTTCCCAGTATTTTTTTTTAGATTGATAGATAGATAGCAAAAAAGAATCTCACCGCAGCACACATGGTTTAAAAGTGAAAAAAAGTCTTGTGTTTATTCCATAACAAAAAAAAGTGTTTCCATAGCAAGCGACGTTTCGACTAGGCTCCCCTAGTCTTTATCAAGCAGTGCCTTAGATAGATAGATAGATATGAGATAGATAGATGAGATAGATATGAGATATATAGATATGATATAGATAGATAGATATGAGATAGATAGATATGAGTTGGATAGATATGAGATAGATGTGAGATAGATAAATACCGTATTTATCGGCGTATAACACGCACTTTTTAGGCTAAAATATTTAGCCTAAAGTCTATGTGCGTGTTATACGCCGATAAGCCGCTGCAGTTCAATGATTTAAAGCGGGCGCTTTAAATCAATGAACTGCAGCGGCTTTGCAGGTGCAGAGACAGCCAGCGCTGCCGGCTTCTCTGCCCCTGCCTGGCCTGGGGTCTAGAGCCCTGCTGCCGGCCCTTCTCTCCTCCTGGCTATCGGTGCCGCTGCCCGTTCTCTCCCCCTGACTATCGGTGGCGGCGTCCCATTGCCGGCGCCGATAGCCAGGGGGAGAGAAGCGGCGCCGACAATGGGGCAGCGGCGCCGACAGCCAGGGGGAGAGAAGGGGCAGCGGCACCCATTGCCGGCGCCACTGCCCCGTTGCCTCCCCCCATCCCCGTTTGCATAATTACCTGTTGCCGGGGTCGGGTCCACGCTGCTTCAGGCCTCCAGTGTGCGTCCCCTGCGTCGTTGCTATGCGCTGCACGGCGCGGCGCATGACGTCAGTGTGCACCGATAGTCAGGGGGAGAGAACGGGCAGTGGCGCCGATAGCCAGGGGGAGAGAAGCGGCGGAAGCAGGGCACTAGACCCCAGGAAAGGCAGGGGGAGTGAAGCAGGCAGCTACGGCCTCTCTCCCGCTGCCTTTCCTGGGGGTGTATCGGGGTATACACGCACACACACGCACCCTCATTTTACCATGGATATTTGGGTAAAAAACTTTTTTTACCCAAATATCCTTGGTAAAATGAGGGTGCGTGTTATAGGCCGGTGCGTGGTATACCCCGATAAATACGGTAAATATATATGAGATAGATAGATAGACGTGAGATAGATAAATAGATATGAGATTGATAGATATGAGATAGATAGAAAGAAGAGTGGAGCAGCACAACCACACAATGAAGATACACGGGTGCCAGCAGTAAAACGTCCCGGGTCAGGGGTCCCATAGACATCCACACCAAAAAGAGAAGAACCGCAGCACTCCAATAAAGTGACGTGAAAGGTTTATTGACCTGACATCAAAAAGCGACATTTCAGCTGCCCGCTTGCAGCCTTTCTCAAGCTCAGCAACCAGTGATACTGACAAAGTATTTATACAGGAAGTGTACAACAATTCAATTAATTAACAAGATGTGCACAAATACAATAAAATAATATTTTACATTCAGTGATACATATATAGGTCATAAAATATATCAAAAAGTGAAAAGTGCATATTAAAATGCTTCACACGGAGAATCAGTGATCGACATGTGATACGGTAAGGTACATGTAATATGATGTGCAATGATGTATGTAAAGGAAGAGGGGCGGAACATACAGACAGTAAAAATGTATTAATTACCGGTCAGAGATGTCTGTACCATGGCTGTTACAATGGTGTAGAACGCCTCCTGGGCTTCCGGCGCATCGCGCCGTTCGGTGGATCAATGTGCATGTGCAAGAATGAGTCACCAGCTACACAGGAAATTACTGGCAAGCGTCGCCGCAGCCATGGAAACCAGTCTGCACAGAGAATTGGTGAGTCCTATTGTACCATAGGAGAGCCTGGCAACTCTACAAATGATGGTAATGTAATTTATGTAGTTGGATGTATGCGGGCAAGCGCCATGGGTTCTCACCCTATGTATTGCACAGGGGAAGAGAAGTCCGAGGCTCATGTGAACTCAGGTTAACAGGCAACCACTATGAGCTTGAAGGCGCATACCCACTTACTTGACCCAACCCAACGTAATGATATACAGGCAATAGGATAAGTAAATGCATACAGTGGAGATGTATGTATGTATGTACATCTGTCGCAGCTTATTCTGTTTTCAGTATGTTGCCTCCTCTTGATTGTGATCTAAAAATTAAAAACATTAGCTTGAGTTACACAATGTTATGGTAAAAGTATAGAAATAAATACATAATAGAAAAATGGCACAATTTACATGAGTCACTATTGGTTGCTAACGGTAATGTACAATATAATAGCCCATTCTTTTAGGATACATTTAAAATTCCTGGAGTAACCACAAATTCTACATTGAGACCGTGAGGTCGCAGGGAATTGAGTGTGTGGATCCACCGCAATTCCTGCTTCTTTAAAAGACTAGTACGGTCTCCACCAAATTTCAAAAGGTAGATAGGTAGATAGATATGAGATAGATAGATAGATATGAGAGATAGATAGATATGAGATAGATAAATAGATAGATATGAGATAGATAGATAGATATGAGATAGATAGATAGATAGATAGATAGATAGATATGAGATGGATAGATACGAGATAGATAGATATGAGATAGATACAGTGGGGATCAAAATTTGGGCACCCCAGGTAAAAATTTGTATTAATGTGCATAAAGAAGCCAAGGAAAGATGGAAAAATCTCCAAAAGGAATCAAATTACAGATTAGACATTCTTATAATATGTCAACAGAAGTTGGATTTTATTTCCATCATTTACACTTTCAAAATAACAGAAAACAAAAAAATGTCATCTGCAAAAGTTTGGGCACCCTGCAGATTTAATATCTTGTACTGCCCCCTTTGGCAAGTATCACAGCTTGTAAACGCTTTTTGTAGCCAGCCAAGAGTCTTTCAATTCTTGTTTGAGGTATCTTTGCCCATTCTTCCTTATAAAAGTCTTCCAGTTCTTTGAGATTTCTGGGCTGTCTGTCACGCACTGCTCTTTTAAGGTCTATCCATAGATTTTCAATTATGTTGAGGTCAGGAGATTATGAAGACCATGGAAAAACCTTCAGTTTACGCCTCTTGATGTAATCACCAGTGGATTGCGAGGTGTGTTTAGGATCATTATCCATTTGTAGAAGCCATCCTCTCTTTAACTTCAGCTTTTTCACAGATGACATCAAGTTAGCATCCAAAATTTGCTGAAATTTTATTGAATCCATTTTTCCTTCTACTCGTGAGATGTTTCCTGTGCCACTGGCTGCAATACAACCCCAAAGCATGATTGATCCACCCCCATGCTTAACAGTTGGACAGAGGTTCTTTTCATTAAATTCTGTTCCCCTTCTTCTCCAAACGTACCTTTGCTCATTCCGGCCAAAAAGTTAAATTTTAATCTCATCGGTCCACAGAACTTGTTACCAAAATGCATCAGGCTTGTCTATATGTTAATTTGCAAAGTTCAAATGCTGATTTTTGTGGTGAGGAAGTAGAAAAGGTTTTCTTCTGATGACTCTTCCATGAAGACCATATTTGTAAAGTATCTCTTTATAGTGGAATAGTGTACCACAACTCCAGTGTCTGCCAGATCTTTCTGGAGGGATTGTGCAGTCAAACATGGGTTTTGAATTGTTTTTTTCACAATCCTGCGAGCTGTTCTGTCTGATATTTTCTTGGTCTTCCAGGTCTTGCTTTAACTTCCACTGTTCCTGATGACTGCCATTTCTTAACTACATTCCGAACAGAGGATATTGACATCTGAAAACGTTTTGCTCTCTTCTTATAGCCTTCTCCAGCTTTGTGAGTGTCAACTATTTTCAGTTTCAGATTTCTAGACAACTTATTAGAAGAACCCATGGTGCTGATTGTTGGGGCAAGGTCAGATGAGTCTGGGTATTTAAAACCTTTGAGATTGACATCACCTGGTCTTCCCAGATGATGATTGAGAGCAATCCATGACACTGGCAGGTCTCAGCTTTGCAAAGGGGGCAGTGCATGCTATCAATTCTGCAGGGTGCCCAAACTTTTGCAGACGCCATTTTTTTATTTTCTGTTATTTTGAAAGTGTAAATGATGGAAATAAAATCTAACTTTTGTTTACATATTATAAGAATGTCTAATCTGTAATTTGATGCCTTTTGGAGATTTTCCCATCTTCTTTATGCACATTAATACAAATTTTTACCTGGGGTGCCCAAACTTTTGATCCCCACTGTAGATAGATATGAGATAGATAGATAGATAGATAGATATGAGATAGATAGATATGAGATGGGTAAATAGATAGATATGAGATAGATAGGTAGATATAGTTACATAGTTAGTATGGTTGAAAAAAGACATACGTCCATCAAGTTCAACCAGGGAATTGAAGGGAAGGGTGTAAGGAGATAAGGGGAAGGGATGTTGTTTTATAATTCTGCATAAGCATTAATGTTATTTTGTTCCAGGAAAGTATCTAACCCTGTTTTAAAGCTATTAAATGTTCCTGCTGTGACCAGTTCCTGAGGTAGACTGTTCCATAAATTCACAGTTCTTATGGTAAAGAAGGCGTGTTGCCCCTTTAGACTAAACCTTTTCTTCTCCAGATGGAGAGAGTGCCGCCCTCGTCCTTTGCTGGGGTTTAACCTGGAACAGTTTTTCTCCATATTTTTTGTATGGGCCATTTATATACTTATATACGTTTATCATATCCCCCCTTAAATGTCTCTTCTCAAGACTAAACAATTGTAACTCCTTTAATTACTCCTCGTAGCTAAAATGTTCCATGCCCCATATTAGTTTAGTCGCACGTCTCTGCACCCTTTCCAACTCCGCAGTGTCCCTTTTATGGACAGGTGCCCAAAACTGAACAGCATATTCCAGGTGAGGCCGTACCAATGCTTTATGAAGCGGGAGTATTATGTCCCTGTCCCTTGAGTCCATACCTCTTTTGATACATGACAATATCCTGCTGGCCTTGGAAGCAGCAGCCTGACATTGCATGCTATTCTGTAGTCTGTGATCTACAAGTACACCCAGATCCTTCTCTACCAGTGACTCTCCCAGTTTTATCCCCCCTAAGACATACGATGCATGCAGGTTATTAGTACCCAGATGCATAACTTTACATTTATCCACATTGAACCTCATTTGCCAAGTGGATGCCCAGACACTTAGTCTATCCAAGTCATCTTGTAACTTATGCACATCCTCTGTAGACTGTACCGTGCAGCAAAGCTTGGTGTCATCTGCAAAGATAGAAACAGAGCTGTTAATACCATCCTCTATATCATTGATAAATATATTAAACAACAGCGGGCCCAGTACTGAACCTTGGGGTACACCACTAATAACCGGGGACCAATCAGAGTACGAATCATTGACCACCACTCTCTGGGTACGTTCCATGAGCCAGTGTTCAATCTAGTTACAAACTAAAGTTTCCAAACCCAAAGACCTTAACTTACCTGTCTGACGTCTATGAGGGACAGTATCAAATGCTTTAGCAAAATCCAGAAACACTATATCCACAGCCATTCCTCTGTCAAGGCTTCTACTCACCTCTTCATAAAAGCAAATTAGATTGGTTTGACAACTTCTATCCTTAGTAAACCCATGCTGGCTATCACTTATAATACTATTATCCCCTATGTATTCCTGTATGTAATCCCTTATAAGTCCTTCAAACAATTTACCCACAATGCACGTTAGACTTACCGGTCTATAATTGCCTGGCGAAGACCTAGAGCCCTTTTTGAAGATTGGCACCACATTCGCCTTGCGCCAGTCCCTTGGCACGATACCAGACACCAGAGAATCTCTAAATATCATGAACAGGGGTACAGATATTACTGAACTTACCTCTCTAAGAACTCTTGGGTGTAGTCCATCCGGCCCTGGAGATTTGCTTACATTTACTTTACTTAACTTACCTTGTACCATCTCTACATTAAGCCAGTTCAGTGCATCACATGATGTGTTACCAGCACTGACCTGTACATGATGTGTTACCAGCACTGACCCGGCCAATGTCAGCTCCTTTTTCCATAGTGTATACAGAACTAAAGAACCCATTCAGTAGCTCCGCCTTCTCTTGATCGCCCGTGACAACCTCCCCATTATCATTATTAAGGGGTCCTACATCCTCTGTCCTTGGTTTTTTTTGTATTTATATATCTAAAAAAATATTTAGGAATAGTTTTGCTTTCTTTGGCCACCTGTCTCTCATTTTGAATTTTTGCTGTTTTTATTACATTTTTACAGATTTTATTAAGCTCTTTGTACTGTTTAAATGTTATAGCTGACCCATCAGATTAGAATTTTTTGAAGGCTATTTTTTTGTTGTTTATTGCTCTTTTAACATCATTTGTCAGCCATGTAGGATTTAGTTTTAATCGTTTATATTTGTTCCCCTTTGGTATATATTTAGCTGTATAGTTATTTAGAGTTGATTTAAAGATGTCCCATTTACCTTCTGTATCAGTATTTGACAACAACTCCCCCCAGTCTATGTCCTGTAGTGCAGCCCTCAACCCAGGGAAGTTTGCCTTTTTAAAGTTATATGTTTTTGCCTTCCCCGTCTGTCTTTGTTTTCTACATTTTAAGTCAAAAGTAACTATATTGTGGTCGCTATTACCAAGGTTTTCCCGCACAGTTACATTACCAACCAGCTCTGCGTTGTTGGAAATGATCAGATCCAACAAGGCATCACTTCTTGTTGGGTCCTCCACAAACTGGCCCATAAAATTATCCTGCAATAAATTTAGGAATTGTCGCCCCTTTGTAGTTTTAGCCAACCCCGGACCCCAATCTATATCTGGATAGTTAAAATCTCCCATTATTACCACTGTACCTGCCCGGGCGGCCCTCTCTATTTGTTTATACAGCCGACCTTCTATCTCTTCAGTGATATTAGGGGGTCTGTAGATTACACCAAATATAATTTTTTCAATATTTCCCTCCTTTTGTAATTCTACCCACAGTGATTCCACCTCCTCAGAATCATCACACACTATGGCATCGTTCACATTGACTTTCATACCACTTCTTACATACAGACAGACTCCACCACCTTTTCTGTTCATTCTATCCTTGCGAAACAATGTAAACCCCTGCAGATTAACGGCCCAGTCATGCGAGGAGTCCAGCCATGTCTCAGTGACCCCAACTATATCAATATGTTCCTCCAGTATCAAGGCCTCAAGCTCCCCCATTTTATTTGCTAGGCTTCTGGCATTTGTGAACATACACTTTACATTTCCATTAAGTTTTACACATATAGTCTCACTAATGGGATTTTCTTAGTTATTGGGGTTAATGATATTATTTGAGTTATAAGGGCTAATTGTACTATTTAAGTTATTTGGGCTAATGGAATTTTTTGAGTTTTGGGTCTAATGTTATTATTTAAGTTATTGGGGCTAATGGGATTTTTTGCGTTATTGGGTCTAACGTTATTATTTAAGTTATTGGGGCTAATGGTATTTTTTAAGTTAATGGGGCTTATTGTAGTTATTGAGTTATTGGGGCTAATGGAATTTTTTGAATTATTGGTTACAATTTTTCGGGTTACATTTATTTTTACTGCTGGTGTGTAACCTATGGATCTCCTTATCCACTGCTCTTAACCTCCCCCCACAGGACTCCTCTCCACCCACCATTATGTCCTGACCCCTCTCTAACCTATCCATCCCACTGTCTGCTTTCTTTGCTTTATTATCCTCCCCCCACTCACCTAGTTTAAATACTCAGCCACCCCTTCCAGGATTCTCTCCCCCAGCACAGCAGACCCCCTTCCATTCAGGTGCAAATTATCCGTAGAATAGAGTTTGTACCCCAATGAAAAGTCAGCCCAGTGCTCTAAAAACCCAAACCCTTCCCCCTCACACCACGACTTAAGCCATGCATTTAACTCCCTAAGCTCCCGCTGTCTTTCCTGCGATTCGCATGGCACAGGAAGTATTCCAGAGAACACAACCTTAGAGGTCCTTCCCTTCAGCTTGGCACCTAGTTCCTTGTAATTATTCTTCAAGGACCTCCACCTGCCATGTATTCTGTCGTTGGTTCCCACATGGACCACGACAGCTGGGTCATCCCCAGCCCCCCCTAGTAATTTGTCCACCCTTTCCACCACATGCCGAACCCTGGCACATATGAGCTAGATAGATAGATAGATAGATAGATATGAGCTTGATAGATATGAGATAGATAGATAGATATGAGATAGATAGATAGATAGATATGAGATAGATATGAGATAGATAGATAGATAGATAGATATGAGATAGATAGATAGATAGATAGATATATATGAGATAGGTAGATAGATAGATAGATAGATAGATAGATAGATAGATAGACAGATATGAGATAGATAGACAGATAGATAGATATGAGATAGATAGCTATGAGATAGATAGATAGATAGATAGCTAGATATGAGATAGATAGCTAGATATGAGAGAGATAGATAGATAGATAGATAGATAGATAGATATGAGATGGATAGATAGATAGATATGAGATAGATAGATATGAGATAGATAGATAGATATGAGCTAGATAGATATGAGATAGATAGATAGATAGATATGAGATCGATATGAGATAGATAGATATGAGATAGATAGATATGAGATAGATAGACAGATAGATACAGAACAATTAGAAACGGCACAGCCAAAGTCCAAAAGGACTTGAAAAAGCCAGTGTGAGACTGGCGAAACGTTGTCTATGCACATGATGGAATAAAACCACCATTTTCTGCAACCTTGTGGCGTGCTGCATCATATTGTTCTGTGTAGACAGATAGATAGATATGAGATAGATAGATAGATATGAGATAGATAGATATATAGATATGAGATAGATAGATAAGTAGAAGCAAGGTAGAGCAGCACATCCAAAAGGCATCAAGGTAATGTGGGTGCAAGCGGGCCCAATCGCAGCCCTGGTCACTGGCCGCAGTAATTCACACAAGTAAAAAGCATCCCATAGCCCAAAGGCCGTTCAACTTCCCCCCTTGATGTCATATAGGAGGGCTCCCAATCTCAAGGACCATATTGTCAAAACTGATATCTCCTCTAAATCTAGAACTACACAGAGATTTTTGACGGTGAAGGCAAGGGGCTTCCTGTGCTGCTCTTGCATAACTTGTAAATATCTACAAAAAGAGACCGAATTTGTGCATCCTGTAACTAAAGTTGTGTATCCAATTAAGCACTATTTAACATGTAGCTCAGATTACATTGTCTATGTCCTGAGCTGCCCTTGTGAATTACTCTACATAGGTGAGACGACCTACGATTTGCTGACTCGGTTAAATCAACACAGGTACAGTATTCGCAAGGGCAGGCAGGACTTACCAGTTTCTAAACATTTTTTGGAATGTAATCATAAAGAGAAAGACCTCAAAGTGATGATTATTGACCAGGTACACCCATTACCAAGGGGTCGTGATAGAGGTTTATGCTTCAAAAAATTAGCATTAAAGTGGATATACACCCTGGAAATGCTCATGCCAAAAGGTTTGAACGTGGAATACAAAACTTATCCTAAAATGTTTAAATAAAAAGGTTCTTAGAAGGATTGATCAATGGGTTGTTTGTAGCTCTGGTGGACAGTTGGAGTCTTTGTGTGAATTGACAAAGTGAGTGAATAACATTACCAAAATATTCTAACATTTGTTCTCTTGTTTTTTATTGATAGGTATTGTTCATCATACGGGGGAACACCTTGACACTGACCCTTCCATGTTATTTCCAAAAGAGTGTAGTCAGGATGGAGCTGGAACGCACACCAACATGTTAGTTTTTATTATGACGTTACTATTCGCAACGGAGGTCAACATGGGAAACCTGAGCATCAGCAGAAGGAACCTCCCCCATACTGGGGACCAATAGGGTGGGAGCCCTGAAGTCCAAAGGATGACAGCTCTGTAATGGGGCGGTCTCCCAAAATGGACACAGGTGACATGCTGGTGACCCGTCCGGCATCTGGGCAAGCCACTATAAGGACACCTACCCAACTCTGGACAGTAGGAGGTGCTGCCAAAATAATTAAGACGCTGGTCTTACGTGAATGACCCCAGGAATTAAGCCGATGCCCAATAGCAAGATGGCGAATAGAATCATAATGACTCTGGGCGCATGCGCAAGTGAAAATGTGACGTCAGTTCCACGGTTACAGAGATGCGATACCTTGATTGGTTGTAGCGATCCTTCCTCCTCCTGAAGTAGGCGCGGGTCTTTTACCCGATGCCTGCACAGTATTATTCACCTACGCTAACGCGGTTTCCTAGAGTTTACAATACGGGTACAGTGGTGAGTGTCCGCCCCCGTCTTTTATAATTATAGCATCAATTAACATTGTTTTTAATTATGCACCATGCACAAGCACTTTAAGGCTAAGTTTCCACTTGGTTTTTTTCTGGCAGTTTTTGGAGTTCTGCCACTGCAGTTTTTGAGCCAAAGCCAGAAATGTATTCAAAAGGAATAGGACATATAAAGGAAGGACTTACACTTCTCCTCCCTTATGGATCCACTTCTGACTTTGGCTCAAAAACTGCAGTGGCAGAACTCCAAAAACTGCCAGAAGAAAAACCAAGTGGAAACTTAGCCTTATGGAGTATTCCTCCTATATAATTGCACTTTATATATGTTTTTGCACAATGAGTATCTGTGTGTATCAGTGATATATGTTGATGTGTTTATATTATGAAATTTGTATTTGATTGAAAAATTTGATTGTACACTGTATTGGGGCTATTTAAACCCCCTTAGTTTATTCACTCACTATGCTTGAGAAAGGAGACAAGAGGTTTCCGAAATGTCGCACCTTATGTTGTGAAGACACAATAAATATTATGGAAATTTACGTGTGCTGCGATCTCTTCTATTGGATTTAAGTTGGATTCCCTGACCAGGAACCCGATGATGGCGTGCACCATACACATTGTTCCATTGGGCGGATGTGCTGCTTATTAGGAGTGATAGATAGATAGATAGATAGATAGATTAGATAGATAGATAGATATAGATAGATAGATGGATAGATAGATATGAGATTGATAGATATGAGATAGATAGATATGAGATAGATAGATAGATAGATAGGAGATAGATATGAGATTGATAGATAGATAGATAGATAGATAGATAGATAGGAGATAGATATGAGATTGATAGATATATGAGATAGATATGAGATAGATAGATAGATATGAGATAGATAGAAATGAGATAGATATGAGATTGATAGATATGAGATAGATAAATAGATAGATAGATAGATAGATAGATAGATAGGAGATAGATAGATAGATATGAGATTGATAGAACTGAGATAGATAGATAGATAGATGAGATAGATATGAGATAGATAGATATGAGATACAGTGGGGATCAAAAGTTTGGTCACCCCAGGTAAAAATTTGTATTAATGTGCATAAAGAAGCCAAGGAAAGATGGAAAAATCTCCCAAAGGCATCAAATTACAGATTAGACATTCTTATAATATGTCAACAAAAGTTAGATTTTATTTCCAGCATTTACACTTTCAAAATAACAGAAAATAAAAAATTGGTGTCTGCAAAAGTTTGGGCACCCAGCAGAGTTTATAGCATGTACTGCTCCCTTTTGAAAAGCTGAGACCTGCCAGTGTCATGGATTGGTCGCAATCATCATCTGGGAAGACCAGGTGATGTCAATCTCAAAGGTTTTAAATGCCCAGACTCATCTGACCTTGCCCCAACAATCAGTACCATGGGTTCTTCTAAGCAGTTGTCTAGAAATCTGAAACTGAAAATAGTTGACGCTCACAAAGCTGCAGAAGGCTATAAGAAGATAGCAAAATGGTTTCAGATGTCAATATCCTCTGTTTGGAATGTAAATAACAAAAATGGCAGTCATCAGGAACAGTGGAAATTAAAGCAAGATCTGGAAGACCAAGAAAAACAATTCAAAACCCACATTTGACTGCACAATCCCTCCAGAAAGATCTGGCAGACACTGGAGTTGTGGTACACTATTCCACTATAAAGAGATACTTTACAGTATCATGAAGAGTCATCAGAAGAAAACCTTTTCTACGTCCTCACCACAAAAATCAGCATTTGAACTTTGCAAATTAACATATAGACAAGCCTGATGCATTTTGGTAACAAGTTCTGTGGACCGATGAGATTAAAATTTAACTTTTTGGCCGGAATGAGCAAAGGTACGTTTGGAGAAGAAGGGGAACAGAATTTAATGAAAAGAACCTCTGTCCAACTGTTAAGCATGGGGGTGGATCAATCATGCTTTGGGGTTGTATTGCAGCCAGTGGCACAGGAAACATCTCACGAGTAGAAGGAAAAATGGATTAAATACAATTTCAGCAAAATTTGGATGCTAACTTGATGCCATCTGTGAAAAAGCTGAAGTTAAAGAGAGGATGGCTTCTACATGGATAATGATCCTAAACACACCTCAAAATCCACGGTAGATTAATTCAAGAGGCGTAAACTGAAGGTTTTGCCATGGCCTTCACAATCTCCTGACCTCAACATAATTGAAAATCTATGGATAGACCTTAAAAGAGCAGTGCGTGACAGACAGCCCAGAAATCTCAAAGAACTGGAAGACTTTTGTAAGGAAGAATGGGCAAAGACACCTCAAACAAGAATTGAAAGACTCTTGGCTGGCTGCAAAAAGCGTTTACAAGCTGTGATACTTGCCAAAGGGGGCAGTACAAGATATTAACTCTGCAGGGTGCCCAAACTTTTGCAGACGCCATTTTTTTGTTTTCTGTTATTTTGAAAGTGTAACTGATGGAAATAAAATCCAACTTCTGTTGACATATTATAAGAAGGTCTAATCTGTAATTTGATGCCTTTTGGAGATTTTTCCATCTTTCCTTGGCTTCTTTATGCACATTAATACAAATTTTTACCTGGGGTGCCCAAACTTTTCATCCCCACTGTAGATATGAGATAGATAGATATGAGATAGATAGATATATGAAATAGATAGATAGATATGAGATAGATATGAGATAGATAGATATGATATGAGATAGATAGATAGATAGATATGAGATAGATAGATAGATAGATAGATAGATATGAGATAGATATGAGATAGATAGATAGATAGATATGAGATAGATATGAGATAGATAGATAGATATGAGATAGATATGAGATAGATATGAGATAGATAGATAGATATGAGATAGATATGAGATATGAGATAGATATGAGATAGATATGAGATAGATAGATAGATATGAGATAGATAGATATGAGATAGATAGATAGATAGATAGATAGATATGAGATAGATAGAGATAGATAGCCTGAAGATGGTGGTGTGAGACTACCGAAACGTTGCACTTTCTTGCTAAAGATGGAATAAACAGCACTTATTTTTGTACTGAAGACACTTTTTTGTGTTTTTTCTATTGTATTGAAGTTGGAGTACCTAACCAAGCCTCCTATGACTGCGTGCACCGATACACCTTTCATTGGCATTTGGCGGATGTGCTGCTTCTTTGGAATACTAGATAGATAGATATGAGATAGATAGATATGAGATACACACCAAATACAGAAATGCTGCGGCACTCCAAAAATACGGTGAAAAATAATTTATTGACCTGACATCAGAAGCGACGTTTCAGCTGCCCGATTTCAGCCTTTCTCAAGCTCAGCAACCAGTGATAACAACACAGTATTTATACAGGAAGTGTACAACACGTGATTTACATAATTAGCATATAAAAACACTGAAAAAAGAGATCATATTTAAGATCAGATACAGAGTGAGTTAATAAAAATATCATACATAAATACACAAATGCGTGACCCACATTCATATAGTCAGGAATGACTTATAACAGTGTTAACGATTAGTAAATACATATATATTTTAAGAGAGGGGCGGAGACATACATACAGCATAGTGTATTACCGGGCAAAGACGTGAAGGCGGTGAACGCCATCATGGCGTGGGGCGCTGCTTCAGCTCCCGGCGCTTCTGTGTGTCCATGCGCAAGCGCAGAGGGAAGACACTGAAACAGAGAGCCTATCACTGGCAAGCGTCTTTGCTACTATGGAAACTGGTCTCCACTTACTTGCGCGCATGCGCAGAAGGGTATAGTGAGTCTGTGTTCGCCATGGTGGAAGCTGGCAACGTCCTCCAATTGCTGAATGAATGGAATAATGTACTTTTTGATGGGTCGGCGGCACATAGGTGGGCATCGTAGGTCCCGGCTTCATGTCATTGACACAGGGCAGGAACCAGGGCGGACGTGGACCCCGTGGATGCGGAGAAACCACAATCTGCCAAACGGTACTTACCTCCAGATGCCGTACGGCCTCTTAGCTCATGGTGTAAGTGGTGAAACACAGTAGCTTGAGGTGTGGGGACCAGAGAAGTAGTGTTCGTCGCTTGACCCGGGTCCTCAGAGCTGTAGTATGTTTCCTCCTCAAATTGGTGATCAAAAATTACATAAAATCCAATTAAAACTTAAATAAAAAAGAATAGATATTAAGTATTGTCTTCTATCACAGTATCACATGTGGTTGCTACTGGCAACTAATAGTTACAAAAACCTCTTTCTTTGGTGATTTATGACACATTTAATATACCTGGGGTTACCACAAATTCAACTTTTAACCCTTGGGGCCACAGGGAGTAAAGAGTATGGATCTATCGTAATTCCCTTTTTTTCAATATACTAGTGCGATCTCCACCATACTTCAGGGGGGGAATGTGATCAAGTAGGGTGAACCTGAGATCTCTCTCATTGTGTCCAGCCTCCAAAAAGTGTTTGTGTGAGAAGCCCTTAGCACTGGCACTTTAAGTATGATATTTTTATTAACTCACTCTGTATCTGATCTTAAATATGATCTCTTTTTTCAGTGTTTTTATATGCTAATTATGTAAATCACGTGTTGTACACTTCCTGTATAAATACTGTGTTGTTATCACTGGTTGCTGAGCTTGAGAAAGGCTGAAATCGGGCAGCTGAAACGTCGCTTCTGATGTCAGGTCAATAAATTATTTTTCACCGTATTTTTGGAGTGCCGCAGCATTTCTGTATTTGGTGTGGATTTTTGCACATCCCCTAGCCTGGGGTGGTTTTTCTGCTGGCACCCATTGCTTTGCACATTTTGGTTATGCTGCTCCACTGTTTCTATTTTTAGATATGAGATAGATAGATAAATAAATAGATAGCTATGAGATAGATAGATAGATAGATAGATATCAGATAGATAGATAGATATGAGATAGATAGATAAATAAATAGATAGCTATGAGATAGATAAATAGATAGCTATGAGATAGATAGATAGATATGAGATAGATAGATATGAGATAGATATATAAATAGATAGCTATGAGATAGATAGATAGATAGATAGATATGAGAGAGATAGATAGATAGATAGATAAATAGATATGAAATAGATATGAGATAGATATGAGATAGATAGATAGATAGAAGTGAGATACATAGATAAATATGAGATAGATAGATATGAGATAGGAGATAGATATGAGAAAGATAGATAGATAGATAGATAGATAGATAGATATGAGATAGATGGATAGATAGATATGAGATAGATATGAGATACATATGAGATAGATATATAGATAGATATGAGATAGATAGATATGAGATAGATAGATAGATAGACATGAGATAGATAGATAGATAGATAGATAGGAGATAGATAGATAGATATGAGATAGATAGATAAATAGATATGAGATAGATAGATATGAGATATATAGATAGTTATGAGATAGATAGATAGATAGATATGAGATAGATAGATAGATATGAGATAGATAGATAGATATGAGATAGATAGATAGATAGATAGATATGAGATAGATAGATAGATAGATAGATATGAGATAGATAGATAGATAGAAAGATAGATAGTGACACACAGTGGTCACCACTACGAAGTGCAGGGACATTAGGAAACAATGTGATTGGTCTCATCCTGTGTCTGTTGACATGGCACATTTCAGACGGGTCTGGCATACTTTGCACAAAGCTGGCACGCTGCAGGCACACAAGACCCTGCATAAGGTAATATGGTTTGCAAATGATGTGGAGGTGACGTTCTGCCAAACGCATTACCTTGTGCAGTGTTTGCTGCCCATCCTGCCAATCTCATTAACTTCCACAAAGTGCTGGTAAAGGTGACACACCAGCCAGTGCCCCATGTTAGATTGTGGAGACAGTGGGAGCCTAATGTGCTAAGAGCTGCGCCTTCTGTAAGACCCCTCTATGGCACTCAGTAATACCATTGGCGGGCAGGGCATCTTGCTCTGCACAAGGTGATATGTTTGGCACTGGGCACACTGCTCTGCACACGGTAATACGTTTGGCACATGCTCTGTGCATTGCTCCTCCGAGTCTGCGCCAGTGTCTGCGTCAGGGTTCCCCTCTTGCCGCCATAATAGAGATGCCAGGCTCCTAATTGTAAGGCAGGGTGACGGGGGCACAGCAAGACCCAGATGCGCTATTTCTAACAGATGGTGCTGGCATTCCCTATTCACTGCCTTCATGCCAGCCTTCATGCCACCTGCACCCACCCTCACTCCCCCCCTCTCTTTTCTCTTTCCCTATTTCCACAAAGTGGTTATTACGGAGCCAGCACTTAACCCTCTCACCCCCAAAAGGACCTGGCACCTGTATTGTACCAGCTGCAAATGTCAAGCCACCAGCCAGCCTCTAGGGAGGGCATTCACAAGAAGGCAGGTGGCACATTGCAGATTACTTCCTACAAGCAGAACAACACTCATTCTTTTCCATCCTCACTAACTAAATGTATCGCACTGGAAAACCATTTTCCACACCTGCCTTCAGTCTCTTGCTCATCCCCAGTTCCATCATTTCTCCTGGTCTCCTCAACGCCCCGTCCTTCCCATACCCACATGTCTCAGTGTCTCCGTTATCTATCATAGATGATACAATAATAGACATCTGGGATTATGTGCAGCGCACAGAACAATTATATATAGAGACGGAGACGATTTATGCAAACATTCTGTGCCCTATGGGAAAGGCTAATTACGCCAGATACGACAGGGGGAGGAAAAAAAAAGATTTAAAAAAAATCTGGTTTAAAGAGAAATTTTTACAATTACTGTGTATTTCAATGAAGTTGTTCCAATTCAAAAATTTGGAAACATTTTTTGAAGAATTTTCAACTTTTAATGTGACATCTTATCTGCCATCGGAATTACATTTTTGTTTTCTCACATCGGGGATTTGGAGGATGGGATATTTTTCTTCTTTATTTTACCTGTACATGATAGAGAATAGATTAACCACGTAAGCATTGCTCGCGCCATAATTGTCCCTCTCTATGAAGTGGATGAGCCATTTCAGCACATCCCGCCTGTGAAAGGGTTAATCTTCTCTGGCTCACTAAGTCCCTGCTTAGCGATGCTCTGCGGGCTCTCCGCCTCGATGGAGTTAGAGGGAAGAGTGCTCTCTGCCATCCTGCCAAAACTTCCATTTGGTTCGGTAAATATTTAATGGCTGTCAGGACTCCCCGAAGCATCATCAGAAATGAAAACAGGGGGAGGCTGGCAGTGGCATTGCCCACAGTGTACCTGCACCGTGTATGCAGGTCAGGGTGCTGTAGAATGCCTTGAAAGGCAGCTTTGTATGGGTACGTGTATGAGCAGTAGACTGTCATGGCTACCACATTTAAGGGTGTGTAATGGGATGATTGGCATCACCGTACCTGGCCAATTGTCCATCTCTGCATGCCGTCGCATTTTCTCCTGTTTTAGCAGAATCATTGCCGTGAAGATGCACTTTTTGTTAACGTTGACGTGAATGAGATGATGCTGAAGTGCCTTACACTGCCATGGCTAAAGGTATAGCAATGCACATATGAGCACACTGAGGCGGCCGTAGCACTTACAGGAATGCTGCTGCCCCTTAATAAAACAGTTGATTGGTAGGGGTGTCCCCCCCCCCCCCCTGCTGATCTAACATGGGGTGTCCCACCCCCCCCCCCCCCGCTGATCTAACATTGGGTGTCCCACCCCCCCCTGCTGATCTAACTATTGGTAGTCTATCCTCAATATTGGCCATCCATTTTACAAAGCTATACAACTTTTGTAAATAACCTCAATATGCAAGTGGAGACCATCAGCAGGTAGTAGAATGAGGAGGATACAAGAGGGAAGCAATCATTCTAAACACAGGGCATTTAGCCTTTGGATAGGTTATTCCCTCTGTTACATTACTACGGAATTTCGGTAGTGTGAATGGGGCAGCAGAATACTATTGAAAACAGTGAAAGGATACTGTGCCGTATTTCCTAAGCGGAATTCCGCTCAGATAATTCATAATATAAATGGGCCCTTAGTACCACTTAGGCCATGTTGAGAGTCTACATTGTAAGCACAAGTTGTATATCTATGATGTATCCTACTATATAGGCATGCTTTGTAACACCGGGTAGTGTCCAAGGTGCCCATTCATTAAGGAAACAACTTTGCACCTTGTTTGGCAGTGCCTGATTACTCGGGCACTGTTGGATGCCGTGGACAGGGCCGGATCATCATTGGCGCTTATTGGCGCTCATTGTTCCGACCTCTGCTCCTCCGGGACCTACTGCTATGGCCCATAGGCCATAGCAGTAGATCGTGACCGCGTTCCCCGGGGTCCCCGGACCGGAGGTCGGAACACATACTGAGGCAAACAGGCATACAGCCCCCAGCTATACACTGTATACACTGTATATGGTTGAAGGCTGTATCTCTGTGGGGGAACTGTACTGCACCTAATGTGGGGGAACTATACTGCACCTAATGTGGGGGAACTATACTGCACCTAATGTGGGGGAACTATACTGCACCTAATGTGGGGGAACTATACTGCACCTAATGTGGGGGAACTATACTGCACCTAATGTGGGGGGAACTATACTGCACCTAGTGTGGGGGGAACTATACTGCACCTAATGTGGGGGAAATATACTGCACCTAATGTGGGGGAACTGTACTGCACCTAATGTGGGGGAACTATACTGCACCTAATGTGGGGGAACTATAATGCACCTAATGTGGGAGGAAACTATACTGCACCTAATGTGGGGGAAATATACTGCACCTAATGTGGGGAACTATACTGCACCTAATGTGGGGGAACTGTCCTGCACCTAATGTGGGGGAACTGTCCTGCACCTAATGTGGGGGAGCTATACTGCACCTAATGTGGGGGAACTATACTGCACCTAATGTGGAGGAACTGTACTGCACCTAATGTGGATGAACTATACTGCACCTAATGTGAGGGAACTGTCGGGGGGGGGGGGGGGGCAACATAATGAAGTGCTCAGTCTTCCAGGCAGCCTTAATCTTGCCCCGGCCCTGGAATATGAACTCAGAACAGATTTTCTGTTGCATCAGTGCAATAATATCTGGGGATCACACGGTTGGGGCTATCCATGAGGCTTGGTGTAACGATGCTCTTTGGTTTGAAGGAAACACCTAATAATACATTTTGAGAGGATGCCTGTCCAGGAATACCACAGGCTGGTCCGCAGCCGCCTCATCATTCGACAGTCCGAACATCAAGGAAGAATATATGTCTGTCCTTTAATAATGCTTTGGGCCTTCGGGCCTGTGATCCCCTCTCCCCCATCCCTTATCACTTGCTTATGGTTATTGACATGTGATGCTTTATTATACTGGATGTAGTGGAGAGGTGTAATGTATAGTGCAGTATATATGCCTCTACTGTATGTTGTACTAGGTGTGAAATTATATGTGTGCTTTAAAACTGGGACAAAAAGTTTGGGCATTTAGGGGAAGAGTGTTGCAGTTGCGAAAGCAACCAATCAGATTGCTTCTTTCATTTTTCACAGGTCTCTTTAGAATTTAAAGAATCAATCTGAGAGGGTGGTTTGTGTACTGCTGTTGCCTAATATGGGGACACTGCTGCTTACTGTGGGGGACACTGCTGCTTACTGTGGGGGACACTGCTGCCTACTATGGAGGAAACTGCTGCCTACTGTGGGGGACACTGCCACCTTCTATGGGGCTACTGCCGCCTACTATGGGGAAACTGCCACCCCATAGGTGGTGTACTGCTACCCACTATGGAGGTACTGGTGCCCCCTGGTTGGGAAACACTGCTTTAGGCATTTTTGGGTTTTATTAACATACCTCAGATTTGTTGCAGAAATTTCTGTTACTGTTCCTTTAATTTGATGGGGCCTACAGAAATCAATATATGCTCAGGTTGTCCAAGCATGCATGTGTTTTGATTGGTGAGGAGCACTAGGCAGCTGCCAGACACCCTAAACAGTGGCCTATCTCCCCAAGAAAAAAAAAATGTGGCATTTGAATTCCAGCTTGCTCAATCCATTTCTAACAGTCATCAGACCATCATATGTATGATCAGCTGGTCCCACTAAAGTTGTTGAGTTTAGCTGACAATCTAATGTGTACGGCCAGCTTTAGGTATTTAAGGGCATGTTCACACGACGGAATTTCCAAGCAGAATCCAGCAAAAGAATACTGCTGCACTGTGCACACACCGCATTTCCATGGTAGAAACATTTGAAATGTAAATGTTTTTTGCAGAACCTGCTCTGAAATGCATTGCCATCTATGGAGACACCAGATTTCTGTGTGGTCCTAGCGCCGACAGAAAATGCTTTTTGCGGAATGTCCGGCGGAAATTTTCTGGGTGGACATTCCTCAAAAACTCAGGCATGTGAACATGGCCTTAGGGTACTTTTAGAGTTTTTGTCTTGCAGAATCCGCAATGTAAAACTATGTAAAACTCTCATCCTATTGTTTTCATTGATAATCCTTGTTATGGAAACAAAAATTTCGACAGGTTGCCTGGATGTGGATTAGCCACATTGAATGTGTTTAAAGGGTACCTCTCATCAAATAAACTTTTGATATATTTTAGATTAATGAATGTTGAATAACTTTCCAATAGCATGTTAATGACAAATATGCTTCTTTCTATTGTATTTTTCCCGATCAGTCCTGTCAGCAAGCATTTCTGACATGCTGGAGTCCTAAACACTCAGAGCTGCCAGACTGCTTTGTTCACAGCCAAACAGGCTGTGAACAAAGCAGGCTGGCAGCTCTGAGTGTTCTCCTTTGTGAACAAAGCAGACTGGCAGCTCGTAGTGTTTAGGACTCCAGCATGAGTCTGAAATGCTTGCTGCCAGGACTGGTAGGGAGACCCCTAGTGGTCATTTCTTCAAAGTGGAAAATTAAATAGAAAGAAGCATATTTTTTTAAATAATATGCAATTGTAAAGTTATTCTGCATACATTAATCTATAATATATCAAAAGTTTTTTTGATGAGAGGTACCCTTTAATATGTGATGTCCCAGCACAAGTGGCTGTCTCGTGGTTGTGGACTGTCTTGGTTAGCTTGGCAGTGTTAGGTGTTGTGCCCACTGGCGTCCAATTGTCATATCAATTATGTGAATAGTGTAATATATAAATAATATATTTTTCTTTAATTTTGTTATGGTTCCATGTCTGTACGTTTCATATGTTACTCTGCCTTTAAAAATGTGAGCAATGAACTCCATGTGAGCCATTGAAACCCCAAAAGTCTCCCTCTGTATAGTGAGGTACAGGGGAGGAGTTAGTCCACTCTAGTGGCTAGTTCATGCTAGTTCACCCTAGTGTGCGCTCCTGAGCAACAGCTAAGCTCACGTGTGCTGGGTGTCATGTGTCCTAAGCCGAGGCCTACTTCAGCTTCAAGTTTACTACTGGTCATCCTACAAGTGTCACTCATGGGGAAGATTCATGCCCCTACAGTGCCTTGGAAGGATCCTAGCTACCAGAATCACAAATTATACAATCCCGTCCTGGGAAAAGCACCACAAGACTCAGAACGGCAACAAGGCTCGCAAGGGGTACGCTGCACTCTCACACTAAGGCCAGTTGTTTGTATTATACCAACTTCACAAGCTCAGTAAAGGCTTTTAACTGTAACCTGACGTCGGTGTCTTTATTTTCTCATCGTGTCTGGCCCAGGAAGACTGCTTCCCACCTTCGGACCATGGATCGGATAAACGGTGCCCTGGTGTCACGAAGTGATCAAGGTACGTTTACTAACACCCTGTGGCCGCCACAAAGATTTGGTGTCATTAACAGGATACGGGTGTGTGCCTACAAAACCCCCTAGTCTAAACTGTGTCTTAGAAACCGCATGGAGCATGCGACAATTTATGCAGCAGAATATTGTACAGGACTTTGCTTTATGTCGACCGGCGCTTACGAAATAGAGGGGGAGCACTGTGTGAAGATAGCCAAAGATTGTGTATTTCAAGTCTACAGAAGTGTAAGCAGGGCAACTTGTTCATGCTGTGGCACAGATTCCAGTCCAACCCTGGAGGGGTTAATACAGCAAGCGCATCGCATGCTAAGAATTGCCACCAGACTAAACACCCCACCTCTGGGCACGGGAACCAAGTTTCTGTGCCAAAGCCTAAGTGGAACTCAAACTTTCGGCTGGCGGACATTTTGGGGGAGCTTGGTATAAAGCCAGCAGCAGGACTCCACCCTTCAGTTGTGCCTCATGTGACTGGAGTGAAGAATTAGATGGCAGACAGCACCTCGAGTGAGTGTACTAAGATGGCAGCCACCACTGCATCAAAGCCTGACATGGACATCGCTGAGTTAGCGCAACTACTTGCTGAGCGACTGCCGCTGCTATCTTTAGAAGAAAGTTGGTTGCTGTCCCGCTGCCAGGAGATGATTCCTGGTCGGACACCCCAGCACCCGGAAGGCAGAAGAGCCTGCGGCTTCACAGCTACCCACATGGGGATCTCTCCAGGACCTGTCAACGCCTCCGGAATTTGAAACTACTTCTGACAAGTCAGTGGCAGAGCCCGGTAAGCGACCCAAGTCACCCCCGCTGCCACAGTGAGTGTTTAGCGACGACCCTGAAGTTATCCAGGTGATGCACAAGTACCTGACTCCTCTGCCTGGCAAGATACACCCCCCGATTCCCTCTGGCCTAACTCCAGAAGCGGAGCAGAAGGCCTGCATCGCGCCATTATTCAGGAGATCCGGGAGGCAAAGAGAGGTGGAGCTCGCCGGCGACGGCTCCCATCAGAGGTACGTCAGCAACATGATACCAAATACCTTGAGCGAGTATATATCCACATGCTTTACCACCCTATACCCAGTGAAGCCACTTTAATCCGGTGAAGAGCCGCTGTTGTTAAATTTGATAAACAGAGGGGGTTTGGGACCCTGATGGACTGTCACCATGGTGGCATTATTCTTGTAAATAGGAGGGCTGTGAAAAGAGACTACCTACCCTGGCCCTTACACAATCTTGAAAGTGGGAAAATTGTTGAGTATACCCGAGTTAAGAGCTCAAGAGGAGAGTGGGCGGCTATGGTAACCAGACCCAAGAATCCCATGCAGCTGCCATTTGTCTATTTCCCTTCAGAAGATTGTTCCTCTGACCCGCATGGACTGTTCACAGAGGTGCCTGAAGATGCAAAACCAGTCACCTCCACCAGAAGAAACTAAAGCTGAGGAAGCAACTGCTGCAGAACCTCCTGCCCCAGCAGCGCCAGCTGCCTCTGTACAGATGGTAGTTACTATTAGTCCAACTGTTTCAAATTCTAGCTTGTCTGAAGTGTCCTGGATCAACACAATTAACCTGCCAGAGGGTTCTCCAGGAAGAGCTGCAAGATTCCTGTCCCAGCCAAGGAGAGCTGGCGACCGTCACAGCTGGGATGGCAAGTATCCTACCTACTAAAAAGTCTTCTCTGGTGAAGGAAGGTGAGACACAATAACACTCACCCCTTCTTGTGCCTTTCTGGTTCTGTTCTTCATACCCTTTTTGGCATCAGAGCCTAAGTTCTTCAGTTCCTGTTGTTATTACCCTCTACCAGGGTAGGACATTCGGAATTAATGCCCCAGGACTGATATTTGTCCTATTATACCAGCCTGTGCAGGACATTCGGAATCAATGCCCCAGGACTGCAACATGTTCCAGTTTAAAATTTTTGCAACATTTAAGAACTGTGCCGTGTTTTAGAGGCGGAGTTTGTGGTGTCCCAGCACAAATGGCTGTACCGTGGTTGTGGACTGTCTTGGGCAGCTTGGCAGTGTTAGGCCCACTAGCGTCCTATTGTCATATCAATTATGTGAATAGTGTAATAATATATTTTTCTTAAATTAATTTTGTTATGGTTCCATGTATGTACATTTGACATGTTACTGTGCCTTTAAAAAATGTAAGCAGTGAACTCCATGTGAGCCAATGAGACCCCAAAAGTCTCCCTCTGTATAGTGAGGTGCAGGGGAGCAGTTAGTTAGCTAGTTCACTCTAGTGGCTAGTTCATGCTAGTTCACCCTAGTGTGCGCTCCTGAGCAACAGCTAAGCTCACATGTGCTGGGTGTCATGTGTCCTAAGCAGAGGCCTACTTCAGCTTCAAGTTTACTACTGGTCATCCTACAAGCGTCACTCATGGGGAAGATTCATGCCCCTGCAGAATAGTTTACAGTGCCTTGGAAGGACACAAGCAACCAGAATCAAAATTATATAATCCCATCCAGTGAAAAGCACAAGTCTCAGAACGGCAACATGGCTCGCAAGGCGTACGCTGCACTCTCACACTAAGGCCAGCTGTTTGTGTTATACCAACTTCACAAGCTCAGTAAAGGCAGGTAACCATAACCTGCCATCATTGCTCATCATGTCTGGCCCAGGAAGACTGCCTTCCACCTTCGGGCTGTGAATCGGATAAATGGTACCCTGCCGCCACAAAGTGATCAAGGTAAGTCTACGAACACCCAATGGCCACCACAAATCTGTGTAACTGTTCAGACTGAGGAACTTACTTGCTGAATTTTTTCTTCAGGTCTCCACGTCGCTTTAGAAGTGGTGTTTATTTGGCATGGAATTTACGTTTGAAATTAACCCCTGAAATGTAAAGTCTCATTCTTACAGCATAATCAAATTCCTTATTGGAAGTTCTGCTACGAAACGACCAATGTATGAAATGAGCAGCAGCCTCCCATTAAATCAATGGGAAGCTGCTACAAGCGGAATTTGTTGTGTGAACCTGGTCTTCCGTTGATTTCAATGAAGAGGCTAAGCATACTGTTTTACACCTGTTATTTGGCCATGAATGCACTTGGGATTTGCCCCTTAGTGTATAAAGCAGTTTTAGCATGTGTTGTCTCAGTTAGTGTGATGTTTGCCAGCACTTTAAGCCTGTTTTCTGTCTGCCCATACTATCCATTAGGCTTTGTGTTTTTATAAGGCATGAGCATACAGAGACAGCCTATCTGAACTTAGGGGGACATTTATGAACGTGTATACACAGATTTTCCCAGTGTTTATTAGGCGCCAAATTTTGCAGCTTTTTTTTATAGAGCATTTATCAAACCAATGTATTGTTTGGGGCAAAATGGAGCACTTTATGTAGTGGGCGTGAAGTTATCATGTGCGCCACTTTGTTTTTCTGCACAAAGCCTATTTTTTGGGGGGCGGAAACCTACACCACCTTATAGGTCACGTACAAATGTGTCAGTTGCCAGAGTACAAAGCTCAAACCTAGTTCTGCAGCTCAATGGTTTATAGAACTGCACAAACCAAGTCCTGTGTCATTTTGGTTATATAAAAAAAAAAACAACACCACGCAAACAGTGATAAAATCTCTACTACCTCGCACCAACATTGATAAATGTCCCCTATAGTGTGTATCCCCATTCCATTTTTTTTTTTTTAATTACACTGATTTACACAGTGTAAAATACACAGCATAATATCTGCAACATATAGGTTACATGTAGAGATGAGCGAACTTAGTGATTCGATTCGTCACGAACTTCTTGGCTTGGCCGTTGATGACTTTAGCTTTCAGGTGCTCCGGTGGCTGGAAAAAGGCGGATACAGTCCTAGGAGAATTTATTCAGGCTAAAGTCAGCAACCGCCGAACCGAGAAATCGAATTACTGTAAGTTCGCTCATCTCTAGTTACATGTGAACATACCATTGAGCCGATGCAGAGCTCCCCTGGATCTGGCGCATCATTGGCTTACTGCTCAGTAAGTATAGCAGGGACTACTAGTGCAGATGTTCCGTAACTTGGCGTTGAAGTAGTTATTTGCCTCCACGCCTAGCCCAGGATCCAGTGGCATACCTTCGAGTGATGTAGAGGTTAAACCACACCCTGGCATCTGGAACACAAGGGTTAATGACATCTGCCCTCATCACACATACATGCAGTCTTCCTTTGATATTTTGCACCCAGACAACCACCCCTACAGTTCTCCGCTGGGTCCTCCTCCCGTAACAGCTTAGATACTTTAGTTACGGACCATGGCATCTAGGGGGTTAAGTGGCTAGGATCAGAGTCATCCTCAATAGCCAGTGGGTGTCAGATGTAGTTAAAAAACACAGTGCATCTGAAATTTAAAAAAATTGAAATGTAGAAAATTTGTTTTTTTCCTAAACACTGCCTAGAGAGGGGTTCAAGGCTCAAGTGCATCCCCCCAAACCTGTGGATTTGTACAGGTAAGATTCTAAGTGATTACAGTGCGGGGCAAGTGGATGATGTCACAAGCCTCAACCAGTGTCCATGGGAAATATTTAGCAAATCAGATCACTTATTTTTAACAAGGCCTATGAAAATAACAGCACCGCTCCTTTCCACAGGGTTTTGATAACATCTATCACATGCATAAATACACATACGGGTGGAAATGTAAAGTTCAGTTTATCTTTATAATATTGCAGTAATACTTTGGATTTCACCGCATTCAGTGTCACAGGTGAAAAGTCATTAGAAAATGTAAAAAAAATAGTTTGCAGGATGATCCATAGTAGAAAACAAAAAACTACCACATCTGAATGACTATTGCTCGATCTTCTTGCAGAGCCAAACCTTTATGATTTTACTTGCCCTTTATTAGATCAGAACAGAATTATAAGCCATTCACAGCCTACATTACACACTATACAACACTGGGAGTCCGGGGGGGGGGGGGGGGGAGAGATTTGACAATGGCTAGAAGACCTGCATTACTGCACCTGGCCATGAAGATAGTTGTGCGCAGTGCTGCAGCACCACCGTGTGGCCGATGGAGGTCTCATCAGGCAGTTCCGGTTGTATTTGAACAGCGTGGTTTTGCAATGTGGTTATTGCCATACAACTTTAAAACTAGTTAGATCCATGTTGCAAGTAACTCATTGCAAAAAAAAATATTAAAAAAAATAAAAGTGGAAAGGTAATTTTTGATGTAATATGAAAAAACTTACGCGAGATACATTCTGTATTTTCACACACACTGTTCGCCAGGTTTGCAAGTAAAGTTTGGGGTTTGAACATTTACAGTTAGAATGAGCATGGACAGTGCATAGCCAATCGCTTCTCTCCCCGCAGAGGAGATAATCCTATAGACTTAGGATAGTGTCTTGGTCACGGGGCAGAGTTCACCCTTGGAACCAGTCGTGATACGAACACTCAGACCCTGACCGATCTAAAACTTTTCATATGTCTCTACAAGAGACTGTCCATTTTACAGAGTTCAAGTAGATTGTGATATAATCAAATTCACTCTATTGTCCCCAAAAAAAAAAAAAATAATAATTTTGATTCAATCTGAAACCAAAATTATAGGGCATTTGTTTCAGGCAAATTGCAATGTACAGGAGCAGAGACTAGTCAGAGGCAGGAGTCCTTGCTCCTGTACACCGAGATGTAAGGCTTCGTCTTTATGCTGCCTAGAGGCAAATGACCATTATTTATGCATCACCACTTAGGCCAGGTTCAAACTGAGAATCTCTGTCCAGAAAAAGAGCGAAGACTGAAATCCCATTAGACAGCAGTGTCTGTCACAGAACATAGCAAGATCAATGTTCTGGCTGAATTTTTTGACCTTCAGAGGACTCTACAACTGAAATTCATAAAGCAGAATTCCATAGTGTGAATCGGGCCTTATATTGTACTCCGCATGTGGTCCAGCAAATGTAAACTGAGTAGTGAAGTACACAGTCTGCTTCTGACAGGAGTCCCTGCTCCTGTATGAATCTGATCACTGTCTGTGTGTCCTAGGAGTTGTAGTCTTACCAAAGCTGTAGGGCCACATATCGAGGATCGCTGACCTAGCGTGTGGTGGGTACACTAAAGGGGAGGCATCTTGCAGTTCTGTCTTAGAATCCATTTTGGATTAAAGGGGTACTACGCTGGAATTTTTTTTAATCCACTGGAGCCAGAAAGTTAAACATACTTGTAAGTTACTTCTATTAAAAAAATCTTAATCCTTCTAGTACTTATAAGCTTCTGTATGCTACACAAGAAATTATTTTCTTTTTTAAATTTCCTTTCTTTCTGACCACAGTGCTCTCTGCTGACACCTCTGTCCATTTTAGGAACTGTAGAGTAGGAGCAAATCTCCATAGCAAACCTATCCTGCTCTGGACAGTTCCTGACATTAACAGAGGTGTCAGCAGAGAGCACTGTGGTCAGACAGAAAGGAAATTCAAAGAGAAAAGAACTTCCTGTGGATCATACAGCAGCTAATAAGTACTGGAAGATTTTTTTTTTTTTTTTTAATGGAAGTAATTTACAAAATCTGTTTAAATTTCTGGCGCCAGTTGAGTAAAAAAAAATTAAAGAAATAAAAAGTTTTCCAGTGGAGCGGCCCTTTAAAAAAAACAAAAAAACAAACAAAAAAAAAAACACAATTTCGTTCCCCCTCAAGTGTTACAAAGAAAAACTACCTACTAAACTACCTACTAAACTACCTACTAAACTACCTACTAAACTACCTACTAAACTACCTACTAAACTACCTACTAAACTACCTACTAAACTACCTACTAAACTACCTACTAAACAAATAATACACGAAGAAAACCAGAAACCTTGGTAAAATCTTTATTCCTGATCGGGTTGTAACACCCACATTTGGTCATTCAGTTACAGGTTATAGATGCCAGGGGAAAGGCTAGTGATCTCCCCCCCACTCAACATTACAAAGATGGAATACACAAGAAACATGTTAAAACACAATGATGTAAAGCAGTGGCCTTCAACTGTTGCAAAACTACAACTCTGAGCATGCCCAGTGGCTGTCCGAACATGCTGGGAATCGTAGCTTTGCAACAGCTAAAGGTCCACTGATGTATAGGATGGATTTCCTCTATACTGCTCACTTCCTTGACAACAGGCGGCCCAGGTGATGTTCAGGAAGTAGCGTGTGCAAAGGAAATTCCCTTCCTCAAAAAAAAAGGAAACAGCACCATTTTGCTGCATATAAACTATTTGAGGAAACAAAAAACTAAACCTGGTTTACTGCAGCAGAATGGGCACCATGGCACAGGTTGGTGACTACTATAGGTCAGGGGTAATATACTGCCCATAACTGTGCAATTTCCAAGGTAAACAAGTAGAAAAAAAATGCGGCTCTGTGCATTAAAAACTTGAAATGGAATGTAATATACTACTGCTATGACATAGCCACAGATGGCGGTCAAGGGCTATGCTGGTACTGTAACACTGGCGGATGTGTGTAGACTAGTACTATGCAGGCCAGATATGTTATGACTAGAGATGAGCGAATTTACAGTAAATTCGATTCGTCACGAACTTCTCGGCTCGGCAGTTGATGCCTTTTCCTGCATAAATTAGTTCAGCTTTCCGGTGCTCCCGTGGGCTGGAAAAGGTGGATACAGTCCTAGGAGACTCTTTCCTAGGAATGTATCCACCTTTTCCAGCCCACCGGAGCACCGGAAAGCTGAACTAATTTATGCAGGAAAAGTCAGCAACTGCCGAGCCGAGAAGTTCGTGACGAATCGAATTTACTGTAAATTCGCTCATCTCTAGTTATGACGGAGCAAGACCCTCAGTCTCGTCCTGATAGACTGCTTTATCCTGTAGGTGTGGTCCAAAGAGTGGACCTGCAGATGTTTCAAAACTACAACCCCCAGCATGCTCGGACAGCCGTTGGCTGTCCGAGCATTCTGGGAGTTGTAGTTTTGCAACATCTGGGAGGTCCATACTTTGGAAACCACTCCCATAGACTGAGAAGTTGTACAGAACCTAATATGGGCCACACCTTCACCTGTGATCTGCACTACCGATGTCCATACCAACAATTAGAGATGAGCGAACTTACAGTAAATTCGATTCGTCACGAACTTCTCGGCTCGGCAGTTGATGACTTTCCCTGCGTAAATTAGTTCAGCCTTCAGGTGCTCCGGTGGGCTGGAAAAGGTGGACACAGTCCTAGGAAAAAGAGTCTCCTAGGTCTGTATCCACCTTTTCCAGCCCACCGGAGCACCTGAAAGCTGAACTAATTTATACAGGATAAGTCATCAACTGCCGAGCCGAGAAGTTCGTGACGAATCGAATTTCCTGTAAGTTCACTCATCTCTACCAACAATGCATTTACCAACACTATATCAACTATGACCCGTTTACAGATAAAAATATAGGTATGGAATATTCTAAAATTCAAACAGTCATAGATAAGAAACAATTAATCTAATAAACTCTGGATGCCCTGTATAAAGTGCATTATCCGTACGTGGCACAACAGGGCGGGTGCCTTTTGTTTAAAAAAAAAAATTAAAAAAAATTTAATAATTCTTTAGGTCTTATGCAAAGCTATTAAAAAGTTCTTCAACCTTGAAGTGAAACATGCAGGATACAGTATTAAAAATTATTAGAAAGATCTTCGCCTGCCATTTGAGAATGCAAACATTCTGGATTTACATTTGGAGAAAAAAAAAAAAAAAAATTTTTAAATAAAATACCGTAGATAAATCTAAGAAATTGTACCGCTGGGGCTCTGCTACAATGTTCTAGATAGCCGTCACCATTGCCGATACACTGTTACAAGACAGGCTTCAAGCTTATGGATGTAAAAATCTTCTCATTCCCAACAGAAGGCAATGAATGCTCTTACATATTATGGATAATGGAATAATTCAAAAAGTTGCTGAATTTTTCCACACTCCAATAAGACCAAGAAAAGCCCTTATTTAGAAGTTAAGTCTAAAGATTAGCAAACTTACAGTAAATTCGATTCGTCACGAACTTCTCGGCTCGGCAGTTGATGACTTTTCCTGCATAAATTAGTTCAGCTTTCCGGTGCTCCGATGGGTTGGAAAAGGTGGATACAATAGGAGACTCTTTCCTAGGACTGTATCCACCTTTTCCAGCCCACCGGAGCACCGGAAAGCTGAACTAATTTATGCAGGAAAAGTCATCAACTGCCGAGAAGTTCGTGACGAATCGAATTTACTGTAAGTTCGCTCATCTCTCGTTAAGTCACAAGTGATTTAAGGAATGTACCCAAAAAAATTTATAAAAAAAAAAAAAGTTACAAAACCATCTAAAAAGACAGTAAAACCTGAATACAGAATGTAAAACATTCTTTTGTTAATATTTGTTTTGCATCCCCGTCTAAAGGAAGCAGCGTCAAAAAATCTATACACAAAATAAATCTATAAAAAGAAATAAATAAAAACCATTAACTGGCTGCGTCATACGCCTGACAGGGGGGCTTTGAGGGGATCCCACATTTCCTGTGGCAAGAGGACTATAGGAGGTCAGAGGCCATTACAGAGGCCCTGTGTCGGACAGAGTCTGTCATTACAGTCTGTTGCGTTTAGGGCACTGGCAGGAAACCCTCGCCGCTGCCAACCCGATCGAAGCGAGTCTCACAGTCACATTCTTCTACGAGAACCACCTCTTCCCATGACAGGTGGCCACCGCGACAGTGCAGGGGGACAGAGATGAGTCTGGAACGAATGGGAGAGCATGACGTGCAGGGCTGCGACAGCCCAGAGGGCCAACCTGGAACGTAGAAGGAATTGCACTGACCAAAGCAAAATTTATTGGGAATCCGCAATGGAGCGCAGTTCTTCCTGAAGACATTCTGAAAGAGACACAAAATTTGAAATAAAAAAAATGAAAATAGAAGAGTTAAAGGCATTTTCCCCTAAATAGGGCAACTTTTAGGGCACATTCACACATCGATGACGCTAACGCGCTGCAAATTCTGATACCATTCACTTCAATGGGTCAGCAGGAAAAGATTTGCAGGTTGCAGAATGGCCCATTGAAGTGAATGGTAGTAAAACTCGTGTCAACGTACACTAGTCCTGGGTTTATGTGTAGTATTTAGTCTGTACTTTAAAGGGGTACTCTGGTGGGGAAAAAAAAACAAATACATTTCATATCAACTTCAAAAATGGAGATATGAAGCATAAACATTTTTTTCTCTCCCTGTGCCCAGGCTGCAATAACAAGACAAGCTTTATCCCACCGTCCTGTGTTCTCCTGGTATCGGGTCCTGTTCCTCCGGTGCTGCAGGTCTATGGGCTCAGAAAGTCAGCAGTGATGTCATGGTTCGGTGCTAGGCTGAGCAAACTCCTATAAAGGAGCTCTGGCCGGGCTCCTGTACATGACAGTTCACTCAGCCTATCACCAGCTGAGGCAGGACATCGCTGTAACCAGTGATACGCCGATGGCTCCGTGACGTTCTGAGCTCATAGACCTGCAGCACCGGAGAAACGGGACTCTATACCGGAGCAACGCAGGAAGGAGAGTTAAAGTTTGTTTTATATTTGTTATTGCAGCCTGGGCACAGGGAGACAAAAATGTTTATGCTTCATGTCTCTTTAAAGGGTACCTCTCATCAAATATACTTTTGATATATTTTAGATTAATGAATGTTGAATAACTTTCCAATAGCATGTTAATGAAAAATAGGCTTCTTTCTATTGTATTTTTCCCGATCAGTCCTGTCAGCAAGCATTTCTGACTCATGCTGGAGTCCTAAACACTCAGGGCTGCCAGCCTGCTTTGTTCACAGCCAAACAGGCTGTGAACAAAGCAGGCTGGCAGCTCTGAGTGTTCTCCTTTGAGAACAAAGCCGACTGGCAGCTCGTAGTGTTTAGGACTCCAGCATGAGTCTGAAATGCTTGCTGCCAGGACTGGTAGGGAGACCCCTAGTGGTCATTTCTTCAAAGTGGAAAATTAAATAGAAAGAAGCATATTTTTTAATAACATGCAATTGTAAAGTTATTCTGCATACATTAATCTATAATATATCAAAAGTTTTTTTGATGAGAGGTACCCTTTAATCCTTCCAGTACTTAGCTGCTGTATACTACAGAGGACGTTTTCTAGTCTGATCACAGTGCTCTCTGTTGACACCTGTGTAAGGAACTGTCTAAAGTAGCAGCAAATCTCCATACCAAACCTCTCCTGACATTGACAGTTCCTGACATGGACAGTAAGGGGTGGCAGACAGTCGGCCACCTCCACAACATCCTCTGTCAGAAGGTCATTCGCGCCAAAAATCACAGGCGTTGTGTTTTCACATCAGTGTATGAGGAACTTTATGCAATTGCCTAGCCAGACCATTATAAGTAGGAAAATAGACCAAGACAATAGAGGGGGGGGGGGGGGGGGTGGAAATGAGAATTTCTGCCCTCAGTTTAGGACTAAATGGTGATCAGTGTCGCCTACTTCCCTTCTGTCTGATACGATCCTACGCCAAGACGGCCTGGACTATTCTCACAAATAGAGGCAGACAGCAGGGCCCAGTGACAACTCTTCCTGGTCTTATTTTAAAGTAATAGAATTTTATGGTGGTTGTGCAGAGGGTTTCCCCACAATCATCCCCAACAAGTTTTAAAGTAACATTAATCCTCCGAGATGGGTGTAATGGAGAATGTAAAATAAAAAAAAAATAAAAAAAAAAAATAAAACCCAAATTAGCAGTGAGGCGCTGGCATGAAGAGTTCTCTAGAGATGTTGAGTAGGAGTCGTCCAAGAAGGAACTTACCTGTATAAATGGCAGGGCATTGCATCGTGATCTTTTCAAGGCATCTTGTCCAATCGGCAGCACCTGGTCCGGACGGGACCTTGTTTTCTCCTTCTTTATGGCATTTTCCCAAACCAGTTTCTTTCGGAATGCATCTTCTCCCATGTGATCCTTTGAAGGAACACTCTGTATATTTTGAGAAATGGTCTTAAAGGAATCTGTTCTGTCCCTTCTGATAAAGGGGTTGTTGAGGAAGGCCAAAGGTGGAACGCTGTGAGCTCCAAAAACAGAAGCCATCTGAGGACTTTCCTGATTTGAGTCCATATGTGTAAAGCCAGATCCTTCCTCTTCCTCAAGAAAAGGAGCTGAACTCACCGAGGAGGCGGCCAGAATGATTAGGAACCAAAGCATTTTCTTCAGTAGTGAGGTAGGTCTAAGCAGTACAGTCTGGGGATCTGTCCCCTTTCGTCAATCTTGAAGGGCTTCAAGAGACCCCAGAGTCATACGATAATTTAACGTCTCAAATCCTGCAGGGACTGTAGGGTCTTATATACCCAAAAGGAAACAAATAATCCGCACCTGTCTGGACAAAAAGAAAAACAAAAATTGGTTTGTGTTTTGCCAAGAACAGTGATCTGCCTTCTGGTTTCAGTTGTTTAGACCTGTTTGAGTTTCATGGAAGACGACAGGTGATGGGGCGTCTAGTGGGAACAGCTCTGCTCTGTATACAGAAGTGTACGCCATAACACAAAATGTATCATCTAGAAAGTGTTCCTATGAGCCACATACATTCTGCCTAAACAGAAAGGGAAAGGCATGTGGGGGAGATTTATCAAAACTGTTGCAAATATAAAAGTGAAGAGTTGATCCCTAAAAATAAAATAAGAGACAAAAAGGTCAGTAATTAACAGCCATGCGGGTCGACAGATCCCACTGACTTCTAGGGTACGTTCATACTATGGAATTCCATGGGCAGAATTCCGCTGTGTGAACTTAACATTAGTATGAATGGGTCTCCGTGACCCGTTCACACTGCGGAATTTCACTGCACAACCATCAATGGAGACGGCTCAGTGCCCCACGACCCTGACGCCAAAGCATTTTCGGCAGTGGTCGCCAGACGGAATTTCGCAGTGTGAACGCACCCTTAAAGGGGTTATTCAGCATCAAAAATACATTTATTTGATTAAAAAAAAAATAAAAACCTACACCACATTTGTCTGCAGGGTGGATGTGGTTTTGAAGAGAATGGAACCAAGTTGTAATACCACACACAACCTGTGGACCGGAGTGGTGCTGTTTTTTTTTTTAGATTAAAATCAGCTCTGTTTTTACTAGTGCTGGATAATCCCTTTATTGGGGTCCATCAGGTTTCTGTCTTTTTTTTTTCTTTTCAGGATTTTATAGTGGAGAAAAATGCATGTCCCGCTAATTTTGACGGATTCTTCATAAGGAAGGTCTGTAATATTAGATATTCCAACACACAACACTGTTTATCCCAACACTAAGTTCTGGTGCTGTAGGACACCGTTGTAAACGTATGGCCCAAGTTCTGGAGCCGAGCCTGCACTGTCAGACATGGGGTTCAGAAGTGCTGCAGAGCGACATGTCCACCAACAAAACACGTGTCATTATGAAACATTGAAAGATATGATGAAATAAAAGTTTAAAGGGGTACTCCAGCGTTCTGAACGCTTGGAGCCGGAGGCCGTGACGTCACGCCCCGACCCTCTATGTTTATGGGAGGGGGTGTGGTGTGACATGAGGGGCCGTGGAGTCACGGCCTCTGCTGCAGGAACCCGGCATTCTAAACCGCTGTGGGAGATCGCAGGGCCCCCCAGTGATCAGACATCTTATCCCCTATAATTTAGATAGGGGAATAAGAAGTCTAGCTGCGGAGTACCCCATTACATACAGAAAGCTTGTTCTGACCAAGTCCAGCTCACACTGCTGATGTTCTTGATAAGAGCAATGGGGGAGGGGGGGGGGGGGGTTATCAAAACTGCGCAGAAGAAAAGTGGTGCAGTTTCCCATAACAGATTGTGCTATAAAAAAAAATTAAGAAGCGATCTGATTGGTTGCTATGGGCAACTTTTTCTCTGCACAAGTTTTGATAAATCTCCCCTAATGTGTCTAATTCACAGAAGCTTTCCTACATGTAAGGTAACAAGTCTTCAGCTGTATAACAGGACAGTCTTTCAGGCTGTGAATGGAGACATTTATTCTAATTAGGGGCTGAACCTGTCCTAATGTCTACTAGTTACTATGTTCAGTAACGCCACAAAAACGGACACTGTTTTCTCCTGCGTTTTGGTATTTTTTCCTCGAGTCTTTACCTTTGTGTGGAATTTGCCTTTTTTGGCCCCTTTGGCGTTTTTTTCTCTTCAAAAAATGATGCAGTAGGGATGGAAAACACAAAACTTATTTCACAAAATTCTTATTTTGTATATTAAAAAAAAGATCCCCCGGTGTCACTACTGACACCCGCTGCGATTGTCCATAATATAGCAGAGATGCGGAGCGGCTCTATACAGCTCTCACATCTCTGCTCTGTACTCCGGCCAGTGATGTGAATAGAACCTCACTCATTCATATTTACCGCCCAGAGTGGTGATTGGCCGGATGGTTGCAGCCAATCACAGCTCTCTGAGGGAAATATGAATGAGCGATGTTCTATTCACATCACTGACCGGCGTATAGTGCAAAAATGTGAGTGCAGGAGAAAGCCGCTCCGCATCTCTGCAATAGATAGGACGATTGCATCGGGTGTCAGTAGGGACACCTGCTGTGATCTGTCCTTAACTGCAGGTACTACTGCTCCCAACATGGGGCACACACTGCTCCATACTGGGAGCTGTAGTGCCTGCATTAATAGATCGCAGGGTGTGTATTTTCTGACACCTGTTGCGATCTGTCTATTAATGCAGGTACTACAGCTCCCAGCATGGAGCAGAGTGTGCCCCATGTTGGGAGCAGTAGTACCTGCAGTTAAGGACAGATCACAGCATGTTTCACTCCTGACACCCACTGCGATCGTTCTGTATAATGTATAGATGCGTCCACTCTTCTATGTTCCCCTGCACTGATAATATAATTATAATATTATAATATAATTTTAATTTAATATAATATATATGTCATATTTCCTACAGAGAGCTGCGATTGGCTGGAACCACCTGGAGTACCATTTGGATCTGTTATTGTTCAGTAAATAAACAAAAAAAGTAAATTCTTTTGTTCTGGAGCATGCTCAGAAGTAAAAAAATAAAAAAGGGGTGCAAACGGATGACATTAAGGGTTTATTCACACGTACAGTATTCTGCGCAGATTTCATGCGCAGGATTTCAAGATGTGTTCAGTTTACATTGAAATCTGCAGCAGAAAATCCTGCGCATCAAATCTGCACAGAATACTGTACGTGTGAATAGACCCTAATGGCTCATCCATTTTCCATAGACTTTAATGTCAAATTTACTGTATCCGTATTTTCTTCCGTTTTTGTTTTTGACGGAAGAAAAAAAAAAAATACTGCATGTGCTGTTTTTCTGCTGTCAAAAATAAATATAAAAGAAATGAGTGCAGACTGGTACAACCTGATTGTAAAAACACACCCATTGACATGAATGGAATTTTTTTTTTTTAAGACCGTTTTTAATCCGTTTACAGCCTGCAAAACTGGGATAAAAAAAAAATAAAAAAAATAAAAAATTTTAAAAAAAAAGCCATGTGAACGCACCCTTAGAAGACCAACCGCAACCATATGCAAGTCACTAGAGCAGTCATGCAAACTATACCTTGCAACATCTGGGAGGTCCACAGTTTAGAGACCATTGTTCTACAGTTTTATACCACCATTATTATCTGATCATCTAAGGTGGTAGGATTCAGACACCCCCCCCCCCCCCCCCATGATTAAATATTCAATCAGTATTAGGCTAGGTTCACACTGTAGAATTTCTGGGCAGAATTTCTGCCAGAGACTGAGCTGGCGGTACTAGGACCGTGCGGACTGCAGTGCCGTCCCCATAGATGTCAATGCACTTCAGAGCAGATCTCCCAAAAGACCTACCCAGAAATGCATTGCCGTCTATGGGGAGGGCAATACAATCTGTGCGGTCCTAGTGCCGCCGGCTAAATCTCCTGCCCGGAGATTCCATAGTGTGAACCCAGCCTTAGGGTCTGTTCACACTGAGGATTTGGAGAGGAATTTACTTGAGTAATTTGGACTTTCTTATGCCGCTTCTATTTATCCTCAAATTAAAGTTCCATCGACTTCAATGGACTTTCCACTGTCCAGTTCACACTAGCAGAATTGTGACGCCGAATTCTATTCAGCCTGAAGATTGAACACGTTCATTCTTTAGGCAGAATCTGCTGCGAAAAGTTCATTAAAGTCAGTTTCTATTTACTTATAAACAAAATGAGTTTCACACGAAATCCAACCAAAATTATTCCTTTTCAATCCCTCAGTGTGACAATACCCTAAACTCACTATAGCAGTGGTATCCAACCTGCGGACCTCCAGATGTTGCAAAACTACAACTCCCACCATGCCCGGACAGCCGTTGGCTGTCCGGGCATGGTGGGAGTTGTAGTTTTGCAACATCTGGAGGTCCGCAGGTTGGATACCACTGCACTATAGGGAATGTTCATGGTTCAAAGAAAACGTGGATGCCTTCTATGGGTACGTTCACACGTGTGGATTTTCGCAGCATATTTCGCTGCGGATCCACCGTTGAAGGACCTCCTATATGCGCAATACGCCGCTATGAGCAGACACACGATGCCGCGCGCATGCGCAGTATACTCGCACACATCGCAGCAGCTCTCGGCCTAGCTCATTGAGCAGGGGAAGCGGCCGCGATGTGTGCGCAAGTATACTGTGCATGCGCGGCGACTCGCACATCGCAGTGTGTCTGCTCGGAGCGGCGTATTGCCGCTCCAAGCAGGCACATTTAAGGGCATCCTACAGAGGTCCTTCAGCGGCGGATCTGCAGCGTAAAATACGGGTACGGAATCTGCAGCGTAAAATAAGGGTACGTTCACACGCGCAGATTTTTTTCGCGGGTTTTCCGCTGCGTATTTGAAAGTGGGTGGGCTCTTCTCAGCTGTCCGCAGCAGATTTTCAGCAGCGGAATGTACACTGCCGAAAATCCACCGCAAGCTCCATTGAAGTCAGTAGGGCGGACTGTGACGGATTTTCCACAGTGTAAATTCCGACGCAGAAAATCTGCTGTGGACAGCCGAGAAGAGCCCGCCCCACAGCGGAAAACCCGCTTAAAAAATCTGCGCGTGTGAACATACCCTAAGTGTGCATTCACGTAACTTTGTGAAGCTTGAAATTGGCTGCAGACGTATCATTCAATACAACGGCCCACACGGAATCCATTAGTAATTTCAGTCGGGTCACTTTTCAACTGTATCAGGCTTTGGCGCGGCCCGAAAAACTTGGTCTGCAGAGTTTCCGTCTAAGTCAAATTTGGCAATAGGAGAACCTGTTTGTGTCATAGGAATTAAGTCAGTGCATGGATAAATCTGTAGCTGATTAAAAGGGTACTCCGGTGGAAATTTTTTTTTTTTAAAGCAACTGGTGCCAGAAAGTTAAACAGATTTGTAAATTACTTCTATTAAATTTTTTTTAATCCTACCAGTACTTATTAGCTGCTAAATACTGCAGAGGAAATTCTCCTCTTTTTGGAACACAGAGCTCTCTGCTGACATCACAAGCACAGTGCTCTCTGCTGAAATTTCTCTGTCCAGAGCAGTATATGTTTTCTATGGGGGGGGGGGGGGGGGGGATTTGCTCCTACTCTGAACAATTCTTAAAATGGACAGAGATGTCAGCAGAGAGCACTGTGCTTGCGATGTCAGCAGAGAGCTCTGTGTTCCAAAATGAAAAGAATTTCCTCTGTAGTATTCATCAGCTAATAAGTACTGGAAGAATTAAGATTTTTTTTATTTTTTTTATTATAGAAGTAATTTAGAAATCTAACTTTCTGGCACCAGTTACTTTAAAAAATTAATTCCCCTTTAAAAGCTTCAGAATTTGCCTCCAAGGCACAACATGTGATGTGACTGCACCTTACAAGAACAGCACCACACCTTGTCTGCAGGATGTGTGTAGTATTGCAGCTTGGCTCTTTTTTACTCCGAATAAGCTAAATGCAATATCAGACATCACCTATGGTCAGGTGTGGCAGTGTTTATAGAAACAGCCATATTATTCTACATATGGCCAATCCACCTAAAGCCGGACACAGACCACTCAGATTCAGGTAAGTTTGGTAACATTTGCAGTTGTCACCTGTATAGAATGAACAGTAGAGCTCCTGCCCTGGGAGGGACTTCACGTCGGAGTACTGCTGACAGGCACAGCTTGTACATTACTGTGGGGACTATTCACATGAACAGGGACTGTCAACACAACCTCCACTTAATATAGAGAGTTTGTCTTCTTTTAAGCCATTTTACATATATAAAGAAGCAACATGCGACTGATTATCCAGCGAGTCCATGATGTAGCTCCGCAGAAAAAGGCTTGCAGGGCGTTCGATCTGGTGGTAGTGGAGGCCAGCACAACATTGGAAATCATCGCTTCCCGCGAATCAATACACCCATGGGGGGGGGGGGGGGGGGGGGGGGGATTTATCATTGCCTTCCTGACACTTTATTGGCAGAAATTTGGCGCAAAATGTTCGCCCAGTTTTTGCGCAATTTCAAAGTAGACCACTTTGGGCAAAAGTGACTGAAACGCAGCGCTTTATTCTCGACTATGAATAAAGCTTCTAATAAAAAATAATTTTTTTATTTCCTTTTTTTTTTTTTTATACCATCTCTGCTTTGTCTAAGAAATGGGACATCCTACAGAAAGTTCTGAGGTGATTTTTCATTTGTGCAAAGGGTATTAAAGTCTGTAGCTCAGTTATTAAATTGATAAATTTGGCGCACATTAGCCAAAAAGACACGAAGGAAAAAAATGGCTGCGAATCAGCTGCACACGGACACATATTGATAAATTCCCCCACCCCCCCCCCCCCCCCCCCCCCCCCCCCATGTCATTCAGGTATCGGCAACAAAACTATTCACCAATGTTTTTGCTGCCCTCCAAGATCACTAGATAGTTTGTCCCAATGTTCATAGATTTAGGTTTTCTGTTATGAATGCTAAGGATATAACTTTGCACCATCTTTCTGGTTTACCTCTATACAGTGGTCTTCAACTTTGCGGACCTCCAGCTGTTGCAAAACTACAACTCCCAGCATGCCCGGACAGCCAACGGCCCTTTAGATCAGTGATCTCCAACCTGCGGACCTCCCAGCTGTTGCAAAACTACAACTCCCAGCATGCCCGGACAGCCAACGGCCCTTTAGATCAGTGATCTCCAACCTGCGGACCTCCAGCTGTTGCAAAACTACAACTCCCAGCATGCCCCGGACAGCCAACGGCCTTCTAGATCAGTGGTCTCCAACCTGCGGGAACCTCCAGATGTTGCAAAACTACAACTCCCAGCATGCCCGGACAGCCGTTGGCTGGTCCGGGCATGCTGGGAGTTGTAGTTTTGCAACATCTGGAGGTCCGCAGGTTGGAGACCACTGCTCTATACTATCAGACTTAATGGAGGAGCTGTACAGGAGGCCCGATACCGAGATAAAGGATGAAACTGTCACCTACTTGTGTGGGGCTGAGTATACAGGGAGAGGGGGCCGTACACCTGTGTGTTATCCCAGCTTTCACTATGGAGGCTCAGCTGTCACCAGCGCTGTACACACAGACCCCCCTGATCATTGATGGTCCAAAAACCTGTCACTACCATAGAGACTGGAATGGGTTAAAGACAGGTCACCTCTGTGCACATATGTTCTCCTCCACACAACATACATCATAAAGGTGTCCCCTGTCGCTCAGTGTTTGCCCTAGGATTTCTATTAGAGATAAGCGAACTTACAGTAAATTCGATTCGTCACGAACTTCTCGGCTCGGCAGTTGATGACTTTTCCTGCATAAATTAGTTCAGCTTTCCGGTGCTCCCGTGGGCTGGAAAAGGCGGATACAGTCCTAGGAGACTCTTTCCTAGGACTGTATCCACCTTTTCCAGCCCACTGGAGCACCGGAAAGCTGAACTAATTTATGCAGGATAAGTCATCAACTGCCGAGCCGAGAAGTTCGTGACGAATTGAATTTACTGTAAGTTCGCTCAGCTCTAATTTCTATGTACAGGAGTGATGGGTTTCAGCAACTATTAATTGACTCTGATCCTGAGGATAATCTATCAAATCTTCTTACAGGGGTTATCGAGGATCAGAAAAAACATTTCAGAAACTGCACCCCTCGTGATAGTATGTGGGATTTCGGCTTGGTTTCATTAAAGTAAATGGAGCCGTATTGTAACCAGTTTGTAAGGTTTGGGGGGGGGGGGGGGGGGGACACGCACACACACACACCACAAGAGGCCATTGAGTTCAACAGAAAACCCCTCTGTGTTAATCCAGAAGAAGACAACCCCCTATGAAGGCCGCTAATTGCCGCATGACAGGGGGAAAAATTCCTTCCTGACCCCCAATATGGCGATTCAGAATAAATTCTGGATCAACGTTCTATTCACATAAATCTAGTATCCATGATCTGTAGTATTCTATCCCCCCCCCCCCCCGAACTTGTTTATTGAGTCAGACATCACAACATCATGGGGCAGAGTTCCATAGTCTCACTGCTCTTACAGTAAAGAATCTCTGTGATGGTGAAACCTTTCCTCTAGATGAAACCTTGTCATTGGTTACCGGTCTAGGTATAGAAGATCACGAAAGATCTCTGTACCGCTCCATTCATATATCTGTACATTGTGATCAGATCGCCCCTGAGACGTCTTTTCTCCAAAATAAATAACCCCAAGTGATAACCTGTCTTGGTCCTGTAATCCTCCCATATTAATTCTCCTTACCGCCCTCCTCTGCACACCTCTCCAGTTCGGCCATGTCCCTCCTATACACAGGCGCCCAAAACTGGACACAATAATCCATATGTAGTCTGACTAATGATTTATACAGAGGTAAAAACCCTGTCCTGGTCCCGAGTCTCTTGATACATCCTATGACTGTTTTCCTTGGCAGCTGCTGCCTGGCACTGATCACTAGAGTAGATTTTACTGTCCACCAGTATAAAAAAAAAAACCTTTTTGAAGAAGTTTTACCTAATGTCTTACTATTTAGCACATAGTTGTACATTTTTTTTTCTAAATCCCAAGTGCATAACTTCACATATATCCTCATTAAATCTCATTTACTATGTCTGTGCCCAAGCCCCCAGCTTACCCAGATCCCTCTGTAATATTATGTTATCCTCCTCTGTGATCACCTTACCAAGTTTGGCATCAACTGCAAATATTGAAATTCTACTCTGTATTCCCTCTACAAGGTCATTAAAGGGGTATTCCAGGCCAAAACTTTTTTTTTTTTTATATATCAACTGGCTCCGGAAAGTTATTTGCTTCTGAAGTTGAGTTGCTGTTTTCTGTCTAACTGCTTTCTGATGACTCACGTCCCGGGAGCTGTGCAGCTCCTAGCTGTGCAGCTCCTATGGGGATATTCTCCCATCATGCACAGCTCCCGGGACGTGACATCATTGAGCAGTTAGACAGAAAACTTCAGAAGCTAATAACTATTGGAAGGATTAAGATTTTTTAATAGAAGTAATTTACAAATCTGTTTAACTTTCCGGAGCCAGTTGATCTATAAAATTTTTTTTTTTGCCTGGAATACCCCTTTAAAGATTGAAAATAAGCAACCCCCCAGTACTGACCCCCTGTGGTCCCCACTAGTAAACACCCCACCCATTAAGGCAATAACACAATTTTTCTGGCCAGGCAAGCAAGAGGCAATCATATGGAGGGCAAGTAAAAATTTAAGAGTTGAACCATCCTTTAAAGTCAAATCTAAAAAAGTAAAAAAATCTGACTGAGTTCCTGCACTGATCCTCTTTCTGCCCATGGTCATCGCTTACGACGCCCTCGTCGGTGAGGAGAAACCACAGTATCGACCCAAGACATCAGAACCTGAACACCGGAGGCAGAGCGGGGGGGGGGGGGGGGCGGGGGGGATTGGGGGGTTAGTGTTAGGACTGAGGTGAAGTTTAAGGGGGATTTTTTTTTTGTTTGTTTTTTATATATTTTATAAAAATGTACTTAACTTTAATAAAGATAAGGAAACCGTAACTAAACGTATGATGTCACATAACATCCTTTTGCGTAGTGACGTGCGCATCCTGGCACCTAGATTCTTAAATAATCTGCTCCTCCCCACAGTATTAAATTGATTCCCTGTCTGTCTAAAGGATCTTCATGGTGTAGAAGAGTTTTGTGGACTCAAGATTTACCCTGCACGATATACAGCAGGGGTCAGCAGTCTATAAATCAGATCTCAGCTGGTTAACCGCATATACTCCATGGTGAATGGGGGGCTGCTGTTTGCCATGGCAGTAGGGGCCTAACGAAGGGTCATTCTTGGTGTCTCCCTTCAGACCCTGACAGAATAAAAGGACACAAACGCCATTTCCCATGTGTTAAGGTATATATAGTAGGATTATCATCACCATAATGGTACTGATCAGCAGAAAATCATCATCTCCATAGCATACAGCAGTGGCATGTGAGGAGTTGTAGTTTTGCAACAGCTGGAGGCACACAGTTTGGAGTCCACTGCTGTACAGTGTTGTGAAAACAACCCAGAGAAGGCATGGAACTGTTTTTGCTTTACAAATAAGTTTTCAGTGCATTGGGGGGGGGAGATTTATCAAAACCTGTGGACAGGCAGAGTTGCCCATAGCAACCAATCAGATCACTTCTTTCATTTTGCAGTGGCCTTGTTAAGAATGAAACAAGCGATCTGATTGGTTGCTATGGACAACTGGGCAACTTTGCCTGTCCACAGGTTTTGATAAATCTCCCTCATTATGTGGTAGATATAAAAAATAAATAAATAACCCACCACTACAACTATGGGGGTTACGATGTTAACTGAGCACAAGGGGGAGATTTATCAAAACCTGTGCAAAGGAAAATTGGTGCAGTTGCCCATAGCAACCAGATCACTTTCATTTTTAAAGAGGTCTGGTAAAAAAAAAAAAAAAAAAAAAAAAGCACTCTAACTGGTTGCTATGGGCAACTGCACCAGTCTTCCTCTAGACAAGATCTGATAAATCTCCCCCAATCTCTCTAATAAAAATGTAACCTAAACCTCTTTCTAATGTATAGCATTGTACTTCACCTCTCTAGAGTTCCTGGCGCAGGCTGTGAACCGCAGACACACTCAACCTACCACACCTGAGCTCAGCTCTGCTTTATTACAGCCAGGTAATTAGAGCTAATTAGGGACAATCAGTCAGGCACGGCCGCGGGCGCCCCCTCGCTGTCATCAGCTTTCTTTGCAGGCATTTGTAAGGGACAGCCCTAGAAAGCCCCACATAGACGCGGCGCGCTTACTGTCACTTCCGCCATTCTCTGAGGCCCCTCCGTCCTGCCCACAAAGATGGGCGCTGCCCGTGCAGAGATGCTGGTTGAGGCTGCGGGCGCTGACCTTCTCCTGGCCGGCGGCGGGTTACCATGCCAAGCCGAGGATCCTGGGGCTGGACACCATCTATAAACCCGATCCTCACCACCCGGACACCAAGCCCTGGCACAAGGGACCGGCCTACGAGGCCAAGCTGTACGGCCGCCATGGCAGCGCCTCGGGGGTGAAGCCTGAGAGTCTGTGGCCGAGCCCTGAGCAGCTCCGGGCCCTGGAGGAGGAAGAGAAGGAATGGTGCCCGAGCCTGGGGGAGATGCTGGAGCGGGTGGAGGCCAAGGAGAAGGAGCTACAGCGGATACAGAGGGAAAGGTCAGTACTACAAGTCCCAGCATGCCTCCTGAGTGTCATGGGAAATATGACAGTACAGGGGGGCACCCCTTATACCTATACAAGTGTTTCCCAAACATGGTGCCCTCCAGCTGTTGCAAAACTACAACTCCCAGCATGCCTGGACAGCCTTCGGCTGTCCAGGCATGCTGGGAGTTGTAGTTTGCAACAGCTGGAGGCAATATGGCTGCAAAACACTCTTGTATAGGTATAAAAGCAGCACAGGGATTAACAACTATGTACAATGACGGGGGATTATCATTGGCCCAGAGCAAAACCTCCAGTGCTGCGCAAAATTTTTGTTGCATGTGTCACTTAAAGGGGTTCTCCGGTGGTTAGACATGTTTTCCCCCTATCCAATAGGGGATAAGATGCCTGATCGTAGGAGTCCCGCCGCTGGGGACCCCCGGGATCTTGCACGCGGCACCCCGTTTGTAATCAGTCCCCGGAGCGTGTTCGCTCCGGGTCTGATTACCGGCGACTACAGGGCGGGTGGCGTGTGACATCATGCCTCCGCCCCCGTGTGATGTCACGCTCCGCCCCTCAATGCAAGTCTACGGGAGGGGGCGTGATAGCTGTCAGGTGGCAGAGATCGAGTATTACATGGTGCCATATAAGGACGCTATTTAAAAATAATAAAAATAAAAAATTTCCATCTGTCAAACGTATTGGTGAAATTGATGGCCCAAGATTGTTGTGTCAAAAATAAAATCCCAAAAAAATAAAAGTAGGTCAGATGTATCACGATTTTACACACAGGAGGAAGATGAGATCAGGGGGGAAAGTAATGACTGACGCACGGGGGCTGATGAGGGGACAGTGATAACTAACGGGTGGGGGGGTGTGTGGCAACGAAAGGACAGTAATGATAGAGGTGGAGATGAGGGGACAGTAATGACTGTGACACGAGAAGGAGGGGGGGGGGGCAATAATGACAGTGCCAAAAGGGAGATGAGGGGACAGTAATACACTGTGACACGGGAAGGAGGGGGGGGACAATAATGACAGTGCCAAAAGGGAGATGAGGGGGACAGTAATAACTGACACGGGAAGGAGGGGGGGACAATAATGACAGTGCCAAAAGGGGAGATGAGGGGACAGTAATAACTGTGACACGGGAAGGAGGGGGGGACAATAATGACAGTGCCAAAAGGGAGATGAGGGGACAGTAATAACTGACATGGGAAGGAGGGGGGGACAATAATGACAGTGCCAAAAGGGGAGATGAGGGGACAGTAATAACTGTGACACGGGAAGGAGGGGGGACAATAATGACAGTGCCAAAAGGGGAGATGAGGGGACAGTAATAACTGTGACACGGGAAGGGGAGGGACAATAATGACAGTGCCAAAAGGGGAGATGAGGGGACAGTAATGACAGTGACACAATAGGAGTTGGGGGGTGACGATAACAAGTGGCACAGGGGGAGTTGAGGGGACAGTAATGACTGACACACTGCTGTCCAGGCATGCTGGTAGTTGTAGTTTTGCAACAGCTGAAGGCACCCTGGTTGGGAAACATTAGTCTATGGGGTTGGTTGCCCATAACAACCAATCAGATCGCTTTTCTCTTTTTTCTTTTTTTTTCTTTTTTTTTTAAGGCCTCTGAAAAATGAAAGAAGTAATCTGGTTGCTATGGGCAACATTGCCTGTCCACAGGTTTTGATAAATCTCCCCCCTATATGTACAATTCTCTGCCGTATACAAGGATCGACTTCTATGAACTTGACAGGTGCAAAAATTGTAATGTAAATGGATTTGACTCTCCATGTTTAGGGGCTCAATCACACTACATATTTTCTGAGTGAAATTCTGCTTGGAAAATACGGTGCAGCAGCCTCCTATTGTTCTTAAAAGAATTCTGCTGCACCATTCACACTACAGAAGTTCTGCAGCAGACGGGAACACCTCCCTAAAAATAAGGGGGTTTTACTGACAAGTCCTGTTTGCAGGTATAACCTGTATATGGCATCGGACAGTCACTATATACAGCAGTACCGCCCATCATGTCCTGACACTACATTTTGGTTTTGAGCTTGTGTTATCTCTCTGGTTCAGAATCCTCTTTCTCCTGTTTTTAGCTGCAGGGCATGCTGGGAGTTGCAGTGTCACAAAACATTTGGAAATCCAAAGGATGCAGCTGTCCGGGTATAGAGGGCTGCAGCAGGCAAGGGATAACTGGATCCTTCTAGTTTAGTGTTTCCCAACCAGGGTGCCTCCAGCTGTTGCAAAACTACAACTGCCAGCATTCCTGGACAGTCTGAAGGCTCATTGGAAGGGGGGGGTTGGGGTCCCAGTCCTACACTGCGCATTTAACATTTCCTTTCTTCTTTTAAGGGAGCGGCTGATTGCAGCTAACATGGCAAAAATGCCCAAGATGGTGGAGGAGTGGCGCAGATCGAAGAAGGAAGCAAAACAGAAAGCACGAGACGAGAAAGCCCGCAAGGAACGTCTCTTGGTAATCGCCCGTGAAAGGTTCGGCGTCCATGTAGACTTCCGTAGCGCTAAGTTTCAGGAGATGATGAAAGAGCTGGAGAAGGAGGAGAGAAAGAAAATGAAAGCCGTGAAGAGGAAGCAAAAGGAAGAAGAGAGGGCGGCAATGCTGAATGCAATCCCTACGGCTGCTCCGCCGCCCCCAGCCCCTGATACTTCTGTGTGAGGCCCAGTCACTGGAACATATTGTTCTACTAGAACAGGGCTTTGGCACCTTAATACAACTTTTATTGTACTAGGTGTTCCTGCTTAAAGGAGTACTCCGGGCCCTAAGACATCATATCTACTATGCAAAGGATAAGGGATAAGATGTCTGTTCGCTGGGGACCCCTACAATCTCTCATGCAGCACACACCTGTCTCTGCTGCATGAAGCGATGATCGCTCCGTGTCTGAAGCCTCACGACCATGGTGCCGGATTATCGTGATGTCACAACTCCGCCCCCTTGTGACGTCACACCCCACCCCCTCAATGCAAGTCTATGGGAGGGGGTATGATGTCACGATAATCCGGCCCCGTGGTCGTGAGGCTTCAGACACAGAGATCATCGCTTCATGCAGCAGAAACGGGTGGGTGCATGAGAGATTGCGGACGTCCCCAGTGGCGGGACCCCTGTGAACAGACATCTTATGCCCTATCCTTTGTATAGGGGATACGATGTCTTAGGGCCAGAGTACCCCTTTAATCCAAGGAGGAAGTGACCTGTGATGTCATTCTATTGTCATGGAGGAACCTTTGTGTATAAACTGACTGTACAGAGACTGGAGGAAATGCCCTTTTACATCATTCAAAACACTGGATGTGTGTGAACAGGATTTATAATAAAATAAGCACTTAAAAATGTAATACCTGAACATGTCATCCTTCACCAATCTCCACTGCTGTGTGATAGGCTGGCTGTACACTGACCACTATTCCTCGCAATCCATCATACACATGGAGGCTGCTGGGATGATCATTTGTGTTCTGAATAGGGAGAAACCTGCTGGAAGTGTAGGGAGGCTGCCATACAGACTGATCAGCTGTCCAGGTGACAAATGGCTCCTTTGTTCTGTATGGTAACCAAACCACAACTGTGTCCGGGATTACAAAACCACAGTGTCCATTTTAGGACAACGTCAGTCGTCAGCCGTACCTCTGTCCCCTCTCAGGCAAAACAACGTCCCGCCTCCTCCCTCGGACCAATCTCCGTCAGGCGTCAGCCGCAACTCCCTCCTTTGTTATCCTCAAGTCTCTCATCCAAAACTCCGTCATCCCTCAGACAAAAAACCTTCCTGCCGCGTAGCAGAGCGGAGTTGGTGTCGGCTCTCTGCTATACAGGTTCTGCTGTACACACTATTCAATGTCGGCTCTGCTATACAATGCTGTGCAGCGTCGGCTCTGCTATACAATGCTATGCAGCAGGAAGTTGAGTCTGAGGGATGACGGCGTTTTGGATGAGGGAGTTGTAGCTGAAGGATACAAATGGACTTCAAAGGTGCGGTGGGTCTTTAGCGGCGCTGACTCGGAACAGGCACATCAGGTGAGTATAAAAGGTTTATTAAAATAAGACTTGTTTCACCGCACATGCGCGGTTTCATCAGGCATGGTAATCACAGGAAAAAGAAAAACTTAACTATTTTTGTATCAGAAATAAAAGATTATCAAATGACAAAAAATATAGGTTACCGATCCTAACTTTTAGCATAGCATGCAAACTCACTGTGGGAGGCAAATCTGTGCACAATATTTATTTTATTTTGTGTTGTTCTTTGGTGTGTGAACGCTCTGATTTCCAGGGGTGTATCTATTCTGTCTCTTACTGTGTGAACACTCTCTGATTTCCGGGGTGTAACTATTTCTGTACCAGACTCATTAAAGAGCTCGTCTATATATTCTCACAATAGATGTCAAGATCAAATGTTTTTTGGTGTGTGAACACGCTCCGATTTCCAGGGGTGTGTCCATTTCTATACCGGACTCATTAAAGAGAACGGTTGTATATTGTCACAATAGGTGTCAGGATCAAACGTGAACGATCCTCAATATGTCTCAAATAAAAATAATTTCTTATCTTTAGTTTTATAATTGTATTTAGTTATTTTTGCTGTTAATTTTACATTCTAACCTCCAGTGTACATTTATGCTAGTTATGGAGCTCAATTTGTATTCAAATCTCATTGGTGAGATTAACTGCATAAAACCGTGAGGCGAATTAAGATATAGTGTTAATTAGAGATGAGCGAACTTACAGTAAATTCGATTCGTCATGAACTTCTCGGCTCGGCAGTTGATGCCTTATCTTGCATAAATTAATTCAGCTTTCCGGTGCTCTGGTGGCTGGAAAAGGTGGATACAGTCCTAGGAAAGAGTCTCCTAGGACTGTATCCACCTTTTCCAGCCCACCGGAGCACCTGAAAGCTGAACTAATTTATGCAGGATAAAGTCATCAACTGCCGAGCCGAGAAGTTCGTGACGAATCGAATTTACTGTAAGTTCGCTCATCTCTAGTTGTCATCTGTGTGACAAGCCCAGGTGTCTTTGTTGTAACATGATGCAGAGTGCAAGGATAGAAACATTTTCGTCATCCAGAACAAAGGGAATTTCCCTCTGACGCACAGGGACGTTCATGCGCAGGTACATCTGCTGCGCACGGACGTCCCTGTGCGTCGTCGTCAAGGCAACGTCACTAGTCCGGGGCCGGCCCGGAGAAGAGGGCCTCCCGGTGAAAATGGACAGCCCGGAACGACTAACCCTCCCCACCGGACGGTCCTTGCAGCATAGATGGCCCGGACCAGCTCACCCTTCCTTCCCAACGAGGGGAGGTGGGTAGAAAACTGTCCGGGCAGGCTGGGAGTTGTAGTTTTGCAACATATGGAGGTCCGCAGGTTGAAGACCACTGAAAGGGATTGACAGGCGGAGATGATGATGAAGGGGGAGGGGGGGGGGTGAGTGATGACGGGGGTGTTAATGACAGAGGGGGGGATGATTTGTTTCCCACCTTAGGCTTATAGTCAAGTCTAACTTTTCTTGGGTTTTTGGGGTGAAATTAGGGGCCTAGGCTTATATTCGGGTTTGCCTCGCGATTTTATGCAGTTAATCTCACCAATGAAATTTGAATAAAAATTGAGCTCCATAACTAGCATAAATGTACACTGGAGGTTAGAATGTAAAATTAACAGCAAAGATAACTAAATACAATTATAAACTAAAGATAAGAAATGTTTTATTTGAGACATATTGAGGATCGTTCACATTTGATCCTGACACCTATTGTGACAATATACAACCGTTCTCTTTAATGAGTCCGGTATAGAAATGGACACACCCCTGGAAATCGGAGCGTGTTCACACACCAAAAAACATTTGATCCTGACATCTATTGTGAGAATATATAGACGCGCTCTTTAATGAGTCTGGTACAGAAATAGTTACACCCTGGAAATCAGAGAGTGTTCACACAGTAAGAGACAGAATAGATACACCCCTGGAAATCAGAGCGTTCACACACCAAAAAACACAACACAAAATAAAACAAATATTGCGCAGAGATTTGCCTCCCACAGTGAGTTTGATCGGTAACCTGTAATTTTATAATCTTTATTTCTGATACAAAAGTAGTTAGTGTTAAGTTTTTCTTGTATATAAGCCCCCCCCCCCCCTTCCTGTGATTACCATGCCTGATGAAGCTGCCCATGTGCGGTGAAACGCGTTGCATTTTAATAAACCTTTTATACTCACCTGATGTGCCTGTTCCGAGTCAGCGCAGCCAAAGACCCGCCTCACCTTTGAAGTCCATTTGTCTCTATCTACTTGGCTGGGAGGCTGCAGACCGGGCTCTAACAATCCTTATATACTGTCCATTGTTGTGTGTGAGCTCACGCAACCACCTGGGGTAAGAGGCTTTAAAACTAATCTTTCTATCAATATCTACCCAGTTGGTTTTACGCTATGGAGCGCTCTCTTTTATATTTTTAATGGCTGAAGGATGACAGCGATTGGTGTGAGGGAGGAGGCGGGACGCTGTTTTGCCTGACGGAGGTACGGCTGACGATGTCCTAAAATGGACACCGTACGAAACATAGAGTTGACATTGGAACACACAGGTTACAGTCAGTTTATTTTTTCTTACAGATATCATTGTAGAATGCGCCTTAGAAAAATCACCGAATAAGTCTGTGCCTTACACCCCCATGTGTAAGAGGGACCTCCCTCCATTAAGCAGTTACGGGAGGAGTAGACTCCATGTCACAACTCCTCCCTCCTGATTGTGTCACCCTGTGGTGGGAGGAGCAGACTCCATGTCACATAGCTCCTCCCTCCTGTCTATATCACCCTGTGGTGGGAGGAGCAGACTCCATGTCACATAGCTCCTCCCTCCTGTCTGTGTCACCCTGTGGTGGGAGGAGCAGACTCCATGTCACATAGCTCCTCCCTCCTGTCTGTGTCACCCTGTGGTGGGAGGAGCAGACTCCATGTCACATAGCTCCTCCCTCCTGTCTATTTCACTCTGTGGTGGGAGGAGCAGACTCACTGTCACATAGCTCCTCCCTCCTGTTTATATCACCCTGTGGTGGGAGGAGCAGACTTCATGTCACATAGCTCCTCCCTCCTGTCTATATCACCGTGTGGTGGGAGGAGCAGACTCCATGTCACATAGCTCCTCCCTCCTGTCTATATCACCCTGTGGGGGGGAGGAGCAGACTCCATGTCATATAGCTCCTCCCTCCTGTCTATATCACCCTGTGGGGGGGAGGAGCAGACTCCATGTCACATAGCTCCTCCCTCCTGTCTATATCACCCTGTGGTGGGAGGAGCAGACTCCATGTCACGTCTTGTAATAAAATAAACATGATACAAAGTGATACAACAACTATACAATTTATTACAAGCAGTGATCAGGCTCAGACCCTGCAGTCACTTGGCCTCATAAAATAGAAAACATCCTTGTGACCCTTCACATCCAGAATCCAGGCTTCATTTTTCCAGGTCAGGCCTTGTTCACATCCATAACTGTGCACACACCATCAAGGTTTCCAGTCATAGACTGCAGTGTAGACATAGGGACAAGGCCGTAGAGCAGTGTTACCCAACCAGGGTGCCTCCAGCTGTTGCAAAACTACAACTCCCAGAATGCCCGGGCAGCCAAAGGCAGTCCAGACATGCTGAGAGTTGTAATTTTGCAACAGCTGGAGGCACCCTGGTTGGGAAACACTGTCTTTGTGGGTTTTGTTCAGGTTACTGTGACTCATTTATCACTATATTATTTAATATTAATGAACTGGTGAGAAAACACTAATAATAAACATAGTACAGACCAAATTTTTAAGCGCATTAGTCATGTGGGAGTAGAGCAACCAATCCAAGGGGTAAACGTGTAACTATGGCAGTGAAGTACAATGGCGATCAGGACGGGCTGGCACCATCTGTGCTGTTCTCCTCAGAGTCTGCGGCTTTGAGCTTTGAGAGTGCAGCATGAATCCTGAACAGGGTGCGTGACTCCATGGAGTAATTCTTATAATTGTTTCTATAGGGGGAAAAAATTATAATTATATAGATTTATTAATACATTTATAAATATATAGAAACAGCAATGCTTCAGCTCACCCCAGGTGCGCACGGACAGAGCGCGGACCTCGCCCAATTGAACAGCAGAAGAAAGAGGAGTCCAGCGTCCAGAAACTCGGAGGAAAATATTTATTCACCAGATGGTCATACAGGAACACAGGGTACAGTGACGCGTTTCGGCTTTACAACAAAGCCTTAGTCATACACCTATGACTAAGGCTTTGTTGTAAAGCCGAAACGCGTCACTGTACCCTGTGTTCCTGTATGACCATCTGGTGAATAAATATTTTCCTCCGAGTTTCTGGACGCTGGACTCCTCTTTCTTCATTTATAAATATATATATGATAAAAAATGTATAAATAAAATTATATTTATGTATATAAAGATGTATAAATATGGATATATAATGATAAAAATATAAATGTTATTTATATTATATACATAAGTAAATATATATTTTTATTTATTATAAAAAATATATGATATAAAATTCATAATATATAAATAGTATAATTCTCCCCCATGCTCTGTGTGCACTATGAGACCATGAATGCCTAAAATTATTTTATTTTAATCTAAGCAGGTCTAAAATTCTGTGCCGATTCATGTCTTATTATAGCGGTTTATATACATTCTATATATATATATATATATATATATATATATATTATAACATTATTGCGGTCAAAGTGGAATTTTTGGGGAAACAGCTCAAATTCCCTTGCGCAGACATACATTAGATGACACAATTGTAGTTGTCTGCAGCTACCACTAGGGGGAGCATTTAGCATACTGATGACATGATTAATACGCAAACAGTACACTAGTGTTTCCCAACCAGGGTGCCTCCAGCTGTTGCAAAACTACCATTCCCAGCATGCCCGGACATTTTTTATTATTATTATCATCATTATTATTATTATTATTATTGTTTTAGTGGGGGTGTGGTTGGGGGGGGGGGGGGGGAGAGAGACTTCTTGCCTACTGGGCGGATAACCTGCTTAATGGGGAGACTTGCCTACCTACTGGAGACTACCTGCAAAGCGGGGGGCTTCCTAACTGGTGTGGGACACATACTTTAGGCACCTACTTATCTATCCACCTTTACTGTGTGGGGCACTGAGGTAGGCAGTATTACCATTTGGGGTACTATGGATGGGAAGTCAGTATAGAGGTGTGATGCTTGTTTAAAAAGGAAAGAGCTTAAAGGGGTCCTCCGCTCCTAGACATCCTATCCTTTGGATAGGGGATAAGATTGCGGGGGTGCCGCAGCACCTGGCGCAGGCTCATGACATCAAGGCCACGCCCCCTTGTGCCTTCACACCACACTCCCTCAATGCAAGTCTATGGGAGGGGGCGTGACCGCCGCCATGCCGTGGCCATGACGTCACAAGACTCCGGTGCCGCACCGGTGTTCTAAACAAATGGCAGGTGCTGCAGGGAGATCAGGGAGAAGCGGGACCCCGCAATCAGACATTTTCCTCCTATCCTTTGGATAGGGGATAAGATGTCTAGGGGCGGAGTACCCCTTTAAGATGTATTTCTCTATCGGCTCCGTTGGGGGGGACACAGACCCTGGGTGTATCTTGCTGTCTTTAGGAGGTGTGACACTATGGTAATAAAAAAGTCGGCTCCTCCCAGCAGGATATACCCACCTTCAGGCTCTGAGCTAGTCAGTTTAAGCTTAGTGTCTGAAGGAGGTGGACGTGGTCTGGGTTGCTCCAGATCAGGTCTTCTGTTTTTTGTTTTCCTAGTATAGGGACGTGTTAGTTTTTATTTATTCCCTTTTCTTTCTGTTTTCAGGTGGGGACTCAGGGACTGCGGTTCCCTGTTTCCCCATTGCGATTGAGGGGCACAGACATAGCGTATATGCGCTGTTAACCCCCTCTCGCCAATGGTCAGCGCCTGGGTGGTACCTCATGGGTCCGGGTCCCCCTATGTCTCTGCTCGCCTCGCTTCCGCATAGCAGCCAGGCGTGATGCAGGGACCATAAGCTGGCTGAAGACTTCACTGAAGACTCCATTAGGCAAGTTCTTCTGACTGACATAAGTACTTTTTCCACAGGTACAGCCTCGCAACCTCTGGAGACCCCCTGTTTTGGCCCACCCTCATTTTTTGGGGCTTGTTTTACAGGGGCTGCACTATACTGGGGGAGCAATTACACTAAGGGGGCATGTTTTTATAAGGCATGTGTTATAAAATCCTTTATTGTGTGTGTTTTGGCCAATACTCCGTGCCTTATATGCGGCTGTCAGCCGCGGTGCTTCTTCGGCTCGAGCGCTCTCAGCGCCGGCTTATGTCACATTCTACAGCGCCTTATACACGGCTGCAGCCACGGCACTGTTATGAGCCGGGCACTTCAGCGCCGGCTTTCTTTTTACTTTCACTTCGCCAGCAGCCCCCTCCGTTCCCCCGAGCGCATATACAGCTAGGCAGTGCGCTGGGGACAAGGAGCGGGCCCCATGACAGTTCTTCCTCGGCGGCTGTAGCTCCGCCCACTGTGGGCGCGATTTTGTGTGTGTAGGGGTCAGTTACTACGTGCCTTGTTTCAGGCACGCCCCTCCCTCCCTATTGGCTGGCCTTTTCAGTCTAGCTGGTTGCACGGAGCAAGTTCTCCTCACTGCAGCTGACAGGGGACAGATCTGGGTGAGAAAGTGCCCGTCTTCTCTTTTTTGTACCCCATTATGTCCGTACCCAGGGCTGTTCATCCCTCTAAACAGAAACCTGGGAATTCAGTGACTTACTATACCTGTAAGCACTGTAATACCAAGATGCCTGGCTCCGCTGAGCCCACTTGCCCTGCCTGCTCCACTGCTCCCCCAGATCCCCTGATGCCCCTTCGGTCCCGGTGGGTTCAGCCGCTCCTCCAGCCTGGGTTTCTTCCCTGACCCAGTATATGGCTGACTTGACCCAAGTCTCCCGTTCGGTGGCTGAGGCCTCCCGCAAAATGGTGTCCGCTTTGAAGGGGTCATCCCTGCGCAGGACCTCTGAGAGGGCCCGCTCTTCGTCTCCTCATACTTCACGCTCTCAAGCGTGCTAGGGGTGCCTTGTCTGACTCTTCCATTGAGTCTTCGGATAGACGTGGGCGTTCCCCTCACGGGTCCCGTCCCCCCTATCATCTGGGCACAAACGTCACTACTCCAGAGGAAGTTCTCAGAGTCGCCGCTCTGCCACGCCAGAGCCGCGTACCCGGTCTGGATCGCCCCCCCAGGACTGCCTCTACTCATTCTCATTCCCCTGGTGAACTAGTGGACAAGGCTTCCGAACCGGCATCTGACCCAGAGGACCGCTCAGACTCAATTGCTATGGTGAACTCATTGGTGACAGCCATAAGAGACACCTTTCACTTGGAGGACCCAGGATCTTCGGATATCAATCCAGGAGTATGCTTTCATCGTGCTATGCCAGCACCTCAAAGGTTCAGCTCTCTCGCTGACTTTGACGACATTCTGGAATCCGCATGGAAGCATCCGGACAAGAGATTCCTGGGAGTCAAGACAATTCAAAAACGTTATCCATTTGACAAGGACTTTGTCGCTAAGGTGGCTTCCCCTCCCTCTGTGGACCCACCAATCTCCCGGATCTCTAAGGCGACTACACTGCCTCTGGCAGATGCCGCTGCCTTCAAGGATCCCGCGGACAAAAAGGTAGAATCTTTAGCGAAGTTCGCTACTGAAGCAGCTGGCTCTTCTCTTCTTCCCATCTTCCCCTCGACATGGGTGTCCAAGGCCCTGTCGGAGTGGTGTCGACAGCTCCATCAGGATATTTTAGCGGGATCCCCCCCAGAGGATCTATCTGCTCTGGCTCTCTGTTGCGCTAAGGCTGGGGACTTTCTGTGCGCAGCTTCCATGCAGGCAGCCCGTTGTTCTGCTTTTGCTGTGGGTCACCTAGCGGCCCTCCGCCACTCTATGTGGCTTAAAGCTTGGAATGCGGATGCCGCTTCCAAAAAGGTCTCTCACTAAGCTTCCCTTTACGGGTGGCCGTATTTTTGGAAAACGCCTTGATGAGATTATCTCCGAGGCAACGGGAGGTAAGAGTTCCTTGTTACCTCAAAATAAGGCTTACCCTACTTCCCAAAGGAAGTCTTTTTCCTTTCTGTCCTTTCGGGCCTCTGGCTCCAACAAAGGGTCCGGGCAGGCGCCCTCGCGGGACGAGAAGGCTCCCTCGTTCCGGGCTCGTCCGTCTTGGAAGTCGGACTCCAACCGCTCTGGCCGTTTTGCGCCCAAATCGGGCAACCGCAAACCCACTTCTGCATGAAGTAAGGCCTCCACCCGCGGTTTCTTTGCGGGTGGGAGGTCGTCTTTTGTGTTTCCGAGACATCTGGACCTCACACATTCAGGACTCTTGGGTCAGAGACGTGGTGTCCAATGGTTACCGAATCGAATTTGCCTCCCTCCCGAGGGATCGCTTTTTTCGATCCCGGGCCTCCCGGTCTCCTCCCCTGGCGAAGCAATTTCGTACGGCTCTCCAGTCCCTGCTTTTCCAGGGGGCGATTGTTCCCGTCCCCCTAGAGGAACGTTTTCGGGGTTTCTATTCAAATTTCTTTGTGGTCCACAAGAAGGACGGTTCTGTACGACCAATCCTAGACCTCAAGCGTCTCAACCGTTATCTTCTCATCCGCCACTTCCGGATGGAATCTCCCCGCTCGGTGGTGGCGTTCCTGGAACAGGGGGAGTTCCTCTCCTCAGTGGACATCAAGGATGCCTACCTCCATGTGCCAATATTTCCGGGCCATCATCGGTACCTCCGCTTTGCGGTTCCGGAGGGGCACTTTCAATTTGTAGCTCTCCCCTTCGGTCTAGCCACGGCTCCTCGGGTCTTTACGAAGGTCCTTGCGCCAGTGATGGGCCTGTTACGGTCGAGAGGCATCTCTGTGATACCCTATCTGGACGACCTTCTCATCAAGGCTTCAACCAGAGCCCAGACTCATGAGAATCTGGACATCACTCTCCACACTCTGACTCGATTCGGCTGACTGGTCAATCGGGAAAAGTCAGTCCTCCGGCCTACCCAGTCTCTAACCTTTCTGGGGTTTCGATTCGACACGGCCTCTGCCCGAATTTATCTTCCGTTTGGCGCTCCGGGAGGGGGTCCACTCCTTGCGGACTCCAGTATCAGTCTCCATTCGCACTTGAATGGAAGTCCTGGGTTGGATGGTGGCAGCTATGGAGGCCGTGCCCTTTGCTTAGTTCCATTACCGCCCTCTCCAACTGGTGATTCTCTCTCGATGGAACAGGTCGCCCCTGTCCCTCGATCGTCAGATTATTCTACCTCCCAGGGTCCATCAGTCTCTGCTCTGGTGGCTCCGCCTGCCCCTTCTTATCCAGGGGCGGTCCTTCCTTCCCCTTCATTGGCAAGTGGTTACTACGGATGCCAGGCTGGGGCGGCGTGTTCAGGGATTGGACGGTTCAGGGTCTCTGGTCTCCCCAGGAGACCCTTCTTCCGATAAACATATTGGAATTACGGGCGATTCTTCTTTGTCTTCTTAATTGGGAGCCCCGTCTTCAGTCCCGTCCTGTCCGCGTTCAGTCAGACAACGCCATGGCCGTGGCGTACATAAATCGACAGGGCGGCACCCGCAGCTCGGCAGCCATGGCCGAGGTGACCAATATTCTCTCCTGGGCAGAGAGCAAGGTTCCGGCCATCTCGGCGATCCACATTCCGGGAGTGCTCAACTGGGAAGCGGAATTCCTCAGTCGGTCCTTTCCCAACCCCGGCGAGTGGTCTCTTCATCCGGAGGTCTTCACGCAGCTCTGCGACCTCTTGGGCGTTCCGGCACAATCGGAAAATTTTTCCTTTTGTGTCCAAGTCCCGGGACCCTCAGGCCTTGGCCATGGACACCCTAGTGATTCCTTGGATGGGGTTCGCCCTGCCTTATCTGTTCCCTCCTCTTCCGCTCCTTCCCAGGGTGCTGAGGAAGCTCAAGGCAGAGGTCGTTCACGCCATTCTGGTAGCTCCAGATTGGCCCTGAAGGTCGTGGTATGCCAACGTAGTCAGGCTCCTGGACGACGTTTCTCTGCGCCTTCCGCTCCGCCCGGATCTACTCTCTCCGGGTCCTCTTTGCTATCCCAATTTACAGACGCTGCATTTGACGGCGTGGCGGTTGAGACCTCACAAGTCATTCACACCATGCTCAAGGCTCGTAAGCCCTCCACCGCAAGAATTTACCACCGTACTTGGCGGTCTTATTTTAGTTGGTGTGAAGCTCAGGACTTCTCTCCGGTGACCTTTTTACAGTCGGGGCTGGAACTGGGATTGTCTCTCAGTTCCCTTAAAGGTCAGGTTTCGGCCCTTACTGTTCTTTTCCCGCGACCCCTGGCTTCTAATTCTCATGTCCGGACTTTCCTGCAAGGAGTGGCGCACGCTGTTCCTCTTTATCAGTCTCCTTCTCCCCCCTTGGGTCTTAAATTTGGTTCTGAGTGCCCTCCAGGGTGCACCCTTTGAACCCCTTAGAGAGGTGTCTCTCCGCCTCCTTTCTCGGAAAGTGGCATTTCTTGTGGCTATCACCTCCATCTGGAGGGTGTCTGAATTGGCAGCTCTTTCCTGCCGTTCTCAGTTTCTGGTGATCCATCGGGACAAGGTCGTTTTCCGGCCAGATCCTTCCTTTTTGCCCAAGATGGTCTCGGCCTTTCATCTCAATGAGGACATTGTCCTCCCATCCTTTTGTCCTACTCCTTCTCATCCTAGGGAGCGCTTACTACACAAGCTGGATGTAGTCCGGGCTGTTCGGGCTTATCTCTCCATCACTTCTTCGTTTCGTCAGTGTGATTCCTTTTTTGTCCTTACGGAAGGTCATCGCAAGGGACAACCTGCTTCCAAGGCCACCATTTCTCGGTGGATTCGGTCTGCCATTTCGGAGGCCTATCGCTGTAAGGGGAAGATTCCTCCTTTCAGGGTTGTGGCTCATTCCACTCGTTCTGTTGGGGCATCCTGGGCTCTCCAGAATAGAGCCTCGGCCTCGCAGATTTGCAAGGCGGCTACCTGGTCGTCTTTGCACACTTTCTCAAGGTTTTATCGGGTTCATACTTTCGCATCGGCTGATGCTAGTCTGGGGCGTAAAGTGTTGCAGGCGGCAGTGGATCGGCCGTCTGCCTGATTACTTATCTGCCCACCCAAGGGACGGCTTTGGTACGTCCCACGGTCTGTGTCCCCCAATGGAGCCGATAGAGAAAAGGAGATTTTTTAACACTTACCGTAAAATCTCTTTCTCGAAGGATCCATTGGGTGACACAGCTCCCGCCCTTTGTTTGGGTTTGTTTCCCGTTGGTTCTCTGTCCGAGGGTGTGTTTAGTTATGTTTTTCCTTCTGGTTCTCGGACAGTTTTTGGGTTTTCCTTGACCTATTGGTCTCCTCCTATTGCTCTAGAACTTGCTCAGAGCCTGACTAGCTCAGAGCCTGAAGGCGGGTATATCCTGCTGGGAGGAGCTGACTTTTTTTTTTATTACCATAGTGTCACACCTCCTAGAGACAGCAAGATACACCCACGGTCTGTGTCCCCCAATGGATCCTTCGAGAAAGAGATTTTATGGTAAGTGTTAAAAAATCTCCTTTTCTGGCACATTTTGCAGAACAGAGTCATCATGGCTGTAAAAAGAAGTCGTCATGGCGGTTTGGAGAAGAAAAAGGAAAAAGATCAACTCCAAGAAGATGCGAGTCACTTCTGGAATCTATATATATGTGGGAATATTAGTCTATCCATACATATATGTGGAGAAAGGAGCCCAATTGTGATTTTTCCTATGGGGCCCATGAATTCTATGTACACCCGTGCCCAGTAGACTCCACTAGTGGCAGGAGCAGACACCCAAATTCAGAGTTACATACTTGGCACATCGAAGGAGGGGGATGGCGTCTTCGCCTCTACGTTGTTGCATGTAAAGGAGACTGAGCTCCAGCAAGGCATTGGGTACTAAATGGTGGTCGTGCTTTATTTTCTTCTCACTGCAGCAAAAAAAAAAAAAGAGAATTTTTTTTTTAGAATACTTCTCTGTTAAATAAAGCTCCACAACTAAAGAGACATACAATGTTGAGCAATTTTATTAACTATTTTGTTCTCTGGATTTTGACTTTTCATTTCCTCTTCCACAAGGTCTAAACATAACTATAGAATTCTGATGTTGCCCTGCTAACAGTGAGCAGTGCATTGTGGGAACTCAGGTGGGGTTGTCTAGGGACTTATTTAAGTTTAGGGTGCGTTCACACATGCAGATTTTGTTGCAGATTTTCTTCAATGGATTTTGATACCCACTGAAGTCAATCAGTAGCAAAGTCAGCAGGAAAATACCCAAGTGTGAACGTACTCCTAAAGAGAATCTGTCAGCTCTTTTTACTGCCAAGAGCTGCACACACCATTGGATAGATGTTAGAGTATAAAAGCAAAATGTACCTTCCTTGGAGCCGATTGTTTGCGCCAAACTCATAGAATTGCCTATTTTATTTCTCAACCAAGTACCAAGGGGCAGAGCTGAGATGCACAAGTGCTACAGCCTGGCATTCCACCCGGTTCGCTATCACCTACCAGCCCCTCCTTTATTGCCTTCAGAGCCCTGATCATCAGTATAGGAAGGAATAAGAAGTGAGGGCAAGAGAGTTGATGTGCCAGGCTGTGGCACTTAAAGGGGTATTCCGGGCAAAAACATTTTATCCCCTATCGAAAGGATAGGGGATAAGATGTCTGATCGCGGGGGGGGGGGGGGGGGGGGGGGCGCTGCTGAGACTCCGGGACTCCGGGACTGGGGACATGACGTCATACCATGGGACTGGGGACATGACGTCATACCATGGGACTGGGGACGTGACGTCATACCACAGGACTGGGGACGTGACGTCATGACTTCATACCATGCCCCCTCCATTCATGTCTATGGGAGGGGGCCTGACATGAATGGAGGGGGCATGGCATGACGTCACGTCCCCAGTCCCGGAAACCTGGAGGTTTCCGAAACTGGAGATTCAGCACCCACATAGAACAGCGCTTGCTGCAGGGATATCAAGGGGGGGGGGGGCTCAGTAGTGGGCCCCCCGCGATCAGACATCTTATCCCCTATCCTTTGGATAGGGGATAAATTATTTTTGCCCGGAATACCCCTTTAAGCAGCTTGGCTCCGCCTCCTTGACACTTGGTTGAGAAAGAAAAGGGCAATTTTATAGGTTTGGCCATCAGCTCCAGGAAAGGTACATGTTTCTTTTATACCCTAACAGTTATTCAACAGTGTCTGCATCTCTTATTAATAATAGAACTGAAAGATTCCCTATAAGAGTGCTCAAACTGGGCTTAAAATAAATAAAAAGAGGTGTACTCATCCAACACAATCTCCCGCTCCAGCTGTTCCAACTGTGTCTGGTCCCTGCTGCTCAATACTCCATTGTCTCTGCTTTGACCAGAACTAATGACCTCCCAGCCAATCACTGCCTAAGGTAGGTCACTAATGCAGCCAGTAATTGGCTGAGTGGGCACTATTTTTCTTTTTGCCCTATCTGGACCCTTTCTCATATAAAAAAAGAAGACACCCAACAACCCATTTAAAATGAATGGATCACACACAATATTTACACACACACACACACACACACACACACACACACACACACACATATATATATATAATGGGGGCAGCCATCTTGTCTGAGCATTTAGCTTTTAACAGCATTTAGAGATATGCTTTACAGCAAGCCACATGGACAAAGATTTGTGCAGAGGTAATTTTACAGGGAGGGGGAGGGTGAACTATGACCATCACCTGTCAAACCTGTTAGCACAGTAAACTGTGTAGTGCATCATTTCACCTGTGGTGGCGCTGTGGGGGAATCAAACATTCGCTATATTCTGCTATAGATTACAGCTGATGGCTGGCAGTACTGTCTGCATCATGTCATCTTGTGCTCAGTTTAACTAAATCTTCTAAAAAAAAAAGTTGACCACCCCTTTACAGATGACTTTATAAGCTTGTGTCCCCTGAAGCCCTCACCTCTTGTGGATGTGGGTGAAGCACTGTTCAGCTTGTGTCAGACTCCCCCGATGCTTCAGACATAGACCTTTTAGTAGTAAAATGGAGCAGTGGTCATCATCCAAGTATTCATTATCTGTAGAGAAAGTGTAAAGTGATTTTATATATATATATATATATATATATATATATATATATATATACACATACATATACACACACATTTACATACAGGCAAACCAATCCCCATACAGCTCATAGTCTTATTGTCACCCTTATTTGTGCTGTGTATGGCACAATACACACCTGGCTCTCGCAGCAGACGGTTCTCAGCCTCACAAAGTGTATTCAAGGCGCCTCCAGTCAACTGGGCATCCTTACCGAGCACTGAGAATCCATTCCATAAGTACATCATCTCCTGCAGGACAGAAAAAATGTATTCAAGAAAAGAATAAATCCACTTCAAAATGGCGCACACCAAATAATAAAAAAATACACAATACACGGAAACCCTCTAAAATCCATAAAATTATGCCCATGAAAAGGTCAAAATAACTCCACATGGGGAGGGGGCTATGGATCCCACCCCCAGGGCACTGAAACCCCAATACTGTGTGTGCAACGGTCCCCAATAAACTGGATGTTTAGTATGCAGTCCTATGTAAACCCAACTCCAGCATAGTAGAACCCAATCACAGTCTCATTCCAATGATATACAGTGGGGGGGGGGGGGGGGGGGGGGTATTTAGTCAGCCGCCAATTGTGCAAGTTCTCCCACTTAAAAAGATGAGAGAGGCCTGTAATTTTCATCATAGGTATACCTCAACTATGAGAGACAGAATGAGAAAAAAATCCATAAAATCACATTGTCTGATTTCTAAAGAATTTGTTTGCAAATTATGGTGGAAAATAAGCATTTGTTCACCTACAAACAAGCAAGATTTCTGTCTCTCACAGACCTGTAACTTCTTCTTTAAGAGTCTCCTCTGTCCTCCACTCGTTACCTGTATTAATGGCTCCTGTTTGAACTTTTTATCAGTATAAAAGACACCTGTCCACAACCTCAAACAGTCACACTCCAAACTCCACTATGGCCAAGACCAAAGAGCTGTTGAAGGACACCAGAAACAAAATGTCAGACCCGCACCAGGTGGGGAAGACTGAATCTGCAATAGGCAAGCAGCTTGGTGTGAAGAAATCAACTGTGGAGCAATTATTAGAAAATAGAAACACATAACAGACCACTGATAATCTCCCTCGATCTGGGGCTCCACGCAAGATCTCACCCCGTGGTGTCAAAATGATCACAAGAACGGTGAGCAAAAATCCCAGAACCACATGGGGGGACCTAGTGAATGACCTGCAGAGAGCTGGGACCAAAGTAACAAAGGCTACCATCAGTAACACACTACGCTGCCAGGGACTCAAATCATGCAGTGCCAGACGTGTCCCACTGCTTAAGCCAGTACATGTCTGGGCCCGTCTGAAGTTTTCTAAAGATCATTTGGATGATCCAGAAGAGGACTGGGTGAATGTCATATGGTCAGATGAAACCAAAGTAGAACTTTTTGGTAAAAACTCAACTGGTCGTGTTTGGAGGAGAAAGAATGCTTAGTTGCATCCAAAGAACACTATACCTACCATGGAGCATGGGGGTGAAAATATCATGCTTTGGGGCTGTTTTTCAGCAAAGGGACCAGGACGACTGATCCGTGTAAAGGAAACAATGAATGGGGCCATGTATTGTGAGATTTTGAGTGAAAAACTTCTTCCGTCAGCAAGGGCATTGAAGAAGAAATGTGGCTGGGTCTGTGAGCATGACAATGATCCCAAACACACCGCCACAACACAGGAGTGGCTTCGTAAGAAGCATTTCAAGGTCCTGGAGTGGCCTAGCCAGTCTCCAGATTTCAACACCATAGAAAACCTTTGGAGGGTGTTGAAAGTCTGTGTTGCCCAGTGACAGCCCCAAAACATCACTGCTCTAGAGGAGATCTGCATGGAGGAATGGACCAAAATACCAGCAACAGTGTGTGAAAACCTTGTGAAGACTTACAGAAAACATTTGACCTCTGTCATTGCCAACAAAGGGTATATAACAAAGTATTGAGATGAACTTTTGTTATTGACCAAATAATTATTTTCCACCATAATTTGCAAATAAATTCTTTGAAAATCAGACAATGTGATTTTACATTATTTTTCTCATTCTGTCTTTCATAGTTGAGGTATACCTATGGTGAAAATTACAGGCGCCTCATCTTTATAAGTGGGAGAACTTGCACAATTGGTAGCTGACTAAATACTTTTTTTCCCCTACTGCACAACCTAACAATTGCAGGGGGGTCACAAAATAGTAGACATCAGACCAGTAGGGGGAGTTCAAAAAGTGCGCAAGTAGGTGAGTGCCCAGCTGAAACCTTCCCACACTCCGTCGCCCTAAGACAACTTTCTCAGGAGTAGTGACACTTTGAGTGCCCTGGGGGTGGGATCCATGGCCCCCACCCCATGTGGAGTTATTTGCTTTTTCATGGGCTTGTTTTAATTGATTTAGGAGGGTTTCTGTGTATTGTGTGTCATGTGTAATTAAAAAAGTATTGTATTTTTCATTATTTGGTGTGCGCCATTTTGGAGTGTTTTTTTCTTTCCTTTTTTTTTTAAATTGTGGAACTTTTTAAACACTAGGGCAGCACCCCTTTGTTATTTATTTGGTTGAGCCCCCCAATTAATTCTAGTTTAGACTGTAGAAAAAAAAAAAAAATATATATATAATATAATATATATAATAATATAATATATATATAATATAATATATATATATAATATAATATATAATAATATAATATAATAATATAATATAATATATAATAATATAATATAATAATATAATATAATAATATAATATAATAATATAATATAATAATATAATATAATAATATAATATATTATATAATATATTATATAATATATTATATAATATAATATATAATATAATATAGAATATATAATATAATATATAAAATATTATAATATAATATATAAAATATAATATATAATATATCATATCATATATATATATATATATATATATATATATATATATCTTCACTACTTCAAGGGACACACAAATACAAGACCAAACAAATGCAGGCATCAAGTATTATTAGGTGGAGCCATAGGGATGTCATAAAGAAGGAGATGCCACACAGAACCTCCCCCTCCCAAAACTTAGCATCCCCAGCCATCAATTCAGCTTTGGGTTTGGTGACAAACAAAATAAGAAAAAAATGTGTAGCTCACTTAGGATTAGGTATGTACCCAAGGTTACTGGTGTTGTCTATACCCAAACTAGGCCAAAAGATGAATATATAGAAAAATATAAATGATAATAGAATAATATGAAATATATGTATACCAGTCCTCAAAGGTACATAGGAAAAAGAGATATATCCAGTAATTGAGAGGAAACAAAATGATAAAATTAATAACTATTTATTCCATCTAGCAATTAATTAGCCTACTATCACCTTAGCAGGGCCCTTGCATCAGATGAAGAGGCTAATACATATTTCATAATAAAAAACATGCGAATATACCAACTGAGTAGCGTAATGATATACCAACTAAATAATGTAATGATAAAAATTCCCTGTAGTTAAAGGGGTACTCCGGCCCTGAGACATCTCATCTTATAAGATGTCTCACCACAGGGGTCCCGCCGCTGGGGACCCCCGCAATCTTGAAATCGCCACCCACCTGTTTGAGCTGCACGCCGCGGTGCCAGCTCGCAAACAGCCGGGTGGCGACCACGGGGCCGGAATATCTTGACGTCACGACTCCGCCCCTGTGTGACGTCACCCCCCCCCCCCGCTATGCAAGTCTATGGGAGGGGGCGTGACGGATGTCACGCCCCCTCCCATAGACTTGCATAGCGGGGGGGCTGACGTCACACGGGGCCGGAGTCGTGATGTCACGATACTCCGGCCCCATGGTCGCCACCCGGCTGTTTGCGAGCTGGCACCGCCTTATAAGATGTCTCAGGGCCAGAGTACCCCTTTAATGATGTCAGGATATATATATATATATATATATATATATATATATATATATATATATATATTAATAGCAGCAACTGGTTATAGGATTGTCCATAATATATAGAAAAGTTCTTTGGTGGTACAGTAAAATAAATGTAAAGTTCCGTTTGTGGGGTAGAATCGTCGGTGGTATGGTAGGAGCAGTATTTCACCTTAAAGCAATGTCTTCGAGAGAGGTTTGGTGCACGGCACCACTCGCCGACCAGAAGGGGTAATCCTAGGGAGCGTAGAACAGGCTGGCACGGCTGCGTCCGGTACAGGAGATGACTTGGGTGATGCCCGTCTGAATATGGGGAGGATCGCAGGGTCTCCTTGTGTCTTAGCAGTCATCGGCTGGCACAGATAGGGGATAATGTACGTGACTGAAAAGCGATAGGTATGTGGTGGTGCGGAGGTGGAAGCCGGCGTCCTCATGTGACTGAAGCGCTAATAGCGCGTGTACTGCAGTGGTCCCCAGGTAGGGGGCTTCCAGCTATTACAAATGCTTTGTTGTGAAGCAGAAGTCGCCACCACTTCAGACTTCTGCTTCACAACAAAGCATTTGCAACAGCTGTCTCCACCACAAGCTTTCCAGTCACGTACATTATCCCCTATCTGTGCCAGCCGATGACTGCTAAGACACAGGGAGACCCTGCGATCCTCACCATATTCAGACGGGCATCACCCAAGTCATCTCCTGTACCGGACGCAGCCGTGCCAGCCCCTTCTACGCTCCCTAGGATTACCCCTTCTGGTCGGTGAGTGGTGCCGTGCACCAAACCTCTCTCAAAGACATTGCTTTAAGGTGAAATACTGCTCCTATTATACTACCGACGATTCTACCCCACAAACGGAACTTTACATTTATTTCACTGTACCACCAAAGAACTTTTTTTTTTTATATATTAAGGACAATCCTATAACCAGTTGCTGCTATTCAAGGTGTTATCCAGGAAAAAACGTTTTTTTTTATATGAACTGGCTCCCAAAAGTTAAACAGATTTGTAAATTACTTCTATAAAAAAAATCTTAATCCTTTCAGTACTTATGAGCTTCTGAAGTTAAGGTTGTTCTTTTCTGTCTAAGTGCTCTCTGATGACACGTGTCTCGGGAACCGCCCAGTTTAGAAGCAAATCCCCATAGCAAACCTCTTCTAAACTGGGCGGTTCCCGAGACACGTGTCATCAGAGAGCACTTAGACAGGAAAGAACAACTCAACTTCAGAAGCTCATAAGTACTGAAAGGATTAAGATTTTTTTAATAGAAGTAATTTACAAATCTGTTTAACTTTCTGGAGCCAGTTGATATTTTAAAAAAAAGTTTTTTCCTGGATAACCCCCTTTAACCCCCATTTGCTCCTGCTGTCAAAAAGTAACCTTTCTACTCACAGATAGATTATAAAAACAACAACAACTACTATCTGGACTGATCACAGTGATATACCCACCAGTGCAGGGACTGGTAAACTGGTAGGATTCTTGGCCTGGTATCTCCTCGCCTTCCGGATGACATACTTTTCCGTGGGAGGAGATTTCCCAGCTATTTTCTGTTTTAATGAAGGCACTTGTCTGTGGGTAACAAAAAATGAGCTGGTTAATGGTTCCTTAAAGGGGTACTCCACTGGCCAGAGTTTAGAACATTTAGTTCGCGCTGCGGGGGGGGGGGTCGACCACGCCCCTTGTGACGTCACGATACGCCCCCTCAATGTAAGTCTATGTACTTACATTGAGGGGGAGTGGCGTAACATCACAAGGGGGTGTTGCCGACCCCCGCAGCGCACACACAGCATTCGGGACTAAATGTTCCGAATGATGGCCAGTGGAGTACCCCTTTTATTGTCTGTATCTATGGTGGAACCCAGCACTATAGTATCCATACCTGAACAACTCCTCCTCACTCTCTCCGAACGGCCGAGACTCATCAGCAGGTAGCATGCTGAGAAAGGCGGCCTTCATGTAGACGTACATGGCCTGGGGGAAAGAGAACATACATGTAACAGACAAGGAATATCGGATTAGCAGAAACTGATGCATAGAATGTCATCTCAATACTGTTACTAGTCTACTAGAGCTGGATCCACTTGGTATTCTCTCCAATGTGTCCAATAAAGAAGGAATATCTATTGATATGATAAACCTCAAAAATCCCCCACCACCAGCACCACTACCACCACCACAATGTGCTGAATGTTAAGGTATAGTACTATCTTTGGGGGTAGATAACCCCCTCTAACAGCTCAAGTCCTATAATGTAGGTGGGGGAAGTTGTTAAATGGGGACTGTCATTAAAACTAATATTTGCTATTGCACTTATGGTAAATAAAAAATCTTTCTAAATGTACTTTGTAAAATTGTAAAAAAAAAAAAAAAGTTTTCTATGTTTTATTTATGATAAAAAAAAGCTGTCACTAGGTGTCTCCCTACTTGTCCAGAGGACATTTCCCCCCCTCATCTCTTGCACATACTTTGGACTACTGCTGGCCTGGCAGAAGTCCAAAAATCAGGAAATGCAGTCTGGAGTGCTGAGGGGGTCAAGCCTTAGTCAATCATAGCTCATCTCACACTGATCTGCTCTGGGCTGTGTGTAGCAGAGTGAGGGAGGAAGTTCTCCCCTGTATGGCTTCAGATGATGTCACGCCTGCTGGGGAACGCCCCTTCCCTGTCTGTGAACCTGAATGAGACTGAGCGGAAAATACAGAGCAATATCAAGGTAGAAAACTAAAAAAATAATAAAAATAAAGGCAGAGGGTGGTCTATCATGATGGGGGCAGTGAACTGGGGGATTATAAAATTTAACAAGATTATGAGAGGTACTCCTTAAACCTAAAATGTTAAGTTCCAGGAGATTTCAGCTCTGAAGTTTCCATAAGCTCTGGACTATACAACTGGCAGTAACTCAAAGGTAAGTGCAATACAAGCGAGTGAAGGCTACTGTATCCTTCATTTTTATTTACTACATGACACCACTGGGGTGTATATATATATATATATATATATATATATATATATATATACTTAAAGGGGTATTCCGGGCAAAAACACTATATCCCCTATCCAAAGGATAGGGGATAAGATGTCTGATCGCAGGGGCCCCGCTGCTGAGGCCCCCCGGGATCTCCCTGCAGCACCTCCTGCTGAAACTCCGGTTTTGGAAACCTCCGGGTTTCCGGGACTGGGGACGTGACGTCACACCACGCCCCCTCCATTCATGTCTATGGGAGGGGGCCTGACATCACGTTCCCAGTATCGGAAACACGGAGGTTTCCGAAACCGGAGATTCAGCACCCGCATAGAATGCGAGTGCTGCAGGGAGATCGTGGGAGGTCTCAGCAGCGGGCCCCCCGCATTCAGACATCTTATCACCTATCCTTTGGAAAGGGGATAAAATGTTTTTGGCCAGAATACCCCTTTAAAATCGTTTTTAACTATTCAAGTGAGTGGTAGGCAGGTAAATCGGAGAGCAGTGGTAAGGGAAGATATTTAGGGTGTAAAAGGAAATCCAGCTCACCCTCTTCATGTCGTGCACGGGTCCTCACCCAGGCTCCGTGTGTCCAACAATGAAGAAAAGAACAAAATGATCCAGCACTTGACGAAATCCACAGCTTTATTCAATCCTCTCTAAAAACAGCATGGGAACACACAATCACAAGGTATGTGCAATCTTGACGCGTTTCGAGCGCATGCGCTCGAAAAGCGTCAGGATTGCACATACCTTGTGATTGTGTGTTGCCATGCTGTTTTTAGAGAGGATTGAATAAAGTTGTGGATTTCGTCAAGTGCTGGATCATTTTGTTCTTTTCTTCAAGATATTTAGGGTACCTTTGACCAGCGGTTTTCTTTGCTCAGTAGATCCGCATAGAAGTACGCCACCTTCCACATCCCCTTGTAGGCAAAACACCACATCAACTCCCAGTAACACATATGGTGAAACTGCTTCCAGGACTGCTGGGCCGAACAACCTTCCTCAAACCAGTGGATGGCCTGGGATGGGGCGAGAAGAAGAAAATCCAAATGAACAATGTGAACACTGTATTGTTGGTTGGAATCCTGTACAGTTCTCCATCAGTACATCCACTGGTTTCCCAGGCCACAATACACATGACATATACTGATGAGGTGTTCCCTCCGGGCACTTACTTCATCAATGTTGCCCTTAATTTCCTCAGTCCTTCCAGCAAAAAACAAAAAGATGGCGCTCTGCGATGAAAAAGATCATTTAGTTAAAATGCAGCAGTGTCTATAGTCCATGATGGATCAGAACCTATTGTGATATAATAATAGAAAAAATAGCTTGCACTCACCGTCCTCGTAGGTTTTTTCATGGTATGGACATTCCGTGTAGGCCGGAAGAAGCAAACGACTGTGTGCGAAAACGCGGGCGCTCAGGCCTGTATGCAAAAACGCGGGCGCTCAGAGGCTAACAGCTGTTTTCGCACACAGCCGTGTGCTTCTTCCGGCCTCCAAGGAGGCCGGAAGAAGCACACAGCTGTGTTAGCGAAAACGCGGGCGCTCAGGCCTGTGTGCGAAAACGTGGGCGCTCAGAGGCTAACAGCTGTTTTTGCACACAGCCGTGTGCGAAAACGCGGGCGCTCAGGCCTGTATGCGAAAACCCGGGCGCTCAGAGGCTAACAGCTGTTTTCGCACACAGCCGTGTGCTTCTTCCTGCCTCCAAGGAGTCCGGAAGAAGCACACGGCTGTGTGCGAAAACGTGGGCGCTCAGGCCAGTGTGCGAAAACGTGGACGCTCAGAGGCTAACAGCTGTTTTCGCACATAGCCGTGTGCTTCTTCCGGCCTCCAAGGAGGCCGGAAGAAGCACACAGCTGTGTTAGCGAAAATACGGGCGCTCAGGCCTGTATGCGAAAACACGGGCGCTCAGAGGCTAACAGCTGTTTTCGCACACAGCCTTGTGCTTCTTCCGGCCTCCAAGGAGGCCAGAAGAAGCACACAGCTGTGTGCGGAAACGCAGGCGCTCAGGCCTGTGTGCGAAAATGTGGACGCTCTGAGGCTAACAGCTGTTTTCACACACAGCCATGTGCTTCTTCCGGCCTCCAAGGAGGCCGGAAGAAGCACACGGCTGTATGCGAAAACGGCTGCTAGCCTCTGAGCGCCCACATCAGAATATCTCCCTGCTGCACAGAATGTCCGTATGGTGAAAAAACCTACGAGGACGGTGAGTGCAAGCTGTTTTTTCTATTACTACAATTGGATTACCAGATCTTATTCTGTACTAGCTTGGCACCCCATCAGTAGCACATTGTATCACAGCTATGGTCACTGAATAAGACTGAGAACTGTGCTTTTGGATTAGAGTACATGGACTCATGTTTGTGATTGTGCTCTCTGTATTCTACTCTTCTTTTTATCTATTGTGATATAAGTCACAAATACTCTGGTGAGCTAAAGAGAACCTGTAAAAGGATTCACTGGAAATCCATTCTCACCTTGGGATATCGGCTGAGGTAGGGCTCAAGTAGGGAATCTGCTTCTCTGATATCTTCATCGCCGATTCCTGTAATAAAAAGATGGTGATCAATGACTTTTAGACTTGTAGACCAATGATCTTGAGCAAAGTGATCATGGTCATAGAAGGTGCTACCATTAAGGTGTAGGGCAGAAGTCCTCCAAGACTCCCATACGTGGTTCAGTAAGTGATGTCATTATTCTGATGCTGGCAGAGGCCACATGAGCATAATGGCGCCACTGAGCTGCCAGTGTTCCCTCCTGGTTGCATCTTGCAAGACCCACTGCTTATCTACCAAAGAAAAGGTGGGTGTTGGACCTTTGTGGTGTGATATTAGGAGTCTGCATACACTTGGGAGTCTAATTTATAGTCTTAAAGGGGTACTCCGGTGGTGCCAAAAAGTTAAACAGATTTGTAAATTACTTCTATAAAAAAATCTTAATCCTTCAAGTACTCAGCTGTACAATCAGCTGCTGTATACTAGAGAGGAAGTTGTATAACTCTTTCCAGTCTTACCAAAGTGCTCTCTGCTGACACCCCTGTCTGTGTCAGGAACTGTCCAGAGCAGGAGCAAATCCCCATGGCAAACCTCTCCTGCTCTGAACAGAGGTGTCAGCAGAGAGCACTGTGGTTTTTGTTTTGATTGGACTTTTTGATCGCTTTTAGTCTTTTTTTTTTTATGGTATAAAAAGTGACTAAAATACGCTATTTTGGACTTTGGAATATTTTTTACGTGTACGCCTTTGACCGTGCAGCATACTTAAGGATACATTTTTATAGTTCGGACATTTACGCACGCGGCGATACCACATAGGTTTATATTTATTTTTATTTACATAGTTTTTTTTTCTTTTAAATGGTAAAAGGGGGGGGGGTGATTCAAACTTTTATTATGGAAAGGGTTAAATGACATTAACTTTTTTTTTTACACTTTTTTTTTGCAAAGTTGTAGCCCCTATAGGAGACTATAACATGCAGTACATTGATTGCAGGCACTGATCAATGCTGTCACAGCATTGCATTGATCAGTGTTATCGGTGGTCGATTGCTCAAGCCTGGATCACAGGCTTGGAGCAATCAACTGCCGATCGTGCACGGAGGAGGCAGGTAAGGGACCCTCCTCGTGCGTTCTAGCTGATCGTGATACCGCGGTGGTCCCGATCAACCCAACTGAGCAGCCGGGAATACTTTTTGATCACCGCGTCTAAAGGGTTAATATCGGACATCATCGCGATTGGTGATGTCCGGTATTAGCCCCGGGTCCCGGCTACAGTTAGCCGCCAGGACCCCGTGTTATATCGCTGTGTCCTTAAAGGGGTACTCCACTGGAAAACATTTCTTTTATAATCAACTGGTTCCATAAAGTTAAACAGATTTGTAAATGACTTCTATTAAAAAAATCTTAATCCTTATCAGCCATTGTATACTGCAAAGAAAGTTATTTTCTTTTTGAATTTCCTTTCTGTCTGACCACAGTGCTCTCTGCTGACACCTCTGTCCATTTTAGGAACTATCCAGAGTAGAAGAAAATCCCCATAGCAAACCTCTCTTTCTCTGGACAGTTCCTGAAATGGACAGAGGTGTCAGCAGAGAGCACTGTGGTCAGACAGAAAGGAAATTCAAAAAGAAAATAAACTTTCTTTGTAGTATACAATGGCTTATAAATACTGGAAGGATTAAAACATTTTAATAGAAGTAATTCACAAATGTGTTTAACTTTCTGGCACCAGTTGATTAAAAAAGAAATGTTTCCAGTGGAGTACCCCTTTAAGGAGCTAAGGAAGACTTAGAGCCAACAGTGGAGACTTACCCAGGATGAAGCTCAGGAAGGTGTAGTAGCACAGTAGTAGCATGGTGCAAAGCAAGGAACGCAGGTTATAAGATGTGGCACCTTCATGGAGCTGGGTCAGACCATATTCCTGAGGAGGAGATGGACACGGTAAGAAGACCAGAGACATGGTAACATAGTTCATAGTAACATACTTCATAAGGTTGAAAAAAGACCAGAGTCCATCACGTTCAACCTATAACAATAATGAGTCCCTACTGAGTTGATCCAGAGGAAAGCAAAAAACCCTCATACTAGAGGTAAAAATTCCTTCCCGACTCCAAATATGGCATCAGAATAAATCCCTGAATCAATGTTCTGTTCCTATAATTCTAGTATCCATAACCAGCAATGTTATTATTCTCCAAAAATGCATCCAGACCCCTTTTAAATTCTTTTACAGAGTTCCCCATGACCACCTCCTCCGGGAGAGAATTCCATAGTCTCACTGCTCTTACAGTAAAGAACCCCCATCTGTGCTGGTGTAGAAACCTTCTTTCCTCTAGACGTAGAGGATGCCCCCTTGTTATAGATACAGTCCTGGGTATAAATAGGTCATGGGAGAGATCTCTGTACTGTCCCCTGATATATTTATACATAGTTATTAGGTCGCCCCTAAGCCTTCTTTTTCTAAACTAAATAACCCTAATTCTGATAATCTTTCTGGGCACTATAGTCCTCCCATTCCCCGTATTACTCTGGTTGCTCGTCTTTGAACCCTCTCCAGCTCCACTATCTCTTTCTTGTACACTGGTGCCCAGTACTGTACACAGTATTCTATGTGTGATCTGACTAGTACTGTACACAGTATTCTATGTGTGATCTGACTAGTACTGTACACAGTATTCTATGTGTGGTCTGACCAGTACTGTACACAGTATTCTATGTGTGGTCTGACTAGTGATTTGTACAGCGGTAGAATTATTTCCTTGTTGAGGGCATCTATGCCCCTATTGATGCACCCCATGATTTTATTTGCCTTGACAGCAGCTGCCCAACACTGATCACTACAGCTAAATTTACTATTAACTAAGACTCCTAAGTCCTTTTCCAGGTCAGACGTCCCAAGTGTTCTCCCATTTAATACATAATCCCAGCCCGGATTTTTCCTCCCCATGTGCATTACCTTACATTTATCAGTGTTGAACCTCCTCTGCCCCTTCCCAGCCCAAGCCTCCAACCTATCCAGATCCATTTATAACAGTGCCCTGTCCTCTATTGTGTTTACCGCTTAACAGAGTTTAGTATCATCTGCAAAGATTGCTACTTTACTATTCAACCCCTCTACAAGGTCATTAATGAATATATTAAACAGGACAGGACCCAATATTGAACCCTGTCGTACCCCACTAGTACCAGTCACCCAATCAGAATAAGTAACATTAATAACCACCCTCTGTTTCCTATCACTGAGCCAGTTACTTACCCACTTACACACATTGTCCCCCAGCCCCATCCTTCTCATTTTATGCACCAACCATTTATGTGGAACGGTATGTTGGTGTTCCATTTTGCCCACGTACAGCCCAGTTATTTTTATAACGTGCTTTACAATAGATATAGGGGGAGATTTATCAAAACCTGCCCAGAGGAAAAGTTACCCAGTTGCCCAATCAGATCGCTTCTTTCATTTTTAACAAGGCCTCTGCAAAATGAAAGAAGCGATCTGATTGGTTGCTATTGGGCAACTTCTCCTTTACACAGGTCTTTATAAATCTCCCCCCATAATATTTTATGAATACAGAAATTAAGAATTATAAAAAGAGACCTTATCTCCAGAGAAGCCAGCAAATTCCAGTATCTTCAAAATCCTCGGAGGGAAGAGAGACAACGTCTGGGAGGAACAAAGAGACGCTAGTGAGGAGGACTGAGGCAAGATGGTGCCTGAAGTCTTGTCCCGAGTTACAGCCTTGTATATACTCCAGGCTTCAGAGCTGAACTCCTCCTCCTGCTTTTTCAGATTCTCCGCAGAGCTTGTTTTTTTCCAATTTTTACCATCCATGTAGGCGTAAAGTGGGCCCTCTAAGATATAGGAGCTCAGCTAATCGGAGGGTGTGCCTAATACAAGCTTAAAAGGGGTGCTCCACTGGAAAAATTTCTTTTTTAATCAACTGGTGCCAGAAAGTTTTGTAAATTACTTCTATTAAAAAATCTTAATCCTTCCAGTACTTATCAGCTGCTGTTATTATCCACAGGAAGGTATTTTCTTTTTGAATTTCCTTTCTGTTTGACCACAGTGCTCTCTGCTGACACCTCTGTCCATTTTAGGAACTGTCCAGGGCAGGAGCAAATCCCCATAGCAAACCTCCCCATTACTTCAATTAAAAAATCTTAATCCTTTCAGTACTTATGAGATTCTGAAGTTGAGTTGTTCTTTTCTGTCTAAGTGCTCTCTGATGACACGTGTCTCGGGAACCGCCCAGTTTAGAAGCAAATCCCCATAGCAAACCTCTTCTACTCTGTGCAGTTCCCGAGACAAGCAGAGATGTCAGCAGAGAGCACTGTTGCCAAACAGAAAAGAACAACTCAACTTCAGCAGCTGATAATTATTGAAAGGATTAAGATTTTTTAATAGAAGTAATTTACAAATCTGTTTAACTTTCTGGCGCCAGTTGATTAAAATATATATATATATGTTTTCCAGTGGAGTACCCCTTTAATGACTGTTTACTACAGTGTTTCCCAACCAGGTTGCCTCTAGCTGTTGCAAAACTATAACTCCCAGCATGCCCGGACAGCCAAAGGCTGTCCGGGTATGCTGGGAGTTGTAGTTTTGCAACAGCTAGAGGGAACCTGGTTGGGAAACACTGGTTTACTATGATAACCAGCAGATTTGTGAATGCAGCTCTGGAGTATAGCACAGTCTATCCCACAGGAGGGTCGAGCTAAAAGTCAAGTAATAAAAGGAGGAAACACAAACTTAAAGAGGTACTTCAGTGGAAAACTTTTTTATTTTTTATTATATTTTTTTTAATGAACTGGTGCCAGAAAGTTATACAGATTTGTAAATTAATTCTATTTAAAAATCTTAATCCTTCTAGTATTTATTAGCAGCTGTATGCTACAGAGGAAATTCTTTTCTTTTTGAATTTCTTTTTGTCTTGCCCACAGTGCTCTCTGCTTACACCTCTGTCCGTGTCAGGAACTGTCCAGAGCAGCATAGGTTTGCTATGGGGATTTTCTCCTGCTCTGGACAGTTCCTGATACGGGCATCAGGTGTCAGCAGAGAGCACTGTGGTCAGACAGAAAAGAAATTCAAAAAGAAAATAATTTCCTCTGTAGCATACAGCAGCTAATTAGTACTGGAAGGACAAATATTTTTTAATTGAAGTAATTTACAAATCTGTTTAACTTTCTGGCACCAGTTGATTTTAAGAAAGATGTCGGACTTGGCACGGAGCTACATTACAGCAAGGTAATAAGAGACTACCAACCCTAAGGTGGCATGAACATAAACGGCAAGTTTTGCGTCCCCTTTCATATAGTGAATGTATACAATTACCTTAGGATAAAACTCCACTGGTAGCAAAAGTAAAAAAAAAAAAAAAAAAATTATCATGAAGAAATAAAGACAAAATTTAATACACCAAACAACATCAAAGACCCAGCAAGACTGGTTAAAGGGGTACTCCGGCCCTAAGACATCTTATTCCCTATCCAAAGGATAGGAGATAAGATGTCTGACCGTGGGGGTCCCGCCACTGTGGACCCCCGCATTCTTGCATTCGGCACCCACCTCTTTGAGCTGCACGCCGCGCTGCCAGCTCACAAACTCCCGGGTGCCGACCATGGGGCTGGAGCATCGTGACGTCACGACTCCGCCCCCGTGTGACGTCAATCCCCGCCCCCGCTATGCAAGTCTATGGGAGGGGGCGTGACGGCAGCCACGCCCCCTCCCATAGACTTGCATGGCGGGGGCGGGGCTTGACATCACACAGGGGCGGAGTTTGTGAGCTGGCAGCGCGGCGTGCAGCTCAAAGAGGTGGGTGCCGAATGCAAGATCACGGGGGTCCCCAGCGGCGGGACCCCCGCGGTCAGACATCTTATCCCCTATCCTTTGGATAGGGGATAAGATGTCTTCGGGCCAGAGTACCCCTTTAACACCACCCAGAAGCAAAAACTTTCCTCATTACTGGACCCTCTCTCACCAGAGGATCTTCACAATCCATGACAAGGACATACAGAATAGACAATGCTCACCAGATTAAAAGCTCCAATACCCAACGAGACGCCGCCCTGGAGGTGAACATGTGAATCGCCCTTCTGGAAGCCATTAGACTGCATAAAGTTATTGAGCTCTCTGAAAATAGAGAAATTGTCATTTACTGTATATTTCAGAAAGTCTTCAGACCCTGTCAGTTTGTTGACATTTTGTTATCTTGCTCCTTGTGCTAAATTAAAGAAAATTCCAGTCCCCCCATCATTCTGCCCTCAATACCCTGTAATGAGAATGTGATAACAGATCTGCAGATCCTCTCGGGTTCTGTCGGGTTGGATGGGGACCGTCGGTAGAATTCATTTTCAGGTCTCTCCAGAGATGTTCTATTGGGTTCGGGCTCTGGCTGGGTCACACAAGGACATTCACAGAGTTGTCCCTAAACCTCTCCTGTGTTGTCTTGGCCGTGTGCTTAGGGGCATTGTCGTTGTTGGACGGTGAAACTTCCCCCCCAAACTGAGGGCCAGAGCTCTGGATCAAGTTTTCATTTAGAATATCTCTGTACTTTGCTCCATTCAGCTTCCCCTCAATCCTGATCAGTCTCCCTGTTCCCCATAGTATGATACTGCTCCCACCATGATCACTGTATGGATGGTATTGGGCAGGTGATGGGCAGTGCCTGGTTTCCCCCACACATGATGCTGCCCCCACCATGATCACTGTAGGGATGGTATTGGGCAGGTGATGGGCAGTACCTGGTTTCCTCCAGACATGATGCTGCCCCCACCATGATCACTGTAGGGATGGTATTGGGTAGGTGATGGGCAGTGCCTGGTTTCCTCCCAGACATGATGATGCCCCCACCATGATCACTGTAGGGATGCTATTGGGCAGGTGATGGGCAGTGCCTGGTTTCCTCACAGACATGATGCTGCCCCCCCACCATACTTCACTGTAGGGATGGTATTGGGCAGGTGATGGGCAGTGCCTGGTTTCCTCCAGACATGATGCTGCCCCCACCATGATCACTGTAGGGATGGTATTGGGCAGGTGATGGGCAGTGCCTGGTTTCCTCCAGACATGATGCTGCCCCCACCATGATCACTGTAGGGATGGTATTGGGCAGGTGATGGGCAGTACCTGGTTTCCTCCAGACGTGATGCTGCCCCCACCATGATCACTGTAGGGATGGTATTGGGCAGGTGATGGGCAGTGCCTGGTTTCCCCCAGACATGATGCTGCCCCCACCATGATCACTGTAGGGATGGTATAGGGCAGGTGATGGGCAGTGCCTGGTTTCCCCCAGACATGATGCTGCCCCCACCATGATCACTGTAGGGATGGTATTGGGCAGGTGATGGGCAGTGCCTGGTTTCCCCCAGACATGATGCTGCCCCCACCATGATCACTGTAGGGATGGTATTGGGCAGGTAATGGGCAGTGCCTGGTTTCCTCCAGACATGATGCTGCCCCCACCATGATCATTGTAGGGATGGTATTGGGCTGGTGATGGGCAGTGCCTGGTTTCCTCCAGACATGATGCTGCCCCCACCATGATCACTGTAGGGATGGTATTGGGCAGGTGATGGGCAGTGCCTGGTTTCCTCCAGACATGATGCTGCCCCCACCATGATCACTGTAGGGATGGTATTGGGCAGGTGATGGGCAGTGCCTGGTTTCCTCCAGACATGATGCTGCCTCCACCATGATCACTGTAGGGATGGTATTGGGCAGGTGATGGGTAGTGCCTGGTTTCCTCCAGATATGATGCTGCCCCCACCATGATCACTGTAGGGATGGTATTGGGCAGGTGATGGGCAATGCCTGGTTTCCTCCAGACATGATGCTGCCCCCACCATAATCACTGTAGGGATGGTATTGGGCAGGTGATGGGCAGTGCCTGGTTTCCCCCAGACATGATGCTGCCCCCACCATGATCACTGTAGGGATGGTATTGGGCAGGTGATGGGCAGTACCTGGTTTCCTCCAGACATGATGCTGCCCCCACCATGATCACTGTAGGGATGGTATTGGGCTGGTATTGGGCTGGTGATGGGCAGTGCCTGGTTTCCTCCAGACATGATGCTGCCCCCACCATGATCACTGTAGGGATGGTATTGGGCAGGTGATGGGCAGTGCCTGGTTTCCTTCAGACATGATGCTGCCCCCACCATGATCACTGTAGGGATGGTATTGGGCAGGTGATGGGCATTGCCTGGTTTCCCCCAGACATGATGCTGCCCCCACCATGATCACTGTAGGGATGGTATTGGGCAGTGCCTGGTTTCCTCCAGACATGATGCTGCCCCCACCATGATAACTGTAGGGATGGTATTGGGCAGGTGATGGGCAGTGCCTGGTTTCATCCAGACATGATGCTGCCCCCACCATGATCACTGTAGGGATGGTATTGGGCAGGTGATGGGCAGTGCCTGGTTTCCTCCAGACATGATGCTGCCCCCACCATGATCACTGTAGGGATGGTATTGGGCAGGTGATGGGCAGTGCCTGGTTTCCTCCAGACATGATGCTGCCCCCACCATGATCACTGTAGGGATGGTATTGGGCAGGTGATGGGCAGTACCTGGTTTCCTCCAGACGTGATGCTGCCCCCACCATGATCACTGTAGGGATGGTATTGGGCAGGTGATGGGCACTGCCTGGTTTCCCCCAGACATGATGCTGCCCCCACCATGATCACTGTAGGGATGGTATAGGGCAGGTGATGGGCAGTGCCTGGTTTCCCCCAGACATGATGCTGCCCCCACCATGATCACTGTAGGGATGGTATAGGGCAGGTGATGGGCAGTGCCTGGTTTCCCCCAGACATGATGCTGCCCCCACCATGATCACTGTAGGGATGGTATAGGGCAGGTGATGGGCAGTGCCTGGTTTCCCCCAGACATGATGCTGCCCCCACCATGATCACTGTAGGGATGGTATTGGGCAGGTAATGGGCAGTGCCTGGTTTCCTCCAGACATGATGCTGCCCCCACCATGATCATTGTAGGGATGGTATTGGGCTGGTGATGGGCAGTGCCTGGTTTCCTCCAGACATGATGCTGCCCCCACCATGATCACTGTAGGGATGGTATTGGGCAGGTGATGGGCAGTGCCTGGTTTCCTCCAGACATGATGCTGCCCCCACCATGATCACTGTAGGGATGGTATTGGGCAGGTGATGGGCAGTGCCTGGTTTCCTCCAGACATGATGCTGCCTCCACCATGATCACTGTAGGGATGGTATTGGGCAGGTGATGGGTAGTGCCTGGTTTCCTCCAGATATGATGCTGCCCCCACCATGATCATTGTAGGGATGGTATTGGGCAGGTGATGGGCAGTGCCTGGTTTCCTCCAGACATGATGCTGCCCCCACCATAATCACTGTAGGGATGGTATTGGGCAGGTGATGGGCAGTGCCTGGTTTCCCCCAGACATGATGCTGCCCCCACCATGATCACTGTAGGGATGGTATTGGGCAGGTGATGGGCAGTACCTGGTTTCCTCCAGACATGATGCTGCCCCCACCATGATCACTGTAGGGATGGTATTGGGCTGGTATTGGGCTGGTGATGGGCAGTGCCTGGTTTCCTCCAGACATGATGCTGCCCCCACCATGATCACTGTAGGGATGGTATTGGGCAGGTGATGGGCAGTGCCTGGTTTCCTCCAGACATGATGCTGCCCCCACCATGATCACTGTAGGGATGGTATTGGGCAGGTGATGGGCATTGCCTGGTTTCCCCCAGACATGATGCTGCCCCCACCATGATCACTGTAGGGATGGTATTGGGCAGTGCCTGGTTTCCTCCAGACATGATGCTGCCCCCACCATGATCACTGTAGGGATGGTATTGGGCAGGTGATGGGCAGTGCCTGGTTTCATCCAGACATGATGCTGCCCCCACCATGATCACTGTAGGGATGGTATTGGGCAGGTGATGGGCAGTGCCTGGTTTCCTCCAGACATGATGCTGCCCCCACCATGATCACTGTAGGGATGGTATTGGGCAGGTAATGGGCAGTGCCTGGTTTCCTCCAGACATGATGCTGCCCCCACCATGATCACTGTAGGGATGGTATTGGGCAGGTAATGGGCAGTGCCTGGTTTCCTCCAGACATGATGCTGCCCCCACCATGATCACTGTAGGGATGGTATTGGGCTGGTGATGGGCAGTGCCTGGTTTCCTCCAGACATGATGCTGCCCCCACCATGATCACTGTAGGGATGGTATTGGGCAGGTGATGGGCAGTGCCTGGTTTCCTCCAGACATGATGCTGCCCCCACCATGATCACTGTAGGGATGGTATTGGGCAGGTGATGGGCAGTGCCTGGTTTCCTCCAGACATGATGCTGCCTCCACCATGATCACTGTAGGGATGGTATTGGGCAGGTGATGGGCAGTGCCTGGTTTCCTCCAGATATGATGCTGCCCCCACCATGATCACTGTAGGGATGGTATTGGGCAGGTGATGGGCAGTGCCTGGTTTCCTCCAGACATGATGCTGCCCCCACCATAATCACTGTAGGGATGGTATTGGGCAGGTGATGGGCAGTGCCTGGTTTCCCCCAGACATGATGCTGCCCCCACCATGATCACTGTAGGGATGGTATTGGGCAGGTGATGGGCAGTACCTGGTTTCCTCCAGACATGATGCTGCCCCCACCATGATCACTGTAGGGATGGTATTGGGCTGGTGATGGGCAGTGCCTGGTTTCCTCCAGACATGATGCTGCCCCCACCATGATCACTGTAGAGATGTATTGGGCAGGTGATGGGCAGTGCCTGGTTTCCTCCAGACATGATGCTGCCCCCACCATGATCACTGTAGGGATGGTATTGGGCAGGTGATGGGCAGTGCCTGGTTTCCCCCACACATGATGCTGCCCCCACCATGATCACTGTAGGGATGGTATTGAGGAGGTGATGGGCAGTGCCTGGTTTCCTCCCGACATGATGCTGCCCCCACCATGATCACTGTAGGGATGGTATTGGGTAGGTGATGGTCAGTGCCTGGTTTCCTCCCAGACATGATGATGCCCCCACCATGATCACTGTAGGGATGCTATTGGGCAGGTGATGGGCAGTGCCTGGTTTCCTCACAGACATGATGCTGCCCCCCCACCATACTTCACTGTAGGGATGGTATTGGGCAGGTGATGGGCAGTGCCTGGTTTCCTCCAGACATGATGCTGCCCCCACCATGATCACTGTAGGGATGGTATTGGGCAGGTGATGGGCAGTGCCTGGTTTCCTCCAGACATGATGCTGCCCCCACCATGATCACTGTAGGGATGGTATTGGGCAGGTGATGGGCAGTACCTGGTTTCCTCCAGACGTGATGCTGCCCCCACCATGATCACTGTAGGGATGGTATTGGGCAGGTGATGGGCAGTGCCTGGTTTCCCCCAGACATGATGCTGCCCCCACCATGATCACTGTAGGGATGGTATAGGGCAGGTGATGGGCAGTGCCTGGTTTCCTCCAGACATGATGCTGCCCCCACCATGATCACTGTAGGGATGGTATTGGGCAGGTGATGGGCATTGCCTGGTTTCCCCCAGACATGATGCTGCCCCCACCATGATCACTGTAGGGATGGTATTGGGCAGTGCCTGGTTTCCTCCAGACATGATGCTGCCCCCACCATGATCACTGTAGGGATGGTATTGGGCAGGTGATGGGCAGTGCCTGGTTTCATCCAGACATGATGCTGCCCCCACCATGATCACTGTAGGGATGGTATTGGGCAGGTGATGGGCAGTGCCTGGTTTCCTCTAGACATGATGCTGCCCCCACCATGATCACTGTAGGGATGGTATTGGGCAGGTAATGGGCAGTGCCTGGTTTCCTCCAGACATGATGCTGCCCCCACCATGATCACTGTAGGGATGGTATTGGGCTGGTGATGGGCAGTGCCTGGTTTCCTCCAGACATGATGCTGCCCCCACCATGATCACTGTAGGGATGGTATTGGGCAGGTGATGGGCAGTACCTGGTTTCCTCCAGACATGATGCTGCCCCCACCATGATCACTGTAGGGATGGTATTGGGCAGGTGATGGGCAGTGCCCGGTTTCCTCCAGACATGATGCTACCCCCACCATGATCACTGTAGGGATGGTATTGGGCAGGTGATGGGCAGTGCCTGGTTTCCTCCAGATATGATGCTGCCCCCACCATGATCACTGTAGGGATGGTATTGGGCAGGTGATGGGCAGTGCCTGGTTTCCTCCAGACATGATGCTGCCCCCACCATAATCACTGTAGGGATGGTATTGGGCAGGTGATGGGCAGTGCCTGGTTTCCCCCAGACATGATGCTGCCCCCACCATGATCACTGTAGGGATGGTATTGGGCAGGTGATGGGCAGTACCTGGTTTCCTCCAGACATGATGCTGCCCCCACCATGATCACTGTAGGGATGGTATTGGGCTGGTGATGGGCAGTGCCTGGTTTCCTCCAGACATGATGCTGCCCCCACCATGATCACTGTAGGGATGGTATTGGGCAGGTGATGGGCTGTGCCTGGTTTCCTCCAGACATGATGCTGCCCCCACCATGATCACTGTAGGGATGGTATTGGGCAGGTGATGGGCAGTGCCTGGTTTCCTCCAGACATGATGCTGCCCCCACCATGATTACTGTAGGGATGGTATTGGGCAGGTGATGGGCAGTATCTGGTTTCCCCCAGACATGACATTTAGAATTGAGGCCAAAGACCAGATAATCTTGTTTATCAGAATCCTTTAGGTGTTTAGGGTATTTTTTAATCCAGCAAACTCCAGGCGGCTTTCATGAGTTATTATTGTGGAGGCTGCAGTGATGGTTCTGGTTCTTTTGGAAGTTTCTCCCATCTGCACACAGGATGTTTGTAGCTCAGCCCGAGTGACCATTTTGGTCTCCTCTTACCAAGGTCCTTCTCCCCTGATCATATAGTTTGGTGGGGCGGCAGCTCTAGGAAGAGTCCTCGTTGTTCCAAACTTCTTCCATGGAAGAACTTTCAGTGTATAGGGTATTAAGTGCAGAATGATGAAGGAAAAAACTTTAAAGGGGTTATCCAGGAAAAACCTTTTTTTTATATATATCAACTAACTGGCTGCAGAAAGTTAAACAGATTAGTAAATTACTTCTATTAAAAAATCTTAATCTTTTCAGTACTTATGAGCTTCTGAAGTTAAGGTTGTTCTTTTCTGTCTAAGTGCTCTCTGATGACACCTGTCTCAGGAACCGCCCAGTTAAGAAGCAAATCCCCATAGCAAACCTCTTCTAAACTGGGCGGTTCCCGAGACACGTGTCATCAGAGAGCACTTACACAGAAAAGAACAACCTTAACTTCAGTAGCTCATAAGTACTGAAAGGATTAAGATTTTTTAATAGAAGTAATTTATAAATCTGTTTAACTTTCTGGAGCCAGTTGATATATAAAAAAAAAGCTTTTTCCTGTAATACCCCTTTAATTATGTTAAATGTAGCACAAGGCCACAGCATAATGTGAAAAAAGGGTCTAAAGATTTTACAAAAATGGTAATCTCTGTATCTCTGCTCCAGCTGAGGACTGCAAATCTACAGAATAATCAATACAGATTTGTTCCCTTTGCTCTTCATGTTACACAATGGTCTCACCTGTAGATGAGGTAACTGTTCCGAACTTTCATCCCACCTTTAATAAAATTAATCATATTCTCATCCTGTATAAAGAAAGATGTATAGGGTTAAACTTATAGTAGTTATATTCCTGTACATAGGAGGCAGTATTATAGTAGATATATTCTTATATATAGGAGACAGTATTATAGTAGTTATATTGTTGTATATAGGAGCAGTATTATAGTAGTTATATTCTTGTACATAGGAGCAGTATTATAGTAGTTCTATTCTTGTATATAGGAGCAGTATTATAGTAGTTATATTCTTGTATATAGGAGCAGTATTATAGTAGTTATATTCCTGTACATAGGAGGCAGTATTATAGTAGTTATAGTCTTGTATATAGGAGCAGTATTATAGTAGTTATATTCTTGTATATAGGAGCAGTATTATAGTAGTTATATTCCTGTACATAGGAGGCAGTATTATAGTAGTTATATTCTTGTATATAGGAGCAGTATTATAGTAGTTATATTCTTGTATATAGGAGGCAGTATTATAGTAGTTATTTTCTTGTATATAGGAGACAGTATTATAGTAGTTATTCTTGTATATGGGAGGCAGTATTATAGTAGTTATATTCTTGTATATAGGAGCAGTATTATAGTAGTTATATTCTTGTACATAGGGGACAGTATTATAGTAGTTATATTCTTGTATATAGGAGCAGTATTATAGTAGTAATCTTGTATATAGGAGCAGTATTATAGTAGTTATATTCTTGTATATAGGAGCAGTATTATAGTAGTTATATTCTTGTATATAGGAGGAGTATTATAGTAGTTATATTCTTGTATATAGGAGGCAGTATTATAGTAGTTATATTCTTGTATATAGGGGCAGTATTATAGTAGTTACATTCTTGTATATAGGAGGCAGTATTATAGTACTTATATTCTTGTATATAGGAGGCAGTATTATAGTAGTTATATTCTTGTATATAGGGGGCTCTTCCAACGTAAAGAAGTTGCAGAAACTTCACATGATATAACAGACATTGATCATTTCTTTTTGACAGCTTTATCATGGTCTCTTAAGAGTTATTTGATGTTACCTGTAGGAAGATCAGAGCCGCCCGCTGTAGTAAACATTCGGCGAAGCAAACCTCTGCATGTGCCTCAACTGCAACATGAAAGACACCAGTTTAACCAGTGTGTCAGCTCCTAACACCCCCACAAGCACCAACAGCGTCAGGGTATGTACATAGAGATATCCATCCACCATGAAACTACAGAGTATGACGAGTTTTACAGTGTGACCCCAGCCAAAGACTAAAATTATAATTCAAGTCATACAAGTTTTTCTAGCTTGAGCCCCTTTTCCTATAATATACACCATAGATGCTGCGAAACATGTTTTGAAGGGAGTGAGGGAGAGAGCATGTCTTTCTAATAGAGAGTCTGCCATTCTCTCCAACAAGAAACACTGCGCACAGCTATAAAGGCCTACCCATAATGGTGCCATCCACTATAGCCTCCCCATACCGGCGCCATTCACTGTGCCCCCCCATATTGATGTCATTCACTCTGGCCTACCTATTATGCCGCCAAGCACAATAGCCTCCCCATATTGGCGCCATCAACTGTGGCCCCCCCCCCCATAATTGCGCCATCCACTGTGGCCCCCCCCCCATATTGGCATCATCCACTGTGCCCCCCCACATATTGATGTCATTCACTCTGGCCTACCCATAATGTCATAATGCCGCTATCCACAATAGCCTCCCCATATTGGCGCCATCCACTGTGCCCCCCCCCATATTGGCGCCATCCACCGTGGCCCCTCCATATTGGCATCATACACTGTGGCCTTCCCATATTGACATCATACACTGTGGCTCCCCATATTGGCGCCATCCACTGTGCCCCCCCCCATATTGATGTAATTCACTCTGGCCTACCCATTATGCCACCATGCACAATAGCCTCCCCATATTGGCGCCATCAACTGTGCCCCCCAACCACCACCATAATTGCGCCATCCACTGTGGCCCCCATATTGGCATCATCCACTGTGCCCCCCCACATATTGATGTCATTCACTCTGGCCTACCCATAATGCCGCTATCCACAATAGCCTCCCCATATAGGTGCCATCCACTCTGGCCCCTCCATATTGGCATCATACACTGTGGCCTTCCCATATTGACCACATACACTGTGGGCTCCCCATAATGGCGCCATCCACTATGGTCTCCCCATATTAGTGTCATCACGGTGGGCTCCCCATATTGATGCCATCCACTGTAGCCCTCCCCACATTAATGTCATCCCTATGGCCTCCCCATATTGGCGTCATCCTCAGAACTCACCTTCTGTATAGGTTTCTGCTCCAGATTTACTAATGAGGGAAGTTTTCTTCCGAAACCTGAAGGAATAATAACAACGTATGAGTTCATCCCATAACAGGTCACAAGGACAATGCCGCCTGCAGAGTATTAACAGGATGTCGTCTTCACATTGTTTGTCTACTAGCTCTGTATTCACACTGGCAGGTTTTTCATGTGGTCACATGACCTCTTCTTAACCCTATCCCCAAGTATAAGTAAAATGTCATTTAAGGTCCACTTCTGCAAAGCGGAGTTGCCCTTTAAATTTTTTTTTTTTTTTTTTTTACCTTTGGCATATTTCTTGCGCCTGCTTCATCACCTGCCCGGCGTTGATGATGTCATCACGTTCGAACGTCATCATAGCCTGCATTTCCAGGATGGTGCTGTATACCAGACTGTGGTACATACTGTCTTTGGCCCTGCGATCAAGAAGGGAAGGGATGATATTTCATTCCAAACGGTGAAGATGTTCCGGAAAGATTTTGCACAAGATGTTGCAAAACTACAACTCCCAGCATGCCCGGACAGCCGAAGGCTGTCCGGGCATGCTGGGAGTTGTAGTTTTGCAACAGCTGGGGGCACCCTGGTTGGGAAATACTTGTATAAGGGAATTTCCTGTAGTACCAGAGCCTAAGTTTATTGATGACTGTTCTCTGGGTAGGAGTCCCTTTAGAAAGACACATGACTCTCTAAGAATTCTCGCTATTCCGGCTATTTATTTGTAATCCAGCTATGCATGACCGTCACAGCACTATGCTACAGCCACTCTAGGCTGCCTTATCTTGTGCCTTTCATTTACCAATATAGGCTGCTCTATCATGTGCCTATTTTACACCTATACGGATGCCAGCAGGGCTGGTGCAAGGATTTTTGCCACCCTAGGCGAAAGCTAATTTTGCCGCCCCTTTGACAGACCCCACCATACTACTGGGGTGACACACTGTAACAAACCCCCTCCTCATGTAATCTCCTTACTACTGGGGTGACACACTGTAACAAACCTCCTCCTCATGTAATCTCCTTACTACTGGGGTGACACACTGTAACAAACCACCTCCTCATGTGATCTCCTTACTACTGGGGTGACACACTGTAACAAACCTCCCCCTCATGTAATCACCTTACTACTGGGGCGACACACTGTAACAAGCCTCCTCCTCATGTGATCTCCTTACTACTGGGGTGACACACTAACAAACCTCCTCCTCATGTAATGACCTTACTACTGGGGTGAAACACTGTAACAAACCTCCTCCTCATGTGATCTCCTTACTACTGGGGTGGCACACTGTAACAACCTCCTCCTCATAAAAGGCGCGTGCGCGATGTCGGGATACTGGACGGACCCAACCTGCCTCGGAGGTGGCGCTGCGTTCCTCCAGCAGGCTGATATGGTCCGGGGGGATGTGGGTACTTTGGATGCTGGCTACTAACTTTCTTGCTGAGGGCCAAGTGGCGCCCCCATCAAGTGGGCACTCTAGGCAGCTGCATATTTTGCCTATAGGCAGAACTGGCCCTGGATGCCAGAGTAAACTATTGGCTAAAAGTGATAGAAACGTCTACTTACATTGCAAATAAAACACACGAATAGCAAGAATTCTATTTCCAAGTCCCCAGTGTCTTTATCTGTATGAATATGGAGCGGGATCTTATTTTGCCACCAACAATTTTAAGGGGTGCCATCTTCTTTTTAATCTGGGTTTTATTTTATTTGATCTACTGATTTATACTGTCAGTTTTTTAATTCTATTTTCTATACTTTACTGTTTTCTGTACCTATTTGCTCTTAACACCAAAGCTCTGAAGGTTGTTAACAGAGTAACAGTTCAGCCAAGATGGCTACAATATATACTGCGCTGTAGGCGCAAAGACATTGGGGGAGTTTAAAGGGGTACTCCGACCCCAAACATCTTATCCCCTATCCAAAGTATAGCGGGATAAGATGTCTGATCTCTGGGCCAGTACGGTGGCATTCTGAACACGGAAGCCTGGGGTTTCTGCGTCAAGCCCCCTTCCATAGACATGAATGGAGGGGGTGCGGCAGCTGTGGTCGCCAGTCATCTGGCATGGGGTGGAGATCACTCCGTGCACCGGATGTCTGGGGTGCCGCGCCACAGACCGCAGGGGCAGGAACCCCGTGATCGTACATCTTATCCCCTATCCTTTGGATAGGGGATAAGATGTTTAGGGGCGGAGTCCCCCTTTTACTACTGAAACTTCACCGGAATTCTGATGTAAATGGCACCAAATAACTGTTTTACATGAATGGCACCACATTAATTATGGGTTTTAGGTACTACCCCCCCCCCCCCCCCAATTACACACACACACTTATGTCAAACAAAAGTGGTGCAGCCTCAGTAAAAGGGAATTGTGTTGGTTTTTTTTGTGCAGCACCACTCCTGTCTACAGGTCATGTGTAGTACTGCAGCTCAGCCCTGTTCCCTTCAATAGAGCTAGGCTGCCACACCAGACACAACCTGTGAACGGAAGTGGAGCTGTTCTTGCAAAAATAAAGCAGTGTTTTTCTAATTTTGGACAACCCCTTTAATAGCCCTTTAATTTTGGACAACCCCTTTAATAGCTATTGGCATTAGAAGTCAGATTGTCCTGGGTTGTTGGTCCTGGTTTGAAAACAATGGTCTAGATAGTTCCTTCTAGACACTGCCTTCTTAGGGAGAGTGTTGTGGGCATGCTCTGTGACCAGTGCAAAGATCAGAGTGCAGGGAGCGGGGAGCTGTGACCACCACCTATGGGACGTGATGTGATGCTCTCTTAATATAGATTTATTTATTCATTTAATTTAGGCAAAGATAACTGCAATCCTGCCTGTGATGATAATGCCACGACTGCTGAGAAGTGATCTCTGCAGAGAACAGGAAATATTATTCTATTGTGGAGCTTGTTGGCCAGTGCAAGATTTCAGGATTATTAATATTGATAGAGACATGAAAAAAAAAACTGTAAAAAAAAATAAAATTATAATAAACTAAGTCACCAAGAATGTATAATAATACACTGCTCAAAAAAATAAAGGGAACACTTAAACACCACAATGTAACTCCAAGTCACTGACACTTCTGTGAAATCCCACTGTCCACTCAGGAAGCAACACTGATTGACAACCAATTTCACATGCTGCTGTGCAAATGAAACAGACAACAGGTGGAAATTATAGGCAATTAGCAAGACACCCCCAATAAAGGAGTGGTTCTGCACTCCACTTCTCAGATTCTATGCTTCCTGGCTAATGTATTGGTCACTTTTTTAATGCTGGCAGTGCTTTCACTCTAGTGGTAGCATGAGACAGAGTCTACAACCCACACAAGTGGCTCAGGTAGTGCAGCTCATCCAGGATGGCACATCAATGCGAGCTGTGGCAAGGTGGTTTGCTGTGTTGGTCAGCGTAGTGTCCAGAGCATGGAGGCGCTACCAGGAGACAGGCCGGTACATCAGGAGATGTGGAGGAGGCCGTAGGAGGGCAACAACCCAGCAGCAGGACTGCTACCTCTGCCTTTGTGCAAGGAGGAGCAGGAGGAGCACAGCCAGAGCCGTGCAAAATGACCTCCAGCAGGCCACAAATGTGCATGTGTCCACTCAAACAGTCAGAAACAGACTCCATGAGGGTGGTATGAGGGCCCAATGTCCACAGGTGGGGGTTGTGCTTACAGCACAACTCTGTGCAGGACGTTTGGCATTTGCCAGAGAACACCAAGATTGGTAAATTCGCACCTGGGGCCCTGTGCTCTTCACAGATGAAAGCAGGTTCACACTGAGCACATGTGACAGACGTGACAGAGTCTGAAGACGCCGTGGAGAACGTTCTGCTGCCTGCAACATCCTCCAGCATGACCGGTTTGGCGGTGGGTCAGTAATGCTGTGGGGTGGCATTTCTTTGGGGGCCTCATAGCCCTCCATGTGCTTGCCAGAGGTAGCCTGACGGCCATTAGGTACCGAGATCCTCAGACCCCTTGTGAGACCATATGCTGGTGCGGTTGGCCCTGGGTTCCTCCTAATGCAAGACAATGCTAGACCTCATGTGATGGAGTGTGTCAGCAGTTCCTGCAAGAGGAAGGCATTGATGCTATGGACTGGCCGCCCGTCCCCCAGACCTGAATCCGATTGAGCACATCTGGGACATCATGTCTCGTTCCATTCACCAACTCCACGCTGCACCACAGACTGTCCAGGAGTTGGCAGATGCTTTAGTCCAGGTCTGGGAGGACATCCCTCAGGAGACCATCCTCCACCTCATCAGGATCATGCCAAGGCGTTGTAGGGAGGTCATACAGGCACGTGGAGGCCACACCCACTACTGAGCCTCATTGTGACTTGTTTTAAGGACATTACATAAAGTTGGATCAGCCTGTAGTGTGGTTTTCCATTATGATTTTGAGTGTGACTCCATATCCCGACCTCCATGGGTTGATAAATTTGATTTCCATTGATAATTTTTGTGTGATTTTGTTGTCAGCGCATTCAACTATGTAAAGACGAAAGTATTTCATCCGATTAGTTCATTCATTCAGATCTAGGATGTGTTATCTGAGAGTTCCCTTTATGTTTTTGAGCAGTGTACATTTAAAGAGGTAATTTAGTGGAAAACTATTTTTTTCCAACAATCTGGCCCCAGAAAGTTATACAGATTTGTAAATTACTTCTATTAAAAAATCGTAATCCTTCCAGTACTTATCAGCTGCTGTATATGCTCCAGAGGAAGTTATGTAGTTCTTTCCTGTCTGACCACAGTGCTCTCTGCTAAAACCTCTGTCCATGTCAGGAACTGTCCAGAGCAGGAGAGGTTTGCTATGGGGATTTTCTCCTACTTTGGACAGTTCCTGACATGAACAGAGGTGTCAGCAGAGAGCACTGTGGACAGACAGAAGACAACTCAACTACCTCTGGAGCATACATCAGGTGATAAGTTCTGGAAGGATTAAGATTTTTTAATAGAAGTCATTTACAAATAAGTATAACTTTCTAGAGCCAGATGATATGATTATTTTTTTGCCACTGGAGTACCCCTTTAACACTGAAATTGTATTATTTTCTGATCATGAAGGTCGATCACCTTGGTTGTAGGAGTTCGAGGCTTTCATCGAAGCGATTGTTAAGAAACAGATTCAGAGCGTCCATACAATCGCTGAGATCCCGAGACAGGTCCAGGTTAGACCTGCAAAACACAAATCACATGTCTTACATCTTCCTAAAAGGGGAATTTTTGAAGGCTGGGTTCACACTTGTGTCAGATCTCTGTTTGTGAAGCTCCAACACAGGTTCTGTTTTCTTTGCAGAATCTGAGTAAACAAAAAAACGGCAAGCAGTAAATTTTTTTTTTTTGTCCATTCAAAACCTGCTAAAGTTTTCTATTCTCATAAAAAAAAAAAAAAAAAATCATTAGATGTAAAAGGATAAAACCATCCTCTATAAACTTAAAGGGATACTCCACTGCTTAGCGTTTGGAACAAACTGTTCCGAACGTTGGAGCTGGCGCCGGGAGCTTGTGATGTCATAGCCACGCCCCCTCATAATGTCACACCCCGTCCCCTCAATGCAAGTCTATGGGAGGGGGCGTGACAGCTGTCACGCCCCCTCCCATAGACTTGCATTGAGGGGGTGGGGCTTGAAGTCATAAGGGGGCAGGGCTATGACGTCATGAGCTCCCGGCGCCAACTCCAGCGTTCGGAACAGTTAGTTCCAAACGCTGAGCAGTGGAGTATCCCTTTAAACTCTTGAGGGTGCCACCCTGCTGTATGTTTACTGTTGGTGGAGTATAAAAAGAGTGTATATATAGTGCAACTATAATCATTAATGAATGGTCAATAAATCACTAATAAAATAAGAGTGAAAAACTAACAAAACCAACACACCACAGCAACACACCCCACACGGGTGTTAAGGAGCATCTTCGCCCTGTCCGCACTGGAGTAGGAGCCTCTCGCTTTATTGCGCATATTCGTACTACTCACAATGCAGACGTTACTTGTATAATGTTCGCTGGAATAGAGAGAATTGATGTTCCACCCAGAGGTGGATATAGGCACCATGGGCGAGATTTATCAAAACCTGTCCAGAGGAAAAGTTGCTGAGTTGCCCATAGCAACCAATCAGATTCCTTCTTTCATTTTACAGAGGCCTTGTTAAAAATGAAAGTAGCGATCTGATTGGTTGCTATGGGCAACTCAGCAACTTTTCCTCTGGACAGGTTTTGATAAATCTCCCCCCCATATACTCCTAAAAAAAAAGAAGCCCGGTGGATCATCCGATTGAACGCATTGGGTCCACTGGGGCCTAATGAGAAAAATGAGATGGGAGCCTTCCTCCACTAATGCCTATATATTGGCTGTTTTTATGATGGTATTTTTTTGTGGATATTTGTATTGTAAGTTATTTTAACTTCACTGCTGTTTTGTTGTTATAATAACACTGGCCGATCCGGTCCATAAGAGCTATTGCGTCAGTGCGAGCCAGAAGAAGCGCCTGTGTGCGTGAAACATGTTGCCGCCCCCGTAAAGCCACCTGTCTCACCTGTCCCCCACGAGCTCCCTGTGTTCCGGTGTAGTGTATCGTTTTGCTTGCTGAATAAAGCCTGAATACTGCCGCAGAAGCCTCTGCTGAGTGCGTTATCCATTTCTTCATATCTGATATATTTGATTGTTCTACGGACTCTATCTACTTTCGTTAGATAAGTGCACCTCCACAGCTTCCCTGCCGGGTTATTGTAATAAGATGTTATAGGGTAATAAGAGGATCAGGAGCCGGGTTACTGTAATAAGATGTTATAGGGTAATAATAGGATCAGGAGCCGGGTTACTGTAATAAGATATTATAGGGTAATAAGAGGATCAGGAGCCGGGTTACTGTAATAAGATGTTATAGGGGTAATAAGAGGCTCAGGAGCCGGGTTACTGTAATAAGATGTTATAGGGGTAATAAGAGGATCAGGAGCCGGGTTACTGTAATAAGATGTTATAGGGTAATAAGAGGATCAGGAGCCGGGTTACTGTAATAAGATGTTATAGGGGTAATAAGAGGCTCAGGAGCCGGGTTACTGTAATAAGATGTTATAGGGGTAATAAGAGGCTCAGGAGCCGGGTTACTGTAATAAGGTGTTATAGGGTAATAAGAGGATCAGGAGCCGGGTTACTGTAATAAGATGTTGTAGGGTAATAAGAGGATCAGGAGCCGGGTTACTGTAATAAGATGTTATAGGGGTAATAAGAGGCTCAGGAGCCGGGTTACTGTAATAAGATGTTATAGGGGTAATAAGAGGATCAGGAGCCGGGTTATTGTAATAAGATGTTATAGGGTAATAAGAGGATCAGGAGCCGGGTTACTGTAATAAGATGTTATAGGGTAATAAGAGGATCAGGAGCCGGGTTACTGTAATAAGATGTTATAGGGGTAATAAGAGGCTCAGGAGCCGGGTTACTGTAATAAGATGTTATAGGGGTAATAAGAGGATCAGGAGCCGGGTTACTGTAATAAGATGTTATAGGGGTAATAAGAGGATCAGGAGCCGGGTTACTGTAATAAGATGTTATAGGGTAATAAGAGGATCTGGAGCCGGGTTACTGTAATAAGATGTTATAGGGTAATAAGAGGATCAGGAGCCGGGTTACTGTAATAAGATGTTATAGGGTAATAATAGGATCAGGAGCCAGGTTACTGTAATAAGATGTTATAGGGGTAATAAGAGGATCAGGATCCGGGTTACTGTAATAAGATGTTATAGGGTAATAAGAGGATCAGGAGCCGGGTTACTGTAATAAGATGTTATAGGGTAATAAGAGGATCAGGAGCCGGGTTACTGTAATAAGATGTTATAGGGTAATAAGAGGATCTGGAGCCGGGTTACTGTAATAAGATGTTATAGGGTAATAAGAGGATCAGGAGCCGGGTTACTGTAATAAGATGTTATAGGGTTTATAAGAGGATCAGGAGCCGGGTTACTGTAATAAGATGTTATAGGGTAATAAGAGGATCAGGAGCCGGGTTACTGTAATAAGATGTTATAGGGTAATAAGAGGATCAGGAGCCGGGTTACTGTAATAAGATGTTATAGGGTAATAAGAGGATCAGGAGCCGGGTTACTGTAATAAGATGTTATAGGGTAATAAGAGGATCTGGAGCCGGGTTACTGTAATAAGATGTTATAGGGTAATAAGAGGATCAGGAGCCGGGTTACTGTAATAAGATGTTATAGGGTAATATGAGGATCAGGAGCCGGGTTACTGTAATAAGATGTTATAGGGTAATAAGGGGATCAGGAGCCGGGTTACTGTAATAAGATGTTATAGGGTAATAAGAGGATCAGGAGCCGGGTTACTGTAATGAGATGTTATAGGGTAATAAGAGGATCAGGAGCCGGGTTACTGTAATAAGATGTTATAGGGTAATAAGAGGATCAGGAGCCTGGTTACTGTAATAAGATGTTATAGGATAATAAGGGGATCAGGAGCCGGGTTACTGTAATAAGATGTTATAGGGTAATAAGAGGATCAGGAGTCGGGTTACTGCAATAAGATGTTATAGGGTAATAAGGGGATCAGGAGCCGGGTTACTGTAATAAGATGTTATAGGGGTAATAAGAGGATCAGGAGCCGGGTTACTGTAATAAGATGTTATAGGGTAATAAGGGGATCAGGAGCCGGGTTACTGTAATAAGATGTTATAGGGTAATAAGAGGATCAGGAGTCGGGTTACTGTAATAAGATGTTATGGGGTAATACGAGGATCAGGAGCCGGGTTACTGTAATAAGATGTTATAGGGTAATAAGAGGATCAGGAGTCGGGTTACTGTAATAAGATGTTATAGGGTAATAAGGGGATCAGGAGCCGGGTTACTGTAATAAGATGTTATAGGGGTAATAAGAGGATCAGGAGCCGGGTTACTGTAATAAGATGTTATAGGGTAATAAGAGTATCAGGAGTTGGATTACTGTAATAAGATGTTATAGGGTAATAAGAGGATCAGGAGCCGGGTTACTGTAATAAGATGTTATAGGGTAATAAGAGGATCAGGAGCCGGGTTACTGTAATAAGATGTTATAGGGTAATAAGGGGATCAGGAGCCGGGTTACTGTAATAAGATGTAATAGGGTAATAAGAGGATCAGGAGCCGGGTTACTGTAATAAGATGTTATAGGGTAATAAGAGGATCAGGAGCCGGGTTACTGTAATAAGATGTAATAGGGTAATAAGAGGATCAGGAGCCGGGTTACTGTAATAAGATGTTATAGGGTAATAAGAGGATCAGGAGCCCAGTTACTGTAATAAGATGTTATAGGGTAATAAGAGGATCAGGAGCCGGGTTACTGTAATAAGATGTTATAGGGTAATAAGGGGATCAGGAGCCGGGTTACTGTAATAAGATGTAATAGGGTAATAAGAGGATCAGGAGCCGGGTTACTGTAATAAGATGTTATAGGGTTTATAAGAGGATCAGGAGCCCAGTTACTGTAATAAGATGTTATAGGGTAATAAGGGGATCAGGAGCCGGGTTACTGTAATAAGATGTTATAGGGTAATAATAGGATCAGGAGCCAGGTTACTGTAATAATATGTTATAGGGTAATAAGAGGATCAGGAGCCGGGTTACTGTAATAAGATGTTATAGGGTAATAATAGGATCAGGAGCCGGGTTACTGTAATAAGATGTTATAGGGTAATAAGAGGATCAGGAGCCGGGTTACTGTAATAAGTTATTATAGGGGTAATAAGAGGATCAGGAGCCGGGTTACTGTAATAAGATGTTATAGGGTTTATAAGAGGATCAGGAGCCGGGTTACTGTAATAAGATGTTATAGGGTAATAAGAGGATCAGGAGCCGGGTTACTGTAATAAGATGTTATAGGGTAATAAGAGGATCAGGAGCCGGGTAACTGTAATAAGATGTTATAGGGTAATAAGAGGATCAGGAGCCGGGTTACTGTAATAAGATGTTATAGGGTAATAAGAGGATCAGGAGTCGGGTTACTGTAATAAGATGTTATAGGGGTAATAAGAGGATCAGGAGCCGGGTTACTGTAATAAGATGTTATAGGGGTAATAAGAGGATCAGGAGCCGGGTTACTGTAATAAGATGTTATAGGGGTAATAAGAGGATCAGGAGCCAGGTTACTGTAATAAGATGTTATAGGGTAATAAGAGGATCAGGAGCCGGGTTACTGTAATAAGATGTTATAGGGTAATAAGAGGATCAGGAGCCGGGTTACTGTAATAAGAATGTTATAGGGTAATAAGAGGATCAGGAGCCGGGTTACTGTAATAAGATGTTATAGGGGTAATAAGAGGATCAGGAGCCGGGTACTGTAATAAGATGTTATAGGGTAATAAGAGGATCAGGAGCCGGGTTACTGTAATAAGATGTTATAGGGTAATAAGAGGATCAGGAGCCAGGTTACTGTAATAAGATGTTATAGGGGTAATAAGAGGATCAGGAGCCAGGTTACTGTAATAAGATGTTATAGGGTAATAAGAGGATCAGGAGCCGGGTTACTGTAATAAGATGTTATAGGGTAATAAGAGGATCAGGAGCCGGGTTACTGGAATATGAAGTCCCATTATGTCTTCTATAAGAATACTAGACATTCCATCAGTGAGTGCCCCTTGTGTAGTGCAGGGTGTGTATGGTTGTGTGCACAGAACAGGTTGTGTAGCGGGGAAGGTGTGCAGAAGATAAACAATGAGAGATGAGATGTCAGGAAGCACAGGAGTGGCAGGATGTAATGGAGATAACAGCTGCTGGCCATAGAAAATCTACAGTCTTCTGGTCTCTATAGTAAATGCTGTCACTCTGCAGGATCCCTGGTGTCTGTCTACTGCAGTGCTTCCCAACCAGGGTGCCTCCAGCTGTTGCAAAACAACAACTCCCAGCATGCCCGGACAGCCTTTGGCTGTCCGGGCATTCTGGAAGTTGTAGTTTTGCAACAGCTGGAGGCACCCTGGTTGGGAAGCACTGATTTATTAGGTACAGACCTCACCTATTCCCCCCCCGTGTGTCTGTGCAGAGTGTGCGGCTACCTAGAGCTCCAAGTGGGGGGACCACCGGATGGCACAGCTGGGTACCACAACACCAATGCCCAGAAATCCCAGTGCCCGCAGCGCTATACATTGTGTATCATACCTGCCCGGAGGACCCTGCTCCCTGCTCATGCTGCGGCTCGTGCTCCGACTGCTAAGCCCCGCCCACTGACACCTGTCCCGCAAGAGGAACTGCGCCAGGCCACGCCCTTTCTCCGGGAGACATTCCGAAAGCCACGCCCATTCTCCGGGAGACATCCCGAAAGCCACGCCCACTGACACGTAAGCGCGCAGGTGATAGCTGGCCACGCCCATCACACTCCTGCAAAGTTTCACTTCTTTTTTTTGTTGCTAGGAAACAGGAATGTATGTAATGTGTCTGTACTAGTCATGTCTGCTATGTGTGTGTATGTATTCTACAATAGACCCCATTATACCGTTCACTGGTGACCCCAATATACCAGTCACTGATTACCCCATTATACCGGTCACTGATTACCCCAATATACTGGTCACTGATGCCCCATTATACCGGTCACTGATGACCCCAATATACTGGTCACTGATGACCCCATTATACCGGTCACTGATGACCCCATTATACCGGTCACTGATGACCCCATTATACCGGTCACTGATGACCCCATTATACCGGTCACTGATGACCCCATTATACCGGTCACTGATGACCCCATTATACCGGTCAATCTGAGAGACCCCATTATACCGGTCACTGATTCCCAATTATACCGGTCACTGGTGACCCCATTATACCGGTCACTGGTGACCCCATTATACCGGTCACTGATGACCCCATTATACCAGTCACTGATGACCCCATTATACCAGTCAGTCACTGATGACCCCATTATACCAGTAACTGATGACCCCATTATACCAGTCACTTTTGACCCCAATATACCAGTCACTGATGATCCCAATATACCAGTCACTGATGACCCCATTATACCGGTCACTGATGACCCCATTATACCAGTAACTGATGACCCCATTATACCAGTCACTTATGACCCCAATATACCGGTCACTGATTCCCCAATATACCGGTCACTGATGCTTCTATTATACCGGTCACTGATGACCCCATTATACCGGTTACTGATGACCCCATTATACCGGTCACTGATGCCCCCATTATACCAGTCACTGATGCCCCCATTATACCGGTCACTGATGCTTCTATTATACCGGTCACTGATGACCCCATTATACCAGTCACTGATGACCCCATTATACCAGTCACTGATGACCCCAATATACCGGTCACTGATGACCCCATTATACCAGTCACTGATGACCCCATTATACCAGTCACTGATGACCCCATTATACCAGCCACTGATGACCCCATTATACCGGTCACTGATGACCCCAATATACCCGTCACTGATGCTTCTATTATACCCGTCACTGATGCCCCCATTATACCCGTCACTGATGCTTCTAATATACCAGTCACTGATGCCCCATTATACTGGTCACTGATGCTTCTATTATACCAGTCACTGATGACCCCAATATACCGGTCACTGATGACCCCATTATACCAGTCACTGATGCCCCCATTATACCAGTCACTGATGCTTCTATTATACCAGTCACTGATGCCCCCATTATACCAGTCACTGATGACCCCAATATACCGGTCACTGATGACCCCAATATACCAGTCACTGATGACCCCATTATACCGGTCACTGATGCTTCTATTATACCGGTCACTGATGACCCCATTATACCAGTCACTGATGACCCCATTATACCAGTCACTGATGACCCCATTATACCAGTCACTGATGACCCCATTATACCAGTCACTGATGACCCCATTATACCAGTCACTGATGACCCCATTATACCAGTCACTGATGACCCCATTATACCGGTCACTGATGACCCCATTATACCAGTCACTGATGACCCCATTATACCGGTCACTGATGACCCCATTATACCGGTCACTGATGACCCCATTATACCAGTCACTGATGACCCCATTATACCGGTCACTGATGACCCCATTATACCAGTCACTGATGACCCCATTATACCAGTCACTGATGACCCCATTATACCGGTCACTGATGACCCCATTATACCAGTCACTGATGACCCCATTATACCGGTCACTGATGACCCCATTATACCGGTCACTGATGACCCCATTATACCGGTCACTGATGCTTCTATTATACCAGTCACTGATGACCCCATTATACCGGTCACTGATGACCCCATTATACCGGTCACTGATGCTTCTATTATACCGGTCACTGATGACCCCATTATACCGGTCACTGATGACCCCATTATACCGGTCACTGATGACCCCATTATACCAGTCACTGATGCCCCCATTATATGGTGTGCACCCTTTAGCGGTATAGTATGTATAGTGAAGCGGTGAGCACGCGGTTACATCAGGTTCATATGTCACATGTCACAGGCGTCTGTAACTTTGATCGACTTTCCAAACCGGATTCTCCAGGATACAGGGGCTGTAAAAGGATGTGATCTGCATTAACTCCTTCACTACTCACTACTGAAATCAGCAGCAGCACTATAGGGGGTACAGAGGTAGCCATCACACCTAGGCCCTGCTGTGGTGGGGGTCCAAAGACCCCTCTGCTGTGTAGAATGGCATCAGTATTGTATATGGCACATGGTAGGTGGGGGCTCTGTTACAGATTTTGCATTGGGGCCCAGTAGATTTGAGTTGCCCTGCTATTTAAAGGGGTACTCCGGTGGAAATCTTTTTTTTTTTTTTTTTTTTTTTTTTTATCAACTGGTGCCAGAAGGTTAAGCAGATTTGTAAATTACTTCTAGTAAAAAATCTTAATCCTTCCAGTACTTATTAGCTGCTGAATACTACAGAGGAAATGGTTTTCTTTTTTGAACACAGTGCTCTCTGCTGACATCATGACCACAGTGCTCTCTGCTGACATCTCTGTTCATTTTAGGAACTGTCCAGAGCAGCATATGTTTGCTATGGGGATTTTCTCCTACTCTGGACAGCTCTTAAAATGGACAAAGATGTCAGCAGAGAGCACTGTGGTCATGATGTCAGCAGAGAGCTCTGCGTTCCAAAAAGAAAAGAATTTCCTCTGTAGTATTCAGCAGCTAATAAGTACTGGAAGGATTAAGATTTTTTTTATAGAAGTAATTTACAAATCTGTTTAACTTTCTGGCACCAGTTAATAAAAAAAATAAAAAAATAAAGTTTTCCACAGGAGTACCCCTTTTAATTGATAATGGATCTTTTTTTTGTACACTCTGTATTTGCCACAGCAGCGTGCACCCGTGTATTAGGTAGATGTGCTGGATATTTTTTTTTTTCTTAAAATTTTTTTTTTAGATTTGTAAATTACTTCCATTAAAAAAATGTTAGTCCTTCCAGTACTTATTAGCTGCTGAATACTACAGAGGAAATTATTTTCTTTTTGGAACACAGGGCTCTCTGCTGACATCACGAGCACAGTGCTCTCTGCTGACATCTCTGTCCATTTTAGGAACTGTCCAGAGCAGCATATGTTTGCTATGGGGATTTTCACCTACTCTGGACAGTTCCTAAAAATGGACAGAGATGTCAGCAGAGAGCACTGTGCTCGTGATGTCAGCAGAGAGCTCTGTAGTCTTCAGCAGCTCATAAGTACTGGAAGGATTAAGATTTTTTAATAGAAGTCATTTACAAATCTGTTTAACTTTCTGGCACCAGTTGATTAAAAAAAAAAAAAAAGTTTTCCACTGGAGTACCCCTTTAAGCATTAGCAAGTATAACTCCCAGCCACAATACAGACATACGCGCGACAACCACAGGATAATAGAGCAGCATATAAGAGCGACCTTAGGTACATTATTTACCTTAGGGCATAGAGCAGTGTTTCCCAACCAGGGTGCCTGCAGCTGTTGCAAAACTACAACTCCCAGCATGCCCGGACAGCCGAAGGCTGTCCGGGCATGCTGGGAGTTGTAGTTTTGCAACAGCTGGAGGCACCCTGGTCGGGAAACACTGCTCTAAGCCCTAAGGTTCACATTGATGTCTTCCATTCCGTTGAGCTCCTTCTTTTTTCTTGAGCAGAATGGATCCTGAAGGGGGTCGGAACACAACGGACACTGCCGGGTCCCATCAGCTCTTATTCACTTGAATGGGGCCCATCGGGGATTCGGTAGTTTGGCGATAAAAAAAAAAAAAAAAAGTGCATCCACTATTTTATTTTTCTCAGGTAAACTCTCATCTGCTGATGGAATTGTCAACAAAAATTGAATTAAAAATGTAAATTAAAAATTTATTATTTAGGGCGCGTTCACACTGAGGAATTCTAGAGGAACAATTTCGGTCAGGAAATTTTTGCCTTCTGTCATTTTATCCATCAAGCGGAATTCGAGCAGAATTTCCACGCAGAAATGAAGAGGAATGAAGAAGGAGGCTATTTAAAATACTACAGCTGAAATTCTTTTCTTTTTGAAACACAGAGCTCTCTGCTGACATCATGAGCACAGTGCTCTCTGCTGACATTTCTGTCCATTTAAGGAACTGTCCAGAACAACGTATGTTTGCTATAGGGGGATTTCCTTTTACTCTGGACAGTTCCTAAAATAGACAGAGATGTCAGCAGAGAGCACTGTGCTCGTGATGTTAGCAGACAGCTCTGTGTTTCAAAAAGAAAAGAATTTCCGCTGTAGTATTCAGCAGCTAATAAGTACTGGAAGGATTAAGATTTTTTTAAATAGAAGTCATTCACAAATCTGTTTAACTTTCTGGCACCAGTTGATTTAAAAAAAAGTTTTTCCCCGGAGTACCCCTTTAATTCTACTTTTCTGAATTCCACGTGAAAACGATGTCGGGCAGATTTTTTTTTTTTTTTTTTACCATTGACTTCTAATGATTTCTGCTCGCGGATTCCGCTTGAAGAATGAACATGTTCTTTCTTCAAGCGGAACTGAATTCAGCGATCAGAATTTACTCAGTGTGAACTGAGAAGCAGAAAATGCATTGAAGTGAATGGAAAATCAATTGCTGAATACCGTAATTTCAAGCTGAAAAAGCTGTCGGACTTCCTCAGTGTGAACATACCCTTACTGTATAGTAGCAGTGTCTTTATACTCTAATAAAAACAATGTTAAAAGAACTCCAAATAGCCAACGGCAATGTGAACAAAGCCTAAAACGAAACCCGAGTAGAACGAGGTTAAAGGAGTATTAAAGGAGAAAATATTTCATATAACCACCAGGTGGCAGTACCACACTTCTTCATACCTTATATGAGAACTTCTTAGTATAAGGGTACGTTTACACAAGCGGATTGTTTTGCGGGTTTTCCGCTGCGTATTTGAAAGTGGGCGGGCTCTTCTCAGCAGATTTTCCACGACAGAATTTACGCTGCGGAAAATTTGCTGCAAGCTCCATTGAAGTCAGTAGGGACTGCAGCGGATTTTCCGCATCGTAAATTCCACCTCGGAAAATCTGCTGCGGACAGCCGAGAAGAGCCCGCCCACGCAGCGGAAAACCCGCAAAAAAGATTAACTCGTGTGAACGTACCCTAAGGGTGAATTCACACCACGTTTTTGCAATACAGTTCCCATATCAGGTTTTTGATGAAAAACTGATTCCTCAAAACCAGACTAAACTGTATCAAAACGTGTGTACAAATTTTAACCCATATACGGTTTGAAAAATGATGTTCGGCTGCATCCGTTTTTTAAGAAAAAAACCTATACGTTTTAAACTTTTCACTCCATTTTGAATAAAGTTTCACTTGTTTGATTGAAATTCGAAAAAACTGTGCAAAATCAAAAACCGTATGGTGAAAACCTGATGGAACCGTACGCACATACAGTTCTGTACGATTCCCATTGACTCCCATGTTAAAAAAAAAAAAACGTATACGGTTTCATACGGTTTTTCACCCGGACCAAAAAACGTGGTAGACTACGGTTTTGGGTACGGGAAAAAAAAACCTGACAAAACAGTATAAGACGCAAAACGGACACAACCGGATGATGCGGTTGACATAAGGTTTATAATGTTAAGTCAATGCATACGGTTTTCTATACAGTTCCGTACGGTTTTTAACTTGAAACCATATGCGGGAACTGTATTGCAAAAACGAGAGCAGACTGGTTGCTTTAAAAACAGTGGACTCAACCTGTGGCCCTCCAGATGTTGCATAACTTCAACCCCCAGCATGCCCGGACAGCCGTTGGCTGTCCGGGCATGCTGGGAGTTGAAGTTTTGCAACATCTGGAGGGCCATAGTTTGTGACCAATGCTTTAAAAGTTAGATGGTGCTTGAAATTATTTTCTTCTGTTAACCATGGTTATCTTCAAGGACACACATGCAGTCATCATTGCTTTGCATAAAAAAGGCTTTACAGGCAAGGTCATTGCTGCTTGTAAGATTTTCCCCAAAACAACTATTGGATCATCAAAGACGTTCAAAAGTGATGTGAAGACGACTTTAGGGCGCCCAAGAAAGTCTAGCAAGTGTCATGCAAACTTGTTTACCTGAGGAAGAAGCACTGTCTCCTCGAAACACGTTGTGATTTGGCTTCTAATAAAGAAACCTTATATATCAAGTTGATGTACTTTTTGTTTGCGCTACAACCCTGTTTTTTCATACGTACCTGCTCGTCATATGCATTTCGGCTGATGACCCCCTCAAAGCACCACGCTCTCTAATTGATGCGCTTATAGTGGTTGGGTCTGATACACAACCAAATCCGGTGAGCAAACTCGTCCAGTGAATGTACTGTCTCTATGCACCTGATTGTACAAACGATATTACCCCATTGGGAAGACGCTGCACGGTGGTCCCATAACACCCCTGGGGACGGACTATCACCAATGTTCACAAATGTGAAAAGCCCTCCCTTAAAGGGGTACTCCGGTGGAAAACATATATATATATATATATATATATATATATATATATTTTTTTTTTTTTTTTTTAAATGAACTGGTGCCAGAAAGTTGAACAGATTTGTAAATGACTTCTATTATAAAGTCTTCACCCTTCCAGTACTTTTTGGCAGCTGTATGCTACAGAGGAAATTCTTTTCTTTTTGAATTTCTTTTTTGTCTTGTCCACAGTGCTCTCTGCTGACACCTCTGTCCGTGTCAGGAACTGTCCAGAGCAGCATATTTTTCTCCTGCTCTGGACAGTTCCTGATACAGGCATCAGGTGTCAGCAGAGAGCACTGTGGACAAGACAAAAAAGAAATTCTGAAAGAAAAGAATTTCCTCTGTAGCATACAGCTGCTAAAAAGTACTGGAAGGGTAAAGATTTTTTTAATAGAAGTCATTTACAAATCTGTAACTTTCTGGCACCAGTTGATTTAAAAAAAACATTTTTCCACCAGAGTACCCCTTTAAAGGTGTACAGTAGAATTTTCCAGTGCTTTCCCACAGACTTATGGATTTATTTGATCTGGGCTTGTCTGCCTCAACTAACATTCACTGCATATCTGCAAAAGTCATGGAAGATGCTGCACCTTGAGACCCTGAATATAAGTTAATTGTAATATTGTAATTCAAAGCATTAAAGGGGTACTCCCGTGGAAAACTTTTTTTTTTATCAACTGGTGCCAAAAAGTTAAACAGATTTGTAAATGACTTCTATTAAAAAAAGTCAACTGGTGCTAAAGTTACAGATAAGTAAATTACTTAAAAAAAAAAAATTCTTAATCCTTCCAGTACTTATAAGCTGCTGTACACTACAGAGGAACATGTCTGACTAAGTGTTGTTTTTACCGTGTGATGTTTCTACAATAAAGCTGCTTGCAACGAAGTGCTGGACCTTCTGTACGTTTTTCTACATTGCTGGATGCCTTGCCGGGCACCGGTCCACGCACAGTGTACCTTGGGAGGTGAGCTGGAATCTTGTTTCTGTTACTTAAAGGGGTACTCCGCCCCTAGATTGCGGGGGTCCTGCTGCTGGGGACCCCCGGGATCTCAGCTGCAGCACTCATCTCAACGGCATCCGGCAACGCTGGAGGCTTCGGATCCCGACCCCGCGAGCGAAACAGCATGATGTCACACGGGGCGGAGTCGTGACGTCATGCTGTTTCGCTCGCGGGGCCCCTCAATGCAAGTCTATGGGAGGGGGCGTGGGGGCCATGATTGACAGTAATCAGACCCGGAGCGAACACGCTCCGGGGACTGAGTTTAACGGGGTGCGGTGTGCAAGATCACGGGGGGGTCCCCAGCGGCGGGATCCCCACGATCAGGCATCTTATCCCCTATCCTTTGGATAGGGGATGTCTAAGCACCGGAGTACCCCTTTAAGTTGGGTGTGGTATTACAATGTTTCTCCATTCATTTAAATGGAACCACTCTGTAATACCACACACCACCTGAGGACTTTGGTGGCACTGTTTTTTTGAAGAAATCAGCTGTTTTTCTGATCCTGAATAACCCCTTTAACTCTGAGTCCTTAGGTACAGGATAGTTATTCTAGACTGCAAATCACCTTAGGGCGCGTTCACACTGAGGAATTCATGAGGAATAATTTTGGTCAGGAAATTTTTGCCTTCTGTCATTTTATCCATCAAGTGGAATTCAAGCAGAATTTCCATGCGGGAATGAAGGAGGAGACTTCTACTCTTCAGAATTCTGCCCGAATTTCACGTGAAAACGATGTCGGGCAGAATTTTTTTTTACCATTGACTTGTTTTGGATTCTGCTCGCGGATTCCGCTTGAAGAACGAACATGTTCTTTCTTTAATAACCCCTTAAGGACCGGGGGGGTTTCCGTTTTTGCATTTTTGTTTTTTGCTCCTTACCTTTAAAAAATCATAACTCTTTCAATTTTGCACCTAAAAATCCATATTATGGCTTATTTTTTGCACCACCAATTCTACTTTGTAATGACGTCAGTCATTTTGCCCAAAAATCTACGGTGAAATGGAAAAAAATAATCATTGTGGACAAAATTGGAAAAAAAAAAAAATGCAGTTTTGTAACTTTTGGGGGCTTCCGTTTCTACGTAGTAAATTTTTCGGTAAAAATGACACCTTATCTTTATTCTGTAGGTCCATACGATTAAAATGATACCCTACTTATATAGGTTTGATTTTGTCGCACTTCTGGAAAAAATCATAACTACATGCAGGAAAATTAATACGTTTAAAATTGTCATCTTCTGACCCCTATAACTTTATTTTTCCGTGTATGGGGCGGTATGAGGGCTCATTTTTTGCGCCGTGATCTGACGTTTTTATCGGTATCATTTTTGCATTGATAGGACGTATTTTTTGGCGCGTACGCCATTGACCATGTGGTTTACTTAACTATATATTTTTGTAATTTGGACATTTCCGCACATGGCAATACCATATATGTTTATTTTTATTTACACTATTTTTTTTTATGGGAAAAGGGGGGTGATTCAAACTTTTAATAGGGAAGGGGTTAAATGATCTTTATTCACTTTTTTTTGCAGGGTTATAGCTCCCATAGGGACCTATAACACTGCACACACTGATCATTGTTATCCCATAGGGACCTATAACACTGCACACACTGATCATAGTTAACCCATAGGGACCTATAACACTGCACACACTGATCATTGTTATCCCATAGGGACCTATAACACTGCACACACTGATCATAGTTATCCCATAGGGACCTATAACACTGCACACACTGATCATTGTTATCCCATAGGGACCTATAACACTGCACACACTGATCTATTACATTGATCACTGGTTTCTCATAGGAAACCAGTGATCGATGATTCTGCCGGTTGACTGCTCATGTCTGGATCTCAGGCACTGAGCAGTCATTCGGCGATCGGACAGCGAGGAGGCAGGTAGGGACCCTCTGGCTGTCCTGTAAGCTGTTCGGGATGCCGTGATTTTGCCGTGGCTATCCCAAAGAGCCCACTGAGCTAACCGGCAGTTTTTACTTTCACTTTTAGCCGCATGGCTCAGCTTTGAGCGCGCGGCACCGCGATCAGTGCCACGCGCTATTAGCGGCCAGGTCCCAGCTTCACTATGACGCCGGGCCCGCCATGATATCATGCGGGGTCACCGCGGGACCCCGCGTTATATCACGGGAGCGGGACCAAAGACGTACTCATACGTCCTTGGTCCTTAAGGGGTTAAGCAGAAAGGAATTCAGCGTTGAAATTTCCGCAGTGTGAACAAGACAGCAAAAAAAAACATTAAAGTCAATGGGCAGAGGAGATGAGCATTAATATGGAGCAGAGAATTCAAGAGGAATTACTCAAGTAAATTCCTCTCAAATTACTAGTGTGAAGGATTAGATAAAACTACTGCTCTCAGGAACAGCACCACCCTTGTCCTCAGTTTGTGTATGGTATTACAGCTCCATTCCATTGAACTGGATAGAGCCAATTTGCAATACCTAACAATGCAAGGGCAGGGGGGGGGGAGCAATTTATTGGAAGAAGTTAGATCCTTTTTATACTGGATAACAGCTGATTTCTTAAACAGCACCACACGTGTCTGCAGGTTTGGAGTGGTATTGCAGCTCAGTAACAAGAGAAAGGAGCCATGTTGTTATACCGGAGAACCTGCGGACAGGTGTTGCGCTGTTTGCTGAAGAAATTCATTTTCTTTGTATTGCTGGACAACCTTTAAGTGCAGTCCATATTGGTCATGAAATTAACCAGAAACTTATGGTAGACTCATTTAGGCTGGGTTCACACTACGTTTTCTCCCATACAGGAGCGCATACGGCAGGGGGAGCTAAAACCTCGCGCTCCCGTATGGGAGCGCGAGGTTTTAGCTCCCCCCTGCCGTATGCGCTCCCGTATGGGAGAAAACGTAGTTTGAACCCAGCCTTAGACAAAGAAAATAATGTTTAACCCCTTAAGGACCTAGTGTTTTTCCCTTTTTTGCACCTAAAAATCCATATGATGGCTTATTTTTTTTGTGCCACCAATTAGAGATGAGCGAACTTACAGTAAATTCGATTTGTCACGAACTTCTCAGCTCGGCAGTTGATGACTTTTCCTGCATAAATTAGTTCAGCTTTCCGGTGCTCCCGTGGGCTGGAAAAGGTGGATACAGTCCTAGGAAAGAGTCCTTTTCCAGCCCACCGGAAAGCTGAACTAATTTATGCAGGATAAGTCATCAACTGCTGAGCTGAGAAGTTCGTGACGAATCGAATTTACTGTAAGTTCGCTCATCTCTAGCGCTTGCCATTGACCGTGCGGTGTAATTATATAGTTTTATAGTTCGGCCATTTATGCACATGGCGATGCCACAGGTTTATTTTTATTTAGTTTTTTTATTTAAATGGAAAAAGGAGGTGGTGATTCATACTTTCAGGGAAGGGGTTAAATAATCTTAATTTTTTTTCACTTTTTTGCAATGTTATAGCCCCCATAGGGAGCTATAACATGCAGTACATTGATTCAATACACTGATCAATGCCATTGCATTGATCAGTGTTATCGGCGGTTGATTGCTCAAGCCTGGATTTCAGGCAATCAATCGCTGATCGGACACGCAGGAGGCAGGTAAGGGACCCTCCTGATGCGTCCTAGCTGATCGAGACATGATTTTTACGGTGATGGTCCCGATCAGCCTGACTGAGCTGCTGGGAAGCTTTCACTTTTAACGTGGCAATCAACATTGATCGCCACATCTAAAGAGTTAAAGGGGTACTCCGCCCCTGGCATCTTATCCCCTATCCAAAGGATAGGGGATGAGATGTTAGATCGCCGCGGTCCCGCTGCTGGGGACCCCGGGGATTGCCGCTGCTGCACCCCGCCATCATTACTGCACAGAGCGAGTTCGCTCTGTGCGTAATGACGGGCGATACAGGGGCCGGAGCAGCGTGATGCCATGGCTCCGCCCCTCATGACATCACGGCCCATCCCCTTAATGCAAGTCTATGGCAGGGGGCGTGACGACCGCCACGCCCCCTCCCATAGACTTGTATTGACGGGGGCGGGCCGTAACATCACAAGGGGCGGAGCCATGACGTAACAATGCTCCGGCCCCTGTACTGCCCGTCATTTCGTGCAGAGCGATCTCGCTCTGCGCAGTAATAATGGCACGGTGCCGCAGCAGCAATCCCCGGGGTCCCCAGCAGCGGGACCGCGGCAATCTGACATCTTATCCCGTATCCTTTGGATAAGATATGTCTAGGGGCGGAGTACCCCTTTAATGCTGGACACATGCCAGAACGGCAATGTCTGGCATTAGACACGGGTCCTGGCTGCTGATAGCAGCCAGGACCGTGCGGGTATAATGCGAGCTCCGCTCCTGCCCTCACTTCATAACCCTGCCATTTATCAACTGCATTTTGCGGCAAGGGGTTAAAACTTTAGCCACCAGATGGCGCAACAGCAGTTTTATATAACAGTCCTCTGGCTGCACAGTGTTACGCTTTTATTTTTTATTAAGTGTCCGACATTTATGCAGTACGTCATAGCATTCAGTACGCAAGAGAGGGATGCTGACCTACTGGGGCATACTGCAGCAGGCCCCCATTTATAGTCCGCAACAGTGTTGGGGCTGCTTATTGCCAGTATGCGCCAATTTACCAGGACACAATAGTGCACCAGACCACACTATTGATCCTGGTAAGTTCATATATACCAGAATGGAATCATCCATTCCTGAATATAGTCACTAGCTGTTCATACTAGAGATTAGCGAATTTACAGTAAATGCGATTCGTCACGAACTTCTCGGCTCGGCAGTTGATGACTTTTCCTGCATAAATTAGTTCAGCCTTCAGGTGCTCCGGTGGGCTGGAAAAGGTGGATACAGTCCTAGAAGACTCTTTCCTAGGACTGTATCCACCTTTTCCAGCCCACTGGAGCACCGGAAAGCTGAATTTATGCAGGAAATGCATCAACTGCCGAGCCGAGAAGTTCATGACGAATCGAATTTACTTTACATTTGCTCATCTCTAGTTCATACTATTGAAATGGAGCCCACTTCAGTTCAAAGTATAGGTTGCCTGACTGACTTAATGGTTAAAATTTAGAGCACAGTTTATCCCAACCAGGGTGCCTCCAGCTGTTTTAAAACTACAACTCCCAGCATGCCTGGACAGCCTTCGGCTGTCCAGGCATGCTGGAAGTTGTAGTTTTGAAACAGCTGGAGGCACCCTGGTTGGGATAAATAGGAGTGTAAAGGGAACCAAAGTTCTATTTGAATTTTCAAAACTTTAATTAAAAAAAATCAGAACAGTTTGGACACAATGTTTTTAATTAGAAATTATTTTTTTTACCGACATCTGTACATTCCAAAACATAACCCATTCATACATTCTGGCGAGGAGGAGCCCTGAATCAATATAAATAAGCATACAGCTTGAAGCAGGGCAGATTTCACCACATCACAGGACACTGAGGGGCATGTGTTGGCAAGTCAATCTAAATACTTGTGGTCAGATGTCCAGATCGAAACGTCAGCACGAAACACTGCCGACTATGGAGAGTGCAAGCTCTACTGCTACGGCCAGACAGGCACTCAAGAGTGGACCCAATGCCAGACCGTGTTGACATACATACAAGGGTAGGTGAGGCATTTACCTAAGTGGTCGGTGAGGAAGAGCTATTCTGTGACCAAAACCCGTCTGTTCCATAGGTACTACTAGTGCATGAGGCATTGATTCAGACCGGCATCATGGCACAGAATAGCTTCCTCACTTGAGATGGCAGGTGCTGGGTCAGTCTGACAAATGCTATAATGCCCCTGTAGGGCAGAACACTGAATAGTCTTGATACTGCAATGAGACCCAGATCTTAAGGGGATTCAGGGAATAATGGAATATGGCAGCGCACACCAGCCGCCATGACTGGTCTATGCACCTCACAAGCCCCTCAGACGGTTATAAAAGGGGTGAGTGGTTCCAAAATGGCAGAGCCACCCAGTACTGCCGCAGGGACCCATTTACTGCAATGGAAGGAATGGGGAAGAGGCGGTGACCGTACTGGACACAGAAGGGTCTGAGGAGAGAGGAGATGGGGAAAGGGGCGGGGGAGGGAGGTTAACAAACTGTCTTCCAAATAAAGGGTTAAAACAAAAACTGTAAAAAATATATATAAATTTAGAGTCTCATAGAGACAGAACGATCCCATTTCCCCTCTCCTATCTAAGACATGACGCCCAGGGAAGGGGAGCGCTGGTAGGGAGGTCAGAAAGAAGCCTTGGTCTTTAAAGCTCATCTTTCTGAGGCGTTTCATCCTCCTCGTCATCGTCGTCATCATCATCATCTTCCTTCTTCTCTTCCTCCTCTTCATCATCGTCGTCATCGTCTGCTTCCTCTTCCTGTGGCTCTTCCTCTTTCCTCTTCTTTTCCTCTTCCTCCTGCTTCTTACGATCTTCCTCGTCTTGCTGTTCCTTCATGGTTTTCTCCGCGTCCTGGGAAATGAAGGTGGTCATGTTAGCAAAGGAGGATCACCCGTATTTTATAGGGGCGCAGCATTACAGTAGGACACCCATAATCCCTTAACAGCGCCATTCCTGGTGTCTACACTACATGGATTAGCAGGCATGAAGGGGTTAATCACACTTGACTACCATGGTTCATTTGTTTCTAAGAAGCTGATTGTGTAAAGCAGTGTTTCCCAACCAGTGTGCCTCCTGCTGTTGCAAAACTAATCTCCCAGCATGCCCGGACAGCCTTTGGCTGTCCGGGCATGCTGGGAGATGTAGTTTTGCAACAGCTGGAGGCACACTGGTTGGCAAACACCGGTGTAAAGTATTGCTGATGGTGGGGCAGTTCTAGATCTGTGTTTCCCAACCAGGGTGCCTGAAGCTGTTCCAAGACTACAACTCCCAACATGCCGATTGGACATGCAGTTTTGCAACAGCTGGAGGCAACCTTGTTGGGAAACCTACCCTAAAATAAGCATTGGCTTTTTGCATGCTGGGAGCATTGCAACAGCACCCTGTTGATAAACACCTATATTAAGTAGACCCCTGATTCCTAAAAAAAACCTATTCTACCATACAATGCCTTAAACCAGTGTTTCCCAACCAAGGTGCCTCCAGCTGTTGCAAAATTACAACTCTCAGCATGGCCGGACAGACAACGGCTGTCCGGGCATGCTGGGAGTTTTAGTTTTGCAACAGCTGGAGGCACCCTGGTTTGGAAACCCTAACCTAATATCAGCATGGGCTTTGGAACAGACTGGAATGTAACAGTAACTTCTATTAATCTATCCAAGAGTCATACATTCATTTTGGAGCCTACAAATATGGCGTTAAAGGGGTACTCAACTGGAAAAAAAGTGTTTTTTTATCAAGTGGTGCCAGAAAGTTACAGATTTGTACATTACTTCTATTTCAAAATCTTAATCCTTCCAGTACATAGAAAGGAAATTCAAAGAGAAGAGAACTTCCAGCTGTCTGACCAAAGATCTCTCTGCTGACACCTCTGTCCATGTCGTGAACTGTCCAGAGTAGAAGCAAATCCTCAGAAAACCTATCCTGCACTGGACAGTTCCTGACATGGACAGTGGTGTCAGTAGAGAGCACTGTGGTCAGACAAAGGAAATTCAAAAAGATTAGAACTTCCTGTGATTCATACAGCAGCTGATAAGTACTGGAAGGATTGGGATTGTTTAAATAGAAGTCATTTACAAATCTGTTTTCTTTTAAAGGAGTACTCCAGTGGTGAACCCAGTGGTGAACAACTTATCCCCTATCCCAAGGATAGGGGATAAGTTTGAGATCGCGGAGCCCCGACAGCCCGCGGGAAGGGGGCGTGTCTACCTCCGCACGAAGCGGCGGCCGACACTCCCCCCTCAATACAACTCTATGGCAGAGCCGAAGCGCTGCCTTCAGCAATCTCCGGCTCTGCCATTGAGATGTATTGAGGGGGCGTGTCTGCCGCCGCTTCGTGCGGAGGTCGACACCCGCTATCTGGCCGGAGAGCCTGGCCCCCGTACAGAGAGTTCGCAGGGGGCCCCAGCGGTCGGACCCCCTGCAATCTCAAACTTTTCCCCTGTCCTTAGGATAGGGGATAAGTTTTTCACCACTGAACTACCCCTTTAAATCAACTGGTGACAGAAAGTTAATGACATACCTTAGTGACACCCCATGTCTTGGCGGCATAGTCTTCTGCGTATTTCTCATCGTCCGTGATCAAGATGTTGTCAAAGATGGTTCCGGATTTCACCTGTAAATTCAGAAAGTTTATTAATCCAAAATCTAGGACATTAATAAGACAAAGTGGTCCGGTTCTAGTCAAGGCCAGGCCGCCATTAATCAGATGTATCCTTACCTGCCACAGATCAAAGCCGATCACACCAAAGTCCTCATAGGCATACAGGTTAGGATCTGGGGTGTATTCTGGGTTATCGATCTCGGGGTGGACCCATTTTCCTTTGTAGTCTGGGTTATCGATCTGACGAGGTTTCCACTCTCCCTTTTGGGATGTAAGGATTGTACAGTATTAGCAGTGACAAAGTATTGTGGTGCTCAAATACAGGCTGGGGCTTGTACCAACTAGGACAGTCTAAATGTCATTAGAGGTTGTACAGCATTAGAACTGCTTTTTTGCAAAACAGCTCCCCTTATCTTTATGGTAGTGTCTGGTATTGCAGCTTAGCCTCATTTAAATGAGCACTGCCATTAAAACAAATTTTTGCTATTGCACTCCTTATGGTCAATAAATACTCTCAAATGTACTTTGTTCAGGTTTTCTAGGTTTTATTTGTGTTCAAAAAAAGCTGCCACTAGGTGTCTCCCTACTTGTCCAGAGCACATTTCCCCCTCATCTCTTGGACAGACTTTGGACTCCTGCTGGCCTGGCAGAAGTCCCAAATCAGGAAATGCAGTCTGAAGTGCTGAGGGGGTGTGTGCAGCCTTATCCAAACATAGCTCATCTCACACTGATCTGCTCTGGGCTGTGTGTAGAAGAGTGAGGGAGGAAATTCTCCCCTGTATGGCTTCAGATAATGTCACGCCTGCTGGGGAACACCCCTTCCCAGTCGGTGAATCTGACAGAAGAAAATACAGAGCAATATCAAGGTAGAAAACTAATAAAATTAAGTCAGGGGTAGCGAACTGGGAGGATTATAAAATTTAACAAGATCATGAGCTACTAAGCTGCAATCCTGCACATGTCCTGTGAACAGGAGAGGTGCTGTTTTTTTAAATACTATAGATAAAGGAAAAAAACAAATTCTAATACTGAACACTCCATTTAATGTTACCACATAATCTGTTCAAGGGAAACCTGATACTGCCCGGGAGTCCGTAAAATCTCTGCAGGGTGCAGATGGTGGACCAATATTGCTACATTAGGGGCAAAGTATTTCTCTAGGAACATCTGAACTACTCTGCAAAAATACATTGTACATAAAGCCATGACATTAAGGTACCATATATTTATGACCACTAGAGGTCACTACACTACCTATAAAAGTCTATAGGGAATGAGTTGCTCTGGTGGTCTAAACCCTTGTGTAAACCAATGGTGTCCAAAGGTGAACTATGAAATTGGAGACTTTAGAGCAATGTTTCTCAACCAATGTGCCTCCAGATGTTGCAAAACTACAACACCCAGCATGCCTGGACAGCCTTCGGCTGTCCAGGCATGCTGGGTGTTGTAGTTTTGCATCATCTGGAGGTCCGGTTTAGAGACCACTTCAGTACAATCCATCTGCTCACCTTGTACTCTGGGTTCTGGATGACCGGTGGCTCCCACTCTCCGTCCATCTCCTCATCCCAGTCTTCTGGTTTCACAGCATCTGGGTCAGGGATGTGCTCTGGCTTTTCCCAGTCCTACAAGGATAAGAAGGACCTCAGTCTCCAGTCCACCGCAGGACCTGTCTATACCCTTCCTACAGGTGGAGCCCACCACTCACTTCTGGTTTCTTGTCCTCAGGGTCATCAATCTTGGGGCGCTCATCCCAGTCATCAGGCTTCTTGGCTTCAGGGTCCTTGATCTTCTTGGGGGGAAGGAAGTCCCAATCGTCTTCCAAGTTGCCAGATTCCACCTTGGCATTATCTATCTTGACCTCGTAGGTGTTATCGGGACGCACGATTAGGGTGTACAGATGAGTGTATACATCATCCTGCAGGGAGAAAGGGAGACTCACTATAACTAGAGCATCATTAGATAGGGCAGTGTTTCCCAACCAGGGTGCCTCCAGCTGTTGCAAAACTAAGATTCCCAGCATGCTGGGAGTTGGAAGTGTTGGGAACTTGCTAGGACAGGCACGCCATCTGCACGGACGCACCCAAACAAGTCTAGTCAGACAAGGCGGCACCTCCTCACCTTACAACGGATGTCCTTGTTGATCTGCAGGTTCTTTCCTTTGTAGTTGAAGATTACGTGCACCTTCTTAGTAGGAGGACCACAGATATCAGGACCTGAAGATTAATACAGAAGCCAATAAAGAGTACCTGTCACCAAACTAAACTTTTAATATATTGTTCCTTATGTTATTATAAGACACTTTGCTATTTAATTGCTCTTAAAATTCTCAACCTTTATATGTTATTAATGTGATTGAAAAAAACAGCCACTAGGTGGCTCTGTTCCCAAATAGTGCATTTGGTCTCCACCCGGACTTAGCAGAAGTCCAAACTCAGGAAGTGCGTGCGGGACATGGGGAGTCACAGCTCTCGCAGGCTTCAGTAATGTCTTCCCGGCTGGGAAACGCCCACTTTCTCCTGCCGGGAGCTCACACAATGTGAGCAAGGGGAAAGGTATGATACACAGCTTTTAAGATCTCAGAATTATTATATTTTTTTTTTGTGCAGGAGGGGTGTTAGGAATAGTTTGTGAATATAATCAGAGTTAGTTTAGAAAATATGTAGTATTTTAGTATATAGTTTGATGACAGGTACTCCCTAAATGATCTGACATCAGATTTAGCATTAATGCTTCACTATGCATGAAGGGGTAAAGGACGGCAGATTTAAAGAACGAGAATAGTGAAGGACCTTGGAGGGTGAAGTGACGGGTGCATGACAGGCAACCTCCATCATAACTAGTTATAACTAACCAGGGCATGGTCTTCAAAGTGATGACTGCTTCCCTAAAAATCACATCCCCAATTGTCAACAGATTCCCATGTCCACACCCGAGTGTCTCAGCCAGTGCACCTTCAAATGTTTCAAATCTTAAACTGTTGTAGTTTAGCAACAGCTGGGGGCGCACTGGTTGGGATACAGTGTTGAGATTTAGCGCAGTGTTCTCCCAACTGGTGGCAAAACTACAACCAGCAAGCTCTGACCGCCACAGTCTATCAGGGCATGCTGGGAGTTGTAGTTTTTCAACCATTTGGGAGAAACTGTCCGAGTGATTAGAATGGTTTTGCCATTTCACTGCTGTCCACAGATGAAAGAATGCAAAGTAGCCAGTGACATTACCCAAGACATCAGCAGGTGTTCAAAATGCAACCAGGTGTTCAAAATGCAAATGCAAACCTTACTTTGCAGTTTATGTAGGCGGCCTATAGTACCCATAATGCAATTCTGCAACATTGCGCCTCTCAATCAGTTACAGCACTTCTTACTAGTGACCGATTTCTATAAAGAAACCCGTACATTCCCTTACACGTCCAATCCATTGATCTATGTGCAGCATTCTGGACAGGACTGTCATGCAAGCCCCCGGCAACCAATCAAAACGTTCATTTTTCAGAAGCCATTTCAAAAATGAAAGCAGTGATCTGATTGGTTGCTATAGGCAACTCTGCAACTTTACCGTTGGACAGTCTTGATAAATCTCCCCCCATAGCACCTATTCTGGCAGGTCCTGTATACTCTACACCAATTGTCTCCAAACTATGGACTTCCAGATATTGCAAAACTACAACCTCCAGCATGCTGGGAATTGTAGTTTTGCAACAGCTGGAGGTCCATAGTTTAGATTCCTTAGCCCTACACCCCTTGTTACCTACCGAACATGATGTTGTACTCGGACTCTCCGTGCATGTCAGCCTGGTCCAATGTGCCGGGAAACAGCTTCACGTATCCACCGCCGCAGTCTATGTTCTGCTCGTGCTTGACGCTAAACTGGACGACCAATGCCTTTCCCTTCGTGGAGAAGGAGTCAAAGCGGGCAGAGTGGGCATAGAAGTGGGCATCCTGGCTGGTCTGAAGACCTGAATAAAACAAGCAAAAGTTACGAGGAGTCCAGTAAAGGCAATTAAAGAACAGAGGGGGAGATTTACCAAAACCTGTCAAGAGGAAAGTTACTGCGTTTTCCCATAGCAACCAATCAGATCGCTTTTCATTTTGTCATTTGTTAAAAATGAAAGCGATCTGATTGGTTGCTATTAGAGATGAGCGAACTTACAGTGATTCAATTGTTCACAAACTTCTCGGCTCGGCGGTTGATGACTTTATCCTGCATAAATTAGTTCAGCTTTCCGGTGCTCGGGTGGCTGGAGACTCTCCTAGGACTGTATCCACCTTTCCCAGCCACCCGAGCACCTGAATATATATGCAGGATAAAATCATCAACCGCCGAGCAGAGAAGTTAGTGAAGAATCAAATTAGTGTACCCTCACTCATCTCTAATAGCAACCAATCAGATCGCCTCTTTCATTTTTAACAAGGCCTCAGCAAAATGAAAGAAGCGATCTGATTGGTTGCTATGGGCAACACAGCAACTTCTCTGGACCGGTTTTGATAAATCTCCCCCCAGTGAGTCCAAGTAACAGATCAGTTGTAGTTTCACAATAACTAAGAGCGCAGTTTGCGTTTTCTATATCAGTCTCCATCTGTTTAAAACTACAACTCCCAGCATGCCTAGACAGCCAATGTCCGGGCATGATGGGAATTGTAGTTTTGCAACAGCTAAAGAGACCGTTGAAATCAAGGTGCTGCTGTAGGGTCACCTACCTTTGTCTTTTTCAGCACATCCGTAGAACTTGCCGGCGGAAAGCACGAACTGCCCATAGTCTGACTTGTGCTTCGACGGCAGCCAGCGTTGTTTCCAGCTATCTGTAAGACGCCATAGAAGAGATCGTAAAATAAAGACTCCACCTTATAATCACAGGTTTATGGGGACAAAAAAAAAAAAAAAAGGTACGCAAACTATTCTAGCCACAAGTGCGACTTATTTCATAATAAACAATACTAGAGTAGTAGTCTTCAAACTGTGAACCTCCAGATGTTGCAAAACTATAATGAGCAGCTGAGTAGTAGTTTTGAAACAGCTGGAGGCACACAGTTTATACTAGATGAGGGTTGTAGTATGATCGAAGTTGCAACTACTTCCACATTACAGTGGCTATGCTTAAGATCAGTGGTTTTCCATACGAGAGGCTTCCAGCTGTTGCAAAACTACAACTCCCAGCATGCCCGGACAGCCTTCGGCTGTCCGGGCATGCTGGGAGTCGTAGTTTTACAACAGCTGGATGGATTGTTTAGTAACTACAGCAGCATGTGTATACACTTTACACATCGTGCCAGCCGGCAGTGCTTTCTCTTTCCATATGAGAAAAGGGGAGAGGGGGGGGGGGGGGGGGGGGGGTTAAGGTGCAGAGAAGCAGCAGCTCCCTCCTCCCCCCTCCTCCTGCTTCCAGAAGATTCAATACTACTCCATATATCCGCATGACGGTCAGCGAGGATGAGTCAGGACGGGGACAAGGGAGAACCACCCATCCCATTTAAGGCCCACCTTTTGATCGCTGGTACTACATTATGGTATAGGGCGTGCGACACAGGATTTAGAATAGTGGGATACACCTATACATTCTGTAAAGCAAGACCACCCGGTTCCTACATTGTTATACCACCAATGACTGGCGACGCTGTGCTGCACAGATTGTACGCACTGTACGCTCGTATTCATGAATGGGCGCATATATATATATATATATATATATATATATATATATATATACACACACATATATATATATATATATATATATATATATATATACATACATATACCTATACCCCATTCATTAGTGCAAGCAATCCATGGAACACAGAATCACTAGGCAAGGGTGTCATGCATTTCAGGAACCAGATTCACACACATATATATATATATATATATACATATACACACATATATATACACACACACACACATATATACACACACACGTAAAACAGCTCATTTCCCTCCCAGCTGTTGCAAAACTACAAATCCCAGCATGCCCAGAGAGAAGTTTGCTGCCCAGGCATGCTGGGAGTTGTAGTTTAGCAACAGCTGGAGGCACCCTGATTACAGAGGATGAGGATAACCCCCAGAGGACACTTTAGCTATAATAACACACACTACATCTAACACATTGCTAATGACCCACAATGCCCTCCTGGGACACACAACACAGTGCCACCCTGTCATTAAAGTAACACAGCCCTTTAAACTGCACATGGAATACAAAAGACTGCATGACATGCATGCTGGGAGTTGTAGTCCGCAGAACAGTTTCAAGCAATGCATATTGGTATCTATTTTTTTTTTTTTTTTACCTCCATCTGAGAATTCTTCATTGAAGTAGATACTGGGGTCAGCGAGACACAGAGTCGCCAAGAGCGGGAGGACAAGCAGGGGGACGCGGGCCATGGTGATGCCCTGAGAGGAGACCTGTCACCGGGTAGCTGTCTGAGAACCACTGAGCACCCGCAGCTGCCCGAGCGCCGCTCTTATATGCCTTCAGTGCTCCCGCCTACACGAGGCGTTCCTATTGGCCGGCCCGGCACCGGTGTCGGCTTTCCATTGGTCCGCGGGTCCTGCCATTCAGGGCACCCAGATGGCTAGTTTTGATTGGTCCGGAGGCCGGCCAATGAGAAATCACCACGCAGGGGCCTCCTACTAGTCGCGCGATGGTTGGCTGAGGGTGTGTATGGCTGGAGGAAGGCTGCGGGACGTGTCACGTGGTGCGGGAAGACCATGTGACCTCTTCCGGCCCTGGGTGTGGCTTGGTGTCCCTGAAAATTAACATATTGGGATGATGGTGATGATGATATTGGGAGGTGCACGAGTGTTGCCTGACTAGGGTGCCTCCAGCTGTTGTAAAACTACAACTCCCAGCATGCACCAGTGTTGCCTAACTAGGGTGCCTCCAGCTGTTGTAAAACTACAACTCCCAGCATGCACCAGTGTTGCTTAACTAGGGTGCCTCCAGCTGTTGTAAAACTACAACTCCCAGCATGCACCAGTGTTGCCTGACTAGGGTCCATCCAGCTGTTGTAAAACTACAACTCCCAGCATGCACCAGTGTTGCTTAACTAGGGTGCCTCCAGCTGTTGTAAAACTACAACTCCCAGCATGCACCAGTGTTGCCTGACTAGGGTCCATCCAGCTGTTGTAAAACTACAACTCCCAGCATGCACCAGTGTTGCTTAACTAGGGTGCCTCCAGCTGTTGTAAAACTACAACTCCCAGCATGCACGAGTGTTGCCTGACTAGGGTCCATCCAGCTGTTGTAAAACTACAACTCCCAGCATGCACCAGTGTTGCTTAACTAGGGTGCCTCCAGCTGTTGTAAAACTACAACTCCCAGCATGCACGAGTGTTGCCTGACTAGGGTCCATCCAGCTGTTGTAAAACTACAACTCCCAGCATGCACCAGTGTTGCCTAACTAGGAGCCTCCAGCTGTTGTAAAACTACAACTCCCAGCATGCACCAGTGTTTCCTAACTAGGGTGCCTCCAGCTGTTGTAAAACTACAACTCCCAGCATTGATAAATCTCCCTCTACATTGGCCATTTACTCCAGTGTTTTACAACCAGAGTGCAAAACTACAACTCCCAGCATGCACAAGTGTTGCCTAACTAGGATGCCTCCAGCTGTTGTAAAACTACAACTCCCAGCATGCACAAGTGTTGCCTAACTAGGATGCCTCCAGCTGTTGTAAAACTACAACTCCCAGCATGCACCAGTGTTTCCTAACTAGGGTGCCTCCAGCTGTTGTAAAACTACAACTCCCAGCATATTTAAATCTCCCTCTACGTTGAAATTGAAAGAAAAAAAAGCTACTTTCTTTCTTACAAAAAGTAGTATGCTTAAAGGGGTACTCCGTCGCTTAGACATCTTATCCTTTGGATAGGGGATAAGATGCCTGATCGCGGGGATCCCGCCGCTGGGGACCCCGTGATCTTGCACGCCGCACCCCGTTAAAATCAGTCCCCGGTGTGTGTTCACTCCGGATCTGATTACTATCGATCACAGAGACGGAGTGTTGTGACGTCACGGCTCCGCCCCCGTGTGACATCACGCTCTGCCCCTTCAATGCAAGCCTATGGGAGGGGGCGTGACAGCTGTCACGCCCCCCTCCCATAGGCTTGCATTGAGGGGGTGGAGCGTGACGTCACACGGGGGCGGAGCCGTGATGTCACAACTCTCCGTGATCTGTAGTTTTCATCGGTACTACACTTTATTGTAGTATTGGGACTTTTTGATCGCTTTTTATTCATTTTTAATGGTTTATAAAGTGACCAAGAATTTTTTATTTACAAAATGGGAAAAGGGGGGGTGATTCAAACTTTCATTAGGGAAGGGTGTAATTCACATTTATTAACATTTTTTTCAAAATTTTTTAGTTCCCATAGGGGACTATTACATGCAATCATTAGATTGCATACACTGTTCAATGCTATGCCATAGCACAACATTAATCAGTGTTATCAGTGCTCTATTGGCAGTAGATTTTTACCATTTTAAAGGGGTACTCTGCTACCATGTTTCGGAAGCTCCGCTCCCCAGCGTCCGGAAGTTTAGTGTTCCGGACGCTGTGTGCGGGCTTCCGTGTTCAGGGCCGCCCCTCGTGACATCACGCCCGCCCCCTTCATGACGTCACACCTGCCCCCTCAGCGAAAGTCTATGGGAAGGGGGCGTGACGGCCCATAGACTTCCGGACGTTGGGGAGCGGAGCTTCCGACACAGGGCAGCGGAGTACCCCTTTAAATGCCGCAATCAACTTTGATTGCGACATCTAAAACCCTATTGCTGATGTCCACCATTAGCCACAGGTCCTGGCTGCTGATAGCAGTCGAGACTGGACACATATGAAGTGTGCTCAGCTCTTCAGCTGTGCCTAATATACAGTGACCCCCCCCCCCCCCCCGACCTACGATGGCCTCGACATACGATCATTTCAACATACGATGGCCTCTCAGAGGCAGCATCAACATACGATGCTTTTGCATGTCGGGGCCATCGCATAAACGGCTATCCGGCAGCGCAGACTGCTTCAGCTGCCACCGGATAGCCGATTACGGTGCCCCGTGTGGTCCAATGACGATCACTTACCTGTCCTCGGGGCTCCGTCGCGTCCTCTTCGGGATCCCCTGCATCGTCGGCGCTCTCCATGGTCGTCATCACGTCTCTGTGCACGCTGTCCCGTCATCCAATAGGAGCGGCGTGCGTAGCGACGTGATGGCGGCGACGGAGAGCGAGGATGCCGGGGAAGCAGAGGCCTTGCCGGAGCATCAGGGACAACCCGGGGATGCAGCGACAGCGATGGAAGGCGACATCCAGGGCAGCGGTGACGGTCCAGAGCGGCGGGGACAGGTAAGTATAACTTCCAATACCAATGGTCTTCAACCTGCGGATCTCCAGATGTTGCAAAACTACAACTCCCAGCATGCCCGGACAGCCGTTTTGTTTTCCTAAATAGTTTTTTGACCCTGGGGGTCTGGTCACACGCCTGATGGTGTTTGATTCTGCTGCGGGTGTGGAGCGGTTCCAGATTTGCATGCAGATTATCCCCATTGTCATTCGGGTAATCCTTGTAATTTCTGTGATTTATTTTCATGGCAGCTGCAAAAATGGGTTTTTTTTTCATTGCATGTGTTCGGTTCTGTTTCGTGTTCTTTGGTGGGAAGCTGTGTCAGAATCGGATGCAGCTGTCCTGACCCATTTTCTACTGTATAACTGCGTCAATATTCCCCCCCCCCCCCAAAAAAATTTTTTTTTTTTTGCAATTGTTGTTAAACTTAACCCCTTAAGGACTGAGCCCTTTTTCACCTTAAGGACTCAGCCATTTTTTGCAATTCTGACCACTGTCACTTTAAACATTAATAACTCTGGAATGCTTTTAGTTATCAATCTGATTCCGAGATTGTTTTTTCGTGACATATTCTACTTTAACTTAGTGGTAAAATTTTGTGGTAACTTGCATCCTTTCTTGGTGAAAAATCCCAAAATTTTAAGAAAAATTTGAAAATTTTGCATTTTTCTAACTTTGAAGCTCTCTGCTTGTAAGGAAAATGGATATTCCAAATAATTTTTTTTTTATTCACATATACAATATGTCTACTTTATGTTTGCATCATAAAATTGATGAGTTTTTACTTTTGGAAGACACCAGAGGGCTTCAAAGTTCCGCAGCAATTTTCCAATTTTTCACAAAATTTTGAAACTCGCTTTTTTTCAGGGACCACTTCAGGTTTGAAGTGGATTTGAAGGGTCTTCATATTAGAAATACCCCATAAAAGACCCCATTATAAAAACTGCACCCCCCAAAGTATTCAAAATGACATTCAGTCAGCGTTTTAACCCTTTAGGTGTTTCACAGGAATAGCAGCAAAGTGAAGGAGAAAATTCACAATCTTCATTTTTTACACTCGCATGTTCTTGTAGACCCAATTTTTGAATTTTTGCAAGGGGTAAAAAGGAGAAAATTTTTACTTGTATTTGAAACCCAATTTCTCTCGAGTAAGCACATACCTCATATGTCTATGTAAATTGTTCGGTGGGCGCAGTAGAGGGCTCAGAAGGGAAGGAGCGTCAAATGGTTTTTGGGGGGCATGTCACATTTAGGAAGCCCCTATGGTGCCAGGACAGCAAAAAAAAAAAAACACATGGCATACCATTTTGGAAACTAGACCCATCGGGGAACATAACAAGGGGTAAAGTGAACCTTAATACCCCACAGGTGATTCACAACTTTTGCATAAGTAAAAAAAAAAAAAAAAAAAGTCCCTAAAATGCTTGGTTTCCCAAAAGTTTTACATTTTTAAAAAGGGTAATAGCAGAAAATACCCCCCAAAATTTGAAGCCCAATTTCTCCCGATTCAGAAAACACCCCATATGGGGGTGAAAAGTGCTCTGCTGGCGCACTACAGGTCTCAGAAGTGAAGGAGTCACATTTGGCTTTTTTGAAGGAAATTTTGCTCTGGGGGCATGCCGCATTTAGGAAGCCCCTATGGTGCCAGGACAGCAAAAAACCCCACATGGCATACCATTTTGGAAACTAGACCCCTTGGGGAACGTAACAAGGGGTAAAGTGAACCTTAATACCCCACAGGGGTTTCACAACTTTTGCATATGTAAAAAAAAATAAAAAAATTTACCTAAAATGCTTGGTTTCCCCCAAAATTTACATTTTTACAAAGGGTTAAAGCAGAAAATACCCCCCAAAATTTGAAGCCCAATTTCTCCCGATTCAGAAAACGCCCCATATGGGGGTGAAAAGTGCTCTGCTGGCGCACTACAGGTCTCAGAAGAGAAGGAGTCACATTTGGCTTTTTGAAAGCAAATTTTGCTCTGGGGGCATGCCGCATTTAGGAAGCCCCTATGGTGCCAGGACAGCAAAAAAAAAACACATGGCATACCATTTTGGAAACTAGAGCCCTCGGGAACGTAACAAGGGGTTAAGTGAACCTTAATACCCCACAGGTGTTTCACGACTTTTGCATATGTAAAAAAAATAATTTTTTTTTACCTAAAATGCCTCTTTTCCCCAAAATTTTACATTTTTAAAAAGGGTAAAAGCAGAAAATATCCCCCAAAATTTGTAACACAATTTCTCCCGAGTACGGCGATACCCCATATGTGACCCTAAACTGTTGCCTTGAAATACGACAGGGCTCCAAAGTGTGAGCGCCATGCACATTTGAGGCCTAAATTAGGGACTTGCATAGGGGTGGATATAGGGGTATTCTACGCCAGTGATTCCCAAACAGGGTGCCTCCAGCTGTTGTAAAACTCCCAGCATGCCTGGACAGTCAGTGGCTATCTGGCAATACTGGGAGTAGTTGTTTTGCAACAGCTGGAGGCTCCGTTTTGGAAACAGTTGCGTACCAGACGTTTTTCATTTTTATTGAGGAGGGGAGGGGGACTGTGTAGGGGTATGTGTATATGTAGTGATTTTTACTTTTTATTTTATTGTGTGTTAGTGTAGTGTAGTGTTTTTAGGGTACAGTCACACGGGCGGGGTTCACAGTAGTTTCACGCTGGCAGTTTGAGCCGCAGCTCAAACTTGCAGCCGGATACTTACTGTAATCCTCCGCCCATGTGAGTGTACCCTGTACGTTCACATTGGGGGGGGGGACATCCAGCTGTTGCAAAACTACAACTCCCAGCATGTACGGTCTATCAGTGCATGCTGGGAGTTGTAGTTTTGCAACCGCTGGAGGCTCCGTTTTGGAAACAGTGGCGTACCAGACGTTTTTCATTTTTATTGGGGAGGGGAGGGGGGTTGTATAGGGGTATGTGTATATGTAGTGTTTTTTACTTTTTATTGTGTGTTAGTGTAGTGTAGTGTTTTTAGGGTACAGTCGCACGGGCGGGGGGTTCACAGTAGTTTCTCGCTGGCAGTTTGAGCTGCGACAGAAAATTTGCCGCAGCTCAAACTTGCAGCCGGATACTTGCTGTAATGTACGGTCTATCAGTGCATGCTGGGAGTTGTAGTTTTGCAACAGCTGGAGGCACACTGGTTGTGAAACACAGAGTTTGGTAACAAACTCAGTGTTTTGCAACCAGTGTGCCTTCAGCTGTTGCAAAAGCTACAACCCCCAGCATGTACGGACAGCGGAAGGGCATGCTGGGTCTTGTAGTTATGCAACAGCTGGAGGCATACTACTTTGGCTGGGGATGCTGGGGACTGTAGTTATGCAACAGCTGGAGACACACTGGTTTGCTACATAACTCAGTGTGCCTTCAGCTGTTGCAAAACTACAACTCCCAGCAGTCAACCCAACTCCCGACAGCCAACGGGCATGCTGGGAGTTGTAGTTATGCAACCAGCAGATGCACTACTACAACTCCCAGCATGCACTTTAGCTGTTGGTGCAAGCTGGGAGTTGTAGTTACACAACAGCTGAAGGTACACTTTTCCATAGAAAAAATGTGCCTCCAGCTGTTGCAAAACTACAAGTCCCAGCATGCCCATAAGGGCATGCTGGGAGTTGTGGTGGTCTGCCTCCTGCTGTTGCATAACTACAGCTCCCAGCATGCCCTTTTTGCATGCTGGGAGCTGTTGCTAAGCAACAGCAGGAGGCTGTCACTCACCTCCATCGATCCTCGCCGCACAGGTCAGTCCCTCGTCGTCTCCGCCGCGGCCGTCGCTCCTGGGGCCCCGATCCCAACATTGACGCCGGGGATCGGGGTCCCCAGCACCTGGGGTGCACGTCCCGCACCCGCTCACGTCCTCCGGAAGAGGGGCGGAGCGGGTTGCGGGAGTGATACCCGCAGCAGGCGCCCTGATTGGTCGGCCGGTAATCCGGCCGACGAATCAGGGCGATCGTGAGGTGGCACCAGTGCCACCTCACCCCTGCAGGCTCTGGCTGTTCGGGGCCGTCTCCGACGGCCCCGAACAGCCTGTAATTCCGGGTCACCGGGTCACTGGAGACCCGATTGACCCGGAATCTACCGCAGATCGCTGGACAATTCAGTCCATCGCCGACATGGGGGGGCATAATGACCCCCCTGGGCGATATGCCCCGATGCCTGCTGAACGATTTCAGCAGGCATCGGGCACCGGCTCCCCTCCGGCTAGCGGCGGGGGGCCGGGAATGGACAGGACGTACTCAAACGTCCTGAGTCCTTAAGGACTCGGAAAAGGGGCCGTTTGAGTACGTCCTGGGTCCTTAAGGGGTTAAAGGGGTACTCTGGTGGAAAACACATATATATTTTTTTTTAAATCAACTGGTGCCAGAAAGTAAACAGATTTGTATATTACTTCTATATAAAAATCTTAATCCTTCCAGTACTTATCAGCTGCTGTATGCTGCAGAGGAAGCAATTTTTAGTTTTAATTTCTTTCCTGTCTGACCACAGTGCTCTCTGCTGACACCTCTGTCCGTGTCAGGAACTGTCCAGAGCAGGAGAGGTTTTGCTATGGGGATTTGCTCCTGCTCTAGACAGTTCCTAAAATGGACAGAGGTGTCAGCAGAGAGCACTGGGGTCAGACTGAAAAGAAATTAAAAGAGAAAAGAACTTCCTGTGGAGCATACAGCAGCTGATAAGTACTGGAAGGATTAATATTTTTAAATAGAAGTAATTTACAAATCTGTTTCACTTTCTGGCACCTGTTGATTTAAAAAAAAATGTTTTTCACCGAAGTACCCCTTTAATAGGCCTGTACAATGTGATTTATATGGCTTTCCGCACCTTCTTGTCCTTTGTGATTGATACTCATGGGCCACACAGGGTCTCACTTCTGAGTTATAACCTGCTGTAGTGTGCAGTAGCGCGCTTCACTCACAAACCAGCCGCCTGATCAGACCGATGCTCTCCATAGGCTATACAGGAGCACATAAGTCAGATCAGGCAGCTGACTGGGTGTTACGGTTAGCACTCTGGTCCGGCGCTCCGGCCGTGAGCGCTCACCTCCCTGCTTCTCGCCTGCCTACACTATGGCCCCATCTCCTGCTGCAGCCGGCGGGGCTGGGATTCACATCGCGGGACGAGCCCGCATGCGAATCCCAGCCCGTCACTTACCATGGTCCTCTGCCACCTCTTCCAATTTGTCTCAGCTCCGGCGCGCGTGTCCCCATCTCCTAAGCGTTCCTATTGTCTGTTGCCTTGCCCGTGTATTTGACCCTTCCGATACGTTATTTGACTACGCACCTTAGCCGCATGCCCTGACCTTCTGCTAAGTCTGACTACGTCTATGCCTCATCCTTCTGTACCTCGTCTTGCCCAGTTACCTGTGTGGTTGAGTCGTATCAGGGGTAGCGACCTGGGTGTCGCCTGCCACAGCAAGCCCATCCTGCCTTGCGGCGGGCTTTGGTGGTTACCAGCGGCACCTTAGACTCCGCTCCCCGATATGGCCCGTGTCATCTGCCACACAGGTTGGAGGATGCGCATCCAGCAGTGTAACTACTACTAATACTACCGTGAGTGTTACAGCAAGATCCGCCCATGGATCCCACTGGGGTTCCGCTGCCCGATAATCCGGATCTCGCCTCAATCGTGGCTCTCCAGTCACAGCAGTTGGCCCAGCAGGCACAACAGTTAAACCAATTGTCCGCCATGATGCAGCAGTTGCTTTCTGCCCAACAACAACCGCAGCAGCCACAGCCTCCTCCTGCTCCAGTGTTGCCTCTCACTCCTGCAGTCACCTCAGGATCCAAGCTTCGCTTGTCTCTCCCTGAGAAGTATGAAGGGGATCCCAAGTCTTGCCGTAGCTTTGTGACACAGTGCTCCATGCACATAGAACTTATGGTGAAACAGTTCCCTAAGGAACAAGCAAAGGTGGCCTTTGTCCTTAGTCTCTTAACTGGAAGGGCCCTGGCCTGGGCAACCCTGCTATGGGATTGCAGTGATCCACTCACTACTAATGTACAGGCTTTTCTGTCAGAATTCCGTGGAGTCTTTGAAGAACCTGCTTGAGCTTCCTCCGCTGAGACGACTTTACTGAGTCTTGCTCAGGGTAACTTCCCTGTGGGCGAGTATGCCATTCGATTCCGTACCCTGGCATCAAAGTTATCCTGGAACACAATGAAGCTCTTTGCACCACTTTCAAGAGAGAGGACTTTCCAGCCATACCAAGGATGTCCTTGCTGCCCGGGAATTGCCCATTACAATGAATGAACTCATACAGTTGGCATCCCGGAATGATATCCGTTTCTCAGAACGATGTGAGGAACTACATCAAGAAAGGGAGTCTACACGACCTTCACACTTCCCTCGCCTGGCACCCATCTTTCAGCAACTACTGCAACATTCTACGTTGCCTCCCGCTATGGAGGCTATGCAGGTGAATCGGTCTCGACTGACCCTGCAGGAAAGAACCCGCCGACGAGCTGAGAATCTTGGCCTTTACTGTGCCAGTGCAGATCATTTCCTCAGAGATTGTCCTCTGTGTCCACAGTCACAGGGAAATGCTCACACCTAGGGTTTGTAGGAGAGGCCTCCCTAGGTGTGAATACCTCCTCTCCATGCTTGAATTTGACGGTCCAGATATTTCTACCCTCCAAAGAGACTATTTCCGTTCTTGCTTTCTTGGACTCTGGTTCCGCGGGAAACTTTATCGATGCCTCCTTAGTACGTAGGTATTGTCTGCCTGTATCCCACTTTCTGAAGCCTTTGTACATCTCTTTGGTCAACGGAGAAAATCTGGACTGTACTGTCTTATTTGACACATAACCCTTATCTATGCAGGTTGGAGTTCTGCATAAGGAAAAAATGTAATCTATGTTCTTCCACAGTGCACCTTCACTCTTCTACTTGGCCTTCCTTGGTTACAACTACATGCCCCGGATTGAAGACTGGAGAAGTACTTTGTTGGGTAACCTACTGCTATAACAATTGTTTTCATACCCTACTGTCCAAGTTGGTGTCTTCTTCTTCTCCTCTGCCTGGTCTGTCATTTTCTCATCTGGACTTTGCTGATGTCTTCAGTGAGAAACAAGCTAAAGTTTTTCCACCACATCGTCCCTACGATTGTCCTATCGACTTATTTCCCGGGACCACACCTCCTCGGGGCAGAATTTACCCTTTGTCGGTTCCTGAAACCCAGGCCATGTCTAAATACATCCAAGAAAATCATTAGAAAGGATTTATTAGAAAGTCTTCCTCCCCTGCCGGAGCTGGATTCTTCTTCGTGGAAAAAAAAGACGGATCTTTGCGACCTTGCATCGACTACCATGGCTTGAATAAAATGACTTTCAAGAACCGCTTCCCACTTCCTTTGATCTCAGAATTATTTGATCGTCTGCGTGGAGTGAGGATCTTTTCCAAACTTGACCTTCATGGGGCCTATAATTTGATCCGCATCCTTGAAGAACATGAATGGAAGACAGCGTTCAATACTCGTGATGGACATTTCGAGTATCTTGTCATGCCTTTCAGATGCTGTAATGCTCCAGCAGTCTTCCAGGAGTTCGTCAATGACATATTTCGTGACCTCCTATACTCCTGTGTCGTGGTCTATTTGGATGACACTCTCATCTACTCGCCCAACATCCAGACTCATCGCTCTCACCTCCGCCAAGTTTTACATCATCTCTGAGACAATCATCTTGTTATGATTCGGCTAGCTGGATGTGGATCCTCTGTGTCAGCGAGGGATTGGCGTGGACCGTGTCGGTGGACCGGTTCTAGGGTTGCTACTGGTTTTCACCAGAGCCCGCCGCAAAGCGGGATGGTCTTGCTGCGGCGGTAGCAACCAGGTCGTATCCACCGCCAACGGATCAACCTCGCTGACTGCTGAGAAGGCGTGGGACAGAAGGACTAGGCAGAAGCAAGGTCAGACATAGCAGAAGGTCGGGGCAGGCGGCAAGGTTCGTAGTCAATAGTAATAGCAGGAGGTCAGGAACACAGTAATGGTAAACACAGTAGTAGCTTTCTCTAGGCACTAAGGCAACAAGATCCGGCAGGGAAGTGCAGGGTAAGTGAGGTTATATGGACAGGGAGCAGGTGGAAGCTAATCAGACTGATTGGGCCAGGCACCAATCATTGGTGCACTGGCCTTTAAATCTTAGAGAGCTGGCGCGCGCACCCTAAGGAGCGGAGCCGCGCGCACCAGGACGTGACAGCCGGGGACCGGGACAGGTGAGTGACTTGGGATGCGATTCGCGAGCGGGCGCGTCCCGCTATGCGAATCGCATCCCCGCCGGCAGAGTCAGTGCAGCGCTCCCGGTCAGCGGGTCTGACCGGGGCGCTGCAGAGAGAGGAACGCCGCGAGCGCTCCGGGGAGGAGCAGGGACCCGGAGCGCTCGGCGTAACACATCTCTATGCTGAACTGGAGAAGTGTACTTTCTAAAAAGCCAGCCTTCCATTTCTGGGGTATATCGTTAGTTACCAGTCAAGGTCTTCAAATGGATCCTAAAAGTTGTCCGCAGTACTGGACTGGCCACAACCTTTTGGCTTGAAATCTATTCAGCGCTTTCTCGGCGTTGCCAATTATTATCGGCAATTTATTTCTCACTACTCCACCTTGGTAGCCCCCCATCGTTTCTCTCACCAAGAAGAATGCTAATCCGAAGGTCTGGACTCCAGAGGCTGAAGAAGCTTTCAAACAGTTAAAGTCCGCCTTTGCCTCTGCTCCTGTTTTATCTAGACCCGATCCAAGCAAGCCATTTATTTTGTAGAGTGGATGCTTCTTCAGTCGGAGCAGGTGCAGTTTTAACGCAAAAGTCATCTAAAGGAAGAATTGTAACCTGCGTTTTTTTCTCTAAGACCTTCTCTCCAGTGGAGAAAAACTATACCATTGGAGATCGCGGACTCTTAGCAATAAAGCTGGCTTTGGAAGAATGGTGTCATCTCTTGGAGGGCTCTTTATATCCGATTACTATTTACTCTGACCACAAGAACTTGCTCTGTCTTCAGACTGCCCATCGTCTCAACCCCCAGCAGGCTCGTTGGTCTCTGTTCTTCTCCAGATTTGACTTTTTTATTCACCTCCGTCCAGCCGAGAAGAATCTTTGAGCTGACGCTCTTTCTAGAGCCTCAGATGTTCAAGACCAGGAATCTCACCCTCAACATATTATTCCTCCTGATCGACTCATCTCTTGCTGCGAGTCTACATCAGCTGCCTCCTGGAAAGACTTATGTATCTCCTCGTTTAAGACTTTGAGTCTTGAAATGGGGTCATTCCTCTCTTCTGGCCGGTCATGCTGGAATACTTAAGTCCTTGCAGCTCATCTCCCGACATTATTGGTGGCCTACTTTAAAACAGGATGTTGTTGATTTGGTCTGTTCCTGTTTGGTCTGTGCCTGGGACAAGAATACCCCCCCCCCCCCCCCATTCGTAACCAGCAGGTCTTCTACATCCTTTGCCAGTTCCAGAGCTGCCCTGGACCAATATTGCTATGGACTTTGTTACTGACCTTCCCCCTTCTGGCGACAATACGGTAATTTGGGTTGTAGTGGACCGATTCTCTAAAATGGCTCATTTTGTACCTCTGCCAGGATTACCTTCTGGCACCACAGCTTGCTAAGCTTTTCCTTTGCCATATCTTTCGCTTTCATGGATTGCCCTCTCATATTGTATCTGACCGTGGAGTCAAGTTCTGGTCACGTCTCAAAGTTAAACTGGACTTTTCCTCAGCTGATCACCCCCAATCCAATAGACAAGTCGAAAGGGTGAACCAGGTCTTGGGAGAATATCTTCGCCATTTTGTTTCTGCTCGGCAAGATGACTGGGCCGATTTACGTCCCTGGGACCAATTTTTTTACAATCATAGGGATTCTGAATCCACTGGGACTTCACCTTTCTTTGTAGTCTATGGACTCCATTCTCGTCCTCCTCTTCCCTTGTCTTCTTCCTCCGGATTTCCTATAGCTGATGAACAAGTGTGGAATTTCGCCTCCATCTGACAGAAGACTCGTTGCTCTCTTTTGTATGCCACTTCCCGTATGAAGGCTCAAGCGGACAAGAAAAGGCATTTTCCTCCCAAATTCTCTCCAGGAGACAGAGTATGTTTGTCATCCAAATATATTTGCTTTAACCCCTTAACGACAATGGACGTAAATGTACACCATGGTGCCGTGGTACTTAACACACCATGACATACATTTACGTTCCGCAATGATCGCGAGCACCGGAGCAGTGCTCGCGTCATGTGCGGCGGGTCCCGGCTTCTATCAGCAGCCAGGGACCCGCCGGTAATGGCAGACATCCGCGATCGCACGGATGTCCGCCATTAACCCCTCAGATGCCGTGATCAATACAGATCACGGCATCTGCGGCAGTGCGGTACTTTGAATGGATGATCGGATCACCCGCAGCACTGCCGCGGGGATCCGATCATCCAGCATGGCAGCCGGAGGTCCCCTCACCTGGCTTCGGCTGTCTCCTGGGGTCTTGTGCTCTGGTCTGAGATCGAGCAGACCAGAGCATAAGATCACCGATAATACTGATCAGTGCTATGTCCTATACATAGCACTGAACAGTATTAGCAATCAAATGATTGCTATAAATAGTGCCCTATTAGTGGGGACTATTAAAGTGTAAAAAAAAGTTTAAAAAATGTGAAAAATCTCATCCCCCAATAAAAAAGTAAAACGTCAGTTTTTCCCATTTTACCCCCAAAAAGCATAAAAAATTTATTAATTCACATATTTGGTATTGCCGCCTGCATAAAAATCTGAACTATTAAAATATATTGTTAAATATCCCGTACGGTGAACGGCGTAAACGTAAAAAAATTAAAAAGTCCAACATTCCTGCTTTTTTGTCACATTTTATTCCAAATTTTTTTAATAAAAAATGTATAAAAAGTAAAACCTAAGCAAAAGTGGTACTGATAAAAACTACAGATCATGGCGCAAAAAAATGAGCTCTCATACCGCCCCATATATGGAAAAATTAGAGCGTTATAGGTGGTCAAAATAGGGCAATTTCAAACATGCTAAGTTTGTTAAAATGGTTTGAGATTTTTTGAGACCAAAGGGGGGTATTGTTATGGAGAGCGCTCCGGTCCGGCACTCCGACCGTGAGCGCTCACCTCCTTGCTTTTCGTCTGCCTCCGTTATGGCCCTGTCTCCTGCCTCATGCAAATCCCAGCCCATCACTTACCACGGTCTTCTGCTACCTCCTCCACTGTGTCTCAGCTCCAGCGCGCGTGTCCCGTCTCCTAGGACGCACGCGCGCTGGAGCTCTGAAATTTAAAGGACCAGTACGCCCATAATTATGTGTAACATCTGACACTACTCTATAAGTCCCTGCACCTCCCACACTTCCCTGCCGGATATTCAGTGCAGTGATGCTGCAGGCAGCAGAACGTTCTCCACGCATCTCCAGACTCGTCACATCTGTCACATGTGCTCAGTGTGAACCTGCTTTCATCTGTGAAGAGCACAGGGCACCAGTGGCGAATTTTGCCAATCTTGATGTTCTCTGGCAAATGCCAAACGTCCTGCATTGGACACATGCACATTTGTGGCCTGCTGGAGGTCAATATTTGCAGGGCTCTGGCAGTGCTCCTCCTGCTCCTCCTTGCACAAAGGCCAAGGTAGCGGTCCTGCTGCTGGGTTGTTTCCCTCCTACGGCCTCCCCCACGTCTCCTGATGTATCGGCCTGTCTCCTGGTAGCGCCTCCATGCTCTGGACACTACGCTGACAGACACAGCAAACCTTCTTGCCACAGCTCGCATTGATGTGCCATCCTGGATGAACTGCACTACCTGAGCCACTTGTGTGGGTTGTAGACTCCATCTCATGCTACCACTAGAGTGAAAGCACTGCCAGCATTCAAAAGTGACCAAAACATCAGCCAGGAAGCATAGGAACTGAGAAGTGGTCTGTGGTCACCACCTGCAGAACCACTCCTTTATTGGGGGGTGTCTTGCTAATTGCCTATAATTTCCACCTGTTGTCTGTTCCATTTGCACAACAGCATGTGACATTGATTGTCAATCAGTGTTGCTTCCTGAGTGGACAGTGTGATTTCACAGAAGTGTCATTGACTTGGAGTTACATTGTGTTGTTAAAGTGTTCCCAGTGTTCCCAGTAATATAGTAGTTATATTCTTGTATATAGGAGGCAGTATTATAGTAGTTATATTCTTGTATATAGGAGCAGTATTATAATAGTTATATTCTTGTACATAGGAGCAGTATTATAGTAGTTATATTCCTGTATATAGGAGCAGTATTATAGTAGTTATATTCTTGTATATAGGAGCAGTATTATAGTAGTTATATTCTTGTATATAGGAGCAGTATTATAGTAGTTATATTCTTGTATATAGGAGGCAGTATTAGCGTAGGTATATTCTTGTATATAGGAGCAGTATTATAGTAGTTATATTCTTGTATATAGAAGGCAGTATTATAGTAGTTATATTCTTGTATATAGGAGCAGCATTATAGTAGTTATATTCTTGTACATAGGAGCAGTATTACAGTAGTTATATTCTTGTATATAGGGGCAGCATTATAGTAGTTATATTCTTTTACATAGGAGCAGTATTATAGTAGTTGTATTCTTGTACATAGAGAGCAGTATTATAGTATTTATATTCTTGTAGATAGGAGCAGTAATGTAGTAGTTATATTCTTGTATATAGGGGCAGTATTATAGTAGTTATATTCTTGTATATAGGAGCAGCATTATAGTAGTTATATTCTTGTATATAGGAGCAGTATTATAGTAGTTATATTCTTGTATATAGGAGCAGTATTATAGTAGTTATATTCTTGTATATAGGAGCAGTGTTACGCCTAGCGCTCCGGGTCCCCGCTCCTCCCCGGAGCACTCACGGCGCCTCTCTCTCCGCAGCGCCCCGGTCAGTCCCGCTGACCGGGAGCGCTGCACTGTCATGGCCGTCGGGGATGCGATTCGCACAGCGGGACGCGCCCGCTCGCGAATCGCATCCCAGGTCACTTACCCGTCCCGGTCCCCTGCTGTCATGTGCTGGCGCGCGCGGCTCCGCTCTCTAGGGCGCGCGCGCGCCAGCTCTCTGAGATTTAAAGGGCCAGTGCACCAATGATTGGTGCCTGGCCCAATTAGCTTAATTGGCTTCCACCTGCTCCCAGACTATATCTGATCACTGCCCCTGCACTCCCCTGCCGGATCTTGTTGCCTTTGTGCCTAGAGAAAGCGTTTACCGTGTTTGTCCATACTGTGTACTTGACCTCCTGCTATTGCCATATTGACTACGATTCTTGCTGCCTGCCCCGACCTTCTGCTACGTCCGACCTTGCTCTTGTCTACTCCCTTGTACCGCGCCTTCTTCAGCAGTCAGAGAGGTTGAGCCGTTGCTAGTGGATACGACCTGGTTGCTACCGCCGCTGCAAGACCATCCCGCTTTGCGGCGGGCTCTGGTGAAAACCAGTAGCAGCTTAGAACCGGTCCACTAGCACGGTCCACGCCAATCCCTCTCTGGCACAGAGGATCCACCTCCAGCCTGCCGAATCGTGACAAGCAGTATTATAGTAGTTGTATTCTTGTACATAGTAGCAGTATTATAGTAGTTATATTCTTGTATATAGGAGCAGTATTATAGTAGTTATATTCTTGTACATAGTAGCAGTATTATAGTAGTTATATTCTTGTATATAGGTGGCAGTATTATAGTAGTTATATTCTTGTATATAGGAGAAGTATTATAGTAGTTATATTCTTGTACATAGGAGGCAGTATTATAGTAGTTGTATTCTTGTACATAGTAGCAGTATTATAGTAGCTATATTTTTGCACATAGAAGGCTGTATTACAATATTAGTAACAATGACTTGTGGTAAAGAAGGTGACATCTCATAGTGTTATCTCTCTAGTGACAGCAGTGTGTAATCACAGCCGGTAATAAGCCGTCACTATATCACTGTTGTTCCCAATACACAAAACCCTAGGCACTGTCTGTTTACATAAGGAAATCTCCTGATGATTCTCAACAATCTGTGAATATAATTTTGTTATCAACGTGTATAAAAGTGGTTTTATACCGTAGATAGCTGTCACCATAGATGCACACTCAGCTGACAGCTATTCCTCCTGACACCCCTAAATATACACACACAGTCGATCAAGTGTTCTCAATGGAAGAAGGGAAATAAACTGCTTCCAGACACCTCTGGCAGGTGCATATCTCCCAAATTTTCTTCCCCGACACCTGCCATTGGGGAGAGTTGGACACCCCCAGAATTAATACACTGTGTTACACCTAGTGAAGGGCCTGAGGGCATGACACTGGGAGTAAAAAATGTACAGGTACTCTGTGAAAAATTTTAGAAGTGAAAAAAACAAAACACAAAGATCTCCCATCCTGGACAGAGGAATTTGGGCCTTGTATGGGTTTTTGTGACGTGTTTGGAAGAGACTATTATTAAAGTAGGTTATGGCCACTCTTACAATCTCTGTATAATGAGCACCAATAGGACACGTGTCCTGGGTCCTCCACCACCTTGGGAACTGGTATGGAACTCTGACTCCCATTTTCCCAAACACCAGTTGACACAGGATGTAGACCATTGCATTACCTTCAAATTATTTTTCTAAATTAAAGGGGTATTCTGGCTTTATACATCTTATCCCCTATCCAAAGGATAGGGGATAAAATTTATGATAGCAGGGGTCCCACCGCTGGGGACTCCCACGATCTCGGTGCAGCCCCCGGCATTCTGTGCCGGGTGTTGCCTCTGAGACGGGGATGTGATGTCACACCCACACCCCCTAGTGACACCACGCCCCCTCCATTTATGTCTATGGGATGGGGCGTGACGGCAGTCACGCCCCCTCCCATAGACATAAATGGAGGGGGCGTGGTGTGACATCACTAGAATGCCAGGGGCTTCCCCCGAGATCGCGGGGGTCCCCTTTGGATAGAGGATAAGATGTATAAAGCTGGAATACCCCTTTAAGCCAAATAAACTTATTTTGAGCATAATAAAATGTATCGATCTGTATCATCTGCATCAATTTGTTGGTACAGGCTGGTAGTGCAGGTGACACTGGTAAAAATGGTGTTTACCTTTCTGCACTACGTTATGCCAGTCAGAATATGCTAAGGAGCTAGCTTGGTGCACGTGGGCATTCCCAAGCCCCAAGGGCACCCTGATGTCCTGTCCGCTTCCTCTACTCTCCGGCCCACCTTATAAATCTGCATTACGCTTACCCTGTGAAATCTCTATGGCGAGAGGAGAGATTTTACTTACTCCCTGCTGTTGGCACGTACTAGTCATGTGCCACTTCCTGGTATACGGGGAAGCGTTATGCTTATTCATAAGGCTGCAGACACCGCTGAATAGCTATGAAAGTAAACTATTCCTTTCCTGGAGTTGCTGGTAGTTTCCAAACTAATAAGGTCTCCTTTTTACTTTTCAGTCAAGTGTCCAGGAGGCGGGACTCATCTGCTCAAGTGCCACAACCTAGCCTACTTCCTTGCTTCTCTTTACCTCCCAGACCCTTCTTTACTGACATATAGCAATCTTTACACCAATCATGGAGGGGCTGGGAGAAGAGGGTAAGCAAGTTGACATACCAGTCTCCTTTTTATTTCTCAGCCTGGTGTCAAGAAGGCAGGGCCAAGCTGCTTAAGTGCCACAGCACTTACTTAACATTTTCTTTACATTTTTTATCTCCTTGCTCACCCTCTCCCCCCTGCCCCTCCATGGCTGACAAACAGGAATCTTTAGATCAATCATGGAGGGGATGAGGGGGAGTGGTTAGCATGGAAATGTGCTAGTCTACTTTTTATTTCTCAGTCAAGTGTCAAGGAGGCGAGGCCAAGCTGCTTAAGTGCCACAGCCTAGCACGTCCCCTATAAGTCCATCCATGAAAAATTCCAGTATGTCAGTCAAGGAGGGTCTGGGAGGTGAAGAGAAGCAAGGAGGTGTGCCAGGCAGTGGCACTTAAAGGGGTACTCCGGTTGAAAAAAAATTTTTTTAAATCAACAAGTGCCAGAAAGTTAAACAGATTCATAAATTACTTCTATAAAAAAATATTTGTCCTTCCAGTACTTATTAGCAGCTGTATGCTACAGAGGAAATTCTTTTCTTTTTGAATTTCTTTTTTGTCTTGTCCACAGTGCTCTCTGCTGACACCTGATGCCCGTATCAGGAACTGTCCAGAGCAGGAGAAAATCCCCATAGCAATCCTATGCTGCTCTGGACAGTTCCTGACACGGACAGAGGTGTCAGCAGAGAGCACTGTGGACAAAACAAAAAAGAAATTCAAAAAGAAAAGAACTTCCTCTATAGGATACAGCTGCTAATAAGTAATGGAAGGATTAAGATTTTTAAACAGAAGTAATTTACAAATCTGTTTAACTTTCTGGCACCAATTGGTTTAAAAAAAAGTTTTTCACCGGAGTACCCCTTTAAGCAGATCAATCCCGCCTCCTTGACACTCGGCTGAGAAGTCAAATTATACAAGTTTGGCAACCACCACCATCTCCAGGAAAGTGTCTGCACTTCATAGAAGCAAATAGAGTTGACAGTGCCCATAGTAAGTAGGTATCTCGGGCATTCTGCCCATTGTATAGAGTCGAGGGGAAGGGGGGGGGGGTGTCATTAAATCCTATGAAGGAATTTGACCTGTATTAATTCTTCACGGGCACAGACATGGGTTGGACTATGGAGAGCAGCACAGTCTTCAGCCTAAATCCAGTGTATTTCTGAAGGGCACCTTCATTCAAAGGGGCATGGGTTTGTGCCAAGAAGGACTTTCTTAAAACCAATGTTTTTTGCCGAATCTTTAATAAGACTCACATTCTGGCGGCATGTTGTACATGAAATACGGTATGTAGCGATCACTTGGCCACTTCTTCAGGGTGGCACTACACACTTTTACATTGACTATCATTGAGGGTAGGCCAGTGTTTCGCAACCAGGGTGCCTCCAGCTGTTGCAAAACTACAACTCTCAGCATGCCCGGACAGCCAAAGGCTGTCCGGGCATGCTGAAAGTTGTAGTTTTGCAACAGCTGGAGGCACCCTGGTTGCGAAACACCGAAGCAGACCAACTGGGCTTTTCTAGGGTGGGATCCCTAAAGCAGGGCAGCAGTGGGGACCACCATAGGAGCGCTCACAAAGGGCGGCTTTCCACATGCATATTGGACTTTATGATTATGGCGTAGCATGTACTAAAGTATGGACTGAGCATAGGTAAGCCTACCCCGTGTATCTACCAGCGGTACAATGAATCGCTCTGTGTGGGTGTAATACAATATGACCTTCTCACAGTTACACCAGAGCAGAGAGAAGACACTGCCGAGCTTATGTAACCTGCAGACATCACTGGTGTCTATGAATGTGCATCATTTTACTATCTACACGAACATGCAGAGCACTGTATAAGTATTCTATATATTGTCATAGAAACATAGAATGTGTCGCCAGATAAGAACCATTCGGCCCATCTAGTCTGCCCAATAATCTGAATACTGTGCATAGTCCCTGGCCCTATCTTATATGAAGGATAGCCTTATACCTATCCCTATCTTATATGAAGGATAGCCTTATGCCTATCCCTATCTTATATGAAGGATAGCCTTATGCCTATCCCTATCTTATATGAAGGATAGCCTTATACCTATCTCTATCTTATATGAAGGATAGCCTTATACCTATCCCTATCTTATATGAAGGATAGCCTTATGCCTATCCCTATCTTATATGAAGGACAGTCTTATACCTATCCCTATCTTATATGAAGGATAGCCTTATACCTATCCCTATCTTATGTGAAGGATAGCCTTATACCTATCCCTATCTTATATGAAGGATAGCCTTATACCTATCCCTATCTTATATGAAGGACAGCCTTATACCTATCCCTATCTTATATGAAGAATAGCCTTATACCTATCCCTATCTTATATGAAGGACAGTCTTATACCTATCCCTATCTTATATGAAGGATAGTCTTATACCTATCCCTATCTTATATGAAGGATAGCCTTATACCTATCCCTATCTTATATGAAGGATAGCCTTATACCTATCCCTATCTTATATGAAGGATAGCCTTATACCTATCCCTATCTTATATGAAGGACAGTCTTATACCTATCCCTATCTTATATGAAGGACAGTCTTATGCCTATCCCTATCTTATATGGAGGATAGCCTTATGCCTATCTCTATCTTATATAAAGAATAGCCGTATGCCTATCCCTATCTTATAGTAAGGATAGCCTTATCTCTATCTCTATCTTATATGAAGGGTAGCCTTATGCATATCCCTATCTTATATGGAGGATAGCCTTATACCTATCCCATGCATTCTTAAACTCCTTCACTGTATCTGCAGGAAGACTATTCCATGCATCCACTACTCTCTCAGTAAAGTAATACTTCCTGATGTTACTGCAGAAACTCTTGACTCTCTAATATAACACTATGTCCTCTTTGTAGTTTTTCTTCTTATAAATCTCCTCTCCTCCTTTACTGTGTTGATTCTCTTTATGTATATGTGGTGAGGGTGTGATGAGGGCAGATGGAATTACCCTAGGGGCAGATGGCATTAACCCCGTTGTGTCCGTGACGCCAGGGCATGGTTTAACCTCTACACCACCCGAAGGTAAACTGCTGGATGCTGGGCTAGGCACAGGGGCAAATAATTACTCAGATGCCAAGTTATGGAACAACGACAGCTTTACTGAGATAGACAGGTGTATTAGTCTTAACAGCTTAGCTAGGGCCCAAGGAGGTGACTAGTGACTTCAGAGACTTTGGGGCTCGCTGGGACTTGTAGTGGACTTGGACAATTTGCTGCAGGCCCATGCTGACGTGACACAGATTGATCTTGACTGACTTGGCTGGGACTGACAAGACAGACTTCCCCTCGTTTGTAGTTTACCAGGTTTTTACGTTCACCTGTGGGGCAGTAGACACTCTCTCAGGACTTGACCTTGCTACTCTTAGTAGAGAAGAGCTAAGAGACTGAACTAGCTCCACCTAGGGTTTATATGGGGGAGACTCTGGAGGGGTCGCATAGGTCACCCTGTAGGTCACATGCTCACTGGTAACTTCCTTGGTTACAACAGATAGCAACATTACTTAAAAAGGTATATAACAATAGATGTACATTACAATAAGTAACATAGGCACTGCTTAACTAGTTAAGGCACATAGGTGAAGGGGGCCCAGGGGTCACTAAATGGAGTCTGCCTGACAGGGAAGCAAGGGTACAGGGGTGCAACTCCTGTACTGGGCCCCCACATATATAAAAGTTTCTTTCATATCCCCTCTGTCTCATCTTCCTTCTATACATGTTAAGGCCCTTTAGCCTTTCCTGGTAAGTTTTATCCTGTAGTCCATGTACTAGTTTTGTAGCTCTTCTCTGAGCTCCAAAATATCTATATCCTTCTGGTGATACGGCCTCCAGTACTGTGCAAAATACTCCAAGTAAGGTCTCACCAGTGCTCTGTACAGCAGCATGAACATTTCCCTCTCTACTGATAATACATCTCCCTATACACCCATGAGCACTTCCCTTTCTACTGCTAATACCTCTCCCTATACACCCATGAGCACTTCCCTTTCTACTGCTAATACCTCTCCCTATACACCCATGAGCACTTCCCTTTCTACTGTTAATACCTCTCCCTATACACCCATGAGCACTTCCCTCTTTCTACTGCTAATACCCCTCCAAATACACCCATGAGCACGTCCCTCTTTCTACTGCTAATATCGCTCCCTATATACCCATGAGCACTTCCCTCTCTATTGCTAATACCTTTCCTTATACACCCATGAGAACTTTCCTCTCTACTGCTAATACCTCTCCCTATACACCCATGAGCACTTCCCTCATTCTCCTGCTAATATCTCTCCGTATACACCCATGAGCGCTTCCCTCATTCTACTGCTAATATCTCTCTGTATACACCCATGAGCACTTCCCTCTCTACTGCTAATACCTCTCCCTATACACCCATGAGCACTTCCCTTATTCTACTGCTAATATCTCTCCATATACACCCATGAGCACTTCCCTCATTCTACTGCTAATATCTCTCCGTATACACCCATGAGCACTTCCCTCTCTACAGCGAATACCTCTCCTTATACACCCATTTGCACTTCCTTCTTTCTACTGCTAATACCTCTCCCTATACATCCAAGCATTCTGCTAGCATTTCCTGCTGCTCTATGACATTGTCTGCCTACCTTTAAGTCTTCTAAAATACTGACACCCCTTTTCTCAGATACTGAGGTTAGGACTGTATCACATATTCTATAGTCCGTCCTTGGGTTTTTACACCCCAGGTAGATTATATTGAACATTATTCACATTAAATTTTAGTTCCCAGAGTTCTGACCATTCCTCTATTTTACCCAGATCCTTTTCCATTTGGCGTATCCCTCCAGGAATATCAACCCTGTTACAAATCTTTGTGTTATCAGCAAAAAGACCAAGACCGAACCATCAAGACCTTCTGTAATATCACTAATGAAGATATTAAACAAAATTGGTCCCAGTACAGATCCCTGAGGTCCCCACTGGTAACAAGACCTTGCTCTGAATATTCTCCATTGACTACAACCTTCTGTTGTCTGTCATTCAGCCACTGCCTAATCCACTCAACAATATTGGAGTCCAAGCTCAATGACTGCAGTTTATTGATAAGTCTTCTATGTGGGACGGTGTCAAAAGCCTTACAAAAATCTAGATATGCCATGTCTACTGCCCCTCCGCCATCTATTATTTTAGTCAGCCAATGGAAGAAAAAAAACAAAAGTTTAGTCTGACATGATCTCCCTGAAGTAAACCATGTTTTTCTTATTTTGCAATCCATGGGATTTTAGATTTTCCACAATCCTATGCTTTAGTAGGGTTTCCATTACTCTGATTGAAAACATTTTTTTTTCATGTCAACTGACTCCAGAAAGTTAAACAGATTTGTAAATTAGTGGTGAGGTGAGATGTAGACCGGCACTGCTGATAGTCCGATGCATAGAGCTGCTGGACAGGTGAATAACTTAGACTTGCTGTGGTGCTCAATCAAATGAAATGGCAGATGGCTTCAAATATTCAAGTAGAAGAAGAATCAGATGGCACTCACCAGAGTCGTGGCTTCTTATCCTTCAGACCATCTGATGGTCTGAAGAAGCACGGAAGTGCGATACAGCTTTTACCTCCACGCGGAGGCTCCCGGCATCCTTGCCTGAATGCCTGCTTGACACGCAACTCTGATTTTATGTTGTTTGAATAAAGGATAAGAAACCACGACTCTGGTGAGTGCCATCTGATTCTTCTTCAACTTGAAGATTTTTAAATTACTTCTACTAAAAAATTTTAAAGAGGTTATCCAGGAATAGAAAAACACAGCTACTTTCTTTCAAAAACAGACCCCTGTCTGTCTCCAGGTTGGGTGTGGCTCTGCAGCTCAGTTACATTGAAGTGAATGGAGCCAAGTTGTAAAATCACACCCATCCTGGAGACAGACAGGGAGCGGTCTTTGAAAGAAAGTAGCTGTGTTTTTCTATTCCTGGATAACCCCTTTAACCCTTCCCTGCTGTATGCTCCAGAGGAAGTTGAGTTGTTTTTTCCAGACTGACCACAGTGCTCTCTGCTGACACCTCTGTCTGTCTCAGGAACTGTCCAGAGAAGGAGCAAATCCCCATAGCAAACCTCTACTGCTCCAGACAGTTCCTGACATGGAAAGAGGTGGCAGCAGAGAGCACTGTGGTCAGACTGAAAAAAAACTATACAACCTCCTCTGGAGCATACAGCAGCTGATAAGTACTGGAAGGGTTAAGATTTTTTTTAATACAAGTAAATTACAAATCAGTTTAATTTCTGGCACCAATTGATTTAAAAAAAAAAAAGCTTCCACCGCAGTACCCCTTTAATTTCCCCACTAGTGATGTCAGGCTTACTGGCCTATTGTTGCCTGACATGGTATGACCACAGATTCAGATTTATCTCATTGCGATTATAGGCAATGGACCAACACAAAATAGTCCATCGTTTTGAAGTGGGCTGAAATACTTCATGGATTTTAAACTTATTTACAAAAAGAAATCTTAAAAAAGGTTGAGTGCATATGTATTCACTCACTTAACAATGATCTGGGATCCAAGGATTAATTCTGATTTCCATATTGGAGTCAGTAAGGAATAGCAGCATGAATACCAAGGAGCTCACCAAACAGGTCAGTGAAAAAGTTTTGAGAAATACAAAGCAGGTTTAGGTTATCAAAAAATATCCAAAGCTTTGAACATCTCATGGAGCACCAAAAAATTCATCATCAGAAGATGGAAAGAATATGGCACAACCGCAAACTTACCAAAAACAAGGCCATCCACCCAAACTGACAAGCGAAAAAAAGAGTAAATCAATCAGAGAAGCAACCAAGAGGCCCTTGGTAACTCTGAAGGATCTGCAAAGATCAACAGCTGAGGTAGGAGAATTGTCACAACAAGACATGTGGGAGACACAGCAAACATGGAAGAAGGGGATCTGGTCAGATGAGATCAAAAGCTACAATGGAACAGTTTAGATCAAAGCATGTTAATGTTACCTTGGCTAACGCCAAGGGGGATGCCGGGAGCATTTGTGGTCCCTTAGTAGCTTCGGTGAAAAGGGACATCGAACCTGGAATCTCGCAGGTACCTTTTGGTCTGGAGGCGAAGGGTAAGGTTTGTTGGGGGGCCTCTCTCCTATCGGAGAAGGGCTTGCGATAGACCGCATCCTTTGTGCACGTTTTTTTAGTGTAACACGTTTGCACTTTTTCTTGCACTTTGGGTGATTCGAGAGCACGTTCCTCGGCTCTTAGATAATTAATGTCCTTAAATGGCCCAGTCAAAGCAAAGACCTAAATCCAATTGAGAATCTATGTCAAGACTTGAAAATTGCTGTTTACAGACGTCTCCATCCAACTGACCGAGCTTCAGATTTTTTGTCAAGAAGAACAGACAAACATTTCCATCTCTAGATGTGCAAAGCTGGCAGAGCCATTCCCCAAAAGAATGACAGCTGGAATTTCAGTGACATGGAAGCCATGCCGAACTAGGCCTGGCCTAAAGCTGTGAAAGGTCCTGGCAGGACCACCATCAGGGGGGTACAGCCGGTACCCCAGTCAGGGGCCCGGGCACCCAGAGGGGCCCAGGGCTCTAGGGCTGCAACATGCTAGGACCGGTGCTGGTATGGTCCCTGCATGTGCATAACTGGACCCTTCACCTGTGGGCCCAATTGTACCCCCTGCGACTGGGCCTGCAGATGAAAGGGGGGGGGCGCCCGCGGATCCCCGAGCGACTGCAGCTTTCAACACTTAGCACGCCATTAAGACTCCATCCTGTCACTCCAGCCTGGGCTTCTAGTGGGGCAGCGGCTCTGCGGAGGTTGTCAGCACAGGAAGCCGAGAGAGAAGAGGAGCGACAGGAGCTGCAAGGTAACGAGGCAGAGGTGAGTGGTGTTTATTTTTTTTTTCAAGGAGCTGTGTGAGGGGGCATTACTATATATGGGGGCAATGTGAGGGAGCATTACTATATATGGGGAAAATGTGAGGGGGCATTATTATGTATGGGGACCTTGTGAGGGGGCATTATAATGTGAGGGGGCACTACTATATATGGGGGCAATGTTAGCGGGCATTACTATATATGGGGAACATGTGAGGGGGCATTATTATGTATGGGGACCATGTGAGGGGGCATTACTTATATGGGGCAATGTGAGGGGACATTACTATATACGGGGGCAATGTGAGGGGGCATTATAATGTGAGGGGGCACTACTATATATGGGGGCAATGTTAGGGGGCATTACTATATATGGGGCAATGTAAGAGGACATTATAATGTATGAAATTCAAAAAGAAAATAATTTCCTCTGTAACATACAGCAGCTAATAAGAACTGAAAGGATTAAGATTTTTAAATAGAAAGTAATTTACAAAATCTGTTTAACTTTCTGCCACCAGTTCATTTAAAAAAAAAAGTTTTCCACCGGAGTACCCCTTTAATCTTTGTGCTCCCTAACACAACTTTAAAAACAGAAAGCAGGAAATAAAATTAAAATTAAATCGTAAAAACATTATATGACATAAGGGCATCATATCAAAACAGTACAAAAGCAATTACACATCAGGCAATAACAGTACAACAACCAACAAGCCCCAACTTACGCAGTGGGACACTGCATATACATAGAAAGAGAAAAGCAGAAAAGGCAGCTGTTACACCGAGCGCTCCAGGTCCCTGCTCCTCCCCGGAGTGCTCGCGGCGTTCTCCTCTCTGCAGCGCCCCGGTCAGACCCGCTGACCAGGAGCGCTGCACTGTCTCCACCGGCGGGGATGCGATCCGCGTAGCGGGACGCGCCCGCCCGTGGGTCGCATCCCAATCCACTCACCTGTGCCGTTCCCCGGCTGTGACGTCCCGGCACGCGCAGCCCCGCTCTCTAGGGCACGCGCGCGCCGGCTCTCTGAGATTTAAAGGGCCAGTGCACCACTAATTGGTGCCTGGCCCAATCAGTGTCAATCACTTCCAATGTTATAAAAACCCACTTCCCCTTCCTGTCCCTGCCGGATCTTGTTGCCTTAGTGCCCTGAGAAAGCGTTTTAGTGTGTTCCCAAGCCTGTGTACCCAGAACTTCTGCTGTTGCCCCTGACTACGACTCTTGCTGCCTGCCCTGACCTTCTGCTACGCCCGACCTTGCTCTTGCCTTGTCCCTGTGTACCGCGCCTGTCTCAGCTGTCAGTGAGGTTGAGTCGCTATCGGGTGGAACGACCTGGGGGTTACCTGCCGCTGCAAGTCCATCCCGCTTTGCGGCGGGCTCTGGTGAAAACCAGTAACCCCTTAGATTCCGTTCCCCTGGTATGGCCCACGCATCACCTCACTGACACAGAGGATCCACCACCAGTGTCCTCTCCGCATACCAGTCCGAATCCTGACAGTAGATCTGGCCATGGATCCCGCTGAGGTCCCGCTGCCTAGTGTCGCTGACCTAACCACGGTGGTCGCCCAGCAATCACAACAGATCACGCAACAAGGACAGCAGCTGACTCAACTGACCGTTATGCTGCAACAGCTTCTGCCACAACTACAGCAATCATCTCCTCCGCCAGCTCCTGCATCTCCTCCGCAGCGAGTGGCTGCTCCCGGCTTCCGCCTGTCTCTACCGGACAAGTTTGATGGGGACTCTAAACAGTGCCGTGGATTCCTGTCCCAGTGTTCCTTTCACCTGGAGATGATGTCGGACCAATTCCCCACTGAATGGTCTAAGGTGGCTTTCGTGGTCAGCCTCCTGTCTGGAAAGGCCTTGTCATGGGCCACACCGCTCTGGGACCGCAACAATCCCGCCACCGCTACTATCCAGTCCTTCTTCTCAGAAGTACGTAGTGTTTTTGAGGAGCCAGCCCGGGCCTCCTCAGCCGAGACTGCTTTGCTGAACCTCGTCCAAGGGAGTTCTTCTGTGGGCGAATACGCCATCCAGTTCCGCACCCTCGCCTCTGAGCTATCCTGGAATAATGAGGCCCTCTGCGCGACCTTCAAGAAAGGCTTATCCAGTAACATCAAAGATGCCCTGGCCGCACGAGAAATTTCTGCAAATCTGTCTGAACTAATCCATTTGGCCACCCGCATCGACATGCGTTTCTCGGAAAGACGCCAGGAACTCTGACAGGAAAAGGATCTTGTTCGCACCAGGCGGTTTCTCTCCCCGGCTCCTCTCTTCCAACATCCTTTGCAATATGTTCCTGTGCCTTCCGCCGAGGAGGCTATGCAAGTGGATCGGTCTCGCCTGACCCTACAAGAGAGGACTCGCCGCCGTAATGAGAATTTGTGCCTGTACTGTGCAAGTACCGAACACTTCCTAAAGGACTGTCCTATCCGCCCTCCGCGTCAGGAGAGACGCACGCACCTACTTCACAAGGGTGAAACGACTCTTGGTGTGAATTCTGCCTCTCCACGTCTGACTGTACCTGTGCGGATTTCTCCTTCCGCCAACTCCTCCTTCTTAGCAGTGGCCTTGTTGGACTCAGGTTCTGCAGGAAACGTTATCTTGGCCTCTTTTGTTAATAGGTTCAGTATCCCAGTAACCCGTCTCGTCAAACTGCTCTTTATCTATTCTGTTAAAGGAGAGAAATTGGACTGCACTGTGCGCTACCGCACTGAACCCCTGCCCATGAGCATTGGACTTCACCATGAAAAAATTGAATTTTTCGTTCTGCCTAACTGCACCTCTGAAGTTCTTCTCGGCCTGCCGTGGCTCCAACGTCATGCTCCTACCCTCGACTGGACCACCAGGGAGATCAAAAGTTGGGGTCCTTCTTGTCACAAGCGATGCCTCACATCTGCTCCCACTTGTCAAACCCCTGAGGCTTCACCTTTACCGGGCCTTCCCAAGGCTTACCAGGACTTTTCAGATGTTTTCTGCAAAAAGCAAGCAGAGATCTTACCTCCTCATAGACCTTATGATTGTCCCATTGACCTCCTTCCTGGTACCACTCCGCCCCGTGGCAGGATTTACCCTCTGTCAGCCCCAGAGACTCAAGCCATGACAGAGTATATCCAGGAGAACCTAAAGAGAGGTTTTATTCGGAAGTCCTCATCCCCTGCTGGAGCGGGGTTCTTCTTTGTTTCAAAAAAGGATGGATCCTTGCGACCATGCATTGACTACCGCGGTTTAAATAAAATTACCATCAAAAACCGCTATCCCCTGCCTTTGATCTCCGAACTCTTTGACCGTCTACGCGGAGCAAGTATCTTCACCAAACTGGACTTAAGGGGCGCGTATAATCTTATTCGCATCCGTAAAGCTGATGAGTGGAAAACCGCTTTCAATACCAGAGATGGACATTTTGAATATCTAGTTATGCCCTTTGGGCTCTGCAACGCCCCTGCAGTCTTCCAGGACTTCGTTTATGAGATCTTTTGGGACTTATTGTATACCTGTGTTGTGGTTTACTTGGATGACATCTTGATTTTTTCCTCTAACTTAGAGGAACACCGTCGTCATGTCCGTTAAGTGCTCCAAAGACTTCGTGAAAACCACCTGTACGCTAAATTTGAAAAATGTCTCTTTGAATGCAACAGTCTTCCTTTCCTAGGTTACCTAGTCTCTGGCCAAGGGCTTCAAATGGATCCAGATAAACTGTCGGTGGTTTTGAATTGGCCACGCCCTTCTGGACTCCGCGCTATCCAACGCTTCCTGGGATTTGCCAACTATTACCGACAGTTTATTCCCCACTTCTCCACCATTGTGGCCCCTATTGTGGCTCTGACCAGGAAGAATGCTAATCCTAAATCGTGGCCTCCACAAGTGGATGAGGCCTTCAATCGTCTCAAAGCTGCCTTCGCCTCTGCACCAGTTCTGTCCAGACCTGATCCGTTGAAGCCATTTTTCCTGGAAGTTGACGCTTCCTCAGTCGGAGTCGGAGCCATACTTCTTCAAAAAAACGCTACCGGACATAACATTACTTGTGGTTTTTTCTCAAAAACTTTCTCTCCGGCAGAAAATAATTACTCTATTGGAGATCGTGAACTTCTGTCCATCAAATTAGCACTCGAGGAGTGGAGGCATCTATTGGAGGGTTCCAAACACCCCATTGTCATTTACACCGACCACAAGAATCTCTCTTACCTCCAGTCCACTCAGCGTCTGAATCCTCGCCAGGCTAGATGGTCGTTGTTTTTTGCCCGCTTTAACTTCGAGATACACTTCCGTCCCGCTGACAAGAATGTCAGAGCTGATGCCCTTTCTCATTCCTCTGATGCCTCCGAATCTGAAGCCCCTGTGCAGCATATCGTACCACCTGAGTGCCTGGTCTCCTCTGCTCCAGCCTCACTGGGGCAAACCCCCCCTGGAAAGACTTTTGTTCCACCACGCCTTCGCCTCAAGATCCTCAAATGGGGGCATTCCTCTCACCTGGCTGGTCATGCTGGCATTTAAAAGTCCATTCAGCTCATTTCTCGTCTGTATTGGTGGCCTACACTAGAGGGTGACGTTACTGATTTCGTTCGGGCCTGTACTATTTGTGCCCGGGATGAAACCCCTCGCCAGAAGCCTGCTGGACTCCTTCCTTTGCCGGTCCCTGAGTAACCATGGTCCCAAATTGGCATGGATTTCATTACTGATCTTCCCGTATCCCATGGCAATACCATCATCTGGGTGGTCGTTGATCGTTTTTCCAAAATGGCTCACTTCATTCCGCTTCCAGGCCTTCCTTCTGCGCCACAGTTGGCGAAGCAATTTTTTCTGCACATTTTTCGTCTTCACGGGCTTCCCACGCATATCGTCTCGGATAGAGGCGTTCAATTTGTGTCAAAATTTAGGAGAGCTCTCTGTAATCAATTAAAAATCAAATTAAATTTCTCGTCCTCCTATCACCCCCAATCCAATGGACAAGTAGAGAGAGTAAACCAGATTCTTGGTGACTACTTGCGACATTTTGTCTCCTCCCGCCAAGATGATTGGGTCGACCTTCTGCCCTGGGCTGAATTCTCGTACAATTTCAAAAATTCAGAATCCTCCGCCAAATCTCTATTCTTTGTGGTGTACGGCCGTCACCCTCTGCCCCCCCTCCCCATTCCCACTTCTTCTGGAGTTCCTGCCGTAGATGAAGTAACCCGGGACTTCTCTGTTATCTGGAAGGAGACTCAAAACTTGCTCCTACTGGCCTCGTCTCGTATGAAGAGACATGCAGATAAAAAGAGAAGAACTCCTCCTGTCTTCGCTCCTGGTGACAAAGTGTGGCTCTCTGCCAAATATATCCGGTTTCGTGTTCCTAGCTACAAGCTGGGTCCACGTTACCTTGGACCATTTAAAGTCAAATCAACTCTGTCTCCTACAAGCTTCATCTTCCTCCTTCTCTTCGTATTCCTAACTCCTTTCATGTATAACTTCTCAAACCTCTCATTCTTAACCGCTTTTCCCCCAAGGTCACCGTTCCTGCTCCTGTCTCTGGCTCCTCTGATGTCTTCGCGGTAAAAGATATCCTCGCCTCCAAGTTTGTCAGAGGTAAAAAAAAAATTCTTGTTGACTGGGAGAATTGTGGCCCCGAAGAGAGGTCTTGGGAGCCCGAGGACAATATCCTCGACAAGGAGCTCATCCATAGGTTCATTACTGATCTTCCCGTATCCCATGGCAATACCGTCATCTGGGTGGTCGTTGATCGTTTTTCCAAAATGGCTCACTTCATTCCGCTTCCAGGCCTTCCTTCTGCGCCACAGTTGGCGAAGCAATTTTTTCTGCACATTTTTCGTCTTCACGGGCTTCCCACGCATATCGTCTCGGATAGAGGCGTTCAATTTGTGTCAAAATTTAGGAGAGCTCTCTGTAATCAATTAAAAATCAAATTAAATTTCTCGTCCTCCTATCACCCCCAATCCAATGGACAAGTAGAGAGAGTAAACCAGATTCTTGGTGACTACTTGCGACATTTTGTCTCCTCCCGCCAAGATGATTGGGTCGACCTTCTGCCCTGGGCTGAATTCTCGTACAATTTCAAAAATTCAGAATCCTCCGCCAAATCTCTATTCTTTGTGGTGTACGGCCGTCACCCTCTGCCCCCCCTCCCCATTCCCACTTCTTCTGGAGTTCCTGCCGTAGATGAAGTAACCCGGGACTTCTCTGTTATCTGGAAGGAGACTCAAAACTTGCTCCTACTGGCCTCGTCTCGTATGAAGAGACATGCAGATAAAAAGAGAAGAACTCCTCCTGTCTTCGCTCCTGGTGACAAAGTGTGGCTCTCTGCCAAATATATCCGGTTTCGTGTTCCTAGCTACAAGCTGGGTCCACGTTACCTTGGACCATTTAAAGTCAAATCAACTCTGTCTCCTACAAGCTTCATCTTCCTCCTTCTCTTCGTATTCCTAACTCCTTTCATGTATAACTTCTCAAACCTCTCATTCTTAACCGCTTTTCCCCCAAGGTCACCGTTCCTGCTCCTGTCTCTGGCTCCTCTGATGTCTTCGCGGTAAAATATATCCTCGCCTCCAAGTTTGTCAGAGGTAAAAAAAAAATTCTTGTTGACTGGGAGAATTGTGGCCCCGAAGAGAGGTCTTGGGAGCCCGAGGACAATATCCTCGACAAGGAGCTCATCCATAGGTTCATTACTGATCTTCCCGTATCCCATGGCAATACCGTCATCTGGGTGGTCGTTGATCGTTTTTCCAAAATGGCTCACTTCATTCCGCTTCCAGGCCTTCCTTCTGCGCCACAGTTGGCGAAGCAATTTTTTCTGCACATTTTTCGTCTTCACGGGCTTCCCACGCATATCGTCTCGGATAGAGGCGTTCAATTTGTGTCAAAATTTAGGAGAGCTCTCTGTAATCAATTAAAAATCAAATTAAATTTCTCGTCCTCCTATCACCCCCAATCCAATGGACAAGTAGAGAGAGTAAACCAGATTCTTGGTGACTACTTGCGACATTTTGTCTCCTCCCGCCAAGATGATTGGGTCGACCTTCTGCCCTGGGCTGAATTCTCGTACAATTTCAAAAATTCAGAATCCTCCGCCAAATCTCTATTCTTTGTGGTGTACGGCCGTCACCCTCTGCCCCCCCTCCCCATTCCCACTTCTTCTGGAGTTCCTGCCGTAGATGAAGTAACCCGGGACTTCTCTGTTATCTGGAAGGAGACTCAAAACTTGCTCCTACTGGCCTCGTCTCGTATGAAGAGACATGCAGATAAAAAGAGAAGAACTCCTCCTGTCTTCGCTCCTGGTGACAAAGTGTGGCTCTCTGCCAAATATATCCGGTTTCGTGTTCCTAGCTACAAGCTGGGTCCACGTTACCTTGGACCATTTAAAGTCAAATCAACTCTGTCTCCTACAAGCTTCATCTTCCTCCTTCTCTTCGTATTCCTAACTCCTTTCATGTATAACTTCTCAAACCTCTCATTCTTAACCGCTTTTCCCCCAAGGTCACCGTTCCTGCTCCTGTCTCTGGCTCCTCTGATGTCTTCGCGGTAAAAGATATCCTCGCCTCCAAGTTTGTCAGAGGTAAAAAAAAAATTCTTGTTGACTGGGAGAATTGTGGCCCCGAAGAGAGGTCTTGGGAGCCCGAGGACAATATCCTCGACAAGGAGCTCATCCATAGGTTCCTGGGCTCCAAAAAGAGGGGGAGACCAAAGGGGGGGGGGGTACTGTTACACCTAGCGCTCCGGGTCCCTGCTCCTCCCCGGAGCGCTCGCGGCGTTCTCCTCTCTGCAGCGCCACGGTCAGACCCGCTGACCGGGAGCGCTGCACTGTCTCTGCCGGCGGGCATGCGATCCGCGTAGCGGGACGCGCCCGCCCGCGGGTCGCATCCCAATCCACTCACCTGTCCCGTTCCCCGGCTGTCACGTCCCGGCGTGCGCGGCCCGCTCTCTAGGGCGCGCGCGCGCCGGCTCTCTGAGATTTAAAGGGCCAGTGCACCACTAATTGGTGCCTGGCCCAATCAGTGTCAATCACTCTAGTGTTATAAAAACCCACTTCCCCTTCCTGTCCCTGCCGGATCTTGTTGCCTTAGTGCCCTGAGAAAGCGTTTTAGTATGTTCCCAAGCCTGTGTACCCAGACCTTCTGCTGTTGCCCCTGACTACGACTCTTGCTGCCTGCCCTGACCTTCTGCTACGTCCGACCTTGCTCTTGCCTTGTCCCTGTGTACCGCGCCTGTCTCAGCTGTCAGTGAGGTTGAGTCGCTATCGGGTGGAACGACCTGGGGGTTACCTGCCGCTGCAAGTCCATCCCGCTTTGCGGCGGGCTCTGGTGAAAACCAGTAACCCCTTAGATTCCGTTCCCCTGGTACGGCCCACGCCATCACCTCACTGACACAGAGGATCCACCTCCAGTGTTCTCGCTGCATACCAGTCCGAATCCTTACAGCAGCACTCCATTTCACATACGTATATGGGTGAAATAAGGATCTTTAATGCCGCTATGGGGAAGCTACCCCTTATCCTAGCCTAGCTGGGGTTCACTAGCTTCTTCTGTGTCACAGTACTGAATTGTCATGGCTTGGGTACATAAAACATCACCGCCATTCACAAAATATATATATATATATATATATATATTTCACAATCTGGTTGCTTAATGCTACCAGTCAGGTTATACCTGTAATTTTGCAACTGAAAATGATAAATGTGTCTTATGTAGCTACAGCGCGGCTGGTTCCTAGGTGTCCCCAGATTCTCGTTGGCTTCCTGCTAGTCTACTATTGTCAAACATTTACATTTCCTCTTAGCTGAGGCTGCGGCTGGGTGTCGTCTGGCAATCTGTATTTGCAATAATCTGCAAAAGTCTCTTGCATCATGTCAGGGCGATGATCTGCTACAGTTCCTTGTTCCGCAATGCACAGCTTAGTGTTTGCACACATGGTGTTGTGTACACATTGGTCCTCATTTACTATTGGAGTTCCATATAAGTTCTGGTGAATGAATGAGGAAATGCATTTCACTGTATTTGTTAACCTTGTGCGCCAAACTTTGCACCAAAATTTCTATTTTTTTTTTTTTGCAATCTTTTGCAATCTTTTACTTATAAGAGAAATAAAATTAATGAAAAAACTCTTCATTTGTTAAAGGGGTACTCTGCTGCTAAGCGTTTGGAACAAACTGTTCTGAACGCTGAAGCCGGCAGCTCGTGACGTTATAGCTTATAGCCCCGTCCCTTATGACGTCACACCCTGCCCCCTCAATGCAAGTCTATGAGAGGGGGCGGGACAGCCATCACGCACCCTCCCATAGACTTGCATTGAGGGGGTGGAGCGTGATGTCATGAGGGGGCGGGGCTATGGCATCACGAGCTTCCGGCGCCGGCTTCAGCATTCAGAATAGTTTGTTCCAAACGCTGAGCAGCGGAGTACACCTTTAAATGGCCAATGCCCCAATGGGCAAATTCAGCTTGAGCAGACTCCCATTGTTTTCAATGCATTGGAGACAGCACATTTTCGAACGGTCCTAATGCCGCCAGAACTAGTGGGCCCATTGTTCCCCCATAATGTAATCTTGGGGAGATGATGTGTTGCCAGGGAAACCTGGGGCCTTACCTCAGGCTTCCCTGGCTTGATGATGGTTGAAAATACAGATCAATGTAATTCAATAGTGTTACATTGATCTATGTAAGCCATCTACTGATGGCTTATGTTAGGCTTATGTTAGGCCCCTGGGGGTGGGGGCAAAATATGTGTAAACATTTTTGTGGCTAGAGATTCTCACGTGTGAATGGGGCCTGATAGCCACATAAGAAAACAATTGATGAGCAACCTTTTATTGTCCCCATACTACATTCAGAGTTCTCCTAGCCTAGTAAGGTCTTCTGCTCAGCAAGTCCCTCTAGAGCAGTGGGGGGGAACCTTTTTTTTCAACTGAGCCAAATCTCGCCAAAACCAAGATTGAAATTTATTTTGAGAGCCACATTTTTAAAACCGAAAATACATAGGATGGTACACAGTTTTTAGTTTCAATAAGTTTTTATTATATGTGGGGGCACATGACAGGGGGGGGTCCTGTCATTTGCCCCCACATATATTGCCCCCCTGCAGTGTGCCCCTCATATATAATGCCCCCCTGACATGTGCCCCTTATATATAATACCCCACATGTCCTGTGCCCCTCACAATATAATGCCCCCCTGACATGTGCCCCTCACTTATAATGCCCCCTGTCATGTGCCCCCACATATAATGCCCCCTGACATGTGCCCCTCACATATAATGCCCCACTGACATGTGCCCCTTATATATAATACCCCATGTCCTGTGCCCCTCACAATATAATGCCCCCTGACATGTGCCCCTCACTTATAATGCCCCCTGTCATGTGCCCCCACATATAATGCCCCCTGACATGTGCCCCTCACATATACCGTATATGCCGGCGTATAAGACGACTGGGCGTATAAGACGACCCCCAACTTTCACAGTTAAAATATAGAGTTTGGGATATACTCACAGTATAAGACTACCCCTCCTACCGTGATGTAAGGTACCTTGTATTCCCCCCCCCCCCATTAGGTAGGCAGTATAGTTCCCCCCACATTAGGTAGGCAGCATGTTCCCCCACAATAGTAGGCAGCTCCCCCACATTAGGTCAACAGTTCCCCCACAATAGTAGACAGCTCCCCCACATTAGGTCAGCAGTTCCCCCACATTAGGTCAGCAGCTCCCCCACATTAGGTCAGCAGTTCCCCCACATTAGGTCAGCAGCTCCCCCACAATAGTAGGAAGCTCCCCCACAATAGTAGACAGCTCCCCCACATTAGGTCAGCAGCTCCCCCACAATAGTTGGCAGCTCCCCCCCCCCCCCACAATATTAGGAAGTTCCCCCACAATAGTAGGCAGCTCCCCCCCACAATGGTAGGCAGCTTCCCCCCACAATAGTTGGCAGCATAGTTCCCCCACAATAGTTGGCAGTATAGTTCCCCCACAATAGTTGGCAGTATAGTTCCCCCACAATAGTTGGCAGTATAGTTCCCCCACAATAGTTGGCAGTATAGTTCCCCCACAATAGTTGGCAGTATAGTTCCCCCACAATAGTTGGCAGTATAGTTCCCCCCACAATGGTAGGTAGCTCCCCCCCCCCCCCGAAGACATACAGCTTCAAGCCATATACAGTGTACGGCTGGAGGCTGTATGTCTGTATACTGCCTCCCACAGTGTTCCGGTCACCGCTCCTCCGGCCCCGGGTCACCATCTACTACTATGGCCTATGGACCATAGCAGTAGGTGCCGGGACCGGAGGAGCGGTGACCGGAACACTGAAGATGACTTGCCGCCGATCACTTACCAGGCTCCGGCCGGCGCGCGTCTTCCTCCAGTCCTCCTGCGCCTTTATGGTTGTACGCACGGGACGTCACTGAGGTCCCGTGCGTACAACCATAGAGAGGCGGAGGATCACCGGTAGACCGCAGGAGGACCGGAGGAGGACGCGCGCGGGGGGGGGGGGGGGGGGGGGCGCGCGGAATGGTTAGTGACCTGCGGACATCCTTATGTCCCGAAAAGATTTTTCGGGACACAGGGATATCCGGCATAGGAAAACCTATGATTATCTGCCCGGGCCGGCTCCCGTGTGCGGCTGCAGGCGGGGGCCGGCCAGAGCAGGTAAAAACTAGTACTGTATACTAAAAACCAGGGTGCCTCCAGCTGTTGTGAAACTACAACTACCAGCATACCCGGACAGCTAGAGATTCTCACGTGTGAATGGGAGTTGTAGTTTCACAACAGCTGGAGGCACCCTGGTTTTTAGTATACAGCAGTGGTCGGCACTATGCGGCCGCTGCTGCTCTGCATACAAGGGCCCTTGTATGTTACCAGTGTGCATGGGCGGCCGCCGCGGCCCGACCGCACTGCAAGAGCCGCATGTGGCTCGCAAGCCGCAGCTTGCCGACCACTGCTCTAGAGCATTATGACTCATTCCTTGCCCCCCTCCCCCTTCCAGATATTTATCCATTTATGACCCCACTACTTTAGGTACAGAGCTTAAGTATATACCTTCCCCTACTACCTACACAAAAACCCCTAAACTTCTCCCCAACATGGGAGGTTGTCACATGACTTCCATCACAAGACTGTGTGGGTCTAGAAGGACCTTTGGGACCTCTATTGGTAGAATTGGTTTTGGGGTTGTTTCTGGGCCGTCCACAGTGGAGGAATTTGTAGGGGGTTCCTGAGGGGTCTAGGCCTAGAACTTCTCGCTACTACATACACAGCAGCTGTAAGAGTATCCAATGAAACATGTACATAGAATATACTGTATAGACTATATTATATATATATATATATATATATATATATATATATATATATATTAATATAGACAATAGAGAGTATACACATAGAATAGAGTGTAGTGTCCCAGTATAAGAAGTTGTTGTGTGGTCGAGAAAGGCCTCCTGCAAACTACATATGGTAAATGTGTATGGGTATGTTTATTTGCAAAAGTATTTATGTGCATTGCACCACATCAAAGGGGTAGTCCAGTGCTGAAAAACATATCCCCTATCCTAAGGATAGGGGATAAGTTTCAGATCGCGGGGGGTCCGACTGCTGGGCCCCCCCGTGATCTCCTGTACGGGGCCCCGGCTCGCTGGCCAGATAGTGGGTGTCAGCCGCCGCTTCATGCGGTGGTTGACACAGCCCCTTCCCGCGGGTTGCCGGTCCCCCGTACAGGAGATCGCGGGGGGCCCCAGCAGTCGGTCCCCCCCGCGATCTGAAATTTTTCAGCACTGCATATCTCTTTTACGTGCATACAATGAGTTATTACAAGAGTGTAAACAGTTAAATCTGCATTACTGTATCAGATGAATAATGCCTTGGTCACATGATCCTCCCTAAGCCAAGTAGAAGGGGTGGGCCCAAACCTGTTAGTTCGTGCAGTCTGGGTCAGGCCAGTAAAGTCTGTTCTAGCCCTAGCCCTGCTTTCATACATGTAGGTCACGTGTTAATTCTAGTTGATATCCTGTTACAAACAAGTCACTGTTCCTGTTTATACTGTGAGGATAAAGTGCCCAAGTCTTCATCTTGTGTTAGTCAAAGAAAAGAATAAAGCTGAACAAGGGTCTCTCTGCAATGCACTAATCTCTTCAGTTGTTTATGGTCAGTGTTAGTTCCTGAATATGTAGTTGTATAATATATATATATATATATATATATATATATATATATGGCATATATGTGTGGCACCATTGGACTAAGAACTTCTGCATCTGCTACAATTGCATTTAAAGCATAATTTAAAGGGACAGTGACCAAATATCCATTCATCTGGCTCAAAAGCTGTAACATTCCACGCTGTCCTAAAGCAACTGTTTTGTATTGAAATTGTACAAAAAGTAGTTTCAGTGAATCCAATTGTCCAGAGGCCTCATTCCTGCATTTTGCACTATAGGAAAAACTCCTTTGACACAAGCTAGTTGGGTTCACAGGGAACATCAGGTTAGCTTTGCCACCCCGTCACATGACATAACCTAAGTACCACTACTCTCAGCTCATCCCTGTGGCTACCCCAAGAGCATATACATAGACAAGAAAGAGTATATAAATAATAGAGAGTATACACATAGAATAAAGCATATACATAGGCAATAGAGAGTATATAAACAATAAATACACATAGGGGGAGATTTATCAAAACCTGTGTAGAGAAAGAGTGGTAAAGTTATCCATGGCAACCAATCAGATCGCTTCTTTAATTTTTTTAGAGGCCTTTTTAAAAATGAAATAAGTGATCTGATTGATCGTTATGGGTAATTGCACCACTCTCCCTCTACACAGAGTTTGATAAATCTCCCTCATTGAATAGAGCGTATACATAAACAATAGAGAGTACACACATAGAATACAACATAAACAATAGAGAGTACACACATAGTATACAACATATACATAAACAATTGAGAGTATATAGGCAATAAAGAATATACAAATAGAATACAGCATATACATAAACAATAAAGAGTATATAGACAATAGAGAGTACACACATACAATACATCATATACATAAACAATAAAGAATATACACATAGAATAGAGCATATACATAAACAATAGAGAGTATATAGACCAGTGATTCCCAACCGATTTTGCCGTGATTTTTATTATTTTTTTAAATGTCCCACCCCGGCCTTATGACTGTCAGCGCATGGGGGAAGCCTGCGTGCGCACACACTGTCCCCCTGCGTCCCCCCCCCCCCCGCTTCCCCCTCTTCCTTGCGGCACAGTGAGCCGAAAATGGTGCCCTGTGGCGGAACGAACTGCATCTGCGCCGGACTCCTGTGCCTGCTGTGGAACTGCAAGCTGCGCAGGCCAGCTTGCTTAAAGTACCGTACCCTTTCCACCCCTCTGTTACCCCTTCTCAACCCTGTCCAACTAACCCCCCCCACCACCACCACCACCATCGTCACTCAAGTCCACCCTCTACCCCATGTCCACCCCCCCCTGTCATCCATGTCCACCTTGCCCACCCCCCGTCACCCATGTCCATCCCCCCTGTCACCCATGTCCACCCCCCTGTCACCCATGTTGTCACCCCTGTCCACCCCCCTGTCACCCCTGTCCACCCTTCTGTCACCCATGTTCACCCTCCTGTCACCCATGTTCACCCCCCCTCTCACCCATGTCCACCCTCCTGTCATTCATGTCCGCCTTGTCCACTCCCCTGTCACTTATGTTTACCCCCCCGTCTACCCCCGTAGTCTACCCTGTCACCCAAGTCCACACTCCTGTTCACCCATCTGTCCCTTTGTCACCCCAGTCCACCCCTCTCTGTCCCTCTTTTACCCCCTTGTCACCCTTGTCCACCCCTCTGACCCCCTGTCTCCCATGTCCACACTCCTGTCATCCATGTCGACACCCCCATGCAACCCTCTGTCACCCCTCTCACCCATGTTCACCCTCCATTGTCCACCCCTCTGACCACATGCTTGTCACCCATGTCCACCCCCTATTCACCCCTCTGTCACCCCTGTTCACCCCTGTCGCCCCCGTCACCCATGTTCACTCTTCTACACCCATCTGTCACCCTTGTACACCTCCCTACACCCCTCTGTACACTCCTCTACACCCCTCTGTCACCCATGTATACTCCTCTACACCCCTCTGTCACCCATGTACACTCCTCTACACCCCTCTGTCACCCATGTATACTCCTCTACACCCCTCTGTCACCCATGTACACTCCTCTGTACCCCTCTGTCACCCATGTACATCCATCTGTCACTCATGTACACTCATCTACACCCATCTGTCACACATGTACACCCCTCTGTCACCCATGTACACTCTTCTACACCCCACTGTCACCCATGTACACTCCTCTACACCCCTCTGTCACCCATGTACACCCATCTGTCACCCATGTACATTCCTCTACACCCCTCTGTCACCCATGTACACTTTTCTACACACCTGTCACCCATGTACACTCCTCTACACCCCTCTGTCACCCATGTTCACTCTTCTACACCCCTCTGTCACCCATGTACACTCCTCTACACCCCTCTGTCACCCATGTACACCCATCTATCACCCATGTACACTGCTCTACACCCCTCTGTCACCCATGTACACTGCTCTACACCCCTCTGCCACCCATGTACACTGCTCTACACCCCTCTGTCACCCATGTACACTCCTCTACACCCCTCTGCCACCCATGTACACTCTTCTACACCCCTCTGCCACCCATGTACACTCTTCTACACCCCTCTGTCACCCATGTACACTCTTCTACACCCCTCTGTCACCCATATACACTCCTCTACACCCCTGTCACCCATGTACACCCCTCTGTCACCCATGTATACTCCTCTACACCCCTCTGTCACCCATGTACACTCCTCTCTACCTCTCTGTCACCCATGTACACCCATCTGTCACCCATGTTCACTCCTCTACACCCCTCTGTCACCCATGTTCACTCTTCTACACCCCTGTGTCACCCATGTACACCCATCTGTCACCCATGTTCACTCCTCTACACCCCTCTGTCACCCATGTTCACTCCTCTACACCCCTCTGTCACCCATGTTCACTCTTCTACACCCCTCTGTCACCCATGTACACTCCTCTACACACCTCTGTCACCCATATACACTCCTCTACACCCCTGTCACCCATGTACACCCCTCTGTCACCCATGTTCACTCCTCTACACCCCTCTGTCACCCATGTTCACTCCTCTACACCCCTCTGTCACCCATGTTCACTCTTCTACACCCCTCTGTCACCCATGTACACTCCTCTACACACCTCTGTCACCCATATACACTCCTCTACACCCCTGTCACCCATGTACACCCCTCTGTCACCCATGTACACTTCTCTATACCCCTCTGTCACCCATGTACATCCATCTGTCACTCATGTACACTCCTCTATACCCCTCTGTCACACATGTACACTTTTCAACACACCTCTGTCACCCATGTACACTCCTCTACACCCCTATGTCACCCATGTTCACTCTTCTACACCCCTCTGTCACTCATGTGCACTCCTCTATACCTCTCTGTCACCCATGTACACTCCTCTACACCCCTATGTCACCCATGTTCACTCTTCTACACCCCTCTGTCACCCATGTACACTCCTCTATACCTCTCTGTCACCCATGTACACTCCTCTACACCCCTCTGTCACCCATATACACTCCTCTACACCCCTGTCACCCATGTGTACTCCTCTACACCCTTCTGTCACCCATGTACACTCTTCTACACCCCTCTGTCACCCATGTAAAAAAAAAGTGCGGAGCCTAATAGGTTTGTTTTGCAGGCTTAACGGTGAAGAATTGTGTGTGGAAGAAATCGTGATGATGGCCCAGACCAGATGGAGAAGAGAAGGCAACAATGCAAATTAGAGAATACGTCATTGGTGAGTTGCTGTATAAAGCATCACTTTAAACTACATACAGTGGGGATCAAAAGTTTGGGCACCCCAGGTAAAAATTTGTATTAATGTGCATAAAGAAGCCAAGGAAAGATGGAAAAATCTCCAAAAGGCATCAAATTACAGATTAGAAATTCTTATAATATAAGATTTTATTTCCATCATTTACACTTTCAAAATAACAGAAAACAAAAAAATGGTGTCTGAAAAAGTTTGGGCACCCTGCAGAGTTAATATCTTGTACTGCCCCCTTTGGCAAGTATCACAGCTTGTAAACGCTTTTTGTAGCCAGCTAAGAGTCTTTCAATTCTTGTTTGAGGTATCTTTGCCCATTCTTCCTTACAAAAGTCTTCCAGTTCTTTGAGATTTCTGAGCTGTCTGTCATGCACTGCTCTTTTAAGGTCTATCCATAGATTTTCAATTATGTTGAGGTCAGGAGATTGTGGAGGCCATGACGAAACCTTCAGTTTACGCCTCTTGATGTAATCCCCCGTGGATTTCGAGGTGTGTTTAGGATCATTATCCATTTGTAGAAGCCATCCTCTCTTTAACTTCAGCTTTTTCACAGATGGCATCAAGTTAGCATCCAAAATTTGCTTAAATTTTATTGAATCAATTTTTCCTTCTACTCGTGAGATGTTCCCTGTGCCACTGGCTGCAATACAACCCCAAAGCATGATTGATCCACCCCCATGCTTAACAGTTGGACAGAGGTTCTTTTCATTAAATTATGTTCCCCTTCTTCTCCAAACGTACCTTTGCTCATTCCAGCCACAAAGTTCAATTTTAACCTCATCAGTCCACAGAACTTGTTTCCAAAATGCATCAGGCTTGTCTATATGTTCATTTGCAAAGTTCAAACGCTGATTTTTGTGGTGAGGACGTAGAAGAGGTTTTCTTCTGATGACTCTTCCATGAAGACCATATTTGTACAAGTATCTCTTTATAGTGGAATAGTGTACCACAACTCCAGTGTCTGCCAAATCTTTCTGGAGGGATTGTGCAGTCAAATGTGGGGTTTGAATTGTTTTTCTTGGTCTTCCAGATCTTGCTTTAACTTCCACTGTTCCTGAGATGACTGCCATTTTTTTAATTACATTCCGAACAGAGGATATTGACATCTGAAAACGTTTTGCTATCTTCTTATAGCCTTCTCCAGCTTTGTGAGCGTCAACTATTTTCAGTTTCAGATTTCTAGACAACTGCTTAGAAGAACCCATGGTGCTGATTGTTGGGGCAAGTTTAGATGAGTCTGGGCATTTAAAACCTTTCAGATTGACATCACCTGGTCTTCCCAAATGATGATTGAGAACAATCCATAACACTGGCAGGTCTCAGCTTTGCAAAGGGGCAGTGCATGCTATAAATTCTGCAGGGTGCCCAAACTTTTGCAGACGCCATTTTTTTGTTTTCTGTTATTTTGAAAGTGTAAATGATGGAAATAAAATTTTGTTGACATATTATAAGAATGTCTAATCTGTAATTTGATGCCTTTTGGAGATTTTTCCATCTTTCCTTGGCTTCTTTATGCACATTAATACAAATTTTTACCTGGGGTGCCCAAACTTTTTCTGTACCCACTGATAAATAGTGCATTGGGTTTTTTCCCGTTTTTCCCGTTTGCTCGTAAACCTCGGTAGGTGTGCCCCGTGGAAAAAAAAATTCCGAGGTGGGCCCTGACCCGAAAAAGGTTGGGAAACACTGATATAGACAATAGAGAGTGTACACATAGAATAGAGGATATACATAAACAATAGGGAGTACATAGACAATAAAGAATATACACATATAGAATAGAGCATATACATAAACAATAGAGAGTATATAGATAATAGAGAGTACACACATAGAATAGAGCATATACATAAACAATAGAGAGTATATAGATAATAGAGAGTACACACATAGAATAGAGCATATACATAAACAATAGAGAGTATATAGATAATAGAGAGTACATAGAATAGAGCATATACATAAACAATAGAGAGTATATAGACAATAGTGAGTACACACATAGAATAGAGCATATACATAAACAATAGAGAGTATATAGATAATAGAGAGTACATAGAATAGAGCATATACATAAACAATAGAGAGTATATAGACAATAGTGAATACACACATAGAATAGAGCATATACATAAACAATAGAGAGTATATAGATAATAGAGAGTACACACATAGAATAGAGCATATACATAAACAATAGAGAGTATATAGATAATAGAGAGTACATAGAATAGAGCATATACATAGACAGGAGACAGATCTGTGTATGAAGACCAATAATGAGTTATGGTGGACGTCTCACCTACCCTACCCTTAAAATAGAAAATGTTACCCCCATTGTCACGTCCTCACAAACAATGTAGATCTTGCTATTTCCCAAGGTTTGCTGACACTGGCCCTGTCCATTGACTCAAATCATTGATGCTCGGGGGATACTCAGGCTTGTGACGGGGATGCACTCAGCTATTCATGAAAGAAACTCATTCTGGAAATCATCTCCGGGGTGTGAGTCCAAACATAACCCAATGTCTCTCTCATGGGGTTTGGAGAGACCTCTTCATGACTATAGCTGCCCTTAGGTCTTGTATGTTTCGTCTTATCAATAAAGCCTATCTAACGGCTCTAACAGACTCCTTATCTTAAAGATGCTCATGGTATGATATGTAGAAACAGACCTTATGCTGGAGACACTTATGTAGAGTCCTTTGACCCTGCAGCATCGAACATTAAATATTGGTTCAGATGTAAAGGCCCAATATTCCATATTGACAAATTACAATTGGGGTGTCCCAGTAGAGGATGTGGCCCTGTCCAGTAAATGCTGCTCCAGGTGTCAGTGCTGGGCCCCACTGCTCAAGGTGCTGCATGGCATTGTATGTATATTTCTAATCTGCCTTTAATAAATCTCAAACATGTCTTTAAGGATGCTAATGCAAAGGAAACCATGTGACCCTGATTCCTAATGGGATGCCCCCTTGCTTAGGCCTTAAATAGTTTAGGGCAGAGGCATCAGTCAGTTTAGAGCTGAGTTACAGTGTGGAGAGGAGTTAGGAGAATTCTGTGGTAACCTGAAGGTGGAGAAGTCTAAAATCTGTAACAAAGCATCTACAAGTAGCCCACGGCACAGGTCCAGTCTGGAAGTCTAGGATAGCAAGAGATAGAAAGCCTCGGGCAACTCTTGGTCCCACAGTCTACAGTTCAAGCTTGGTGGTAAACTAATTTCAGGGAAGCACAGTTAGTCTCAAATCAGCGTGGCTGGTTTCAAGGCACAAGTCTAAAACTTAAAAGTCACAGTCTAAAGTCTACAGAAACTAAAAATCCAGTCAAGTATAAAAAAATAAATAAATAAAATAAAAAGTCCCAGCAAGTTGAAATGAAACAGGGTTAGGCTGGGTTCACACTACGTTTTGTCCCATACGGGAGCGCATACGGCAGGGGGGAGCTAAAAGCTCGCGCTCCCGTATGTGACCGTATGCGCTCCCGTATGCCATTCATTTCAATGAGCCGACCGGAGTGAAACGTTCGGTCCGGTCGGCTCATTTTTGCGCCGTATGCGCTTTTACAACCGGACCTAAAACCGTGGTTGACCACAGTTTTAGGTCCGGTTGTAAAAGCGCATACGGCGCAAAAATGAGCCGACCGAACGTTTCACTCCGGTCGGCTCATTGAAATGAATGGCATACGGGAGCGCATACGGTCACATACGGGAGCGCGAGCTTTTAGCTCCCCCCTGCCGTATGCGCTCCCGTATGGGACAAAACGTAGTGTGAACCCAGCCTTAGTCTGCATTTTCCCTGCTCTGATCTGTACTGTAAAGGATAACACCATCTATCCTCACCTCAGTTAAAGGCAGTTTTCCATAACCCTGCATCGGGTGTCTTTATTACCCAGCTCTTGGCCCAGGAGAGCGGCTGAATCCTCAGAGTGTGGTGGCTAACGCTACACTGGCGTCACGAGTAACTGTTTGTTTGTAACTGCACCCCAACACTAAAATTGCAACACGCCATTATTCCCCACCACACATTGTTCCATAAAAATCAGCCTCACCAAAGGAGCTGCCATTACCAGAAAGGTAAAAAACTACACCATGATCACCAGGAAACACAGTGGTGGTAGTGTCATGGTTTGGGGCTGTTTTATTTCATCTAGACCAGGACGGCCATCATTGATGGAACAATGAACTCTGAATTATACCCAAAAATTCTAAAGAAAATGCCAGGTTATCTGTCTCTGCGGGTAATGCCAACAGAATGAGGGTCAGGCAGCAAGACAAAGAATGGAATGATAAGTTTTGGAATGAACAAGTCAAAGTCCTGGTCATATCCTATAGAACAGTGGTCTCAAACTGTGGCCCTCCAGATGTTTAAAAACTTCAACTCCCAGCACGCCCAGACAGCCTTCGGCTGTCTGGGCATGCTGGGAGTTGTAGTTTTGCCACAGCTGGAGACACCCTGGTTGGGAAACACTGACCTAAGTGATTTTCGCAGTCAGTCGCTTTCTTCTAAAGTGTTGGAGTTTAGATAGAACTAAAGAAAAGTTTACAAAACACATAGACATCAGGACACTCGCCACAAAGTGCCATCAATAAACGTCGCCCTGGGGGTGTATTGGGTGGGAGTGACCCGGTTCAGAGCGGACTGTGTATAGTGTAGTCGTAGGGCTGCTCTATCTAGCGGACTAGAATTCAACTTTCGGCCCATTGTCATACACTCTAAATTATAAGGTATAAGATTCTGATCCCTGATTGATAGATAGATATGAGATAGATAGATAGATATGAGATAGATAGATATGAGATGGATAGATAGATAGATAGATATGAGATAGATAGATATTGAGATAGATAGATAGATATGAGATAGATAGATAGATAGATAGATAGATATGAGATAGATAGATAGATATGAGATAGATAGATAGATAGATAGATATGAGATAGATAGATATGAGATAGATAGATAGATAGATAGATAGATATGAGATAGATAGATAGATAGATAGATAGATAGATATGAGATAGATAGATAGATATGAGATAGATAGATGGATAGATATGAGATAGATAAATATGAGATAGATAGATAGATATGAGATGGATAGATAGATAGATAGATATGAGATAGATAGATGGATAGATATGAGATAGATAGATATGAGATAGATAGATGGATAGATAGATACGAGATAGATAGATATGAGATAGATAGATAGATCTGATATAGATAGATAGATAGATATGAGATAGATAGATGGATAGATAGATATGAGATAGATATGGGATAGATAGATAGATAGATATGAGATAGATAGATAGATAGATAGATATGAGATAGATAGATAGATATGAGATAGATAGATAGATAGATATGAGATAGATAGATGGATAGATATGAGATAGATAAATATGAGATAGATAGATGGATAGATAGATACGAGATAGATAGATATGAGATAGATAGATAGATCTGATATAGATAGATAGATAGATAGATATGAGATAGATAGATGGATAGATAGATATGAGATAGATATGGGATAGATAGATAGATAGATAGATAGATAGATATGAGATAGATAGATAAATAGATAGATATGAGATAGATAGATAGATATGAGATAGATAGATGGATAGATAGATATGAGATAGATATGAGATAGATAGATAGATATGAGATAGATAGATATGAGATAGATAGATGGATAGATATGAGATAGATAAATATGAGATAGATAGATGGATAGATAGATACGAGATAGATAGATATGAGATAGATAGATAGATCTGATATAGATAGATATGAGATAGATAGATAGATAGATATGAGATAGATGAGATAGATATGTATATATATGAGATAGATAGATATGAGATAGATAGATAAATAGATAGATAGATATGAGATAGATATATAGATATGAGATAGATAGATAGATATGAGATAGATATATAGATATGAGATAGATAGATAGGAGATAGATAAATATGAGATGGATTGATAGATATACAGATATTAGATAGATAGGTAAATGATAGATAGATAGATAGATATTAGCTAGATAGCCGTTGGCTGTCCAGGAATGGTAGGAGTTAAAGTTTTGCAACATCTGGAGGGCCACAGTTTGAGACCACTGCTATAGTAGGAGGACCTGAGATGAGCAGTTCATGGAAGGAAACCCACCATCATAGCAGAGCTGAAGCTGTTTCGTATGGAGAAATGGGCAACAATTCCTCCCAACCAACGTGCAGGACTCACCGAGAATTACCAGAAACATTTAGATGCCCTTATTGCCGCACAAGATACTGAAAAGCAAAGGTTCACATACTTTTGCCGCTCACAGATTTGTCATATTGGATCATTTTCCTTAAGAAATAAATGACCACGTCTTATAATTGTTTGACTCATTTGTTGGAGTTGGTTCTCTTTATCTACTTATAGGAGCTGTATGAAAAGCTGGTTCGATTTTAGGTGAAATTTTGCGCAGTAAAGTCTAGAAAATTCTCAAGGGGTTCCCAAACTTCCCCCCACCATTTTGTATACTCATGAGTGGTGACCGGTCATTGATGGGTGATATACATGGGGAGGACTGGTGCAATGAGCGTACAGAAGGTAGGTGGGCTTCCTGATGGGATGACACAATACAGCCTGAGACTCTTTTCTCAATAACCACTATAACTGCTGCCATGTTGTAACCATCACCCCGGGGGCCACAAGAGATAAGACGCAGAGACGTCAGGAAACACCAGGGAATTGGAGACGTTGATGAAATTCATGTAATTCTCTAATTATCTGGGTTAAGGGGAAGTAATGTATATGAACCGTCCTGTGCACTCTGTCTGGGGGTCTATGACATAGGACGGGAATGTCAGATCTCAAGAAGAAGACATTAGACATTGGCGCTCATTTACTATTCTAAACCCGACTTCTTTTGTCGGGTTTTTTTGTCGCATCTTTGTCTGCGCCATGTCGCAGACATCCTGCGCCAGTCTGCGACACGATGCGTCATTTTTTCCCGACGGACCCGATGTGGATTCTCCCAAACCCGAAAAAAGGGGCGTAACCCGACATTTCTGAGCTTTCCCACGTATTTATTAAGGTTTCCAACCCGAATTTGTTGAATTGTTGTGGATTTTTTCCCGGAAACCAAAACCAACAAAAAAACCACGTGCGACAAACAGGATGCAACATAATAATAATAAATACCAGGGGAAAAAAGCAGTCGGGTAAGAAAGCAACATAGACTTACAACCCGATTTTCTAAGTAAATGAGGGCCAATGTCATTTTAAAAGATTTAGTTATTTTACTTTATTTTTTTTTAACCCCTAGAGCAGTGGTCTTCAACCTGCGGACCTCCAGATGTTGCAAAACTACAACTCCCAGCATGCCCGGACAGCCGTTGGCTGTCCGGGCATGCTGGGAGTTGTAGTTTTGCAACATCTGGAGGTCCGCAGGTTGAAGACCTCTGCCCTATAGGGTAAAAGTACACCCTGCGCCCGCTCCCAGAGTTTAAAGGGTTTATCCAGGAAAAAACTTTTTTATATATATATTAACTGGCTCCAGAAAGTTAAAGGGTAGCTCCCACCATCCTATTTTTTTTTTTTGCTAGCCCGTCCCCCCCCCACCCCCGCTACGGCATTAGCCCGTTCCCTCCTCCCCCCCCCCCCCCCCGCCCCGCATACCCCGTTGCCTCATTACACTTGCAGCGGGCGTGCAGGGACAGCGGCGGCAACGAGGCAGCGGCGGCGATGTGCAGGAGGAGTGGCCTCCCAGCCAGTGACCGGGGAGCCAATGAGCTCGCTCCCGCCTATCTGATTGACAGGCAGGGAGCGAGTGCAGCCTAACTGAAAAAGGACTGATTGCCACTCCAAAATCAGTCCTTTTTCAGTAGCCGGTTTTTAAATGTAAATTAAACCTTTTTAATGAAAAAAAGTAAAATAAAAGTATATTAGAGATATGTTGTAGTACATAAGTACTACAACATATCAAAAAATGAAGTTGGTGACAGTGCCCATTTAAACAGAATTGTACATTACTTCTATTAAAAAATCTTAATGCTTTCAGTACTTATGAGCTTCTGAAGTGAAGGTTGTTCTTTTCTGTCTAAGTGCTCTCTGAGGACACGTGTCTCGGGAACCGCCCAGTTTAGAAGAGGTTTGCTATGGGGATTTGCTTCTAAACTGGGCGTTTCCTGAGACACGTGTCATCAGAGAGGATTTAGACAGAAAAGAACAAGCTTAACTTCAGAAGCTCATAAGTACTGAAAGGATTAAGATTTTTTAATAGAAGTAATTTGCAAAGCTGTTTAACTTTCTTTTCTGTCTAAGTCCTCTCTGATGACACCTGTCTCGGGAAACGCCCAGTTTAGAAGAGGTTTGCTATGGGGATTTGCTTCTAAACTGGGCGTTTCCTGACACAGGTGTCATCAGAGAGGACTTAGACAGAAAAGAACAACCTTAACTTCAGAAGCTCATATGTACTGAAAGGATTAAGATTTTTTTTTTAATAGAAGTAATTTACAAATCTGTTTAATTTTCTGGAGCCAGTTGATATATATATAAAAAAAAAGTTTTTTCCTGGATAACCCCTTTAATGTGCGCTCAGGAGCTGAACGTGTTTTATACCCTGTTGGTCCCGGCTGTTATGATGGTGTCTAAAAGTGGCAAAAATAGTAGCTCGGGGAGTTGAGCTGGGAGCACAAACGGAGGTCTCTTACCATGCTACTGTTTGTTCGATAGGCACTCCAATAATGCAGATAACAATGATCAATATCGTCCTATGGCACAGCATTATTCAGTGTCTGTAATCTAAAGATTACATGTAATAGTCTCCTATGGGGACAAAAAAATAGAAAAAATAATTGAAAAAAATACTAATAAATGAGAATAAACTCCTTCCTTAAAGGGGTTATCCAGGAAAAAAACTATTTTTTTTATATATATATAAACTGGCTCCAGAAAGTTAAACAGATTTGTAAATTACTTCTATTAAAAAATCTTAATCCTTTCAGTACTTATGAGCTTCTGAAGTTAAGGTTGTTCTTTTCTGTCTAAATCCTCTCTGATGACACCTGTCTCGGGAAACGCCCAGTTTAGAAGCAAATCCCCATAGTAAACCTCTACTAAACTGGGTGGTTCCCGAGACACGTGTCATCAGAGAGCACTTAGACAGAAAAGAACAACCTTGACTTCAGAAGCTCATAAGTACTGAAAGGATTAAGATTTTTTAATAGAAGTAATTTACAAATCTGTTTAACTTTCTGTAGCCAGTTGATATATAAAAAAAAGTTTTTTCCTGGATAACCCCTTTAATAAAAGCTTGAATCATTCCCCTTTTTCAAATAAAATAATGTAAACGACAATAAAGATATGTGGAATTGCAGCGTGCGTAAATGTCTGATTTATTAAAATATAATGTTAATTAAACCGCACGGTCAATGGCGTAAACGTAAAAAAAAAAAACTAAGTAAAAATACCCAAGTCTAGAATTGCAGAATTTTGGTCACCTCATATACAAAAAAATTTATAAATAAATAAAAAGCTTTTAAAAAGTCCCATCTAGAGATGAGCGAACTTACAGTAAATTCGATTCGTCACGAACTTCTCGGCTCGGCAGTTGATGCCTTTTCCTGCATAAATTAGTTCAGCTTTCCGGTGCTCCGGTGGGCTGGAAAAGGTGGATACAGTCCTAGGAAAGATTCTCCTAGGACTGTATCCCCCTTTTCCAGTCCACCGGAGCACCGGAAAGCTGAACTAATTTATGCAGGAAAAGTCATCAACTGCCGAGCCGAGAAGTTCGTGACGAATCGAATTTACTGTAAGTTCGCTCATCTCTAGTCCCATCAAAACAAAAATGATGCCGATAAAAAAAAATACAGATCACGGCGCAAATGAAGACTCATACATCCCTGTATACAGAAAAATAAAAGAGTAATAGGGGTCAGAAGGGGACAATTTTAAGCATACTAATTTCCTTACAAAAAGTTATAATTTTTTTTAAAGTAGTAAAATAAAACAAAACCTATATAGATTGCATATCCTTCTAATCGTATGGACCTACAGAATAAAGATACGATATAATTTCTGCAGAATAGTGCACTGCGTAGAAACGGATGCCCCCAAAAGTAGCAAAATGGCGTGTTTTTTAAAGTTTTTTTGCCCCACAAATAGTCTTTTTTTTTGTCTCACCGTAGATTTAATGGTGCAATGAGTGAAGTCATTACAAAAGTACAATTGGTGGCGCAAAAAAATCAGTCTTCATATGGGAAAAGTGTTATGTCTATTAGAAGGTGAGGAGGAAAAAACGAAAGTGCCACCATTAACTAGTAGCCTGACTGGTGTTTATACTGGGAAACGCAGCCAAGTCTGGATTATTTACCTTGTGATCGGTGCCAGACTTTGTCTTGAATAAATATATACTGGGTCAACATAGAAATCATGTAATAGTAAAACCAGATGATCCACAACTACAGATATATCTTCCTGATGTATACCGTATTTTTCGCACGCACTTTTTCTTCCCCAAAACTGGGGGGGGGGAGTTGGTGCGTCTTATATGGTGAATACACCCCTATCAGGTCGGTCCCTGCGGCCATCAACGGGCGGGACCCGCGGCTAATACAGGACATCACCGATCGCGGTGATGCCCTGTATTAACCCCTCAGACGCGGCGATCAAAGCTGACCGCCGCATCTGAAGCGAAAGTGACACTAACCCGGCTGCTCGGGACCGCCGCGGTGAAATCACGGCGTCCCGAACAGCTTACAGAACATCGGGAGGGACCTTACCTGCCTCCTCGGTGTCTGCTCTGTGCCGGGATCCACTGCATGGCTGGCGCTCTTTTTCGACGTCATCACGTTGTCGCGCACGCCATCCCGTCATCCAATAGGAGCGGCGTGCGTAGCGACGTGATGACGGCGACGGAGAGCGTAGATCCCGGGGAAGAAGACGTCCGGAGCGGCGGGGACACCACGGGGACGCGGCGACAGCGATGGAGCGACATCCAGGGCCGCGGTGACGGGTCCGGAGCGGCAGGGACACGTGAGTATTACCTCCCATACCAGTGGTGTTCAACCTGCGGACCTCCAGATGTTGCAAAACTACAACTCCCAGCATGCCCGGACAGCCGTTGGCTGTCCGGGCATGCTGGGAATTGTAGTTTTGCAACATCTGGAGGTCCGCAGGTTGAAGATCACTGTTGGGTGCAGAATCTTTTTCTAGATTTTGCACCTTTAAAATTGGGTGCGTCTTATATGCCGGTGCGTCCTATAGGGCGAAAAATACGGTAATACTTCTGGGCCAGGTAAGAGATAGAGGAGGGTGGATTATTACATCTGCTTTTGCACACTCAGGCTTAGCCAATCTGTACAACAGTGTTTTTCAAACAGTGTGTCTCCAGCTGTTGCAAAACTACACCCAAAGGCTTTCCGAGCATGCTGCAAATTGTAGTTTTGCAACAGCTGGAGGCGCACTGGTTGGGAATTCCATAGTAAAATTCTGACACAGCCCCATTGTTTTTAATAGGATTCTGCTGCATTTCCTGGGTTTAGCTTATGATGTGTGCGCCAGAATAATTCCTGATGCATATGTTTACTATTCACAGAGCGTTATACAATGCATTAGGAAAGTTATGGAGGTATGGAGACTAGAGATGAGCGAACTTACAGTAAATTCGATTCGTCACGAACTTCTCGGCTCGGCAGTTGATGACTTTTCCTGCATAAATGAGTTCAGCTTTCCGTTGCTCCGGTGGCTGGAAAAGGTGGATACATTCCTAGGAGACTCTTTCCTAGGACTGTATCCACCTTTTCCAGCCCAAAGGGAGCACCTGAAGGCTGAACTAATTTATGCAGGAAAAGTCATCAACTGCCGAGCCGAGAAGTTCGTGACGAATCGAATTTACTGTAAGTTCGCTCATCTCTAATGGAGACCTCCGGCTGCCAACTTGACTGATCTGATCCCCGTGGTCGTGCTGGGGATGATCAGATCAGCCATTGGAACCCCTGCATTGTCGCAGATGCCGAGATCAATATTGATCATGGCATCTGAAGGGTAAATAGCGGATATCAGCGCAATCGCTGATGTCCGCCAATACCGGCAGGTCGCTGGCTGCTGGTAGCAGCCGGAACCTGTCATGCATGAAGTTAGCTCAGTTCCTGTGCTCGCTTTACAGTGGGGCAAAAAAGTATTTAGTCAGCCACCAATTGTGCAAGTTCTCCCACTTAAAAAGATGAGAGGCTGTAATTGTCATCATAGGTTATAACCTCAACTATGAGAGACAGAATGAGAAAAAAAAATCCATAAAATCACATTGTCTGATTTTGAAAGCATTTATTTGCAAATTATGGTGGAAAATAAGTATTTGGTCAATAACAAAAGTTAATCTCAATACTTTGCTATAATCCTCTTTGTTGGCACCGACAGAGGTCAAACGTTTTCTGTCTTCACAAGGTTTTCACACACAGTTGCTGGTATTTTGGCCCATTCCTCCAAGTAGATCTCCTCTAGGGCGGTGATGTTTTGGGGCTGTCGCTGGGCAACATGGACTTTCAACTCCCTCCAAAGGTTTTCTATGGGGTTGAGATCTGGAGACTGGCTAGGCCACTCCAGGACCTTGAAATGCTTCTTACGAAGCTGCTCCTTCATTGCCCAGGTGGTATGTTTGGGATCATTGTCATGCTGAAAGACCCAGCCATGTTTCATCTTCAATGCCCTTGCTGATGGAAGGAGGTCTTCACTCATCTCACGATTCAATCTTTCCTTTAGACAGATCAGTCGTCCTGTATCCTTAGCAGAAAAACATCCCCAAAGCATGATGTTTCCAAGCCATTCTTCACAGTGTCTTCATCCAACTGCTCTCTAGCAAACTTCAGACGGGCCCGGACATGTACTGGCCTAAGCAGGGGGACACATCTGGCACTGATGATTTGAGTCCCTGGCGGCATAGTGTGTTACTGATGGTAGCCTTGTTACTTTGGTCCCAGCTCTCTGCAGGTCATTTACTAGGTCCCCACGTGTGGTTCTGGGGTTTCTGCTCACCGTTCTTGCGATCATTTTGACACCACGGGGTGAGATCTTGCGTGGAACCCCAGATCTAGGGAGATTATCAGTGGTCTTGTAGGTCTTCCATTTTCTAATAATTGCTCCCACAGTTGATTTCTTCACACCAAGCTGCTTGCGTATTGCAGATTGTCTTTCCAGCCTGGTGCAGGTCTACCATTTTGTTTCTGGTGTCCTTCGACAGCTCTTTGGTCTTGGCCATAGTGGAGTTTGGAGTGTGACTGTTTGAGGTTGTGGACAGGTGTCTTTTATACGGATAACAAGTTCAAACAGGAGCCATTAATACAGGTAACGAGTGGAGGACAGAGGAGACTCTTAAAGAAGAAGTTACAGGTCTGTGAGAGCCAGAAATCTTGCTTGTTTGTAGGTGACCAAATACTTATTTTCCACCATAATTTGCAAATAAATTCTTTAAAAATCAGACAATGTGGACAATTTTATGGATTTTTTTTTCTCATTATGTCTCTCATAGTTGAGGTATATCTATGATGAAAATTACAGGCGCCTCATCTTTTAAAGTGGGAGAACTTGCACAATTGGTGGCTGATTAAATCCTTTTTTGCCCCACTGTATGTAAAGAACATAAATGTACCATGTGGTGCTTTAAGTACCAGCACTCCAGACACATTTACGTACATTTACGTCCATGGTCCTTAAGAGGTTAAGTTTGTTGCCTACAACCAGAAAATTGAAAATATGGAGCTTGCTGGGAGTTGCAGTTTTACAACAGCCGGAGGCACACTAGACACACTGCTATAAAATGTCGGATCAATTTCACAGGTATTCTGATGTCCAAAGGTTACTCACTATTGTGCGAATCGCTGATGGTTTACGCAAGGATTTAGACTAGAGCCAGCCCAAAGATCCAGCTAATTCCCTATAGATATAGAGGCAGTGGAGTGACATCTAGTGGTCATAAATATATGGTACAGCATTTGTATGTCATAAAGTTCAGTGACATCATCAGTTCAGAAGTTAATATACATTCATGTAGTAGTATATGCGGGGGGAGGTTGGGTTGTGTATGTTGGAATGGGAGAGTGCCGGGCCTCCAAGCACCAAGCTTCCAAACCACTATAACAATGATCTACTTGGTTTGAGTGTTCTAAGAAGTAATTAGCACTTTCTTTCGCACATCCTGCAGATAAATTGTTATTCTAGACATAAACATTTGTAATGTCCCAGTACAGAACATAGTCCTGTACTACACTTAGGCCCTGTCAGGTTGAGTCCCTCAGTGACATGGGGGCTCTCCTGCAGTGTGTCCCCTGCTGTTAGTACAATGTTATTTATTGTAATAGGTATATAGTCTGTATGCTAATGTATGGACAGAGGACCTTTGGAGGACTAATGTAATTGTCTAAAGGACCTGTGAGATGTCACATGTTATGTTTATGTTACCCAGAGAGTCACCAGCTTAACACATGACCCGCAGCTTGACCTTTGGGCTTCTAGTTCAGTCCCCCCTTTATAAGGAAGGGAGGTGCTGCAATCGCGGTCTTCTCTTTTCTCTCTCTTTCTACTGGGGTACAGTCAAGACCAGATGTCTCAGTGTTAGTGCCCAGTACCTGGAAGGCCTCAAATCCACCGTCACTTCCATTAAGTCAAGTCTATGTCTGCTGTCACTGCCTACAGTCCAGTCCAGACTTAAGTCAATGATCTAAATTCCATTACAAGTATAATTGGTCCCAGCAATCTGCGAGGTCCTTCTGTGTTCCTGGCCACCTCTCTGGGATTCTGGCCGAGCTGTAGAGACTATAACACCTGTCTGACCTCAGTAAAGCCTCCGTTAAACCATAACCTGGTCGTGGACTCTCATTTCACTGCCTAGCCATTGGGATGGCGAAGATATCTTTTGGGTGGTTCCCGATAACCAAAAACCACTCTGGCGTCATGAACATTAGGGGTTAATAACATCTTGCCCCCCGGGGTTAATACCATCTGCCCCATCCACCTACACCACTGCACCCCGTGGTCCCCCCATTTACAGCGGGTGAAATAAGTATTAAACACGTTACTATTTGTCATTGATACTAGGGACATAAAAAATGTACCAGATGTTGGTAACAACCCACGTAATACAAGAAAATAAGAAAAATAAATATGTTCAGAAATTAATTTATGTGAAATAATGGGAAATGACACAGGGAAAAAGTAATGAACACATGAAGAAGGGGAGGTGCAAAAGAGCATGGAAAGCCAAGACAACAGCTGAAATCTATCAGTAATTAAAAAGCAATCCAGCCCCTTGTCAGTGCAAATAATATCAGCTGGTTCAGTCCCAACTGATGGCTACAGAAAGGTCTCTTTGCCAAGGTGTCGCACAAGACATATCTTATGATGGGTAAAAGCAAAGAGCTGTTTCAAGACCTTCACATCCTAATTGTTGCAAAACATAACAATGGCGTTGGTAACAGGCGCAACGACAACTTTAGCTGTCCGGGCATGCTAGGAGTTGTTGTAGTTTTGCAATAGCTGGAGGCACACTGACTGGGAAACACTGGTGTAGAATGGTCATTGACTAAAGGAGGAGGCTCGAGGTCTTCAGACTTGAAGGTGGAGTATATGGCCTCTTTAAAGGGGTACTCCGGCGCTTAGACATCTTATCCCCTATCCAAAGGATAGGGGATAAGATGCCTGATCGCGGGGGTCCCACTGTCACGCCCCCTCCCATAGGCTTGCATTGAGGGGCGGAGCGTGATGTCACATGGGGGCGGAGGCGTGACGTCACACGCAGCCGGTCCCGTGGTCACCGGTAATCAGACCCGAAGCGAACACGCTCCGGGGACTGATTTTAACTGGGGTGCTGCGTGCAAGATCATGGGGGTCCCCAGCGGCGGGACCCCCGAGATCAGGCATCTTATCCCCTATCCTTTGAATAGGGGATAAGATGTCTAAGCACCGGAGTACCCCTTTAATCCATCTCCACATGGTTGGTTTTGAGTCCTCTTGACCTTTATTCTTTGCCAGAAAACGGGATAAACAGGTTTTCCTTATTCCTGAAACTCTCCAAATAGATCTTCAAACACCTGACTAGATCCAGGGTGTGTAGACTCTTCCTTATTAGGAGGATTAGGATATTAGGCCGGGAGGCAGATGACTTGGTCGATATTCCTGACAGAAGGAACTTTAGGAGACAAGGTGGGTAAGGCTAGGTTCACACTGTTGTTGTGCTCCGACTCATTCAGGGTCTGTTCTGCTCTATTATTTTTCTGGCAAACGAACTCTGAACGGGTCAGAACGCAACTGACACTGCTGGGTCCTGATGGATCCCATTGACTTGAATCGGGTCTCCAGTATTTTCTCCTCAACTTCCGTCCTTCCAATGGACTGAGCTATGGAGCTTCCTTTAGCAGAGCATAGCGGCCGTGTGGACATAGCATGAGTATCTTAGTAGGACCCTGTCTGGCAAAACGGTGATGAATGGCCCAAATGCTGAGAAGGCTTAAAGGGGTACTCTGCTGGAAAACAAACTCTTTTCTTATCAATTGGTGCTAGAAAGTTAAACAGTTTTGTAAATTACTTCTATATAAAAATCGTAATCCTTCCAGTAATTATCAGCTGCTGTATGCTCTATAGAAAGTTCTTTCCAGTCTGACCACAGTGCTCTCTGCTGACACCTCTGTCCGTGTCTGGAACTGTCCAGAGCAGGAGAGGTGTGGTAGTATATACTGGTGCTACTGCCAGTACATACTGTAGAGGGTTCTGGTAGTATACACTGCTGGCACTGTTAGTCCATAGAGGTTTGTGGTAGTATACACTGGTGCTACTGACAGTCCAAAAAGGTTTGTGCTAGTAGACACTGGTGCTACCGACAGTATATTAAGCTGTACAGTAGTATACACTGGTTCCACTGCCAGTCGGTAGAGGTTTGTGGTAGTATACACTGGTGCTACTGACAGTATATTAAGGTTTACAGTAGTATGTGCTGATATTACTGCCAATCTACAAAGGGTTAAAATTTACAGTAGTTCACACTGTTGTTGCTGCCAGTCCATTAAAGTTTTTAGTAGTACACACTATCATGGGTGTCTGCTCATCGAGGTTTATAGTATTTCACATTTGCGCTACCAGTCTATCTGGCTTTATGGACCCTGAAAGACCCCATTATAAATAAATAGGGGCCCAGCTGACCAAAGGGTGAAGGGTGGGGGATGTCACACCCCAGGATCCAATGTGGGCTGCGTCCATAAGGAGTTAAAGAGTACCTGTCACCAAACCATATTGTCACGATGCCGGCTGGCGGGTAGTGGATCCTCTGTGCCAGAGAGGGATTGGCGTGGACCGTGCTAGTGGATCGGTTCTAAGTCACTACTGGTTTTCACCAGAGCCCGCCGCAAAGCGGGATGGTCTTGCTGCGGCGGTAGTGACCAGGTCGTATCCACTAGCAACGGCTCAACCTCTCTGGCTGCTGAAGATAGGCGCGGTACAAGGGAGTAGACAGAAGCAAGGTCGGACGTAGCAGAAGGTCGGGGCAGGCAGCAAGGATCGTAGTCAGGGGCAACGGCAGGAGGTCTGGAACACAGGCTAGGAACATACAAGGAAACGCTTTCACTGGCACGATGGCAACAAGATCCGGCAAGGAAGTGCAGGGGAAGTGAGGTGATATAGGGAAGTGCACAGGTGAAGACACTAATTGGAATCACTGCGCCAATCAGCGGCGCAGTGGCCCTTTAAATCGCAAAGACCCGGCGCGCGCGCGCCCTAGGGAGCGGGGCCGCGCGCGCCGGGACAGGACCGAGGGAGAGCGAGTCAGGTACGGGAGCCGGGGTGCGCATCGCGAGCGGGCGCTACCCGCATCGCGAATCGCATCCCGGCTGGAAGCAGAATCGCAGCGCCCCGGGTCAGTGGATCTGACCGGAGCGCTGCAGCGGAGAGAGTGTAGCGAGCGCTCCGGGGAGGAGCGGGGACCCGGAGCGCTCGGCGTAACACATATTTTCTAAATTAAAGGGGTATTCCAGGAAAAAACTTTTTTTTATATATCAACTGGCTCCAGAAATTTAAACAGATTTGTAAATTACTTCTATTAAAAAATCTTAATCCTTTCAGTACTTATGAGCTTCTGAAGTTAAGGTTGTTCTTTTCTGTCTAAGTGCTCTCTGATGACACGTGTCTCGGGAACCGCCCAGTTTAGAAGCAAATCCCCATAGCAAACCTCTTCTAAACTGGGCAGTTCCCGAGACACGTGTCATCAGAGAGCACTTAGACAGAAAAGAACAACCTTCACTTCAGAAGCTCATAAGTACTGAAAGGATTACGATTTTTTAATTTACAAATCTGTTTAACTTTCTGGAGCCAGTTGATATATAAAAAAAAGTTTTTTCCTGGATAAACCCTTTAACTTAGATTATGTTCTTTAACTACTCCTAACACCCCTTCTGCCCTTAAAAAAAAAGCTGTGTATCATACCTTTCCCCTTGCTCACATTGTGTGAGCTCCTGGCAGGAGAAAGTGGGCGTTCCCCAGCTCCCCTATCAGGCTGGGAGGAGTCCAAACTAACTGTTTGACTTGTAGCAGGGATCAGAACAGAGCCGCCTAGTGTGGGAAAAATCATATTCTGAAAAAAAATCTAGTTTTACTATTGTTATTTAAAATTGTGTTTTGAATAAGTAGCTGAGGGTTATAATAGGTTAAATGCCATTGGGCCACTAACCTAGTGGTGGGAATATAAAGAGTAAGAGCTCCTAAATAATACTCAACTGTATCCTGCCTGGCCCAAAAAGTGGATTGGCAAGTTAATAAGTGCCAACCTTCCAGTTGCTTACATTTTCTGCATTTTGAATAAGTAACTGAGGATTTTAAGGGGTAAAACAACAGTGAAATACTAAAAAGGGCAGAAATAGAAAAAGTAAGGGCCCCTGCATAATACCCAACTATATCTAGCCTGGCAAATCAAGTGGATTGGCAGGAAAACAGGGGCCAATGTTGTCAGTTGCTTATATTTTCTGCATTTTGTAGAAGGGTATATTCACACTACTCTTTGGGCATACTGCTGGCGGATATCCCTGCGGACCCGTGCTGCATCCCATTTATTTGAATGAGCAGAACAGAGTCAGCTAGTGACTCCAGTCAGCTAATTTTTTAACCGTATCAGTTTTTATAGGTTTTCACACCGGCAACCAAAACCTATACAGTCCAAATATGAGCCGACCGGGGTCACTAGCTTACTCCGTTCTGCTCATTCAAATGAATGGGATGCGGCACGGGTCTGGAGGCGATATAGCAGTAGCCATTTTTTTTTATTTTCCCGCCAGATCTGGCAGCCGTATGACGAAAGAATAGTGGGAATGTAGCCTAACTGAGAATTTTAGGAGGTTAAACGCCACTGTGCCACTAACCAAGAGCAGGAATTAAAGGACAACTGCAGCACAATATACACTTATCCCCTATCTACAAGATAGGGGATAAGTGTTTGATCGCGGGGGGTCCGACCGTTGGGACCCCCCTCGATCTCCCTAATGGGGCGCCACCATTAGCGCTCATAGTGAGCGCTGAAGGCGCGTAGCGTCGACCTAGAGGTCGACGGTGACGCCCCGTCTCCGCCCCGTCCCAATACAGTTCTATGGGGGAGACGGGGAGGCAGGAACACTGCCTCCCCGTCTCTCCCATAGAGATGTATGGAGGAGGCGTGCCGGCCGGAACGTCATGCTGCGGCTGGCACGCCCCCTGCACGGGAGAGCCACGGCATAGCCGCGGCCCCGTACAGGAGATCACAGGGGGTCCCAGCGGTCGGACCCCCCGCGATCAAACACTTATCCCCTATCCTGTGGATAGGGGATAAGTGTTAATTACGCTGCAGATGTCCTTTAATAAAATAAGGTCCCCTGCATAATACCCAACCTGATCTCACACTAAGCTAACACATAGAGAGGGCCCCATATCAAAATCAGTCCGGTCTAGCCAGGCTAAGCTGGACAGTTCTGTCCATTTTGATGCCAGTCTTTACACCCATAAAGGGTTTGGTCCAGGCTGGACTAATTGATTTTTATTTGAGGCATCGCTATATGTGTTTTGGCAGTGTAAGATCAGCGGCCTAAAGTCAATTAACCTTTTGAAACACCAGTTTCTTATTCAAACCAAATAAAATATAAGCAGGTGGCAAGGTTGGTCCCGGTTTTCCTGCCAATCCACTTTATTGACCAGGCTGGATACAGTTATTATGTAGGAGCCATTAGGACGTGTTCACACAACAGGATTTCCGAGCAGAATTCTGTTTCGAAATTCCGCTCGGGATTTCCGATGCAGCAGAGTTGCTGGCAATGGGATTCCACTGCACAGTGCACACTTTGGAGTTTTCATGGTGGACTTTTCACCCGTATAACCCCTTAAGGACGCAGGACGTAAATGTATGTCCTGGTGCGGTGTTACTTAACGCACCAGGACGTACATTTACGTCCTGTGCATAACCACGGGCATCGGAGTGATGCCCGTGTCATTCGCGGCTGATCCCGGCTGCTGATCGCAGCCAAGGACCCGCCGGCAATGGCCGACGCCCGCGATCTCGCGGGCGTCCGCCATTAACCCCTCAGATGCCGGGATCAATACAGATCCCGGCATCTGCGGCAGTACGCGATTTCAATGAATGATCGGATTCCCCTGCAGCACTTCTGCGGGGATCCGATCATTCAGAACGCCGCACAGAGGTCCCCTCTCCTTCCTCTGTGCGGCTCCCGGCATCTCCTGCTCTGGTCTGTGATCGAGCAGACCAGAGCAGAAGATGACCGAAAACACTGATCTGTTCTATGTCCTATACATAGAACAGATCAGTATTAGCAATCATGGTATTGCTATGAATAGTCCTCTATGGGGACTATTCAAGTGTAAAAATTTTTTTTTTTTAAATGTAAAAGTAAAAGTAAAAAAAAGTGAAAAATCCCCTCCCCCAACAAAAAAGTAAAACGTCCGTTTTTTCCCATTTTACCCCCAAAAAGCGTAAAAAAATTAATTTAATAGACATATTTGGTATCGCCGCGTGCGTAAATGTCCGAACTATTAAAATAAAATGTTAATGATCCCGTACGGTGAACGGCGTGAACGTAAAAAAAAAAAAGTCCAAAATTGCTACTTTTTAAATATATTTTATTTTAAAAAAATTATCAAAAATGTATTAAAGGTTTTTTATATGCAAATGTGGTATAAAAAAAAAGTACAGATCATGGCGCAAAAAATGAGCCCTCATACCGCCGCTTATACGGAAAAATTAAAAAGTTAGAGGTCATCTAAATAAAGGGATTATAAACGTACTAATTTTGTTAAAAAGTTTGTGATTTTTTTTAAGCTCAACAATAATATAAAAGTATGTAATAATGGGTATCATTTTAATCGTATTGACCCTCAGAATAAAAAAAACACATCATTTTTACCGTAAATTGTACGGCGTGAAAACGAAACCTTCCAAAATTTGCAAAATTGCGTTTTTCTTTTTAATTTCCCCACAAAAATAGTGTTTTTTGGTTGCGCCATACATTTTATGATATAATGAGTTATGTCATTACAAACAAAAAACAAGCCCTCATACTAGTCTGTGGATGAAAATATAAAAGAGTTATGATTTTTAGAAGGCGAGGAGGAAAAAATGAAAACTTGAAAAATTCCACCAGAACATTGAACTCATTGAATATTCTGGTGGATCTCTGCTCCGTAGTCATTGTTGTCTATGGAGACGGCAATGTCTGCAAAGTCCTAGCACCGACTGAATCGGTCTTCGCTGGCCGCACTCGGAATCTCAGGGACGATTTTGTCCAGCCGGAGATTCTGTAGTGTGAACCCCACCTTACTCTATTTCCGCCCTAAGGTTAGTGGCCCAATGGTGTTTAACCACTTAAAGGGGTACTGCAGACCCCCACGATCTCTGGAACGGAACCCCGTCTCTCTTAGTAAGGAGCGCGTGTTGTCTACCTCACGCTTCATTCATTTCCATGGGGGCGCCAATGATGACCAAGTTCTGGACTTGGGTCTCCTGAAAGCCCCCATAGGAATCAATAGAGTGCATGACGTCTGCAGAACACACTCCTCACTCAGAACCGGGACCCGTTCAGGAGATTTCGGGGGGGTCACAGCGGTCAGACCCCTGCGATCAGCTACTTATCCCCTATCCTGTGGATTAAAGGGGTATTCCAGGAAAAAACTTTTTTTTATATATATATCAACTGGGTCCAGAAAGTTAAACAGATTTGTAAATCACTTCTATTAAAAAATCTTAATCCTTTCAGTACTTATGAGCTTCTGAAGTTAAGGTTGTTCTTTTCTGTCTAAGTGCTCTCTGATGACACGTGTCCCGGGAAACGCCCAGTTTAGAAGATATTTGCTATGGGGATTTGCTTCTAAACTGGGCGGTTCCCGAGACACGTGTCATCAGAGAGGACTTAGACAGAAAAGAACAACTCAACTTCAGAAGCTCATAAGTACTGAAAGGATTAAGATTTTTTAATAGAAGTAATTTACAAATCTGTTTAACTTTCTGGAGCCAGTTGATATATACAAAAAAAAGTTTTTTCCTGGATAACCCCTTTAAGGACAAGTTAATTTTTGCTTCAGTACCCCTCTAAATTACTGGTGACTGTTTTCTTGCCAATCTACTTTTTGGGCCAGTCTGTAAACAGTCGGGTATTAAGTAGGGGTCCTTACTTTAAATTTCCACCCCTAGATAAGTGGCCCAATGGTGTTTAACCCCTTGAAATCCTCGGTTAATTATTCAAAGCATATTTTTTTATGCATTGCTTACTATTGTTTTTTTTTCCTACAAAAAAAATTTTATTTTATTTTTCTGAATATGATTCCCACACAGTATAACATAATATTCCACATTCATGTATAAAAACAGATTTACCTCAGATGAATAAGAGGAGAAAAGTTTTTTTTTGTAATATTAATTTATAAGAAATAATGCTCTAATAACAAACCAAATTCAGCCTCGTCAGGTTGGTTTATACTGCTATATATATATATATATATATATATTAAAACCCCGTCCTGAAGATACACAGTTGCAAGTTTTACCTTTATTCAGTGAAAACAAGCACATATAGTACAGTGACCCCTCGACCTATGATGGCCCCGACATACAATAATTTCAACATACGATGGTCTCTCAGAGGCAGCATCAACATACGATGCTTTTTAATGTCGGGGCCATCGCATAAACGGCTATCCGGTAGCGCAGACTGCTTCAGCTGCCACCGGATAGCCGATTACGGTGCCCCATGTGGTCCGCTGACGATCACTTACCTGTCCTCGGGGCTCCGGCGCGTCCTCTTCGGGATCCTCTGCATCGTCGGCGCTCTCCATGGTCGTCATCACGTCGCTGCGCACGCCGTCCCGTCATCCAATAGGAGCGGCGTGCATAACTACGTGATGGCGGCGATGGAGAGCGAGGATGCCGGGGAAGCAGAGGTCTTACCGGAGCATCGGGGACGCGGCGACAGCGATGGACAGCGACATCCAGGGCAGCGGTGACGGTCCGGAGTGGCGGGGACAGGTGAGTACAATTTCCTCTAACAGTGGTCTTCAACCTGCGGACCTCCAGATGTTGCAAAACTACAACACCCAGCATGCCCAGACAGCCGTTGGCTGTCCGGGCATGCTGGGTGTTGTAGTTTTGCAACATCTGGAGGTCCGCAGGTTGTAGACCGCTGTCCTATACTTTACATTGCACGGATCCCTCAACATGCGATGGTTTCAACAAACGATGGTCTGTTTGGAACGGATTACCATCGTATGTTGAGGGACCACTGTATTCCCACCTCTCCATGCTGAGCGTCCGTCCATACATCATTCAGTCAGCTAAGCTCTGAGGCGCCGCCAGGGGGAGCTGTGCCCACACTACCCAGTTTATTTCCTACAGTAGAGCTCCAGCTGACAGCCGCTTCCAGCGCATGCGCAGTAGAGTAGCCGGTAGCATGGCCGATAACACAGTGGCGGAGTCGCTGCTCCAGAAGCTGCGGGATGGAGACTGCGGGGGACTGGACAGCCTGGAGCTGGCGGGGGCACTGGGGGTGGATCACCAGCAGGTGGTGGGGGCAGTCAAGAGCCTGCAGTCCCTGGGAGAGGTGAGACGGTCCGCATGATGCAATCACATCGGGAGGGGGTGAACGGGGAAACATATGGTTCGTCACCGGACTACAAGTCCCGGCATGCTTGGCAATACTATTACAGGGGGGGGGGGGGGGGGGGGGCTGCTGGGACTTGTAGTTCTGAAAATGACAAAGATGAGATCCGCATAGCAGACAGGCTTATTATAGACAGGAAGTCTCCCATGTTGTCACTGACAGCAAGCAGAGATCTTGAGGATGGGAGGAAATGAAACAAGGTACATTAGGGTAGTTTAAAGAGTGCCTGCATGCATCTTACCTTCACCTGCCCCTATGATCTTTAGCCCCTGTTTCCATGGCAGCTTGGGGGGGGGGTCTTTGTACCGGGCTATGAAGAAAATGCTGGAATAAGAACCCAGATAAGTATTTGTCAGGTGTGTATAACAAAGCATTGCACAGGTTGAGGCCTGGTGGTACTAACTTATACATAAAGTTGCGTTTCCCAATTAGTGTGCCGCCTCCTGTTGCAAAACTACAACTCCCAGCATGCCCGGACAGCCGTTGGCTGTCCGGGCATGCTGGGAGTTGTAGTTTTGCAACAGGAGGCGGCACACTAATTGGGAAACACTGACATAGAGGGACAATATCACAGCAGTCATAGGGCTTGTCACCCAGCTTTTCCGGGAACAGAGGTGATGGAGATGATTCTGCGCGCTGTCTGATGCCGTCTACTTTCTTTCAGATAATCGAGGCTGAGCAGAGATCCAGCAAGAAGTGGGAGCTGAGCGCGGAGGGGCAGGAGATCGCAGAGAGGGGTAGCCATGAGGTTCAGGTGTTCCAGAGATTGCCCAAAGAGGGTCTGCTGCAGAGCGAAATGATGGTGAGTGCAAATCTATAGGAAAGTGAGCCACGGAGGACCGGGATACTGTGCAGAGGAGGACGCTTCATTCAGGCACTGGAGCTAGGAGAACGGGAGGTGACAACTACTCTGACCAGGGTGATGTCACTTCTCACACCTACTACCTTCATGTCCCGGGCTAGGTCATATATGTATGTAGTGCGTGTATAGGAGCGCTTACAAATGCCGTAGAAAGAAGCGCTTCATGTGCAGGGTCCCAGCATTAAAGGGCACCTTTCATCAAAAAAACCTTTTGATATATTATAGATTAATGTATGCAGAATGACTTTCCAATAGCATGTTATTAAAAAATATGCTTCTTTCTATTTAATTTTCCACTTTGAAAAATGACCACTAGGGGTCTCCCTACCAGTCCTTTTTTTTTTTTTTATAGATTTCCAGACTCGTGCAGGAGTCCTAAATCACAGACTTCAGCCGGGACACGGACAAGCTCACCACTGCCAGGGAGCAGTGCTGTGCTTGTCTGTGTCCCGGCTACAGTCTGAGATTTAGGACTCCAGCATGAGTCTGAAATCTATAAAAAAAAAAATTAAAAAATAAATTAAAAAAGGACTGGTAGGGAGACCCCCAGAGGTCATTTTTTCAAAAAGTGGAAAATTGAATAGAAAGAAGCATATTTTTTAATAACATGCAATTGGAAAGTTATTCTGCATACATTAATCTATAATATATCAAAAGTTTTTTTTGATGAAAGGGATTAGCTAGGAATAGAAAACAGAGCTAATTGCTTCTTTAAAAAAAAAAAAAAAAAAAAAACAGTGCTCCGACTGTCCTTAGGTTGTGTGTGGTATTGCAATTAAAAAAGGAAAAACATTTTACAAAACCCCATGGATACACAAAGGCAATTCACAGGGTTTGGCTACACCCCTGATGATGTGGTTGGTGCCGTGAAACATGTAGAGGAGGTGAAGAGTTAAAGGGGTACTTGGGTGGAAAACATTTATTTATTTATTTTAAATCAACTGGTGCCAGAAAGTTAAACAGATTTGTAAATGACTTCTATTAAAAAAAAATCTTTACCCTTCCAGTACTTTTTAGCAGCTTTATGCTACAGAGAAAATTCTTTACTTTTTAAATTCCTTTTTTGTTATGTCCACAGTACTCTTTACTGATACCACTGTCCAGAGCAGCATAGGTTTGCTATGGGGATTTTCTCCTGCTCTGGACAGTTCCTGATACGGGCATCAGGTGTCAGCAGAGAGCACTGTGGACAAGACAAAAAAAATTCAAAAATAAAAGTATTTCCTCTGTAGCATACAGCTGCTAAAAAGTACTGGAAGGATAAAGATTTTTTTAAGAGAAGTAATTTACAAATCTGTTTAACTTTCTGGCACCAGTTGATTTAAAAAAAATAAATAATGTTTTCCACCGGAGTATCCGCTTTAATACTTTTTCAAATAAGGCCCCTTTCACACTACCATTATGACCCGGTAGTGTGACAGCTGTTAGGACCGCCGGGGAAAAAATAGTGCTTGCACCGTCTTTTTCTCCCGCTATTCTCTCTGAAAATAGTGCCGCCTGAAGGACTACATTGACTATAATGGGATCCATCGGGACCCGTTATTGGCAGTCGTGCCCCGTCAAAATGACGGCCGTCAAACTCCACAAAAAAATAAGTTTGACGGCCGTTATTGATGGTAGAGTGAATGTAACCTAACAGAGCCTGAGCCCACGTATATATCCAGTGTGCTGAAGATGCTGTAAATATTACTCTCTGAAACGCAAATTATGTTGAATAAGGTGGACGGAGACCTGGATATTTAAAGGGGTACTCCGGCGTTTAGACATCTTATCCCCTATCCAAAGGATAGGGGATAAGATGCCTGATCGCGGGGGTCCAGCCGCTGGGGACCCCCGTGATCTTGCACGCCGCACCCCCGTTAAAATCAGACACCGGAGCGTGTTCGATCACGGGGCGGAGCATTGCTGTCACGCCCCCTCCAATAGGCTTGCATTGAGGGGCGGAGTGTGATGTCACACGGGGGCGGAGCCGTGATATCACAATGCTCTGGCCCCATGATCGACAGTAATCAGACCCGGAGCGAACACGCTCCATGGTCTGATTTTAACGGGGTGCGGCGTGCAAGATCACGGGGGTCCCCAGCGGCGGGACCCCCGCAATCAGGCATCTTATCCCCTATCCTTTGGATAGGGGATAAGATGTCTAAATACTGGACTACCCCTTTAAGGTCACTGTATTTTTAAAGGGGTTACCAAGGAAAAAATTTTTTTTTTAATATATATATATATCAACTGGCTCCAGAAAGTTAAACAGATTTGTAAATTACTTCTATTAAAAAATCTTAATCCTTTCAGTACTTATGAGCTTCTGAATTTAAAGTTGTTCTTTTCTGTCTAAGTGCTCTCTGATGACACCTGTCTTGGGAACCGCCCAGTTTAGAAGCAAATCCCCATAGCAAACCTCTTCTAAACTGGGCGGTTCCCGAGACACGTGTCATTTATAAAGGGGGGGGGGCTAAAATATAAAGGGGATTTATACCCCATTGTCTGCCTTTGTGGATCCATAAGGGTTTTTTTTTGGGGGGGGGGGGGGGGGTTGTCAAGTCACCCCAAACCCACCTGTTTTGTTTTTTTTTTATTACATTTTTTTTTTTCATTTTTATTACTAGTGTTACAGTTGACTTCAATGGAACTGGGCTGCGATACCACACACAGCCTGAGGACAGGTGTGGAGCTGTTTTTTGTTGTTTTTAAATATTGGCTCTGTTTTTCTTATTCTGAATTACCTCTTTAATATCGCCACCACTATCTCTATTACAAATGAACCTGAAAAATGTTGGTTTTTCTGGGGTGTTTTCTTGGATTGTGAATCCTTCTTCCGTGTTCCAGCACCAGCAGAAATCCTGTTCTTCATTCATTCCTAATGGCACAGAAGCACCCAGCTTTCCAGGCAACCTGTTTGGCTATACCTTCTCTGAAGTAGTTTTCCCCAACTTGTGGCTCCACAGCGGTTGCAAAACTACAACTACAATCAAGATAGTCGTTTTGCAATCTCTGGAGAGCCACAGGTTGGGTTGAGTGTCATTGGGCTAATAGTGGGCTATGAGCTTGGACCCTAGAAACTACTAGGATAGGGTTAAACAAAAAGAAGGGGGGTGCAGTATTAGCCATATTTTTTCTATCCTGGACAATGAGCGATATTCCCAGCTTTTCATCCCTACCAGTGTCTCCCGGATGTGTCAGAAGACACTTAATGGAGTTCTCTGAAGGGGAACATGTGTTACAATTAACTGGTGCCAGAAAATTATACAGATTTGTAAATTACTTCTATTTAAAAATCTTAATCCTTTCAGTACTTATCATCTGCTGTATACTACAGAGGAAGTTGTGTAGTTCTTTCCAGTCTGACCACAGTGCTCTCTGCTGCCACCTCTGTCTGTCTCAGAAACTATCCAGAGCAGGAACAAATCCCCCATAGCAAACCTCTCCTGCTCTGGACAGTTCCTGACATGGACACAGGTGTCAGCAGAGAGCACTGTGGTCAGACTGGAAAGAACTGCACAAGTTCCTCTGTAGTATACAGCAGCTGATAAGTACTGGAAGGGTTTGAATGTTTGAATAGAAGTAATTTACAAATCTTTATTTTGTGAAATCAATGGATTTAAAATAAATATTCTGGGAAATAAATATAATATATGAGGTATAGGAACCTTCGGCACTGCAGATGTTTTGGACTACATCTCCCATGACGCTGTTTCATGCAAAATGCTGCCAAAGCATCATGGGAGATGTAGTCCAAAACATCTGCATTGCCGAAGGTTGCCTATGCCTGTAATATATGTTGCTGGGCATGAGTAGTGCAGTGAAAGATAACTTATCCCCTATCCAGAGGCCAGGGGATAAACAGGGATCGAGTCCTGCAGGAACGCCGTCCCTGTTACACTTGTCCTGCAGGACCGACCTCTGTTCTTACCCTCCCTCCGTCTCCTCCCCCGGCCCGGACTGCTAGATGCTGGAGGTGTAGGACCTGTGATGATGTCACCAGCACATGTTGGGGGGCGGAGCTTAGCTGTGGAGGAGAGGAAAGATCATGGCTGAAGGACCTGAGTGATGCTGTGGAGGAGGCGGGGCTGAGCTGGAGGAGAGGTCACATGTCACCCCAGTAAGGTAATTACATGGAAGGAGATTTGTTACAGTGTGTCACCACAGTAGTAGGGTAATTACATGAGGTGGTTTGTTAGTGTGTCACCCCAGTAGTAAGGAGATTACATGAGGAGGAGGTTTGTTACAGTGTGTCACCCCAGTAGTAAGGAGATTACATGAGGAGGAGGTTTGTTACAGTGTGTCACTCCAGTAAGGTAATTACATGGAAGGAGATTTGTTACAGTGTGTCACCCCAGTAGTAAGGAGATTACATGAGGAGGAGGTTTGTTACAGTGTGTCACTCCAGTAAGGTAATTACATGGAAGGAGATTTGTTACAGTGTGTCACCCCAGTAGTAAGGAGATTACATGAGGAGGAGGTTTGTTACAGTGTATCACCCCAGTAGGAAGAAGATTACATGTGGAGGAGGTTTGTTACAGTGTGTCACACCAGTAGTAAGGAGATTACATGAGGGGGAGGTTTGTTACAGTGTGTCACACCAGTAGTAAGGAGATTACATGAGGGGGAGGTTTGTTACAGTGTGTCACCCCAGTAGTAAGGAGATTACATGAGGGGGAGGTTTGTTACAGTGTGTCACACCAGTAGTAAGGAGATTACATGAGGAGTAGGTTTGTTACAGTGTGTCACCCCAGTAGTAAGGAGATTACATGAGGAGGAGGTTTGTTACAGTGTGTCACACCAGTAGTAAGGAGATTACATGAGGAGTAGGTTTGTTACAGTGTGTCACCCCAGTAGTAAGGAGATTACATGAGGAGGAGGTTTGTTACAGTGTGTCACTCTTATACTCCGTAGGCAGCTGTATGCCTGTGGCCTGTAAGAATCCTAGAACATTGCAGGATGTCAAGTTTTAGCTTGGACATTTTCTTTTTTTTTTTTTTTTTTTTTTTTTTTTTTTTTGCGCAAACTTGGGGGGGCGCGCGGGATGGGGAGGTGTATTAGAAATCTTGGGTGAGTTCCCACACTCTTTTTTCCAGGACTTCTCCTGGGGATAAGTTATCTGTTGAATAGGGGACAAGTTATCTTTCACTACAGAACTCCTTTAGCATACTGGTTATACTTTCCTACCCTGATCCCCCTGCAGCTGCCATTCTAAGCATTTCCAGTGCCTTGTTGCTTACTCTTTCTGCTGGCTTTCAGGTTGGGTCGTGTAAACAGGACCTGCTCGCCCTGCCCGATGACCCGCCTCGACCATTGATTGGCTGAGTGGGCAGGTCCTCTTTAGACTTTTTCAACCTGGAAGTCGGCAGAAACATTGAGCAGCGGGTAACTGGAAGTACGTGGGACGTGAGCTGTGGGAAGATCAGGGTAGGTAAGTATGACCTGTTTGCTCTTTTATCAATCTTTTTATTTATTTTTTATTCCCTGGAATACCTTTTTTTTTAACTTAGATCCATTTATACATTTTTAATATGTGAAGTTTCACTTTACGCCATTAGCTCACTTTTACAGAAACATTCAGATTTTGTTTCTTTTATTTGTGTTCCTGACAGAAACTCCCCATAGCGAAGGTGGGCTTCAGTAAAGCCATGTCTAATCGCTGGATCCGGTTGGATAAGGCGGCGGAGGGCGGACCTCGTGTATTCAGAGTGGTGAGTCTGTCATTACTACAGCAGGATTTATCTTCGTCCTTGAATGTTGCCAAAGTGACGTTGTGGACATCTATCTACTAGGGCTATTGCAAAACTACAACTCCCAGCATGCCCAGACAGCCAACGGCTATCCAGGCATGCTGGGAGTTGTAGTTTTGCAACAGCTGGAGGCACACTGGTTGGGAAACACTGCACTGGATAGACTTCTCCACAGAGGGGTAGTTATGGGAGTTGTAGTTCTGGGAGTTGCTGGGAGTTGTAGTTTTGCAACAGCTGGAGGCACACTGGTTGGGAAACACTGCACTGGATTGACTTCCCCACAGAGGGGTAGTTCTGGGAGTTGTAGTTTTGCAACAGCTGGAGGCACACTGGTTGGGAAACACCGCACTGGATAGACTTCCCCACAGAGGGGTAGTTCTGGTAGTTGTAGTTCTGGAAGTTGTAGTTTTGCAACAGCTGGAGGCACACTGGTTGGGAAACACTGCACTGGATAGACTTCCCCACAGAGGGGTAGTTCTGGGAGTTGTAGTTTTGCAACAGCTGGAGGCACACTGGTTGGGAAACACTGCACTATCTGGATAGACTTCCCCAAAGAGGGGTAAATGTAATAGTATGAGGGGTTTCTGTTTCAGCCTGCGCTATAGGGTCTATGCTGGAGTAGTGAAGGTGACCCCAGCAGACTGGACCCTGGTGGGAATTGAACCCAGAAAAGGGGGGGGGGGGCACCACATGACGACATTGCTAACCTATTACTGTGGCTCCTCTTTCCTCAGGTAGATGCAGTAGAGGACACAGTTAAGGAAAAGCTGCAGCAGATCCTGCAAGGAAAGTCGGACAATGTGAATGAGAAGGACAAGAGCGAGCTGAAGAAGAGGAAGCTTCTCAATGAAGTGTAAGTGCAGGGGCCGAAATGTTCAGTCTTATAATGGAATGTTACGCATTGTTTCTTAAAAGAAAAAAAAAAAAACATTTCATATCAACTGGCTCCAGAAAGTTAAACAGATTTGTAAATTACTTCTATTAAAAAATCTTTATCCTACCAGTACTTATCAGCTGCTGAACTTGAGTTGTTCTTTTCAGTCTGACCACAGTGTTCTCCCCTGACACCTCTGTCTGTCTCAGGAACTGTCCAGAGCAGGAGAGGTTTGCTATGAGGATTTGCTGCTACTCTGGACAGTTCATGAGACAGACATACAGGTGTCAGCAGAGAGCACTGTGGTCAGAAAGAAAATAACTCAACTTCAGCAGCTGATAAGTACTGGAAGGATTTAGATTTTTTTTTTTAACCACTTAAGAATCAAGGGCATACAGGTACGCCCTGACGTCCTGGTACTTACACCCACATGCGACCCCATTTTGGAAACTACACCCCTCACGGAAAGTAACAAGGGGAGCCTTAACACCCCACAGGTGTTTGAAGAATTTTTGTTAAAGTTAGACGTGAAAATGAACATTTTTTTATTTTTTCACTAAATTGCTGGTGTTATCCCAAATTTTACATTTTTACAAGGCGTAATAGGAGAAAATGCCCCCCAAAATATATAACCCCATCTTTTGAGTATGGAAATACCCCATGCGTGGATGTCAAGTGCAATGCGGGCGACCTACAATGCTCAGAAGAGAAGGAGCCATATTTAGCTTTTGGAAAGCAAATTTTTCTGAAATGTTTTTTTTGGGGGCATGTCGCATTTAGGAAGCCCCTATGGTGCCAGAACAAAAAAAAACCAAAAAAATACATGGCATACCATTTTTGTAAACTTCATCCCTCAAGGAACGTAACAAGGGGTGTGAGCCTTAAAGAGGAACAAAAAATGTTTTCAAATCAACGCCCCCTCCGCTTGATTGATGGGCCGCGTCATCGCTCTGCTCCGTCTGTTCAGTGAGCGGAACAATGACGCAGCTCATCAATCAAGCAGAGGGGGCGTCGCTGCCGGCCGAAGAACGGGAGTAGATGAGAAGAGCTCCCCGCCCAGGTGACTACTTAAGGCGGCGGTGACTAGTTTATAACTTCATATCTTCACCATCCCTGGGGGCAGGAGCGTCCCCCGGGGATGGTGCGGACAACAATTTTACCCTATATAACGCTTTGCCAAGCATTTTATAGGGTAAAATCTGATGATTGGTTCCCTTTAAACAGATTTGTAAATTACTTCTATTAAAAAATCTTAATCTTTCCAAAAGTTATTAGCTTCTGAAGTTGAGTTGCTGTTTTCTGTCTAACTGCTTTCTGATGACTCACATCCCGGGAGCTGTGCAGTTCCTATGGGGATATTCTCCCATCATGCACAGCTCCCGGGACGTGACATCATCATTGAGCAGTTAGACAGAAAACTTCAGAAGCTAATAACTATTGGAAGGATTAAGATTTTTTATAGAAGTAATTTACAAATCGGTTTAACTTTCCGGAGCCAGTTGATATATATAAAAAAAGTTTTTGCCTGGAATACCCCTTTAAACGGATTTGTAAATTACTTCTAAATAAAAATCTTAACCCTTCCAGTACTTATCAGCTGCTGTATACTACAGAGAAATTTGTGAAGTTCTTTCCAACCTGCCCACAGTGCTCTCTGCTGACACCTCTGTCTGAGTCAGGAACTGTCCAGAGCAGGAGAGGTTTTCTATGGGGATATTATTCTAATCTGCACAGTTCCTGACAGGTGTCAGCAGAGAGCACTGTGGTCAGACAGAAAATAATTTCAGTTATTGACGCGTTTTGGCCAGCACCTGGCCGAAGCGCATCACATCCTGTCTTACCTGTGATCCATGTAGCTCCGAAGTTTAATAAAGTTGGCATATTGATTTGCATCGAGCCGGAGAACTTTCTTTCTTTCAATTGCTTACGAAATTTGGGTGAGTCCCTGCCCTACTCCGTGCTCGACTAAGTGGGCTTGGAGTGAGCTGGTACAGCATCTCTTTTTGTGCTTATTTACAAAGCTGTTTAACTTTTAAGCACCAGTTGATTTGAAAAAAAATTTCTACTTGTTTCCACCGGAGTTCCCCTTTTAACACCCCACATGTGTTTGACGACTTTTTGTGAAAGTTTCACTAAAATGCAGTTTTTTTTAGAATGTATAGGAGAAAATGCCCCCCAAAATTTGTAACCCCATCTCTTCTGAGCATGAAAATACCCCACATATGGATGTAAAGTGCTCTGCGGGCGCACTACAGGGCTCAGAAGAGAAGGAGCGCCATTGGGTTTTTGGAGAGAGAATTTGACTGTAATTGAAGTCCATGTGCATTTACAAAGCCCCCATGGTGCCAGAACAGTGGACCCCCCCCCCCCCCCACATGTTAAAACTACACCCCTCACGTAATGTAATAAGGGGTGCAGTGAGCATTTACACCCCACAGGTGTCTTACAGATTTTTTTGAACAGTGGTCCGTGAAAATTAATTTTAATTTTTCATTTGCACAGCCCACTGTTCCAAAGATCTGTCAAACTCCAGTAGGTATGAATGCTCACTTCACCCCTTATTACATTCCGTGAGGGGTGCAGTTTCCGAAATAGGGGGGGGTGTTCACTGTTCTTGCACCATGGGGGCTTTGTAAACGCACATGGCCCCCGACTTCTATTACAACCAAATTCTCTGTCCAAAAGCCCAATGGTGCTCCTTCTCTTCTGAGCATTGTAGTTCGCCTGCAGAGCACTTTACATCCACATATGAGGTATTTCCATACTCAGAAGAGATGCATTTTAGTGAAAAAAATCTAATTTTTCATTTGTACATCAGATTTTAACGAGAAGTCGTCAATCACCTCTGGGGTGTTAAGGCTCACTGTACCTCTTCTTACGTTCTTTGAGGGGTGTAGTTTCCAAAATAGTATGCCATCGTTTTTTTTGTTTTTTTTTTTGCTTTCATGGCACCATAGGGGCTTCCTAAATGCAACATGCCCCCCAAAAACCATTTCAGCAAAATTCTCTCTCCAAAACCTAGATGTGGCTCCTTCTCTTCTGAGCCCTGTAGTGCACCCGCAGAGCACTTGATGTCCACACATGGGGTATTTCCATACTCAGAAGAGATGGGGTTACAACTTTCAGCATGCATTTTCTCCTATAACCTATTGTAAATTTGGGGAAAAATATTGTATTTTAGTGAAAAAAAAAATATATATATTTTCATTTACACATCTGACTTAACCGAAAAGTCGTCAAAAACCTGTGAGGTGTTAAGGCTCACTGGACCTCTTGTTACGTGCCATGATTGGGGTGTAGTTTTCAAAATAGTATGCCATGGGGGGGAGGGGGGGTTGCTGTTATGGCACCATAGGGGCTTCCTAGATGTGACATGCCCCCCAAAAACCATTTCAGCAAAATTCACTCTCCAAAATCCCTCCTGAGCTCCTTCCCTTCTGAGCCCTCTAGTGCGCCCACAGAACACTTTACATCCACATATGAGGTATTTCCTTACTCGAGAAAAATTGGGTTACACATTTTGGGGGGCTTTTTCTCCTTTTGCCCCTTGTAAAAATTCAAAAACTGGGTCTACAAGAACATGTTAGTGTAAATTTTGGAATTTTTCACCAAGAAATGATGAAAGTATCGACGAAAAATTAACCATTATGTTAAAATAGAAAAAAGACGAAAAAACTAATTCTGAATCAAATTCATAAGTAAAAGCTTCCAAGAGTTATTAAAGGGGTATTCCAGGCAAAACCTTTTTTTATATATATATCAACTGGCTTCGGAAAGTTAAACAGATTTGTAAATTACTTCTATTAAAAAATCTTAATCCTTCCAATAGTTATTAGCTTCTGAAGTTTTCTGTCTAACTGCTCAATGATGATGTCGCGTTCCGGGAGCTGTGCATGATGGGAGAATATCCCCATAGTAACTGCACAGCTCCCGGGACGTGAGTCATCAGAAAGCAGTTAGACATGAAAAAACAATTCAACTTCAGAAGCTAATAACTATTGGAAGGATTAAGATTTTTTAATAGAAGTAATTTACAAATCTGTTTAACTTTCCGGAGCCAGTTGATATATAAAAAGAAAGTTTTGGCCTGGAATAGCCCTTTAATGCTTAACCCCTTAAGGACCCAGCCATTTTACACCTTAGGACCCGGCCATTTTTTGCACATCTGACCACTGTCACTTTAAACATTAATAACTCTGGAATGCTTTTAGTTATCATTCTGATTCCGAGATTGTTTTTTCGTGACATATTCTACTTTAACTTAGTGGTAAAAAATTTTGGTAACTTGCATCCTTTCTTGGTGAAAAATCCCAAAATTTGATGAAAAATTAGAAAATTTAGCATTTTTCTAACTTTGAAGCTCTCTGCTTGTAATAAAAAAGGAAATTCCAAATATTATTTTATTTTATTCACATATACAATATGTCTACTTTATATTTGCATCATAAAATTGATGAGTTTTTACTTTTGGAAGACACCAGAGGGCTTCAAAGTTCAGCAGCAATTTTTCACAAAATTTCCAAAATCACAATTTTTCAGGGACCAGTTCAGGTTTGAAGTGGATTTGAAGGGTCTTCATCTTAGAAATACCCCACAAATGACCCCATTATAAAAACTGCACCCCCCAAAGTATTCAAAATGACATTCAGTCAGCATTTTAACCCTTTAGGTGTTTCAACAGGAATAGCAGCAAAGTGAAGGAGAAAATTCACAATCTTCATTTTTTACACTCGCATGTTCTTGTAGACCCAATTTTAGAATTTTTACAAGGGATAAAAGGAGAAAATGTATACTTCTATTTGTAGCCCAATTTCTCTCGAGTAAGCGCATACCTCATATGTCTATGTAAAGTGTTCGGCGGGCGCAGTAGAGTGTTCAGAGTGGAAGGAGCGACAATGGGATTTTGGAGCGTACGTTTTTCTGAAATGGTTTTTGGGGGGCATGTTGCATTTAGGAAGCCCCTATGGTGCCAGAACAGGAAAAAAAAAACACATGGCATACCATTTTGGAAACTATACCCCTTGAGGAACGTAAAAAGGAATAAAGTGAGCCTTAATACCCCACAGGTGTTTCACGACTTTTGCATATGTAAAAAAATTTTTTTAAATTTCAATAAAATGTGTGTTTCCCCCCAAATTTCACATTTTTGCAAGGGTTAATAGCAGAAAATACCCCCCAAAATTTGTAACCCCATCTCTTCTGAGTATGGAGGTACCCCATAAGTTGACATGAAGTGCACTATGGGCGAACTACAATGCTCAGAAGAGAAGGAGTCATATTTGGCTTTTTGAGAGCAAATTTTGCTCGGGGGCATGTCACATTTAGGAAGCCCCTATGGTGCCAGGACAGCAAAAAATACCCACATGCCATACCATTTTGGAAACTAGACCCCTTGAGGAACGGAACAAGGAATAAAGTGAGCCTTAATACCCCACAGGGGTTTCACGACTTTTGCATACGTAAAAAAAAAAAAAAATTGCACTAAAATGTGTGTTTCCCCCCCCCCCCCCAAATTTCAAATTTTTGAAAGGGTTAATAGCAGAAAATACCCCCCAAAATTTGTAACCCCATCTCTTCTGAGTATGGAGGTACCCCATAAGTTGACCTGAAGCGCACTACGGGCGAACTACAATGCTCAGAAGAGAAGGAGTCATATTTGGCTTTTTGAGAGCAAATTTTGCTTGGGGGGCATGTCGCATTTAGGAAGCCCCAATGGTGCCAGAACAGCAAAATAACCCCCACATGGCATACCATTTTGGAAACTAGACCCCTTGAGGAACGTAACAAGGGGTACAGTGAGCATTTACCCCCCACTGGTGTCTGTCAGATCTTTGGAACAGTGGGCTGTACAACATTTTTAATTTGCGCAGCCCACTGTTCCAAAGATCTGTCAGACACCAGTGGGGTGTAAATTCTCACTGCACCCCTCGTTACATTCCGTGAGGGGTGTAGTTTCCGAAATGGGGTCACATGTGTTTTTTTTTTTTTTTTTGCGTTTGTTAAAACCGCTGTAACAATCAGCCACCCCTGTGCAAATCACCTCAAATGTACATGGTGCACTCTCCCTTCTGAGCCTTGTTGTGCGCCCCCAGAGCACTTTGCGCCCACATATGGGGTATCTCCGTAGTCGGGAGAAGTTGCATTACAAATTTTGGGGGGCTTTTTTCCCTTTTACCTCTTGTCAAAATGAAAAGTATAGGGCAACACCAGCATGTTAGTGTAAAAAATTTATTTTTTTACACTAACAGGCTGGTGTAGACCCCAACTTCACCATTTCATAAGGGGTGAAAGGAGAAAAAGCCCCCCAAAATTTGTAAGGCAATATCTCCCGAGTAAGGTGATACCCCATAAGTGGCCCTAAACTGTTGCCTTGAAATACGACAGGGCTCCGAAGTGAGAGCGCCATGCGCATTTGAGGCCTGAATTAGGGATTTGCATAGGGGTGGACATAGGGGTATTCTACGCCAGTGATTCCCAAACAGGATGCCTCCAGCTGTTGCAAAACTCCCAGCATGCTTGGACAGTCAACGGCTGTCCGGCAATACTGGGAGTTGTTGTTTTGCAACAGCTGGAGGCTCCATTTTGAAAACAGTGGCGTACCAGACGTTTTTCATTTTTATTGGGGAGGGGGGCTGTGTAGGGGTATGTGTATATGTAGTGTTTTTTACTTTTTATTTTATTTTGTGGTAGTGTAGTGTACTGTTTTTAGGGTACAGTCACACGGGCAGGGGGTTACAGCGAGTTTCCCGCTGCGAGTTTGAGCTGCCGCGCAAAATTTGCTGCATCGCAAACTTGCAGCCTGATACTCACTGTAAGCCCCCTGCCCATGTGAATGTACCCTGTACATTCACAAGGGGGGGACCTCCAGCTGTTGCTAAACTACAACTCCCAGCATGCACAGTCTATCATTGCATGCTGGTAGTTATAGTTTTGCAACAGCTGGAGGCACACGGGTTGGGAAACACTGAGTTAGGAAACAGACAATGTTTCCCAACCAGTGTGCCTCCTGTTGTTGCAAAACCACAACTCCCAAACATTCTCAGGCATGCTGGGAGTAGTAGTTCGGCAACATCTGGCTCTAAAGAGCAACTCCAGCATGCTTGGAGTTGTAGTTTGCAACATCTGGAGGACTACAGTTTGCAGACCACTAATACAGTGGTTCCCAATCTGTGCCCTTCCAGATGTTGCAAAACTACAACTCCCAGTATGCCAAAACTGTCCAGACATGCTGGGAGTTGTAGTTCTGCAACATCTGAAGGGCCAGATGTTACAGAACTACAACTCCCAGCATGCCAGGGCGTGCTGAGAATGTGTGTAGTTTTGCAACATCTGGAATGGCACAGTGGTCTCCAAACTGTGGACCTCCAGATGTTGCAAAACTGCAACTCCCAGCATGCCCAGATGCCAAGGGCTGTCTGGGCATGCTGGGAGTTGTAGTATACAGGGTCCCAATACAGCAATGCATGTCGCTTTACGGTGACGTGCATTGCTGTAAAGGGCCCGACCGCGGCTGAAGATCTACTCGCCTGTCGCCGCCGCCGCCGCCATCTTCCTCGCCGGGATCCGGGTCTTCAGGGATGAGGTAAGTACCGGGGCCGGTCCCCAGCACTCCCCCGTCCCCCGCCGCGTCCTCCGGTCTTCCTCCCGTCCTCTCCGGACTTCCAGGGGCCGGGCAGGACTGGAGGAAGTAACCGCCCCCCCTCCTGCGATTGGTCGGTTAACTAACCGAAGAATCGCAGGGTATAGGAGGAGGTGGCCGGCTTGCCACCTCGCTCCTATACGTTAGCATGGTCCTGGCTGTCTGTGACAGCCGGGATCATGCAAAATTACCGGGCGGTCGGGTCCCAGAGACCCGATCAGCCCGGTATCGCCGCAGATCGCATGGGCGATTTCCCTTGCGATTTGCGGTGATCGCCGACATGGGGGGCCTACATGGCCCCCCTCGGCGTTTGCCCTGGATCCCTGCTGAAGGATTTCAGCAGGGATCCGCTTCCGATCTCCGCCGGGTGAGCGGCGGAGACCAGGAAAAGACATGATGTATGCATACGTCAGGGGTCCTTAAGAGGTTAAAGTGACAGTGGTCAGATGTGCAAAAAAATGCTCGGCTCCTTCAGGTGAAAATGGGCTTGGTCGTTAAGGGGTTAATAGAAGTAATTTACAAATCTGTTTTAACTTTCTGGAGTCCGTTGATTGGAAGAAAAAAAAAGTTTTTTCATGGAATACCCCTTTAAACTCTGGCTTCCAAACCCTGCACTGTTAGGGCACAACTAAGATCAGCAAGCAGCTTGTGTTTGCTGTTCTGACCCCCATGCTTTACTCTGCAGCTCTAGTTAACCAGGAAATTAACACACGAAGATCTGATTTCCATTACAGCACAACACGGTGTTTTTTTTATATTTTTTTGCGGTCAGTGAGTGGAAACTTTGAATTTGGAGGCTGGAATAAATTATTTTTTTTCCTGCAGAAATAAGGCTTTTGCAAAAAGATGTGCAACTTTTTATGCTAGTTTTCTGATGTTAAAGGGGTATTCCAAGAAAAAACTTTCTTTTTAAATATATATATATATATATATATATATATATATATATATATATATATAATCCAAACGAAAGCAGCACCTCCTGAGAAAAATGAGGTCGGATGCACGCCCTAGAACCTCGGTGCTCCGGTCCGTAGTAAATATAGATCAATGTAGGCAGCACACCAAAATTAGTGCAAAATTCAAGTGTTTTTGTTCCAAGGATAGGTGACAACGTTTCGGCGATCTCACACCTCCATTTTCAAGTGGTTTTTCAAGTGATACAGGTGGGGTTTAAATACACTCCCCATTTAGTGACATCATGATTATTAGCATATCACATGATCATAGACAAAATGTAAATAAAGTGGAAAATTCATGTTGTACAGTGAATAATATATTAAATAAAACCATCTAATAGATACAATGTTATATAGTGAATACATATACATGATCTGATCACCTATTCCTCCGGTGACAGATTGATCAACTCATCTTAAGTTTCATAATTACAATGTGGGCATTGTGAAAACAAGTGAAGGGTTAAAAACATTACCGATTCAAGCAGCCTCCTCCAAACACCGGCCTCCTAGCAAATCGCGTCATTGTCCGCACGCCCGTACTCCACATGGGACGCCGGGACTTACTTCCGGCATTGCCGGACCTCAACCAATCACAGAGACGGCATCATCTGTTGTCATGGCTACTCTCTGCACTGTCAGTGCAGCGGTGACATGCGCGGCGCAGCCAAGCTCCGTGGCCCTCTGCACATGCTCAGTGTATATTAACACACTCATCGGCGCCATTTTGGATTCGGGCAAAATAGTTGGTAACCAAAGCGTAGCCTATAGTAATGTACTGGCAAGGTAAATCGCTCTAATGTTAAACAATAAACCTCCAACTGTAAAAAGAGGTATTCCTACTACATCCTGATAGTGTTACCCTGCATACAACAAATAATAACATTCAAGGGGCCTAAACCATTCACCCTGTACCCTTCAAGCCAACGTCTGGGTGCGTTTTGTAGGATCCAAAAGAACCCTCAAGCCCGCTTCTCCTTCCCAGCTTGGTGTGTCATCACCTTCCGGGTTTCAGGATACTTCACCAGACCATCGCTTCTGGCACAGGGGGGTTATTGGCAACCCAACATCCAGATGTCACTCATTCCAGGGTATAAACACAGGAGTATACGTAACTATTAAAATTGGTCCTAGTTGCCCCAGAGTCACCGTCACTGTGTTGGTAGAAAAAATAAAATAAAACAATGTCTAAATCTAGACACAAAAATGGATATGCGGCTCCATGTTGAGGTCCTCGGTTCATTTTTTGGGCTGCTTGATCGTAATGTAGTAACTAAAAAATCTGAAATACAGAAAAAATGACATAAATTAATAGATAATATCACTCATAGATATAACCACATTGTATGCAAACTAGAACCTGAGAAACCAACTTCTGTCTACATCATCATTTTAGGGTAACCACGAACTCTACATTGAGGCCATTTGGTTTGAGTGAGTTGAGGTTATATATCCACCTCAACTCTCTCTTTTGTAATAGAGAGACTCTATCCCCACCTCTTCTCAGTGGTGGTATATGGTCTACTATCATGCATTTCAAGTCCTGTTCCTGGTGTCCCGCATCTAAAAAATGCTTGGACACCGGTAAGTCTGTCCTGTTCTTCCGTATGGATTATCTGTGTTGGTTTAACCTTACTTTGAATTCACATTTAGTTTCTCCAATGTATATCAGCCTACAGGGGCACCATAAAATATATACCACAAAATCACTCTCACAGTTTAAATAGAAATTTATTGGGTATATTTTGCCCGTTAGGGGGTGCGTGAATGCATTCCCTTTCACCATGTATTTGCAATTCACGCACCTCCTGCATGGGAAACTTCCCTTGACTTGTACAGATGCATACCTATGTGTCAAACGTTGTTTTGACACATCCGATTTTACCAATTCATCTTTCAGGTTCCTAGCTCTGCGATACGACATCAAGGGTATTTGTCTAAACTCTGGAATATTAGGAAAACTCTGACTGATCAAATACCAATGTTTTTTTTAATTTCTGTGCTATCTGGCCTGAAATCTCATTGTAAGTGGAGATAAATGGAATGCGTGTTGTTTGGTCCCTTTTTAACTTGGGTGTCCTTAGTCCACTCCGTTCCTCATAGAGTCTCTGTTTCTGTCTATCTATGAGTGTGGGCGGGTACCCTCTGGTGATGAATTGAGAGGTCATTTTCTCAATCGCCCGATCTAACTTATCATTATCAACAATCCTACTGGCTCTTAGGAATTGGCTGTAGGGTAACGTCTCAATCATTGGTCTAGGATGACAAGAATAAAATTTTAATAGGGTATTGCAATCTGTCGGCTTACAGTAGAGATCTGTAGACAGTCTATGGTTGATAATGGATACCTCTGTATCCAAGAACTGTATTTTGTCTTGCGAGTAGACAAGTGTGAACTGTAACTCTCTGTCGATGTGATTGAGATATGTCTGAAATTCAACCAATTCGTCACCTGTGCCGTCCCAAATCAAAAAAATATCAACTATGTAGCGCCACCACCCCAGATTTGTAAATTACTTCTATTATAAAAATCTTAATCATTCCAGTACTTATCAGCTGCTGAAGTTGAGTTGTTCTTTTCTGTCTGACAACAGTGCTCTCTGCTGACACCACTGTCTGTCCCAGGAACTGTTTTGCTATGGGGATTTGATCCTGCTCCGGACAGTTCCTGACATGGACAGAGGTGTCAGCAGAGAGTACTGTGGTCAGACAGAAAAGAACAACTTCAGCAGCTGATTACTGATAGGATTAAGATTATTATTTTTTTTTTATAGCAATTATTTCCAAATCTGATAAATTTTCTGGAGCCAGTTGAGATATATATATAGATAGATAGATAGATAGATAGATAGATAGATAGATAGATAGATATCTGTAACCTTTAACTATTGATTAGTTCCCCTCCTTTTAGTCTCTTGGAAAAAGCCTAAGTACCTGGGTCCCTGGACTTGATCAGGACAGGTATTCCAGCCTGAATGCGAGGCTGGAATGTGTCTTTGTGCTGAAAGCTAGCAGAGATCTTGAAAATGATGATGATTTAAAAAAACAAAAAACAAAAAAAAACATACACATCCAAAAAGAAAGAGAAGCGGCACTCCAATAAACGTGATTTCGTGGTTTATTCACCCATCTTGTCAGTAGTGCTACGTTTCGGTCTTTTCAATGATACCTTTCTCAAGCCCTTATTGAGAAGACCGAAACGTAGGACTACTGACAAGTTGGGTGAATAAGCCACGCAATCACGTTTATTGGAGTGCCGCTTCTCTTTCTTTTTGGATGTTTAAAGGGGTATTTTTTTATATATCAACTGGCTCCGGAAAGTTAAAAAGATTTGTAAATTACTTTGATTAAAAAATCTTAATCCTTGCAATAGTTATTAGCTTCTGAAGTTGAGTTGTTTTTTTCTGTCTAACTACTTTCTGATGACTCACTTCCCGGGAGCTGTGCAGTTCCTATGGGGATATTCTCCCATCATGCACAGCTCCCGGGACATGACATCATCATTGAGCAGTTAGATAGAAAACTTCAGAAGCTAATAACTATTGGAAGGATTAAGATTTTTTAATAGAAGTAATTTACAAATCTGTTTAACTTTCCGGAGCCAGTTGATATATAGAAATTTTTTTTTGCCTGGAATACCCCTTTAAAGTCATGAGACACTGAATCGTGTCCCCAGCAGCAGAGCACCCACCTGGACCGAGAATAGTAGAATGTGACACGGGGGAATGTGACGTGACGGGCTGGGGGTGGGGTAGAATGTGGCAAGGGGGGGGGAATGTGGTATGGGGGGAGAATGTGGGGAATGTCATGGGGTTGAGATGTGAAATGGGGAGAGAATGTGGCAGTGGAGAATGTGATATGGGGGGAAAGGTGACATTGGGGGGAAAATGTGATGGGGGAAGATGTGACCATGAGGGTAGAATGCGACAGGGGGGGGGGGGGTTGCGAGATGTGAAATGGGCGGTGGCCATAAAATGGATGGATAGTTGTAAAAAGGAGGAGATTGGACATGAAATGGCGGGATTTCACCATTTATTTATTATATCTCATCGCATATCGAAATTGTAATATTTAGGCACATCTTCCCCATATCGTGCAGCCCTATTATGTATGAAGAAAATTGCTGGACTCTTATTAAAGCTGGAATGAACCTTTAAAGGGGTACTCCGCCCCTGGCATCTTATCCCCTATCCAAAGGATAGGGGATAAGATGTTAGATCGCCGCGGTCCCGCTGCTGGGGACCCCGGGGATCGCTGCTGCAGCACCCCGCTATCATTACTGCGCAGAGCGAGATCGCACGTAATGACGGGCGATACAGGGGCCGGAGCAGCGTGACGTCACGGCTCCGCCCCTTATGACATCACGGCCTGTCCCATTAATGCAAGTCTATGGCAGGGGGCGTGACGACAGCCACGCCCCCTTCCCATAGACTTGTATTGACGGGGGCGGGCCATGACTTCACGAGGGGCGGAGCCATGACGTAACGATGCTCCGGCCCCTGTATTGCCCGTCATTACGTGCGATCTCGCTCTGCGCAGTAATGATAGTGGGGTGCCGCAGCGGGGATCCCAGGGGTCCCCAGCAGCGGGACCGCGACGATCTAACATCTTATCCCCTATCCTTTGGATAGGGGATAAGATGTCTAGGGGCGGAGTACCCCTTTAATATTAGACCTAATATAATCTTAGTCTCCGTTCACACTGTATTCGTTACAGTCCATTTAACTTTGCTGTATGCAAAAATATGGTCGACCACTTATTGTATACAGCAACAAGAAATCGGTTACGGTCAGGTCTGTAAACAATGTAAGTGTGGTAAATGGATACAGCAGCATCCGTTTTACATGTGTTTGTATGTTTTGTTTTGTTTTTTCCAGAAAAAAATTTATGTTTAATGGAGACAAAAACATGGTGTGAACCTAGCCTTAGTTTTAACACAGTGTTTTTTTTTTTTTTTTCCTGCCAAAACCATTAGAGGTCGGGGGGGGGGGGTTGATTGAGCGCTGCAGGCATCTGTCATGTAATGGATCTGGAATTGCTTCCCCCTTCTGTACTTATACTTTTCTATGTAACCTAAAATGGTCTTGGGCATGCTGGGAGTTGTAGTTTTGCAACAGCTGGAGGCACACTGGTTGGGAAACACGGTGTTAAAGGGGTACTTCACTGCACCATTTGAACATTTGTTCTGAATTCTGGGTGTGGGCTGCGGGGGGTCATGACTTCACAGCCAGGCCCATCTTGACGTCACGCCATTCCCCCTCAATGCAAGTCTATGGGATGGGGCGTGGCAGCTGCCACGCCCCATCCCATAGACTTGCATTGAGGGGGCGTGGCCATGACATCACATCTCCCGCACCCAGTGTTCGGAACAAAATGTTCTGAACGCTGAGGCAGTGGAGTACCCGTTTAGTCTGTAGGGCTATTAACATGGCCTTATAAAATAAACTCAAATTATAAAACAGCGTATGCTACCTTCATCTGAGAAACTAACCGCTCGTTCACCAGCACTAAACCCAATATATTAGGTTATAGTGCAGGCGAATAGCTGTAAAAAGAGGGGTTACTTATACGTTTAGGTGAAGTATTTCCTATGTTATCTCATTGCCATTGCACTCCTGTGCACAATGGAGGCGGGGAGCCGACTCACCCAGCTCCCCTGTCCCATCAATATTTACTCCCCAACCCTGTCTCTTTCGTTATGTGAGAGCCTGCAGAGGGGGAGAGGATGAGTGCTCTGCTCCTCGCTACACCCGACTTCTGGACTCTCGGAGGAGAGCATTCATCCACCCAAATCCCCACACCCGGAGGGCTGGGGAGTGAATATTAATGAAACAAGGGAGTTGGGCGAGGCGGCTCCCTGCCTCCATTTCACACAGTAGCGCAATGGCAATGATATTAGTAATGGGCAAAACTCGGGAAATACTTTCACCTGGATATGTGAGTATCACCCCTGCGGATAGGGTATAAGTTATTTATTTCCCTTGAGTTCTCCTTTAACCCTTTTTCAATTACATGTTTTTTTTGTTTTTTTGTTTTTTTTGTTTTTTTTGTTTTTTTTTACATCTACTGGTCCTGTAATCTCTATTTCTTACACCAGAGGGCAGTCTTGTACCCTCCGTTATACAGACAGTCCTGATCTAAGCATTATCAGCAGTGTACGTGTCACCTCCCTATGTAAAGTGTTTGTATAATTTATACCGACCATGATTTATCTATGATTTCCAGATGCTGCTGCAGACATTTCATCACGTTATTATCTAATAACTAATATTAGGTATTATTATTCTTAATTAATTTTTTTTTTTCTTTAATTTTTTATTATATATATTATTTATTTTATTTTTTTTCCAAATTTAAGCTTGGTCTTATTCACCAGTCTAGGACTGAGATGTAACACCAGGCTCAGCCACTACTGAAATGATAGAGCCGTGCCATCGATTTTGTGGTAATCTAAGTCTCAATAGTTTGTTCTACATCAGCCTTATAGATTACCTAACGTACTATGTAGGATGGGTTTTGCATCAGTGTGCCTCCAGCTGTTGCAAACCACAACTCCCAGCATGCATGGACAGCCAAAGGTGTTTCCCATCCAGTGTGCCTCCAGCTGTTGCAAACCACAACTCCCAGCATGCATGGACAGCCAAAGGTGTTTCCCATCCAGTGTGCCTCCAGCTGTTGCAAACCACAACTCCCAGCATGCATGGACAGCCAAAGGTGTTTCCCATCCAGTGTGCCTCCAGCTGTTGCAAACCACCACTCCCAGCATGCATGGACAGCCAAAGGTGTTTCCCATCTAGTGTGCCTCCAGCTGTTGCAAACCACAACTCCCAGCATGCATGGACAGCCAAAGGTGTTTCCCATCTAGTGTGCCTCCAGCTGTTGCAAAACACATCTCCCAGCATGCATGGACAGCCAAAGGTGTTTCCCAACCAGTATGCCTCCGGCTGTTGCAAACCACAACTCCTAGCATGCATGGACAGCCAAAGGTGTTTCCCATCTAGTGTGCCTCCAGCTGTTGCAAACCACAACTCCCAGCATGCATGGACAGCCAAAGGTGTTTCCCATCCAGTGTGCCTCCAGCTGTTGCAAACCACAACTCCCAGCATGCATGGACAGCCAAAGGTGTTTCCCATCCAGTGTGCCTCCAGCTGTTGCAAACCACAACTCCCAGCATGCATGGACAGCCAAAGGTGTTTCCCATCCAGTGTGCCTCCAGCTGTTGCAAACCACCACTCCCAGCATGCATGGACAGCCAAAGGTGTTTCCCATCTAGTGTGCCTCCAGCTGTTGCAAACCACAACTCCCAGCATGCATGGACAGCCAAAGGTGTTTCCCATCTAGTGTGCCTCCAGCTGTTGCAAAACACATCTCCCAGCATGCATGGACAGCCAAAGGTGTTTCCCAACCAGTATGCCTCCGGCTGTTGCAAACCACAACTCCTAGCATGCATGGACAGCCAAAGGTGTTTCCCATCTAGTGTGCCTCCAGCTGTTGCAAACCACAACTCCCAGCATGCATGGACAGCCAAAGGTGTTTCCCATCTAGTGTGCCTCCAGCTGTTGCAAAACACATCTCCCAGCATGCATGGACAGCCAAAGGTGTTTCCCAACCAGTATGCCTCCGGCTGTTGCAAACCACAACTCCTAGCATGCATGGACAGCCAAAGGTGTTTCCCAACCAGTGTGCCTCCAGCTGTTGCAAACCACAACTCCCAGCATGCCCGGACAGCCTTCGGCTGTCCGGGCATGCTGAGAGTTGTAGTTTTGCAACAGCTGAAGGCACATTGGTTTAGACCCTGACCAATCACGAGAACAAGCCAGGAGAAGTGCTTGATCAATGTTTTCTCTCCCTGCTCTTGTCATGGGACCAATATGGTGACCTACTGTAAGTCTATAGGACCACAGTTTGGGACCACTGGCCTAGGAGGTAGCAGTGATGAAAATGAATAGCAGAAAAGCGTCACTCATAGGACCATTAAATATACCAGAACTATAATAACATAGAACTGAAGATGGCTGGTTATCATGGGACATGTAGTTCCACCCTGACCTGATTATCCCCTTAACGACCACGGACGTAAATGTACGTCCTGGTGTGGCGGTACTAAGCGCTCCAGGACGTACATTTATGTCCTGTGTATGACCGCGAGCATCGGAGCGGTGTTCACTTCATACACTGCAGGTTCCGGTTGCTATCAGCAGCCGGGGACCCGCCGGAATGGCTGACATCCGCGATCGCATGGATATGCACCATTAACCCCTCAGATACCGTGATCAGTACAGATCTCTACATCTGCAGCAATGCGCATGTTAAAATAGATGATCAGATTGCCCGCTGTAACGACGGACGTAGGTCCCCTCAACTGCCTCCGTCCGTCTCCCGGCATCTCCTGCTCTGGTCTGAGATCGAGCAGACCAGAGCAGAAGATGACTGATAATACTGATCAGTGCTATGTCCTATGCATAGCACTGAACAGTATTAGCAATCAAATGATTGCTATAGATAGTCTCCTATGGGGGACATAAAAAGTGTAAAATAAATAAATAATAATAATAATAAAAAAAAAAAATTTGAAAATTTGTAAAAAAATAAAAAAATAAAAATTTGAAAATCCCCTTCCCCAATAAGAATGTAACCGCCCTATATACGGAAAAATGAAAAAGTTATAGGTGGTCAAAATAGGGTGATTTTAGATACTGATATACTGAATATAAAAGTATGTAGCCATGGGTATCATTTTAATCGTATTGACCCACAGAATAAAGAGCACACGTCATTTTTACCGTAAAGTGTACAGTGTGAAAACGAAACCCTCCAAAATGTGCAAAATTGTGGTTTTCATTTAAACTTCCTCCCTAAAAAAAATTTGGGGGGAGTTCGCTGTACATTTTATGGTAAATGAGAGGTTTCATTACAAAGTACAATTGGTCACGCAAAAAACAAGCCCTCATATGGGTCTGTAGATGGAAATATAAAAGAGTTATGGATTTTAGAAGGCGAGGAGGAAAAAACGAAAACGCAAAAATAAAATTGGCCTGGTCCTTAAGGTTAAAATTGGCCTGGTCCTTAAGGGGTTATGTAACTTTACTTATGTTATAGGAATATTGGGGGAGATTTATCAAAACCTGTCCAGAGGAGAAGTTGCTGAGTTGCCCATAGCAACCAATCAGATCGCTGCTTTCATTTTTCAGAGGCCTTTTCAAAAATGAAAGTAGCGATCTGATTGGTTGCTATGGGCTACTCGGCAACGTCTCCTCTGGACAGGTTTTGATAAATTATTGGGTATAAATTGGGTAATTAACTGATTATGATTATGTTTTTTGTATTTAGGACCATTAAAACCTACTGGGTGACCAAGGGCAATGGCTTCAGCACAAGTATTACAAAGCAAGAGACGGACCTGACCCCCGAAACGATCGCCAGGTAATCTGCCCATGTCTAATGCTCGGTGACCCATCCAGGTTAGGACTACTTTAAAGGGGTACTCCGTTCCTAGACCTCTTATCCCCTATCCCAGTGGTCTTCAACCTGCGGACCTCCAGATGTTGCAAAACTACAACTCCCGGCATGCTGGGAGTTGTAGTTTTGCAAAATCTGGAGGTCCGCAGGTTGGAGACCACTGCCCTATCCTATAAGATGAATGATCGCCGGGGTCCCGCTGCTTGGCCCCTCCCCCTGCGATATTCCTGCAGCACCTGGCGTTCTGAAAGTTATTTTCAGAAAGCTGGGGTTGGGAGGGCCTGGTCGTGACATAACCCCACACCCCCCTCCATTTATGTCTGAGAGGGTGTGACGGCTGCCATGCCTGCTTGTGACGTCACACCACACCCCCTCCATTTATGTCTATGAGAGAGGGTGTGACGGCTGCCATGCCTGCTTGTGACGTCACACCACACCCCCTCCATTTATGTCTATGAGAGAGGGTGTGACTGCCGCCATGCCTGCTTGTGACGTCACACCACACCCCCTCCATTTAAGTCTATGAGAGAGGGTGTGACGGCCGCCATGCCTGCTTGTGACCTCACACCATACCCCCTCCATTTATGTCTATGAGAGAGGGTGTGACGGCTGCCATGCCTGCTTGTGACGTCACACCACACCCACTCCATTTATGTCTATGAGAGAGGGTGTGACGGCTGCCATGCCTGCTTGTGACGTCACACCACACCCCCTCCATTTATGTCTATGAGAGAGGGTGTGACTGCCGCCATGCCTGCTTGTGACGTCACACCACACCCCCTCCATTTAAGTCTATGAGAGAGGGTGTGACGGCCGCCATGCCTGCTTGTGACCTCACACCATACCCCCTCCATTTATGTCTATGAGAGAGGGTGTGACGGCTGCCATGCCTGCTTGTGACGTCACACCACACCCACTCCATTTATGTCTATGAGAGAGGGTGTGACGGCTGCCATGCCTGCTTGTGACGTCACACCACACCCACTCCATTTATGTCTATGAGAGAGGGTGTGACGGCTGCCATACCTGCTCGTGACGTCATGCCTCCTCCATTCATGTCTATGGGAGGGGGTGTGATGTGACATAGAAATGACTGGAGGGGACATGGCGTGCCATTACAAGGGGGGCGTGCCGTGCCGTCACAACCTCGGCCTTCCAAACCCAGCGTTCTGAAAATAAGTTTTAGAATGCCAGGTGCTGCACGGAGATCGCGGAGGGTCCCAGCAGCAGGATATGGATAAGATGTCTAGGGGTGGATTACCCCTTTAATGTCTCCATGCTGATATGGAGCATATAGTGTGTTTGGGGTGCCTTTTCTGATGCTGTGTGCATATAGAAGTAGCATCCTCCCCATCTTTCCTGATCTCTTATCATTCCTGGTTTTACCATTCTCAGCGGTTCTTGGAGGGAAAAGAAATTCAAGGCTTATAATTTTAATGCGTTGGGAGTGATGCCAGAGTGTGGGCACCTGCACCCCCTGATGAAAGTCCGCACACAGTTCAGACAGATCTTCTTAGAGATGGGGTAAGTGAAGCCTTGTCCCCCGTGCCCCCTGTGTCCTACATTATGGCTGTTCTTCTATGTATCGTCTCTTGTCCAGGTTTACAGAAATGCCGACCAATAACTTCATAGAGAGCTCCTTCTGGAACTTTGACGCTTTGTTCCAACCTCAGCAGCATCCAGCCAGAGACCAGCACGACACCTTCTTCATGCAGGGTCAGTAGTAACGTGTTCATGAGCACAGCTCTAGCACCACCCTGACAGCTGATGAGCGCTTCTCTACCACCATCCCCGTAGCTGACATGCCATTGCTCTGGTAGCCGACAAGCCCAGCTATGACCCTGCCTTGGTAGCCAACGAGCGCAGCTTATACCACTGCTCGGGTAGCACAGCTATATCGCTATCTCCGTTTCCGACAAGCGCTGGTAGCCACTGCCTCAGTAGCCGACATGCACATCTGTGTCACTGCCTTCGTAGCAGACAAGCCCATCTTATACCACTGGCCCGGTAGCCAACGAGGGCAGCTATGCCACACTGCCTCCTGAACCGACGAGTGCAGCTATGTCACTACCTCCGTAGCCGACATGCACATCTATGTCAATTCCCCGGTAGCCGACAAGCGCAGCCGTACCACTACTCCGATAGCTGTCAAGCGCAGTTCTGCCACCATGACTGTGATGCATTCGTTCCCAAACTGCCAAGCAACTTGTGCCCTAAAACTGTGCATATGTCTACACTTTAGTGAAGCATGGTTTTTGTGACATTTTATTTGCTTTAGATCCAGCAATGGCATCAGAATTTCCTATGGATTATCTGGAGCGAGTGAAGAAAGTTCATTCTGAGGGAGGATATGGATCACAAGGGTGAGAGAATGGGGTTATTCTATGTCCTTGTCATGGGAGGAGCAGACTCCATGTCACATAGCTCCTCCCTCCTGTCTATATCACCCTGTGGTGGGAGGAGCAGACTCCATGTCACATAGCTCCTCCCTCCTGTCTATATCACCCTGTGATGGGAGGAGCAGACTCCAGGTCACATAGCTCCTCCCTCCTGTCTATATCACCCTGTGGTGGGAGGAGCAGACTCCATGTCACATAGCTCCTCCCTCCTGTCTATATCACCCTGTGATGGGAGGAGCAGACTCCATGTCACATAGCTCCTCCCTCCTGTCTATACCACCCTGTGGTGGGAGGAGCAGACTCCATGTCACATAGCTCCTCCCTCCTGTCTATATAACCCTGTGGTGGGAGGAGCAGACTCCATGTCACATAGCTCTTCCCTCCTGTCTATATAACCCTGTGGTGGGAGGAGCAGACTCCATGTCACATAGCTCCTCCCTCCTGTCTATATCACCCTGTGGTGGGAGGAGCAGACTCCATGTCACATAGCTCTTCCCTCCTGTCTATATAACCATGTGGTGGGAGGAGCAGACTCCATATCTTATAGCTCCTCCCTCCTGTCTATATCATCCTGTGGTGGGAGGAGCAGACTCCATGTCACATAGCGCCTAATGTCATTTAACCCTAAATTATAACCCCTTTTACAGGTATAAATATGACTGGAGCATAAATGAGGCCAAGAAGAATCTCCTGCGGACACACACCACAGCGGTCAGTGCTCGGATGCTCTACAAGCTTGCTCAGCAGGTAATTTCGGGTGCAGGATAGTTGTCAGTGACTGGTGATCTGCTGTTTTTCCTCCCGTTGCTATCGGACAAATCTATAACCTGTTTGTTTGTTTTTTTCCTCTGTTTTTGTAGGAGTTCACACCGGTGAAATATTTCTCTATTGACAGAGTGTTCAGGAACGAAACTCTAGATGCCACCCATCTTGCTGAATTTCACCAGATAGAAGGTGTTGTGGCTGACTACGGACTCACCCTAGGAGACCTTATGGGTGTTCTGAAGGAATTCTTTACTAAACTCGGTAAGTAGAAGACTCGCGCTCAGAGTGTAGCTTTATATTTAAAGGGGTACTCTGGGAAAATAAAACTTTTTCGGGACATTTAGTTCCGAATGCTGTGTGCGCCCCCTCGTGGCGTCACGCCTCGCCCCACACCCCTCAATGTTTATTGCCACGCCCCCTCCCATATACTTCCATTGAGGGGACAGGGCGGGAAGTTTGACCTACCCCTTATATAACCCCTAATAAAGCATTATTGTTGTGTTATGTGTTTTAGAAATCTGGCCATGTGTGCGAGTACCACTGGCATCATAGTAATTGGATTTTTTTTGGGGGGGGCGGTTTCATGATGAAATCTTTCCCCCTGTACAGCTGTCAGGGAAATCTGGAGCTGGGGGATTGTTTTTCTTCTCTCTGCATCAATGTCCTATTCTAATTGGAGTTTTCTTCCAGGAATCACTAAACTGCGTTTCAAGCCTGCGTATAATCCTTACACAGAGCCGAGCATGGAGGTCTTCAGCTACCATGAAGGTCAGCATCCAGAAAATAGCGCACATTCTGTGTAGGGCTGGGCGGTATACCGGTTTGTACCGAATACTGAAATTTTTGTGCTGCACCATATGAATTTTAACCCATACCGCAATACCGGTTTGGCCCCTCCCCCTCGGGAGTGAATTATCAGCGCTGCGCTGTCCCCACATCGGGGAACTAATCATATGTGACCCGCGAGCGCTGTTCTGCCCCCCCCCCCCCCCCCCCCCCCACCACCACCACCAATTATTAGCGCTGCGTTGTCCCCATCGGTGTACTACTCCTCGGTGCCCTCCTGGTCCTGTTTGTTGCGGCCGCCGGCGCTGACACTCTATACCAATGGTCTTCAACCTCCAGATGTTGCAAAACTACAACTCCCAGCATGCTGTATCAGAATTTTACAATGTAATTCCCAACCAGTGCGCCTCCAGCTGTTGCAAAACTTCAATTTGCAGCATGCTCGGAAAGCCTTTGGGTGTAGTTTTGTAACAGCTGGAGGCACACTGTTTGAAAAACACTGCTATACAGATTGGCTAAGCCTGAGTGTGCAATCCACCCTCCTCTATCTCTTACCTGGCCCAGAAGTATTACTGTATTTTTCGCCCTATAGGACGCACCGGCATGTAAGACGCACCCAATTTTAAAGGTGCAAAATCTAGAAAAAGATTCTGCACCCAACAGTGATTTTCAAACTGCGGACCTCCAGATGTTGCAAAACTACAACTCCCAGCATGCCCGGACAGCCAACGGCTGTCCGGGCATGCTGGGAGTTGTAGTTTTGCAACATCTGGAGGTCCGCAGGTTGAAGACCACTGCTCTATACTGTATCCCTATTCCCGGGCTGGAAAAGGTAAACAAAAATAAACTTTAACTCACCTTCCCCGTCGGTCCGGACCAGCTTCCTAGGGAATGGAACGTCGGAAAGTCGTCAGCCTATCACCGGCCGCAGCGATGTTCCGCCTCGGCCGGTGATGGGTTGAGCCCACTGTCATGTAAGAAGCCGACTCCTTACATGACAGTGGGCTCAGCCTATCACCAGCTGAGGCCGAACATCGCTGCGGCCAGTAATAGGCTGACGGCTGTCCGACGTTCCCGTCCCCAGGAAGAGCGTAAGGCCGACGTAGGAACATGCGTTAAAGTTTATTTTGTTTACCTTTTGCAGCCCGGGCATAGGGATACAGCTATAGAGTGTCAGCGCCGGCGGCCGCAACAAACAGGAGGACGAGGAGAGCAGCGCTTGAAGGCGACGTGAGTATTTACCCAGATGGGAACAGCGCAGCGCTGGGCTAATAATACATTTTTGGGGGAATAACGGGGGAATACAGTTATATACCGTGGAACCGCCATAAGTTACAAAAATACCGCGATACACCTATTTGGCCATACCCCCCAGCCCTAATTCTGTGTTTAATGTATATAATGTATGATCTTCCAGTTACATGTTTGAATATAATCCTCATATATACATGACATTGTTGTTATGAGACGGACGATTATACCAAGCTGAGAAGCATGCATACGCACTACTGATTTTTCTGTGTTACCAACCACTGGCTGGCTTGTAATGTTCCCTGTTTTTCCCAAAAAGATGTTGTAAAGCAGCTGCAGGGTGTATGATATAGTAAGGTGCACAGCTGCTGCATGACCTCACTGTGCACACCTTTGATGCAGCTGCTGCATGTTTTCACATGAGACGATAAAATATACCCCTATCAGGAAAGTCCTCACAAAACACTACGAGAATGGCTTTGTGGCACTAGTACACCCTTTCAAAAACCCTGATATTAAAACTTTAACAAAGCACTAATGTGAATTAAAATCACTGATTTTTTTTTAATATTGTTTTCTAGCTTTTCCTAGAGTATTCGATTTTTCTCTCCCCGCCTCACACGCAGCACTCCTGGCCTCCGTCCTTGTTTGCAACAGTAAGTCTGTCGCACGGCCGGCTCTGTGCTCCGGCCGCAGCTTTCTCTGCGCCTGTCGCATGGCTTGTTTACGGGTCCCCCCACGCAATTTCCTTAAGCCCGGAGACCACGGCGGCTCCAGTCTTCTTCAGCGGACTGTTCACCCGGCAGCATGGCAGCATAAGTTTAGTCCCCGGCTTTGGCCCTGCTGCCAGCAAGTAGCTCCACCCATTATTTTCGCCCGGTCCTGCGCTCCGCCTTCCTCCTGTGCCCCTGCCATTTCCTGGATAGAGCGTGCACGAGAGGTCAGCGTTGTTACATCAGGCGACTCGGAGGAGGCCATAGGAGGGCAACCACCCCCGCAGCAGGCCTGCTACCTCCGCCTTTGTGCAAGTAGGAGCACTGCAAAATGACCTCCAGCAGGCCACAAATGTGCATGTGTCCACTTAAAGGGGTACTCCGGTGGAAAACTTTTTGGCACCAGTTGATTTAAAAAAAAAAAAAAAAAATTGTTAAACAAATTAGTAAATGACTTCCATTAAAAAAAAATCTTAATCCTTCCATTACTTATTAGCTGCTGAATACTACAGAGGAAATTATTTTCTTTTTGGAACACAGAGCTTAAAATGGAAAGAGATGTCAGCAGAGAGCACTGTGCTCATGATGTCAGCAGAGAGCTCTGTGTTCCAAAAAGAAAATAGTTTCCTCTGTAGTATTCAGCAGCTAATAAGTACTAGAGGGATTAAGATTTTTTAATAGAAGTAATTTACAAATCTGTTTTAACTTTCTGGCACCAGTTGATTTAAAAAAAAAAAAAAATACAGTTTTCCACCGGATTACCCCTTTAAATGGTAAGAGGGTGGTATGAGGGCCCGACGTCCACAGGTGGGGTTTGTGCTTTCAGCCCAACACCATGCAGGACGTATGGCATTTGCCAGAGAACACAAAGATTGACAAATTAGCCACTATCTCTATCTATCTATATATCTCTCTATACAAATCCAGACTCCAGCAGCACACAGGCTTGGTGAAAGAAAAGTGGATGTTTATTGCATCACCAGTCAAAGAGAAGCAACGTTTCCTCGGCCTCGAGCCGCCATTTTCAAGCGTGAGGCCTCCGAAATGTTGCTTCTGTTTAACTGGTGATGCAATAAATATCCATTTTTCTTTCACCAAGCCTGTGTGCTGCTGGAGTCTGGATTTGTATTACAAGCTTGGACCCCTCACCAAGGTCTTATTTTCAGCGTGTACCACCTACTAAGTAATTTTGACTAGTTTTGCTGCTCTTCTGGAATTTTTATTTAATTTTTTATATCTCTCTCTATCTCTTCTTTCTTCCTGCTCCAGAAGTTTCCTTCCGCCGCACTCCCAATGTCTTTAGTACTCATACAGAGTTTCATGACCTGCTGAATGCAGCTTTGGAAGAATCCTGAAAAAACGCTTCCAGGGGTCGAAACGGCTGCGGGCTATTTTTCCATTTGTCCAGGACCTGCTCTCCAAATGGACTGCCCAGCCTACAGTGGACCTCTCGCCTATCCAAGTCCACCACTCTTCCTCTAGCTTATGCGGCTTCTTTCAAGGATCCAGTGGACAAACGGATTGAGAACCTGGCAAAATTTGCATTTAAAGCAGTAAGTTTGACCTTGCTTCCAGCGTTCACCGCAACCTGGGTGTCCAAGGCGTTGTCGGCCTGGGCTTCCCAACTTCGCCAAGGCGTTTTATCCGGGGCTCTTCCAGATGATCTGTCTGACCTGGCTCTCCAGATCTCCAACACTGGTGATTATCTGTGCTCAGCATCTCTAGAGTCCACACGTTGTGCGGCCTTTGCTTCGGGCAATTTGGTTGCTATCCGCCTCCCAGAAATCCCAGAACTCTATGGGGCTGAAGGCCTGGAATGCCGATGCAGCCTCCCAGAAATCTCTCACAGAGATGCCCTTTGCTGGCAGCCTTCCTTTTTGGAAAACGCCTGGATGAAATTATTTGAGGCTACAGGTGGTAAGAGCTCATTGCTCCCTCAGAATAAGGTGCGTTGCACCGATTCTCGCTACAAGTCCCCTTCATTTCCGTCATTTGCCTTAGGCCGCCAGGACAAGCCAGCAGTCTTGGAAGGCTCCTTCCTTCAAAGCGCATCCTTCCTGGAAGCAGGACAATCGATCTGGATGCTTTTCCACCAAACCAGGTACCCGCAAGCCTACCTCCGCCTGAAGCGGCGCCCCCCACCCTAGTCTTACTCTCGGGTGGGAGGTCGCCTGTCCCTCTTTCAGGATTTTTGGTTGGCGCAGGTCCAGGATTCCTGGGTTCGGGATGTCGTTTCCGACTGCTACGGAATAAAGTTTGGTTCTTTTCCCTGGTATCGTTCTTTCCAGTCTTGTCCTCTCCGCTCTCCTGCCCTGGCTACGGCTTTTCAGTCGGCGCTCCAGACACTCCTTGCACGTGAGGTCATTGTGCCATTTCCGCCCCAGGAAAGTTTTTTGGGGGTTTTATTCAAATCTGTTTGTTATTCCCGAAAAGGGGGAATGGTATGTCCAGTTCTCGATTTGAAGCTCCTCAATCAGCGCCTGCGGCACTTCCGAATGGAATCTCTCCGTTCTGTTGTTGCATCCATGGACCAGGGCGAATTTCTGTCTTCGGTGGACAACCAGGATGCTTACCTCCACATCCCCATTTTTCCCACCAACGGTTCCTCCGGTTTGCCGTCCCTGCAGGACATTTTTAGTTTGTGGCTCTACCCTTCGGACTGGCCACGGCTCCCAGGGTCTTCACCAAGGTCTTAGCGGTGGTGATCGCTATTCTCCGCTCTCGGGAGTGTCTGTGCTCCATTATCTGTACGAATTGTTGATCAAGGCTTCGTCCTTGGCCCAAAACCAAGAGAGTATAAACATCACTCTTGAGACCCTGACCAGTTTCGGCTGGGTGATCAATCAGGAGAAATCCAACCTCTCTCCCTCTGTCGCTAATTTTTCTGGGGCTTTGTTTAGACACCGCAAGGGCTCGAGTTCTGTTCCCACCGGACAAGCTGAGTGCTCTGCTGTCCGGCATTCGCCTCTTGCGCTGCCCAGAACCGGTGGCCATCCGTTCTTGCATGGCAGTGCTGGGCAAGATGGTGGCAGCCATGGAAGCCATTCCCTTTGCCCAGTTCCGGTGTCGCCCTCTCCAGTGGGCCATCCTGTGGTGCAAATCACCACTGTCCCTCCACCGTTAAATCCGTCTGTCCCTCGCAGCTCGCCAGTCTCTCTTTTGGTGGCTTCACTCTCCTCTTCTCCGGGAGGGACGCTCCTGGGCCGTTGGTCTCCCCATCAATGTCCTGGAACTTCAGGCCATCTTTCTTAGCCTCCTCCACTGGGAGTCGTTCCTCCGGTCGTCCGGATCGCGGTGTCTAAAACGGGAGAATATGCTGCCGGTTAGCTCAGCGAAGCTGTTTGGGACTGCCATGGTGAAATCGCATTAAAAAAAATAAATGTTAAAAAAAATAAACATATGTGACATATGCATTATATACACAGAGAGGAGAGAAGGGGAATCGGCACCACCTGTATATAAGTGCAGGAGGAGACAGCTTACAGTTTGTGCTGGAAATCTGTGCTCTGCGGGGTGCTGACAGTAGTAACTTGTAAACGTGACTGTAGAAAAACCGCGGCACTTGATCTGTCCGATGCACTTAAAAACCTTTTATTGCGGCACACGTATTACATGGGAGGAATGTATAAAGCACTCCAACAATCGCCGGTTTCACGCCATGTGACGATGCAATAAAGAGTTTTTAAGTGTATCGGACAGATGGAGTGCCGTGGTTTTTCTACAGTCACGTTGACATGCATCATCATTACATCCATGTGTGCTTATATTTCCCTTACCAGATGTGCCTCAGTATCTTACTACCCGCTCCTGGATGCACATTATGTATAACTCCACATCTGTATCTAATCCCCCTACATGCGGTATCCTCACGAGGCAATATGCTTACTGCTCCCTCCCCCCTCATCTGTAATTTGGGGATTAAATCCGGTTACATAATACAAAGCTGCTTACAGTAAATAACAGTTGGAAACCCCGGGATCTGTCCTGAATTGATGAACACAGCGGTGCTGACGTGTCCTTATCAAGCGTCATACACATTATACAGAGAACAATAAAGGGACGAGGAGGGCCCATTCATGCAAGAACTGCCCTCTTAGGCTGGGTTCACACCACGTTTTAGCAATACAGTTCCCATATATGTTTTCAATTTTAAAACCGTACGGAACCGTATTGAAAACCGTATACATTGACTCTCCATTGAAAACCATATGTCAAACGATGCATCAGGTTGTGTCCGTCTTGCATCCAGTACGGTTTTGTCAGTTTTTTTTCCCTTACCCAAAACCGTAGCCTACCACGGTTTTTGGTCCGGGGGAAAAACAATATTGAAACATATATGATTTTTTTTTTTAACATGGGAGTCAATGGGAACCGTACAGAACTGTATGTGCGTGCGGTTCCATCCGGTTTTCACCATGCGGTTTTTGACTTTGCACAGTTTTTTTTCTTGGAATTTCAATCAAACAAGTGAAACTTTATTCATAGTGGAGTGAAAAGTTAAAAACTTATACTTTTTTTTTTTTTCTTACACGGATGCAACCGGACATCATTTTTCAAACCTTATACAGATTAAAATTTGTAAAATCAGTTTTTTTTTTAAATCAAAAACCTGATCCGGGAACTGTATTGCAAAAAGGTGTTGTGAATGCAGCATAAATCTCCCTTCACCTGGGTGGCAGGATACGTTTGGACTTACCCAGCCTTAAGTAGTCTCTGGAAGGCACCATCTAGAAGGGAATCGGAAGGTGGTCAGTCTGGAGGGATTCCTGTATATTACTGAAACACAATCTTGTAGAAGTCTTGGGAGAACGTAGTTTAAAGGAGTATTCCGGCTTTATACATCTTATCCTCTAAGATGGATAAGATGTACGTTCACAGGAGGCCCGTTGCAGGTGGGGAGTTTGACTGGGGCAGTACACCTGTCAAACCGTGACACAGGTGTCCTAAGGCGAGCTCAGGGAGGACAGAAACCTCTGGTGGAGCAGAAGGGCTGGGGACCCCTGCGATCATACATCTTATCCCCTATAAGATGGGGATAAGATGTATAAAGCCTGAATACCCCTTTAATGTTCTTGTTCTCTCCATAATGCTAGTTGTCTTACAGTCAGGGAGGCGTGGCTTATCTAAAGATTTTGCGGAGGAGGTGGGATGGGATCGGCTGATGTCTGGATCTACCTATTTATGGAAAGGAGATTCCCATTCTAGTGATTGGTCAGGGTCTGAACACTCAAACCATTCTGGGACTTGGAAAAAAATGTTTATTTATTTTTAAGTGACCGGTACACTTTAAGTGAAACCTCAGGGCTATTGGATTTGGCAGATTCCTTGAGAGGAGCGCACATCTTAACCGCCCAGGAAATTAAAATTTCTGCATTTCTTTTTTCTCTAAGGCTGCGTTCACACGGAGTAATTCAAGAGGAATTTACTCGAGTAATTTCTCTTGAATTCTCCGCTCCAAATTAACGCACATCTCCTCTGCCCATTGACTTTAATGTTATTTCCGCTGTCCTGTTCACACTGTGGAAATTCTGCTAGCGGAATTCCGGTGCTGAATTCCGTTCTGCTTGAAGAATGAGCATGTTCATTCTTCAAGCGGAATCCGCAAGCAGAAATCAATAGAAGTCAATGGTAAAAAAAAAATTCCGCCCGACATCGTTTTCGCGCGGAATTCGCGTTGAATTAATGCGGAAATGGCTGAAAAACCCTTCACTTCTTTCTCCCCCAATTCCGTGCGCGAATTTCATGCGAAAATAAAATTATTTTTTCAGCCCGTAAATTTTTTGGCGTGAATTACTCTTGAGAGCCATATGAGGTCTTTTTTTTTTTATTTGCCAAAGCAATTGTACTTTGTGACACTTTACATTTTACTATAAAATATAAATGTGCTGCAAAACAGAAAACAATGAGGTGAAATTGGAGGGGAAAAAAGTCTGTTAGGGGGTACATTTTTACGCCATTCTCTGTACAGTAAAGCACAACGCTACCCAATTTGTATAGTTTTGCTACTTAAAGAATACCTGTCACCATCTCCACTGCTTTATATTATGCTGTTGGTATGTTGCCCTCTTTATTACCAGCCCCCCGCAGTTTTCCTTTTTTATTTTCGCCCAGTATTTCCTTCATAATTATCTTTCAAAACCTACTCATTTCCTGTCATCTTTCTCTGGCTGAAGTGGGCGCTACCCGGCAGGCGTGACGTCAGATGAAGCCTGCCAAGTAACACTTCCGCCCTTACATGGTGTCATGTTATGATAGGGTAACAACCCCCCATCCTCCTCTCAGCACACACATATGATCCTGTAGGGTCCCCCAAGCTGTCTCAGGTACACTCTCAAGACACCTCAAAATGAAGTAAGGGGCTGCCTGCCACGGGGGCTCCCCTCCCACTGCACCCCAATATCCGGTCAGCGGAGGTAACATGTCTCTCTCCGCTCCTCAGGGGTCTCCTGTGGCCTGTGTGCTTTCACCGTGGGCCACCTGGACCCCGAGCTGCAGTGATGACTGACTGGCTGAGCAGAGCCCACTGCGTGTCCACCCCCTGCTCTTACTTACTGCTGGCGGCGTGTCCATCTCCTGCCCGTTCTCACTGCTAGCGGCGCGAGCTTACAGATGCCCGTCGGCATGTCCACCCCCGTACTTACCAGTGATCTGCATAGGGGTCCCTGAACTAATCTCCTCTGGTGGGGGAACTCCTCTCCTCTGGCGGAGGAGCGAGCCGTAAGCCCAGCAGCGCACAGCGCTAGCTCCCTCTTGTCTGATTGACAGGCAGGGAGCAGCACTGTGCTAGTCACGTGTCTTGAGATTTCGGTCTCATGCCAGGCCTGCATGAGTCCGAAATCTATAACACCGGTTTATGTACGGAGACCCCTAGTGGTGGGTTTTTAAAACTAAAATTACACATGGAAATAAACATTTTTTTAAATCACATTAGGAAGTTGTTAGGGATATATTAATGTAGAATATATAAAAACTTTTTTTGATGACAGGTATTCTATCCCATAATTTTTTTTCCCATCTATGGAGCTGTGTAAGGGCTCATATTTTGCACCATGTTCTGTAGTTTTTTGGGAAGATTTATGAAAAGTTGCTCATAGCAACCAATCAGATTGCATCTTAAATTTATTTTTCAAAAAGAAAAGAAGCCATCTGATTGCTAAGGACAACTGGTCAACACTTCCTCTGGACAGGTTCTAATCTCCTCTTTATCTTTATTTGGGGTAGATGGGACTTTTCAAATTTTTTTTATTTTTTTTTCTAAATTTGTTACTTTAAAGGGGTTATCCAGGAAAAAACTTTTTTTTATATATATATATATATATCAACTGGCTCCAGAAAGGTAAACAGATTTGTAAATTACTTCTATTAAAAAATCTTAATCCTTTCAGTACTTATGAGCTGCTGAAGTTAAGGTTCTCCTTTTCTGTCTAAGTGCTCTCTGATGACTCGTGCCTTGGGAACCGCCCAGTTTAAAAGCAAATCCCCATAGCAAACCTCTACTAAACTGGGCGGTTCCCGAGACAGGTGTCATCAGAGAGCACTTAGACAGAAAAGAACACTCTTCAATTCAGAAGCTCATAAGTACTGAAAGGATAAAGATTTTTTAATAGAAGTAATTTACAAATCTGTTTAACTTTCTGGAGCCAGTTGAGATATATAGAGATATATAGACATAGGGAGATATAGAGATAGAGATATAGGGGGAGATTTATCTCTCAGAGAGAGAGAGATATATAGATATAGATAGAGAGAGAGATATATATAGATATATAGAGAGAGAGATATATAGATATATATAGAGAGAGAGAGAGAGAGATATAGATAGAGAGAGAGAGAGATATAGATAGAGAGAGAGAGAGAGAGAGAGAGATATAGATAGATATAGAGAGATAGATACAAAGTTTTTTCCTGGATAACCCCTTTAATTTAATTTTATATATCAGTGGTCTTCAACCTGCGGACCTCCAGATGTTGCAAAACTACAACTCCCAGCATGCCCGAACAGCCGTTGGCTGTCCGGGCATGCTGGGAGTTGTAGTTTTGCAACATCTGGAGGTCCGCAGGTTGAAGACCACTGGTATATGTCTTATATTGGGACCTGTCTCCATACAAGGCCCGAGGTACATCTGCCACTTTTCTGGCCCCCCCTCATTGTTGCTTTGGGTAGGGGGCATCTAATAGGTAGAATTACACTGACTATCCTAGATATAAATGGGCATTATACATATGACCCAGTCCTGGTTATAGGTTGTCTTCACATAATCCACGCATGTGGTGTCTCGCAGATGCCATAATGTAAAGCGCTCAGTAGGTGGGATTATATGTTATTGGGTCTCGTCTGAAGTTGCAGACAGTACATGTGTGAATTTTTCTCTTTTTTAGGCCTAAAGAAGTGGGTGGAAGTAGGAAACTCTGGAGTCTTCCGTCCAGAAATGCTGCTTCCCATGGGTCTTCCTGAGGGGGTGTCTGTCATTGCGTGGGGTCTGTCCCTGGAGAGGTAAGCGGGGGTTAAAATGGTGAGTGTAAAATTAATGTATGCACCGCCGACGTCTGGATGGATTACCTGACTGCTGACCGCCATCCGTGATTAGCTGTTCCCACGGTAATCTCCATGACCTGATCCCTTCAGTATAAATGTGTCCTGTCTGCCGCCATATGCTTCCCTTCCCGCCAGGTAAACACGTAAGCCGGTTCAGACGGGGGCTATTACGCGGTCGTACTGATGACTATTTCGGGTTCCTGTTTATTCTTTTGCCGCTCTGTAAGGGGTACATTCCCACCTACCGTATCTGCTGCAGATTTGATTCTGTATTCATCTATATATTTGTATTGTTTGAACAGCATGAAGTCTGCAGCAGCACATACCATACATGTCAACGTGACCCTAAGGATACAGCATCATGCTGCTTGCTGTACATAATATGGGATTCTGTACCAAAATATCATTTGAAGTTCTCCGCCCCTAGACATCTTATCCCCTATCCTAAGGATAGGGGTTAAAGGGGTTATCCAGGAAAAAAAAAATATTTTCAATATCAACTGGCTCCAGAAAGTTAAACAGATTTGTAAATTTCTTCTATTAAAAAAAATCTTAATCCTTTCAGTACTTATGAGCTTCTGAAGTTGAGTTGTTCTTTTCTGTCTTAAGTGCTCTCTGATGACACGTGTCTCGGGACCGCCCAGTTTAGAAGCAAATCCCCCATAGCAAACCTCTTCTAAACTGGGCGGTTCCCGAGACACGTGTCATCAGAGAGCACTTAGACAGAAAAGAACAACTCAAATTCAGAAGCTCATAAGTACTGAAAGGATTAAGATTTTTTTTTAATAGAAGTAATTTACAAATCTGTTTAACTTTCTGGAGCCAGTTGAGAGATGGATAGATAGATATATATATAATTTTTCCTGGAATACCCCTTTAAGATGTCTGATGGCATTAAGATGTCCCCGCGATCTGCCTGCTGCACCCGGCGTTCGTTTAGAGCGTCGTGTGCAGTGCTGGAGGCTCGTGACGTCACGACCACGCCCCCTCAATGCAAGTCTATGGGAGGGGGCGTGACTGCCGTCACGCCCCCTCCCATAGACTTGCATTGAGGGGGCGTGGTCGTGACGTCACGAGCCTCCACCTTGCATCGCCAGTCATCCTGCACGGAGCGAAGTTCGCTCCGTGCACCGGATGTCTGGGGTGCTGCAGCCGAGATTGCAGGGGTCCCCATCGACGGGACCCTCGCGATCAGACATCTTAGCCCCTATCCTTTGGATAGGGGATAAGATGTCTAGGGGGTGGAGTACCCCTTTAATGTGATAGGGGCCACATACTAAAGCTCTCGTACCGAGTACTTCAGCTCTGCGCATGCGGTTTGTGTCTTGATTCCTCCAGTTCACATATGGTGTGCAGAACTCCACAATGCAAGATATCTAGTCCATACTATACTATGTATGTCTGTACCTTTTCATGGATCCAATGTATCTAAATTTAAAAAAAATTAAGCATCTTTTTATGATAAAACTACCATTTTTGGGTCTACAGCCCCTAGGCTGAGAATTGTGTCTCCGTGGTTACAGACTACAAACTAATGGTTGATTGTAGTCAGATCATGCAGTTGTGTTACTTTCTTCCTTCTTCCCCTTCTTCTTGCAAACCCTCAGGGGACATATGGAAGGGGAGATGCATATGCAGTATAGGACTACAGAGTTTGTAACTATGGAGACTTATTAATGAGCAAAAGAGCTGCAGATACAGAACAATAACATAGCAAGGGGTCTAAACTTATTGGAGCAACTGCAAAACTTTAAAGCGTCGGTCTCCCTTCGCGCAGGAAGCAAGATACATTTAAAGGGGTTATCCAGGGAAAAACTTTTTTTTATATATCAACTGGCTCCAGAAAGTTAAACAGATTTGAAAATTACTTCTATTAAAAAAAATATTAATCCTTTCAGTACTTATGAGCCGCTGAAGTTGAGTTGTTCTTTTCTGTCTAAGTGCTCTCTGATGACACGTGTCTCGGGAACCGCCCAGTTTAGAAGCAAATCCCCATAGCAAACCTCTTCTACTCTGTGCAGTTCCCAAGACAAGCAGAGATGTCAGCAGAGAGCACTGTTGCCAGACAGAATAGAACAACTCAAGTTCAGCAGCTGATAATTATTGATAGGATTAAGATTTTTTAATAGAAGTAATATACAAATCTGTTTAACTTTCTGGAGCCAGAAAGCCAAAAAATGTTTTTTCCTGGAATACCCCTTTAAACTTACTAGGCAATCTGATAGGCTGAGAATTGCTCCAAGACTCACGTGATCAGACCGATTCCGGGAACTCCAATTTTGGAGATCATATGCAAGTGTATTGGACCTAGGCATGGGACTTCAAGGAATCCATCTGATCACATGAGCCTCAGACAAATTCTCAGGCTATGAGATTGCTGAGAAAGTCCCAAAGTATCCTCTCGCCCAGGTGAAAGGAGATTTAGGCTGCATACACACCATGTTTATGCAGTACAGTTCCCGTATCAGGGTTTTGATTTAAAAAAAAAACGGATTCCTCAAAACTGGACTAAACTATCAAAACGTGTGTACAAATTTTAATCTGTATACGGTTTGAAAAATGATGTCCGGTTGCATCCGTTTTTTAAGAAAAAAAAGTATACGTTTTTAACTTTTTATTCCGTTATGAATAAAGTTTCACTTGTTTGATTGAAATTCCAAGAAAAAAACTGTGCAAAGTCAAAAACCATATGGTGAAAACTGGATGGAACTGTACGCACATACGATTCTGTACGGTTCCCATTGACTCCCATGTTTAAAAAGGAAAAAAAATAAGTGTACGTTTCAATACGGTTTTTCACCCGGACCAAAAACTGTGGTAGGCTACGGTTTTGGGTACGGGGGACAAAACCGTACAGGATGCAAAACGGACACAACCTGATGCATCTTTTTGATACGGTTTTCAATGGCGAGTCAATGTATACGGTTTTCAATACGGTTCCGTACGGTTTTCACATTGAAGACTTGTACGGGAACTGTATTCTACAAACGTGGTGTGAACCCAGCCTTACACTTGTTATACTCTTTGAGTATTTCATGAATTTTATGCATCTCTGCTGAACAGATTGACCTGAAGTTTTTTCTTTTTTTTCCCCCCAGACCGACAATGATAAAGTACGGCATTAACAACATCAGGGAACTGGTAGGACATAAGGTTAACCTGCAGATGGTATATGACAGCCCTATATGCCGCCTGGAGTCGTAACGACTATAACGCTGATGAGTATATTTCGGTATCTTCTGGCTCTGTACCTACCTGCCGTATGGACTGTTTCTTGATGACGACTCCGCGCTGCACATTCTTCCCTAGGAAAACTTTGGAGACTTGTACAGTTGCCCAGAATATATTGTTTTACATTGTTTGTATCCGTAGACTTTTGATAAAAGAGATTGTAACCTTTCTATAGATTTCCATTTACAAAGATGGACTATGTTACGTCGTGCCGGGCCATGGGGAGGTCCCAGAGTACCCCTTTCAGAGCAGACTCTGGAAATGCAACATTTTATAAAATACAACTGGTTATATCAGATCTAGGGGGCAGGATATTTATTTATATACAATATTAGGACCTCGTCCTTTATCGCTGAGACCAGTGGTTCTGGGTTCGGTACAATTTACATACAAGGGATTATTGCGGAGATGAAGATATACTAAACTGCTTTGTCACTGCAGGTTATCATGAAATAAAAAAAATTTCCAACATTTATTGAAGTTTACTTTTATTTTTTTAATTATTATTATTTTTTTATAAAAACATTGTGCGTCCAGGTAAAAAAAAGGCTTTTCTACTTATGTCTAGTAAGACAATGGCTGTGTGGCATGAGGTATACTACTACCTTAGGGTAATAGTGAGGAGCTTGTGATGTGGTGTCTACTCCTCCCACAGGGTAATAGTGAGGAGCTTGTGATGTGGTGTCTACTCCTCCCACAGGGTAATAGTGAGGAGCTTGTGATGTGGTGTCTACTCCTCCCACAGGGTAATAGTGAGGAGCTTGTGATGTGTTACAGGGTAACAGGGAGGAGCTTGTGATGTGACATTTACTCCTCCCACAGGGTAATAGGGAGGAGCTTGTGATGTGACATTTACTCCTCCCACTACAGGTTAACAGGGAGGAGCTTGTGATGTGGTGTCTACTCCTCCCACAGGGTAATAGTGAGGAGCTTGTGATGTGGTGTCTACTCCTCCCACAGGGTAATAGTGAGGAGCTTGTGATGTGGTGTCTACTCCTCCCACAGGGTAATAGTGAGGAGCTTGTGATGTGGTGTCTACTCCTCCCACAGGGTAATAGTGAGGAGCTTGTGATGTGGTGTCTACTCCTCCCACAGGGTAATAGTGAGGAGCTTGTGATGTGGTGTCTACTCCTCCCACAGGGTAATAGTGAGGAGCTTGTGATGTGTTACAGGGTAACAGGGAGGAGCTTGTGATGTGACATTTACTCCTCCCACAGGGTAATAGGGAGGAGCTTGTGATGTGACATTTACTCCTCCCACTACAGGTTAACAGGGAGGAGCTTGTGATGTGACATTTACTCCTCCCACAGGGTAATAGGGAGGAGCTTGTCATGTCATCTACTCCTCCCACTACAGGGTAACAGGGAGGGGGCTTGTGACATGGCATTTACTCCTCCCACAGGGTAATAGGGAGGCGCTTGTGTTGTGGCATCTACTCCTCCCACAGGGTAACTACCAGGGAGGAGGAACTTATAAAAAGGAGTCTGCATCTTTCAATATTGACTAATAGGAGGCGCTACATAACTTGGTCTTCTCTTCTCACAACGAGGAGGCAGCACAGACTGTGAAATCCTATTGGGATTCTATAGGTTAATAAGTCTCATGGGTCCTGATTGGCATGGGTGCAATGATGGGGCAGCTTTTAAGTATGTCATAATGTCTCCAAGAAGTGCCTATTGCAGTGTTTCCCATCCAGGGTGCCTTCAGCTGCTGCACAACTACAACTCCCAGCATCTCCGGACAGCCAAGGATGAACAAGACTGAGGAGATGTGTATGACAGATGTCAATATAAAGTCTGGAGCATTAGAAACACGGGCCCAGTATGAGACAGTTATTCCCCAACAAGGACCTTGTGGACTTTTTTAGGGAAACCAATAAGGGTGCCTCAATGTGGGTTATCAACTGTAGCGACAAAGTTTACGGATAAGGCCTCATTCACCCATTACACTTCAGACAAGTGTGGACTGTGACATTAGTCCTGATGCTCTCACCCGCAGGCGTCAGTGTGACGGATAATAGGGCACTAGGACAGCCGGGTTACATGCAGGGACCTCACAGATGTGAACAGTGACGTTTCCTCTGGCCTTTGGTCAAACATTCAGCAGGGAAGATTTCCTCTGGCCACAGTCTCTGCCGTATGATGATGGTAGGTATGAGAGGTTGGTTGGGATCTCTTGGCTTGTACCCATAGACACACACACCTCAGGCTGGTCAGGCAAGCAGTAAATATTCATTTTTTCTGTAGATGAAGGCAGGAGACACTTCCTCATAGGCGGCAGGTCATGTGATGGAAAACGTTTGCTTTCTGACTGCGGGCCCAGGATGCAATCTGTAGAGGAGACAACGGCAAGATCACAATACATGTATGGCGTCAACTCTTCAAATTCCTTGCATGACACGATATACCTGACCAATGCATTGGCTGTGATGCAAGGGCATACAGTGGTCCCTCAAGTTACAATATTACCGTAATTGGTTCCAGGACGACCATTGTATGTTGAATCCATTGTATGTTGAGACCATAACTCTATGGAAACCTGGTAATTGGTTCTGAAGCCACCAAAATGTCATCCAAAAATAGGAAAAAAAGTGAGGATTAAAGAAAAATAAGTAGGTAACTAATACAGATAAAGCAAATCCTTACATATGAGTAAGAAAGAGCTGCTGGGAGCTGTAAATCACTGTCTATTTCAGGGTTTCCCAACCAGGGTGCCTCCAGCTGTTGCAAAACTACAACTCCCAGCATGCCCGGACAGCCAACGGCTGTCCGGGCATGCTGGGAGTTATAGTTTTGCAACAGCTGGAGGCACCTTGGTTGGGAAACAATGGTTTATGTAGAGGACAGGAGCTTCTTCAGGGTCCTATACAGTACACCCAGTGTCCCAAATGGAGCCGCCCTTATTTGGCGTCCAAAAGGAGCAGCTAACCCTGGTATAGGTAAAGAGTACAGAACATGTAGTTCCTCCCTGTACTGTGGGGGGCGCTACCAGACAGCCAGTCAGTGCATGCACTTCAGTAATACAGGTGTTTTACCAGTGAATGCCCATTCTGATTGGTCAGTTCCTCCAGTTGTAACACGTTTCCCAGACCCTGACTGTCTGTACATTGTATGTTGAGTCTGGTTTCAAGTTACGATGGTCCAGAAAAGACCATTGTATGTTGAAACTATTGTATGTTGAGGGATCACTGTACTTACCATTGTGGCAGACTATGTGGCTGCTATAGGACCCTATCCTGGTTAGTCCCATTACTTTTTCTATTGGTAAAAGCTGCAAAACTCCCCTCTCCACAGAGAATTGCATTGTCAGCAAATTATTGGAGGGGGGATTGACCAATGGATCATGGAAAGCAAAGGTAAATAAACAGCAAGCCTTCCTGGGGGGCAATAAAAGGGCCAACTCAATATTTACTATAGGGCCCCCATTCATCTATGTACTGCTATGGTGTAAGGTTTATCCACAGCTACGTTTCATCAAACTACTAAAGTGCTGAATACATTTGTTACTCAATGAGCAAAAGTTCACATGCAAAAATTGCCAGTAAGGTTGTGACAACATAAAGACATCGAAAGATATTGCCAACCTGATCGTACAGTAATGCACATTTTAGGTATTTTGTGCATGTTGAGGTTTAACGGCCCTAACTTATCATTTTTTTTATTTTATTTTTTATCTTATCTTGGACAGCTGTTATGGGCTCTATGGCGCTAAATGTAAAACCTCTAAGGCTAAGTTTCCATTTTTTTTTTTTTTTTGTGGTCGAAAAAAAGCAAGAAAAATTGCCACAGCATTTTCCTGTTTGGTGTTTCTTTTTTCTTGCGTTTCTTCTGGTGTTTTTTTGCCTTTGAGTGGAAATTGCATTTTTGGCCCTTTTTGACATATTTTTCCGAAATTTGTTGGGTACCAGAAAAAAAAAAAAAAAGGATGCAGTTAAATGTATTTAACAAAATTTTATATATTTTTTTTTTTTATAAAGAAATTTTAATTCATTTCTAAACAGTAATCAGTTTATGTGGGAGGGCATGGCAATAAAAATGTAGCTGACAATAATAAAAATGTAGTGTGTCACTTTATTTTTTAGGTAGTACTACTACTCCCAGCATAGAATAGACTGTTCCATGATGGGAGTAGTAGTTCCTGTACTAATAGACAGATCGCCCCGGGTGTCACTCCTGACACCCGATGCGATCGTCCATAATATAGCAGAGATGTGGAGCGGCTCTATACAGCGCTCGTATCTCTGCACTATACTCCAGCCAGTGATGTGAATAGAAATTCATATTTTCCGCCCAGAGTGGTGATTGGCTTTATTGTTGGAAGAGCGGCCAGCCGCATCTATAAATTATACAGGAGTATCGCAACGGGTGTCAGAAGTGACACCCGGGGCGATCTGTCAATTAGTACAGGTACTACTACTCCCATCATGGCACAGTGTTCCATGCTGGGAGTAGTAGTACTACATAAAAAATGTGAAGAAAAAAAAAAGTGAAAAACACACACACACACTCTACAATTTTTATTGTCGGCTAAAAAAATTTTTGCCCTGCCCGCACACATAAATTGATCCCTGTTTAAAAACTAATAAAAAATGTTGTTATAAAAAATATAAATTTCATTAAATACAATTTTTTTCCATCCCTACTAGACTTCTATGGAAGAAAACCACCACCATAGGCTCAACATGCTGCGACTTTGCAAAACCGCCAAGGAGCTATAAAAGAGTTGTGGGAAAAAAACGCCAAAAGGATTAAAAAGACGCCAAACTGAAACACGCAAAGTGGAAAAAGAATTTGGCGATTTCTCATTGGTTTACAGCTAACATCTGGCCGCAGCATTTTTTCTATGAAAAAACGCCATGTGGGCTGTTTTGGCATTTTTGGGGGGAAAAATTTACACAAAAAAAACAAGTGTAAACTTAGCCCTAGCCTGGCAGCATGGTGGCACTTTGGAGGACCTCAGCCGGCAAGATACAGGCACGATAATCATTGTATAAGTATTTACTGTACAGTTGTAACATACTCCAGATAAAGAGGAAAGTTCCAGCGCTTGCTCAGATGAAAATATGTATTTTATTGACTTAACAGGACATGACAGATGCACTAGTGTGACGCGTTTCGGTCACGTGCTGTGACTTTAGTTATACCTTACAGACAGCTGGCAAGATTCAGGTACAGTAGTCATTGTTATAGAGAAAAAGGCAAATGCCCTGCGCCACCTCTTGACTAAGGCCTTTCGAGGCCGAAACGCGTCAAGTTACTTGAGTCCGTGAGATGTTTCCCATGGCAACTAAATAAAGAGTTCTATTCACGAGTTGGCGCTGGACTTATGCCTTTTTCTCTATATTATCGTGGGACGAGTCGAAGTCCAGCCCGGGCGCTTATTCGGGGGGTGAGCTGGACTACCCCTTTATCTCTATAGTAGTCGTTGTTTTTGTATAAGTTCTTGTACTGTATTTACTATAACATACTGTACAGACAGGGAGCTATGTGCAGATTAATTTAGCCCATAGTATGGTAGGATAGCACCACCCTGAACTCTCCTCTTTTTAATAAGTTTCTGTATGGGACAGTTCTATAGTATGTATACTACTAATGGTAAGCTTCCCCGCCATTATGAAGCTCCCCCGCCAAAGGATCGTAAACCACATTGCCCCCTACATGACCAACATAACAGTGATGGGCACTATTATACATAGCAAAACGTCTCCAGAAGACCACATGGTTATCCAGAACATACCGTACTTCATTCAATGGATTTTTAGTCTACAATATTATTATTATTTATTAGTCTACAATATTAATTAATGTACAGTTGCTGTTTACTTTGAGAAGACCCCCTCCCCCATAGGAATCCTTTCTTCTAACGCAATTTTGGGTGATCTTCTCAAAGAAATCTGTGTTCATGTTTACCTGCAATGTCATGTGCCAGGTCTTTGATGAGATGTCCGACTATGGCGTATGCAGCACCTACCACGACCACGGCTGCCATGAGAAGATAGATGACGGCTCTAGGAAGAGGGATGAGCTCCATTTGCATAGGCTTGTAATCGGCATAGGAGGGGTTGTCATTGGAGACAGAGTACTGGTATGAGGAGTGCAGCGGAGTTCTGCTGAAGTTTAGGGCTGATTCGGGGACATTCTCCATTTCCTAAAGATAAAGCGTACTCTTAGTCTTAATGTTATTCTCTTTAGGATATTCGTAATGCAACCATTAATGTTATGATTCTACATGGAGCACAGATTACAGCTGTACAGATCCTGGAGATAAGAGAACAGTAAACAGTCCTTACGCTAAATCAGTGGTCTCAAACTGTGGCCCTCCAAATGTTGCAAAACTTCAACTTTCAGCATGCCCGGACAGCCTACGGCTGTCCTGGCATGCTGAAGCTTGAAGTTTTGCAACATCTGGAGGGCTACAGTTTGAGACCACTGCTCTAAATCATCACTTGTGTGTTTCTATATTACAGAAAGATCAATATATCTATTTAGTCCGTCCCTTTATCCATCCATGTTATAGCTTCCCCCAACATCCATCCCATCCCTTTCACAGACCCAACATCCATCCTATCCCTTTCACCAGCCCAACATCCATCAATCCCTTCCACCAGCCCACCATTCATCCATCCTTTCCACCAACCCAACATTCATCCCTTCCACCAACCCAACATCCATCCATTCTTTGCACCAATCCAACATCCATTTCAACAATATCCATCCATTCTTTCCACCAACCCAACATCCATTTCAACAATATCCATCCATTCTTTCCACCAACCCAACATCCATCCATTTCACCAACTTAATATCAATCCATCACATTCCTTCTACCAACCCAACATCCATCCATCCATCCCATCACTTCCACCTAACCACTATCCATCCATTTTCACATCTATCTTTCTAGCAACTTTGTAAATTCAATTACAACACAAATTCCAAATATATATTGGTACTAATATTGAGAACATTGAAACAGCAATTCCAGCAATGACTACCAGGTATGGTGGTCATAATACAGTCCGTAAGCGTGTCTAGATACAACCTCAGGGTTGTGGACAAGATTGTGAGCTCTTAAGACAAATCTTCCCCCCTATCAGATATCCCACCTATTCTGGGGTAATACTCACTGTACGCAAGCAGTCCCTAGACGTAGAGCCGCAGCTTCCTCACAGTTACAGTAGTGTGTTTCCTCTGGTCAGCTTAGAGAGCAGATAATGCCCGCTCTCTGATTACTGTGTGATGCTGGCACAGCTTGGTTTGTGATGTAACTCAGGATTACTGGGCCGGACCCTCCCAGGGAAATGATGCCAACTGTTCCCACAGCTTAATCCCTACATCACATCGCAATATGCTCTCATTATTCTCCTTATAATGTATACTGTTGAGCGCGAATATTCAAAATGCTAATTTTTACCGCAAATATCGGCACTTCGTTATTTTTAGTTTTTTTTATGCAAATGTATGCAAATATTTATGCGAATATCGCCACTTCCAGACTGGACACTGATCCCTCCCTTCTTCCGTTAGGAATTTTCCCATGAAAAAAAAAAGAGAACGAACATAGCGAATATGCAAATTTCGTGAACATAGGACGAATATTCATCCATATATTTGCGAAATATCGCAAATTCGAATATAGCCCCTGCCGCTCATCACTAATAATGTATTGGTCTTATAATGTTTCCATCTTTTCCTCATTTTCTAGTTATTGGCTCCTGGCTGGTTGATCACTTTTCCATATGGTACAATGTAATGAAGCCCAGTTTTATGGGTTGTATTATTTACATTGTAGACATGTAGCAGCGTTCCTATAAGTGGACCCATAAAACACTGAACATTTTTATTTTCTAGGACATTAATGCTTTGACGGCATGATTTATCGGGTGTGGTTTACCATAGAGCAGGGTTTGTCATAATATACATTTTTTATGAATATTCTCTATACTGTTCGCATTATAGTGTAAAGTATAGATGGAGGGATCTGACTACAACATTGACCTCAGACGTCAGGGTTAATCTATGGTGAATGGGATTTTTATGTCATCAATCCACATCAAATAAACTTCAAAATCCATATGTATATATTCAGGGCAGTTTCTATTTGGATATTTTAAACAGTATGTAGATGAGATTTGTATCTGATAAGGATTTTACCTGCGCAAATCAAATCCAGAGTCAGTAACATTTGAGTTTACCATTAAAAGTTACCATATTTAATCCAGACCACCACAAACAATTTTTATAGACTTCAAATTTTAGATCCTAAACTCCGAAATTCCATAATTCTAACCAAGACCTCATAAATAACACTTCAGACCTGACCCTTAAAATGGTTCCAGACCCAAAAATACAGACCCCCTACAATACATGTCAAAAATAAGATCCCAATATTCAGACCTTAGACCCCAGGATTCAGACCCCATATTCAAAAACTCAGACTTCAAACCCATAATTCAGACCCAAGACGTTACAATTCAGACCCACATATCAGAAAACTTAGATTTCAAGCCAAACCACATCATTCAGATACAAGACTTGTAATTCACACTATAAAGACTAAAGACCTCATAATCTAGACCCCAGACCAGGTCCAATTTTTCAGACCCAAAACATCACAATCTAGACCCTAGTCCAGACCCCATATTATAGATTTAAGACCTCATAATCTAGACCCCAGACCAGACCCCATAATATAAACTCAAGACCTCATATACGCAGCTCAAAAAAATAAAGGGAACACTTAAACAACACAATGTAACTCCAAGTCAATGGCACTTCTGTGAAATCGCACTGTCCACTCAGGAAGCAACACTGATTGACACCGGTTTGGCGATGGGTCAGTAATGGTGCGGGGTGGCATTTCTTTGGGGGCCTCATAGCCCTCCATGTGTTTGCCAGAGGTAGCCTGACTGCCATTAGGTACCGAGATGAGATCCTCAGACCCCTTGTGAGACAATATGCTGGTGCTGTTGGCCCTGGGTTCCTCCAATGCAAGACAATGCTCGACCTCATGTGGCTGGAGTGTGTCAGCAGTTCCTGCAAGAGGAAGGCATTGATGCTATAGACTGGCCCGACCGTTCCCCAGACCTGAATCCGATTGAGCACATCTGGGACATCATGTTTCGTTCCATTCACCAACACCACGTTGCACCACAGACTGTCCAGGAGTTGGCGGATGCTTTAGTCCAGGTCTGGGAGGACATCCCTCAGGACACCATCCACCACCTCATCAGGAGCATGCCCAGGCGTTGTAGGGAGGTCATACGGGCACGTGGAGGCCACACACACTACTGAGCCTCATTGTGACTTGTTTTAAGGACATTACATAAAGTTGGATCAGCCTGTAGTGCGGTTTACCACTCTGATTTTGAGTGTGACTCCATATCCAGACCTCCATGGGTTGACAAATTTGATTTCCATTGATAATTTTTGTGCAATTTTGTTGTCAGCGCATTCAACTATGTAAAGACGAAAGTATTTCATACAATTAGTTCATTCATTCAGATCTAGGATGTGTTCCCTTTATTTTTTTTGAGCAGTGTACTAGGCCTCAGACCAAACTCCAAAATTCAGACTTAAAGGGGTACTTTGCCCTTAGACATCTTATCACCTATCCAAAGGATAGGGTATAAAGATGTCTGAACGCTGCTAGGGACCTCCGCAATCTCGGCTGCAGCACCCCAGACATCCGGTGCATGGAGCGAACTTCCGTCACGCCCCCTCTCATAGACTTGCATTGAGGGGCGTAGCCGTGATGTCACGAGCCTCCGGCGTTGCACCCGACGATCTAAAGGAATGCCGAGTACAGCAGAGAGATCAGACATCTTATCCCCTATCCTTTGGATAGGGGATAAGATGTCTAGGGGCGGAGTACCCCTTTAACACCTCATAACCAAGACTCCAGAACAGACCCCATAATTTATACTCAAGACCTCATAATCTAGACCCCTGACCAGACCCCATAATTCAGACCAATAAGTCTCAGTTCAGACCCCCATATCAAAAAACTTAGGTCCCAGTAAAGACTTTGTAATTCACTCTCAAGACCTCATAATCTAGACCTCAGACACAATGCAAGAGATTTATCAAAGCCTGTCCAGAGGAAAACTTGCTGAGTTGCCCATAGCAACCAATCAGATCAAGTCTTTAATTTTTTGAAAAAGGCCTCTGAAAAATGAAAGCAGCGATCTGATTGGTTGCTATGGGCAACTCAGCAACTTTTCCTCTTGACAGTTTTGATAAATCTCCCCCAATACCTCTCAATCTAGACCCCAAAATTTCGACCTCGAAGTCACAATTCAGACCACCGTATCCAAAAACGTAGGTTCCAGACAAGACTTTGCAATTCACACTCCAGATCTAGACCCCAGAGCAGACCCCATTAACATGTTTATTACTCCATTGGAATTTGCTTCCATATTGGAAATGTCTGCACAGGGTAGAGTAAAACCCACTGAAGTCAATGGGAGTCCGATGTAAGGCGGAATGTGTGCAAAATTTGACTCAAACACTCCGCATGGATCCCGCCTTCATTTTCTCTAGTGGGAACTAGCCCTATAAAACGTGACAAAACTGATGGAGGCCTAAATGGCTGTGTGCACAAAGCCTTAACCCCTTAAGGACGCAGCCCTTTTTCACCTTAAGGACTGAGCCCTTTTTCGCAATTCTGACCACCATCACTTTACGAATTAATAACGCGAAAACGCTTTTACCGAATATTCTGATTCTGAGATTGTTTTTTCGTGACATATTCTACTTTATTTTGGTGGTAAATTTTCGGCGTTGATTGCATCCTTTTTTGGTGAAAAATCCTAAAATTTCATGAAAATTTCGAAAATTTTGCATTTTTCTAACTTTGAAGCTCTCTGCTTGTAAGGAAAATGGATATTACAAATAAATTTAATTTTTCTTCACAAATACAATATTTATATTGGCATCATAAAATGGACATACTTTTGCTTTTTGAAAAAATTAAGTTAAGTAGAGCAGCAATTTTCAAAAATGTCATGAAAATTGCTAAATCTGAAGGGACAGATGTTACAGAACTACAACTCCCAGCATGCCTGGGCAGTCGAGGCATGCTGAGAGTTGTAGTTTGGCAACATCTGGAGGGCTACTGTTAGGGCACCACTGTAACAGTGGTCTCCAAACTGTGACCCTCCAGATGTTGCAAAACTACAACTCCCAGCATGCCCAGACAGCCTTTGGCTGTCTGGGCACACTGGGAGTTGCAGTTTGGCCCCCCTAGTGGTTGCCACAGTAAAGATCGATTTACTTTCACTTTCAATTCCTCCCCCCCACTGTCGTTTCCCTACCTGAGCAAAGATCCAGCAGGCTCCAGAGAAGATCCCAGGTCCCAGGCATATCTTCTCCTGCAGGTACGGCCTCCATCTTCTTCCCAGAGCCCCTCGACATCCAGGGGCGGGCAGAACGGGGGGTTACCATGGCAACCCCCTGTCCTGCGCTGCCATTGGTCAGAACTCCGTTCTGAGTAATGGCAGGGGATAGGAGGAGATCGCAGCTTTGCGACCTCACTCCTATCCTTTAGGCTGATCGGGGCTGTTGCTGACAGCTCCGATCAGCCCTATTTTCCGGGTGATCGGGTCACCAGAGACCCGATCAGCCCGGAATTGACATGCGATTTTCTCCGATCGCCGACATGGGGGGGTCTCAGGACCCCCCTGAGCGATGTGCCAGGGTGCCTACTGAATGATTTCAGCAGGCATCCGGCTCCCGTCCCCAACCGGCTAGCGGTGGGGACCGGATTTCCCACGGGCGTATGGATACGCCCTCGGTCCTTAAGGACTAGGAATGCAGGGCGTATCCATACGCCCTGTGTCCTGAAGAGGTTAAAGGGATACTCTGGTGCCCCAGCGTTCTGAACATTTTGTTCAGAATGCTCGGAGCCGGAGACCGTGATGTCACGGCCACTCCCCCTCCATTTATGTCAATGGGAGGGGGCGTGTCAGCCGACACGCCCCCTCCCATAGACATAAATGGAGGGGGCGTGGTGTGACATCACAAGGCAGCATGTCAGCGATGTCAAGACCACTGCCACAGGAACCCAGTGATTGTTTACAACGCTGGGTGCTGTGGGAAATCGTGGGGGGGCCCCAGCAGCTGGACCCCCTGCGATCAGACATCTTATCCTCTATCTTTTGGATAGTACCCCTTTAAATAGTCACATATTACTTTAAATTGAAGCCATTGCAGCATTTTCAGCACCAGCATGTCTTCCATAAAAATCTTGCATGGATCCAGGTCGCCATGATTGGTAGGACTTCTATTGAAAAATTGTGGGTGAAAAAAAATAAAAAATGCCTGAACACATATCCTTTTTTCCCCAAGTATACGAAAGGAAAAATGTCACAATTTTTCTTTATTTAAAAAAAACAAAACAAAAAGGGCCATGGCTACAGGGTAAGGCTATAAAAAAAAAAAAAGCGTTTAATCTCCTGCGTTTTTCTCATCATGTGACTCAAGGATTTCTATCAAAGAATTAGGAGAGCATACATGCATTTTTCCCCAATAGAAAAAAAAAACTAAAAACTCATACACAGAGCATGCCGCCATTTGTAAAAAAAAAAAAAAAAAGTCAGTAATCCTAAAAGCACCACTTAGGGTACGGTCATACAGGGGGGTTATGAGCACGTTTCCAGGAAAATCCACATGAGATTACACAGACCTCAATGGGGGTCTGCTACCGATTTTTTTTGCAGAGGAGAATCATTTGTGGAACACAATTTTCCAAACAAGACAGCAAACAAGAGACTCACTATTTATTTATTTATTATAATTTTTTAAACAATTGTATATAGTCTTACTCCCTTCTGCCATCCTAATGGTATTACCCGGGGGAGTCACCCCTTATGTCACATTTATCTTTCTCCATTACAATTGTAAAAGACTTTTCCTCAAAGTAGACAAAAGGTCACGTTACTTTCCCGCCTAAAACAGCAGTCACGCCCCCTTAGACAACATGCGAAGTAGTAGCTGTAAGCCACGCCCCTCAGTCACACAGCGAAACATCTGAAAGCCACGCCCCTTAGACAGCCCGCGAAGAAGCTAGAAGCCGCGCCCCTCACATTCCCGCGTAGTGGTAGCAGCTTAAAGCCACGCCCACTCAGACAATCACGCTAAATATCTTGAAGCTACGCCCCTCACTCACCAGCGAAGCAGCAGTGTAACGCCACGCCCACTCAGAAATATCGCGTGGTAGCTTGAAGCCACGCCCCCGCTCGGAATAGAACCTGCCGTTAGACAGATCACGCCCCTGACACTCGTCAGCCATTTTGAAGACCTCGATAGCCACGCCCATTTAGGTTTCCCGCCTTCTCCTGTGAGGAAATTCGATAAAAGTAGGTGAGCGCCATTTTTAAAAGTTTATGAGGGGAAATGAATACAGTTCTTCACATAGAACTACATTGTGTCACCTCGGATTAAGGGAAATGTCTAGATTATCTCAACACAATTGGATACAAAGGACACATTTTGTCTTAGAGCGGCTGCCATCTTCTTGAACAGTGTTTCCCAAGCATGGTGCCTCCTGCTGTTGCAAAATTTCAACTCCCAGCATGCTGGGAATTGTAGTTTTGCAACAGCTGGAGGCCCCCTGCTTGGGATACATTGTTTTAGAACCAAAATAATCACAATGTGAGTGGCCATATTTCGTAGAGCTGTTCCTTCACGAAATGTAAAACCGTGGGGCTACAAACGCCACAAAAACCCGCCCATCATTAAACTCCATTCATGCAGCTTTTTTTGTGGTGTTGTTTTCCCCCCAAACAATACCGTGTATTAGTATAGGCGTGATTTTTCTTTGACGATTTATCCTTTGAGTTGTTTTTTTTTATTTTTTATTTCAGGTCATGTGATTCTTTTATCATATCATTTTCATGGAACAATTGGGAGGAAAATAAACGCCAAAGCGCATACACACATTACTTTTTTTTTTCTTTCACACCTATAGAAGTACAGTGATCCCTCAACTTACAATGGCCTCAACATACAATAGTATCAGCATACAATGGTCTTTTCTGGACCATTGTAAGTTGAAACCAGACTCAACATACAATGACAATCTGGACAAAGACAGTCCAGATCTGTGAAACTTGTCCAATCAGAATGGGCAATTTACTGGTAAAACCCCTGTATTACTGAAGTGTATGCACTGACTGGTGTCTGGTAGCGCCCCTACAGTACAGGGAGGTATTACATGTTCTGTACTCTTTACCTGTATTACTGAAGTGCATGCACTGACTGGTGTCTGGTAGCGCCCCTACAGTACAGGGAGGTACAACATGTTCTGTACTCTTTACTTGTATTACTGAAGCGTATGCACTGATTGATGTCTGGTAGCGCCCCCTACAGTACAGGGAGGTATTACATGTTCTGTACTCTTTACCTGTATTACTGAAGCGTATGCACTGACTGGTGTCTGGTAGCGCCCCCTACAGTACAGGGAGGTATTACATGTTCTGTACTCTTTACCTGTATTACTGAAGTGCATGCACTGACTGATGTCTGGTAGCGCCCCCTACAGTACAGGGAGGTATTACATGTTCTGTGCTATTTACCTGTATTACTGAAGCGTATGCACTGACTGATGTCTGGTAGCGCCCCCTACAGTACAGGGAGGTATTACATGTTCTGTACTCTTTACCTGTATTACTGAAGCGTATGCACTGACTGGTGTCTGGTAGCGCCCCCTACAGTACAGGGAGGTACAACATGTTCTGTACTCTTTACTTGTATTACTGAAGCGTATGCACTGATTGATGTCTGGTAGTGCCCCCTACAGTACAGGGAGGTATTACATGTTCTGTGCTATTTACCTGTATTACTGAAGCGTATGCACTGACTGATGTCTGGTAGCGCCCCCTACAGTACAGGGAGGTATTACATGTTCTGTACTCTTTACCTGTATTACTGAAGTGCATGCACTGACTGGTATCCGGTAGCCCCCCCTACAGTACAGAGAGGTATTACATGTTCTGTACTCTTTACCTGTATTACTGAAGTGTATGCACTGACTGGTGTATGGTAGCGCCCCCTACAGTACAGAGAGATATTACATGTTCTGTACTCTTTACCTGTACCAGGGTTACCTGCTCCTTTGGACACCAGGTGATGGCGGCTCCATGTTACTTTTTTAGGACATTGCGTGTACTGTACAGGACAGGACCCCGAAGAAGCTCCTGTCCTCTACATAGACCAGTGTTTCCCAAGCAGGGTGCCCCCAGCTGTTGCAAAACTACAACTCCCAGCATGCCCGGACAGCCTTTGGCTGTCCGGGCATGCTGAGAGTTGTAGTTTTGCAACAGCTGGAGGCTCCCTGCTTGTAAAACACTGACATAGACAGTGATTTACAGTTCCCAGCAGATCTTTCTTAGGCTGGGTTCACACTACGTCTTGTACTTACGGTTCCCGTATACGGCTGGGAGGAGGGGGGCGGGGCTTAATCGCGGCGCCCGCACTCAGCCATATAGGGGAATTGTATTTAATGCATGTCTATGAGCCGACCGGAGTGAACCGCAGCTTCCGGTCGGCTGCGTTTTCGTCAGTATGCGGTTTCCCGAAACGCGGTCGACCATGTTTTTGCCTGCGGTAGGGAAACCGCATACGGCCAAAAATGCAACCACCATTAAGCCCCGCCCCCCTCCTCCCAGCCGTATACGGGAACCGTAAGTACAAAACGTAGTGTGAACCCAGCCTTACTTTTATATGTAAGGATTTGCTTTATCTATATTAGTTATCTACTTATTTTTCTTTAATTATCAATTTTTCCTATTTTTGGGACTTTAGAACCAATTACCAGGTTTCCATAGAGTTCTGGTCTCAACATACAATGGTTTCAACATACAATGGTCGTCCTGGAACCGATTAATATTGTAAATTGAGGGACCACTGTATATGGGAGGAAAAACACCACCATTTTTTGAAGAAATTTAAAAAAAAAAAAAACCTGCCCATAGGCACAGCATGTTGCTATTTTGAAAAAACTCAAATAAGCCTAAAAGGCCACTAAATAGACTGGGATCACACCATACTCGGCTACATGGTGGTCAAAAACTCTGCGGCCAGATGTTAGCCTGGTCAATATGAAACGCCGAACCTATGTGATGTTTTTTTTTTTTCACTCTTTTCTGATGTTTTTTAGGCTCAGCGACAATTTTCTAAAATCACAGCATCCTGAGACTATGGCTTTTTTTCTGATGGAATCTTGGTGTCTTTTTTCGCATTGACTTCTATGGGAAGAAAAAAAAAACACCAGAAAGTGTTTTTGATATTGGTGTTTTTTTTCCCCCCAATTCTTAAAAAAATAAAAAAATCCTTGAGTCATATGATGAAGGAATCACATGACTTGTTGAAAGAAAAACATGGGATAAAATGCTAAAGAATAAAAATGCATATAATGAGACACTAAGACACCCCCCTCTCACAAAAACTGCATCTTGGGGGTGCAGTGTTTTTTTCCATACACATAAGGCTAGGTTCACACTACCGCTATTCTTTGTCCCATTAAGGTCTGTTAGGCTTTTTTTTGTGCTTAACCCCTTAAAGACCAAGCGTTTTTCAGTTTTTACACTTTCGTTTTTTCCTCCTTACCTTTTAAAAATCATAACACTTTCAATTTTGCACCTAAAAACCCATATGATGGCTTATTTTTTTGCACCACCAATTCTTCTTTGTAATGACATCAGTCATTTTACCCAAGGATCTATGGCAAAACGTGAAAAAAATCATTGTGCGACAAAATTGAAGAAAAAACACCATTTTGTAAATTTTGGGGGCTTCCTTTTCTACGCAGTAAATTTTTCGGTAAAAATGACACCTTATCTTTAATCTGTAGGTCCACACGATTAAAATGTTACCCTACTTATATAGGTTTGAGTTTGTATTACTTTTCGAAAAAAATCATAACTACATGCAAGAAAATTAATACATTAAAAATTGTCCTCTTTTGACCCCTATAACTTTTTTATTTTTCCGTGTACGGGGCTATATGAAGGATCATATTTTGTACAGTGATCTGAAGTTTTAATCGGTATCATTTTTGTTTTGATCGGACTTTTTGATCGCTTTTTATACATTTTTTTATGGTATAAAAAGTGACCAAAAATATGCTATTTTGGAATTTGGAATTTCTTTGCGTGTACGCCATTGACCGTGCGGCTTAATTAATTATATATTTTTATAGTTCAGACATTTATGCACACGGCAATACCACATATGTTTATTTTTATTATGTTTATATATTTTTTATATGGAATTTGGGAAATGGGGGGAGGGGATTTAAACCTTTAATAAGGAAGGGGTTAATGTGTGTGTTTTTAAACTTTTTTTAAACTTTTTTTTTTGCACTTTTAGTCCCCTTAGGGGACTTTTAGGAGGAATCATTTGACGAATCAATACTGATCAATGTGGTTCCATAAAACTGATCTGTGTGCTCTTCGCTCGATTGATGAAGACTGGTCCTGCCAGGCTTTATCATTCTGAGCGCAGGTGCCGGCATGAAAGGAGAGGTAAGCCCTCAGGCTACCTCAGCAGTGGATTGTTCCCCCGCGATCACACTGCGGGGGAGGGGGGGGGGGCAATCCACCCCACTGGACCACCAGGGACAGGATAAAGGCACCTTTAGATGTCGCTGTCAGCTTTGACAGCGGCGATCTAAAGCGTTAATAGCCAGCTGCGTCGATCGCCGCATGTCAGCTATTAACGCCGGCCCCCAGCTACAGGAATCAGCTGGGGGCCGGCCGGTATGACGCGGGCTCGAGTTGGGAGCCTGCGTCATACCACGTTAACGGCACATGGACGAGTATAGATGTCCATGGTCGTTAACTGTTTAAAGAGGCACTGTAAAATGTCAGTTTTACTAAAAAATCTAAAATGAAAATAGACACCACTAGGGGTCAGCTATCTTTATGCAGACAGACTACTCTGTGTTTTGCAGCATACTGGATACCGGCCATAAAGTGTGTTGGTATCCAGTATAGGAGATCAATATTGCACCACTACAGCCTTCAGATGTTCCTAAACTACAACTCCCATGATGGGAGTTGTAGTTTTGCAACAGCTGGGGGTACAATCTTTGTAAAACTCTATTTTAGAGCTTTGTAGTATCCAGCTTTTGCAAAACTACAGACACAGGATGTGTGGGCATGCTGGGAGTTGTAGTTTTGCAACAGCTAAAGGCAACACTGCTCTAACACAGTACTTTACAAACAATGCAGCTCCAGCTGTTGCAAGACTACAACTCCCAGCATGCTTGAACAGCCAAAGTTTTCTCTGACTCCTGAATGTAAAAGAAGCTGATCAGACATTCAGGAGTCTGTGAAAGCTGAATGACACACATTGTGACAGCTATGTTGAATAGCATCCAGCTTTACTAGGAACAGGTAGAAAATGCATGCATAAAAACTACTGTGCGGTGATTTGCAGACTGCCCAGAGAGGAAAGGGTTACAGAATGCAGTGATCTGCTGACTGCCAGGCTGCTCCCAGACTCAGATGAGTCATCACAGTGAGGGAGAAAGACAGACACGCCCCCTCTAGAAGGCAAGAAGAAGAAGCAAGTGAGCAACATATAAATGCTATTTGTTATGGATATATAGGTCCTAGACACAAAAATGATATGTGCATGATCAGGATTTTTTTTGCACTATGACAGGTACGCTGTAAATTATAGGGGATAAGTTTTAGGTTGCGGGGGTCCGACTGCTGGGATAGAGCAAAAGCTTTTTTTTCACTACAGTACTCCTTTAACGGACCTTGAACAGGTCGGAGCACAGCGGGTCCCAACTGAACCCATTGACTTTGCATTGGGTCCGTCGGGTGTCCATTATTTTGGAGGAGTACACAGAAGAAAAATTACTGGACATGCAGTAGTTTTTCCTCCGCTAAACTCCTGTCATTTTACAATGGAAGTCCCTTAAATGGTGCTCAGCGGTGGTGTGAAAGAGCCTTAAAGGGGCACTCCGCTGCTCAGCGTTTGGAACAAACTTCCGAACGCTGGAGTCGGCGTCGGGAGCTCATGACATCATAACCCAGCCCTCTCATGAGGTCACGCCCCACCCCCTCAATGCAAGTCTATGGCAGGGGGCATGACAGCCGTCACGTCCCCTCCCATAGACTTGCATTGAGGGGGTGGGCCGTGATGATGGGGCGGGGCTATGACGTCATGAGCTCCCGACGCCGATTCCAGCGTTAGGAACAGTTTGTTCTAAACACTGAGCAGTGGAGTACCCCTTTAAGATACTTGTCTTGCCCCACTTAAACTGGGGGGATTGGCCAGCTTTTCTCTAATGTGTATTTGGGCCTTAGAGATTTATAGTTAGCTAGCTGCCCGATTGGGCCAGTGCTTCACAATAACATTGTCACAGTATTATCACTGCATTACTACAATCAATTTTACCCTGCAAGGAAAAACATTTTTTTTTGCACACTTAGGCCGGGTTCACACTGCAGAAAATGTGCGTAAGGTCCGCACAGAAAACACATGAGTATATTCCGCACATTTGACTTATCCGGCGGCCACTAGGACTGCTTGGAAATGCACCGACTCATAGACAGCATTGCATTTTCTTGCAGAATCTGCAGAAAGAAAAGATATAACTATTCTTTTTGCCGACCCCGAAATAGGGATTTCCCGGGAAAGAAACATCCGGTTCGGAAATTCTGCCATCTGAACAGTGCAGCAGAATCCCATTGAAATCAAAGTGACTTTCCGCACAAATTCCGCCATGGGAACATACCCATATGATGATCACAACATTGGAATTTTTTTAATTGTTTGACATTTTTACCCCATAGTAAAACTGTGACACCTATTCTATTGGACTGTATGTTTTGGTTTCCTTTTGTTGACATTGTTTCCTAATCATAATCGCTGTATTTGTGACTGTCGTTTTGCCTTAGGCTGGGTCCACACTACGTTTTGTCCCATACGGGAGCGCATACGGCAGGAGGGAGCTAAAAGCTTGCACTCCCGTATGTAACCGTATGCGCTCCCGTATGTCATTCATTTCAATGAGCCGACCGGAGTGAAACGTTCGGTCCGGTCGGCTCATTTTTGCGCCGTATGCGCTTTTACAACCGGACCTAAAACCGTGGTTGACCACAGTTTTAGGTCCGGTTGTAAAAGCGCATACGGCGCAAAAATGAGCCGACCGGACCGAACGTTTCACTCCGGTCGGCTCATTGAAATGAATGACATACGGGAGCGCATACGGTTACATACGGGAGCGCGAGCTTTTAGCTCCCTCCTGCCGTATGCGCTCCCGTATGGGACAAAACGTAGTGTGGACCCAGCCTTACATGGACAGCGGCGTCTGTCTTTAAATGTTTGAATTATACCTACTGTTCTGTTTTTCTATGACAAAAACTCTTCCTAATAAAAATGTATTGAAAGTAAAACCGCGACACCTAGGTGGGAAAATGTTTCTATGGGATCCTCGCCATTCAGTCATTATTATTGTTCAGGTATATTGCATATTACACTCACAATGACTTGCACACATCTTACATCTTCACAAATAATCACAGATACGTCTACTTTATAGTTTTGAAACTGCATAAATATTCCCTGTCTACAGATGTGTCAACTCTACAGGACACCTTCTTTTATTTGTTATTGCCAGGAGCTACTGATTGTCTGAGACTAAAAACCCCCTTTTGAGAACATTGACACGCTGCAATTTTTTAATAATTTTTTTTAAATGACAGTCAAAAGGATAAGGGATAAGTGTCTGATCACGGGAGGTCTGACCGCTGGGACCCCCCTGCAATCTCCTACCAAGCATCCAACTCTCCTTGTGCACAGAGTGATCTCTGCATAAAATGGTGGTCCACAAACCCCTTTATGTATCTGTTACGCCGAGCGCTCCGGGTTCCCGCTCCTCCCCGGAGCGCTCACGGCGTCTCTCTCCCTGCAGCGCCCCGGTCAGTCCCGCTGACCGGGAGCGCTGCACTGACATGGCCGTCGGGGATGCGATTCGCACAGCGGGACGCGCCCGCTCGCGAATCGCGTCCCAAGTCACTTACCTGTCCCGGTCCCCGGCTGTCATGCTCTGGCGCGCGCGGCTCCGCTCTCTAGGGCGCGCGCGCGCCAGCTCTCTAGATTTAAAGGGCCAGTGCACCAATGATGGTGCCTGGCCCAATCTTCCCAATTAGCTTGATTAGTTTCCACCTGTGCACTCCCTACTTATACCTCACTTCCCCTGCACTCCCTCGCCGGATCTTGTTGCCCTTGTGCCTAGTGAAAGCGTTCCCTTGTGTGTTCCTAGCCTGTGTTCCAGACCTCCTGCCGTTGCCCCTGACTACGATCCTTGCTGCCTGCCCTGACCTTCTGCTACGTCCGACCTTGCTCTTGCCTTATCCCTTGTACCATGCCTATCTCAGCAGTCAGAGAGGTTGAGCCGTTGCCGGTGGATACGACCTGGTTGCTACCGCCGCTGCAAGACCATCCCGCTTTGCGGCGGGCTCTGGTGAAAACCAGTAGCTACTTAGAACCGGTCCACCAACACGGTCCACGCCAAACCCTCTCTGACACAGAGGATCCACCTCCAGCCTGCCGATCCGTGACAGTATCTCTATGGGAGAACCAGAGATACTGCTGTGAGCGGCACAGCTTCATTCATGGGGAGAGTCGGGGTGCCGTGCAGGAGATCGCGAAGAGTCCCAGCGGTTGGACCCTCCACAATCAGACACTTATCTCCTATCCTTTAAATAGGTGATAAGGCTACATTCACACTACCATTGCACCCTGTCAATTACGGCCATCAAACTCTTTTTTTTTTGTTTTTTTTTTAGTTTAATGGCCGTCATTTTGACTGGGCGCAATGGACAATAACGGACCCTATTATATGGGGTCCGTCGGGGCGCTGCAATTTTCAGAGAGAATAGCAGGAGAAAAAGATGGTGCGAGCAGCGGTCCTGACGGCCGTCACACTACCAGGTCATAACAGTCGTGTGAAGGGGGCCTTAATCATCCTACACCACAGTACTCCTTAAAAACCGTAAGGCAGTTGTGTACATTACAGTTGTCATATGTAAACTATTTTGTTTGCCTAATTTGATTTTATTAGTTGGGTTCACATCTGTACTGTTTCAATTGTTCTGCTGTGTCATAAGAGAACGTCATGACAGTGCCGAATACCAATAGCGCCAACAGACCCAATTGAATTTAATGGGGTCTACAAGGATTCCATCATGGTGTCTGGCATGGTGTCTGGCACAATTCTGTATGTATTTTTTTCATTTTTATAATCTGGGATTCTTTGTCTTTTCCTCTTTTTTAGTAACATTCTAAATGGCTGACTCGGAGCTGGAACACAGGGAAGTACTTGACGAATCTGCAAATTCAAATACTATTAGAGCTGAACGGGCAGGTCCATCTAATAGCCAGACTTCCTCTAGGTGAGACCTGATTATATCAGAATACACTCAAATATACTTAAAGGGGTACTCCTGTTTAAAACAAATATTTTCTAATATATCAATGTCAGAAAGTTAGTACTGCAGTACTTATCAGCTGCTGTATGCTCCAGAGGAAGTTGTGTAGTTCTTTCCAGTCTGACCACAGTGCTCTCTGCCTGACACGGTCAGAGGTGTCAGTAGAGAGCACTGTGGACATACTGGAAAGAGCTACACAACTTCCTCTGGAGAATACAGCAGCTAATAAGTACTGGAAGGATTAAGATTTTTATATAGAAGTAAATCTGTATAACTTTCTGCATTGGGGTGTTGAGCTACAAACTGTGGGGCGGACAAGTCCTTATGAGCCACCATCAAATTGACAAAGTCCTTACTGAAAAACAAGGTAAAGTCAGTTTCAGTGAGAACTGCGGGGTCAATTTGGATTCCCGGGTGTCCAATAAACCCAGGAATCTGTGGCTCATAACCGTATGGAACTGGGGTCCCGATGGGGTCACTTATATGGGGGACAGGGAAAATTGTACAGGGGACAGGGAAAACTTTTATGGGGGACAGGGTCACTAGTTTGCGTGGGGGTGGGGGGGTGTCTCTACTGGCATTGCCCTGCGACGTTACCTTCTAGGGGGCTCATCATCACTGGATGATGACAAGAGGGAGGAAGGAAGAAAGGTGGGGTCTCCCTCATTGGCAGTCTTGGAGGCAAAAATGGCGTATTCCTCCTCCATAAAAAAGAGCCTTCTGACCATTTTAATTTTATAGGGCGGGGGGGGGGGGGGGGGGGGTGAAATGTAGTGTTTTCACTTTATTTTATTATTTCAGTGTATAATATAGTGTAGGTGTAGTGCTTATTTAACTTTTACTGTAATAAAGTAGGGTTTATTTATACATTTTTGGGGGGCACTTTTTGGGGGATGTATGTGGTCCGTGCCACCACTGACTGCTCTGTGTGGCCGGACCGCACCCCGTGTGCAGACTGCCCTGATTGTTGATCAATGATTTATTACTGATCAGCACTTTTTTTGATCACCTGTGGGGTGTTAAGGCTCACTATACCCCTTGTTACGTTCCTTGAGGGGTGTAGTTTCCCAAATACTGTGCCATGTTTTTTTTTTTTTTTTGTTGCTGTTCTGGCACCATAGGGGCTTCCTAAATGTGACATGCCCCCCAAAAACCATTTCAGCAAAATTTGCTCTCCAAAATCCCACTGTCGCTCCTTCCCTTCTTAGCCCTCTCGTGCGCTCGCAGAGCACTTTACATCCACATATGAGGTATTTCCTTACTCGAGAGAAATTAGGTTACAAATTATGGTGGGATTTTCTCCTTTTACCTCTTGTAAACATGAAAAAACTGGGTCTACAAGAAAATGTTAGTGTAAAAAATGAAGATTTTGAATTTTCTCCTCCATTTTTATGCTATTCCTGTGAAAGACCTAAAGGGTTAACAAACTATCTGAATGGCCTTTTGAATACATTGATGGGTGCAGTTTTCATAGTGGGGTCATTTATGGGGTATTTCTAATATAAAGACCTTCAAATTCACTTCAAAACTGAACTGTTAAGGAAAGAATTTTTGTGAAAAATTGGAAAATTGCTGATGAACTTTGAAGCCCTCTGATGTCTTCCAAAAGTAAAAACATGTCAACTTTATGATTCGAACATAAAGTAGACATATTGTATATGGGAATCAATGTATAATTTATTTGGAATATCCATCTTCCTTACAAGCAGTTAGTTTCAAAGTTAGAAAAATACAAGTATCGACAAAAATTTACCTTTAACATAAAGTAGAATATGTCACTAAAAACAATCTCTGAATCAGAATGAAAGGTAAAAGCATCCCAGATTTATTAATGCATAAAGTGACAGAGGTCAGATTTGCAAAAAAAAGGGCTCAGTCCTTAAAGGGGTACTCCCGTGGAAAACTTTTTTTTTTAAATCAACTGGTGCCAGAAAGTTAAACAGATTTGTAAATCACTTCTATTAAAAAATCTTAATCCTTCCAGTACTTTTTAGGGGCTGTATACTAAAGAGAAATCCAAAAAAGAAATGTATTTCCTGTGATGTCCTGACCACAGTGCTCTCTGCTGACCTCTGCTGTCCATTTTAGGAACTGTCCAGAGAAGCATATGTTTGCTATGGGGATTTTCTTCTTCTCTGGACAGTTCCTAAAATGGACAGCAGAGGTCAGCAGAGAGCACTGTGGTCAGGACATCACAGGAAATGCATTTCTTTTTTATTTTTCTTTAGTATAAAGCCCCTAAAAAGTACTGGAAGGATTAAGATTTTTTAATAGAACTGATTTACAAGTCTGTTTAACTTTCTGGCACCAGTTGATTTAAAAAAAAAAAAGTTTTCCACAGGAGTACCCCTTTAACGACGCAGGACGTATATTTACGTCCTGCTCCGGCTCCCGCGATATGAAGCGGGATCGCGCCGCGATCCCGCATCATATCGCGTCGGTCCCGGCGCTAATCAACGGCCGGGACCCGCGGCTAATACCACACATCGCCGATCGCGGCGATGTGTGGTATTAACCCTTTAGAAGCGGCGGTCAAAGCTGACCGCCGCTTCTAAACTGAAAGTGAAAGTGACCCGGCTGCTCAGTCGGGCTGTTCGGGACCGCCGCGGTGAAATCGCGGCGTCCCGAACAGCTGATCGGACACCGGGAGGGCTCTTACCTGCCTCCCCGGTGTCCGATCGACGAATGACTGCTCCGTGCCTGAGATCCAGGCAGGAGCAGTCAAGCGCCGATAATGCTGATCACAGGCGTGTTAATGCACGCCAGTGATCAGCATAGGAGATCAGTGTGTGCAGTGTTATAGGTCCCTATGGGACCTATAACACTGCAAAAAAAATGTAAAAAAAAAGTGTTAATAAAGGTCATTTAACCCCTTCCCTAATAAAAGTTTGAATCACCCCCCTTTTCCCATAAAAAAAATAAAACAGTGTAAAAAAAATAAAAAATAAACATATGTGGTATCGCCGCGTGTGTAAATGTCCGAACTATAAAAATATATCATTAATTAAGCCGTACGGTCAATGGCGTACGCGCAAAAAAATTCCAAAGTCCAAAAAAGCGTATTTTGGTCACTTTTTATACCATTAAAAAATGAATAAAAAGTGATCAAAAAGTCCGATCAAAACAAAAATCATACCGATAAAAACTTCAGATCACGGCGCAAAAAATTAGTCCTCATACCGCCCCGTACGTGGAAAAATAAAAAAGTTATAGGGGTCAGAAGAGGACATTTTTAAACGTATAAATTTTCCTGCATGTAGTTATGATTTTTTCCAGAAGTGCGACAAAATCAAACCTATATAAGTATGGGATCATTTTAACCGTATGGACCTACAGAATAATGATAAGGTGTAATTTTTACCGAAATATGCACTGCGTAGAAACAAAAGCCCCCAAAAGTTACAAAATGGCGTTTTTCTTTCGATTTTGTCGCACAATGATTTTTTTTTCCGTTTCCCCGTGCATTTTTGGGTAAAATGACTAATGTCACTGCAAAGTAGAATTGGCGACGCAAAAAATAAGCCATAATATGGATTTTTAGGTGGAAAATTGAAAGGGTTATGATTTTTAAAAGGTAAGGAGGAAAAAACTAAAGTGCAAAAACGGAAAAACCCTGAGTCCTTAAGGGGTTAAGGTGAAAATGGGCTGGGTCCTTAACCTCTTCAGGACATAGGGCGTATGGATACGCCCTGCATCCCAAGTCCTTAAGGACCGAGGGCGTATCCATACGCCCGTGGGAATTCCGGCCCCCACCGCTAGCCGGTTGGGGACCGGAGCCGGATGCCTGCTGAAATCGTTCAGCAGGCATCCCGGCATATCGCCCAGGGGGGTCATTATGCCCCCCCATGTCGGCGATCGCCGCAGATCCCTGGACAATTCAGTCCAGCGATCTGCGGCGATTCCGGGTCAATCGGGTCTCCAGTGACCCGATGACCCGGAATTACTGGCTGTTCGGGCCCGTCTCTGACGGCCCCGAACAGCCAGACCCAGCAGGGGTGAGGTGGCACTGGTGCCACCTCACGATCGCCCTGATTCGTCGGCCGGATTACCGGCCGACCAATCAGGGCGCCTGCTGCGGGTGTCACTCCCGCACCCGCTCCGCCCCTCTTCTGGAGGATGTGAGCGGGTGTGGGACGTGCACCCCGGGTGCTGGGGACCCCGATCCCCGGCGCCCCTGTTGGGATCGGGGCCCCAGGAGCAGCTGCGGCGGCGGGACTGACCTGCAGCGTCTGGATTGTTGGAGGTGAGTGACAGCCTCCTCCTGTTGCTTAGCAACAGCTCCCAGCATGCAAAAAGGGCATGCTGGGAGCTGTAGTTATGCAACAGCAGGAGGCAGACCACCACAACTCCCAGCATTCCCTTATGGGCATGCTGGGACTTATGGTTTTGCAACAGCTGGAGGCACATTCTTTCTATGGAAAAGTGTACCTTCAGCTGTTGTATAACTACAACTCCCAGCTTGCACAAACAGTTAAAGTGCATGCTGGGAGTTGTAGTGGTGCATCTGCTGGTTGCATAACTACAACTCCCAGCATGCCCGTTGGCTGTGGGGGCTGCTGAGAGTTGTAGTTTTGCAACAGCTGAAGGCACACTGGTTGTGAAACTCAGAGTTTTTTTTTTACCTAACTCAGTGTTTCATGACCGGTGTGCCTCCAGCTGTTGCAAACTACAACTCTCAGCAGTCACCGTACACCATGCACCGTACATGCTGGGAGTTGTAGTTTTGCAACAGCTGGAGGCACACTGGTTGTGAAACACTGAGTTAGGTCACAAACTCCGTGATACATAACCAGTGTGCCTACAGTTGTTGCAAAACTGCAACTCTCAGCAGTCACCGACAGCCAACGGGCATGCTGGGAGTTGTAGTTATGCAACAGCTGGATGTCCCCCCCAATGTGAATGTACAGGGTACACTCACATGGGCGGAGGATTACAGTAAGTATCTGGCTGCAAATTTGAGCTGCCGCAAACTTTCTGCTGCAGCTCAAATTGCCAGCGAGAAACTACTGTGAACCCCCGCCCGTGCGACTGTACCCTAAAAACACTACACTACACTAACACAAAAAATAAAATAAAAAGTAAAAAACACTACGTATACACATACACCTACACAACTGAAGGGCTATATGTTGCCGAACTACAACTCCCAGCATGCCTGGGTAGTCTGGGCATGCTTGGAGTTTGTTTTGCAACATCTGGAGGGCTACAGCTTGGGCACCACTGTATAGTGGTCTCCAAACTGTGGCCCTCCAGATGTTGCAAAACTACAACTCCCAGCATGTCCAGACATCCTTTGGCAACTCCTAGAAGGCAGTGAAGATCACTTACCACTGCTGCCTCCACTGTTGCCTGCGCCGCCTCCTTGCTGCTGCTGCTGATCCTGCCGCTGCCCGCAGCCTCCTCATGGATTCCGGTACCCTCCGCCATCTTCTCCCTGCTCTGCCCCGACATCCAGGGGCTGGCAGATCGGGGATTTCAACTTTAACCCCCCGCCCCCAACTGCCATTGGTCGGTTAGTCCTAACCGACCAATGGCAGGGGATAGGAGGAGGTGGCACCACTGCCACCTCGCTCCTATTCTTCAGGATGATCTCTGACATCTCCGACCATCCCTATTTTCTGGGCCATCGGGTCACCAAAGACCCGATCAGCCCGGAATCATCGCAAATCGCCGATCTGAATTGATCGACGATTGGCGCCTATCGCCGACATGGGGAGGTCTCAGGACCCCCCCCCCCCCCCAGTTATTGTCACGGGATGCCGCTGAATGATTTCAGCAGGAATCCCGGTCCGGTCCCCGACCGGCTAGCGGCAGGGACCAATATTCCCACAGACATACCCATACGCCCTCAGTCCTTAAGGACTCTATAACGGGGGGTATATGGGTACGCCCTCAGTCATTAAGGGGTTAAGGGCCAGTGCACATACCCAAAAGTTGATCATTTGCAAAAATAAACACACAAAAATAAAATAAATGTTTGTGTAGGGATTTTTGTAACCTCCCATCACTCACAAAGAGCGGACAGTAACTAATACTCAGGACAGGAAAAACCTCCAGAGGGGAGGAAACCTGTAGGGAATCCATGGCTACTGTATTGCCCTTCCTCTGGGCATACTATAGGAGGTTACCTCTATAATTTGGGCAAATGTGTCAGTGTATGTGGGTGATTCCAGGGGTTATGCTTGCATCCAACTGTAGGTTCGGAAATGCGACTCCACATCCTGGAAATACTGCATCTAAGACAGGAAAACAAAAGAAAAGAGAGATTATTTTTATGTAGTATTTTCATGTGTATGAATCTGCATTCCCGGGTCCCTACAGTGTCCAGCATCGGCCCCTCACTGATGAACACTGAGCAGGAGCCGTGTTATTTCTGCTCAGTGCTGCTCTCTGGTGGACAATGGTTATGACATCACATGTATGACACACTGTTACCTCCTGGGAGTTCTATTTGAGTAGTGCTGCTCTCTGATTGGCTGAAATCCAAGAAAGCTTTTTAACATATTCTGCATGACTGTTATCTAAGTTTTTTTTTGGCAATTTCTATTATGGCGCTACTCCCTGTGGGTGCATTCAATTTGTTTCTTCTAACCAGACACAAGTAGGGAGCTGGGTTAATGTAGTTAGAGGGACTGGAAAGGGGGCAAGGAAAAGGAAGGTCACTTCTGCTTCTGATCTCCCAAGTAAAATTGCCAAGTTGGGCAATGATGCGAGGGCCTCAGTATCAGAGATGGCAACCCTAGTGGATACTGGTCTCCCTAACACCCGGGGGAACAGCTCAACTAGTAGTGTGGGGGATGGTAACGCGGGTAGGCCAAGACAGTTAGTTGTGGTAGGGGATTCTATAATCAGGAAGACGGATAGAATAATTTGTCACCGACAGCCAACGGGCATGCTGGGAGTTGTAGTTAGGCAACCACCAGATGCACCACTACAACTCCCAGCATGCACTTTAGCTGATTGTGCAAGCTGGGAGTTGTAGTTATACAACAGCTGAAGGTACACTTTTCCATAGAAAAATGTGCCTCCAGCTGTTGCAAAACTACTACAAGTCCCAACATGCTCATAAGGGAATGCTGGGAGTTGTGGTGGTCTGCCTCCTGCTGTTGCATAACTACAGCTCCCAGCATGCCCTTTTTGCATGCTGGGAGCTGTTGCTAAGCAACAGCAGGAGGCTGTCACTCACCTCCTGCTGCTGCTCCACGCCGCCGTTGCTCCTGGGGCTCCGATCCCAACAGGGACGCCGGGGATCGGGGTCCCCAGCACCCGGGGTCTTCTGTCCGCTCACGTCCTCCGGAAGAGGGGCGGAGCAGGCTGCGGGAGTGACACCCGCAGCAGGCGCCCTGATTGGTCGGCCGAGAAACCGGCCGACGAATCAGGGTGATCGTGAGGTGGCACCAGTGCCACCTCACCCCTGCTGGCAATGGCCAGTAATTCCGGGTCACCGGGTCACTGGAGACCCGATTGACCCGGAATCCGCCGCAGATCGCTGGACTGAATTGTCCAGCGATCTGCGGCAATCGCCGACATGGGGGGACATAATGACCCCCCTGGGCGATATGCCGGGATGCCTGCTGAACGATTTCAGCAGGCATCCAGCACCGGCTCCGCTCCAGCTAGCAGCTGGGGCCGGAAATGCGCAGGGCGTATCCATACGCCCTGTGTCCTTAAGGACTTGGAAATGGGGGTGTATGTCCTTAAGGGGTTAAGGATGGAGGGCGTACCTGTACACTGTCCGCATTTCCGGTTCACCGGGCGGCGAACACAGGGGAACACGGGCGGCGAGGGGGGAGCATGGCCGGCTTACCCGGACCGGCGGCGGCATCTCTGAGCAGCGGCGGCATCGGCAGCATCATCGGAGCGGTGGCCGGAAAGTGCGGCGGTGGAGAAGGCTGCAGTGAAGATTGCGGTAAGTGGTCTTCACTGTGGCCTTCTAAAAGCTGCAAAACTACAACTCCCATCATGCCCAGACATCCAAAGGCTTTCTGGGCATGCTGGAAGTTGTAGTTTTGCAACATCTGGAGGGTCACCGTTTGGAGACAACTATATGGTGGTCTCCAAACTGTAGCCCTCCAGATGTTGCAAAACTACAATTCCCAGCATGCCCAGACAGTCCGGGATGCTGGGCGTGTAGTTCTGCAATATCTGGCCCTTCAGATGTTGCAGAACTACAACTCCCAGCATGCCTGGACAGTCTGGGCATGCTTGGAGTTGTAGTTTTGCAACATCTGGAGGGCTACAGTTTGGAGACCACTACTTAGCGGTCTCCAAACTGTTCTTCCCCAGTTGTTGCATAACTACAGCTCCTAGCATGCCCAGACTGTCCAGGCATGCTGGGAGTTGTAGTTCTGCAACATCTGAAGGGCCAGATAGTTCAGAACTACACGCCCAGCATCCCTGACTGTCTGGGCATGCTGGGAATTGTAGTTTTGCAACAGCTGTAGGCACACTGGTTGGGAAACACTGAGCTAGATTCCAACCCGTGTGACTCCAGCTGTTGCAAAACTACAACTCTCAGAATGTACTGACAGACCGTACATGCTGGGAGTTGTAGTTTTGCAACAGCTGGAGGCACACGGGTTGTAATCACTGAGCTAGAGTCTGTTTCTTAACTCAGTGGTTCCCCACCAGTGTGCCTCCAGCTGTTGCAAAACTACAACTCCCAGCATGTATAGTCTGTCAGTGCATTCTAGGAGTTGTAGTTTTGCCACAGCTGAAGGTTTGGGGCGCCCCCCCCCCCATGTGAATGTACAGGGTATATTCACATGGGCGGGTTTGTAGTGGGCTTCCCTCTACAAGTTTGAGCTGCGGCAAATTTTCCGCCGCAGCCCAAACTCCTAGCGGAAAACTCACTGTGAACCCCTGCCTGTGTGAATGTACCCTTAAAAACACTACACTACACTAACACATAATAAAAAGTAAAACACTACATACACACCCCTTACACGTCCACCCACCCCCCCTAATAAAAATGGAAAACGTCTCATACAGCAGTGTTTCCTGGCAGGCTGGGAGTCTTGCAACAGCTGGAGGCACCTTGTTTGGGAAAAACTGCTGTAGGGTTTTGGAGGAGACAAGCCCCATCCTTGTATCCGGGTCTACCCCTATTGCAAATTCCTCATTTAGGCCTCAAATGCGCATGGTGCTCTCTTACTTCAGAGCCCTGTCGTATTTCAAGGCAACAGTTTAGGGCCACATATGGGGCTACAAATTTTGGGGGCATTTTTCTCCCTTTACCCCTTATGAAAAGGAAAAGTTGGTGTCTACACCAGCATGTTAGTGAGAAAAAATTAAAAATTTTACAGTGCACCCGCAGATCACTTTACATCCACATATGAGGTATTTCCTTACTCGAGAGAAATGGGGTTACAAATTTTGTGGGGAATTTTTTCCTATTACTCCTTGTGAAAATGAAAAGTTTGGGGTAACACCAGCATTTTAGTGTTAAAAATCTATTTTTTCATTTTCACGTCCCACTTTAACGAAAGTTTGTCAATCACATGTGGGGTGTTAAGGCTCACTATACCCCTTGTTACGTTCCTTGAGGGGTGTAGTTTCCAAAATTGTATGACATGTGTTTTTTTTTTTTACTGTTCTGGCATCAATGGGGCTTCTTAAATGCGACATGCCCCCCCCCCCCCCCCCCAAACCATTTCAGCAAAAATGCCATTGTCGCTTCTTCCCTTCTGAGCCCTCTAGTGCACCCACAGAACACTTTACATCCTCATATGAGGTATTTCCTTATGAATTACAAGTTTTGGGGGGTCTTTTTACCTTTTACCCCTTGTAAAAATGAAAAAAATGGGGCTACAATAACATTTTAGTGTAAAAAATGGAGATTTAGATTTTTCTCCTCCATTTTGCTGCTATTCCTGTGAAACACCTAAAGGGTTAACAAACTTTTTGGATGTCATTTTGAATACATTGAGGGGTGCAGTTTTCATAATGGGGTCCATTATAGGGAATTTCCAACATAAAGGCCCTCAAATTCACTTCTAAACTTAACTGGTCCCTGAAAAATTCTGATTTTGAAATTTTCGGGAAAAATTGGAAAATTGATGCTAAACTTTGAAGCCATCTGATGTCTTAAAAAAGTAAAAACATGTCAACTTTATGATGCAAACATAAAGTAGACATATTTTATATGTGAATCAATAGGTAATTTATTTGACATGTCCCTTTTCATTACAAGCAGAGTGCTTCAAAGTTAGAAAAATGCTAAATTTTTTAATTTTTCCTGAAATTTTGGAATTTTTCGCCAAGAAAAATTCCATATTATGGCTTATTTTTTGTGCCACCAATTCTACTTTGCAGTGACATTAGTCATTTTACCAAAATATCCACGGCGAAGCGGAAAAAAAAATTACGGTAATTGTGCGACAAAATTTAAGAAAAAATGCCATTTTGTAAATTTTGGGGGCTTCCGTTTCTACGCAGTGCATTTTTCAGTAAAAATGACACCTTATCTTTATTCGGTAGGTCCATATGGTTAAAATGATTCCCTACTTATATAGGTTTTATTTTATATTCTAACAAAATTCATAACTACATGAAGGAAAATTTATACATTTGAAATTGTCATCTTCTGACCCCTATAACTTTTTTTTTTCTGCATACGGGCCGGTACGAGGGCTCATTTTTTGCACCGTAATCTGAAGTTTTTATCTGTACCATTTTATATTGATCAGACTTGTTGATTGCTTTTTATTCATTTTTCATGATTTAAAAAGTGACCAAAAATATGCTATTTTTGATTTTTTTTGCACTTACGCCATTGACCGTGCGGTTTAGTTAACTATATATTTTTATAATTCGGACATTTCCGCACGCGGCATTACCACATATGTTTATTTTTATTTACACAGTTTTTTTTTTTTATTGGAAAAGGGGGGTGATTCAAACTTTTATTAGGGAAGGGGTTTATTAACTTTTTGTTTTCACTTTTTTTTTTGCAGTGTTATAGCTCCCATAGGGGGCTATAACACTGCACACACTGATCTTTTACACTGATCCCTGCAAAGCCATAGGGATCAGTGTTATAGGCGGTCGATTGCTCAAGCCTGTATCTCAGGCTTGGAGCAATCAAACGCCGATCGGACACGACGGAGCAAGGTAAGGGGACCTCCGCTCGCATGCTAGCTGATCGGGACATGCGGTTTCTGGGGCGGCGTGCCCTTTCTTTTTGGTGTCCTCCTTTTTGGTCTTTTGGCCTCCCATCCGGAGGGCCGTCATTTCTTTTGCACAAGGATGGCTCTCCGCTCATGCAGTTCCAGTGTTTGTCTGTTTTTAGGAGATACCTGTCCTCAGTGGGGTTGGATCCTCGTGATTTCGGTACTCACTCTTTTTGGATCAGGGCTGCCACGGAAGCTGCGCGGGCGGGCTTTCCAGAGGCTGCGGTTCAGTGCAATTCAGGGCTTTCCAGAGGCTGCGGTTCAGACAATGATGCGGGCGGATCTGGTGCGATTCCCTGCCTTCTTTTCAGAGCTCCTCCTTCTCTGGTTGGAGATTTTTCCTTGGGCTGTGTGGCATGGGGCCTGTGATGTGGATGCTCTAGAGAGAGCGCACCGGACGGTGAACGCTCGGGCGTGGTGGTTAGGCATATGGAGCTGGAAGGGGACAACTGGGCGCTGCTTTGATCTGAAGGTGTGCACCTGACTGACATGGGTCTCAATGTCTTTCTGTCTGGCCTACAGGATGGGATTGAACATGGCCTGTATCCCTTGGGTGGGGGTCGGAGCCCAGTGTAGGGTTAACTGGTCTCCTCCGTGGCAGAAAAATTAAGAGGATGCGGGTCACCCTGGGTAGACCTGTGCACCGGCGGGTGTGACAGTAACTCCCAGAATGACAAGAAGCCCTCAGTGCCTTGTTGATAAGTTTTAAAGTTATTTATTGTTATTTATAAATAAAGCTGTGGCCGACTTCCACCCACATAAAAGGTTAAATTGTTGTTTGTCTCTTATTTAGCAAGTAAGGGGAGGGGGAGGGTTATTGTTTCCGTAGCAACGATTCTTGTCTCAGCAATCTAAACAATACCACCATATAATGACTAACAGCGCCATACCAGAACTAAACAATACTACCATACAATGACAAACACCACCATACCAGAACTAAACAATACCACCATACAATGACTAACACTACCATACAATGACTAACACCACCATACGAGAACTAAACAATACTACCATACAATGACAAACACCACCATACCAGAACTAAACAATACCACCATACAATGACTAACACCACCATACGAGAACTAAACAATACTACCATACAATGACTAACACCACCATACCAGAACTAAACAATACTACCATACAATGACTAACACTGCCATACCAGAACTAAACGATACCACCATACAATGACTAACACTGCCATACCAATACTAAACGATACCACCATACATTGACTAACACTGCCATACCAGAACTAAATAATACCACCATACCATGACTAACTGAACTGAACAATACCACCAATGAGTGGCTGTGGCTTTGGGAGTAAGAAAGGTACATATAGGGATTTTTTTAAGATAGGCACCAGGATAAGCACATTTTTAGAATAATTAAATTCCTTTATAAGAAAGATTTACACCTCTTCTCTGTTTTGGACCCAGTCTTAAAGGGGTTATCAAGAAATAGAAAAGCACAGGTAATTTCTTTCCAAAACTGCTTCCTGTCTGTCTCCAGGTTGGGTGTGGTTCCATTGAAGTGAATGGAGCAGGGCTGTAAAATCACACCCAACCTGGAGACAGACAGGGAGCGGTTTTGGAAAGAAATTTCCTGTGTTTTTCTATTCCTGCATAACCCCTTTAATTTTGATTGAGAAATATCAATACAAAATACTGGCTTGTATTTATCCCTAGACTGTGGTGCATGATCACCACCTTGTGGTCAAACTACAGGGCTGTAGGTATAGGTACATTTCAGTTTATTTTTTTATATTTTGACAAGTGTGACATGTTAGCACATCAGCTTTAAACCTGGAGATTTCTATGTTTTCTACCTATGCTGTTGTACTCAGTACTGAGTTAGTAAAGAGAAAATGCTGTGCTATGATCCGAGGGGACTCCTTTTGTTGCAGATAAGACTTTGATGCTATCTTCTGACTTGCATCTATGTCCCTGCTAAAAACCCTTGAATTAAATTGTCAAAGATCATATGAATAAATACACACATAATAATTGCACTTTAGTTTTTTACCTGTACAGTGGGGATCAAAAGTTTGGGCACCCCAGGTAAAAAATTGTATTAATGTGCATAAAGAAGCCAAGGAAAGATGGAAACATTTCCAAAAGGCATCAAATTACAGATTAGACATTCTTATAATATGTCAACAAAAGTTAGATTTTATTTCCATCATTTACTCTTTCAAAATAACAGAAAACAAAAAAATGGCGTCTGCAAAAGTTTGGGCACCCTGCAGAATTTATAGCATGCACTGCTCCCTTTGCAAAGCTGAGACCTACCAGTGTCATGGATTGCTCTTAATCATCATCTGGGAAGAACAGGTGATGTCAATCTCAAAGGTTTTAAATGCCCAGACTCATCTGACCTTGCCCCAACAATCAGCACCATGGGTTTTTCTAAGCAGTTGTCTAGAAATCTGAAACTGAAAATAGTTGACGCTCACAAAGCTGGAGAAGGCTATAAGAAGATAGCAAAATGTTTTCAGATGTCAATATCCTCTGTTCGGAATGTAATTAAGAAATGGCAGTCATCAGGAACAATGGAAGTTAAAGCAAGATCTGGAAGACCAAGAAAAATATAAGACAGAACAGCTCGTAGGATTGTGAGAAAAACAATTCAAAACCCACGTTTGGCTGCACAATCCCTCCAGAAAGATCTGGCAGACACTGGAGTTGTGGTACACTATTCCACTATGAAGAGATACTTGTACAAATATAGTCTTCATGGAAGAGTCATCAGAAGAAAACCTCTTCTACATCCTCACCACAAAAATCTGCATTTGAACTTTGCAAATGAACATATAGACAAGCCTGATGCATTTTGGAAACAAGTTCTTTGGACCGATGAGGTTAAAATTGAACTTTTTGGCCGGAATGAGCAAAGGTACGTTTGGAGAAGAAGGGGAACAGAATTTAATGAAAAGAACCTCTGTCCAACTGTTAAGCATGGGGGTGGATCAATCATGCTTTGGGGTTGTATTGCAGCCAGTGGCACAGGGAACATCTCATGAGTAGAAGGAAAAATGGATTCAATAAAATTTCAGCAAATTTTGGATGCTAACTTGATGCCATCTGTGAAAAAGCTGAAGTTAAAGAGAGGATGGCTTCTACAAATGGATAATGATCCTAAACATACCTCGAAATCCACGGGGGATTACATCAAGAGGCGTAAACTGAAGGTTTCGCCATGGCCTTCACAATGTCCTGACCACAACATAATTGAAAATCTATGGATAGACCTTAAAAGAGCAGTGCATGACAGACAGCCCGGAAATCTCAAAGAACTGGAAGACTTTTGTAATTAAGAATGGGCAAAGATACCTCAAACAAGAATTGAAAGACTCTTGGCTGGCTACAAAAAGCGTTTACAAGCTGTGATACTTGCCAAAGGGGGCAGTACAAGATAATAACTCTGCAGGGTGCCCAAACTTTTGCAGACACCATTTTTTTGTTTTCTGTTATTTTGAAAGTGTAAATGATAGAAATAAAATCTAACTTTTGTTGACATATTATAAGAATGTCTAATCTGTAATGTGATGCCTTTTGGAGATTTTTCCATCTTTCCTTGGCTTCTTTATGCACATTAATACAAATTTGTACCTGGGGTGCCCAAACTTTTGATCCCCACTGTATACTGTTACGCCGAGCGCTCCGGGTCCCTGCTCCTCCCCGGAGCGCTCGCTTCTCTCTCGCTACCGCAGCGCTCCGGGCAGCTCCACTGACCCGGTGCGCTGCGATACCGTCTCCAGCCGGGATGCGATTCGCGATGCGGGTAGCGCCCGCTCGCGATGCGCATCCCGGCTCCCGTACCTGACTCGCTCTCCGTCTGTCCTGTCCTGGCGCGCGCGGCCCCGCTCCCTAGGGCGCGCGCGCCGGGTCTCTGCGATTTAAAGGGCCACTGCGCCGCTGATTGGCGCAGTGGTTCCAATTAGTGTGTTCACCTGTGCACTCCCTATTTATACCTCACTTCCCCTTCACTCCCTCGCCGGATCTTGTTGCCATTGTGCCAGTGAAAGCGTTTCCTTGTGTGTTCCTAGCCTGTGTTCCAGACCTCCTGCCGTTGCCCCCGACTACGATCCTTGCTGCCTGCCCCGACCTTCTGCTACGTCCGACCTTGCTTCTGTCTACTCCCTTGTACCGCGCCTATCTTCAGCAGTCAGAGAGGTTGAGCCGTTGCTAGTGGATACGACCTGGTCACTACCGCCGCAGCAAGACCATCCCGCTTTGCGGCGGGCTCTGGTGAAAACCAGTAGTGACTTAGAACCGATCCACTAGCACGGTCCACGCCAATCCCTCTCTGGCACAGAGGATCCACTACCTGCCAGCCGGCATCGTGACAGTAGATCCGGCCATGGATCCCGCTGAAGTTCCTCTGCCAGTTGTCGCCGACCTCACCACGGTGGTCGCCCAGCAGTCACAACAGATAGCGCAACAAGGCCAACAGCTGTCTCAACTGACCGTGATGCTACAGCAGCTACTACCACAGCTTCAGCAATCATCTCCTCCGCCAGCTCCTGCACCTCCTCCGCAGCGAGTGGCCGCTTCTGGTCTACGACTATCCTTGCCGGATAAATTTGATGGGGACTCTAAATTCTGCCGTGGCTTTCTTTCCCAATGTTCCCTGCACTTGGAGATGATGTCGGACCAGTTCCCTACTGAAAGGTCTAAGGTGGCTTTCGTAGTCAGCCTTCTGTCTGGAAAAGCTCTGTCATGGGCCACACCGCTCTGGGACCGCAATGACCCCGTCACTGCCTCTATACACTCCTTCTTCTCGGAAATTCGAAGTGTCTTTGAGGAACCTGCCCGAGCCTCTTCTGCTGAGACTGCCCTGTTGAACCTGGTCCAGGGTAATTCTTCCGTTGGCGAGTACGCCGTACAATTCCGTACTCTTGCTTCTGAATTATCCTGGAATAATGAGGCCCTCTGCGCGACCTTTAAAAAAGGCCTATCCAGCAACATTAAAGATGTTCTGGCCGCACGAGAAATCCCTGCTAACCTACATGAACTCATCCATCTTGCCACTCGCATTGACATGCGTTTTTCCGAAAGGCGTCAGGAGCTCCGCCAGGATATGGACTTTGTTCGCACAAGGCGTTTTTTCTCCCCGGCTCCTCTCTCCTCTGGTCCCCTGCAATCCGTTCCTGTGCCTCCCGCCGTGGAGGCTATGCAGGTCGACCGGTCTCGCCTGACACCTCAAGAGAGGACACGACGCCGCATGGAGAATCTCTGCCTGTACTGTGCCAGTACCGAACACTTCCTGAAGGATTGTCCTATCCGTCCTCCCCTCCTGGAAAGACGTACGCTGACTCCGCACAAAGGTGAGACAGTCCTTGATGTCTACTCTGCTTCTCCACGTCTTACTGTGCCGGTGCGGATATCTGCCTCTGCCTTCTCCTTCTCTACTATGGCCTTCTTGGATTCCGGATCTGCAGGAAATTTTATTTTGGCCTCTCTCGTCAACAGGTTCAACATCCCAGTGACCAGTCTCGCCAGACCCCTCTACATCAATTGTGTAAACAATGAAAGATTGGACTGTACCATACGTTTCCGCACGGAGCCCCTTCTAATGTGCATCGGACCTCATCACGAGAAGATTGAATTTTTGGTCCTCCCCAATTGCACTTCCGAAATCCTCCTTGGACTACCCTGGCTTCAACTCCATTCCCCAACCCTGGATTGGTCCACTGGGGAGATCAAGAGTTGGGGGCCCTCTTGTTTCAAGGACTGCCTAAAACCGGTTCCCAGTACCCCTTGCCGTGACTCTGTGGTTCCCCCTGTAACCGGTCTCCCTAAGGCCTATATGGACTTTGCGGATGTTTTTTGCAAAAAACAAGCTGAGACTCTACCTCCTCACAGGCCTTATGATTGTCCTATTGACCTCCTCCCGGGCACTACTCCACCCCGGGGCAGAATCTATCCTCTGTCCGCCCCAGAGACTCTTGCTATGTCTGAGTACATCCAGGAAAATTTAAAAAAAGGCTTTATCCGTAAATCCTCCTCTCCTGCCGGAGCCGGATTTTTCTTTGTGTCCAAAAAAGATGGCTCTCTACGTCCTTGCATTGACTACCGCGGTCTTAATAAAATCACGGTAAAGAACCGCTACCCCCTACCCCTCATCTCTGAACTCTTTGATCGCCTCCAAGGTGCCCACATCTTTACCAAACTGGACTTAAGAGGTGCTTATAATCTCATCCGCATCAGAGAGGGGGATGAATGGAAAACGGCATTTAACACTAGAGATGGACACTTTGAGTATCTGGTCATGCCCTTTGGCCTGTGCAACGCCCCTGCCGTCTTCCAAGACTTTGTTAATGAAATTTTTCGTGATCTCTTATACTCCTGTGTTGTTGTATATCTGGATGATATCCTGATTTTTTCTGCCAATCTAGAAGAACACCGCCAGCATGTCCGTATGGTTCTTCAGAGACTTCGTGACAATCAACTTTATGCCAAGATAGAGAAATGTCTGTTTGAATGCCAATCTCTTCCTTTCCTAGGATACTTGGTCTCTGGCCAGGGACTACAAATGGATCCAGACAAACTCTCTGCCGTCTTAGATTGGCCACGCCCCTCCGGACTCCGTGCTATCCAACGTTTTTTGGGGTTCGCCAATTATTACAGGCAATTTATTCCACATTTTTCTACCGTTGTGGCCCCTATCGTGGCTTTAACCAAAAAAAATGCCAATCCCAAGTCTTGGCCTCCTCAAGCGGAAGACGCCTTTAAACGGCTCAAGTCTGCCTTTTCTTCGGCTCCCGTGCTCTCCAGACCTGACCCATCTAAACCCTTCCTATTGGAGGTTGATGCCTCCTCTGTAGGAGCTGGAGCGGTCCTTCTACAAAAAAATTCTTCCGGGCATGCTGTTACTTGTGGTTTTTTTTTCTAGGACCTTCTCTCCGGCGGAGAGGAACTACTCCATCGGGGATCGAGAGCTTCTAGCCATTAAATTAGCACTTGAGGAATGGAGGCATCTGCTGGAGGGATCAAGATTTCCAGTTATTATTTACACCGATCACAAGAACCTCTCCTATCTCCAGTCTGCCCAACGGCTGAATCCTCGCCAGGCCAGGTGGTCTCTGTTCTTTGCCCGATTTAATTTTGAAATTCACTTTCGGCCTGCCGATAAGAACATTAGGGCCGATGCTCTCTCTCGTTCCTCGGATGCCTCGGAAGTTGAACTCTCTCCGCAACACATCATTCCTCCTGACTGCCTGATTTCCACTTCTCCAGCCTCCATCAGGCAAACTCCTCCAGGAAAGACCTTCGTCTCTCCACGCCAACGCCTCGGAATCCTCAAATGGGGTCACTCCTCCCATCTCGCAGGTCATGCAGGCATCAAGAAATCTGTGCAACTCATCTCTCGCTTCTATTGGTGGCCGACTCTGGAGACGGATGTCGTGGACTTTGTGCGAGCCTGCACTGTCTGTGCCCGGGATAAGACTCCTCGCCAGAAGCCCGCTGGTTTTCTTCATCCTCTGCCTGTCCCTGAACAGCCTTGGTCTCTGATTGGTATGGATTTTATTACAGACCTACCCCCATCCCGTGGCAACACTGTTGTTTGGGTGGTCGTTGATCGATTCTCCAAGATGGCACATTTCATCCCTCTTCCTGGTCTTCCTTCAGCGCCTCAGTTGGCTAAACAATTTTTTGTACACATTTTTCGTCTTCACGGGTTGCCCACACAGATAGTCTCGGATAGAGGCGTCCAATTCGTGTCAAAATTCTGGAGGGCTCTCTGTAAACAACTCAAGATTAAATTAAACTTTTCTTCTGCATATCATCCTCAATCCAATGGACAAGTAGAAAGAATTAACCAGGTCTTGGGTGATTATTTACGACATTTTGTTTCCTCCCGCCAGGATGATTGGGCAGATCTTCTACCATGGGCCGAATTCTCGTATAACTTTAGAGTCTCTGAATCTTCCTCCAAATCCCCATTTTTCGTGGTGTACGGCCGTCACCCTCTTCCCCCCCTCCCTACTCCCTTGCCCTCTGGTTTGCCCGCTGTAGATGAAGTGACTCGTGATCTTTCCACCATATGGAAAGAGACCCAACATTCTCTTTTACAGGCTTCATCTCGCATGAAAAAGTTTGCCGATAAGAAAAGAAGAGCTCCCCCCATTTTTGCTCCCGGAGACAAGGTATGGCTCTCCGCTAAATATGTCCGCTTTCGTGTCCCCAGTTACAAACTGGGTCCACGCTATCTTGGTCCTTTCAAAGTCTTGTGCCAAATTAATCCCGTCTCTTACAAACTTCTTCTTCCTCCTTCTCTCCGTATTCCTAATGCCTTTCATGTCTCTCTTCTTAAACCACTCATCATCAACCGTTTCTCTCCCAAATTAGTTTCTCCCACTCCTGTCTCCGGTTCTTCTGACGTCTTCTCAGTGAAAGAGATACTGGCCTCCAAGACGGTCAGAGGAAAAAGGTTCTTTTTGGTGGATTGGGAGGGCTGTGGACCTGAAGAGAGATCCTGGGAACCTGAGGACAACATCCTAGAAAAAAGTCTGCTCCTCAGGTTCTCAGGCTCTAAGAAGAGGGGGAGACCCAAGGGGGGGGTACTGTTACGCCGAGCGCTCCGGGTCCCTGCTCCTCCCCGGAGCGCTCGCTTCTCTCTCGCTACCGCAGCGCTCCGGGCAGCTCCACTGACCCGGTGCGCTGCGATACCGTCTCCAGCCGGGATGCGATTCGCGATGCGGGTAGCGCCCGCTCGCGATGCGCATCCCGGCTCCCGTACCTGACTCGCTCTCCGTCTGTCCTGTCCCGGCGCGCGCGGCCCCGCTCCCTAGGGCGCGCGCGCCGGGTCTCTGCGATTTAAAGGGCCACTGCGCCGCTGATTGGCGCAGTGGTTCCAATTAGTGTGTTCACCTGTGCACTCCCTATTTATACCTCACTTCCCCTTCACTCCCTCGCCGGATCTTGTTGCCATTGTGCCAGTGAAAGCGTTTCCTTGTGTGTTCCTAGCCTGTGTTCCAGACCTCCTGCCGTTGCCCCCGACTACGATCCTTGCTGCCTGCCCCGACCTTCTGCTACGTCCGACCTTGCTTCTGTCTACTCCCTTGTACCGCGCCTATCTTCAGCAGTCAGAGAGGTTGAGCCGTTGCTAGTGGATACGACCTGGTCACTACCGCCGCAGCAAGACCATCCCGCTTTGCGGCGGGCTCTGGTGAAAACCAGTAGTGACTTAGAACCGATCCACTAGCACGGTCCACGCCAATCCCTCTCTGGCACAGAGGATCCACTACCTGCCAGCCGGCATCGTGACATATACATTGCATTATATTTGAGTTATTTTTTTTTTTTGTGACAAAACATGGGGGGAATGTTCCTGTATATTACAATTTCAGCTTGTAATAAACAGTAACCTTGTAAGACTGAAAGAATATAGGATCTCAGAATGCAATGTCTTCCCTGGCCATTAATGCACTTTGCATTAGGATTAACTGCATAAGTCACAGTGGAGTTTTCTATTGTTTTTGCAGCAAGTCGGGCTCCTCCTTATCCAGTCCTGGACCTGATGCAGCAACCACCAGCAGCACCAATGAAGGGAAGACTTTCAATTACTTTGCTTCTTTGGACGCCAATGTAGAGGCGCTGCAGAGCCGTGCTCAATGCCTGATTGATAAAATAAATGAAGGGCGCAGCATGGACCAAACATTGATGAAAAACTTTAACACAAACCTCAACATAAAGGTACCAGGGTTTATTTTCATTAGTGTATGATTGAGATGATTTCAAACATCTTGACAGAAAATGTATCATTGTCTGTGAAAATCAAGTTCGGTTGCCTGTGTGTACGTCATGTGGATTTCCTCCACATTTATCAAAAAAGAGCACACACTTCATAAATGGCAAAGTAGCTTAGATGTAGACAAGTTTCTTGGGGATGACAATGTCCACGCAGTCCTAACGCCAACTGTTTTAGTTGGCGTGAACGCACTCAGAAGCTTCCAAATTTTTCCTTCCAAAGCTTTGGAAGTGTGAATCTGGCCTAATAATTCCTTTCAGTGTCAGTTCTGCTGGTTTTGGCATTAATGCTGACCAAAATAATTAATGGCACCAAATTTATCACAGGGGCTCATGGCAATTGAGGTACCATATATACTCGAGTATAGGCCGAGTTTTTCAGCACGATTTTTCGTGCTGAAAACACCCCCCTCGGCTTATACTCGAGTGAACTCCCCCACCCGCAGTGGTCTTCAACCTCCGGACCTCCAGAGGTTTCAAAACTACAACTCCCAGCAAGCCCGGGCAGCCATCGGCTGTCCGGGCTTGCTGGGAGTTGTAGTTTTGAAACCTCCGGAGGTCCGCAGGTTGAAGACCACTGCGGCCTTCAACATCATCCAGCCCCCCTCTCACCCCCTTTAGTTCTGAGTACTCACCTCCGCTCGGCGCTGGTCCGGTCCTGCAGGACTGTCCGGTGAGGAGGTGGTCCGGTGGGATACTGGTTCCGGGCTGCTATCTTCACCGGGGAGGCCTCTTCTAAGCGCTTCGGGCCCGGCCTCAGAATAGTCACGTTGCCGTGACAACGACGCAGAGGTGCGTTCATTGCCAACGTAATTCTGCGTCATTGTCAAGGCAACGCCTCTATTCCGGGCCGGAAGCGCGGAGAAGAGGCGCCCCCGGTGAAGATAGCAGCCCGGACCACCTCCCCACCGGACCACCTCCTCTCCGGACAGCCCTGCAGGACCGGACCAGCGCCGAGCGGAGGTGAGTACTCAGAACTAAAGGGGGTGAGAGGGGGGCTGGATGATGTTGAAGGCCGCAGTGGTCTTCAACCTGCGGACCTCTGGAGGTTTCAAAACTACAACTCCCAGCAAGCCCGGACAGCCGATGGCTGCCCGGGCTTGCTGGGAGTTGTAGTTTTGAAACCTCTGGAGGTCCGCAGGTTGAAGACCACTGAGGGCGAATGATGAGAAGAGGATGATGAAGGGGGGGGGTGTGGGGATGATGAAGGGGGGGGGGGTGTGGGATGATAAGGGGATGATGAAGGGGGATGTGCGGGATGATAAGGGGATGATGAAGGGGGGATGTGTGGGATGATAAGGGGATGATGAAGGGGGGGATGTGCGGGATGATAAGGGGATGATGAAGGGGGGATGTGTGGGATGATAAGGGGATGATGAAGGGGGGATGTGTGGGATGATAAGGGGATGATGAAGGGGGGATGTGTGGGATGATGACAAGGGGATGATGATGAGGATGTTAATGACGGGTCTGGATGATGACAGGGGGGGGATGAGGTATTTCCCACCCTAGGCTTATACTCGAGTCAATAACTTTTCCTGGGATTTTGGGTTGAAATTAGGGGTCTCGGCTTATACTCGGGTCGGCTTATACTCGAGTATATACGGTAACTGGCATATTTTATGACAGTTACCTCAATTTTGGCGCATCAGTCCTGATTCTAACCATGATCCTTTCCACTAAAACACACAAACCTGTGAAAATGGGATATAGTCTGATGAGTCCAAATTCATTGCTTTCACAATTCGTGATGTGTATGTCAAGAGATCACCAAATAGAGCCTTAACCCCTCAACGACGCCGAACGTAAATGTACGTCCTGGTGAGCTGGTACTTAACACACCAGGACGTACATTTATGTCCTATGCATGTCATGTGCGGCAGGTTCCGGCTGCTGATAGCAGCCAGGGACCCGCCGGTAATGGCGGACATCCGCGATCGCACGAATGTCCGCCATTAACCCCTCAGATGCCGGGATCAATACAGATCACGGCATCTGCAGCATCGCGGTCACTAAAATGGATGATCGGATCGCCCACAGCACTGCCGCGGTGATCCGATCATCCAGAATGGCAGACGGAGGTCCCCTCGCCTTCCACGGGTCTTCTGCTCTGGTCTGCGATCGAGCAGACCAGAGCAGAAGATGACCGATAATACTGATCAGTGCTATGTCCTATGCATAGCACTGAACAGTATTAGCAATCGAATGATTGCTATAAATAGTCCCCTATGGGGACTATTAAAGTGTAAAAATAAAAGTAAAAAAAAAACAAAAAAAAGGCAATGTCAGGCTGCTGCTACCAAAGCCAGCAGGATATTGTCATGTATAAAAAGAGGCATGGACTCGAGGGACAGGGACATAATACTCCCCCTTTATAAAGCATTGGTACGGCCTCACCTGGAATATGCTGTTCAGTTTTGGTCGCCTGTACATAAAAGGGACACTGCGGAGTTGGAAAGGGTGCAGAGACGCGCAACTAAACTAATATGGGGCATGGATCATCTTAGCTATGAGGAGCGATTAAAGGAGTTACAATTGTTTAGTCTTGAGAAGAGATGTTTAAGGGGGGATATGATAAACGTATATAAGTATATTAATGGCCCATACAAAAAATATGGAGAAAAACTGTTCCAGGTTAAACCCCCCCAAAGGACGAGGGGGCACTCCCTCCGTCTGGAGAAGAAAAAGTTTAGTCTCAAGGGGCGACACGCCTTCTTTACCATGAGAACTGTGAACTTATGGAAGAGTCTACCTCAGGAACTGGTCACAGCAGGAAAAATTAACAGCTTTAAAACAGGATTAGATACATTCCTGGAACAAAATAACATTAATGCTTATGAAGAAATATAAAATCCCATCCCTTCCCCAATATCGCGCCACACCCCTACCCTTCAATTCCCTGGTTGAACTTGATGGACATATGTCTTTTTTCGACCGTACTAACTATGTTACTATGTAAAAAAAAATGGGAAAAAAACCCTCCCCCAGTAAAAACGTAAATTGTCCCATTTTCCCTATTTCACCCTCAAAAAGTGTAAACAAAATATTTTATATACATATCTGGTATCGCCGCATGTGTAAATATCCGAACTATTAAAATAAAATGTTAATGATACCGTACGGTGAACTGCGTGAACGTAAAAAAAAAAAAAAAAGGTCCAAAATAGCTGCTTTTTTATAACATTTTATTCCCAAAAAATTTATAAAAAATGTATTAAAAGTTTTATATATGCAAATATGGTATCAATAAAAAGTACAGATCACGGCGCAAAACATGAGCCCTCATACCGCCGCTTATATGGTAAAATTAAAAAGTTATAGGTCTTCAAAATAGGTTTTTTTTAAACGTAGTAATTTGGTTAAAAAGCTTGCGATTTTTTTTAAACGCAACAGTAATAGAAAAATATATTTTCATGGGTATCATTTTAATCGTATTGACCCAAAGAATAAAGAACACACGTCATTATTACCGTATATTGTACGGCATGAAAACAAAGCCTTCCAAAATTTGCTAAATTGCGGTTTTCTTTTTAATTTTCCCACACAAATAGTATTTTTTTTGTTGCGCCATACATTTTATGGTAAAGTTAGTGATGGCATTACAACGGACAACTGGTCGCGCAAAAAACAAGCCCTCATACTAGTCTGTGGCTGGAAATATAAAAGAGTTATGATTTTTTGAAGGCGAGGAGGAAAAAAAGAAAAACTTAAATATAAAATTGTCTGAGTCCTTAAGGCTCAAATGTGCTGAGTCCTTAAGGGGTTAAAGAGTACCTATCATGAGGAGTATGCCCTGCTGTGCTATGAGCACATTGCTGGCTCCTGCCTGTCTGATTGACAGGCAGGGAGCAGTGCCGAGCTTGTTGGTGTCACGGCTGCTGTCTGAGATTTAGAACTCCAGCATGAGTCTGAAATCTATAAAAAGGGCTTGCAGCCAGGACTGGTAGGGAGACCCCTAGTGGTCATTTTTTCAAAGTGGAAAATTAAATAGAAAGAAGCATATTTTTTTTTAACATGCAATTGGAAAGTTATTCTGCATACATTAATCTATAATATATCAATTCATCTATAATATATATATATTTTTTATGAAAGGTACCCTTTAAATCCACTGTCAAGCATGTCCTGTATGATTTGGGGTGGAATATCATGGCAGTCTTTGGGTCTGATCATTGTCATCTAAGGTAAAGTAACAGCCCAGAGTGACCAACTCAATCCCATGGTCCAGACTTTGTTTCCAGATGGTGATCAGGACACAAATGCTCTTGTTCACACTTCTAGGTACAATGGATCTTGGCACAAAAGGAGGTCTTATCCCTTAATAGCAGAAACATCTGCAGTTGCTGTTCTAGTTATTTTGGCAACCCCTGTCCATTTACTTGTACATTCAGCTCTCAGAATAAAGATGGCGCTCTGCTCTGTTTACTCTTCATGCACATAACGCTACAATTACAGCCTATACATGAGTGTTCTTTTGGAATGGATGGTAAAATGTAAGCAAAAATAAAAATAAAATATCCTACCTGCATCCTGTGATAATAATGCAGCATTATATTGTCCACTCACGGGTGTAGGGGCTTTTTGGCTACCAAAATGAAATTTGTAGAGATTTTTTTCCCATCCTGCCATATTTACGTAATCAGCTCTGTGCACATTATTGTAACTGCATTAAATCCCTGGAGACTGCAGGTAGCTGGAACAATTAGTTAGAAATCCGTACAGAACATCCACTGCTTCCATCTACAGCACAGCAAAGAGATTTTACCACCAGCTGTTACGGAAAAAGATGCTCTAAAGTCCCAAAAAAAAATGATTTGCATCTCAATGTATTATATTTCCTGGCCGTTTATTGATGCAGAACGGCCGCATGATAATTTTCTAATTTGGCAAAACCGGAAAACAGTCACCGCATGTCACTGGCAAAAAAAAAAACAGAACCCAGAATTAAATTTATTAACCCCTTAAGGACTCAGCCTATTTGGGCCTTATTTTTACATTTTTTTGTTTTTTTCCTCCTCACCTTCAAAAAATCATAACTCTTTTATATTTTCATCCACAAACTAGTATGAGGGCTTGTTTTTTGCATGACCAGTTGTTCTTTGTAATGCCATCACTCACTTTACCATAAAATGTATGGCGCAACCAAAAATTACTATTTGTGTGTGGAAATGAAAAAGAAAACTGAAATGTAGCAAATTTTGGAAGGTTTCGTTTTCACGCCGTACAATTTGGGTCAATACGTTTAAAATGCTTAAAATGATACCCATGATAACATATTTTTCTATTACTGTTGCGCTTAAAAAAAATCGCAAGCTCTTTAACCAAATTAGTACATTTAAAATCCCTTATTTTGAAGACCTATAACTTTTTCATTTTTCCGTAAAAGCGGTGGTATGAGGGCTCAGTTTTTGCGCCGTGATCTGTACTTTTTATTGATACCATATTTGCTTTTGGAATAAAATGTTATTAAAAAAAAGCAGCTATTTTGGACTTTTTTGTTACGTTCACGCCGCTCACCGTACTGTATCATTGACATTTTATTTTAATAGTGGGGATATTTACGCATGCGGTGATACCAAATATGTATATAAAATATATATTTTTTTTTACACTTTTTGGGTGTGAAATAGGCAAAATGGGACAATTTACGTTTTTATTGGGGGAGGGGTTTTTTCAAATTTTTTTACTTTTTTACTTTTATTTTTACACTTTAATAGTCCCCAATAGGGGACTATTTAAAGCAATCATTTGATTGCTAATACTGTTCAGTGCTATGTATAGGACATAGAATTAATCTGTATTAGGCTGGGTTCACTACGATTTGTAACTACGGTTCCCGTATACGGCTGGGAGGAGGGGTGGGCGGGGCTTAATCGCGGTGCCCGCACATAGCCGTATAGGGGAACCGTATTTAATGCATGTCTATGAGTTGACCGGAGTGAACCGCAGCCTCCGGTCGGCTGCTTTTTCGGCCGTATGCAGTTTCCAGACCGCAGGCAAAAACGCGGTCGACCACGTTTTTGCCTGCGGTCGGGAAACCGCATACGGCCGAAAAAGCAGCTGACCAGAGGCTGCGGTTCACTCCGGTCGACTCATAGACCTGCATTAAATACGGTTCCCCTATACGGCTGAGTGCGGGCACCGCGATTAAGCCCCGCCCACCCCTCCTCCCAGCCGTATACGGGAACCGTAGTTACAAATCGTAGTGGGAACCCAGCCTTATCGGTCATCTTCTGCTCTGGTCTGCTCGATTGCAGACCAGAGCAGAAGACCCATGGAAGGCAGCGGAGGCAGGTGAGGGGACCTCCGGCTGCCATTCTGGATGATCGGATCGCCGCGGCAGCGCTGCGGGCAATCCGATCATCCATTTTAGTGTCGGCAATGCTGCAGATGCCGTGATCTGTATTGTTCACGGCATCTGAGACGGCAGCCAGGACCTGCCGCACATGACCCGAGCATCGCTCCGATGCTCGCGGTTATGCATAGGATGTAAATGTACGTCCTGGTGCGTTAAATACCAGCTCACCAGTCCTGCATCGTTAAGGGGTTAAAGCAAATACTAGTATGCAACTTTTCATGTATGTCTTGAGTGTCTTATGAAGTGTTTCCCAACCAGGGGGCCTCCAGGCATTGCAAAACTACTGACTCCCAGCATACCTGGCCTTTGGCTGTCCAGGCATGCTGGGAGTTGTAGTTTTGCAACATCCGGAGGCACCCTGGTTGGGAAACACTGGGATAAAATGTATCCGTTTTAAAGTTCAATGTTCCGTTATAAAAAACCTGAAAATCGGCCGTTAAAAAATCCCATTATAGTCTATGGAATTTTTACATTATCCGTTTTAACTCGTTATAGCAAGTTATTAATAATAGACGTTATTTAATGATGGAAGATAGTAACGGGAGAAACGGTGCACGCACTATTTCTTCCGTTAATTCACCCGTCACAAAATAATGTCCGTTATTAATAACGGGCTATAACGGGTTAAAAACGGATAATGTAGAAATACCATAGATTATAATGGGATTTTCTGACGGCTGTTTAATGGGCAATTTTCAGGTTTTTTTATAACGGAACATTGAACTTTAAAACGGATAAATCCCACTTTAAATCGGCCGTTAGAAAATCCCATTATAGTCTATGTACGTCCTGGTGCGTTAAGTACCAGCTCACCGGGATGTACATTTACGTCCTGCGTCGTTAAGGGGTTAAAGCAAATACTAGTATGCAACTTTTCATGTAGGTCTTGAGTGTCTTATGAAGTGTTTCCCAACCAGGGTGCCTCCAGATGTTGCAAAACTACAACTCCCAGCATGCCTGGACAGCCAAAGGCCAGGTATGCTAGGAGTTGTAGTTTTGCAATGCCTGGAGGCACCCTGGTTGGGAAACACTTCATAAGACACTCAAGACCTACATGAAAAGTTGCATACTAGTATTTGCTTTAACCCCTTAACGACGCAGGACGTAAATGTACATCCCGGTGAGCTGGTACTTAACGCACCAGGACGTACATAGACTATAATGGGATTTTCTAACGGACGATTTTCAGTTTTTTTTATAATGGAACTGTCACGATTCGGCAGGCTGGAGGTGGATCCTCTGTGTCAGAGAGGGATTGGCGTGGACCGTGTCAGCGGACCGGTTCTAAGTTGCTACTGGTATTCACCAGAGCCCGCCGCAAAGCGGGATGGTCTTGCAGCGGCGGTAGCAACCAGGTCGTATCCACCAGCAACGGCTCAACCTCTCTGACTGCTGAGATAGGCGCGGTACAAGGGAGTAGACAAGAGCAAGGTCGGACGTAGCAGAAGGTCGGGGCAGGCAGCAAGGATCGTAGTCAGGGGCAACGGCAAGAGGTCTGGAACACTGGCTTGGGATACACAAGGAAACGCTTTCACTGGCACAATGGCAACAAGATCCGGCAAGGAAGTGCAGGGGAAGTGAGTTAATATAGGGAAGTGCACAGGTGAACACACTAATTAAAAACCATGCGCCAATCAGTGGCGCACCGGCCCTTTAAATCGCAAAGAACCGGCGCACGCGCGCCCTAGGGAGCGGGGCCGCGCACGCCGGGACAGCACAGACGGGGAGCGAGTCTGGTAAGCGGGTCAGGATGTGCACCGCGAGCGGGCGCGTCCCGCATCGCGAATCGCATCCCGGCTAGGAACATTATCGCAGCGCACCCGGTCAGCGGGTCTGACCGGGGCGCTGCGAACAGGAGAACGCTGTGAGCGCTCCGGGGAGGAGCGGGGACCCGGAGCGCTCGGCGTAACAGGAACATTGAACGGATCTTTAAAACGGATACATTTTATAGTGTGAAAGCAGCCTAAGACAACACTTTTTATTTTTTATTTTTTTTTGCCAGGTGGCAGAACTGTCTCAGTGTCTTGAAGACAGAATGTACCAGATGTATGAAGAAAACAACACACAACTACAGGTCAGGCTGCAGGAGCTCACCGACATCATAGAAAGGATTGGGCAGCTGCAGGCTGAGCTCAAACAAGTGTGTCAGACTGTGGTTACCGTCTACAAAGACCTAGGCTTACAACATGACAGCTGAATATACAGACAGCAGGGACTCCACATTGTGCAGGTAACATTATCCTTGCCATAAATATCTAACATCAGATTTGGGGACTTTACATACCGGAAGTTGGATGTTTTCTTCTCAATACTAAAGTATTTTGTGTTTTGGATTGCTTTGTGCCTTATTTACATGAAAACGAATTGGCAGATATTTATTTACCTTTTGGAAATACCGTACTGTGTTCATGTGCAAAATCTTTAAATAAAACATTTCAGGCACAGATTTTCTGTCTAATTTGAACCAGATAAGTGCACAATTATAGCTGTATTCTTGTGTTGCATCCCAATGTTTATAGCCAAAATTCACACCTGCAGTATAATCAGTCTGTGTAAAAAAAACACAAATATAATAAATAAATAAATGAATGAATGAAAGATTGAAAAACAAATCATCTGATTCTGTTGTAAGTCGGGGTTCACACAGCATTAATGTTGTACATCCCAGCTAGATGTGGCGCACAGCAGTGGGTCTATTCTTAATGGCCTGAACATCGTCAGCTGGCGACTACCGTATTTTTCGCCCTATAGGACACTCCGGCATATAAGACGCACCCAATTTTAAATGAGGAAAATCTAGAATACAATGTAAGGTATAGGACAGTGATCTTTAACCAGCGGACCTCCAGATGCTGCAAAACTACAACTCCCAGCATGCCCGGACAGCCGTTGGCTGTCCGGGCATGCCAGGAGTTGTAGTTTTGCAACATCTGGAGGTCCGCTGGTTGAAGACCACTGGTATAGGAAGTTGTACTCACCTGTCCCCGACGCTCCGGACCCGTCACCGATCGTCACTGATGCCCTGGATGTTGCCCTCCATCGCTGTCACCGCGTCCCTGGGGTGTCCCCGTCACTCCGGAACGTCTCTGCTGCCTGGGTATCCTCGCTCTCCATCACGTCGCTACACACGCTGCTCCTATTGGATGACAGGGCGGCGTGCGCAACGACGTGATGACGACGAAGGAGAGCGCCGGCCATGCAGGGGATCCCATCACGGAGCAGTCACTGAGGAGGCAGGTAAGGTCCCTCCCGATGCAGCCGGGTTAGTGTCACTTTCGCTTCAGACGCGGCGGTCAGCTTTGATCGCCGCGTCTGAAGGGTTAATACAGGGCATCACTGCGATCGGTGATGTCCTGTATTAGCCACGGGTCCCGGCCGTTGATGGCCGCAGGGACCGCTGCGATAGGTGTGTATTCGCCGTATAAGACGCACCAACTTTTCCCCCCCAGTTTTGGTGAAGAAAAAGTGCGTCTTATATGGCAAAAAATATGGTACATTCAGACCATTTTCCATGCACACACATTTAATTAGCAGCAAACCACACTATTGTGTACAGCAAAATAAATCTGTTAATGTAGGTAGCGGCTCAAAAGTAGTCACTAGCTTACTATATTTGGGACATTAAAGTGTACTCCAGTGTAAAACTAATTTTTTTAAATCAACTGGTGCCAGAAGTTATACAGATTTGTAAATTACTTCTATTTAAAAATCGTAATCCTTCCAGTACTTATCAGCTGCTGTATGCTCCAGAGGAAGTTGTATTTCTTTCTGGAATTCTTTTCTGTCTGACCAAAGTGCTCTCTGCTGACACCTCTGTCTGTCTCAGAGCAGGCGCAAATCCCCATTACAAACCTTTCCTGCTCTGGACAGTTCCTGATACAGACAGAGGTGTCAGCAGAGAGCACTGTGGTCAGACAGAAAAGAATTCCAGAATGAAATACAACTTCCTCTTTAGTATACAGCAGCTAATAAGTACTGGAAGGATTAAGATTTTTAAATAGAAGTAATTTACAAATCTAGGATAAGTCTCTGTGTAGACTGACACTCAAGCCCAGGTGTGGATATCCACCCACTCCACTAGAAACACTTCATATAGAAAAACGTGGGCTATATTCTATTTTTCCAAAAAGAATTTCAGGCACTCACGATTAGATGATTCAGTTTTCTTTTCGTTTATTCCAAACATTCTGTAGTTTTTCACAGCTTTTGAAGATGGTACATAGGCAAAACATCCAAACTAGCAGAGATCTTAGTTCACTAGTTGGGAGCAATCAGGGTCTGACGCGACATTTCGGGGGAACGCCCCCTTACTCATGCGTACTAGATCCTGGATTTCCAGAGTCTAATGAGGGAAAACTCACATGTGCAGGTAATCAAGGATTTCTGTTCTTAAAATGATAAAATTCATTTTAACATATATGTAGCAATTCTTTTAATTATTTTGTTAGTATGAAAAATTATTTTATTTGTATGAATTTTTTTTAAACATTTTTAAATGTTTTTGAATATTTTTTAATATTTTTATTATGCGGTTATTCCTCATTAGATACTAGATTAGACATATAAGACTTATAAAAAAGCTTTATCACTACAGACTTCATTTAAGCCTGATGGGGAGATCGTTTTAAGGTAGGTAATCCAATAAGCTTCTCTCTGCAAGAGACGCTTGCGGTTCTCATTGTCATTCACGTCAGTATGAACTTGCTCCAATATTTGCCAATGAAGTTCATTAAAGGAGTAGTCCAGTGGTGACCCAGTGGTGAACAACTAATCCCCTATCCTAAGGATAGGGGATAAGTTGCAGATCGCGGGGGTCCGACCGCTGGGGCCCCCTGCAATCTCCTGTACGGAGCCCTGACAGCCCGCGGGAAGGGGGCGTGTCGACCTCCGCACGAAGCGGCCGCCGACACGCCCCCTTAATACAACTCTATGGCAGAGACGTAGCGCTGCCTTCGCCAATCTCCCGCTCTGCCATTGAGATGTATTGAGTGGGCGTGTCGGCCGCCGCTTCGTGCGGGGGGTCGACACCCGCTATCTGGCCGGAGAGCCTGGCCCCCGTACAGAGAGATCGCAGGGGGCCCCAGCGGTCGGACCCCCCGCGATCTCAAACTTATCCCCTATCCGTTCCTTAAATAAATTTCCATATTTGGGGTCAGATTTTATAATACCCCAGTAACATAGAAACATAGAATGTGTCGGCAGATAAGAACCATTTGGCACATTTAATCTGCCCAATAATCTGAATTCTATCAATAGTCCCTGGTAGAGATGAGCAAATTTACAGTAAATTCGATTCTTCACGAACTTCTCGGCTCGGCAGTTGATGACTTATCCTGCATAAATTAATTCAGCTTTCAGGTGCTACGGTGGGCTGGAAAAGGTGGATACAGTCCTAATAACGAGTCTCCTAGGACTGTATCCACCTTTTCCAGCCCACCGGAGCACCTGAAAGCGGAACTAATTTATGCAGGATAAGTCATCAACTGCCGAGCCGAGAAGTTTGTGACGAATTGAATTTACTGTAAGTTCGCTCATCTCGAGTCCCTGGCCCTATCTTATATGTAGGATTGCCTTATGCCTATCCATACATGCTTAAACTCCTTCACTGTATTTGCAATGACCACTTCTGCAGGAAGGCTATTCCATGGATCCACTACTCTCTCAGTAAATTAATACTTCCTGGATTACCTACCTTGAAACGATCTCCCCATCAGGCTTAAATGAAGTCTGTAGTTATAAAGCTTTTTTGTAAGTCTTATATGTCTAATCTAGTATCTAATGAGGAATAACCGCATAATAAAAATATTCAAAAATATTCAAAAACATTTAAAAATGTAAAAAAAAAATTCATACAAATAAAATAATTTTTCAGACTAAGAAAATAAAAAGAATTGCTACATGTATGTTAAAATTAATTTTATCATTTTAAGAACAGAAATCCTTGATTACCTGCACATGTGAGTTTTCCTCATTAGACTCTGGAAATCCAGGATCTAGTACGCATGAGTAAGGGGGCGTTCTCCCGAAACGTCACGTCAGACCCTGATTGCTCCCAATTAGTGAACTAAGATCTCTGCTAGTTTGGATGTTTTGCCTATGTACCATCTTCAAAAGCTGTGAAAAACTACAGAAAGCTTGGAATAAACGAAAAGAAAACTGAATGATCTAATCGTGAGTGCCTGAAATTATTTTTGGAAAAATAGAATATAGCCCACGTTTTTCTATATGACTAATTTACAAATCTGTTTAACTTTGTGGCATCAGTTGATTTTAAAAAAATAGTTTTCCATTGGAGTACCCCTTTAAAGTGAATGGACATACTGCTGTCACTACAGTACACGTTATAGGCATTCTGACATATAGCTGGGATGTGCAACAATAAACACTATGCGGGAGATTTATCAATGTCGGTGTGAGGTAGAAATCATTTAAACCCTGTCAGTGCTTTCTAACTTTTACCTGTGCAAAATGTATCAACCGTGCGCAAGATTGTTGATACATTTTGCCCAAGCATAGACATTCCTTCATGTTTCTACCCTCTGACACATTGGTATGTGCACTCCTCGGTGTTCTATATTTGCGCAAAATCTGTTGCTTTTGCATAAAGTTTTAATATCTAAACAAAAAATGCGCAATAGTAAATGAATGTGTAAAGCATTTTTCTTTCTACGGTACACGAGCACGTAGAGAACATCAGAAAATATTCTATCAAAAAAGAAGCAATGAAAGTCACTGTGCCAATTTTTGCGCCAAAAAGAAAATACACAAGAAAAAGTAGTAAACTCAATGATAAATCTCCCCCTATGTGAACGCAGCCTAAAAGGTATGTACACAAGTACGGTATCCACTGCGGATTTGATTTAGTTGAGCACAGCATCAAATCGACAGCAGATACAGTATGTGTGAATGTCTATAGCTGTGCAGTAGGACCGGATGACTATTCCAGTGTCCAACAGCTGTCTGGGCATGCTGGGAGTTGTAGTTTTGCAACAGCAGGAGGCACACTGGTTGGAAAACACTTGTCTAGTATGTATAGGGGTTTCCTGACTCTCCCAAAAGATGAGGGTGAGGAAATGAAGAGTCAGGCTTGTAGAATTTCAACATAGACAGAGTAAGTGTATTGTACAGCTCACCTCCGAGTCTTCCCGTGCACGGGTCCGCACTTGGCTCAGTGCTGTGATTATCAACGAAGAAAGCAGAAGCTGATCCAGCACTTGGGTAAAAAGTTGCAGCTTTATTAAAGTCCGAATCCGACATACAAACTTCACACGGTAAAACCGACACCCTCCCTTGTCATACGCGTTTCAAGCGCATGCGCGCTCTTCCTCAGGTCACTGAGGAAGAGTGCGCATGCGCTTGAAACGCGTATGACAAGGGAGGGTGTCGGTTGTACCGTGTGAAGTTTGTATGTCGGATTCGGACCTTAATAAAGCTGCAACTTTTTACCCAAGTGCTGGATCAGCTTCTGCTTTCTATGTAGAATTTCAACACCCAATCCTTTTGTCTCTCAGAGATGGAACAGCCGTCAGAGGAGTCTGGCAGCGGCTTTCTCTCCTCTCCCCACTGAAAACACATGAATGCTTGGTGCATGTGTATGGGAGGAACAGATGTTCATCTGACAGCTATTGAAGGTGTCTGGCCAACTTTTGTCGTGGGGCTGTCTCAGGACAGATATTGGTGGCATAGAACAAGGATATGCCATTAACATACAATAAGACTAGGTTACATAGCTGTGACCCCCGCCGATCACTAGAATAAAACAAGCCGCTTCTCCCATCTGGTCCAGTTGACTTTTTTTTTTTTGGGACAGCAGCATGGCGTTTGGGAAAAGCAGAGATGAAAAGAGTGAAGGGGTCCTGCACTTTTCCTAGCTCTGCTGCCACTTCATTCTAGCAATTGGCAAAGTTTACAATGGTTGGACCCCTGCCTGTCAGATATTGATGACATATCCTAGAGCTATTTCACCAATGTTTGCCATGAAACAAACCCCCTAAACCTTTTCACAGCCAGGACTTGACAAGCACAAATTAAACCGGAATTATAAAATGAAGGAATCTTACTTTATCCCCATTCCCATATATTTAGTAAAAGTAGACACCCCGAAACAATATAAAACATACAAAGGTAGCAGCAGCTACTTTACCCTTTACTGCAATGCAGCCGAACTCCTGGTCAACAGATCTTCACAAAAGTAAACAAAAGCCAACGTTCCATCCCCTTAATAAAGACCACATGGGAGATGAAACATTGCTGATGTCTGGGAGAAATAGAGTAACACCTCTTGGCGTTTTCTACATTGAAGTGCCGTGGCTGCAGACATTTGCAACTACACACAATTTTACATCAAAGTGAAGCTTATTGTTAGAGATGAGCGAATTGTAAATTCGATTCGTCACGAACTTCTCGGCTCGGCAGTTGATGACTTTTCCTGCGTAAATTAGATCAGCTTTCCGGTGCTCCGGTGGGCTGGAAAACGTGGATACAGTCCCAGGAGACTCTTTCCTAGGAATGTATCCACCTTTTCCAGCCCACCGGAGGACCTGAAAGCTGAACTAATTTACGCAGGAAAAGTCATCAACTGCCGAGCCGAGAAGTTCGTGACGAATCGAATTTACTGTAAGTTCGCTCATCTCTACTTATTGTGGAAAATGCCATCCATTTGAATAGGGGGGTGTTTCTGGTGCTGAATCTATAGGCTACTGTGGATAGTTTGTGGACATCTAGTACAGTATTTCCCAACCAGTGTGCCTCCAGCTGTTGCGAAACTACAATTCCCAGCATGCCCGGACAGCCTTTGGCTGTCCGGGCATGCTGGGAATTGTAGTTTCGCAACAGCTGGAGGCACACTGGTTGGGAAACGCTGATCTAGTAGAACATAGTGGTTAGGCTAGGTTTTTCACACAGGTTATTTTCTGGTGTTTTTTGGGCCAAAGCCAGAAGTGTATTCAAAGGAATATGAAATATAAAAAGGAAGGACTAATACTTCTCCTTTCTTCTGAATATACTCTTGACTTTGGCTCAAAAACTGCAGTCGCAGTTTTAAAAAAAAACAGTGTGGAAGCCTAGGCTTAGGCCGCATTCACACAAACGGATCCGCAGCGTATTTCACGCTGCGGATCCGCCGACGATAGAATACTACATTGTACCTCCATCTGTGCCTGCTCATAGCAGCAATCCGCCGCTACGAGCAGACACGCTGCAATGTGCGAGTCGCCACGCGCATGAATAGCATACTCTTACACATAGCGGCCGCTCCCCCTGCTCCCTGAGCTAGGCTGAGAGCAGCCGCCATGTGTGTGAGTATGCTAAGCATGCGCGCGACGACTTGCATATCGCAGCGGATGTGCTATGAGCAGGCACAGATGGAGGCACAATGTAGGGTTCCATCCAAGTACGCTGCAGATCCATCCATGGTGGTGAACGCAGCCTTAAAGGGAACCAATCATCAGATTTTACCCTATATAACGCTTGGCAAAGCATTATATAGGGTAAAATCTTTATTTTCACCATTCTCGGGGGACGATCCTGCCCCCAGGGATGGTGAAGATATGAAGTTATAAACTAGTCACCGCCGCCGCCGTAAGTAGTCACCTGGGCGGGGAGCTCGCCTTACCTACTCCCGATCTTCGGCCGGGAGCGACGCCCCCTACGCTTGATTGATGGGCCGCGTCATTGTTCCGCTCACTGAACAGACAAAGCAGAGCGATGACGCTGCCCATCAATCAAGCGGAGGGGGCGTCGCTGCCGGCCGAAGATCGGGAGTAGATGAGAAGAGCTCCCCGCCCAGGTGACTACTTACGGCGGCGGCGGTGACTAGTTTATAACTTCATATCTTCACCATCCCTGGGGGCAGGAGCGTCCCCCGGGGATGGTGAGGACAACAATTTTACCCTATATAACGCTTTGCCAAGCATTATATAGGGTAAAATCTGATGATTGGTTCCCTTTAAGGTTTTTTTTTATTTATTTATGGGAATCTGTGTTCAATAGAGAATGATGGTTCACATAGTATCATTTTTGATGCTTAAAATTTTTCTTACAAGCTTGTACGGGTAAAAACCAAGAACAGATATAGGCACCAACACCAGTGTCACAAGTTAAGTAAAAGAGGAGGGTGAAGATGATCAGTGTTAAGCGCATGTACGAGCGATCAAACTGTTTCAAGAAAATCCAGAGGCTGCCCATCTGTAGGACTGGTCATCTATGATGGTGGTGGCGGCAATGAAAACATCTGGAGGAGGAGCTGGAGAGCACCTTTCTCCATATGAATGACTGCTGTTGCAGCGCCCCAGGATGGTACTTTTCTTGTTATGTCGATGAAATCCAATCAAGGCCAAACAATGTATTAATAGTTAAATATATATTTCGTTTGCATAAGTAACAGAATTGAGACCTGAGGAAAGAGAGGTTTAACCTTGACAAAAAACGCGTTGTCTGTTACTTATACAAACCAAATAAATATTTAACTATTAATACATCGTTTGGCCTTGATTGGATTTAATCGACATAAGTAAAATACCATCCTGAGGGGGCACAACAGCAGTCTTATCACCTGGAGGTAGGTGCTCTTCAGCTCCCCATCTGTTACATACATAGTACAGACCCTCGTCCTGCCATATTACCGTTGTATGATGCTGAAATCAGATGTTTTGGTTGTTGGGTTTAATTTCTCTTCTTAGGGATAATTTGGATGGGATCTTAGTTTTCGCAGCTAAAAATAAAAAAAAACAGCACGTCCGGTATTTTTCTCTGCTCAACTCCTCCAAAATAATGGACACTTGATGGACCTATTCAAGCCAATGGGATCCATTGGGACATGGCCGCGTCACTTGTGCTCTGACCCGTTTAGGGTCCATATGGCAAAAAAACGAAAAAAAGGCGAACAAACCCTAAACAGGACTGAGCTCAGCGGTGATGTGAACTTTGCCCTTTTTCAAACTTTATCAGTATATACCAAGGTATCCCCAGGAGACCTGAGGACTAATCCCCTTCTGTACATCCCAGGTTTACAAATGTGTTGTAAAAAGAAACAAACAAAAAACAGACTATTTCAAAACTAGAGATTTTTTTTATTCGAAACACATGACAATTACTGGAGACCTCAGCCTGTTTACTGTGTCTTTTCATTTACATTGTTGTTCACATTCTTCAAGCTTAAAGGGGTTGCAAACCGGCCGAGACATTACATCACTAGTCAGCTGATGACAGGGAGCCTGTCTGCTTCAATGGGTGGAGGGATCGCTTGGTGGGAGAGAGATCAATCTGCAACTAATGCAATAAACAGCTGTAGGCACCCTGATTGAAAACCGCAGGTCTTTTGAATGGATGCAGCTCATTTATGTTTCAATGGGTGGGGTGGCTGATGTGTGGGAGGGAGGAAGATGGAATTATGGGATTTGTAGGCAAAGAAGAAAACTCAAACAGGAAATAGCAGTTCCCAAAAAGCTAGCTACAGTATTATGGTAATCTCACAGCATAGCCATTTAGCCCCAAGACAAGTGCAGATCCTTCCTAATCATGTCCATTACTGTCTGCCAGGTACGTACTAAAATCACCTTATGCTGGAGAACCCCTTTAAGAAAGCGGACATATCGGATTTTACAATAAACCCAGAATATACATCAGGGCGATTGGTAGCTGAAGTTATTTTTTAAATTATAAAACAGTAAAAGGTCCGTAACCAAATTTTCAGATACATACAAACCTAGCAGCATGACATTGATGTATGTATGGGATAGCCTGGGATGCGTCATCTTAAGTAGCTATAAATATGTGATCATATAAAACGTGTCCTGACTGACAAGCCGGCTATCAAGCAGTAAACGGCGCTCTAGTCCCCAGAAATACCCTATTATACATCAGTTCTGAAAACGACTGTACAATCTGATATCAGCAAGTCCGGCTCCAGGACACTTTTAGTAACTGCAGTGAAATTAATTCTGTAGAGCGCAAGAAGGCGGATTACTTGTTAACTGTGAAGGCCTGCAGCCCCGTGATAGCTCTGCCCAGGATTAAGGCATGGACGTCATGAGTACCTGCACAGAAGAGGAATACATTATAATATCACAAGAAAAGAGTCAAAAGATGTCAGGTTTGTTATTCATACAAAATCAGCACTAGATGAAAGAGGTGACCAATTTTAGCTCAACAATTGCTTCGCTTTAAACCCTTTAGAGCCAGGCACTAAGAAACACAAGAATTTTTATTGTGCCAATGCAATTGTATGTAAATCCCCCCCCCCCCCCAACCCCCCCCCACTGTAGCTGTGGAAGGACTAATTCTTTCGCAAGGCAAGTTGCATTTTTAATGGCACCATTTTGTTGTGATAAAGGCTTCATATGGCAGAAAATGTGCAAAATGTCCGCACAGAAAGCACATGTGGACATTCCACACATTTGACTAATCTTGCGGGCGCTAGGACCACTTGAAAATACTTCATCTCATAGACAGAAATGCATTTCCTTGCAGAATCCTCAGATAGAATATTCTTTCTGTGGATGCCGGAATCTGAATTTCCGTGGCAGGAACATATGGCCCGGAAATTCTGCCATGTGCACAGCGCAGCGGGGAGTGTGAATGGGGACTTGCGTTTCAGGTAAATTGTACTTGTTAAAATAACTTCATAAAAAAGATCTGATTACAAAAAAGAAAAACATACCCAAAAACTTTTTGTTTGTTTATGTTTAGTAAATTCTCTTTTCGGTGGCCAAAAAAACGAAAAATTTTCAATTTTTCTATTTCTTTCTTATTTTAAAGAAGTGCTCTGCTGCTCAGTGTTTGGAACAAACTGTTCAGAACGCTGGAGCCGGCAGCTCGTGACGCCATAACCCCGCCCCCTCAATCCAAGTCTATGGGAGGGGGCGTGACGCCACCTCCCATAGACTTGCATTGAGGGGGCAGGACGTGACGTCATGAGGGGGCGGGACTATGACGTCACAACTCCCGGCGCCAGCTGCAGCGTTTGGAACAGTTTGTTCCAAACGCTGAGCAGCGGAGTACCCCTTTAAATTCACACCGTGTACTACAAATAACATTTTACTTTCATTCTATAGGTTAAAGGGGTCCCCCAGTGCTTAGACATCTTATCCCCTATCCAAAGGATAGGGGATAAGATGCCTGATCGCGGGAGTCCCACCGCTGGGGACCCCCGTGATCTTGCACGCGGCACCCCGTTTGTAATCAGTCCCCGGAGCGTGTTCTGATTACCGGCGCCTACATGGCGGGCGGCGTGTGACGCCACACCCCCATGTGACGTTACGCTCACGCCCCCGTGTGACGTCACGCTCCGCCCCTCAATGCAAGCCTACGGGAGGGGGCGTGACAGCTATCACACCCCCTCCCGTAGGCTTGCATTGAGGGGCGGAGCGTGACGTCACACGGGGGTGGAGGTGTGACGTCACACGCCACACACCCTGTAGTCGCCCGTAATCAGACCCGGAGCGAACACGCTCCGGGGACTGATTACAAACGGGGTGTGGCGTGCAAGATCACGGGGGGGTCCCCAGCAGCGGGACTCCCGCGATCAGGCATCTTATCCCCTATCCTTTGGATAAGATGTCTAAGCACCGGAGAACCCCTTTAATACAATTACTGTGATACCGAATCACTAGTGTTTTTTATGTTTTACTGAACACACAATAAATGAAAAAAAATTTTTTATGTCATGCAGATTATTCTTTAACTATATTTGTTTGTTTTTGGTGGGGAAAGCAATGTTAGGGTTTTTTTTTATATACCATTTACTGTGCACTTTTAAATAAAGTGTTAACATTATGATTACAGGAACACTGTGTTTCTTATACAAATAAACTTTACTGAATTATTTCAACACAGGCCAAAACATTACATAAATCAGAAGACTGCATTGTGAAGTCCTCTAGTGGGATTGAAAAAATAATTTAGTCCCACTAGGGGACTTCACATTCTTATCTTCCTATAGCGTATCTAATGCTTTTTTGTAATAAGCATGGCAACCCTAGGAGCCTTTGTTTGGCCTCAGAAGCCATGGCATCTCGTCAGAGCCTTGCAAGTGGAGTGACCACCTAGGTGCTGCAGTTGCTATTGAGACCATGGCATTTGAAGGGGTACTCCGCTGCTCAGGTTTTGGAACAAAATGTTCCGAAAACTTAGAGTCGGCGCCAGGAGCTCTTGCATTGAGGGGGTGGGATGTGACCTCATGAGGGGTGGGGTTATGACGTCACGTCCCACCCCCTCAATGCAAGTCTATGAGAGGGGGCGTGACATCAGTCACGCCCCCTCCCATAGACTTGCATTAAGGGGGCGGGGTGTGACATCATGAGGGGGCACGGCTATGACATCACAAGCTCTAAGCATTCGGAACATTTTGCTTCAAGCGGAGTACACCTTTAACAATTGTTTAGTCTTGAGAAGAGACGTTTAAGGGGGGGATATGATAAATGTACATAAGTATATTAATGGCCCATACAAAAAATATGGAGAAAAACTGTTCCAGATTAAACCCCCCCCCAAAGGACGAGGGGGCACTCCCTCCGTCTGGAGAAGAAAAGGTTTAGTCTCAAGGGGCGACACGCCTTTTTTACCATAAGAACTGTGAACTTATGGAACAGTCTACCTCAGGAACTGGTCACAGCAGGAAAAATTAACAGCTTTAAAATAGGGTTAGATACATTCCTGGAACAAAATAACATTAATGCTTATGAAGAAATATAAAATCCCATCCCTTCCCCAATATCGCGCCACACCCCTACCCTTCCATTCCCTGGTTGAACTTGATGGACTTATGTCTTTTTTCAACCGTACTAACTATGTAACACCTATTATAGGAGTTCTCTCCAATACCGATTGTTGCAGCAAGATATCTAATGTTTATTCTTCCCAGCACCTACTGCTGATGGCACAGACACAAATCATGTGCCCATTCTATTTACCAGATCTAAGTGTACATTCATATTTAATAAGAATACCATCATTTGAAAGTACAGTACAGGAAGGGGTTACATATATATATATTTTTTTGCACTGTTTTAGCCCCCTTCTCCAACAATTATATAGACTGCCAGCATCTGCAGCAATTCTGCTATGTACATACCTTCGTAAGTGTTTACAGCCTCCAGGTTCATGACGTGTCTGATGATATGGTATTCATCGGAGATCCCATTTCCTCCCAGCATATCCCGGGCCTGACGGGCAATGTCCAGAGCTTTCCCGCATGAATTCCTCTTCAGCATAGAGATCATTTCTGGAGTAGCTCTACATGTTACAGGGAGAAAATATATTCACTATACACTGTAAGATCATACATATGAGACTATGGATCACACAACAATGGTTGGGATTACTGACAATCTAATTGTGTGTGGGGTTTCCAAATTCATGACCGGGTGAAATTTCCACGGCAGATGTTTTAACCGCGGAAATTACGATACCGGCCTCCTCCATAAGAATTGACACGTCAATTATTTCAACAGAATCCGCTGGGAAATGCATTGCTATCTATGGAGATGGCGCATTTCCGAGAGGCCCTAGTGCCTGTAATATTCTGCCGGAGACCGATATTTAACCCCTTAAGGACCAGGCCATTTTATACCTTAAGGACCGGAGCGTTTTTTGCAATTCTGACCACTGTCACTTTAAACATTAATAACTCTGGAATGCTTTTAGTTATCATTCTGATTCCGAGTGTTTTTTCGTGACATATTCTACTTTAACTTAGTGGTAAAATTTTATGGTAACTTACATCCTTTCTTGGTGAAAAATCCCAAAATTTGATGAAAAAAATGAAAATTTTGCATTTTTCTAACTTTGAAGCTCTCTGCTTGTAAGGAAAATGGATAATCAAAATATATATTTTTTGGGTTCACATATACAATATGTCTACTTTATGTTTGCATCATAAAATTTATGAGTTTTTACTTTTGGAAGACACCATAGGGCTTCAAAGTTCAGTAGCAATTTTGAAATTTTTCACTAAATTTTCAAACTCACTATTTTTCAGGGACCAGTTCAGTTTTGAAGTGGATTTGAAGGGTCTTCATATTAGAAATACCCCATAAAAGACCCCATTATAAAAACTACACCCCCTAAAGTATTCAAAAAAACATTCAGTAAGTGTATTAACCCTTTAGGTGTTTCACAGGAATAGCAGCAAAGTGAAGGAGAAAATTCAAAATCTTCATTTTTTACACTCGCATGTTCTTGTAGACCCAATTTTTGAATTTTTGCAAGGGATAAAAAGGAGAAAATTTTTACTTGTATTTGAAACCCAATTTCTCTCGAGTAAGCACATACCTCATATGTCTATGTTAATTGTTCGACGGGCGCAGTAGAGGGCTCAGAAGGGAAGGAGCGACAAATGGTTTTTGGGGGGCATGCCGCATTTAGGAAGCCCCTATGGTGCCAGGACAGCAAAAAAAAACACATGGCATACCATTTTGGAAACTAGACCCCTCAGGGAACGTAACAAGGGGTAAAGTGAACCTTAATACCCTACAGGTGATTCACGACTTTTGCATATGTAAAAAAAATATATATTTTTTTTACCTAAAATGCTTGGTTTCCCAAAAATTTTACATTTTTAAAAAGGGTAATAGCAGAAAATACCCCCCAAAATTTGAAGCCCAATTTCTCCCGATACAGAAAACACCTCGCATGGGGGTGAAAAGTGCTCTGCTGGTGCACTACAGGTCTCAGAAGAGAAGGAGTCACATTTGGCTTTTTGAAAGCAAATTTTGCTCTGGGGGCATGCCACATTTAGGAAGCCCCTATGGTGCCAGAACAGCAAAAAAAAAACCACATGGCATACCATTTTGGAAACTAGACCCCTCGGGGAACGTAACAAGGGGTAACGTGAACCTTAATGCCCTACAGGTGTTTCACGACTTTTGCATATGTAAAAATAAAAAAATTTTTTTACCTAAAATGCTTGTTTTCCCAAAATGTTTACATTTTTAAAAAGGGTAATAGCGGAAAATACCCCCCAAAATTTGAAGCCAAATTTCTCCCGATTCAGAAAACACCCCATATGGGGGTGAAAAGTGCTCTGCTGGTGCACTACAGGTCTCAGAAGAGAAGGAGTAACATTTGGCTTTTTGAAAGCAAATTTTGCTCTGGGGGCATGCCGCATTTAGGAAGCCCCTATGGTGCCAGAACAGCAAAAAAAAAAAACACATGGCATACCATTTTGGAAACTAGACCCCTCGGGGAACGTAACAAGGGGTAATGTGAACCTTAATACCCTACAGGTGTTTCACGACTTTTGCATATGTAAAAAAATATATATTTTTTTTACCTAAAATGCTTGGTTTCCCAAAATTTTTACAATTTTAAAAAGGGTAATAGCAGAAAATACCCCCCAAAATTTGAAGCCCAATTTCTCCCGATTCAGAAAACACCCCATATGGGTGTGAAAAGTGCTCTGCTGGCGCACTACAGGTCTCAGAAGAGAAGGAGTCACATTTGGCTTTTTGAAAGCGAATTTTGCTCTGGGGGCATGCCGCATTTAGGAAGCCCCTATGGTGCCAGGACAGCAAAAAAAAAAAAACATGGCATACCATTTTGGAAACTAGACCCCTCGGGGAACGTAACAAGGGGTAATTTGAACCTTAATACCCTACAGGTGTTTCACGACTTTTGCATATGTAAAAAAATATATATATTTATTTACCTAAAATGCTTGTTTTCCCAAAAATTTTACATTTTTTAAAAGGGTAATAGCAGAAAATACCCCCCAAAATTTGAAGCCCAATTTCTCCCGTGTACGGTGATACCCCATATGTGGCCCTAAACTGTTGCCTTGAAATACGACAGGGCTCCAAAGTGAGAGCGCCATGCGCATTTGAGGCCTAAATTAGGGACTTGCATAGGGGTGGACATAGGGGTATTCTACGCCAGTGATTCCCAAACAGGGTGCCTCCAGCTGTTGTAAAACTCCCAGCATGCCTGGACAGTCAACGGCTATCTGGCAATACTGGGAGTAGTTGTTTTGCAACAGTTGGAGGCTCCGTTTTGGAAACAGTGGCGTACCAGACGTTTTTCATTTTTATTGGGGAGGGGGGCTGTGTAGGGATATGTGTATATGTAGTGTTTTTTACTTTTTATTTTATTTTGTGTTAGTGTAGTGTAGTGTTTTTAGGGTACAGTCACATGGGCGGGGGGTTCACAGTAGTTTCTCGCTGGCAGTTTGAGCTACGGCAGAAAATTTGACGCAGCTCAAACTTGCAGCCGGATACTTACTGTAATCCTCCGCCCATGTGAGTGTACCCTGTACGTTCACATTGGGGGGGGGGAAATCCAGCTGTTGCAAAACTACAACTCCCAGCATGTACGGTCTATCAGTGCATGCTGGGAGTTGTAGTTTTGCAACCGCTGGAGGCTCCGTTTTGGAAACAGTGGCGTACCAGACGTTTTTCATTTTTATTGGGGAGGGGAGGGGGGCTGTGTAGGGGTATGTGTATATGTAGTGTTTTTTACTTTTTATTTTATTTTGTGTTAGTGTAGTGTAATGTTTTTAGGGTACAGTCACACGGGCGGGGGGGTTCACAGTAGTTTCTCGCTGGCAGTTTGAGCTGCGGCAGAAATTTTGCCGCACCTCAAACTTGCAGCCGGATACTTACTGTAATCCTCCGCCCATGTGAGTGTACCCTGTACGTTCACATTGGGGGGGGAACATCCAGCTGTTGCAAAACTACAACTCCCAGCATGTACGGTCTATCAGTGCATGCTGGGAGTTGTAGTTTAGCAACAGCTGGAGGCACACTGGTTGTGAAACACCGAGTTTGGTAACAAACTCAGTGTTTTGCAACCAGTGTGCCTTCAGCTGTTGCAAAAGCTACAACCCCCAGCATGTACGGACAGCGGAAGGGCATGCTGGGTGTTGTAGTTATGCAACAGCTGGAGGCATACTACTTTGGCTGGGGATTGTAGTTATGCAACAGCTGGAGACACACTGGTTTGCTACTTAACTCAGTGTGCCTTCAGCTGTTGCAAAACTACAACTCTCAGCAGTCACCGACAGCCAACGGGCATGCTGGGAGTTGTAGTTATGCAACCACCAGATGCACCACTACAACTCCCAGCATGCACTTTAGCTGATTGTGCAAGCTGGGAGTTGTAGTTACACAACAGCTGAAGGTACACTTTTCCATAGAAAGAATGTGCCTCCAGCTGTTGCAAAACTACAAGTCCCAGCATGCCCATAAGGGCATGCTGGGAGTTGTGGTGGTCTGCCTCCTGCTGTTGCATAACTACAGCTCCCAGCATGCCCTTTTTGCATGCTGGGAGCTGTTGCTAAGCAACAGCAGGAGGCTGTCACTCACCTCCAACGATCCTCGCCGCACAGGTCAGTCCCTCGTCGTCTCCGCCGCTGCTCCTGGGGCCCCGATCCCAACAGGGGCGCCGGGGATCGGGGTCCCCAGCACCCGGGGTGCACGTCCCGCACCCGCTCACGTCCTCCGGAAGAGGGGCGGAGCGGGTTGCGGGAGTGACACCCGCAGCAGGCGCCCCGACGAATCAGGGCGATCGTGAGGTGGCACCAGTGCCACCTCACCCCTGCTGGCTCTGGCTGTTCGGGGCCGTCTCTGACTGCCCCGATCAGCCAATAATTCCGGGTCACTGGAGACACGATTGACCCGGAATCCGCCGCAGATCGCTGGACTGAATTGTCCAGCGATCTGCGGCCATCGCCGACATGGGGGGTCATAATGACCCCCCTGGGCGATATGCCCCGATGCCTGCTGAACGATTTCAGCAGGCATCGGGGACCGGCTCCGCTCCAGATGGTTGCGGGGGGGCGGTAAAACACATGACGTTCTCATACGTCATGTGTCCTTAAGGACTCGGAAATGGAGACGTATGAGAACGTCATGTGTCCTTAAGGGGTTAAGGAATGTGCACCCGCTTTTTCCATGCGTACATTACGCAACATTTATGCCTCAAAATGAATGTATAGAATTCCAAGAACTGGTCATCTGTTCACTCACACTAAACCCAATACACTGGGTTATAGTGTGGGTGAACAGGAGCCCGATGAGGGGTTAACGGGTTAAATACCTACCTTCACTCCGGAGATCTGTCCCTCCAAGATCTTCTTCCATCTTCAGTGAATTGCACGCTGCAGGCGGGCCCTCTGGCTCAATATGAATATGCTGCGGATCATGTGGTTGCTGCGCCGACTGAGCGCTCATGTAACCCGCGTACCTGTGCTGACTGAGCGCTCATGTGACCGTGTACCTGCGCCGACTGAGCGCTCATGTGACACGCGTACCTGCGCCAACTGAGCGCTCATGTAACACGCGTACCTGCGCCGACTGAGCGCTCATGTAACACGCGTACCTGCGCCGACTGAGCGCTCACGTGACACGCGTACCTGCGCCAACTGAGCGCTCACGTGACCCTCGACAATGAATATTCAACTTGAGCTGACGGGTCCGCCTCCAGCGCACAATTCACAGAAGATAGAAAATTTCGGAGGGACAGATCTCCGAAGTGCAGGTACGTATTTAACCCATTAACCCCTCATCGGTCTCCTGTTCACCCACTCTATAACCCAGTGTATTGGGTTTCGTGTGGGTGAACAGATTATCATTAGGCTAGGTTTCCACACAGGTTTTTTTCTGGTGCTTTTATTGGGATACTGCCACTGCAGTTTTTGTGCCAAAGTCAGAAGTGGATCCTGTAGAAAGGAAAAGCATAAATCCTTCTTTTATATGTCCTATTCCTTTTGAATACACTTCTGGCTTTGGCTCAAAAACTGCAGTGGCAAAACTCCAAAAAAACACCAGTGAAAAAAAAAAAAACTGTGTTGAAGCCTAGCCTTGATTTTGCCATAATATATACTGTGTAAAAAATGTGTGGTATTAAATAAAAAATAAATAAATAATGCAATTTACTATTGCATAGCATTGATCATTCAGACTGTTGCTCTGCTGGCACAACCTGCCAGAGGGAAACTTTATCAGAAGATTCACTACGACAGGCACGAGAGGGGCGAATAGGCACTGGACACTGGAGAGGAGCAGTGTCTGTCACTTAGCGCCTGTCACTGCAGCGATAAATACCGATTACTGAACTTAAAAAGGTTAAATGAATGACATCAGCACGACTGCTAATGTTGGTCATTGACAACGAGTGCCGGCTGCTGATAGCAGCCAGCACCTGCCATCTATAAAGAGAGCTCAGTTAGAACGCAGCCCCACGTTAAGGGGTTAAAAGGCCTGCCACCGGTCATAGCATGTCATAGCTTATTTTTTTATTTTGTCTACAATGTAGAATGGAAGGAACCAAAACACAGAAATCTGAAACCTACTTATCCTCATCCTTTAGGCGCCCGAGCTGTAGACACGCCTGAAGGCCAAGGGTGATTTCTGTCAGCATGTCTGCCATCTTCTTCTGTATGAGCTGGTTCCTGGCAAGTGGTACACTAAACTGGATCCTGTAAGGGCAGAAAAAGAAGCCATGGATTATTGATACCATCAGCCCTGTGCCAGACAACCTATGTGCCCTACAGATCATTTACTATCAGTATTACAGTAGTAACACTCTCTAGTGGTATACCGAATAGTCACTTTTAGAGATGAGCGAATTTACAGTAAATTCGATTCGTCACGAACTTCTCGGCTCGGCAGTTGATGACTTTTCCTGCATAAATTAGTTCAGCCTTCAGGTGCTCCCGTGGGCTGGAAAAGGTGGATACAGTCCTAGGAAAGAGTCTCCTAGAACTGTATCCACCTTATGCAGCCCACGGGAGCACCTGAAAGCTGAACTAATTTATGCAGGATAAGTCATCAACTGCCGAGCCGAGAAGTTCGTGACGAATCGAATTTACTGTAAATTCGCTCATCTCTAGTCACTTTGTTAAAGGGGTACTCCGGTGGAAAACTTTTTTTTTTTTAAACCGACTGGTGTCAGAAAGTTAAAACAGATTTGTAAATTACTTCTATTAAAAATTCTTAATCCTTCCAGTACTTATTAGCTGCTGTATACTCCAGAGGAAGTTCTTTTCTTTTGGGATTTCTTATCTGTCACGACCACAGTGCTCTCTGCTGACACCTCTGTCCATTTTAGGAACTGTCCAGAGCAGGATATGTTTGCTATGGGGCTTTTCCCCTGCTCTGGACAGTTCCTGACATGGACAGAGGCGTCAGCAGAGAGCACTGTGGTCAGAGAGAAAAGAAATTCAAAAAGAAAAGAACTTCCTGTGGAGCATACAGCAGCTGATAAGTACTGGAAGGATTAAGATTTTTTTAATAGAAGTAATTTACAAATCTGTTTAACTTTCTGGCATCAGTTGACTTTCTGGCATCAGTTGGCGCTATAGCAGTGGTCTCAAACAGTGGCCCTCCAGATGTTGCAAAACTTCAACTCCCAGCATACCCGGACAGCCACCGGCATGCTGGGAGATGAAGTTTTGCAACATCTGGAGGGCCACAGTTTGAGACCACTGCTCTATAGGATTAAGACCCAAGTCGCTCAGTTCAATTTTCCAATCTAATGTGGATGCAACTGAGCACAGAAAACCGATCACTGAATTCTATGCTGCACCTCGGGGTCATGGGTCTATACTCCATACAGGGCGGAGGGCAGTAATAAAGTGGCCATTTAGTGTAAGCTGAAACCATCTCACGTGAGGGGCAAGAGCTTTACCATGTGTGTTCTCAGTCCCATAACCAATAACATACCTATCCAATGTATACTGTCGTGCTGCATGGAAGCAGAACTCTGCAGCACCCAGTGCGCCCCAAGAGATCCCATAACGGGCATTGTTGAGACAACCAAAGGGTCCCTGAAAAGATAAAAAAGATTATTATACTATAAATATAGGATAGGTTGTATGTAGTAATAGGAGGAGATATAGGAGAGGTTATATGGAGTAATAGGAGGAGATATAGGGGAGGTTATATGGAGTAATAGGAGGATATATAGGGAGGTTATATGGAGTAATAGGAGGAGATATAGCAGAGGTTATATGGAGTAATAGGAGGAGATATAGAGGAGGTTATATGGAGTAATAGGAGGAGATATAGGAGAGGTTATATGGAGTAATAGGAGGAGATATAGAGAGGTTATATGGAGTAATAGGAGGAGATATAGGAGAGGTTATATGGAGTAATAGGAGGAGATATAGGAGAGGTTATATGGAGTAATAGGAGGAGATATAGGAGAGGTTATATGGAGTAATAGGAGGAGATATAGGGAAGGTTATATGGAGTAATAGGAGGAGATATAGGGAGGTTATATGGAGTAATAGGAGGAGATATAGGGAGGTTATATGGAGTAATAGGAGGAGATATAGGGAAGTTATATGGAGTAATAGGAGGAGATATAGGGAGGTTATATGGAGTAATAGGAGGAGATATAGGGAGGTTATATGGAGTAATAGGAGGAGATATAGGGGAGGTTATATGGAGTAATAGGAGGAGATATAGGAAAGGTTATATGGAGTAATAGGAGGAGATATAGGAGAGGTTATATGGAGTAATAGGAGGAGATATAGGGAGGTTATATGGAGTAATAGGAGGAGATATAGGGGAGGCTATATGGAGTAATAGGAGGAGATATAGGGAGGTTATATGGAGTAATAGGAGGAGATATAGGGAGGTTATATGGAGTAATAGGAGGAGATATAGGAGAGGTTATATGGAGTAATAGGAGGAGATATAGGAGAGGTTATATGGAGTAATAGGAGGAGATATAGGGGAGGTTATATGGAGTAATAGGAGGAGATATAGGAGAGGTTATATGGAGTAATAGGAGGAGATATAGGGAGGTTATATGGAGTAATAGGAGGAGATATAGGGAGGTTATATGGAGTAATAGGAGGAGATATAGGGGAGGTTATATGGAGTAATAGGAGGAGATATAGGGAGGTTATATGGAGTAATAGGAGGAGATATAGGAGAGGTTATATGGAGTAATAGGAGGAGATATAGGGAGGTTATATGGAGTAATAGGAGGAGATATAGGGAGGTTATATGGAGTAATAGGAGGAGATATAGGGAAGTTATATGGAGTAATAGGAGGAGATATAGGGAGGTTATATGGAGTAATAGGAGGAGATATAGGGAGGTTATATGGAGTAATAGGAGGAGATATAGGGAGGTTATATGGAGTAATAGGAGGAGACATAGGGAGGTTATATGGAGAAATAGGAGGAGACATAGGGGGGTTATACGGAGTAATAGGAGGATATATAGGGAGGTTATACGGAGTAATAGGAGGAGATATAGGGAAGTTATACGGAGTAATAGGAGGAGATATAGGAGAGGTTATACGGAGTAATAGGAGGAGATATAGGGAGGTTATACGGAGTAATAGGAGGAGATATAGGGAGGTTATACGGAGTAATAGGAGGAGATATAGGTGAGGTTATATGGAGTAATAGGAGGAGATATAGGGAGGTTATATGGAGTAATAGGAGGAGATATAGGGAGGTTATATGGAGTAATAGGAGGAGATATAGGAGAGGTTATATGGAGTAATAGGAGGAGATATAGGGAGGTTATATGAAGTAATAGGATGAGATATAGGAGAGGTTATATGGAGTAATAGGAGGAGATATAGGGAGGTTATATAGAGTAATAGGAGGAGATATAGTTGAGGTTATATGGAGTAATAGGAGGAGATATAGGGAGGTTATATGGAGTAATAGGAGGAGATATAAGGAGGTTATATGGAGTAATAGGAGGAGATATAGTAGGTTATATGGAGTAATAGGAGGAGATATAGGAGAGGTTATATGGAGTAATAGGAGGAGATATAGGGGAGGTTATATGGAGTAATAGGAGGAGATATAGGGAGGTTATATGGAGTAATAGGAGGAGATATAGGGAGGTTATATGGAGTAATAGGAGGAGATATAGGGAGGTTATATGGAGTAATAGGAGGAGATATAGGGAGGTTATATGGAGTAATAGGAGGAGATATAGGGAGGTTATATGGAGTAATAGGAGGAGATATATGGAGGTTATATGGAGTAATAGGAGGAGATATAGGGAGGTTATATGGAGTAATAGGAGGAGATATAGGGAAGGTTATATGGAGTAATAGGAGGAGATATAGGAGGTTATATGGAGTAATAGGAGGAGATATATGGAGGTTATATGGAGTAATAGGAGGAGATATATGAAAGGTTATATGAAGTAATAGGAGGAGATATAGGGAGGTTATATGGAGTAATAGGAGGAGATATAGGGAGGTTATATGGAGTAATAGGAGGAGATATAGGGAGGTTATATGGAGTAATAGGAGGAGATATAGGGAGGTTATATGGAGTAATAGGAGGAGATATAGGGAGGTTATATGGAGTAATAGGAGGAGATATAGGGAGGTTATATGGAGTAATAGGAGGAGATATAGGGAAGGTTATATGGAGTAATAGGAGGAGATATAGGAGGTTATATGGAGTAATAGGAGGAGATATATGGAGGTTATATGGAGTAATAGGAGGAGATATAGGGAAGGTTATATGGAGTAATAGGAGGAGATATAGGAGAGGTTATATGGAGTAATAGGAGGATATATAGGGAGGTTATATGGAGTAATAGGAGGAGATATAGGAAGGTTATATGGAGTAATAGGAGGAGATATAGGAAGGTTATATGGAGTAATAGGAGGATATATAGGGAGGTTATATGGAGTAATAGGAGGAAATATAGGGGAGGTTATATGGAGTAATAGGAGGAGATATAGGAGGGTTATATGGAGTAACAGGAGGATATATAGGGAGGTTATATGGAGTAATAGGAGGATATATAGGGAGGTTATATGGAGTAATAGGAGGAGATATAGGGAGGCTATATGGAGTAATAGGAGGAGATATAGGGAGGCTATATGGAGTAATAGGAGGAGATATAGGAGAGGTTATATGGAGTAATAGGAGGAGATATAGGGAGGTTATATGGAGTAATAGGAGGAGATATAGGGAGGTTATATGGAGTAATAGGAGGAGATATAGGGAGGTTATATGGAGTAATAGGAGGAGATATAGGGGATGTTATATGGAGTAATAGGAGGAGATATAGGGGAGGTTATATGGAGTAATAGGAGGAGATATAGGGGAGGTTATATGGAGTAATAGGAGGAGATATAGGAAGGTTATATGGAGTAATAGGAGGAGATATAGGGAGGTTATATGGAGTAATAGGAGGAGATATAGAGGAGGTTATATGGAGTAATAGGAGGAGATATAGGGAGGTTATATGGAGTAATAGGAGGAGATATAGGGAGGTTATATGGAGTAATAGGAGGATATATAGGGAGGTTATATGGAGTAATAGGAGGAGATATAGGGAGGTTATATGGAGTAATAAGAGGATATATAGGGAGGTTATATAGAGTAATAGGAGTAGATATAAGGAGGTTATATGGAGTAATAGGAGGAGATATAGGGAGGTTATATGGAGTAATAGGAGGAGATATAGGGGAGGTTATATGGAGTAATAGGAGGAGATATAGGAAGGTTATATGGAGTAATAGGAGGAGATATAGGTGAGGTTATATGGAGTAATAGGAGGAGATATAGGGAGGTTATATGGAGTAATAGGAGGAGATATAGGGGATGTTATATGGAGTAATAGGAGGAGATATAGGAGAGGTTATATGGAGTAATAGGAGGAGATATAGGGGAGGTTATATGGAGTAATAGGAGGAGATATAGGAGAGGTTATATGGAGTAATAGGAGATATAGGGGGCACATATATGGAGTAATAGGAGGAGATATAGGGGGCACATATATGGAGTAATATCTCACCCCCATGCCTGACACATTGGGCAGGAGGTTTTCCTCTGGAATTTCAACATCTTCCATTAAGATCATTCCGGTGGCTGACGCCCGCAAGGAGAATTTGCCCTCTATTTTTGGGGTAGACAGCCCTTTTGTTCCTCTCTCTATTAGGAAACCTCGGACTCTTCCATCTTCACACACAGCCCAAACCACACATAGGTCAGAGATGGGAGAGTTGGTGATCCTATGGATATAGGAGTATATGTGGTCATCCCTGAGCATTACTTAGTCCACTACTTACCTAGTATTTACAAGTAATCACTCAGTTTCCATGTATCAGGTGACATCACTGGTGGACTATGTAGTGGTCTCTATATATAGTATCACCAGTAGTAGCCATAGAACAATGAAGTTTGTGAGGGAAGAATCATACCAGGTCTTGGATCCATTCAGCGTGTAGGTTTTGCTGGTAGGGTTGTATCGAGCTCTGGTCTCCATTCCAGCGGGGTCACTGCCGTGGTTTGGTTCTGTGAGTCCGAAACATCCCAGCAACTCTCCACTCGCTGTAATGGAAATGTTACTTCTTAAATTTAGAGGGAAAGCTGCTGCTACTTCACCATGAGAATTACTGCAAGATCAGACACTACCAATACACCATGAGGATTACTGCAAGATCAGACACTACCAATACACCATGAGAATTACTGCAAGATCAAACCCTACCAATACACCATGAGAATTACTGCAAGATCAGACACTACCAATACACCATGACAATTACTGCAAGATCAGACACTACCAATACACCATGACAATTACTGCAAGATCAGACCCTACCAATACACCATGAGAATTACTGCAAGATCAGACACTACCAATACACCATGAGGATTACTGCAAGATCAGACACTACCAATACACCATGAGAATTACTGCAAGATCAAACCCTACCAATACACCATGAGAATTACTGCAAGATCAGACACTACCAATACACCATGACAATTACTGCAAGATCAGACACTACCAATACACCATGACAATTACTGCAAGATCAGACCCTACCAATACACCATGAGAATTACTGCAAGATCAGACCCCACCAATACACCATGAGAATTACTGCAAGATCAGACCCCACCAATACACCATGAGAATTACTGCAAGATCAGACCCTACCAATACACCATGAGAATTACTGCAAGATCAGACACTACCAATACACCATGACAATTACTGCAAGATCATACCCTACCAATACACCATGACAATTACTGCAAGATCAGACCCTACCAATACACCATGAGAATTACTGCAAGATCAGACCCTACCAATACACCATGAGAATTACTGCAAGATCAGACCCTACCAATACACCATGAGAATTACTGCAAGATCAGACCCCACCAATACACCATGAGAATTACTGCAAGATCAGACCCTACCAATACACCATGAGAATTACTGCAAGATCAGACCCTACCAATACACCATGAGAATTACTGCAAGATCAGACACTACCAATACACCATGAGAATTACTGCAAGATCAGACAATACCAATACACCATGAGAATTACTGCAAGATCAGACACCACCAATACACCATGAGAATTACTGCAAGATCAGACCCTACCAATACACCATGAGAATTACTGCAAGATCAGACCCTACCAATACACCATGAGAATTACTGCAAGATCAGACACTACCAATACACCATGAGAATTACTGCAAGATCAGACACCACCAATACACCATGAGAATTACTGCAAGATCAAACACTACCAATACACCATGAGAATTACTGCAAGATCAGACACTACCAATACACCATGAGAATTACTGCAAGATCAGACACCACCAATACACCATGGGAATTACTGCAAGATCAGACCCTACCAATACACCATGGGAATTACTGCAAGATCAGACACTACCAAAACACCATGAGAATTACTGCAAGATCAGACCCTACCAATACACCATGAGAATTACTGCAAGATCAGACACTACAAATACACCATGAGAATTACTGCAAGATCAGACCCTACCAATACACCATGAGAATTACTGCAAGATCAGACACTACCAATACACCATGAGAATTACTGCAAGATCAGACACTACCAATACACCACGAGAATTACTGCAAGATCAGACACTACCAATACACCATGAGAATTACTGCAAGATCAGACCCTACCAATACACCATGAGAATTACTGCAAGATCAGACCCTACCAATACACCATGGGAATTACTGCAAGATCAGACCCTACCAATACACCATGAGAATTACTGCAAGATCAGACACTACCAATACACCATGAGAATTACTGCAAGATCAGACCTTACCAATACACCATGGGAATTACTGCAAGATCAGACCCTACCAATACACCATGAGAATTACTGCAAGATCAGACACTACAAATACACCATGAGAATTACTGCAAGATCAGACACTACCAATACACCATGAGAATTACTGCAAGATCAGACACTACAAATACACCATGAGAATTACTGCAAGATCAGACCTTACCAATACACCATGAGAATTACTGCAAGATCAGACCCTACCAATACACCATGAGAATTACTGCAAGATCAGACCCTACCAATACACCATGGGAATTACTGCAAGATCAGACCCTACCAATACACCATGAGAATTACTGTAAGATCAGACACTACCAATACACCATGAGAATTACTGCAAGATCAGACACTACAAATACACCATGACAATTACTGCAAGATCAGACCCTACAAATACACCATGAGAATTACTGCAAGATCAGACACTACCAATACACCATGAGAATTACTGCAAGATCAGACCTTACCAATACACCATGAGAATTACTGCAAGATCAGACCCTACCAATACACCATGAGAATTACTGCAAGATCAGATACTACCAATACACCATGAGAATTACTGCAAGATCAGACACTACCAATACACCATGACAATTACTGCAAGATCAGACACTACCAATACACCATGAGAATTACTGCAAGATCAAACCCTACCAATACACCATGAGAATTACTGCAAGATCAGACACTACCAATACACCATGAGAATTACTGCAAGATCAGACCCTACCAATACACCATGAGAATTACTGCAAGATCAGACACCACCAATACACCATGAGAATTACTGCAAGATCAGACCCTACAAATACACCATGAGAATTACTGCAAGATCAGACACCACCAATACACCATGGGAATTACTGCAAGATCAGACCCTACCAATACACCATGAGAATTACTGCAAGATCAGACCCTACCAATACACCATGAGAATTACTGCAAGATCAGACAATACCAATACACCATGAGAATTACTGCAAGATCAGACACCACCAATACACCATGAGAATTACTGCAAGATCAGACCCTACCAATACACCATGAGAATTACTGCAAGATCAGACCCTACCAATACACCATGAGAATTACTGCAAGATCAGACACTACCAATACACCATGAGAATTACTGCAAGATCAGACACCACCAATACACCATGAGAATTACTGCAAGATCAGATACTACCAATACACCATGAGAATTACTGCAAGATCAGACACTACCAATACACCATGACAATTACTGCAAGATCAGACACTACCAATACACCATGAGAATTACTGCAAGATCAGACCCTACCAATACACCATGAGAATTACTGCAAGATCAGACCCTACCAATACACCATGAGAATTACTGCAAGATCAGACCCTACCAATACACCATGAGAATTACTGCAAGATCAGACCCTACCAATACACCATGAGAATTACTGCAAGATCAGACCCTACAAATACACCATGAGAATTACTGCAAGATCAGACCCTACCAATACACCATGGGAATTACTGCAAGATCAGTCACCACCAATACACCATGAGAATTACTGCAAGATCAGACACCACCAATACACCATGAGAATTACTGCAAGATCAGACCCTACCAATACACCATGAGAATTGCTGCAAGATCAGACCCTACCAATACACCATGAGAATTACTGCAAGATCAGACCTTACCAATACACCATGAGAATTACTGCAAGATCAGACCCTACCAATACACCATGAGAATTACTGCAAGATCAGACCCTACCAATACACCATGGGAATTACTGCAAGATCAGACACTACAAATACACCATGAGAATTACTGCAAGATCAGACCCTACCAATACACCATGGGAATTACTGCAAGATCAGACACTACAAATACACCATGAGAATTACTGCAAGATCAGACACTACAAATACACCATGAGAATTACTGCAAGATCAGACACTACCAATACACCATGAGAATTACTGCAAGATCAGACACCACCAATACACCATGAGAATTACTGCAAGATCAGACCCTACCAATACACCATGAGAATTACTGCAAGATCAGACACTACCAATACACCATGAGAATTACTGCAAGATCAGACACTACCAATACACCATGAGAATTACTGCAAGATCAGACACTACAAATACACCATGAGAATTACTACAAGATCAGACACCACCAATACACCATGAGAATTACTGCAAGATCAGACACCACCAATACACCATGGGAATTACTGCAAGATCAGACACTACAAATACACCATGAGAATTACTGCAAGATCAGACCCTACCAATACACCATGGGAATTACTGCAAGATCAGTCACCACCAATACACCATGAGAATTACTGCAAGATCAGACACCACCAATACACCATGAGAATTACTGCAAGATCAGACCCTACCAATACACCATGAGAATTACTGCAAGATCAGACACTACAAATACACCATGAGAATTACTGCAAGATCAGACCCTACCAATACACCATGGGAATTACTGCAAGATCAGACACTACAAATACACCATGAGAATTACTGCAAGATCAGACACTACCAATACACCATGAGAATTACTGCAAGATCAGACACCACCAATACACCATGAGAATTACTGCAAGATCAGACCCTACCAATACACCATGAGAATTACTGCAAGATCAGACACTACCAATACACCATGAGAATTACTGCAAGATCAGACACTACCAATACACCATGAGAATTACTGCAAGATCAGACACTACAAATACACCATGAGAATTACTACAAGATCAGACACCACCAATACACCATGAGAATTACTGCAAGATCAGACACCACCAATACACCATGAGAATTACTGCAAGATCAGACCTTACCAATACACCATGAGATTTACTGCAAGATCAGACACTACCAATACACCATGGGAATTACTGCAAGATCAGACCCTACCAATACACCATGAGAATTACTGCAAGATCAGACCCTACCAATACACCATGGGAATTACTGCAAGATCAGACACTACAAATACACCATGAGAATTACTGCAAGATCAGACCCTACCAATACACCATGAGAATTACTGCAAGATCAGACCCTACCAATACACCATGGGAATTACTGCAAGATCAGACACTACAAATACACCATGAGAATTACTGCAAGATCAGACCCTACCAATACACCATGAGAATTACTGCAAGATCAGACACTACCAATACACCATGGGAATTACTGCAAGATCAGACCCTACCAATACACCATGAGAATTACTGCAAGATCAGACACTACAAATACACCATGAGAATTACTGCAAGATCAGACACCACCAATACACCATGAGAATTACTGCAAGATCAGACCCTACCAATACACCATGAGAATTACTGCAAGATCAGACACTACCTCTATGCCATGAGATCCACTCCCAGCACAGACACTACCTCTACGCCATGACATCCACTCCCAGCACAGACACTACCTCACCATGATGGCTACTTCAAGCATAGACACTACCTATACATCACAGACAGACAGTCCCAGCACAGACATTACCACTTCACCATGAGAACAACTCCCAGCGCAGACACTGCCACTTCCCCATGACAGCCACTCAGGCAGACACTACCACTACACCATGACAGCCACTCAGGCAGACACTACCACTACACCATGACAGCCACTCCCGGTACAGACACTACCACTACACCATGACAGCCACTCCAAGGACAGATACTACCACTACACTATGACAGCCACTCCCAGCAGACACTACCACTACACCATGACAGCCACTCCCAGCACAGACACTACCACTACACCATGACAGCCACTGCCAGCACAGACACTACCACTACACCATGACAACCACTCCCAGCAGACACTACCACTACACCATGACAGCCACTCCCAGCACAGACACTACCACTAGACCAAGATAGCAGCTCCCTCAGACACTACCACTACACCATGACAGCCACTCTCAGCACAGACACTACCACTACACCAAGACAGCCACTCCCATCACAGATACTACCAGTACACCATGACAGCCACTCCCAGTACACACACTATCACTACACTATGACAGCCACTCCCTCAGACACTGCCACTACACCATGACAACCACTCCCTCAGACACTACCACTACACCATGACAGCCACTCCCAGCACAGACACTACCACTACACCATGACAGCCACTCCCAGCAGACACTACCACTACACCATGACAGCCACTCCCAGCACAGACACTACCACTAGACCAAGACAGCAGCTCCCTCAGACACTACCACTACACCATGACAGCCACTCCCAGCACAGACACTACCACTACACCATGACAGCCACTCCCAGCACAGACACTACCACTACACCATGACAACCACTCCCAGCAGACACTACCACTACACCATGACAGTCACTCCCAGCACAGACACTACCACTACACCAAGACAGCCACTCCCATCACAGATACTACCAGTACACCATGACACCCACTCCCAGTACACACACTATCACTACACTATGACAGCCACTCCCTCAGACACTACCACTACACCATGACAGCCACTCCCAGCAGACACTACCACTACACCATGACAGCCACTCCCAGCACAGACACTACCACTAGACCAAGACAGCAGCTCCCTCAGACACTACCACTACACCATGACAGCCACTCCCAGCACAGACACTACCACTACACCATGACAGCCACTGCCAGCACAGACACTACCACTACACCATGACAACCACTCCCAGCAGACACTACCACTACACCATGACAGCCACTCCCAGCACAGACACTACCACTAGACCAAGACAGCAGCTCCCTCAGACACTACCACTACACCATGACAGCCACTCTCAGCACAGACACTACCACTACACCAAGACAGCCACTCCCAGCACAGACACTACCAGTACACACACTATCACTACACTATGACAGCCACTCCCTCAGACACTACCACTACACCATGACAACCACTCCCTCATACACTACCACTACACCATGACAGCCACTCCCAGCACAGACACTACACCATGACAGCCACTCCCAGCACAGACACTACACCATGACAGCCACTCCCAGCACAGACACTACACCATGACAGCCACTCCCAGCACAGACACTACACCATGACAGCCACTCCCAGCACAGACACTACCACGTGTTTCACGACATGCCCAGCACACCATTACCCAGTCTAGGAAGGTATTTTTGTTTCTGCTCCTCTGTCCCATAGGCATAGATGGGATGCATGACCAGCGAGGACTGAACGCTCATCACAGAGCGATAGCTGCTGTCCACCCTCTCCACTTCTCTGGCCAAGAGCCCATACGCCACGTACGATGTCCCTGCACAGCCGTAACCTGGAGGAATAAACGGTCAGTAAATGGAGAATAAAGAATATCCTGATTACATAGATAGACGTGGGAGGTGTTACCTTTAATGGTGGATCCCAGGACACCCAATTCTCCCATCTCCGATATAATCTCCCGCTCAAAAACTAGAAACAAGAACCAAGGTGAAGTTATATGAAGGGGGAGAAGACATTACTACAGGTGGAAAGGCCAATCGGCGCTCGTAGCGTTTACCTTCCTGCCGATTCGCCATTAGGATCCGTGGCATCAGTTTCTCCTGGCAGTAAGATCGGAAGCTGTCCCGTATCATGATCTCGTCCTCAGTCAACTGTGCGTCCAGGCAGAGGGCATCGCGCCAGTCAAACTGCGCCCGGGCTGCAGCACAAACACATAGACAAGGGAGTTAAAGGGGTTATCCAGGAAAAAACTTTTTTTCATATATATATCAACTGGCTCCAGAAAGTTAAACAGATTTGTAAATTACTTCTATTAAAAAATCTTAATCCTTTCGGTACTTATGAGCTGCTGAAGTTGAGTTGTTCTTTTCTGTCTAAGTGCTCTCTGATGACACCTGTCTCGGGAACCGCCCAGTTTAGAAGCAAATCCCCATAGCAAACCTCTTCTACTCTGTGCAGTTCCCGAGACATTCAGAGATGTCAGCAGAGAGCACTGTTGCCAGACAGAAAACAACAGCTCAACTTCAGCAGCTGATAATTATTGAAAGGATTAAGATTTTTTAATAGAAGTAATTTACACATCTGTTTAACTTTCTGGAGCCAGTTGATATATACAACATTTTTTTTTCCTGGAATACCCCTTTAATGACCCGAAGTTTCATCTTTTTTATTAAAAAAAGTTGCGCAACTCTCTAATTTGTTCTTGCATTCTTTATCAATTTTGAAGACATCTGCTTGCTGTCAGTGAATAGAAGTATTCATATTTGCAGCCCGTAAGAGCTAAAGTCCATATAGTATAGAAGAGTGGTCTCCAAACTGTGCCCTCCAGATGTTGCAAAACTACAACTCCCAGCATGCCCGGACAGCCAACGGCTGTCCGGGCATGCTGGGAGTTGTAGTTTTGCAACATCTGGAGTGCCACAGTTTGGAGACTACTGGTTTAGAGAATTGTCTAGAATCAAGAACCCACATACTACATGAGCAGAACATAAACATTCCTAGTCACTGACAGCAATCAGAAATCTTGAAAATGGCGAGCGGTTAAAACTCACTGTCAGGCTATGTTCACATGGGGAAATTCTGCTATTCCGCTCAAATTCCTTCTGCAATTGTGGTGGAATTTTAGTGCGTTCAAAACACAGAATTCCGCCGAAATTTGAAGCCCCATTGCGTTCAATGGGATTCCACCCGGAATTCCGTAAAATTTAAAGACACATTCAATGTTTTTCACTAAATCTGGAAAGCAGACTTTTCTGCGGCGGAACGGGAGTGTGAATGGGACAGCAGAACCCCCATTCAATGTGCAGTAAATTCTGCCAAATTTAGGAGCTGAAATTTTGCTGTGTGAACATAGCCTTATTAGGAAGTTGCAGAACTTTGTTTTATTTACACTATACGGGCCCCATTTTTTTTTGTTTTTGTGCCAATTTTCACTCGACAGATAGATCCAGAATTGTGTAGCAGGGATGTGGAATTCCTATCGCCCGACGCCCGGGACATGCAGTTCCGGGCGCCGGGCAGGTGAATTTTTCCGGCCCTTAGCCCGGCTTCGGGCAAGCAGGGCCGGACCTGACAAGCGCTGCGGCGCTCAGCGGTCTGTATGGAGCGGGCTCTGGACTCCTGCCCCCTCTATACTCTGCAGCCCCCGGCTGTAGAAACTTGCGTCCTCTGAAGGCAGTGTAGGGGGAGGGGAGATGAGAAGTAGTGTACGTCCTCTCCCCTGCTCCGCCTTCTTTCTGCAATGCAGACCTATGGGGGAGGTGAGGGGGCGTGGCTTCTTTCTCCCCGTGCAGACCTGCGTCCTCTGCCTTCGCTCCCCCCAGCTCTAGCTTCAGAAACGTTCGGAGAGCTGAGTGGAGGAACGGTCGCACGTCTGCACAGGGCGCAAGTTTCACACCGCCGCTAATAGGCAGCATGCGGCGCTCAGCAGTATGCATGGAGCGGGCTCCGGACTCCTGCCCGCTTCATACTCTGCAGCACCGGCTGTTTTCAGTAGCCGGGGGGCGTCGCTAAAAGCCAGCATGCAGCGATCGCCACGGCTGGCTATTAACCCTTTAGATCGCCGCTGTCAAAGCTGACAGCAGGGTCTAAAGGGACATGTGAATGCTCCCTGGTGGGCTAGTGGGATGGATTGCCCCCCCGCAGCACGATCGCAGGGGGGCGATCCACTATAGAGGTAGCCGGAGGATTTACCTCTGCTTCCCTGCTGTCCGACTCTGTCATTGATAGATCCTGGCTGGATCAGCCTCTATCAATGGATCGCAGAGCTCACAGATCAATGAGTTCAATAGAACTCTATTCATCTAATGATTCCTCCTAAAAGTCTAATAAAGTGTAAAAAAAAAAAAAAAAGTTTTAATAAAAGTTTCAAAGACACACATTAAAGGGGTTCTCCGGTGAAAACCTTTTTTTCTTTTAAATCAACTGGTTGCAGAAAGTTAAACATATTTGTAAATTACTTCTATTAAAAAATCTTAATCCTTCCAGTACTTATTAGCTGCTGAATGCTACAGAGGAAATTCCTTTTTTGGAACACTGTTGACATCACGAGCACAGTGCTCTCTGCTGACATCTCTGTCCATTTTAGCAACCATGCATAGCAGATGTATGCTAAGGGCAGCATGGTGGCTCAGTGGTTAGCACTGCTGCCTTGCAGTGCTGGGGACTTGGGTTCAAATCCCACTAGGGACAACAATAAATAAAGCGTTATTATTATTAGAATAATAACATCTGCAGAGAGAACTGTGCTCGTGATGTCATCAGAGAGCATTCCAAAAAGAAAAGAATTTCCTCTGTAGTATTCAGCAGCTAATAAGTACAGGAAGGATTAAGATTTTTTTAATAGAAGTAATTTACAAATATGTTTAACTTTCTGCCACCAGTTGATTTAAAAGAAAAAAGGTTTTCACCGGAGTACCCCTTTAACCCCTTTCATGTTAAAAGTTCAAGTCACCCCCTTTTCCTATATAAAAACATATAAACATAATAAAAATAAACATATTTGGTATCGCTTCGTGCATAATTGTACGACCTATTAAAATATAACATTATGTATCCCGGACGGTAAATGTAAAAAAAAAAAATACCAAACCACAGAATTGCAATTTTTATAATATCCCCAGAAAAAAAGTTAAAAAGTGATTAAAAAGTCAGATCAATACCAAAATGGTACCGATACAAAAAACTGATTATGGCGCAAAAAATTAGCCCTCATACAGCCTGGTATGCGAAAAAAAAAAAAGTTACAGGGGTCAAAAAATGGCAATTAAAAAAATTCAAAAAAGTTCTGAATTTTTTTTAAATTAGTAAAACATTACATAAATTATACAAATCTGGTATCGCTGTAATCAGGCGGCCTAAAGTATGAAACTAACATGTTATCTGACCACAAGCTAAATGGCGCAGAAAAGAAAACCACCAAATCTGCAAAATTATCTTTTACTATTTCAATTTCCCTTCACCCAATATATATATATATTTTTTTTTTGGCCCAGAGAATATGTTATTGAAAAATTAAAAGGTGTCATTATAGTAGGTATTTATGGCTATTATAGGGCGAGGAGGAAAAAACGAGAGCGTGAAAGCGAAAATTGTCGTGGACAAGTGGATCGTCATGAGGGACAAGTAGATTTTGCTCCATTTTAGTCCCGTGGACAAGTGTTTTTTTTTTTATAAAATTTCCACACCCCTGTGTAGTAAGGCTGGGTTCACACTGCGTCTTTGTTTCCGATTAATGAATATGTTTTATACACTTGAAAAAGGAAATAAAGTATGTTAACGGATGCTGCTGCACGCCATACATCAGAATAAATAAAAAACAGTGGTATACATTTTTCTGTCTGTGTTTATGAAAACAGGTGTTCTTCACAAAAAATAATTTCCAAATAGTTTAGAAATATGGGGGTACTTATGAAAACCTTTCACTGGGCCCATCAATGTCTATATTATAAAATAATCCTGAAGTTTGTTCTGACCGCTAAGCCTTAAAGGGGAACAAACTGTTCCGAACGCTGGAGCCGGGAGCTTCTCACATCATAACCCCGCCCCCTCAGGATGTCACGCCCCACCCCCTCAATGCAAGTCTCTGGGAGACTTGCAACGAGGGGGCGGGGAGTTACAACATGAGTGGGCTATGACGTCACGAGCTCCCGGCTCCAGTGTTCGGAACAGTTTGTTCCAAAAGCTGAGCAGCGGAGTACCCCTTTAAGGCTTAGCGGTCAGAACAAACTTCAGGATTATTTTATAATATAGACATTGATGGGCCCAGTGCAAGCGGAGTACCCATTTAAAGGGGCACTCCGCTGCCCTGCTTTTGGAGCTCCACTCCCCAGCGTCCAGAAGTTTAATGTTCCGAATGGCTGTGTGCGGGCTTCCGTGTTCAGAGCCTCCCCTCGTGACGTCACGCCCGCCCCCTCAACAAAAGTCTATGGGAAGGGGGCGTGACATGAGGGGGCGGGCGTGACGTCACGAGGGGGCGGGCGTGACGTCACGAGGGGGCGGGCGTGACGTCACGAGGGGGCGGGCGTGACGTCACGAGGGGGCGGGCGTGACGTCACGAGGGGGCGGGCGTGATGTCACGAGGGGGCGGGCGTGATGTCACGAGGGGGCGGGCGTGACGTCACCAGGGGCGGGTCTGAATACGGAAGCCCGCACACAGCCGTTCGGAACAATAAACTTCCGGACACTGGGGAGTGGAGCTCTGAAAGCAGGGCAGCGGAGTACCCCTTTAAAATTAAGCTAAGACTTCCTGTTCTGTCTGTGATGATATGGAGGAGGCAGCTGTAAAGTCCACTAACCTTTCCCATTCATATCAATAGGACAGCTCCAGACTAATTTTTTCTATGCTCATGGGGTTTGCTTTAAAGCACAACTCTAAAGGTTGGATAAAGCAGCTTAATAAAGATGGCTGCCACCCCCATAATAATGTACAAAAAAATTAAATAAAAAAATTGACTTACAATCAGAAAATTAAAACCGATTAGAAGAGAAATTTTTCCTAACCAATAATAAAACAAATAAAAAAAACAAATGATACATTCCCTTTAAATAATACAGGGTTATAAACACAACTTACACTTTGCAGATCTCTGTTCCTTCTGTGTCTTGATGTCTGTAATAGGAAACATGTGTCTTAGGTGAAGTGCAGGTCTCATTGTATCAGTAACAGGCGGCGGTGACTATATGGCTGCATTCATACTACATCATTTCCAGCCAGGGTCATTCCGGGCGGTGATTGCATCGACTGAATAAGTCGGCACTAGGACCACTCAAATGCATATCGGAGCGGATTCCTAAGAAAGAGTGCTTTGGAATTTTCCACTGTGGAAATTCTGCAGTGTGAACGGGGCAGAAGAATCCCACTGAAGACAAGGGGAGGCTGCTGCAGAGGAATTTCCACAGAGTGAACAGAACCTCAGGCTGGATTCACACAGTGGAAAACATGTGTGGACATTCAGCACATTTGACTAACCTGGCGGCCACTAAGAGTGCTCGGAAATGTGCGGTCTCATAGACGGCAACACATTTCCTATTCTTTCTGGGGATGCCGGAATCTGAATTTCCGTGCAGAAACATCTGGCACGGAAATTCGGCTGTGAACAGTGCAGGAGAATCCCAATTAAATCAATGGGACTGTTGCTGTGGAATGTCTGTGCGGAATTCTGCAAAGAAATTCCACCATGTGAACATGGCCTTACAGTGCAGCATTACATCAAGCAAAGGATAACTGAGCCGAAAGGCATGAAGGCATATCAATGTAAATAAACACATATATATATATATATATATATATATATATATTCATATACACAGTGTATAATAGATAGATACAAAGAAGTGACCGCAGCACACTGGAGGGTCAAACATGCAGGTAACCTTTTTTTTCCCAAGAACACGCAGGTACAACATTTCGGTGTTCTCACAGCACTATTTTCTTGCTTGAGAATGGTGTTGTGAGAAAACCGAAATGTTGCACCTGTGTGTTCTTGGGAAAAAATAGTTACCTGCATGTTTGACACTCCAGTGTGCTGCGGTCACTTCTTTGTTTGGACCGGCATTTGGACCCTGGACCGGGGCCCCATAGACTCGCTGGCACCAACTTCTTATTCTGGATGTGCTGCTTTTTTTTGTAATTTTCTTAGATGGATAGATATGAGATAGATAGATATGAGATAGATAGATAGATATGAGATAGATATGAGATAGATATGAGATAGATAGATATGAGATAGATAGATATGAGATAGATAGATAGGAGATAGATAGATAGGAGATAGATAGATAGGAGATAGATAGATAGGAGATAGATAGATAGGAGATAGATAGATAGGAGATAGATAGATAGGAGATAGATAGATAGGAGATAGATAGATAGGAGATAGATAGATAGGAGATAGATAGATAGGAGATAGATAGATAGGAGATAGATAGATAGGAGATAGATAGATAGGAGATAGATAGATAGGAGATAGATAGATAGGAGATAGATAGATAGGAGATAGATAGATAGGAGATAGATAGATAGGAGATAGATAGCAACAGAAGAATACAGCAGCACACTGCTAGCACAAAGATATAGATGAAGCATGAGTATATAGATAGAACATGAAAAGCTATACAGCTGTAATGAAATAAATGAAGATATGAAACTATGAAATTATGAGGTACTTAGCTTGAAAATTTGGCGCCAAATAGCGTGGACCGTCCCACCACGGTAAGGTGACCTCATTCTGGGACGGACCCTACACTGTGAATATGCCTCTGTGTGAACAGTACAGCAGGCATTGCAGGATCTGAAACATCCAAGGCACCTAATATAAGAACTGGGACCGGAGCTGGATTGTGTTTGAGAACTGGGACCTGAGCTAGATCGTGTTTAGGAACTGGGACCAGAGCTCTATTAGGTGTATATAAGGTGCCTTGGATTTTTCAGACCTTGCATGCCTGTTGTGCTGTTCACACAGAGGCATATTCACAGTGTAGGGTCCGTCCCAGAATGAGGTCACCTTACCGTGGTGGGACGGTCCACACTATTTGGCGCCAAATTTGCAAGCTAAGTACCTCATAATTTCATAGTTTCATATCTTCATTTATTGCATTACAGCTGTATAGCTTTCCATGTTCTATCTATATACTCATGTTTTATCTATATACTCATGTTTCATCTATATCTTTGTGCTGGCAGTGTGCTGCTGTATTCTCCTGTTGCTGTATATTTAGCCCAGCAGCCTGCACCTGCAAGCCAGGTTTTTACAATAGTTTGGAATTAATAGGGCTGGCCAACTTATTCTTTGGTTAGATAGATAGATAGATAGATATGATATAGATATATGGATAGATAGATATATGGATAGATAGATATGAGATAGATAGATAGGAGATAGATAGATAGGAGATAGATAGATAGGAGATAGATAGATAGGAGATAGATAGATAGGAGATAGATAGATAGGAGATAGATAGATAGGAGATAGATAGATAGGAGATAGATAGATAGGAGATAGATAGATAGGAGATAGATAGGAGATAGATAGGAGATAGATAGATAGGAGATAGATAGATATGAGATAGATAGATAGATATGAGATAGATAGATATGAGATAGATAGATATGAGATAGATAGATAGGAGATAGATAGATAGGAGATAGATAGATAGGAGATAGATATGAGATAGATAGATAGATAGATATGAGATAGATAGATATGAGATAGATAGATATGAGATAGATAGATATGAGAGATAGATAGATAGATAGATATGAGATAGATAGATATGAGATAGATATGAGATAGATAGATATGAGATAGATAGATATGAGATAGATAGATATGAGATAGATAGATATGAGATAGATAGATATGAGATAGATAGATATGAGAGATAGATAGATAGATAGATATGAGATAGATAGATAGATATGAGATAGATAGATATGAGATAGATAGATATGAGATAGATATGAGATAGATAGATATGAGATAGATAGATATGAGATAGATAGATATGAGATAGATAGATATGAGATAGATAGATATGAGATAGATAGATATGAGATAGATAGATATGAGATAGATAGATATGAGATAGATAGATATGAGATAGATAGATATGAGATAGATAGATATGAGATAGATAGATATGAGATAGATAGATATGAGATAGATAGATATGAGATAGATAATTATCCAGCAGATCAGATCCTGATGCTGGATCAGGGGAAGTGACTGGACATATAAGGGGCTCTTACCTATCTGCCTGGCTGCGGTGCCCTGGGTCCTGGCTGCGGTGATGGAGAAGCCGCGGGTCACAGCTCTGAACAGACGCAGGGGGCGGCCAGTCAGCGACATTATGGCAACTCTGAAAAGAATTCACAAAATTCATCAGTTTAAGTGGATAAATCCCATATAATATGACAGCCGGCTGCTTCTGGGAATGAACACGAAAAGACATAGATGCTTCAAAAAACAGCGCCCCATCTGTCCATTCATAGGGCAGGCTCAGCCGGGGGGACCCCTCCCAGGACACCTGTCCGTGTATCACTACTAAATACAATCCCGCGTCCTGGGATCACATACTAATCACTCTGGGCAAACATTGTTCTACTCTCAATACAATCATAACAGAAATCTCTTCAATAATTTCTTAAATAATAAGGTATTTACTAAGGGAATCTCAGTAGCCTACACAGAACTTATACATATTAATAGACCCCAACGCTTTATATTTCAACAGAGATGGGAGGATGATTTGGGTCAAAAATTTACTGCTGAGCAATGGGGATTTGTATTTGATATGCATAAAAAAGTATCTAGATGTGCTAATCATTTTGAATCCTCACGGAAACTGCTCTATCGGTGGTATTATACCCCTGCCCGTCTCGCTAAAATGTACTCCTTATCCTCTAATTCCTGTTGGAGATGTGGCAAAGAAGTAGGTACCTTGATGCATCTATGGTGGACATGCGATTCTATTCGTCCTTTATGGTCGAATATCAAACATTTACTAGATCATCTTTTTCCTACCCCCGTTAGATGGGGCCCGGAAGTGGCCTTGCTATCCTTGACCCTAGAAAATATACCTAGAGACCAATTGATTATTATTTATCATGTCCTTACAGTGACAAGAATCTCCATTGCTCGGTGTTGGAAATCGGTAGATATTCCAGATATTGCAATTATTAAAGCTACAACGCATCGCAATCTGGTACTAGAGGGGCTTATTGCTAGACAGGGGGGGGGGGGCAACTGATAGGTACTGATAGATGGAATAAGTGGGCGGAATTTATCAAAAGGATCTAATATGTAAGAGATTTATATGTATACAGAACATATTTAGATTGAACCCTGGTTTCTTTTTTCTTTCCTCCCTTTTCTTTTTTTTTTCCTATGCTTTTCCTTTTTTGTTCCTTAAATTGTATATTCCATTGCTTTGAAGATCCACTTAGGTATTCTATTGTTTGCATATTTTTTGTGTTGTTTGCTCTTTAAAGTAAGAGTTGTAATTTTATGTTAAATGGTTTAAAATAATTTAAAAAAAAATAAAAAAATAAAAGAAATCTTTTATAATGGAAACCATTACAGCGCAAATATACAAAACCCTCCAGACTTCAGGATAGAGGACAGATAGATGTGAACCAGGACAATGACGGGGCAGTTGTCTTCCTAAACCCCATGTGTTCCCTTCACCTTCCTCAGGGGAGCTGTTTTGGAGGTTGTTCGGATAGAACTTGTCTTGCACTATTTTTGTACATGTTAAATAAAATATATTGATTTCAATTTTGGGGTGCACCTGTGTTGGTGAATGTCTTTTTCTATTTCTGTATCACAGCTCAATTAAAGTTAATGGAACTATGCTGCAATACCAGACGCAACCCAATAACAGATGTGGCGATGTTTTACTGCCAAACCCTTAGTGTTTATAAGGTGCTGGATTGTGTCAGAGAACTGAGATCAGTGCCGGATTGTGTCAGAGAACTGAGATCAGTGCCGGATTGTGTCAGAGAACTGAGATCAGTGCCGGATTGTGTCAGAGAACTGAGATCAGTGCCGGATTGTGTCAGAGAACTGAGATCAGTGCCGGATTGTGTCAGAGAACTGAGATCAGTGCCGGATTGTGTCAGAGAACTGAGATCAGTGCCGGATTGTGTCAGAGAACTGAGATCAGTGCCGGATTGTGTCAGAGAACTGAGATCAGTGCTGGATTGTGTCAGAGAACTGAGATCAGTGCTGGATTGTGTCAGAGAACTGAGATCAGTGCTGGATTGTGTCAGAGAACTGAGATCAGTGCTGGATTGTGTCAGAGAACTGAGATCAGTGCCGGATTGTGTCAGAGAACTGAGATCAGTGCTGGATTGTGTCAGAGAACTGAGATCGGTGCTGGATTGTGTCAGAGAACTGGGACCGGTGCTGAATTGTGTTTAGGAACTGGGACTGGAGCTGGATTGTGTATGAGAACTGGGACTGGTGCTGGATTGTGTTTAGGAACTGAGATCAGTGCTGGATTGTGTCTGAGAACTGGGACCAGTGCTGGATTGTGTCTGAGAACTGGGACCAGTGCTGGATTGTGTCTGAGAACTGAGATCAGTGCTGGATTGTGTCAGAGAACTGGGATCGGTGCTGAATTGTGTTTAGGAACTGGGACTGGAGCTGGATTGTGTATGAGAACAGGGTCCAGAGCTGGATTATGTATAAGAACAGGGTCCAGAGCTGGATTATGTATAAGAACAGGGTCCAGAGCAGGATTGTGTATAAGAACAGGGTCCAGAGCTGGATTGTGTATAAGAACTGGGACTGGAGCTGGATTGTGTATAAGAACAGGGTCCAGAGCTGGATTGTGTATAAGAACAGGGTCCAGAGCTGGATTGTGTATAAGAACAGGGTCCGGAGCTGGATTGTGTATAAGAACTGGGACCGGAACTGGATTGTGTATAAGAACTGGGACCGGAGCTGGATTGTGTATAAGAACAGGGTCCGGAGCTGGATTGTGTATAAGAACTGGGACCGGAGCTGGATTGTGTATAAGAACTGGGACCGGAGCTGGATTGTGTATAAGAACTGGGACCGGAGCTGGATTGTGTATAAGAACTGGGACTGGTACTGGATTGTGTCTGAGAACTGGGACTGGTACTGGATTGTGTCTGAGAACTGGGACTGGTACTGGATTGTGTCTGAGAACTGGGACTGGTACTGGATTGTGTTTGAGAACTAGGATCGGTGCTGGATTGTGTCTGAGAACTGGGACCAGTGCTGGATTGTGTTTGAGAACTAGGACCGGAGCTAGATTGTGTCCGAGAACTGGGACCGATGCTATAATTGTCACTTGCTATGTTGTCAATAATATAACCTGTCCCTTTAAATAAAAAAAAAGGAAGGACAAAAAAGTGACAAGAGCCTCCACCAATCAGATGCCTCCTCCCCGGCCTCACCCCCTGTTTCAGCCAATCATCTTAGAGGAGTATCAATACTGACTGGTGACAGCTGAAGCTTCGGAATGTCTGCGTCCAGAACGCACTGTATCCCATACGTCACTACACGCTGGGAGTTGTAGTGTTACAACCTGCAGACGTACCGAGTCACAGTAACTACTGTACTTCTTCCAACGCAGCGCGCAGAACTACAATTCCCAGCAGGCACCCAAAGTCTTATCATGTGACCTATGTAAATCATTACCCTGCGCTGTTTACTTGACATTTAGACCAGAATTTACAGAACTTTCTCCCGACCTTTGATCTTCCCTCCAGCAGAGAAATTGGGAGTCCGATTGGATATGGTGCCGAAAGTCTCTATAGAAAGACTATAGGGGGCACGTTATCTTGTCCTTAAAGGGACAGCGCCTCTTTTGTTATCTTGAATAGTTTGCAACCGACTCTACAGACATGTGAGTGCATGCTGGGAGTAGTAGTTATACCACATGTGAGTGCATGCTGGGAGTAGTAAATATACCATTGGATAATAAGGATCAACTGGATGGCCTACAACCTATGGCTCCACAGCTGTTGCAAAACTACAACTCCCAGCATGCCCTGGCTCCGCCAGGGCATGCTGGGAGTAGTAGTTTTGCAACAGCTGCAGAGCCAAAGGTTGGAGAACACAGTCCTTCTCGCTCAATAAGGTACCCAAACAGTGCTTAGGTTTGCTGGGACTTGTAGTACCACACAGCAGCTGTATGCTGGGATCATTCGTGCACATACAAACACTCCTCACTCACCTCACTCGGCTTCTCCTGCTATTTCCTTGCCGATTATGAAACTAGCGACGCAGCAGCGCCACCTGGCGGTGGAGTCATCTCCTCGTCGCTCCATAATGACGTCACTGACAGCAAGAAGGCGCCATGTTGAGTGTGGCGAGGGCACAACACAGCTTCCTGGGAATCGCGTGAGACGTAACAGGAAGGTAACGAGGCTGAAGTTGGTTCCTTTTTCGTCCAGTTTCTTATTCACTGATGTTGGTTTCTTATTCGCGTATTGTCTTATAGATGGCTGTGACTAATAAACCTTATCTCCACTTATTTCTCTGCACTAAATCAGTTTTTATACATAAATGTTGAATATTATTTGGGAACAATCAGGTTATGAAGAAAAAATCTACATTGTGTGTATTTTTCCTGAAAAAAACTATAGTAAAAAATGGATGGAAAAAATATGCATTTTGAATAAGTAACTGATGATTTCAAGGGGTTAAACGCCATTGGGCCACTGAATTAAGGATGGAAATATAAAGAGTAAGGGCCCCTCCATAATACCCAACTGTATCCAGCCTGGCCCAAACAGTGGATTGGCATGAAAACAGGTGCCAACCTTGCCAACTATGTACATTTTCTACATTTTGAATAAGTAACTGGTGATTTCAAGGGGTTAAACGTTGTTGGGCCACTGACCTGAGTGTTTAAAAATAAAGGGTAAGGGCCCCTCCATAATACCCAACTGTATCCAGCCTGGCCCCAACAGTGGATTGGCATTAAAACAGGTAGCAACCGTGCCAACTTTATAAATTTTTTGCATTTTGAATAAGTAACTGGTGATTTCAAGGGGTTAAATGCTGTTGGGCCACTGACCTGAGGGTTAAAATATAAAGGGTAAGGGCCCCTCCATAATACCCAACTGTATCCAGCCTGGCCCAAACAGTGGATTGGCATTAAATCAGGTGCCAACCGTGACGAATATATACATCTTCTGCATTTTGAATAAGTTACTGATGATTTTAAGGGGTTAAACGCCATTGGGCCACTGAATTAAGGATGGAAATATAAAGAGTAAGGGCCCCTCCATAATACCCAACTGTATCCAGCCTGGCCCAAACAGTGGATTGGCATGAAAACAGGTGCCAACCTTGCCAACTATGTACATTTTCTACATTTTGAATAAGTAACTGGTGATTTCAAGGGGTTAAACGTTGTTGGGCCACTGACCTGAGTGTTTAAAAATAAAGGGTAAGGGCCCCTCCATAATACCCAACTGTATCCAGCCTGGCCCCAACAGTGGATTGGCATTAAAACAGGTAGCAACCGTGCCAACTTTATAAATTTTTTGCATTTTGAATAAGTAACTGGTGATTTCAAGGGGTTAAATGCTGTTGGGCCACTGACCTGAGGGTTAAAATATAAAGGGTAAGGGCCCCTCCATAATACCCAACTGTATCCAGCCTGGCCCAAACAGTGGATTGGCATTAAATCAGGTGCCAACCGTGACGAATATATACATCTTCTGCATTTTGAATAAGTTACTGATGATTTTAAGGGGTTAAACGCCATTGGGCCAGTGAATTAAGGGTTGAAAAATAAAGAGTAAGGGCCCCTTCATAGTACCCAACTGTATCCACCCTGTACCAAACTGTGAATTGGCATGAAAAGAGGTGCCAACCTTGGCAGCCGTATGCATTTTTTCATTTTGAATAAGTAACTGAGGAATTTAAGGGGTTAAACGCTGTTGGGCCACTGACCTAAGGGTGGAAATAAAAGGAGTAAGGGCCCCTCCATAACACCCAACTGTATCCAGCCTGGCCCAAACTGTGGATTGGCATGAAAACAGGTGCCAACCTTTCTAACTATATACATTTTCTAAATTTTGAATAAGTAACTGGTGATTTTAAGGGGTTAAACACTGTTGGGCCACTGACCTGAGGGTTGAAAAATAAAGAGTGAGGACCCCTCTATAATACCCCACTGTATCCAGCCTGGCCCAAACAGTGGATTGGCAAATAGGTGCCAACCTTGCCATTTATATACATTTTCTACATTTTGAATAAGAAACTGAGGAATTTAAGGGGTTAAATGCCATTGGGCCACTGAATTAAGGGTGCAAATGTAAAGAATAAGGGCCCCTCCATAACAGCCAACTGTATCCAAACAGTGGATTGGCATTAAAACAGGGGTCAAGTTTACAAACTATATACATTTTCAGTATTTGAATAAGTAACTGAGGAATGTAAGGGGTTAAACGCTGTTGGACCACTGACTTAAAGGGGTACTCCGCCCCTAGACATCTTATCCTCTATCCAAAGGATAGGGGGTAAGATGTCAGATCGCCGGAGTCCCCCTGCTGGGGACCCCGGGGATCGCTGCTGCAGCACCCCGCTATCATTACTGCGCAGAGCGAGATCGCTCTGCACGTAATGACGGGCAATACAGGGGCCGGAGCATCGTTACGTCACGGCTCCGCCCCTCGTGACGTCACGGTACGCCCCCCGCAAAACAAGTCTATGGGAGGGGGCGTGGCGGTTGTCACGCCCCCTGCCATAGACTTGCATTAAGGGGACGGGCCGTGATGTCATGAGAGGCGGAGCCATGACGTCACGCTGCTCCGGCCCCTGTATCGCCCGTCATTAAGCACAGAGTGAACTCGCTCTGTGCAGTAATGATGGCGGAGTGCTGCAGCAGCGATCCCCGGGGTCCCCAGCAGCGGGACCGCGGCGATCTAACATCTTAGGATAGGGGATAAGATGCTAGGGGCGGAGTACCCCTTTAAGGATGGAAATAGTAAGAGCCCCTCCATAATACCCAACTGTATCCAGCCTGGCCCACACTGTGGATTGGCAGGAAAACAGGTGCCATTTTCAGTATTTGAATAAGTAACTGAGGAATTTAAGGGGTTAAATGCTGTTGGGCCACTGAGCTAAGGGTGGAAATAGAAAGAGCAAGGACCCTTCCATAATACCCAACTGTGTACATCCTGGCCTAAAATGTGGATTGGCAGGAAAACAGGTGCCAACCTTGCCAACTATATACATTTTCAATATTTGAATAAGTAACTGAGGAATTTAAGGGGTTAAACGTAGTTGGGTCACTAATCTAAGGGTTGGTATCTGGCTGATACTGAAAATACAGGGAACCCTATGTGTTTCTTTTTAATAAAAATAAATAAATAAAATGTATAGGGTTCCCCATGTTTTAATTCTCAGCCAGATACCAAAAAAGCAGCAACAGCCTGACGTTACCAGGGTGGTCGAGTTACTGGCCCTCCCCAGCCTCTTACTGCCTTGGCACAGGAGCGCCATTTTTGACGCTCCAGGCCTGTTGGTACCAGCTCTTCCCGGAACCCCTGTGGTGGTGGGTACCGGGGTAATAATTGGGGGTTAGTTTTTGGGGCTAACTCTAAGCTCTGGCTTAGTAATACATTCCGTCTATAAGACAGATTCCACTACTAAGCCTGTGAAGGAATAAAATAAAAAAAAACAACAACACAGCATATTTAAAAAATTTTTGTTCCAAATGCCCCTTCCCTTACAAGCCCTCATTAACAATTTTATTAACATAAAAAAAATAAAAAAAAACTGCTCATCAATGTAGTCCACCAAATCTGAAGTAGTCCACAGAATACACAGATCTGAAATGAGAAGAAAAAAAAACCCCACAGAAAATAGGTGAGAACATTTATTGTCACTCGCACATCTCCCGCCTGTGCAGCACAACTACTTCTCCTTACAGTAAGGGCATGCTGGGAGATGTAGTCATGCTGCAGAGGGCGGGAGATGTGCGGGTGACAGGCTTGTCACCCACTCGCACATCGTCTACCCAAGGAGCACAACAACCTGCGACTTTTTGTGTGACTTAACAATCCTGTCAAAAGCAAGTTTTTTTAAGGTAGGTCTGACCTCGCTTACACTTGCCACTTTTTAAAGGGGTTCTGCGCCTTTTTTTTTTTCTTCTGGTTAAGTGCGACTTTCGCACTTGATAAATTCCCGACCACAGCAAAGTGAAAACTGAAGGTAAGGCTGATTGGTACTTTCTGCTTACCCACAAAAGTCACACAAGCAATTGCTTAGGCACACGTGTGACTTCTGGCAAGAAAAAAAGACAAACCTTCAAAATCCCTTGATAAATGTCCCTCATGGAGATCCTGACATGGAGATTATTCTCCTTTCCAAAGGAGCAACCAAGGTCGTGAGGGTGACAACAAGCCATATTTTGTAACGATACAAAATGGCTTCAGGGGCAATACCACAGCCGCGGGCAATACCACAGCTGCGGGCAATACCACAGGCAATACCACAGCCACGGGCAATACCACAGCCGTGGGCAATACCACAGCCGCGGGCAATACCACAGCCGCGGGCAATACCACAGCCGAGGGCAATACCACAGCCGAGGGCAATACCACAGCCGCGGGCAATACCACAGCCACAGGCAATACCACAGCCGCGGGCAATACCACAGCCGCTGGCAATACCACAGCCGCGGGCAATACCACAGCCACACTCATGGGGGGTGTTGGGGCTATACAGGGCAAGCAGATTTTAAGATCCCCTTCCACACAAAAAAATAATAGCAGTTGTTTTTTGGCCACTACCTTTTTGGATATAACATTAGGGGCCATTATTCTTCTTAATTATTTCCTCACTTGAGTGGCCAATGGTGTTTAACCCCTTTAAATCACCAGTTACTTATTCAAAATGTAGAAAATGTATATAGTTGACTAGTTTGGCACCTGTTTTCTTGCGAATCCACAGTTTGGGCCAGGCTGGATACAGTTGGGTATTATGGAGGGGCACTTACCCTTTATTTTTCAACCCTCAGGTCTATGGCCCAACAGTGTTTCACCCCTTGAAATCACCGGTTACTTATTCAAAATGCAGAAAATGTATATAGTTGGCAAGGTTGGCACCTGTTTTAATGTCAATCCACTGTTTGGGCCAGGCTGGATACAGTTGGGTATTATGGAGGGGCACTAACCCTTTATTTTTCAACCCTCAGGTCAGTGGCCCAACAGTGTTTAACCCCTTGAAATCACCAGTTACTTATTCAAAATGTAGAAAATGTATATAGTTGGCAAGGTTGGCACCTGTTTTAATGCCAATCCACGGTTTGGGCCAGGCTAGATACAGTTGGGTGTTATGGAGGGGCCCTTACTCTTTATATTTCCATCCTTAATTCAGTGGCCCAATGGCGTTTAACCACTAGAAATCATCAGTTACTTATTCAAAATGCATATTTTTTTCATCCATTTTTTACTATTGTTTTTTTCAGGAAAAATACAAACAATGTAGATTTTTTTTCTTCTGAACCTGATTGTTCCCAAATAATATTCAACATTTATGTATAAAAAACTGATTTACTGCAGAGAAATAAGTGAAGAAAAGGTTTATTAATCACAGTCATCTATAAGACAATGCGCGAATAAGAAACCAACTTCAGTGAATAAGAAACTGGACGAATAAGAAACCAACTTCAGCCTCGTGGTTATGTAGACATTGAAAGGTGGATATGTACGTAACTAAGATGTCTGAATACCTATAAAACTATACAAATAAGGAGATGTCCTTAACAACTAATCAGTAAAGGAGTGTTATCCATAACAAGCAATAAATGAAGAAGTGTTATCCATAACAACCCATCAGTGAAGGAGTGTTATCCATAACAACCAATCAGTGAAGGAGTGTTATCCATAACAACCAATCAGTGAAGGAGTGTTATCCATAACAACCAATCAGTGAAGGAGTGTTATCCATAACAACCAATCAGTGAAGGAGAGTTATCCATAACAACCAATCAGTGATGTAGTGTCATCCATAACAACCAATCAGTGATGAAGTGTTATCCATAACAACCAATCTGTGCAGGAGAGTTATCCATAACAACCAATCAGTGAAGGAGAGTTATCCATAACAACTAATCAGTGAAGGAGAGTTATCCATAACAACCAATCAGTGAAGGAGTGTTATCTATAACAACCAATCAGAGAAGAATTGTTATCCATAACAACCAATCAGTGAAGGAGCATTATCCACAACAACCAATCAGTGAAGGAGAGATATCCATAACAACCAATCAGTGAAGGAGAGATATCCATAACAACCAATCAGTGAAGGAGTGTTATCCATAACAACCAATCAGTGAAGGAGTGTTATCCATAACAACCAATCAGTGAAGGAGTGTCATCCATAACAACCAATCAGTGAAGGAGTGTTATCCATAACAACCAATCAGTGAAGGAGTGTTATCCATAACAACCAATCAGTGAAGGAGTGTTATCCAATACAACAATCAGTGAAGAAGTGTTATCCATAACAACCAATCAGTGAAGGAGTGTTATCCATAACAACCAATCAGTGAAGAAGTGTTATCCATAAAAACCAATCAGTGAAGGAGTGTTATCCATAACAACCAATCAGTGAAGGAGTGTTATCCATAACAACCAATCAGTGAAGGAGTGTTATCCATAACAACCAATCAGTGAAGGAGTGTTATCCATAACAACCAATCAGTGAAGGAGTGTTATCCAATACAACAATCAGTGAAGGAGTGTTATCTATAACAACCAATCAGTGAAGGAGTGTTATCCAGTACAACAATCAGTGAAGGAGTGTTATCCATAACAACCAATCAGTGAAGGAGTGTTATCCAATACAACAATCAGTGAAGGAGTGTTATCCATAACAACCAATCAGTGAAGGAGTGTTATCCATAAAAACCAATCAGTGAAGGAGTGTTATCCATAACAACCAATCAGTGAAGGAGTGTTATCCATAACAACCAATCAGTGAAGGAGTGTTATCCAATACAACAATCAGTGAAGGAGTGTTATCCATAACAACCAATCAGTGAAGGAGTGTTATCCATAAAAACCAATCAGTGAAGGAGTGTTATCCATAACAACCAATCAGTGAAGGAGTGTTATCCATAAAAACCAATCAGTGAAGGAGTGTTATCCATAACAACCAATCAGTAAGGAGAGTTATCCATAACAACCAATCAGTGAAGAAGTGTTGTCCATAACAACCAATAAATGTATAACTGGGGCTAAACGGTTACACCAAATAGGACAGTGTTCACATTATCATTTTATCCACTGACGCTGAGTCCGCCCGCCTGATCTTCCCCTGTGCGGTGGCCTTAAGTTATGTCACCATAGATGGCCCACCCAATGCTGAGTTGCCCATAGCAACCAATCAGATGGCTTCTTTCATTTTGCAGAGGCCTTTTCAAAAATGAAAGAAGCGATCTGATTGGTTGCTATGGGCAACTCAGCAACTTTTCCTCTGGACAGGTTTTGATAAATCTCACCCAGTATTCATGAGGAGGCCCAACCTTCTGTCAGAGTCTCTTTAAAGGAGTACTCTAGTGCAGAGTATTCCTGCTCCGTCCTGCGATGTTCTGCCTCGGCCGGCGATAGGCTGAGCTCCATGTGACGTTTCGTTACACCCGGAAGTATGAAGGAGATGGACCGGAGGACCGATCAGCTGTAGTGACGCTCCGCGGGAACCCAGGGAGGTGAGTGATGGTTCATTTTCATTTATTTTGCAGCCCGGGCAGGACGGAGCAGGAATACTCTGCACTAGAGTACTCCTTTAAATTTTAATGCTATTTCAATTCTCAACCACTAGATGGAGATAATACATCACAAGTTCTTCATTATAGAAAATAAGAAATATAGGCGTTTTTAGGGCGCAGTCATGCCGACACGTGTAGGGGACCCCGCTGTCCCTAACAGTTGTTGTATTTTCCACAAAACAATATCTGACTTCAGGTAATTTACCATTTTTTAAAGATATTTACTATTCTACAGTAAACAGACATAAATCTGCACAAACACCTCTCACAGCTGATGGTTTGTTACTATTGTATCTAGCCGAGGCAATCCTTTGTAATATAAACCAGTGTTTCCCAAACAGGGGGCCTTTAGCTGTTCCGAAACTACAACTTCCAGCATGCCCGGACAGCCAAAGGCTGTCCGGGCATTCTGGGAGTTGTAGTTTCCCAACAGCTGGAGGCACCCTGTTTGGGAAACACTGATATAAACATTCAGAACCCCAGGCAGATGCATTTTACCTGCTCTGATATATTGTAACAAACAGAATAGAAGAGTTGTGTATTTGATGTGTTTAGCTCTCAGAGGATTGTTTGAACTGATACAATTGTGACAAACCCTCAGCTCTGGGAAGTTATTGGCTGGATTCACACATTGTAAAAAAAATAATAAAAAAATGTAAAATAAAAAAAAACTGCTGCTAAATAGATTTTTTGTTTTAAAAAAAAGTTAATATTTGTTATCTAATAATGTGTTATATGAAAGTCTACACAATGTCTATAATACATTAATACATAGTTATGTGTCTCCATGGTAACAGACCACAAACAAATCCTGTGTAGTCAGATCCCAGAATCATAGTCTTGTCTTCCTGTCCTCTACTTTATTCTAACCTGCCAAAACTATATTAAAAGGGAAGGAAATTGTTTTATCTGCACAGATCCAATCCAGAGCTATGTGTCTCCATGGTAACAGACCACAAACAAACCCGGTGTAGTCAGATCCCGGAATCATAGCCTTCTATATAAAAAAAAGTAGAGTATAGATAGAAGGGAAGACAACTACAGCATTAGACTACACAGAGTTTTTCGTATATTACCATGGAGACGCATTGAACTGTATAGGAGCTGTAGACACAAAACTATAGGAGATTTTTATTAAAACCATTACCCCTTAAGGACCAGAGGTTTTTCCGTTTTTGCACTTTTTTTTTTCTCCATACCTTTAAAAAATCATAATTCTTTACATTTTGCACCTAAAAATCCACATGATAGCTTATTTTTTGCACCACCAGTTCTACTTTGTAATGACGTCAGTCATTTTACCCAAAGATCTACGGCAAAATGGAAAAAAAATCATTGTGCGACAAAATTGAAGAAAAAACACAATTTTGTAACTTTTTGGGGCTTCCGTTTCTACGTAGTACATTTTTTTTGTAAAAATGACACCTTATCATTATTCTGTAGGTCCATACAGTTAAAATGATCCCCTACTTATATAGGTTTGATTTTGTCGGACTTCTGGAAAAAATCATAACTTCATGCAGTAAAATTCATACGTTTAAAATTGTCATCTTCTGACCCCTATAACTTTTTTTAATTTTTCGGGTACAGGGCGGAATGAGGGCTCATTTTTTGCGCCGTGATCAAAAATACACTATTTCAGACTTTGGAATAATTTGGACATTTCCATACGCGGCGATACCACATATGTATAATTTTATTTTTATTTACACAGGTTTTTTTTTAAATGGGAAAAGGGGGTGATTCAAACTTTTATTAGGGAAGGGGTTAAATGATCTTTCTTAACTTTTTTTTTCACAATTTTTTTGCAGTGTTATAGCTCCCTCTAGTGGCTATAATACTGCACTATCTGATCTTTTACATCGATCTTTGTTATTGCATAAGATAACATTGATCGATGATTCTGCCGCTTGACTGCTCATGCCTGGATCTCAGTCATTTGGTGAAGGAGGAAGGTAAGGACCCTCCTTGTGTCTGCCAGCTGCGGCGGTCCCAAATAGCCAACCGAGCTAGCCGGGAGCAGTTTACTTTCACTTTAGTCGCGGCAATCAACTTTGAACGCCGTCTCTAAAGGGTTAATAGCACGTGGCACCACGATCAGTGCCGCGTGCTATTAGCTACGGGTCCCGGCCGTGGCCCCGTGTTATAGAAAGGGAGCAGGCTCTGGGCGTACAGGTACGCCCTGCGTCCTTAAGGGGTTAAAGGGGTACTCCGATGGGAAACAAAATTCCAAATCAATTGGTGCCAGAAAGTTTGACAGATTTGTACATTACTTCTATAAAAAAAAAATCTTAATCCTTCCAGTACTTAGCTGTTGTATGCTCCACAGGAAGTTGTATAGCTTTTTTTCTGTCTGACCACAGTGCTCTCTGCTGACACCTCTGTCCATGTCAGGAACGGTCCAGAGCAGGATAGGTTTGCTATGGGCATTTGCTGCTACTCTGGACAGTTCCTGACATGGACAGAGGTGTCAGCAGAGAGCAGTGTGGTCAGACTGAAAAGAACTTCACAAGTTCCTCTGACGCATACAGCAGCTGAGAAGTACTGGAAGGATTAAGAATTTTATAGGAGAAATTTACAAATCTGTTTAACTTCCTGGAACTAGTTGATTTGAAAAGAAACAGAGTACCCCTTTAAAGAGGAAATCCAGCAAAACAAAATGTATCCCCTATCAACATGATATGGAGTAAGTGTCTGATCACGGGGAGTCCAACCTAGGCTCTGCCCTGGCTCTGCTTCAGGAAATATGGTTTGGCACCCAGCACATCAGCTGGTAAAAACACGTCCCCTCTATTTATCTCTATTGGAGAGGCGCAGACATAGCGCTTGTCGGTCTCTGCCTCTCCAATAGAGATGAATGGAGAAGACATGTTTCAATCAGCTGACGTACTGGGTATAAAACTGGGGCCCAGTGCAGGATTTCACAGTGGGTCCCAGCAGTAGGACCCCCATGATCACACACTTATCCCCTGTCCTGCAGATGGGGGATACATTTTTTTTTAACTGGACATCTTTAACCCCTTAAGGACTCAGCCCATTTTGGCCTTAAGGACTCAGACAATTTAATTTTTACGTTTAAATTTTTTCCTCCTCGCCTTCTAAAAATCATAACTCTTTTATATTTTCATCCACAGACTAGTATGAGGACTTGTTTTTTGCGCGACCAGTTGTCCTTTGTAATGACATCACTCATTATATCATAAAATGTATGGCGCAACCAAAAAACACTATTTTTGTGGGGAAATTAAAACGAAAAACGCAATTTTGCTAATTTTGGAAGGTTTTATTTTCACGCCGTACAATTAATGGAAAAAATGACATGTGTTCTTTATTCTGAGGGTCAATACGATTAAAATGATACCCATTATTACATACTTTTATATTATTGTTGCGCTTAAAAAAAATCACAAACTTTTTAACCAAATTAGTACGTTTATAATCCCTTTATTTTGATGACCTATAACTTTTTTATTTTTCCGTATAAGCGGCGGTATGGGGGCTTATTTTTTGCGCCATGATCTGTACTTTTTTTGATACCACATTTGCATATAAAAAACTTTTAATACATTTTTTATAATTTTTTTTTAAATAAAATGTATTAAAAAAGTAGGAATTTTGGACTTTTTTATTTTTTTTTCGTTCACGCCGTTCACCGTACGGGATCATTAACATTTTATTTTAATAGTTCGGACATTTACGCACGCGGCGATACCAAATATGTCTATAAAAAATGTTTTTTACGCTTTTTGGGGGTAAAATAGGAAAAAACGGACGTTTTACTTTTTTATTGGGGGAGGGGATTTTTCACTTTTTTTTTACTTTTACTTTTACATTTTTTTACATTTTTTTTTACACTTGAATAGTCCCCATAGGGGACTATTCATAGCAATACCATGATTGCTAATACTGATCTGTTCTATGTATAGGACATAGAACAGATCAGTATTATCGGTCATCTTCTCCTCTGGTCTGCTCGATCACAGACCAGAGCAGGAGACGCCGGGAGCCGGACGGAGGAAGGAGAGGGGACCTCCGTGCGGCGTTATGAATGATCGGATCCCCGCAGCAGCGCTGCGGGCGATCCGATCATTCATTCAAATCGCGAACTGCCGCAGATGCCGGGATCTGTTTTGATCCCGGCACCTGAGGGGTTAATGGCGGACGCCCGCGAGATCGCGGGCGTCGGCCATTGCCGGCGGGTCCCTGGCTGCGATCAGGGGTTAAAGGGGTACTCCGATGGAAAACTATTTTTTCTTAAAATCAACTGGTGCCAGAAAGTTAAACAGACTTGTAAATTACTTCTATTTAAAAATCTTAATCCTTCCAGTACTTATCAGCTGCTGTAAACTCCAGAGGAAATTGTGTAGTTCTATCCAGTCTGACCACAGTGCTCTCTGCTGACACCTCTGTCCATGTCAGTAACTGTCCAGAACAGGAGCAAATCCCCATAGAAAACCTCTCCTGCTCTGGACAGTTCCTGACACAGACAGATGTGTCAGCAGAGAGCACTGTGGTCAGACTGAAAAAAAAAAAAAAGAAATTCAAGTGGAGTATACAGCAGCTGATAAGTACTGGAAGGACTAAGATTTTTTAATAGAAGTAATTTACAAATCTGTTTAACTTTCTGGCACCAGTTGAAATTTTTTTTCCACTGAAGTTCCCCTTTAAGTGGTCTCCACGTAACTTACATACTAACACCTCATACCCTTTTTAATGCCTATATAAATCTGGTCTATTTTAGTAGGTTAGGTACTCTGCTTCTGACCTGGGTGGCATCCTCGCTGGTTGCATTTTCGTGGCGCCAAAGCCATTTAAAAAGGAAGTAATATTTTAGGAGAGTGACCACAAGTTTCTCCTTTCTATGATTCACAACCGCAGCTGATTTCTTAAGGTTTAGATACTGCTCAACTAAAAGCGAAACAGTGGTGTCCCACTGCACCCCTGGGCAAGGAGGTGGTCTTTTGGGGTGATCTTCTCAAAGAGGTGGTCTTTTGGGGTGATCTTCTCAAAGAGGTGGTTATTTGGGGTGATCTTCTCAAAGAGGTGGTTATTTGGGGTGATCTTCTCAAAGAGGTGGTTATTTGGGGTGATCTTCTCAAAGAGGTGGTTATTTGGGGTGATCTTCTCAAAGAGGTGGTTATTTGCAGTGATCTTCTCAAAGAGGTGGTTATTTGGGGTGATCTTCTCAAAGAGGTGGTTATTTGGGGTGATCTTCTCAAAGAGGTGGTTATTTAGGGTGATCTTCTCAAAGAGGTGGTTATTTGGGGGGATCTTCTCAAAGAGGTGGTTATTTGGGGTGATCTTCTCAAAGAGGTGGTTATTTGGGGTGATCTTCCTGTTTGAAAAGCACTGCCCTAGTGCACTAATTATTCCATTTGCATATCTACAATTTAAAGGGGTATTCCAGGCCAAAACTTTTTTTATATATATAAACTGGCTCCGGAAAGTTAAACAGATTTGTAAATTACTTCTATTAAAAAAATCTTAATCCTTCCAATAGTTATTAGCTTCTGAAGTTGAGTTGCTGTTTTCTGTCTAACTGCTCTCTGATGACTCACGTCCCGGGAGCTGTGCAGTTCCTATGGGGATATTCTCCCATCATGCACAGCTCCCGGGATGTGACATCATCATTGAGCAGTTAGACAGAAAACTTCAGAAGCTAATAACTATTGGAAGTATTAAGATTTTTTTATAGAATAAATTTACAAATCTGTTTAACTTTCCGGAGCCAGTTGATATTTAAAAAAAAGTTTTTGCCTAGAATACCCCTTTAAGGTATAACGGCACCGATCAAGAAACGGTAATGACCATTGTAATCACCCGCACTATAACCCTTTACCAACAGGTTTGGGTGATGCTCATGACAGATTCTCTTTAATAGTGCCATCCTGCCATTATAGCTAATAAGTAGTCGGCTATGCTGCTTAGTGCGCCCCAGTTGCAGTCCAAACATTGTGGACTTTACTTACCTTGTAAGGATACGTTCACACTGAGGAATTGACAATGAATCATTTTGGTCACAAAATTCTAATCTGCCATCTTCTGCATGGCACGGATAAGGTGCGGAAATGGTGCAGAATTTAAATAGGTCTTTTCATAGAGCGGTGGAAAAACCATTACAGTCAGAAGAGCTTTTTTTCAAAGCGGAATTGGAGTAAAGTACTGGTGCAGAATTACGCAAGTAAATTCCTCATCAACTCCTCAGTGTGAACAAACCCCAAAAAAGAAGGGTGGATATGGTGGTGGATATTCTGAGACTCACTTATAGGATATACTGTATATATAATGTGAGGGGTGGACTCACTTATAGGATATACTGTATATATAATGTGAGGGGTGGACTCACTTATAGGATATACTGTATATAATGTGAGGGGTGGAGTCACTTATGGGAGATACTGTATATATAATGTGAGGGGTGAACTCACTTATGGGATATACTGTATATAATGTGAGGGGTGGACTCACTTATGGGCTATACTGTATATATAATGTGAGGGGTGGAGTCACTTATGGGATATACTGTATATATAATGCGAGGGGTGGACTCACTTATAGGATATACTGTATATAATGTGAGGGGTGGACTCACGCATGGGATATACTGTATATATAATGTGAGGGGTGGACTCACTTATTGGATATACTGTATATATAATGTGAGAGGTGGACTCACTTATGGGATATACTGTATATATAATGTGAGGGGTGGAGTCACTTATGGGAGATACTGTATATATAATGTGAGGGGTGGAGTCACTTATGGGAGATACTGTATATATAATGTGAGGGGTGGACTCACTTATGGGATATACTGTATATAATGTGAGGGGTGGACTCACTTATGGGAGATACTGTATATATAATGTGAGGGGTGGAGTCACTTATGGGAGATACTGTATATATAATGTGAGGGGTGGAGTCACTTATGGGAGATACTGTATATATAATGTGAGGGGTGGAGTCACTTATGGGAGATACTGTATATATAATGTGAGGGGTGGACTCACTTATGGGATATACTGTATATATAATGTGAGGGGTGGAGTCACTTATGGGAGATACTGTATATATAATGTGAGGGGTGGACTCACTTATGGGAGATACTGTATATATAATGTGAGGGGTGGACTCACTTATGGGATATACTGTATATAATGTGAGGGGTGGACTCACTTATGGGAGATACTGTATATATAATGTGAGGGGTGGACTCACTTATGGGAGATACTGTATATATAATGTGAGGGGTGGAGTCACTTATGGGAGATACTGTATATATAATGTGAGGGGTGGAGTCACTTATGGGAGATACTGTATATATATTGTGAGGGGTGGAGTCACTTATGGGAGATAATGTATATATAATGTGAGGGGTGGACTCACTTATGGGAGATACTGTATATATAATGTGAGGGGTGGACTCACTAATGGGAGATACTGTATATATAATGTGAGGGGTGGAGTCACTTATGGGAGATACTGTATATAATGTGAGGGGTGGAGTCACTTATGGGATATACTGTATATATAATGTGAGGGGTGGACTCACTTATGGGATATACTGTATATATAATGTGAGGGGTGGACCCACTTATGGGATATACTGTATATATAATGTGAGGGGTGGACTCACTTATGGGAGATACTGTATATATAATGTGAGGGGTGGACTCTCTTATGGGAGATACTGTATATATAATGTGAGGGGTGGACTCACTTATGGGAGATACTGTATATATAATGTGAGGGGGGACTCACTTATGGGAGATACTGTATATAATGTGAGGGGTGGACTCACTTATGGGAGATACTGTATATATAATGTGAGGGGTGGACTCACTTATGGGATATACTGTATATATAATGTGAGGGGTGTACTCACTTATGGGATATACTGTATATATAATGTGAGGGGTGGACTCACTTATAGTTACATAGTTAGTACGGTCGAAAAAAGACATATGTCCATCAAGTTCAACCAGGGAATTGAAGGGTAGGGGTGTGGTTCGATACTGGGGAAAGGATGGGATTTTATATTTCTTCATAAGCATTAATGTTATTTTGTTCCAGGAATGTATCTAATCCTGTTTTAAAGCTGTTAATTTTTCCTGCTGTGACCAGTTCCTGAGGTAGACTGTTCCATAAGTTCACAGTTCTCATGGTAAAGAAGGCGTGTCGCCCATTGAGACTAAAATATATATGGTAGATACTGTATATATAATGTGAGGGGTGGAGTCACTTATAGGAGATACTGTATATATAATGTGAGGGGTGGAGTCACTTATGGGAGATACTGTATATAATGTGAGGGGTGGACTCACTTATGGTAGATACTGTATATATAATGTGAGGGGTGGACTCACTTATGGGATATACTGTATATATAATGTGAGGAGTGGACTCACTTATGGGAGATACTGTGTATATAATGTGAGGGGTGGACTTACTTATGCGATATAGTGTATATATAATGTGAGGGGTGGACTCTCTTATGGGATATACTGTATATATATAATGTGAGGGGTGGACTCACTTATGGGATATACTGTATATATAATGTGAGGGGTGGACTCACGCATGGGAGATACTGTATATAATGTGAGGGGTGGACTCACTTATGGGATATACTGTATATATAATGTGAGGGGTGGACTCACTTATGGGAGATACTGTATATATAATGTGAGGGGTGGACTCACTTATGGGATATACTGCATATATAATGTGAGGGGTGGACTCACGCATGGGATATACTGTATATAATGTGAGGGGTGGACTCACTTATGGGATATATTGTATATATAATGTGAGGGGTGGAGTCACTTATGGGATATACTGTATATATAATGTGAGGGGTGGAGTCACTTATGGGAGATACTGTATATATAATGTGAGGGCTGGACTCACTTATGGGATATACTGTATATAATGTAAGGGGTGGAGTCACTTATGGGATATACTGTATATATAATGTGAGAGGTGGACTCACTTATGGGATATACTGTATATAGAATGTGAGGTTTGGACTCACTTATGGGATATACTGTATATATAATGTGAGGGGTGGACTCACTTATGGGATATACTGTATATATAATGTGAGGGGGAATCACTTATGGGATATACTGTATATATAATGTGAGGGGTGGACTCACTTATGGGAGATACTGTATACAATGTGAGGGGTGGAGTCACTTATGGGATATACTGTATATATAATGTGAGGGGTGGAGTCACTTATGGGATATACTGTATATATAATGTGAGGAGTGGACTCTCTTATGGGAGATACTGTATATAATGTGAGGGGTGGACTCACTTATGGGAGATACTGTATACAATGTGAGGGGTGGAGTCACTTATGGGATATACTGTATATATAATGTGAGGGGTGGAGTCACTTATGGGATATACTGTATATATAATGTGAGGGGTGGACTCACTTATGGGATATACTGTATATATAATGTGAGGGGTGGAGTCACTTATGGGATATACTGTATATATAATGTGAGGGGTGGAGTCTCTTATGGGAGATACTGTATATATAATGTGAGGGGTGGACTCACTTATGGGATATACTGTATATATAATGTGAGGGGTGGAGTCACTTATGGGATATACTGTATATATAATGTGAGGGGTGGACTCACGCATGGGATATACTGTATATAATGTGAGGGGTGGACTCACTTATGGGATATACTGTATATATAATGTGAGGGGTGGACTCACTTATGGGAGATATTGTATATATAATGTGAGGGGTGGAATCACTTATGGGATATACTGTATATATAATGTGAGGGGTGGAGTCACTTATGGGATATACTGTATATATAATGTGAGGGGTGGACTCACTTATGGGATATACTGTATATATAATGTGAGGGGTGGACTCACGCATGGGATATACTGTATATAATGTGAGGGGTGGACTCACGCATGGGATATACTGTATATATAATGTGAGGGGTGGACTCACTTATGGGATATACTGTATATATAATGTGAGGGGTGGAGTCACTTATGGGATATACTGTATATATAATGTGAGGGGTGGACTCGCTTATGGGAGATACTGTATATATAATGTGAGGGGTGGAGTCACTTATGGGATATACTGTATATATAATGTGAGGGTGGAGTCACTTATGGGATATACTGTATATATAATGTGAGGGTGGAGTCACTTATGGGATATACTGTATATATAATGTGAGGGTGGAGTCACTTATGGGATATACTGTATATATAATGTGAGGGTGGAGTCACTTATGGGAGATACTGTATATAATGTGAGGGTGGACTCACTTATGGGAGATACTGTATATATAATGTGAGGGGTGGACTTACTAATTGGGGATACTGTAAGTACAACTGACCCCCCTATGTGTTTATAAGGAGAGGGCTTGGCTGCTTTCCTCGCACCTTCGTGTCTTCTCTAGAAGGAAATCTAAATAAATAACTCACATGATGAACACGTTTCACAACTTTGCATATGCTGCATTTTGGAGAACATGTCATTGGTTGGCACAGACTATTATTTATATATATATCGTTTTTTTTTTGTTTTGTTTTAACATCATTGTAAAATAGTAGAAAACAAAAAACAGTAGAGGAACATAAAGAACACAGAGAAACATCTGAACTTCCTCCAAACTTTTCATCTTTGACCTTTTGACTTTTTGAACTTTTCCACTTGCTATATCTAAAAAACTGTGTAAAAGCCACATTTCATGTGTAATAGAGAGAAATACCACTTAATGTTTGACTATTATACTTGTATTATATCACATTATATGTGGGTTTCCAGTATTGGGGCAGGATTAACTCTTAACATATTCCCCATAAACATCTGGCCTTATGTATAAAATAAAAGTCACCCATAGCAACCAATTGGATTTTAGCCACATAGTGTCAGCAGATGCCGGGGCCTACTGTGTTTTGGGCTCATGGTCGTCTGAATGACTTTGTTGAATACTTGTGAGACCGAGGCTACGGTAGACCAGAGAGCCAATGTTGCTCTGTTGACCAAGGGCCCTTTTTCGCCTTATTTTCATAAATTGGTTGAGCTATTTTCCCTCCAGACCCACATGGATAATATGCTTTTTCCCATAGAATGAGCAGGGAGCAGACACTGGTTTTCTACATAGGGACCATTAGGTCTCCGATGCTTTTGACCCTCCTGATCATCAGGGATTATATGATCCTTTCCCCTGAGATGAACAGGGATCAGACATTGACCACCAGGGTTTCCATGTTTTCAACCTCCTGCCAGACCACTAGGGAGTATATAGTCTTTTCCCCCAGGATGAATTAGGATCATACACTGGTTTGGTATGTAGTCACTGAGAATCTAGAACTAATTTTTCCACTGGCCCACCTGGGCTCCCAAGCTTTTGATCCTACAGTACCATCTGGGATTAGAAAGTCTAAGTCCCAATGGACCTCCAAGACACAGACAGTGATTGTCTTATTAGACCAATGAGGGTCAAACATGACCCTCTATCCCCTCTACAAGGATATATATATATATATATATATATATATACGTATGTTGTGTCGGACTGGGTAATGTGTAATTAACCTTATTGTGACACCAGGGCGTGGTTGACCTATACACCACCCGAGATAGGCCAGCTTCACTTGTGCCAGGCACAGGGCAAATAATCACTCCGACGCAAGGTTACGGTTAACTGGCTTGCTTTACTGAGATTGCAAAGATGGTACAATCCATCACAGCTCAGATCAACGTGAAAGAGTTGCAGGGTGATTTTAAGGAAGCTTATCGGGTTGCTGGGACTTATAGTTGATTATGCTGTATATGACTGATTCCGCCCACACTATACCTTAGGAACTTGGACTTGACTAACTTGCTGACTTGACTTGTATAATATCCCCAAGACTGTAGGCTTACCACATGACCCATGACAGACATTGAGCAGCATCTGCAACACAGGATGGGCAGGAGTACATGTGGTGATGCCGCCAAAGTTGTGGTGTGACCACGGGGTGTGAAGGGTTATTAACCCCTAATGTTCGTGACGCCAGAGTGTTTTTTCCGATAACCACCCGAACGGAAGCACCGCTGTCCCAAGGTTAGGCAGGGCAATAATAGTCCAAGACCAGGTAAGGGTTAACGGTAGCTTTACTGAGGTTAGACAGTTGTTAAAGTCTTTACAGCTAGGCCAGAATTCCAGAGAGTCGACTAGTAACAAGGACAGGGCCTTACAGCTTGCTGGGACTTGCAGTACTTTTGGGTCATACTTCAATGCAGCCACTCTGACTATAATAGTCTTGACTAGTGACTTGACTTTGGTAGAGACAGCAGACATAGAGGAGATGACTTACTGACAATGTGGCTGGTGTGCAGGCTTTATGGCCTCCAGTTGTACTGGACACAGGATCTGTGCTTTGCTGTTCCTCAGGATCTAAGAGAGAGATTTTAATGGCTCCCCGTCTTATAAAGGGGGACTGAGCAAGAAGCCCAAAGGTCAAGCTGCAGGTCAGGTGGTCAACTGGTGCTCTCTGGGTAACATAACACATCATGTGAACATAACAGGTGATACCTACAAAGGTCCTTAAAGGTCTTTTATACTTAATATACCTATACATAACATTGTGCACTATATTTACAACACTATATATAACATTAGATTAACTACCATGAGGGAGACGCTGCAGGGGGGCCCCTAGGACAATGAGGGACTCAACCTGACAGAGCCTAAGTACTGTACAGGAGTATATCCTGTACTGGGACATTACAAACCCCCATACTCAACAGAAGTCGCCCTCGACGAAGGGTCCTGTCGGGATTGAGGGTCGAAGCGGCCTTGGGGCCGAATGCAGTCCTGGGGCATTGCAATTAACATCCATTTACAGGCATTGGTTTGGTATGAGAAACTGGAGAACAGAGATTACTGGAGAATAAGGACTATGACTAATACTGACAGTTGACTATGCATGACAATACTATACATTACTAGATATTTGGAGGATTGGGTTGCCTGAGGCTCTCTGCTCAATGCCTTGGCTACTGGGGTCCCTTGGCATTACACACTTCTCCCCAGAACACTATTTATATTTAATGCTAGACATTTTTTTTAGCTAGACATTTTTGTAGATAACATTTGACATTCTGTTACCTTTGACTTTTATTTTGTGCTTCTGTAAGTAACAGGAATACCTTCTGGCCAGGAAAGCATCCTGAGCACGAGGACACAAGAAATATCACCTTTGACATTAGTGACATATGACATTAGTGTGGACTGTGTGATTGTGAGTGTTACAGTCCTACTATACATGACTTTAGGTGTACATGACTTTTATGTATACTTTCTGTGTACAACTTATATACATTTTATTAGACCATAGCAGTTATAATTCAGGACCATAAACATTTCAGTACAAGACCGTAACCCTTTGTTTTTTTTTCTTGTACATAGTAGCAACAAAACTATATTACTATGGAATATTTACACGACTGTCCATGTATTTCTCAGCAGTCCACATACACTTTAGGGTTCATTAGCTAAGAGCTCAGGTAAATATTCCTGTACCTAAGGAGTCTCTCGGCCGAAGCCAGGCACAACACTTACGAGGTTGGTTACTGCAGAAAACTTTTCTTGACGAGTCCGTCAGGTACTGTGCTTGAACTTTACTGTAGAACCTTAAACAACAAGAGTTTGTGCTTGCACACACAAGTCAATTAGTCATACAACCAAGTCTGGTTGTCACGATGCCGGCTGGCAGGAGGTGGATCCTCTGTGCCAGAGAGGGATTGGCGTGGACCGTGCTAGTGGACCGGTTCTAAGTCACTACTGGTGTTCACCAGAGCCCGCCGCAAAGCGGGATGGTCTTGCTGCGGCGGTAGTAACCAGGTCGTATCCACTAGCAACGGCTCAACCTCTCTGACTGCTGAAGATAGGCGCGGTACAAGGGAGTAGACAAAAGCAAGGTCGGACGTAGCAGAAGGTCGGGGCAGGCAGCAAGGATCGTAGTCAGGGGCAACGGCAGGAGGTCTGGAACACAGGCTAGGAACACACAAGGGAACGCTTTCACTAGGCACAAGGGCAACAAGATCCGGCGAGGGAGTGCAGGGGAAGTGAGGTATATATAGGGAGTGCACAGGTGAACACACTAATTAGAACCACTGCGCCAATCAGCGGCGCAGTGGCCCTTTAAATCGCAGAGACCCGGCGCGCGCGCGCCCTAGGGAGCGGGGCCGCGCGCGCCGGGACAGGACCGACGGAGAGCGAGTCAGGTACGGGAGCCGGGGTGCGCATCGCGAGCGGGCGCCACCTGCATCGCGAATCGCATCCCGGCTGGAGGCGGTATCGCAGCGCACCCGGTCAGTGGATCTGACCGGGGCGCTGCAGTAGCGAGAGTGTAGCGAGCGCTCCGGGGAGGAGCGGGGACCCGGAGCGCTCGGCGTAACACTGGTGAATTTACTGTACACAAGTTACTTTGACAACTTTCTTTCCCAGCCTCGCCTGTCGGACTGGGCCTTAGGTATGGATATGAATCTAGGGTTGCAAGACCGGGCACCTCACATGGGGTCAACATGAGTGTTCCATGAGACATGGGACAAATGGGAGTCCGTGATAGTTGGGCTGACTGTGACTACCACTTGCACCACAGCAGCTTGCGCCACTGGGGGATGACTTGTTGGTGCCTGCTGATCCAGCCAAACCTCCGCAACTGCTGGAGTAGGCCATGGCACTTTTGTAGGTACCCGCTGGTCAGGCCACACCTCCTCAATGTCAGGAGTAGGCCTGGGTACTTCAGTTGGTGCCCAAAGATCAGGCCAATCCTCCTCGCCCCTAGGAGTAGGCTTGGGCACATCTGTGGGAGAACCTTGACGTAGATACTTGGGATTCATCGCAGGTGGATCTAGATACTCCTCTTTGACAACTGCTCCCTTGACACTTGGAGGTAGAAGACCAAAGGGATCTGCATCCCAATCTTCAGAGGGGAAATAGACAAAAGGAATCTGTGAAGGATTCGTAGGCCTGGTGACAGCTGCTGCCCATTCCCCTCACAGGCTTTGCATCTGGGTATATTCCACAATCTCCCCGCTCTTGAGAAAATGCAGTTCTGGGGGGAGATCGTCCCACTGCACTGCCCTCCTGTTCACTAGGAGGATGCCCCCATGGTGACAGTCCATAAGGGTGCCAAACCCCCTCACTTTGTTGAATTTGATTACAGTGGGGGTGCTCTAACCTCCAGCTCTTTGGTGTCCTGCTGCTGCTTCTGGCATATCTCGAACAGCAGTTACTTAGGCCCGTATCTCTCTAATGTCTGAGCCCTCAGTTCCTACACAATTGTGGAAACCTCAGCATCTCTTTAGGCCCTTTTCGGACGGGGCCAGAGGTACTGAGGGAAGGAGCTTCCCTGGCAAGGTAAGGAGATGCTCCCGCATGTACTTGATCAATGCGGGCTCGTGGACAAACAGCCATCTGGGTAATGGTTGCGACAGAGGACGTGCTGGTGGCTGCTGGGCCTGGGACACGGTTTCTGGACTAGGGGTAGATGGAGGGGTAGAGAATGCGGCCTTAGCCGGGGTACTCACTTCCGACTCCTCCGACTGTATTTCGGCCCAGGATTCCCAGCTCCGGTGATGGGGTGACAACCTCACCGGCATCGGCTCTCGTGATGACTCCGTGATGTGGCCCACTTCCCATCGTCCTCCGGCAAGGGTACTTTCAGGTGGGCATCTTCGGCCCCGATGAAGAGCTTGTACAGGCAATCCGATAACTCCTGGAACACCTTCGCCACGGCCACGGCAATCAGCCGATCCTCCGGTTCCATCTTGGAACTTTCGGCACACGTGGATTGCTGGGACTCCGCCATCTTCTTGCTCCTCGCCAGCGCTTCCGGTGAACTGAAGAGCTCAGGCTCCACGTCGCTTCTTATACTGGTGTCTGACAAGATGGCCGCCAGCAGGAAGGACGTCATCAGCGGGGCCTGGAACCGGAAGCGACTCAGCGGTGCATCCTCATCATCCGCCCACCTGGCAACAAGGGGCGGACCTTTCAAGTACCACCTCGGACTGGACGCGGGCTCTGGTGGGAACCTTTTGCGTGCTTCTCGACCATCAGATTAACCCTTGCAGGTACAACAGACATTTCGGCGAGCAACATGGCCTCCGTTCTGATTTTGCACATTGTCAATTTAACTTTCACAGACTTCCTCACAATAGACAGTACAATTTTCTTCACCTCCCCCCTCTACTTTAACAGCGCCACGGCAGTAAAACATTACAATGACAAACTCCCATACAATCTTCTGGCGCAAAGTTTTTCGCAACTGCATGCGATTTACTTGGACACAGTTCAGACTCAGACTAGGGGGGGAGGACTTGCAGCTTTATGGCTAATGCACACACCCGTATCCTGTTCGTGATGCCAAAGTTGTGGTGACGGCAAAGTTGTGGTGTGACCACGGGGTGTGAAGGGTGTAGGTGGATGAGGCAGATGGTATAGCCCAGGGGCAAAGTGTTATTAACCCCTAATGTTCGTGATGCCAGAGTGGTTTTTCCGGTAAACACCCGAACCGTAGCACCACTATCCCAAGGTTAGGCAGGGCAATAATAGTCCAAGACCAGGTAAGGGTTAACGGTAGCTTTACTGAGGTTAGACAGTTGTAAAAGTCTTTACAGCTAGGTCAGAATCCCAGAGAGTCGACCAGTAACACGGAAAGGGCCTTGCAGCTTGCTGGGACTTGCAGTACTTTTGGGTCAGACTTCAATACAGCCACTCTGACTATAATTGGCTTGACTAGTGACTTGACTTTGGTAGAGACAGCAGATATAGGTGAGTTGACTTACTGACAATGTGGCTGGTGTGTAGGCTTTATGGCCTCCAGGTGTACTGGGCATCCGGCCGGTGGCCATCTTGTTGGAGACCAATATAAAAGGCGAAGCAGAGCCTGACCTCTTCAGTCTACAGGAAGTTCTGGCTGTGAGCAGTAATATGGCGGAGTCACAGCGATCCACGTGCACAGGGAGTCCCAAGATGGAGCCGGAGGATTGGATGATTGCCGCGGCGGCGAAGATGTTCCATGAGTTATCAGAGCATCTGCATCAATTGTCCCTCGGGGCCGACAACGCCTGCATGAAGGTGCCGCTGCCCGAGGATGATGGCAAGTGGGCTGCATCTCCACCGGAGGAGACACCGGAAGATTGTCACCTCACCACCATATCTGGGGTTCCTGGGCTGAGAACCCGACAGAGGAGTCCGATGTGAGTACCCCGACTGAAGCCAATTTTTCTACTCCCTCCTCCAGTTCCAGCCCTGAGCCAGCACCCCAGGCCCCACAGCCCACAGTGTGTCCTCAGTCACCACAGCCCTCAGCACGTCCACAGTCAACACCGCTCCCTAAGTGGCTGTTCGGCGACGAGCCGAGTCTCCTCCGATACATGTGGGAGCACCTACTTCCCTTTCCCAGGAAGCCCCTACCCCCAGTTCCTCTGGCCCAGTCCAAAAGGGCTAAAAGAGATGCAGAAGTGGCTGCCATCATGGGGGAACTGAGGGCCCAAAGGCTATAAAGATATGGGCCTAAGCCGTTGCCCTTTAAGGAAAGGCAACAACAGCAACAGGACACTAAGCAGTTAAAAACCCTGTATATCAGCAGACTGGAGCATCCATGAGAGGGCGAGCCACCCTTGGAGCGCCGACGTGCCACAGTAGTAAAATTTTACCGTGTACGGGGATTCGGCCCCCTCATGGACTGTCATCATGGAGGCATCCTTCTAGTCAACAGGTGAGCTGTACAGAGGGACTATCTCCCTCCAGAAAAGCATTCTCTAAAGAGCGTGGAGATTGTTGAATACACTCCAGTGAAAAACTTGCGAGGGGAATGGGCAGCTGCTGTCACCAGACCCAAGAATCCTACTCAGATCCCATTTGCCTATTTCACCTCTGAAAATTGGGACGCAGATCCCTTTGGTCTACCTCCTCCAAGTGCCAAAGGAGCAGTCGTCCAGGAGGAGTATCCTGATCCACCAGCAATGGATCCTAAGTATCTATGACAACGTTCCAGTACAGATGTGCCCAGGCCTACTCCCATGAGCGAGGAGGTTTGGCCTGACCATCGGGCACCAACTACGATACCCAGGCCTACTCCAGCTGTACCCAGGCCTACTCCAGGAGGTTTCACCTAACCAAAGAAAGTGTCTGGGCCTACTCCTGCAGTGGCGGAGGTTTGGCCAGAAGAACAGGCACCAACTAGTAATCCATCTGTGGCGAAAGCCGCTGCATTACAGGTGGTGGTTACTGTCAGCCCCACCATCACCAATTCCAGATTGTCCCATGTATCTTGGGACACCCTTGTTGACCCCATGCAAGGGGCCCAGTCTCGCAACCTTAGGTTCATCTCACAGCCTAGGACCCCACCTGGTAGGCGAGACTGGGAAAGAAAGAAGGCTGTATAAATAACTTTGTGTACAGTAAAAAATAACCTGACTTGGTGGCAAGACTAATTGACTGTTGTGTAGTAGTAGTTTTGTTGTTGCAGATTCCTGCAAGGTTTAAGAAGTACACCAGACAGACTTGTCATGAAAAGTTTTTGTTCTTTTTGCAACCAAGACTTGTAAGTAATTTGTAAGTAATAGCTGCATACCAGTCTCCTCCGGACCGAGACCCTGAGCTGACTGAACCAAAGACTCCTTATGTACATGGACTACTGAGCAGTACATGAACTGTTGTGTAAATACTCAAAGTAATACATTTTTGGTTCAGTAAAATGGTTAGGGAGGTACATTGAAATGTCGTGGTCCTAATGTTATGTTGTGTTTGTCCAGGTCCAATAAAAATGTATATAAGTTATTGTACACCAAAAGTCACTGTGTAGAGTCTTTTCTGATGACTGGTTGTCTTATTACAGGGGGTTGTCCTGATTTACTCGGGAGAAGCACATGTCACCCCACCACCAGCATCTTAACATATATAACGGTATGTGTCATACATTAATGCACACTAAAGTACACATAGTCGTGTGCACATAACCAGTACACATAATCTACACATAAGTAATGCACCCAACAAGTCACATACAAGTAGTACTGTAGCACTCAACATTACACAGTCTACTTGATGTCATATGTCAAACGTCTCTAATGTCATATATTATTATCTTCGTGCACAGGATACTTCCCTGGCCAGAAAGTACTTCTGATACTAAACTCATGCACGTAGTCAATATAAGTGTTACGCCGAGCGCTCCGGGTCCCCGTTCCTCCCCGGAGCGCTCGCCTCATCCTCGTTGCTGCAGCGCCCCGGTCAGATCCACTGACCGGGTGCGCTGCGGTACCGCCTCCAGCCGGGATGCGATTCGCGATGCGGGTGGCGCCCGCTCGCGATGCGCACCCCGGTCCCCGTACCTGACTCGCTCTCCGTCGGTCCTGTCCCGGCGAGCGCGGCCCCGCTCCCTAGGGCGCGCGCGCGCCGGGTCTCTGCAATTTAAAGGGCCAGTGCACCAATGTTGGTGCCTGGCCCAATCTTCCCAATCACCAATTAGTGTGATCACCTGTGTACTTCCCTATATTACCTCACTTCCCCTGCACTCCCTTGCCGGATCTTGTTGCCTTAGTGCCTAGTGAAAGCGTTCCCTTGTCTGTTCCTAGCCCGTGTTCCTGACCTCCTGCCGTTGCCCCTGACTACGATCCTTGCTGCCTGCCTCGACCTTCTGCTACGTCCGACCTTGCTTCTGCCTACTCCCTTGTACCTCGCCTATCTTCAGTATCTTCAGCAGTCAGAGAGGTGAGCCGTTGCTAGTGGATACGACCTGGTCACTACCGCCGCAGCAAGACCATCCCGCTTTGCGGCGGGCTCTGGTGAAAACCTGTAGTGGCTTAGAACCGGTCCACTAGCGCGGTCCTCGCCAATCCCTCTCTGGCACAGAGGATCCACCTCCTGCCAGCCGGCATCGTGACAGTAGATCCGGCCATGGATCCCGCTGAAGATCCTACACTGGTCGCCCAGCTAGCCCTAAAGATCGCCCAACGAGATCAACAGCTGGCATACTTGACCTCCGAGGCACTGCGTATTCAGTCACAGATACAGCAGCTGCAGATACAGCAACAGCTACAGCTGCAACTACCATCTGCTCCGCCGGCTCCTGCAACTCCTCCGCAGCAACCGGCCGTTCCTAACCCCTGCTTGTCCCTGCCGGACAAATTTGGCGTAAAGATCGCCCAACGAGATCAACAGCTGGCATACTTGATCTCCGAGACACAGCGTCTTCAGTCACAGTTACAGCAGCTGCTGCCGCAGATACAGCAACTTCAGTCACAGCAGCTGCTGCCGCAGATACAGCAACTTCAGTCACAGCTACAGCTGCAACAACCATCTCCTCCGCCGGCTCCTGCAACTCCTCCGCAGCAACCGGCCGTTCTTAACCCCTGCTTGTCCCTGCCGGACAAGTTTGATGGGGACCGCAATGATTCTGCCACAGCCACAGTCCAGTCCTTCTTCGCTGAGGTCCGTGGTGTCTTCGAGGAGCCTGCCCGAGCTTCTTCTGCCGAGATTGCCCTGCTGAACCTGGAACAGGGTGTTTCTTCCATTGGCGAGTACGCCATTCAGTTCCGTGCTCTTGCTTACGAGTTGTCCTGGAATAGTGAGGTTCTCTGCGCGACCTTTAAAAAAGGCCTATCCAGCAACATTAAAGATGTTCTGGCCGCACGAGAGACTCCTGCTGACCTACATGAACTCATTCATCTTGCCACTCGCATTGACATGCGTTCTTCCGGATGGCGTCTGGAGCTCCGCCTGGATATGGACTTTGTTCGCACGAAGCGTTTTTTCTCCCCGGCTCCTCTCTCCTCTGGTCCTCTGCAATCCGTTCCTGTGCTTCCCGCCGCGGAGGCTATGCAAGTTGACCGGTCTCGCTTGACACCTCAAGAGAGGACACGACGCCGCATGGAGAATCTTTGCCTGTACTATGCCGGTACCGAACACTTCCTGAAGGATTGTCCTATCCGTCCTCCCCGCCTGGAAAGACGTACGCTGACTCCGCACAAAGGTGACACAGTTCTTGATGTCAACTCTGCTTCTCCACGCCTTACTGTGCCTGTGCGGATATCTGCCTCTACCTTCTCCTTCTCTACTATGGTCTCCTTGGATTCCGGATCTGCAGGAAAATTTTTTTTGGCCTCTCTTATCAACAGGTTCTACGTCCCTGTGACCAGTCTCGCCAGACCCCTCTACATCTATTGTATTAACAATAAAAGATTGGACTGTCTCATGCGTTTCCGCACAGAACCCCTCCTAATGTGCATCGGACCTCATCACGGAAAAATTGACTTTTTTTTCCTCAGGTTCTTTGGCCCCAAGAAGAGGGGGAGACCCAAGGGGGGGGGTACTGTTACGCCGAGCGCTCCGGGTCCCCGTTCCTCCCCGGAGCGCTCGCCTCATCCTCGTTGCTGCAGCGCCCCGGTCAGATCCACTGACCGGGTGCGCTGCGGTACCGCCTCCAGCCGGGATGCGATTCGCGATGCGGGTGGCGCCCGCTCGCGATGCGCACCCCGGTCCCCGTACCTGACTCGCTCTCCGTCGGTCCTGTCCCGGCGCGCGCGGCCCCGCTCCCTAGGGCGCGCGCGCGCCGGGTCTCTGCAATTTAAAGGGCCAGTGCACCAATGTTGGTGCCTGGCCCAATCTTCCCAATCACCAATTAGTGTGATCACCTGTGTACTTCCCTATATTACCTCACTTCCCCTGCACTCCCTTGCCGGATCTTGTTGCCTTAGTGCCTAGTGAAAGCGTTCCCTTGTCTGTTCCTAGCCCGTGTTCCTGACCTCCTGCCGTTGCCCCTGACTACGATCCTTGCTGCCTGCCTCGACCTTCTGCTACGTCCGACCTTGCTTCTGCCTACTCCCTTGTACCTCGCCTATCTTCAGTATCTTCAGCAGTCAGAGAGGTGAGCCGTTGCTAGTGGATACGACCTGGTCACTACCGCCGCAGCAAGACCATCCCGCTTTGCGGCGGGCTCTGGTGAAAACCTGTAGTGGCTTAGAACCGGTCCACTAGCGCGGTCCTCGCCAATCCCTCTCTGGCACAGAGGATCCACCTCCTGCCAGCCGGCATCGTGACAATAAGGTAACAGAAATGTCAAAATGTTATCTGTATCAAATATCTAGCATAAAGTGTCTAGAATAAACTTAAATGGGCACTGTCACCAACTTTATATTTTGATATGTTGTAGTACTTATGAACTACAACATATCTCTAATATACTTTTATTATTATTTTTTTTATAAAAATTGTTTAATTTACATTTAAAAACCGGCCACTAGGGGTCTCCCTCCTAGTGGCCGGCTGCAGCCTGGCGTGACGTCCCGCCTGAAAAAGGACCGATGCGGCCGGGCATCGGTCCTTTTTCATTCAGCCTGCGCTCGCTCCCTGCCTGTCAATCAGACAGGCAGGGAGCGAGCGCATTGGCTCCCCGGCCACTGGCTGGGAGGCCACTCCTCCCGCACATCGCCGCCGCCTCATCGCCGCCTCCGCCTCGTCACCGCCTCCGCCTCGTTGCCACTGCTGTCCCTGCACGCCCCGCTGCCGGACTCTGCAGTAAGTGTAATGTGGGGGGGGGGGGGGGGTGTTGTGATGGAGGGAACAGGGTATGGCGCGGGGGGGGGGGGGGGAGACGGAGGGGACGGGCTAGCACCACATGTAACTAATAGTTTATCTACACAGGGGGCCTCCAGCTGTTTCAATACTACAACTCCCAGCATGCCCAATAGATGGACAGCCAATAGATGTCAGGGCAAGCTGGGAGTTGTTGTGATGAAACAGCTGGAGGCACCCTGTGTAGATGAACTAAGGGCGGAAGTCCCCCCAGCAGGCATCAGTGACGTGGTGCCTGCTGGGGAAGTCTGCCTGGTAGTGAGCACACTGCCAGGCAGACAAAAAGCATTTTTAATATAGTAAAAAATAAAAATTTAAAGCAGGGAGGGTGTTAGGGATAGATTGGCAATAGGCAGGAACGGAAAAAAAAATAGGATGGTGGGAGCTACCCTTTAATATAGTGTTTTGGGGAGAAGTGCTTTAAATGGGACCCCAGTAGCCAATGCATTGGGCAGAAAGCCTGAGGCAATCCAATCCAGAAACGTCTAGTTTAAAGTATTAAGTCTAGTCGTATATAAAATGTCTAATATATAGTCGTAAGTCTAGTCATGAGTATTATGTTACATGCATAGTCAAAAATCATGTTGTGTTTAATCCACTGTTTTGCATAGTCAAGTCATCCAGTGCATAGTCAAAGGTCCTTAAAGTAAAGTTATATGTATTAGCCCTAGTCAGTATTAATCCTGTTCTTGATTGAACACCAAAAATCAGAGCATGTATGGACAATATTATTATATTATTATTATATTATATTCTTATGTTATCAGCTAAAGAAAAATTACCAGCCTGGAATGGACATTTGTGTGCAAAAATGCCTCAGGACTGCATCCGGCCCCAGGGCCACCTCAACCTGCATCGAGGGGGACTTGTGTTAAGTAGGGGGGGTTTGTAATGTCCTGTCAGGTTGAGTCCCTCAGTGACCGGGGGGCTCCCCTGCAGTGTCTCCCCTACTGTTCCTGTAATGTCATTTATTATAATGGGATTGTAGTCAGTGTCCTAATGTATAGTTAGCATAAAGGACCTGTGAAATGTCATGTTACATGTTATGTTATCACATGATGTTACCCAGACAGCACCAGCTTAACCTATGACCCGCAGTTTGACCAATGGGCTTTGGCTCAACCCCCTCTATATTAGGGGGCAGCCATTACAATTCTCAGACTCTTCCTTTACTGAGAACCAGCCAGTACAGATACCTCAGTGTTTGTAGCTTTGCATCCATCCAGGTGCTGGTCACTGTCATTCCAGTAAGTCCAAGTCTATGTCTGCTGTCACTACCCATAGTCAAGTCCAATCTAAAGTCAATTATAAGTCTAATTGTCCCAGCAACCTGCGAGGTCCTTCTGTGTTCCTGGTCACCTCTCTGGGAATCTGGCCGAGCTGTGAAGATAATACCATCTATCTAAACTAAGTAAAGCCTCCGTTAAACCATAACTGGTTACAGACTCTCCTTTCACTATCTAGCCATTGGAATTTCGGAGATACAGTTCGGTGGTTCCGGTACCCAAAAACCACTCTGGCGTCACGAACACTAGGGGTTAACAACACCTTGCCCAGGGGGTTATTACCATCTTGCCCCATCCACCTACACCGCTACACCCCGTGGTCCCGCCATACACCGTGGGTCACCACACTGTATTATATAAAGGACTGTATGTTGGAGGGGGTGCTGTATTTTATAAAGGACTGTATGTTGGAGGGGGTGCTGTATTTTATAAAGGACTGTATGTTGGAGGGGGTGCTGTATTTGACATAGGACTGTATTTTGGAGGGGGGGTGCTGTATTTTATATAGGACTGTATGTGTGAGGGGGTGTGTATTTTCCATAGGACTGTTTGTTGGAGGTGTTGAGAGCATTTTTTACATGGGACTGTATGATTGGAGGGATTGAGAGGGGGTGATGTATTTTTACATAGGACTGTCGAGCTTTACCAAAAGGAACCAGAGGTTTCTGTCAAACTTTGAAGTACACTAAACTCTCTAATGGAAAGAGGGTGTTGCCTACAACCTGTATCCTCAGTCCTCCATGTTGGAGGATTACTAAGGGCATCGGCTTTTATACAAACATCAATGGAAGAACTGTAAAAGCTCCTGGGAAATCATGGGCGCGGGTTCTGTAAAAAAAAAGAAAATAAAAAATAACTTGCAGCCGTGTAGCCTAACGTCACTGGGTGTTATCGGCCTTCATGTGCTTCAAGTGTCACAGAGGAGCCCAGGAGATAAGCCTGGAGGTCCCTTATCTGGCGGTCCCTTAAATCTGTCCAGCAAGCATTCCAGGAGCAAGTTGTGCTGAAGTAGAGATGTGCGAGTAGACGGCCGAACGCTGTTTTCACTATTCATGTTTAAAAAATGCTGCAAGGGGGGATTTACATGTATCATGGTTTCGATAGTCCCTAATTTTCGACCTAAAGCCTAGTCTGGAAACTATCCCCTTGTGATTTTTTTGGTTAAAATATTTGAGACAACCCTCTAAAATAATGGTCCCAGCATGTCTGGACAGCCAATGGTTGTCTGGGCAAGCTGGAGGTCCACAGGTCGAAGACCACTGCTCCTGTCTTTCTATGTCGCCAGGATATGCCAACACCTTGAAGGAGGGCAAAATAAGAGGCATTATAGGAGACCCATATTGATATTTACTATGCATTTCACGGGCAGCCCACTACTTTTATAAACTACTGTGTATGAATTCCCAGCATGCAAGGACCGCCAAAGCAACCAGTGTGCCTCCAGTTGTTGCAACTACAACTCCCAGAATGCACGGACAGCCGAAGCCCAACGAGTGTGCCTCCAGCTGTTGCATCTACAACTCCCAGCATGCATGGACATTGGAACCCCAACCAGTGTGCTCCCAGCTTTTATAAAACTACAACTCCCAGTATGCACGGACAGCCGAAGCCCAACCAGTGTGCATCAAGCTGTTGCAACTGCAACTCCCAGCATGCACGGAAAGCCGAACCCAACCAGTGTGTCTCCAGCTGTTGCAAAACTACAACTTCCAACATGCAAGGACAGCCGAAGCCCAACCAGTGTGCCTCCAGCTGTTGCAACTACAACTCCCAGCATGCATGGACAGCTGAAGCCCAACCAGTGTGCCTCCAGCTGTTGCAACTACAACTCCCAGCATGCACGGACAGCCGAAGCCCAACCAGTGTGCCTGCAGCTGTTGCAACTACACCTGTCAGCATGCATGGACAGTCGAACATCAACCAGTGTGCCTACAGCTGTTGCAAAACTACAACTCAGTTTAATGAAAGGAATGACTGGGACATATCCATACCAGGGTACTCTTTATACAGAAGAGACAGAGAAGGCCAGAAAGGAGGAGGAATGGCCCTATATGTGAAAGATAGCATAAAATCTAACCTAATACAAGTAAGTGAGGCAACCATAGAGTCAGTTTGGGTTATGTTGCAGTTTGGTAATCAGACAGTAACTCATGTAAGTGGGATATATAGACCACCTGGCCAAGTCAAAGAAGTAGATGATCTACTAGTTGAAGAAATATCTAAAATGACAATGAAAGGAGAAGTTATCATTATGGGAGACTTCAATCTTCCGGATATGAACTGGAAAACCAAAATAGCAAGTTCTGCCAGGAGTACAGATATTCTAAATTCCCTACTAGGATTATCTCTACAACAAGTGGTTGAGGAGCCAATGCGGAAGGAGGCCATTTTGGATTTGGTATTCACAAATGGGGATTTGGTATATGATGTTATTGTTGGTGAAAGCTTGGGATCTAGTGATCACCAGTCAGTGTGGTTTAATATAAGAACAGGGAAGGAGTCACACCACACAAAAAAAAAAGTTTTAGATTTTAGAAAAACAGACTTTTCAAAAATGAGATTAGTCATAAATGAGTCCCTATCAGACTGGAACGGATTACATGGAGTCCAGGAGATATGGGACTACTTAAAAGACGCTTTATTGAAGGCAACAGAAAATTGCACTAGACTTGTCAGTAAAAGCAGAAAAAGGAAGAGACCACTGTGGTACTCAACCCAACTCAGAGCAATGAAGATAGGGAAATCTACAAGACTAGGCAGAAAGAGGCCAAGCAAGTTATAAGAACTTCTAAAGCACAGGCAGAAGAAAAACAGGAGTCGTCCCGGAAGATTGGAAATTAGCAAATGTTGTGCCCATTCACAAGAAAGGTAGTAGGGAGGAATCAAGCAACTATAGACCAGTAAGTCTGACATCAATAGTGGGGAAATTAATGGAAACCCTACAAAAGCATAGGATTGTGGAACATCTAAAATCCCATGGATTGCAAGATGAAAAACAACATGGGTTTACTTCAGGGAGATCATGTCAAACAAATCTTATTGATTTTTTTGACTGGGTGACTAAAATAATAGATGGCGGAAGGGCAGTAGACAGTAGCTTTTTACACTGTCACACAAGACTTATCAATAAACTACAGTCATTGAGCTTGGACTCCAATATTGTTGAGTGGATGAGGCAGTGGCTGAGTAAGGCTGGGTTCACACCACGTTTTCAAATACGGCTCCCGTATACGGTCGACCACGTTTTTGCCTGCGGTCGGGAAACCGCATACGGCCGAAAAAGAAGCCGACCGGAGGCTGCGGTTCACTCCGGTCGGCTCATAGACATACATTAAATACGGTTCCCGAATAAGGCTGAGTGCGGGCGCCGCGATTAAGCCCCGCCCCCTCCTCCCAACCGTATACGGGAGCCGTATTTAAGAAAACGTGGTGTGAACTCAGCCTAACAGACAACAGAGGGTAGTAGTCAATGGAGAATATTCAGTGCAAGGTCTTGTTATCAGTGGGGACCTCAGGGATCTGTACTGGGACCAATATTGTTTAATATCTTCATTAGTGATATTGCAAAAGGTCTCAATGGCAAGGTATTGGTCTTTTTGCTGATGACACAAAGATATGTAACAGGGTTGATGCATAAAATCCTTCGGGCAGAATATAGAATATGTGACACAGTCCTGACCTCAGTATCTGAGGAGATGGATTTAGGAGTAATTATTTCAGAAGACTTAAAGGTAGGAAGACAATGTAATAGAGCAGCAGGAAACACTAGCAGAATGCTTGGATGTATAGGGAGAGGTATAAGCAGTAGAAAGAGAGAAGTGCTCATGCCGCTGTACAGAACACTGGTGAGACCTCACTTGGAGTATTGTGCGCAGTACTGGAGGCCGTATCTCCAGAAGGATATAGATACTCTAGAGAGAGTTCAGAGAAGATACTAAACTAGTACATGGATTGCAGGATAAAACTTACCTGGAAAGATTAAAGGACCTTAACATGTATAGAAGAAAGAAGAGACAGAGGGGATATGATAGAGACTTTTATATACATAAAGGGAATCAACACGGTAAAGGAGGAGAGGAGATGTAAAAGAAGAAAAACTACCACAAGAGGACATCGTTTTAAATTAGAGGGGAAAGGTTTCTGCAGTAATATCAGGAAGTATTACTTTACTGAGAGAGTAGTGGATGCATGGAATAGCCTTCCTGCAGAAGTGGTCGCTGCAAATACAATAAAGGAGTTTAAACATGCATGGGATAAGCATAAGGCTATCCTTCATATGAGATAGGGATAGGTATAAGACTGTCCTTCATATAAGATAGGGATAGGTATAAGGCTATCCTTCATATAAGATAGGGATAGGTATAAGGCTATCCTTCATATAAGATAGGGATAGGTTTAAGGCTATCCTTCATATAAGATAGGGATAGGTATAAGGCTATCATTCATATAAGATAGGGATAGGTTTAAGGCTATCCTTCATATAAGATAGGGATAGGTATAAGGCTATCATTCATATAAGATAGAGATAGGTATAAGGCTATCCTTCATATAAGATAGGGATAATCATAAGGCTATTCTTCATATAAGATAGGGATAGGTATAAGGCTATCCTTCATATAAGATAGGGATAGGTATAAGGCTATCCTTCATATAAGATAGGGATAGGTATAAGGCTATCCTTCATATAAGATAGAGATAGGTATAAGGCTATCCTTCATATAAGATAGGGATAAGCATAAGGCTATCCTTCATATAAGATAGAGATAGGTATAAGGCTATCCTTCATATAAGATAGGGATAGGTATAAGACTGTCCTTCATATAAGATAGGGATAGGCATAAGGCTATACTTCATATAAGATAGGGATAGGTATAAGGCTATCCTTCATATAAGATAGGGATAGGTATAAGGCTATCCTTCATATAAGATAGGGATAGGTATAAGGCTATCCTTCATATAAGATAGAGATAGGTATAAGGCTATCCTTCATATAAGATAGGGATAAGCATAAGGCTATCCTTCATATAAGATAGAGATAGGTATAAGGCTATCCTTCATATAAGATAGGGATAGGTATAAGACTGTCCTTCATATAAGATAGGGATAGGCATAAGGCTATCCTTCATATAAGATAGAGCCAGGGACTATTCATAGTATTCAAATTATTGGGCAGACTAGATGGGCCAAATGGTTCTTATCTGCCGACACATTCTATGTTTCTATGTTTCTATGCAAGGACAGTCAAAGCTCAACCAGTGTGCCTCCAACTTTTGCAAAACTACAACTCCCATCATGCAAGGACAGCCAAAGCTCAACCAGTGTGCCTCCAGCTGTTGCAAAACCACAACTCCCAGCATCCACAGACAGCCGAAGCCCAACCAGTGTGCCTCCAGCTGTTGGAAAACTACAACTCCCAGCATGCACGGACAGCTGAAGCCCAACCAGTATGCCTCCAGCTGTTGAAACTACACCTCCCAGCATACATGAACAGTCGAACATCAACCAGTGTGCCTCCAGCTTTTGCAAAAGTACAACTCCCATCATGCAAGGACAGCCAAAGCTCAACTAGTGTGCCTCCAGCTGTTGCAGAACTACAACTCTCCGCATGCATGGACAGCCGAACCCCAACCAGTGTGCCTCCAGCTATTGCAAAACTACAACTCCCAGCATGCACGGACAGCCGAAGCCCAACCAGTGTGCCCCCAGCTGTTGCAGCTGCACCTCCCAGCATGCATGGCCAGCCGAACCCCAACCAGTGTGCTTCCAGCTGTTTCAAAACTACAACTCCCAGCATGCCTGGACAGCCAAAGGCTGTCAGGGCATGCTGGGAGTTGTAGTTTTGCAACAGCTGTAGGCTAACCTGGTTGAAAAACACTACCCGGGATGCTAGCCTATAATGCATGGACAGTCCTTATTCAGCCAGGTTATTTAAAATTTTTTACTGAATTTTTTTTAACTTTTTTGTTTTACAGTGAGAACATGTTCTTTAGTATTTCTAGTTTACGACCAAAAATAATAAATAAGCTGATTATTTTAAAGGCCTTTTTTTGTGTGTAGTGACAAACACTTTCCATAGACTCATACTACACATTATGTAAAAAATAAATAAATAATAATAATTTTTTATTTAACTAAAAATAAAGTAAATTTTATACGTAACTTATTTGATATCATTTTAAATAATTATATATTTATATGGGATACGTAGCTCTGTGTTGATATATGTGATATATATATGTATATATATATATATATTGCATTTTGTGTATGTATATATATATATATATATATATATATATATATATATATATATATACTGTTTACCTGCTGACACTTCCACCACATACAAAATGCTATTTATTCACTTAAATTTGATGACACAGCCATTGAGGAAAGGCGGGGAGATGACCCGAGGGGCGGGGCTTCCTCTACCTTTCCTGCCAATCAGATGGCATCCTCAAAACCACCAACATTTTTTGGAGAACAAAATACACTAATTCTTATCTTATGACAAACTGAATGAAGAACAGAGGGAGCAGAGATATGCACGTCTACGACAGTCTATAAAAGACGTATACATAGGTCTATATACACGATTATAGGTGTATCTGTGTATAAGGAGTATGGCATTAGCTTCTTGTGACTTTCAGAATCAGTGTATGTATGATAATACTCAGGTAAGTGGCTGCAATGGACACTAATAGGGTTTATTTAAATATTTACTATATAATTGTATAATACATATATATATATATATATTAATATGCTGTGTATAAATGTGTGTATGAGCTTGTGTGAGTATATATAAATATATACATATATATATATGTGTGTGTATATATATATAAATATATATATATATATATATATATATAAATATGTATTATAATTTAATAATATGGCAGTCGTCACTTTGCATGCTTATGTGGCACAGAGAAAGGGCGAGAGGAGTGTGCAGCTTCCCTAATAGGGGCAAATCAGTTGTTTAGCAGTAGAGATGAGCGAACTTACAGTAAATTCGATTCGTCACGAACTTCTCGGCTCGGCAGTTGATGATTTTTCTGCATAAATTAGTTCAGCTTTCAGGTGCTCCCGTGGGCTGGAAAAGGTGGATACAGTCCTAGGAGACTCTTTCCTAGGAATGTATCCACCTTTTCCAGCCCACCGGATCAGCGGAAAGCTGAACTAATTTACGCAGGATAAGTCATCAACTGCCGAGCCGAGAAGTTCGTGACGAATCGAATTTACTGTAAGTTCGCTCATCTCTATATAGCAGTATTATTATGTTATGTATTGCGCTGTTACTTCTTTACGGTAAGTTGGCATGTTTCAGCACTATATGGTGGAATTTGATTATTTCTGCAATGCGTTGTGGTGGCGGCTCGAAGCATCTTGCAGGGTGTTATTTATCTAATAGACAGCACTGTCGGGTTCTGTTCACATCTCATGTCAAACAGGCATGCCAACATATACCGTGGCATACAGGGGGCATACTTGCAGTAATTAAAATCAGTAACTACTTTACCTGATTGCATATGATCAGTATATCAGGCTATGTTAACACGTATTCTTCTAGCTTCAAAACACTGTGTAAACATAGGGAAATACAGGGGTCCCTCAAGTTACAATATTAATTGGTTCCGGGACGACCATTGTATGTTGAAACCATTGTATGTTGAGACCAGAACTCTATGGAAACCTGGTAATTGGTTCTGAAAATCCAAAATATCATCCAGAAATAGGAAAAAGGTGAGGATTAAAGAAAAATAAGTAGATAAGTAATATAGATAAAGCAAAGTCCTTACATATAAAAGTAAGAAAGATCTGCTGGAAGCTGTAATCACTGTCTATTTTAGTGTTTCCCAACCAGGGTGCCTCCAGCTGTTGCAAAACTACAACTCCCAGCATGCCCGGACAGCCTTTGGCTGTCCGGGCATGCTGGGAGTTGTAGTTTTGCAACAGCTGGAGCCCCCCTTGTTGGGAAACACTGGTCTATGTAGAGGACAGGAGCTTCTTCAGGGTCCTATACAGTACACAGTGTCCTAAAAAAGGGAAATGGAAGCGCTCTTATTGGTGTCCCAAGGAGCAGCTAACCCTGGCACAGGTAAAGAGTACAAAACATGTAATACCTCCCTGTACTGTAGGGGGCGCTACCAGACACCAGTCAGTGCATACACTTCAGTAATACAGGTAACGAGTACAGAACATGTAATGCCTCCCGGTACTGTAGGGGGCGCTACCAGACACCAGTCAGTGCATACACTTCAGTAATACAGGTAACGAGTACAGAACATGTAATGCCTCCCTGTACTGTAGGGGGCGCTACCAGACACCAGTCAGTACATACACTTCAGTAATACAGGTAACGAGTACAGAACATGTAATGCCTCCCTGTACTGTAGGGGGCGCTACCAGACACCAGTCAGTGCATACACTTCAGTAATACAGGTAACGAGTACAGAACATGTAATGCCTCCCTGTACTGTAGGGGGCGCTACCAGACAGCCAGTCAGTGCATACACTTTAGGAATAAAGGGGTTTTACCAGTGAATGTCCATTCTGATTGGTCGGTTCTTCCAGCCATTGACACGTTTCACAGATCTGGACTGTATGTACATTGTATGTTGAGTCTGGTTTCAAGTTACAATGGTCCAGAAAAGACCATTGTATGTTGAAACTATTGTATGTTGAGGCCATTGTAAGTTGAGGGATCACTGTACTATGCTGGGTCCATTAAACTCAATTGGTCTGCTGCCAGTATTGCCCCAGTGTACATGGGCATATCTTTTTTATAGCTTATCAACGTACGCTTGCAGTGTACCGTATAAAAAGTTAGTCAGTCTACTGTATGTCACTTATAATAAGGCACTATTTGGTTTCATTATTTATACTCTGTATTACAAAACACCATATGGGGGCTTTAGTCATACACACATCCAGATTAGTCAGCTCACCGCCTGAGGATCTGTTGGAGCCGCTAGAAAAAACCACAGACGCAGGGTCAAATATAAGAAGAAGAAAAATAATTTGTGCTCAAATAGTCCATAAAAGCTTTATACTTTATTGCACATCCATTAGAAACAGGAAGGTATACACTTCTCAAACAAGACAAGACAGTCTTGACGCATTTCAGGGGGTTACACCTTAGTCATAAGTATCATGACTAAGAGGTAACCTGCCCCCCAAAACCTGTCTTGTTTCAGTATAACTTTTTAAAATATCTTATTAAATTATTTATTAATTACATTTTTTATTTAGCTATATGGACATCATTATACTGAACAAATAAATGGGATTTAGGATGTAAATTAGAGGTTTTGGCATGTCTCTCTGGTGCTGGTTGCCAGAGGGGATGCCATCAAGCTACTCTGCCTTGACCAAAGTATTTAGATACAGGGATAGGATATTAAATAGAATTTTTGCCTCAGGTGAGGGAAAACCTGACTATAACTCGCACACCCTATACTTAAAGGGATACTCCGCCCCTAGACATCTTAGATGTCTGATCACGAGGGTCCAGAACTTCTCTCCTTGCAGCAAATGACAGGGGGTGCTGCAGCAGAGATCGTGGGGTCCCCAGTGTTGGGACCCTCGCAATTAGACATCTTATCCCCTATACTTTATATAGAGGATAAGATGTCTAGGGGTAGAGTACCCCTTTAACTGCATTAAGTCAAAGCAACTGTAAGCATAAGATCCACTGTCGGTCACGTATCCTGGGTCCATCCATGACTAATGTTCTTATTTTTCTTTGTCAGTTATGGAATTGTGCAGCATCACAGTCCGGGCCAGAAGTATTTACAGCGTCCCCTGGTGGTCAGTATTCACACCCTGCCCCATCCGATTTTACTACCTGTCATGTAAAAGAGGAAGATTTGTGCTGGGACCAGGAGTTCCTGAAAAATAACTGTTTAGATCTATCAGTAGATGTTGCTTGTTCCTCACAGACCTCCGAAACCCAGGACCATCTACAGGGATTTATAGAAATGCTCCAGTCGGATATCTTTAATACCATGCCCCCGCCCTCTGAAGACAGTCTCACAGATACTACATCTTTAGATGGACCTTCAATGGTGGTATCACCCAGTATCGACCAATCCAACCAACAAATAGACAATATCAATTACTCAATTCAGAAGTCTATGGGGTATGTGTACCCACTGCCTCCTAAACAAGAGCTCATACCACCTGCAATTCCCAGCACACATTTCTCAACAAACCCTGTGCCAATTTTACCAAGGACAACATTTTCTTTTCTGGATGGGCAATCTTACCAGACCTTCTCCTCCACCATGCCCTACTATGTTTTAGCACAACCATCCGCTCCAAGTAGAAAACAGTCCCTGGCTTATGCACATAAGGAAAAGAAGCAAAAACAGGGAAGAAAAACATCAAACAGGACTGTCACCTGTCACAGCTGTACCCACTATGGATGTGACAAAACCTACACCAAGAGCTCACACCTGAAAGCTCATCTACGTACACACACTGGTAAGAGGCTGTCATAGTGGTATTAATTATAGTAACCCGGCTCCTGATCCTCTTATTACCCTATAACATCTTATTACAGTAACCCGGCTCCTGATCTTATTACCCTATAACATCTTATTACAGTAACCCAGCTCCTGATCTTATTACCCTATAACATCTTATTACAGTAACCCAGCTCCTGATCTTATTACCCTATAACATCTTATTACAGTAACTCGGCTCCTGATCTTATTACCCTATAACATCTTATTACAGTAACCCGGCTCCTGATCCTCTTATTACCCTATAACATCTTATTACAGTAACCCGGCTCCTGATCCTCTTATTACCCTATAACATCTTATTACAGTAACCCGGCTCCTGATCTTATTACCCTATAACATCTTATTACAGTAACCTGGCTCCTGATCTTATTACCCTATAACATCTTATTACAGTAACCCGGCTCCTGATCCCTTATTACCCTATAACATCTTATTACAGTGACCCGGCTCCTGATCTTATTACCCTATAACATCTTATTACAGTAACCCGGCTCCTGATCTTATTACCCTATAACATCTTATTACAGTAACCCGGCTCCTGATCCTCTTATTACCCTATAACATCTTATTACAGTAACCCGGCTCCTGATCCTCTTATTACCCCTATAACATCTTATTACAGTAACCCGGCTCCTGATCCTCTTATTACCCCTATAACATCTTATTACAGTAACCCGGCTCCTGATCCTCCTATTATCCTTATAACATCTTATTACAGTAACCCGGCTCCTGATCCTCTTATTACCCTATAACATCTTATTACAGTAACCCGGCTCCTGATCCTCTTATTACCCCTATAACATCTTATTACAGTAACCCGGCTCCTGATCCTCTTATTACCCTATAACATCTTATTACAGTAACCCGGCTCCTGATCCTCTTATTACCCTACAACATCTTATTACAGTAACCCGGCTCCTGATCCTCTTATTACCCTATAACATCTTATTACAGTAACCCGGCTCCTGATCCTCTTATTACCCTATAACATCTTATTACAGTAACCCGGCTCCTGATCTTATTACCCTATAACATCTTATTACAGTAACCCGGCTCCTGATCTTATTAGCCTATAACATCTTATTACAGTAACCCGGCTCCTGATCCTCTTATTACCCTATAACATCTTATTACAGTAACCCGGCTCCTGATCCTCTTATTACCCCTATAACATCTTATTACAGTAACCCGGCTCCTGATCCTCTTATTACCCCTATAACATCTTATTACAGTAACCCGGCTCCTGATCCTCCTATTATCCTTATAACATCTTATTACAGTAACCCGGCTCCTGATCCTCTTATTACCCTATAACATCTTATTACAGTAACCCGGCTCCTGATCCTCTTATTACCCCTATAACATCTTATTACAGTAACCCGGCTCCTGATCTTATTACCCTATAACATCTTATTACAGTATTCCGGCTCCTGATCCTCTTATTACTCTATAACATCTTATTACAGTAACCCGGCTCCTGATCCTCTTATTACCATATAACATGTTATTACAGTAACCGGGCTCCTGATCCTCTTATTTCCCTATAACATCTTATTACAGTAACCCGGCTCCTGATCCTCTTATTACCCTATAACATCTTATTACAGTAACCCGGCTCCTGATCCTCTTATTACCCCTATAACATCTTATTACAGTAACCCGCCTCCTGATCCTCTTATTACACTATAACATCTTATTACAGTAACCCGGCTCCTGATCCTTTTATTACCCCTATAACATCTTATTACAGTAACCTGGCTCCTGATCCTCTTATTACCCTATAACATCCTATTACAGTAACCCGGCTCCTGATCCTCTTATTACCCTATAACATCTTATTACAGTAACCCGGCTCCTGATCCTCTTATTACCCTATAACATCTTATTACAGTAACCCGGCTCCTGATCCTCTTATTACCCTATAACATCTTATTACAGTAACCTGGCTTCTGATCCTCTTATTACCCTATAACATCTTATTACAGTATTCCGGCTCCTGATCCTCTTATTACTCTATAACATCTTATTACAGTATCCTGGCTCCTGATCCTCTTATTACCATATAACATGTTATTACAGTAACCCGGCTCCTGATCCTCTTATTACCCTATAACATCTTATTACAATAACCCGGCTCCTGATCCTCTTATTACCTCTATAACATCTTATTACAGTAACCCGGCTCCTGATCCACTTATTACCCTATAACATCTTATTACAGTAACCCGGCTCCTGATCCTCTTATTACCCTATAACATCTTATTACAGTAACCTGGCTCCTGATCGTCTTATTACCCTATAACATGTTATTACAGTAACCTGGCTCCTGATCCTCTTATTACCCTATAACATCTTATTACAGTAACCCGGCTCCTAATCCTCTTATTACCTCTATAACATCTTATTACAGTAACCCGGCTCCTGATCCTCTTATTACCATATAACATCTTATTACAGTAACCCGGCTCCTGATCCTCTTATTACCCTATAACATCTTATTACAGTAACCTGGCTCCTGATCGTCTTATTACCCTATAACATGTTATTACAGTAACCTGGCTCCTGATCCTCTTATTACCCTATAACATCTTATTACAGTAACCCGGCTCCTGATCCTCTTATTACCTCTATAACATCTTATTACAGTAACCCAGCTCCTGATCCTCTTATTACCCTATAACATCTTATTACAGTAACCCGGCTCCTGATCCTCTTATTACCCGATAACATCTTATTACGGTAACCCGGCTCCTGATCCTCTTATTACCCTATAACATCTTATTACAGTAACCCGGCTCCTGATCCTCTTATTACCCTATAACATCTTATTACAGTAACCCGACTCCTGATCCTTATTACCCTATAACATCTTATTACTGTAACCCGGCTCCTGATCCTCTTATTACCCTATAACATCTTATTACAGTAACCCGGCTCCTGATCCTCTTATTACCCTATAACATCTTATTACAGTAACCCGGCTCCTGATCCTCTCATTACCCTATAACATCTTATTACAGTAACCTGGCTCCTGATCCTCTTATTACCCTATAACATCTTATTACAGTAACCCTGCTCCTGATCCTCTTATTTCCCTATAACATCTTATTACAGTAACCCGGCTCCTGATCCTCTTATTACCCTATAACATCTTATTACAGTAACCCGGCTCCTGATCCTCTTATTACCCCTATAACATCTTATTACAGTAACCCGCCTCCTGATCCTCTTAATACATTATAACATCTTATTACAGTAACCCGGCTCCTGATCCTTTTATTACCCCTATAACATCTTATTACAGTAACCCGGCTCCTGATCCTCTTATTACCCTATAACATATTATTACAGTAACCCGGCTCCTGATCCTCTTATTACCCTATAACATCTTATTACAGTAACCCGACTCCTGATCCTCTTATTACCCTATAACATCTTATTACAGTAACCCGGCTCCTGATCCTCTTATCACCCTATAACATCTTATTACAGTAACCTGGCTCCTGATCCTCTTATTACCATATAACATGTTATTACAGTAACCCGGCTCCTGATCCTCTTATTACCCTATAATATCTTATTACAGTAACCCGGCTCCTGATCCTCTTATTACCCTATAACATCTTATTTCAGTAACCCGGCTCCTGATCCACTTATTACCCTATAACATCTTATTACAGTAACCCGGCTCCTGATCCTCTTATTACCCTATAACATCTTATTACAGTAACCCGGCTCCTGATCCTCTTATTACCCTATAACATCTTATCACAGTAACTCGGCTCCTGATCCTCTTATTACCCTATAACATCTTATTACAGTAACCTGGCTCCTGATCCCCTTATTACCCTATAACATCTTATTACAGTAACCCGGCTCCTGATCCCCTTATTACCCTATAACATCTTATTACAGTAACCCGGCTCCTGATCCTTATTACCCTATAACATCTTATTACAGTAACCCGGCTCCTGATCCTTATTACCCTATAACATCTTATTACAGTAACCCGGCTCCAGACTCTTGTATTATTCTGTAATATCTTAAAAATGACAGAATAAAAATATGTGGTTATTATTATTATAGAAACCCAAATAAATTTTCGTTCTCCTTTGCAGGAGAGAAGCCTTATGTATGTGAATGGGATGGTTGTGGTTGGAAGTTTGCCCGTTCTGATGAACTCACCCGCCATATACGGAAGCACACCGGTGTTCGCCCTTTCCAGTGTTGCATGTGTGAACGAACTTTTGCCCGTTCTGACCATCTGGCGCTACATATGAAAAGACATATAAATAAGGGCAGTCTATAATGGAAGAAAATAATAAATGTATTGTGATAATTAGATGTTTGTATATAATACCTGTAGGGGTATATAGGAAATAATGATTATCCTAGTATCCTAATAAAGGGGTCCTCTAAATCCAGACATTCTCTAGCATGACCTCTGAGTATCCATTGTACATTGTATAAAACAAGTTAAAGCATACTGCAGCCCACCATTCCAATATATGTGTGTGTGTATATATATATATATATATATATATATATATATATATACATATATATATATATATATATATATATATATATATATATACACACACACACTAATGGGTTGTAGATAGAAATGAATATGCAGTTATCGTCACATATTTGTAATTTTACTGTATGACCACTAGGGGCAGCAGACTTCTTTCCTATGACTTTCTATAAAAAAAAATTGTAACAATAAATGTTTGAATTATTCTGTTGATTTCTGTTATTCACACAGTTTTAGTTCATCATCCACCATGAGACATCTGCTTATTTTCTCTAGATGCATCTTTAATAGGAACTGTCAGAATCAAAAACGTTTTATATGTTCATTCCTCCTGGCAAAACATTAACCTTTCTAATATACTTTATTAAAAACATTTCTTTTTATGACTTGTGAAAAAGACCACTAGGAATCCCTATACCATCCTTAACATAATCCTGTTCGGCTGCAGCATCATCTTTGTCCAAGCTGAAGCACAGGCTGGGACAAAGTCAAGGCAGTGAGGAAGGGACTAGCACTCCTATGTGCTCACTCCTGTCCTGTCAGACTGCAGTATGAAAACAGAGAGGAAGGTTAGAGAGCTGCCTGCAGTAATTAGATGAAGACACCCAGCACAGCAGACTCAGGGAGGAAGTAAATGCATGGTGAGGAGTGAGGGCAGGCTCAGTGCTTGCCTCGGACTCGTCCCTTCCTGAGCTGTGGATGTCAGAATAAGTGAGCAACAGAACAGAAGGATTTCTGAGCCAAATACAGAAGCTAGACACATAAAAAACTACCGTATTTATCGGCGTATAACACGCACTTTTAAAACTTAAATTCAAGGCAAAAAGTCTGCGTGTTATACGCCGATAAATCTTTTTGTCACTGATTTAAAGTGGCCGCAGCAGCGTCCGCTTGTTAAGGATTAGCAGCCTGGCCGCGGCCATTTTGTTTTTTTTCTCCCCTTCCCCCCCCTGCTTTTTATTGTATTTTTTTTTTTTTTAATCTTCCTTACCTAGCCGCGCTCGGCAGGCCAGGTCCGGTGTCGGGTCTTGCCGGCTGCGGTCAGAGAAGCAGAATGAGTGACGTCCTCTGACGGCTGCACAGCGTCTGGGACGTCACTCATCATTCGCTGCAGCCGCCGCTGGTCAGTGTGGTCGCACCAACCGCAGCCATTAGAATAGTCACAGCGGCAGCACCATTGAATGAGTGACGTCCCTGATTGTGCAGCGGAGCTGCACAATCAGGGACGTCACTCATTCACTGCTGCTGCCGCTGTGACTAATCTAATGGCTGCGGTTTCTGCGACCACACTGACCAGCGGCGGCTGCAGCGAATGATGAGTGACGTCCCAGACGCTGTACAGCGTCACTCATCCTGCTTCACTGACCGCAGCCCGCAAGACCCGACACCGGACCTGGCCTGCAGAGCGCGGCTAGGTAAGGAAGATGGGGGGAAAAAAAAAAATATATATATATATCAAAAACAGGGGGGGGGAGGGCATGAGGAGCAGGGGGGCATGATGAGAGCGGGGCATGATGAGCAGGGGGGCATGATGAGCAGGGGGGCATGATGAGCAGGGGGGCATGATGAGCAGGGGGGGCATGATGAGCAGGGGGCATGATGAGCAGGGGGGCATGATGAGCAGGGGGGTATGATGAGCAGGCAGGGGGGCATGATGAGCAGGGGGCCATGATGAGCAGGGGGCCATGATGAGCAGGGGGGCATGATGAGCAGGGGGGCATGATGAGACAGTGGGGGAATGATGAGACAGTGGGGGAAGGATGAGACAGTGGGGGAAGGATGAGACAGTGGGGGAAGGATGAGACAGTGGGGGAATGATGAGACAGTGGGGGAATGATGAGAGGGTAAGGGGGGATGGGTGTAAATGTGGCACAGGGGCTGATAAAAGGGGAGAAATGATGTGGCACTGGAAGGGGGGACCAAACTGAAGTTCAGGCAAAATCAAAGTTAGAGGGATGATATGGCATTTAGTCTGTCATTTATCTTATATGTATTATTTTTTTAAACTTAAATTTCTCTATTAAAATGGGGGTGCGTGTTATACACCAGTGCGTGTTATACGCTGATAAATACGGTAATTTCGTTATGACCTAGTGAGCATCACATAGAAGCACATTTTTCTGTGATATGACAGGTACACTTTAAGTGGCCTAAAGTCAGACTTAAGTCTCATCTAGTGCTGTATTTAAATTTTGTGCTGTAATCAAACCTGTTTGCAATTGCCGAAATCTCGTATTTGCCCAGGTAAAGCGTGACACAGAAGATTCATCTTATCCCTTCATTAATAAAACAAATGCAATAAAAACAATTCCAACCAGTTTTATTAGTAGAATTTTCTGTATTACTATCCTATTCTCTATATACAATATTTATAAATATATATTCTACATTAAATAGCAGAAAGCAGTGATGAAGGTTGTGCTATATCTCATTGCTGTAGGAAAATAGATGATAAATATATATAATAGCTAAACATCATGATATCTACCAACGCAGAACAGTGGCCATTGGGAGACACTGCAGAGTTGTGGTATGTTCCGTTCAGGCCAAGTCCACAGAAGTATAATGGAAAAGGAAGAAACAACAGGATCGCATGTATCGTACGGCTAGAAGTATTGACTGTAGTCCTACTTGTCACTGCCTAGAAATCCTGAATGCTCCAGAGAGAGTGTGCGGCACTGGATACATCTATTTATTACCAATCTGGCAAAACAGCACAAGGGCGACAATCATGGCTGCAAGCTGAAAGGTAGAGACAAAAGGTTATGGACATGGTTATAGGTTATAAGATCACTTTTTTATGTATTGTTCCAGTGCATATAAAATGACGCCTCTTTGCAAAATAGTCTTGATTAAAAATGTTCTACCGTTTTGCATATACAGCTTCTCTGAAGACCTAGGCATCTCCATAATAATTACCCTGCATAGTCTAATCCTGCGAGAGAGTGATTGTACTACACAGACTTGTTTCTAGCCTGCAAACACGGAGACACATAGGTGCACAGATGCTGGATACCCAACCGGTGGAAACTTTTAATGTGAACATAAAATTAATTATATCTATATTTAAAGGGTTTTTCTGGTGAATGAAAACTGAACCCCTATCCTCTATAGGGGATAGGTGATTGATTGCTGGGGGTCTGACCACTGGGACCCCCACGCAAACTCCAAAATATGGCCTATCTGTTACCGCTGAGTGCTCTGGCCCCCACCTTTAGAGATGTACCGGCCTCGGCAGTGACGGTCCGCTAAGCCGGCTGAGTGGGCCGTCACTGCTGAGACCAGTACATCTTGGAAGGTGGGGGTCAAAACACTAGGAGATAGAGGATATGTTTTCATTAACTGGATAACCCATATAAGGTTCATATAAGGATCAATAAGGTTGCAACCCCTTTTAAACAATGATTGTAATATTCATATGCTGTGTAAATAGAAATCAAAACATGGTGGGAGCAGATTCTTGGGGCCACTTTTACACTGCAGCATTTTAAAAAGCAATTTATTTGTAAGCCGAAGTTGGGATGGAAACAAAATACTGAAGAAATTTCCATTCCACTTCTTCTCCATACAGGATTCTACTCCTGATTTTGCTTTACAAATATTGATGCAAAATATTGACCAAAAGAGTGAAGTGAAAGTTTCCCTAGAGGACCTCCCGGCGGAGTCTGGTGTAAAGATGACACTTCAGCAATGCAAATCATCAGAGCAAGCGTGGAGCACACCATGAACAGGAAGGTAAAGGTGCTCTAAATATCATTGTATAATCTGTAAAACTCATCGGTCCATAATGTAGATAAAGGACGATAGGTGACTTACTTCCAGGGCAGAGATCCCGAGGGCAACACCTCCTACAATTTTTCCATTTTGTGACAGAAAGCCTTCAAATGCTTTAAGGCAGCCCTGGAAAAAAAGACAAAAAAACATTGTATACCCTTATTCCTATATATAAGGCATTCACAAGATTCACTGTTCAGGACCCTGTATGTTACATGTCAGAATAAATGCCCTGAATACTTTGAAATGGACTTTCCCAAAAGCTCAGGGATCGCACCGATCTGTCTGGAGTTCTGAGACTGGCCCCATAAAATAAAATAATCTTTTTAATAAAGTGCTATGGCCAATTATCCACTGGATCAGCAAATAAACCAACAAAATCACTGGAGCACCAGTTGAAGATACTAAACCACTGGATTCCTAGTTTTGGACAGGAAACCACTGGTTAGCCTGATACAGAACTTAAACCAATATGTAATTTAGGAGAGAATCTAATCCACTTGACCAGTTTATAGACTCTAAGTTAGTAGATCACTAGGCATAGACTATTAACTGGAGGGTCCCAGGAAGGTCACTCATGGGATCACCAGCCCAGGCATAGATTTTAAATTAGTGGATTATGAGTTAAAATGTAAACCACTGGGTCACCATGTTTAGACTCTAAACCAGTGGACCACCAAATAAAAAGCAAACCACTGGATCTCCTGGAATAGAGAGTAAACATGGATCATGAACCATACTCAAGTCGACTACTAGGTATAGACTCCAAACCTTCAGGTTACTAGGTAGACTCTGAACTATTGGATTACTCGATGGACTCTAACCCAATGGGTTAGAATGTAAACCAGGGGGATCCTCAGGTAGATTGTAAACCAATAGGTCACCATGTATAAGCTCTACCTCAGTGAATCACCAAATAAATAGTAAACCACTGGGTCTCTTGGTACAGACAATAAACCAATGGATTACTGAATACTCTAATTTAGTGGATCACTAGGCATAGACTCTAAACCAGTAGATCACTAGATATAGACTCTGAAATAGTGAACATTCAGGGAGATCACCAGATCACCATGCATTAACTCTAAACCTGTTGATCACTGAGCCAATACTCTATACTAGTGGACCACCAAGCTAATACTAAACCGCTGGGTCACCAAGTATAGAATCTAACTCACTGGATCTCCAAGTATGGATCACCCCGCATAGGCTCTAAACCAATGGATCTTTAGGTAGACTCTAAACCAGATGGATCTGCATAACCAGGTAAAGGCTGGGTCACAAGGTACAAATTGTACACTGCTGGGTTATTAGGGACAGGATATGGAAGCACTAGGTCATATAGTGTTGCTACCACCTACACACAACATGACTACCCTGATTCATGGATGAAATGGTACTGGTGACTACACTATCCCAGTAGCTGTTGACAAAGAAGTTGGCAATATAACACTATCACAGGTAAACAAACAATAAGCAGTACTAGTGACTAAGACTGCTGCAATTATGGGTATAATGTGGCTCTCATTATGGGGCACTTTAATGGGGTCATTGTAGTAGTTATCCTAAACCTCTATGGCAACACTTTGGCATCTACTGTGCAGTGTGGCAGGCTTGGAAAAGGAAGCACTGTTCCTAAATAAAATACAAAATGGAGGAATTCTGAGACCAATATGGGAGCTACTGGATGTTTTTCTTTAAAGACAAGAAAAAAGAATTGGAACTGTGTACCTTCACCTCAGAGCTAATATTGTAGCGCTGGCAGGGGCTGGCATAGGAGCAACACACAGGAGGGTACTCCCCGTGATCTCGGTAGTAGGTGGAGTTGTTGAAATCTTCATAACCATGAAATCCGCAGCACTTGAGCTAAGAAAAGTGGAGACACAGTGGTATTTAATAGGAGCTATGCATCAAAACAGATGATGCCCATAACAAATAATAAGAGCTCAGTTTTCATTGTTTACGCTAGAAAAATGTAATGTAGACACTTGCCCTTATGTACAAAAATATAACTACTATAATACTGCATCCTATATACAAGAATATACCTACAATAATACTGCCCCCTATGTACAAGAATATAACTACTATAATACTGCATCCTATATACAAGAATATACCTACAATAATACTGCCTCCAATATACAAGAATATAACTACTATAATACTGCTCCCTATATATACAAGAATATAACTACTATAATACTGCCTCCTATATACAAGAATATAACTACTATAATACTGCTCCTATATACAAGAATATAACTACTATAAATGTCCAAAGAGAAAGGGGAAAAAAGTGGCACCAAAGAGCAAATATCCCTGTACAATAATGAAATCCTGAGGCAATGCAATAAGGGCTATCCAGAAGATTTGAAGTACAGCCGTACCTGGGGGTGCAGGTGTAATATCAGATAACATTGAACATCGAGGAGAAGAAGGTGAAAAGACCGCACTCACCCACTGTACTCGCTGGTAGATTGCAGATTTATTCAGAATGCAAAAAACAATTCCATATGGTGGAGGACGTGGAGGGGAAAAAAAAGCCAAACGGACTAGTTTCGCGCCAGCCGGCGCTTTCTCTGACTGGGCTACATCAGCTGGCAGGAAGGGGAGGGAATTTCAAACGCCAAAGCTGATGACGTGGGAGTATGCAAAAAAATGAAAGAGAATAAACACCTGGGCATATATTCTAAATAATTATCAAAGATTGAAAAAAAGGAAAAAAGGGGGGAGAAAACAAGGACAAGAAAAACAGGGGCGTGCTGGAAGGAATACTAATGCGAATTTATAAAAAAACGCTAAGATCTTGCCGGTCGTTCAGTCCCATTCCTTCTAATGCCTTGCTGCGCATGATCCAGCGCTCTTCGCAACGAAGTAAAGTCCTGTGTCGGTCTATTCCAGGTGAGTTTGTTTTAACCCTTTCGATGCCAAAAAATCGCATGGTGTCTGCTTCTCCTTTATGGGCTGATCTCATATGCTCAATTAACCTGGCACAACCGTGCCCCGTGTGAATGGATCTGAGGTGTTCGCGGAATCGTATCCTTAAGGGTCTAATAGTAGACCCTATATAGAAACACATACACGGGCAGACGATAGCATAAACGACATAGTCCGTACGGCAGCACATAAAATCCCTTATTCTGACATCTGTGCTTCCTAAAGTAAAGAATTTTCCTGGCAGGAGATATTTGCAATGAGGGCAATTGCCACATTTGTGGTTGCCCAGGGGAACGGTGGAGGATAACCAGTCTTTTTCTCTCCGAGCTGGGGGTAAAGCGCTGCGTACCAATAGATTGTTAATACTTTTACTTTTTCGAAAGGAGACAAGAGGTTTTTTAACTGCTGCATCCTTGAAAACCGGATCGTTTTCAATAAGGAACCAGTTATTTTTTATTACTTGCTTGATGGTTTCAGCTAGCACATTATACTTAAAAGAAAAAACGAAACGTGGGCGATCAGGGGTAGTTGCAGATTTTTTCTTCCTTTTATATGTTTTTTTCACTAGATCCAGTCTGGGAATAGCAGTGGCTTTTTTCAGAGCTTTATCAAGTTCATGAGGGGGGTAACCTCTTTTTAAAAATCTATATATAGATCTTTTGCTTGTGCCAAAAAATCCTCGTCTCTTTTATTAATTTTCCGTAGTCTCAAAAACTGGCTATACGGGAGGGCTTGTTTAGTATGAGCGGGATGAAAACTGTTATAATGTAACAAGTTACTGGAGGCAGTGGGTTTTCGATAGCCTAGTGTAAAAAAATGCCCATTTTCCACTGTGAGCATGACATCCAAAAATTCCATGGAGGATTCGCTGAATTTTTTAGTGAATCTCATGTTCATTTTGTTATTGCTTATGTGATTTACAAAATCGTCAAATCTATCCGGGGTGCTGTCCCAAACAATCAGAATATCGTCCACATAACGGTAATATTTTATTATGTTGGAAAGAAAGGGATTTGTATTATTGAGTATGTATAATTTTTCGAAAATGGCCAAAAAAATTATGGCGAAAGAACATGCCACGGGTGTCCCCATGGCCGTGCCCGTGCATTGGGCATACCATTGATCTTGAAAAACGAAGCAATTATTCTGGAGAATGAGGGTTAGAGCTTCACAGACAAAGGACACGAAAATATTCTCTTTCCCGGCGTTTTCCAAAAATTCTTGGACAGCTAGAACACCAGTATCCTGAGGAATTCGTGTATATAAGCTTTCCACATCGATTGATGTCAATTTATAGGAATCTTGCCAGTTGAGCGTTTCCAATGACAACAACAGGTCGTCCGTATCCTTGACATATGAAGGGATGTCTACTAAAAGAGGGTGTAACAACCACTCTATATATTGAGACAGTGGCTCCGTGATACCTCCTATTCCGGCCACAATGGGCCTGCCCGGAGGTTTCTCAAGATTTTTATGTGTTTTAGGAAGAAAATACCATTTAGGATTGATTGGATGCATGGGTAATAATTTTTCGGCATCGCGTTTTTTAAGAAAGCCATTTTCGGTATATTTTCTCAGAAGGTTTTTAATTTTATTACTGATTTTAGGCGTAGGGTCAGACTTTAACAAAGTATATGTTGCAGTATCTTGTAATTGTCTGTGAGCTTCATACAAGTAATATTCTTTTGACATGATGACCACATTCTGGCCTTTATCCGGCTTTTTAATCACTAGATCTTCTCTTTTTTGGAGATTTTTGAGAGCTAATATTTCTTCTGCAGGTAGATTAGGAATTGATTTTGGGTATATTAATGCTCTCATTTGTTTTAGAACTTGTTTTGAAAAAATATCAAGGCTACTGCCATATTGAATAGGTGGATTAAACACTGATTTTACACCTCCTGAAAAAAATGATTTTTTAGGTTCTTCATGTGGTTCACCCTCGTCCTCTTCTGTTAAGCTCATTAGTAAAGCCACTCCTTCCCAGTCTATATCCATAGGAGTATTTTGTGCAAAAAATCCCAATTTTCCGATTTTTTCTTTTACTATTGCTGAGGTGTTTTTTTTGGGCGTCGGCTGGACAAGAGTAGGGTCTTTCTTAAAAAAACGAAAAAGATTCATTTTTCTTATGTTTTTATAAAGATCAATTTCAAATTCAACTGGATCGAAATCAGATGGAATACAGAAGTTTAGTCCTTTTGTCAAAGCACTTAAAGTTGCTTCGTCTAAATTTTCCTGAGTTAGATTGAGACTACGTAAAATTAATAAAAGAGACGAGGATTTTTTGGCACAAGCAAAAGATCTATATAATAGATTTTTAAAAAGAGGTTACCCCCCTCATGAACTTGATAAAGCTCTGAAAAAAGCCACTGCTATTCCCAGACTGGATCTAGTGAAAAAAACATATAAAAGGAAGAAAAAATCTGCAACTACCCCTGATCGCCCACGTTTCGTTTTTTCTTTTAAGTATAATGTGCTAGCTGAAACCATCAAGCAAGTAATAAAAAATAACTGGTTCCTTATTGAAAACGATCCGGTTTTCAAGGATGCAGCAGTTAAAAAACCTCTTGTCTCCTTTCGAAAAAGTAAAAGTATTAACAATCTATTGGTACGCAGCGCTTTACCCCCAGCTCGGAGAGAAAAAGACTGGTTATCCTCCACCGTTCCCCTGGGCAACCACAAATGTGGCAATTGCCCTCATTGCAAATATCTCCTGCCAGGAAAATTCTTTACTTTAGGAAGCACAGATGTCAGAATAAGGGATTTTATGTGCTGCCGTACGGACTATGTCGTTTATGCTATCGTCTGCCCGTGTATGTGTTTCTATATAGGGTCTACTATTAGACCCTTAAGGATACGATTCCGCGAACACCTCAGATCCATTCACACGGGGCACGGTTGTGCCAGGTTAATTGAGCATATGAGATCAGCCCATAAAGGAGAAGCAGACACCATGCGATTTTTTGGCATCGAAAAGGTTAAAACAAACTCACCTGGAATAGACCGACACAGGACTTTACTTCGTTGCGAAGAGCGCTGGATCATGCGCAGCAAGGCATTAGAAGGAATGGGACTGAACGACCGGCAAGATCTTAGCGTTTTTTTATAAATTCGCATTAGTATTCCTTCCAGCACGCCCCTGTTTTTCTTGTCCTTGTTTTCTCCCCCCTTTTTTCCTTTTTTTCAATCTTTGATAATTATTTAGAATATATGCCCAGGTGTTTATTCTCTTTCATTTTTTTGCATACTCCCACGTCATCAGCTTTGGCGTTTGAAATTCCCTCCCCTTCCTGCCAGCTGATGTAGCCCAGTCAGAGAAAGCGCCGGCTGGCGCGAAACTAGTCCGTTTGGCTTTTTTTTCCCCTCCACGTCCTCCACCATATGGAATTGTTTTTTGCATTCTGAATAAATCTGCAATCTACCAGCGAGTACAGTGGGTGAGTGCGGTCTTTTCACCTTCTTCTCCTCGATATATAACTACTATAATACTGCTCCTATATACAAGAATATAACTACTATAATACTGCTCCTATGTACAAGAATATAACTACTATAATACTGCCTCCCATATACACGAATATAGCTACAATAATACTGCCCTCTGTGTACAAGAATATAACTATATAAAGAATGAAGAGATGTCCAGCGCAGATTCCAAGCAATACGAAATTGTTTATTCAGCAGTAACATGACATGATGACAGGTAGGTGACGCGTTTCAGCCACAATCTGCGGCCTTAGTCATACAACAATACAATATAAATGAATCTCTTTTATAAGGGAGAGATGCGGGGTTCTATCCAGCAGAAAGGGTGTACCCGGTGAGTGCAATCACCCTCCGGGTTAACCCTCTGCTGGAAGTTAACCCACTCATCCCCCGTACAATTGTGATGTGAGATAAAAACGCATGGTTTGTGCGAACACATGCTAAAAATTACAAATATTACAAAAAAAACCATATTAGATGGGATTCACAATTATAAAAAGTTCTCATGTGCAGATTAGATAATGGTGTCTGTAAATTAACCATGAACCAATATTTAATGGTCACTATATAGCTTACAAAAATAGCAATTTCATATGAAAATATTTATCAAGTATATACAATACAGTAATTTGCTAAATTTTATACGACAAACACCATGTCTTAGAGAAGTGGGAAGAAGAATGAAAATATACGGAATACTGAAACAGACTCATATATATTAATGTTGCGAATTATATATCTGGATTTTCCTCATATAAGCAAGATCACATATTGGTAACGATAGTTTAATCCTAAATAATTAGATAATATTCAATATGTGATATAAAGAGCATAAAGCGATATAAATTCTATTTGGTTATCTATATATTCTAAATATTAGATATTTTAAGTATTAAATTCGCAATATATATAGAGAGTCATAATTTTAATAATGTAATATTACATCTTGTCTTTGATTCAGACCTTGGGGGTACCTGGTTTGTAATTTTATTATCTAGTAAACTTCCCTATCCAGTAGTTTTTGTTTAATATTTCCACCCCTAATTGTATGGGCAACTCTTTCTATTCCCTGAAGGCTAAGACCGGAGAAATCCCCCTCATGGTTTTCAGCACAATGTCTACTTACCATGGATAGATGTCTAGATTGAAAATGAGGAATATCAGACAGGTGTTTTCTGATCCTCGCCTTCAGGGGATTCGTGGTACACCCAACATATTGGACTTGGTATAGTTCACATGTCATTAGATACACCACGTTATTAGTGTTACAATTTATGTATCCAGACATGTTAAATGTTTCTTTTGTTGTAGTGGAGAAAAAAGTTTTCCTATTTTTCATAATTGTACAACAAATACATTTCAGGTGTCCACATTTATAATTTCCTTTCACTTTTAACCAGGTAGATTTTTTCTTTTCTGTTGAACTATAAAGACTGGGAGAAATATACTGCCCAATGGTTTTTGCTTTTTTCGAAATACATTTATATCCATTTTCAAATATTTTTATATAATGACTATCATTCGCTACCATTGGCAGATATTTTTCCACTATCTGACAAATTTGTCTAAAATTTTGGCTGTAATTAGCAGAAAAGATAAGTGGTTTTTTATCATTCTGTAATATATGTCGCAGATGTATGACTAAGGCCGCAGATTGTGGCTCAAATGCGTCACCTACCTGTCATCATGTCGTGTTACTGCTGAATAAATTATTTCGTATTGCTTGGAATCTACGCTGGACATCTCTTCATTCGTTATATTATTATATGAGTTGTGGTTCAGTCTCGTCCGAGACGCAGAAAGGGCGTACGAGTGAGCTGTGCCTAACACTTTGGACTTTGTAAGAATATAACTACTATAATACTGCCTCCTATGTACAAGAATATAACTACTATAATACTGCATCCTATATACAAGAATATAACTACTATAATACTGCATCCTATATACAAGAATATAACTACCATAATATGGCAATGTAGAAATGAAGATAGACGGACGACTCACCCAGGTAGCAAAATTTTCTTCTTTATTCAGAGCTTGCAGCTTAAAATAACAGCAGGTTCAGGGGGGTCTGTCAGCAGGAACGCAGGGCTGTGGAGTGCAACGACCGTATCGCTTCGGACTGAAGCTTCTTCCGGCCTCCAACCTTTGGTTGGAGGCCGGAAGAAGCTTCAGTCCGAAGCGATACGGTCGTTGCACTCCACAGCCCTGCGTTCCTGCTGACAGACCCCCCTGAACCTGCTGTTATTTTAAGCTGCAAGCTCTGAATAAAGAAGAAAATTTTGCTACCTGGGTGAGTCGTCCGTCTATCTTCATTTCTACATTGCCATTGTATGAAAGACTTTGCTCTATAACAGACGTAGACGCTCCCCACAGCACCTAGTGCAGCAGGTTACACACCCCGGATAGTCCGGACAGGAATATCTGACTTATAGCCAAGTAGACAGTGCCTGGTGCTCCTCTCTTCATTACAAACATAACTACCATAATACTGCCTCCTATATATAAGAATATAACTTCTATAATGCTACCTCTTATGTACAGCAATATAACTACTATAATACTGCCCTCTATGTACAAGAATATAACTACTATAATACTGCTCCTATATACAAGAATATAACTACTATAATACTGCCCTCTATGTACAAGAATATAACTACTATAATACTGCTCCTATATACAAGAATATAACTACTATCATACTGCCTCCTATATACAAGAATATAACTTCTATAATGCTACCTCCTATGAACAAGTATATAAATACTATAATACTGCTCCTATGTACAAGAATATAACTACTATAATACTGACTCCTATATACACGAATTTAACTACAATAATACTGCCCTCTATGTACAAGAATATAACTACTATAATACTGCTGCCTATGTACAAGAATATAACTACTATAATATTGTCTCCTATATACAAGAATATAACTACTATAATACTGCTCCTATATACAAGAATATAACTACTATAATACTGCTCCTATGTACAAGAATATAACTACTATAAAACTGATCCTATATACAAGAATATAACTACTATAACACTGCCTCCTATATACAAGAATATAACTACTATAATACTGCTCCTATATACAAAAATATAACTATTATAATACTGCTCCTATATACAAGAATATAACTACTATAATACTGCTCCTATATACAAAAATATAACTACTATAATACTGCTCCTATATACAAAAATATAACTATTATAATACTGCTCCTATATACAAGTATATAACTACTATAATACTGCTCCTCTATACAAGAATATAACTACTATAATACTGCCTCCTATGTACAAGAATATAACTACTATAATACTGCTCCTATGTACAAGAATAGAACTACTATAATACTGTCTCCTATGTACAAGAATATAACTACTATAATACTGCCTCCTATGTACAAGAATAGAACTACTATAATACTGCTCCTATGTACAAGAATAGAACTACTATAATACTGCTCCTATGTACAAGAATAAAACTACTATAATACTGCTCCTATATACAAGAATATAACTACTATAATACTGCTCCTATGTTCAAGAATAGAACTACTATAATACTGCTCCTATGTACAAGAATATAACTACTATAATACTGTCTCCTATGTACAAGAATATAACTACTATAATACTGTCCCCTATATACAAGAATACATCTACTATAATACTGCCTCCTATATACAAGAATATAACTACTATATTATTGCCTCCTATATAAAAGAATATAACTACTATAATACTGCCCCCTATATACAAGAATACAACTACTATAATACTGCCTCCTATATACAAGAATTTAACTACTATAATACTGCCTCCTATGTACAAGAATATAACTACTATAATACTGCTCCTTTGTACAAGAATATAACTACTATAATACTGCCTCCTATATACAAGAATATAACTACTTTCTTCTTCGACTTCCGGCAGCACAGAAGGAATAGGCCTGGCCTCTTTTATTCTTCCTAGGACCGCCCACCTAAAAAAAACTCCACAATAGTCAGCCAATGGCATGACAGCATACCTTATAATTAGTCACATCTCATACATTCAAACTGTGTTTTTTTCTGTCCTCTTTTCTTCATAACAGAGGTGTTAATTCACCTTTGCCCACCATTAATCATATTTTCTTTTTTATTTTAGATGTTATTCCCTTGATGTTTTGTATTACACCAGTGTCACCAGTCAGATCTGAGGGCCAATGTGGGTAACCCTGGCCTACCTGGTGTCTTGCAGTCCCTTTTGACCCATGCGGGAAACCCGGGTTATATGAGGAGGTCTTTTTAGATTTCTGCAAGTTTCTCCCTTCTTATCACTGGTATGGTGAAAAAGGAGGTGTTCTGCCTTGGGGTGACGGTTCCCCCATTGTCGGCAGTCATACAGTCCATTCCCGCGGATACCAGGCGTCTCACGTGCGATCCCGGCATTTGCATGGACGTCTATGGGACTTCCGGTTTGGGCGCCATCTTGTGAATGGCAGTACGCGCATCAGGCGCAGTCAGCAGAGACCGGAAGCGGATGTGGAGCAACCGGATGTGACGTGTCTCTGGTTTGCGGGCGGGTAAGCGCATTTAAACGGAGCAGAGACGGCGGTGCCTTGCCTTTCTGTGCAGGCAGCCGGATTTCTCTGCTCCAAAGGTATGACCTGCTCCTCAGTAGCCAGGGCTGAGCGCTCTGATCTTATGTGCGGACTGTTGCTCATATTATGTACTATTACATTTTTAGATGTCAAGCCCCGCCTCCTCTAAGAAAAAGAAGATGAAGACTAAACACAGGGAGTGTGTCTCTTGCCAGCAGCCCCTGCCGGATGAATTATCTGGAGATTTATGTGAAATATGCAGATCTCATTTGACTCCATCTTCGAGTAAACGGAAGTCTTTATGCATCAGTTGTCTTCATCCGTTGCCATCAGGCTCAGTTTCTACAGTTTGTAAAAGATGTACTGAACCACAAGAAACCTCTGCCTTCCTTGAGGATGCAAGAAGCTTTTTTTCTTGGTTCAAGTCTGAGTTTAGTTCTAGCTCAGGAGTCAGTCTGAAAAATAAGAAAGAAGAACGTAAAGCAGAACCCTCTGCTTCTTCCTCATCAGAAAACGCTTCAGCTCAGTCTGACTCCTCAGATTCTGAAGAGATTATTACAGAAGATTTTTTTCTTTTCAAGAAGGAGAATGCGGGAAAATTAATTAGAGCAGTAAAAGATATTATGGAATCTTCAAAGCAAAAGTTCAGGGAAGATAAGGAGAGTCTCTTCTATTTCCCCAAAAAACCTTCTGAAGTTTTGACAGGTCATCCAGTCTTAAAAACTATAGTGGAGAAAGAATTTAAAAAACCAGACAGTAGGCTGGAATTAGGTTCTAGATTTAGAGCAGTATATAAGTTGGATCCTATGGATAAGAAGACAGATATTCTGATAAAACGTGCCTACTGTAATACAGCTGCTTTAATGAAAGCATCCCTTGCTTCTGTACCTGTAACCCGGGCTATTCGAGTCTGGCTGAGCCAACTTGGAAGAAATATTCAGGAGGGTATTTCTAGAATTGATCTCTTGGAGGAAATTGATACATTAAAGACTGCGGCGGATTTCGCATGTGATCTCCCCCTAGACGTGACAAGAATATGTGCGAAGAACCTTGCAGTATTAAATTCAGCCAGAAGGGCTATCTACCTTAAGCCATGGCCAGGCGATGCCTCATCTAAAGTTAACTTCTGTGCACTACCGTTTGAAGCTGGTTTTCTAGTAGGATCACAACTGGAAAGTATCCTGGAAGCAGAGAAAGGAGAGAAGGCTCTGGCGTTTCCCTTCGCCAGACAGCGGAAGCAGTTCCAGCCCTTTAGATTTCGCAAGACTGGTTTTAAAAGAAGACCGTATCAAGAAAGAAGATACAATAAAAGATTCCAAGAAAATAGGAGAAGACAGCCGGATCAAAAGCAACCAAAAACAGAATTCTGACTACCTCGGGTCAGGTTCAGTAGGAGCAAGGCTGCTGAATTTCTTTCCAGCCTGGCTGGAGATGACTACAGACAAGTGGGTGCTAAGAATTATTGCAGAAGGTTACAGTCTAAATTTTGTGTCGATACCCCCCGAGAGGTTCATCGTCAACAGAGCGAATTCAATTGTTCAGCTTCTTCTCAGAGATTTTCTAAACAAAAGAGCCCTAGAACCTGTTCCACCAGAACAGCAAGGTTACGGAGTCTACTCACACGTCTTCCCCGTTCCAAAATCAAACGGCAAATGGAGATTAATCATAGATCTGCGATACCTAAATCGCTATTTAGCAAAGGAAAAATTTCGCATGGAAAATGTAAGGTCCGCTACTCATCTAATTCAGCCTCACGACTGGATGGTTTCATTGGACTTAATGGACGCTTATTTGCATGTCCCCATAGAAGAAAAATCCAGAAAATTTCTGAGAGTTGCTGTGTTCCTAGACCAAAGAATTCACCACTTCCAGTTTCGGGCCATGCCCTTTGGCCTGACTTCGGCCCCAAGGGTATTTACAAAGATCGCAGTTACAGTCGTAGCTACCCTAAGACTACAAGGAATACAAATAATACCATATTTAGACGATTGGTTGCTTGTTGCAACCACCCAGGAACTCCTCCTACAACACTTACAGACAGCTCTGAATCTCTTGAACAGGCTTGGGTTTATTCTCAATCCCCAGAAATCAGAACTTTCACCAACAAAAACAAAACGTTTCCTAGGCATGATAATCAATTCAGTATGTCAGAAAGTCTTTCTTCCGGCGGAGAAACAGGACAAAATCATCTTTCAAGTAAAGACTCTGATAAAGTCTCCCTCTACATCCATCAGGAGAGCGATGCAGACACTGGGTTTAATGACTGCAGCAATAGACGCAGTGCCTTATGCCAGGGCACACATGAGGGATTTACAGAGGGAAATCCTTACAGTTTGGGACAGAGTTCCCAATTCTCTGGACTCCACCATCTCATTGTCAGGGCACACCCGACTGAAGTTACGTTGGTGGCTGCAGAAGAACAACTTGAATATGGGGAAAAGTTTCAAACCTCAGAACCCTGTGGTGATAACTACAGATGCCTCCAGATGGGGTTGGGGGGCCCACCTCGGAACCCAATGGATTCAAGGAGTTTGGTCAAGAGAAGAGTCTCATTTATCATCCAACCTAAGAGAACTGAAAGCGATCCGGTTAGCCATAATGCATTTCTCTCCACAGATTTCAAACGCGTCAGTTCTGATCCAGTCAGACAATCTGGTCTCGGTGTATTACATCCAAAAAGAAGGGGGGACAAGATCTACAGCTCTACAAAAAGAATGCAGCAGGATAATGTCCTGGGCAGAACATCATCGCATCTCTCTGATGGCGACTCACATAAAAGGGTCTCTAAATTATCAAGCCGACTGGTTAAGCCGACGGAAGTTAGATCCCAACGAATGGGAACTGAATCCCAAGTATTTTGCTCAGATAACCCGCAAATGGGGGTTACCTGTATGGGACTTGATGGCCACGAGACGCAACAAGAAGGTTCTGAAGTTTTGCTCAAGATATTGCACAGACCTTCCAGATCATCTGGATGCCTTCACCATGAGCTGGAAAGACCTCTTTGTTTATCTCTTCCCTCCAATTCCATTAATCAACAAGATTCTGAACAAGATCATCATAGACGAGCCGGCAGCTCTACTAATCGCACCCTTTTGGCCCCGGAGGGCCTGGTTTCCTCTATTATTTCGTCTCTCGAGGGGAGAATATTGGAAGTTACCGCTAGAAAAGGATCTCCTCCTGCAGAACGGATTATATCACCAACATCTCGACAGATTACATCTGACTCTCTGGATTTTGAGAGGGAAAAATTCAGACAGAGAGGGTTATCAGATGAAGTAATAGAGACCTTACTAGCAGCTAGAAGACCTTCTACTAACTTATTGTATGCGAAGCTCTGGAAAAAGTTTAGCTCCTGGAGAGAAGAGAAGGGGCTGACAGAGATCTCTGTATCTGTTATTTTACAGTTTCTACAAGAGGGATTTCTAAAGGGCTTGAAGCCTAATACTCTTCGTGTTCATGTCACAGCCATCAACGCTTATACTGATGGAGAATTTATGGGACAACCCCTTATTGCTAGGTTTTTCAAAGCTTTGAAGAATCTAAGACCTACAGTAAAACCTCCGGTTTCTGCATGGGACCTATCTCTAGTGCTGTCCAGACTTTCCCTGCCTCCCTTTGAACCATTACAGGAAGCGGAAATAAAGTGGCTATCCTACAAGGTTCTTTTTTTGGTCGCCATCACGTCGGCTAAAAGACTAGGTGAATTGCAGGCCTTGTCGGCATATCCCCCTTACACCAAGTTCACTCCGGGGGGAGTTCTTCTCCGTACAATTCCATCTTTTATCCCAAAAGTAGCTTCAATGGAGAACATCAATAGAGAGATCTTCCTTCCTACCTTTCTACCATCCGAATCTTCCTCGTTGGATGTCAGATCTGCTCTGCTAGTGTATTTACAAAGAGTGAAATCTTTCAGAATTGATGAAAATCTATTTATTCAATTTTCTGGAATGAGGAAGGGAAAGAAAGCGGCTAAAGACACCTTGGCGAGATGGCTGAAGTCAGTAATACTGGAGTGTTATAGGTTGGAAAACAAAGAACCCCCCTTTCAAATCAGAGCTCATTCCACCAGAGCCACTGCTACTTCTTGGGCGGAGAGAGCACAAGTACCGTTGACAGATATATGCAATGCAGCCTCGTGGTCAACCTCCTCCACCTTTGTCAACCATTACAGGCTTAATCTTCAAGCAGAGAATCCAGCCTTTAGCACTGGGGTACTATCTGCAGTATTTCAGCAATAAACCCTACCCCTGTTCTCTAAGCTAGCGAGAATTCCTTCTGTGCTGCCGGAAGTCGAAGAAGAAAGTTGAAATTGTATACTTACCGTAATTTCTCTTTCTTCGAGACAGAAGGCAGCACATATAACCCACCCAATAAAATCAATTAAGCATCAGAGAAAAGAGTCTAGTTATTTACACAGTTTGAATGTATGAGATGTGACTAATTATAAGGTATGCTGTCATGCCATTGGCTGACTATTGTGGAGTTTTTTTTAGGTGGGCGGTCCTAGGAAGAATAAAAGAGGCCAGGCCTATTCCTTCTGTGCTGCCTTCTGTCTCGAAGAAAGAGAAATTACGGTAAGTATACAATTTCAACTATAATACTGCTCCTATATACAAGAATATAACTACTATAATACTGCTCCTATATACAAGAATATAACTACTATAATACTGCTCCTATATACAAGAATATAACTACTATAATACTGCCTCCTATATACAAGAATATAACTACTATAATACTGTTCCTATATACAAGAATATAACTTCTATAATACTGCTCCTATATACAAGAATATAACTACTATAATACTGCCTCCTATATACAAGAATATAACTACTATAATACTGCTCCTATATACAAGAATATAACTACTATAATACTGCTCCTATATACAAGAATATAACTACTATAATACTGCTACTATATACAAGAATATAACTACTATAATACTGCTCCTTTATACAAGAATATAACTACTATAATACTGCTCCTATATACAAGAATATAACTACTATAATACTGCTCCTATATACAAGAATATAACTACTATAATACTGCTCCTATGTACAACAATATACCTACTATAATACTGATCTTCATGAATAAGTGCATAATTCATGAAAAGAAGCCTCATATCGGTGTATATATATTTTTTTATAAACTAAATGTTCTAAACAAAAGACATGCCATTCTACTATTGTATTTTGTGTTTGTTTATTTTTTTGTTTCTTAGCTCTTTAAACACTTTATTTGTTGTGATTGGAACACTTAAGGGCATATATATTATGTATTTTTATTACTTCTGTTTATTATAATAATGTATATTTTTTAATGTAGAGTTTTTTTTATTTATTTTTTATTTTACTATTTTAGTTTGCCCAAAAGTAAACATTAAAATTATATATATTTTTTAAATATCTATTTATTGATTTTTTTTAAACACATACAGACTAAAGACATTAGTTAGGACATTCTCCTGACAGCATAAGTAAAGTATATTCTATATCAGTGCAATACCACTCACAAGTGGCATTTATGAAATAGCTCAACATAAGTAAAGTTCCGAAGGTGTTCTAAGGTTACAAATTATATAGATATATATTGAAAGACTTATGTAATCATTAAAGGGGTACTCCGGTGGATTTTTTTTTTTTTTTAAATCAACTGGTGCCAGAAAGATAAACAGATTTGTAAATGACTTCTATTAAAAAATCTTTACCCTTCCAGTACTTTTTAGCAGCTGTATGTTACAGAGGAAGTTCTTTTCTTTTTGAATTTCTTTTTTGTCTTGTCCACAGTGCTCTATGCTGACACCTCTGTCCGTGTCAGGAACTGTCCAGAGCAGGATAGGTTTGCTATTGGGATTTTCTTTTGCTCTGGACAGTTCCTGATACGGGCATCAGGTGTCAGCAGAGAGCACTGTGGACAAGACAAAAAAGAAATTAAAAAAGAAAAGAATTTCCTCTCTAGATTCAGACGCTAAAAAGTACCGGAAGTATAAAGATTTTTTAATAAAAGTCATTTACAAATCTGTTTATTTAGCTGGCATCAGTTCATTTAAAAAAAAAAAAAATGTTTTCCACCGGAGTACCCCTTTAAGTTATTGCTTGGGCATGTACAGGAGTAATCTTGTGAAGAAAAACGCATCACGACCCCTGCCTGATATGGAGGCTGCCACGCCACCTCCATTTAACTCTATGGAAGAGCCATTCGGCTATATTCGGCTCTCCCATAGAGATATATGGAGGGGGGCGTGACGGCCCCCGCTTCGGACAGGGTTTGTGACGTGTCGCTCTGGGGGAGAGCGGGGGCTCCATACAGGAGATCGCGGGGGGACCACCCTGAGATCTAAAAGTTATCTGCTATCATTCGGATAGGGGAAAAGTTTTTCTCCACGAGACTACTCCTTTAACAGATGATCACACAGGACAGCCCTGGAGGTATTTGTTAAACCCAATGCAGTCCAGCAGATTCACTGGTTGTCAGCAAATGGGTATCATATGTGGCTGTACGGGGTTACACAGTGGGGTCATCACTCTACCTCTTTCATTGTTGTGTTCCACACCGTAGTTAGTTCATTGGCCCCTCCATATTCATTCTTGAGATATTTCACCGCTACACTACCAAGGTATTCTATGAAGATGTGAGACTGAAAAAAGAAATAGCACAGGTTACACTCCACGCTTAATGTTTTACAAGCATTTTTCTTCACGATGTCTTTGGCTATTCTATAATATAACAGTAGCTAAACGTTGGCCAAACCCATTGATTTTGGTGAGATTGGACAGTGATCGTAGGGAGGCCATACACACAAGACAATGGACACTGTGAATGATTGTTTTCTAGAATAATCCGCCATAATTTGCCACTGTGTACCTAACCTGCCATGTAGCTTTCACAAGAGTTCATACAAACAATACTTTCAGCCATGTTGTGCCAATCATGTGTATGACCAGCTGTATGTGTATGATGTATCCACTCCCTGGATATGATGGGCCTCACTAACATCAGTGAACTATCTCCTCATTGAAATAAACATGAATGCTCCACTGATTCCCTGAATATTATCAGAGTGTTCTACAGATTTATAAGAGTGCAAGCTCTGCGGCACAGAAGTGTAAAGCAGGCTCTTACCAAAGAAGAAAACGCCAGAACTACTACAGCTCCTGTAATTTCCGCAATGAATATAATGAGGATGATGATGAAAAACTAAAAGAAAAGATAAATGATATCACACATATTAGGGGGAGGTTATATGGAGTAATAGGAGGAGATATAGGAAGGTTATATGGAGTAATAGGAGGAGATATAGGAGAGGTTATATGGAGTAATAGGAGGAGATATAGAGAGGTTAAATGGAGTAACAGGAGGAGATATAGGAGAGGTTATATGGAGTAATAGGAGGAGATATAGGGAGGTTAAATGGAGTAATAGGAGGAGATATAGGAGAGGTTATATGGAGTAATAGGAGGAGATATAGGAGAGGTTATATGGAGTAATAGGAGGAGATATAGAGGAGGTTATATGGAGTAATAGGAGGAGATATAGGGAGGTTATATGGAGTAATAGGAGGAGATATAGGAGAGGTTATATGGAGTAATAGGAGGAGATATAGGGAGGTTATATGGAGTAATAGGAGGAGATATAGGGAGGTTATATGGAGTAATAGGAGGATATATAGGGAGGTTATATGGAGTAATAGGAGGAGATATAGGGGAGGTTATATGGAGTAATAGGAGGAGATATAGGGAGGTTATATGGAGTAATAGGAGGAGATATAGGGGAGGTTATATGGAGTAATAGGAGGAGATATAGGGAGGTTATATGGAGTAATAGGAGGAGATATAGGAGAGGTTATATGGAGTAATAGGAGGAGATATAGGGAGGTTATATGGAGTAATAGGAGGAGATATAGGAGAGGTTATATGGAGTAATAGGAGGAGATATAGAGGAGGTTATATGGAGTAATAGGAGGAGATATAGGAGTGGTTATATGGAATAATAGGAGGAGATATAGGGAGGTTATATGGAGTAATAGGAGTAGATATAGAAGAGGTTATATGGAGTAATAGGAGGAGAAATAGGGAGGTTATATGGAGTAATAGGAGGAGATATAGAGGGAGGTTATATGGAGTAATAGGAGGAGATATAGGAAGGTTATATGGAGTAATAGGAGGAGATATAGGAGAGGTTATATGGAGTAATAGGAGGAGATATAGGGAGGTTATATAGAGTAATAGGAGGAGATATAGGGGAGGTTATATGGAGTAATAGGAGGAGATATAGGGAGGTTATATAGAGTAATAGGAGGAGATATAGGGGAGGTTATATGGAGTAATAGGAGGAGATATAGGGAGGTTATATGGAGTAATAGGAGGAGATATAGGAGAGGTTATATGGAGTAATAGGAGGAGATATAGGAGTGGTTATATGGAATAATAGGAGGAGATATAGGGAGGTTATATGGAGTAATAGGAGTAGATATAGAAGAGGTTATATGGAGTAATAGGAGGAGAAATAGGGAGGTTATATGGAGTAATAGGAGGAGATATAGAGGGAGGTTATATGGAGTAATAGGAGGAGATATAGGAGAGGTTATATGGAATAATAGGAGGAGATATAGGGAGGTTATATGGAGTAATAGGAGGAGATATAGGGAGGTTATATGGAGTAATAGGAGGAGATATGGGGAGGTTATATGGAGTAATTGGAGGAGATATAGGGAGGTTATATGGAGTAATAGGAGGAGATATAGGAGAGGTTATATGGAGTAATAGGAGGAGATATAGGGAGGTTATATGGAGTAATAGGAGGAGATATAGGGAGATTATATGGAGTAATAGGAGGAGATATAGGGAGGTTATATGGAGTAACAGGAGGAGATATAGGAGAGGTTATATGGAGTAATAGGAGGAGATATAGGGGATGTTATATGGAGTAATAGGAGGAGATATAGGAGAGGTTATATGGAGTAATAGGAGGAAATATAGGAGAGGTTATATGGAGTAATAGGAGGAGCTATAGGGAGGTTATATGGAGTAATAGGAGGAGATATAGGGAGGTTATAAGGAGTAATAGGAGGAGATATAGGGAGGTTATAAGGAGTAATAGGAGGAGCTATAGGGAGGTTATATGGAGTAATAGGAGGAGATATAGGAGAGGTTATATGGAGTAATAGGAGGAGATATAGGAGGTTATATGGAGTAATAGGAGGAGATATAGGGAGGTTATAAAGAGTAATAGGAGGAGCTATAGGGGGGTTATAAGGAGTAATAGGAGGAGATATAGGGAGGTTATATGGAGTAATAGGAGGAGATATAGGGGGGTTATATGGAGTAATAGGAGGAGATATAGGGAGGTTATATGAAGTAATAGGAGGAGATATAGGAAGGTTATAAGGAGTAATAGGAGGAGCTATAGGGAGGTTATATGGAGTAATAGGGGGAGATATAGGAGAGGTTATATGGAGTAATAGGAGGAGATATAGGGAGAAGTTATATGGAGTAATAGGAGGAGATATAGGGAGGTTATATGGAGTAATAGGAGGAGATATAGGGGGGTTACATGGAGTAATAGGGGGAGATATACTGAGGTTATATGGAGTAATAGGAGGAGATATAGGGAGAAGTTATATGGAGTAATAGGAGGAGATATAGGGAGGTTATATGGAGTAATAGGAGGAGATATAGGGGGGTTATATGGAGTAATAGGAGGAGATATAGGGAGGCTATATGGAGTAATAGGAGGAGATATAGAGAGGTTATATGGAGTAATAGGAGGAGATATAGGGGGGTTATATGGAGTAATAGAAGGAGATATAGGAGAGGTTATATGGAGTAATAGGAGGAGATATAGGGAGATTATATGGAGTAATAGGAGGATATATAGGGGAGGTTATATGGAGTAATAGGAGGAGATATAGGGAGGTTATATGGAGTAATAGGAGGAGATATAGGGAGGTTATATGGAGTAATAGGAGGAGATATAGGGGGCACATATATGGAGTAATAGGAGGAGATATAGAAGGTTACATGGAGTCATAAGAGAAGATATAGGGGATAATATTGTACTCACCAGCATTAACATACATCTGCTTTCTTTCACAGCTCCACAGCAGCCAAGGAATCCCATAAGTATCAGGAAACCTCCAACAGCGATGCACAAATATCCCACATTTACCACCTGCATGAGCTGTGGGGCAGCTGAGCCCAGGATCTTCAGGAAGGACCCTCCATCCACCTTTACCCAGATCCCAATACCCAGCACAGCTGTGCCCCCTAGCTGTAGGAAGAGGACAAAATTCTAAGAGCCGTAAAAACCCTTTAACCATATATTGGTCGATGTTGCGATTTCCTATAGTTAATAAGTCAACTGAAATGTAATTTTTTTTTATGGCTGTATTTTGGGTTGGTTTTATGTTAACATCTAGTCTTACCCATTATATATTCGGATGGGGTTTTTGGGAGTTTACCTTTTGAATGAATACATCACTGTAGCTACCTAAAGCAGTTGTTAATCATTTTTTTTTGTTTTCTATTAAGTATGTAATATGGATATTGGTGCCCTACGTCTTTTGGTTGCCATCAGAAATATCTTGAACTACCTGGCTGTAATACTTACAGGTGAGTTTGGACCCTACAAAGGGCCCTACAAGTATAAACATCAGAGTACCCCCCCTTGATAGAGTGCCTGTAGTGAATGTGTATGTGAAAAATGTATAGTGTTTCCCCAACCAGTGTGCTTACAGCTGTAGCAAAACTACAACTCCCAGCATGCCCGGACAGCCATTGGCTGTCCGGGCATGCTTGGAGTTGTAGTTTTGCAACAGCTGGAGGCAAACTGGTTGGAAAACACTACCTTAAAGAAACCTATGTACGAGTACAACCCTTTTTAAAATGCTAACCCCCTGGGATGTCGTCTATGTATCTTAACAGCTGTTCTGTATAAAGGCATAAGCCATAATTAGAATGGAAATAACATTAGAAGCTATACAATGCGTCAGCAAAAGCCGGCCTGCTTGTTGAATTTTTCCTATATAGTACACAAAGTAGCTATTTGTTGATTCATTTAGAAGATACTTACAAAAATGATGCCGTTGAATACGAACATCATGGTTTTGAGAAACGAAAAACAGCTCATTTTTAGACCTAAAAGTAAAAAAAAATGTATGTTGATTTCATATATATATATATACATAAATATATGCATAGAAGATAAGCTCAGAAACAAATACCCGCACTCACCATTAGATTAGCGACAACCGGCTCCTAAGAATATATGATGGTTAGACCAACAGAACGGGGACCATGCTGTAACGGGCGCTCAGGAGTGCCCATTACAGCATGGTCCCCATTCCGTTGGTCTAACCATCATATATTCCTAGGAGCCGGTTGCCGCTAATCTAATGGTGAGTGCGGGTATTTTGTTTCTGAGCTTATCTTCTATGCACATTGATTTTTCCTATGTTGTGGACTTTCCCAGCACCACCATAGCTGACGGCTTTATCAGACCCGCCTCCGTTTGAGCTGTTCGACAGGATCTCAACCCTGTCATTACTGACTTAATCGCAAGTAGTGCTATCCCTTCTTTTCTTATTCACTGATTATATATATATATATATATATATATATATATATATATATAGTTTAGTCGTTGCCTGTTTTATTTAAGGAATGAAGAGGTCATACAGTTTCTCATTGTACTGTATTCCTGTGAGATATTAGGATTAACCACTATTATTCTTATGTTGCAGCCCAGTAACAAAACACAGTAAGGCTGGGTTCACATCACTTTTTCAGCCATAGGGGGCCACATACGGCTGGGGGGGAGCTAAAACCGGGCGCTCCCGTATGCCTGCCATATGTAATTCTTTGCAATGAGCTTAGCGGAGTGAAACGCTGACTCCGGTCAGCTCATTTTTGCCCCGTATGCGGTTTTCCACCGGACCTAAAACCGTGGCCGTATGTGGTCCCGTTGTGAACCCAGCCTGAGGGAGAACTTGTGGGCTGGTAGTTCCAATGCCAGGCGTAGTTGCTATCACATTGGCACAAGGGCCTCCACAAGGCTATCCTACATTTGGGGGGCTAGCACAGTAAAGATAAAGAGGTGCATATGGTTAAAGGTTCCCCCGGGGCACACCTTGTTAAGTGTCTGTCCATGTGGCGTGTCCTTGGTGTTGTACATGAGGCCAGACACTGAGATGGTAGAAAAATGGAATCAATAAACAACTCTTCTGTAATATGGGAAATAAAGTCACAATAAAAAAATGTGGCTGGAGCAGGGGGTAAGCCTTCTGTCATGGAGGTACAATATTGGGGTAACAGTAACTTCTTAGTATGTTTAGCCCACAATTCAACAGTAGTAACTGCTTAGCGTCCATTAAATACCGAAAGGTTGTCATGTCTTGTGCTCCGGCCAGACACGCTATCCGTGAGCTCTCTCCTCCTTCCCTCTCCTCCCTCGTCGGCAGGGCTGAGATTCACATCACAGGACGCGCCCGCATGTGAATCCCAGTCCGTCACTTACCTCCGCTCTCCACGCTGCCTTCTCCTCTCTCTCAGCACGTGCCCCCGCCTCCTAGGACGCACGTGCGCAGGAGCTCTTAGATTTAAAGGGCCAGTACTCCCTTAATAATTGTTTTCACCTGCAACTCACTTATAAGTTTCAGCACCTCCCTTCACTCCCTGTCGGATCTTTGTTGCCTTTGTGCCCTACAGAAAGCATTCTTGTACCTCTGCTTATCCGTGTTCCTGACCCTTGCTCTGTGACCTGTTCCTGCTCCGCTGCCGCCTGCCTATTGACCTCCAGCTATGTTCTAGACTACGCAGTCGTGCCAGGGGTAGCGACCTGGATGCCACCTGCCGCAGCAAGACCATCCCACTATGCGGCAGGCTCTGGTGAAAATCAGCAGCACCTTAGACTCCACTCCCTGGCACGGCCCGTGTCTTCTGCCACACAAGTCTAGCGGGTCCACTTCTTCTGTTAGTGTCCTCCCAATTGCCGTGAGTTTTTACAAAGGTGCTTACTCACTTTGTTGCTAAAATGCCCCCTGCGGGATGCAGGTTGCTGAAGAAGTGTAAGTTTGGTAGCCATATGGTATCTAGGTCCTGCCTGAAGCCTTAAATGGACACTGTCAGGTATAAAAACTTTTGATATGTTGTAAAGCATGCAAAACCAAAAAGTTTAGCAATTTCTTTCATTAAAACATTTTCATTATTTCATACTGAAAAAGCCAATCAAAAACTGCCTCCCTACCTCCTGGGATACATACCAGCCTGGCTGTGTCATCACCTACGTCATGGACCCACCTCATGATTGACAGGTCTGCAGATTTAAAGCTTCTGTGATCGGCTCCCTCTCTGTTTGTGTTTACTCTGTCTCCTGTGTGAGGAGAAGGGGGGAGGGGCGGGAGTACACTGCTGCCTGTGAGCAGATGATTTTGTTTAAAAAGTAAGTGTCCCTGCATGTATATATGTGTGTGTGGATATATATGTATGTGTGTAAATCTGTGTTTTCTAGGTAATGTGCATGTGTATTAATAAATTAAGTCAATGTGTGTCAATGCCAGGCGTAGTTGCTATCATACTGGCACAAGGGCTTCCACAACGCTGTCCTACATTCGGGGGGCTAGCACAATAAAAAGGTACATATGGTTATAGTTCCCCTGGGGCACACCTTGTTAAGTGTCTGTCCATGTGGCGTGTCCTTGGTGTTGTACATGAGGCCAGACACTGAGATGGTAGAAAAATTGAATCAATAAACAACTCTTCTGTAATATGGGAAATAAAGTCACAATAAAAAAATATGGCTGGAGCAGGGGGTAAGCCTTCTGTTATCGAGGTAAAATATTGGGGTAACAGTAACTTCTTAGTATGTTTAGCCCAAAATTCAACAGTGGTAACTGCTTAGCGTCCATTAAATTTCGAAAAGGTTGTCATGTCCTGTGCTTCAGCCAGACACGCTATCCGTGAGCTCTCTCCTCCTTCCCTCTCCTCCCTTGCCGGCAGGGCTGGGATTCGTATTGCGGGACACGCCCTCATGTGAATCCCAGTCCATCACTTACCTCCACTTTCCACGCTGCCTTCTCCTCTCTCTCAGCGTGCGGTGGAGCTCTTAGATTTAAAGGGCCAGTACGCCCTTAATTATTGTTTTCACCTGCACCTCACTTATAAGTTTCAGCACCTCCCTTCACTCCCTGCCGGATCTTTGTTGCCTTTTTGCCCTACAGAAAGCATTCTTGTACCTCTGCATTCCTGACCCGTGCTCTGCGACCTGTTCCTGCTCCACTGCCGCCTGCCTATTGACCTCCTGCTATGTTCTAGACTACGCAGTCGTGCCAGGGGTAGTGACCTGGATGCCACCTGCTGTAGCAAGACCATCCCGCTTTGCGGCAGGCTCTGGTGAAAACCAGCGGCACCTTTACTCCGCTCCCTGGCACGGCCCGTGTCTTCTGCCACACAGGTCTAGCGGGACCACTTCTTCTGTTAGTGTCCTCCCAATTGCCGTGAGTTTTTACAAAGGCGCTTACTCACTTTGATGCTAAAATGCCCCCTGCGGGATGCAGGTCACTGAAGAAGTGTAGGTTTGGTAGCCATGTGGTATCTAGGTCCTGCCTGAGCCTTAAATGGGCACTGTCAGATATAAAAACTTTTGATATGTTGTAAAGCATGCAAAACCAAAAGGTTTTGCAATTTCTTTCATTAAAACGTTTTTATTATTTCATACTGAAAAAGCCAATCAAAAACTGCCTCCCTACCTCCTGGGATACATACCAGCCTGGCTGTGTCATGGACCCACCTCATGGTTGACAGGTCTGCAGATCTAAAGCTGCTGTGATTGGCTCCCTCACTGTCTGTGTTTACTTCACAGTCTCCTGTGTGAGGAGAAGGGGGGAGGGGCGAGAGTACACTGCTGCCTGTGAGCAGATGATTTTGTTTAAAAAGTAAGTGTCCCTGCATGTATATATATGTGTGTGTGTGTGTGGATATATATGTATGTGTGTAAATCTGTGTTTTCTAGGTAATGTGCATGTGTATGAATAAATTAAGTCAATGTGTGTGTGTGTATCTAATACAGGGGGACTACAATCATATGCCTCCAGCTGTTGCAAAACTACAACTCCCAGCATGCCTGCACAGCCAAATGATGTGTGGGCATGCTGGGAGTTGTAGTTTTGCTACAGTAGGAGGAACACAGCCTGCAGCAACACTGCTGTAATTCTGAGTTTTACCAATCATATGCCTCCAGCTGTTGCAAAACTACAACTCAAAGGATGTGTGGGAATGCTGGGAGCTGTAGTTTTGCAAAAGCTGTAAGCACACAGTGTGTATAGCATAAAACCAGAAAGAAAAGGGTTACAGATGCTCACTCCCCAGACCAAGGAGAGTGAGGGAGGGGGAGGAGGGGGAGTGGTTATCACCTGAGGAGAAGAAAGGGACTCGCCCCCCTGCTTCTGGTCGACAACATTAAGGTAATTCATAAATAAAGCTAATTCTGAGAGAAATATAGGTCATAGACACATACAAATGATATGTACATGATCAGGATGAGATACTGAGCAACATATAACAGTTTTTTTTTTTGGGTGATCTGACAGGTACGCTTTAAGGGTCCAAGGGTAGCTATGGATCCTATGTTCACCTTCTTCCCATAGTCTCTCTTTTGGTTTTCCTCTCACTTTCTCTCCTCTGTTAATTCTTTTCTTCTCAGTATAGGGGGAATAGAGATTATGGGGCACACCAATCAAGCTGCAGATCCTCTAAAGCAGTGTTTCACAACCTTTTTCGGGGTCGGGGCACACCTCGAAAAAAAAATTCCGTGGGGCACCGCTACAGAGGTTAACGAGCAAAAAAAAAAATTTAAAAAAAAGGGGGAAATGGTAAAAAATGCAATGCACTATATCTATTTATCAGTGGGTATGTAGTTTGAAGTGCTGCTTTATACAGCAACTCACCAATGACGTCTTCTCTAATTTGCAATGTTGTCTTCTCTTCTCCATCTGGTCCGGGCCATCATCACGATTTCTTCCACACACAATTCTTCACCGTTAAACCTGCAAAACAAATCTATTAGGCGCCAAACTTTTTTTTAAATGGGTGACAGAGGGGTGTAGAAGAGTGTACATGGGTGACAGAGGGATGTAGAGGGGTGGACCTGGGTGACAAAGGGGTTTAGAGGAGCGTACAGAGGGGTGTACAGGAGCGTACATGGGTGACAGAGGTGTAGAGGAGTGGACAGAGGGGTGTAGAGGAGCGTACATGGGTGACGGGTGTAGAGGAGTGGACAGAGGGGTGTAGAGGAGCATACATGGGTGATGGGTGTAGAGGAGTGGACAGAGGGGTGTAGAGGAGCGTACATGGGTGACAGGGGTGTAGAGGAGTGTACATGGGTGACAGAGGTGTAGAGGAGTGGACAGGGGGGTGTAGAGGAGTGTACAGAGGGGTGTAGAGGAGCATACATGGGTGACAGGGGTGTAGAGGAGTGGAGAGAGGGGTGTAGAGGAGTGTACATGGGTGACAGGGGTGTAGAGGAGTGGACAGAGAGGTGTAGAGGAGCAGACAGAGGGGTGCAGAGGAGCGTACATGGGTGACAGGGGTGTAGAGGAGTGTACAGAGGGGTGTAGAGGAGTGGAGAGAGGGGTGTAGAGGAGCATACATGGGTGACAGGGGTGTAGAGGAGCGTACATGGGTGACAGGGGTGTAGAGGAGTGTACAGAGGGGTGTAGAGGAGTGTACATGGGTGACAGGGGTGTAGAGGAGTGGACAGAGGGGTGTAGAGGAGTGGACAGAGGGGTGTAGAGGAGAGTACATGGGTGACAGGGGTGTAGAGGAGTGGACAGGGGTGTAGAGGAGTGTACATGGGTGACAGGGGTGTAGAGGAGTGGACAGAGGGGTGTAGAGGAGTGGACAGAGATGTGTAGAGGAGCAGATAGAGGGGTGCAGAGGAGCGTATATGGGTGACAGGGGTGTAGAGGAGCGTACATGGGTGACAGGGGTGTAGAGGAGTGGAGAGAGGGGTGTAGAGGAGCGTACATGGGTGACAGGGATGTAGAGGAGCGTACATGGGTGACAGGGGTGTAGAGGAGTGTACAGAGGGGTGTAGAGGAATGGACAGAGAGGTGTAGAGGAGTGGACAGAAAGGTGTAGAGGAGCGTACATGGGTGAAAGGGGTGTAGAGGAGCAGACAGAGGGGTGTAGAGGAGCGTACATGGATGACAGGGGTGTAGAGGAGCAGACAGAGGGGTGTAGAGGAGCATACATGGGTGACAGGGGTGTAGAGGAGTGTACAGAGGGGTGTAGAGAAGCAGACATGGGTGACAGGGGTGTAGAGGAGTGTACATGGGTGACAGGGGTGTACATGGGTGACAGAGGGGTGTAGAGGAGTGTACATGGGTGACAGGGGTGTACATGGGTGACAGAGGGGTGTAGAGGAGTGTACATGGGTGACAGGGGTGTAGAGAAGCAGACATGGGTGACAGGGGTGTAGAGGAGTGGACAGAGGGGTGTAGAGGAGTGTACATGGGTGACGGGTGTAGAGGAGCGTACATGGGTGACAGGGGTGTAGAGGAGCGTACATGGGTGACGGGTGTAGAGGAGTAGAAAGAGAGGTTTAGAGGAGCGAACAGAGGGGTGTAGAGGAGCGTACATGGGTGACAGGGGTGTAGAGGAGTGGACAGAGAGGTGTAGAGGAGCGGACAGAGGGGTGTAGAGGAGCGTACATGGGTGACAGGGGTGTAGAGGAGCAGACAGAGGGGTGTAGAGGAGCGTACATGGGTGACAAAGGGGTGTAGAGGAGTGTACAGAGGGGTTTAGAGGAGTGGACAGAGGGGTATAGAGGAGCGTACATGGGTGACAGGGGTGTAGAAGAGTGGACAGAGAGGTGTAGAGGAGTGGACAGGGGTGCAGAGGAGTGGACATGGGTCCACAGGAGGGTGAACATGGATGACAGAGGGATTACAGAAGGGTGTACGGGGGTGACAGGGATGACAGGAGGGTGGACGGGGGTGGACATGGGTGATGGGGGGTGAACGGGAGTGAAAGGGATGACAGGAGGGTGGACAGGGGTGACAGGAGGGTGGTGGACAGGGGTGACAGGAGGGTGGTGGACAGGGGTGACAGGAGGGTGGATGAGGGTGAACATGGGTGGGTGGACGGGGGGGGGGACGGGAGTGAAAGGGATGACAGGAGGGGGTGAACATGGGTGACAGGAGGGTGTGAACATGGGTGACAGGAGGGGGTGGACGGGAGTGAAAGGGATGACAGGAGGGTGGTGAACATGGGTGACAGAGGGTGAACATGGGTGACAGGAGGGTGGATGAGGGTGAACATGGGTGACAGGAGGGTGGTTGGGAGTGAAAGGGATGGCAGGAGGGTGAACATGGGTGACAGGAGGGTGGATGAGGGTGAACATGGGTGACAGGAGGGTGGATGGGAGTGAAAGGGATGACAGGAGGGGGTGAACATGGGTGACAGGAGGGTGAACATGGGTGACAGGAGGGTGAACATGGGTGACAGGAGGGGGTGAACATGGGTGACAGGAGGGGGGTGAACATGGGTGACAGGGGGGGGTGGACATGGGTGACAGGGGGGGCGGACATGGGTGACAGGGGGGGCGGACATGGGTGACAGGGGGCGCGGACATGGGTAACAGGGGGGGGTGGACATGGGTGACAGGGGGGGTGAACATGGGTGACAGGAGGGTGGATGGGAGTGAAAGGGATGACAGGAGGGGGTGAACATGGGTGACAGGAGGGTGAACATGGGTGACAGGAGGGTGAACATGGGTGACAGGAGGGTGAACATGGGTGACAGGAGGGGGGTGAACATGGGTGACAGGAGGGGGTGAACATGGGTGACAGGAGGGGGTGAACATGGGTGACAGGAGGGGGTGAACGGGAGTGAAAGGGATGACAGGAGGGTGAACATGGGTGACAGGAGGGGGGGGGCGGGCTGGGTGACAGGGGGGTGTGGACACGGGTGACAGGGGGGTGTGGACATGGGTGACAGGGGGGGTGGACATGGGTGACAGGGGTGTGTGGACATGGGTGACAGGGGGGGTCTGGACATGGGTGACGGGGGGGTCGACATGGGTGACAGGGGGGGTGGACATGGGTGACAGGGGGGGTGGACATGGGTGACAGGGGGGGGGTGGACATGGGTCGACAGGGGGGTGTGAACATGGGTGACAGGAGGGGGGGCGGACTGGGTGACAGGAGGGGGTGAACATGGTGACAGGAGGGGGTGAACATGGGTGACAGGAGGGGGTGAACATGGGTGACAGGAGGGGTGAACATGGGACAGGAGGGGATGAACATGGGTGACAGGAGGGGGGTGAACGGGAGTGAAAGGGATGACAGGAGGGTGAACATGGGTGACAGGAGGGGGGGGCGGACTGGGTGACAGGGGGGTGTGGACATGGGTGACAGGGGGTGTGTGAACATGGGTGACAGGGGGGGGTGGACATGGGTGACAGAGGGGGCGGACATGGGTGACAGGGGGGGCGGACATGGGTGACAGGGGGCGCGGACATGGGTAACAGGGGGGGGTGGACATGGGTGACAGGGGGGGTGGACATGGGTGACAGGGGGGGGGTGGACATGGGTGACCAGGGGGGGGGTATACGGTGGACCCGGGTGATGGCGGGGGGGGGGGGGTTGGACAGGGTTGAGAAGGGGTAAACAGAGGGGTGGAAAGGGTACAGTACCTTAAGCAAGCCGGTCCGCGCAGCTTGCAGGTCCACGGCAGGCACGGGAGTCCGGCGCAGGTGAAGATCGTATCCGCCCCAGGGACCCATTTTCGGCCCACTGCACCGCAAGGTAGAAGGGGGACGCAGGGGACGCAGTGGGGAGGGGGACGCAGGGGGACGCAGTGGGGAGGGGGACACAGGGGACGCAGTGGGGAGGGGGAGGGGGGACGCTGTGTGCGCAGTGCGCACGCAGGCTTCCTTCCCCCCTGCGCCGCCAGTCATAAGCGCGCAGTCCCGGGGCGGGATATTTAAAAAAAAAATAAATAAATAAATAAAAATCACTGCAAAATCCCGCAGCACCACGGCCAGTGGCGAACGGCACACACGTGTGCCGCGGCACCGCGGTTGGAATCACTGCTCTAAAGTCACACAATTTTTGTGCCAAAAATGGCCATGTCTGGTCTAAATTTTCTGTGCAAAAATGTGCGACTTTGTAACATTTACTTGCACAAAGTAAAGTCTAGAAGGGGGGCTTGGGCTCACATGGAGGGGGGCATACTGGGGTGATTTTGAACCCTTCTCACATTGCAACTTTAGGGCCGACTTGGGACGCTTAAAGGGGGGTACTAGTATGCAGCCGTCATGCCCCCTCCCATAGACATAAATGGAAGCGGTGTGGACCCCTGAGATCAGACATGTTTTCTCTTATCGTTTGGATAGGGGATAACGTGTCTAGGGGCGGAGTACCTCCTTTAAGTTTGCAGAAATAAACACCCCCTCAAAAGGTGATGTACATTTGTGTACCAGGTACAACGGCAGTCACTGTGGTGGAAGGATTTACTAATAGACGTGATGCCTATGGGTGACGCCTATTTTTTTTTCCTAATCTCCTAGTTTCTCCAATTGCTCCATGGCTGACCTTGAACATTACTTACATTACATGAATGGCATACCTCCTAAACAACAGTAATGCTCTGCTGCATTCTCCATTGTTATATCCAAAGAGTAGTTTACTGTTGCTATCATTGAACTGGGATTATAAAATCTTGTGTCAACAAACACAAAAGGTAGCCAGGAGTCAAAAACTTCTATAAGCCAATGACGGGTCACCTATGCTGATATAGTATACACACTGTGATGTGGTGTCCCGGTACAGGACCTGGTCCTGTCCCTTGTCTAAGGTCCCCGCAGCTAGAATGCCTTCATGTCTATATGGCTCTCCTGTAGGGCTTACCCCTAGTCGCCTCATATAAATGTGTTATTTAATGTATATATATAATTTAATGTATAGGAAATATATGTATAGGACCTTAGTGGTCACGTGATACACAGTTGCAATGTATGATATGCTTAAGGACCTTTGGAGGTCTTGTAATGTACCCAGAGTTCACTGGGTTCATAACTTACAGGTTTGCTGACCAATGAGCTTAGTCCAGCCCCTTATTATATAAAGGGGTGTAGTCACTCAATTCACTCTCTTAGTTCCGGATGATCAAGCCAAGCACATCTCATCATCTCATCAGCATCAATTCAATTCAAGCTAGGCCCAAAGAGTAATAACCTGCAGCCACAAAACGTGAGTTACTCAAAGCTCAAACTACTGAATCCTGTGTGACTACTATCAGCTCAAATATTGTAAAATAGTAGCACAGTAGCTAGCATCAAAAGCTCATTACTTCCAAGTCCCAGCAAACTTGTGAGGAACCTGTATCCCGGTTCACTCTTAAGAGACTGTTATGTTCAATACCGTTGCATAAAAGCTGCAAGTAAAGTTTCTTCAGTTTACTTCATAAAATCTGCTGTGGACATTCCATTATTTTTCCCTGCTGTTTGTGGGATGGTTGGCGGTAGGAACATTACTATTGAGGAAACTCCACCCTGGCGTCACGACATTCAAGGGTAAATACCACCAGACCCTGCACTACCACTGCAACACCCCAGTCACTGTTACTCTCCCGCCACCATATATATATATACATACATGATGGGTCATAGTGGATGTTACTGGGGGCTCTATGGGAAGATTTCTTAGGCTGTGCCAGTGGTGCAGATGCCCAAATGTCACAATTTTCTTTTTTTTTTTAGCATAAATTGTGATTTTTGAGCAAAATTGCCATTAAAGAGTACCTGTCATCAAACCATATTTTCTAAACTAACTCAGATTATATTCCCTAACTTCTCCTAACACCCCTTCTGCTCTTAATGTTTTTTTTCCCCGAGCTTTAAAAAGCTGTGTATCATACCTTTCCCCTTGCTCACATTGTGTGAGCTCCTGGCAGGAGAAAGTGGGCGTTCCCCAGTAGGCACAACGTCACTAAAGCCTGCGAGAGCTGTGCCTCGCCATGCCCCGCATACACTTCCTGAGTTTGGTCTCCTGCCAGGCTGGGAGGAGACCAAACTTATTGTTTGACTTGCGGCAGGGAACAGAACAGAGCCACCTAGTGAGAACGCTTTTTCAATCACATTCAAAACATATAAAGGTTGAGAATTTTAACAGCGAGTAAATAGCAAAGTGTTTTATAATTACATAAGGAACAACATATTAAAACACAGGATGTTTTGTATTCATGGTAGCTGGCCGGGGAGCGGAGCGCTTGTCACCTGCGCCGCATGACTACAAATCCCAGCCTGTCCTTACAGTAAGGACATGCTGGGAGTTGTAGTTGTGTGGTGCGCGCAGGTGACAATCGCTCTGCTCCCCGGCCGGCTACCATGAATATGAAACTATGACACTGTACTTTCATTTTTCCCTCCTGAAGCTGTGATTGGCCGAGAACCCTCGGCCAATCACAGCTCCAGGGGGGGATTATGAAATGACAATGCTGCAGTATTATATTCACGGTTCCCTGCCGCCGTCTCCGCTCCCCACTGCCCACCAGCATGTCCTTGCTGTAAGGGCATGCTGGGAGTTGTAGTCAGAGGTGGCTCTTCCTATAGGCCAATTAGGCCACCGCCTAAGGCCTGGCAGTGGTGAGGGTGTGGTGTCCCGGTACAAGACCTGGTCCTGTCCCTTTGTCTAAAGTCCCCTCAGCCAGAGTCCCTCCATGTCAATAGGGCTCTACTGTAGGACTAACCCCTAGTTGTCTCATATAAATGGTATTTAATGTATCTATCTATCTATCTATATATATATATAGCACGGGAAAATTAGAGCAGCACGTCCCACAATGATGTGATAGCGGTGCAAGCAGCGAGTGGAGCCCCGGTCAAGGCAATTCAGACATCTAGGAAGGATGCCGCAGCACACGGAAGATTCAAAAGTGTAAACAGTGGTTTATTCCATGATAATACAAATTAGCAACGTTTCTGCTGCCAGTGCAGCCTTTGTCAAGCAACAAAATGGTGACCATACAAAATATTTATATGCAAATGAACAAACAAATCAATCAAGTCAATTAATGTGAATACAGTGTAAAAAATACATTTACGATATAGGGTAATTAAAACCACTATAATATACACATTGCACAAGTGCTCTGCAGTGAGTTAAAATCAATGTACATATGCAAGGACTGCAAATAAAGTTATAAACAGTATAACATTGTAAATAATCTTAACAAGATTACATGTGTACCTAATAATTAGAAACGGGGGCTGAGTGGTCACATGTTCCCGACTCGTCTCCATGCAAACCACCGTTGCTGTGGGTAACAGCAGAGCTGTGGTGTGTGTTGGTAATCGCAGGACGCCAGGAGCGGCCACGCGGCTCCACCGTGTCAGCTGACCAGGGTGTCACGTGACCGCTCCTCCGTCCGAGCATGCGTACTGAAGAAAATGAACGTTGTACTGCCATGGTGGTTAAGGGAAAAAAAGGGAAATCTGATCTATCTAGCTGAAGTCTATCAGGGCAAAAGACAAAAGGATCCTATGTATGTATATAGTGGATAGAAGGTCAGGTGTATAGACATTAATACCCTAGATGTATCATCAGAAGGAAGGGTATATATAAAAAAAGAAAGTGCAAGTTGAAGATAAATAGAAGATAAATGCATATAAGATGATAAATAAAGAAATATGCAAAAATGGGAAAATACAAAAATAAAAATAAATGATAAAAATAAAGATAAAAATAAAAAGATATAGAAAAATAAATAAAAATAAATAAATAAGTAGAGAGATATGAATATAGAGAATATTAAAATAAAGAAAGTAAAATAAAAATAAATAATTTTTTAAATAAATATGAGTATAAATAAAAATAAATAAAAATGGTTTTGATTTTAGACTGTAATCTAGCCCGGCTCCATACATGATTAACACGCACATCGGGCTATAAAGGCCCAACACCTCAGTTGCCCGTGCTCACCCCAATATTATGGGGGAGTCACTCTGGGGTACCCAACGGCGTCAACCGTAAAATTTAGGTCCCCAGTAACAGGCCTATGGAGGTGGGAATCCACCAAGGGCAGCCCCGCATTCGTTTTCTCACACACTGAGCACGGGTATGTTAGTGATTACTGTTATCTATAGTAAGTATGAGGGTACTCCATATATATGGATTTATTCCTTGCACAAGTAAAAGGATAATAAATGAAAACAATAATGATAAAGATAACAAATAAATATTTAAATAATAAGGATAAAAATTAATAAAATGCGGAAGTGAGAATAATAATGATAAAAAAATAAATAGAAAAAGAATGAAGAGAATTAGAAAAAGGTAAGCAAATTAAATGAGAAAAGGAAAATAATAAGATAAAAAACATAGTAAGTGTGTGAATGTGTGAAGGGATGAAAGAAAATGTGTGGACTAAATGAAATGTGCTTCAGTTATTACTTCACCATGGCAGAATTAATCACCAATCAAATCATTATACAGTTTATTCAGAAGGGCGGCAACTGACAAGCAGGGACATTGATGACCACCCTCTGCCCACGTATATCTGTAAGAAAAGATGCGATAAAAAAGAATTAGGAATAAAATTATGTCATAGTAAAGATGATTATTACATACATAAAGGTCACCTTTCCTACTATGGGGTTACATCGAGATATTCTATCATCATAATTATGCATTATAAATTTGAGGTGTAATGCTAAAGTCAACATTAAGTCCTTTAGGCCGAAGTGCCTGTGTCTCAAAAATCCATTTGAGTTCCAGTTTTCTCAGTTTGTTAATGCGGTCGCCCCCCCTCTTTAATGGGGGGATATGGTCCACAAGAACAAACTTGAGATCCCATTCCGAGTGGCCTTTTTCTGTGCAGTGTTTAGACACCGGTAAGTCTAGTCGTTTTTTGCGAACAGTATATCGATGGTGATTGATGCGAGTTTTAAAATCCCATGTGGTCTCACCAACATAGATGAGACCACATGGGCACACCAAAATATAAATAACAAATGAAGAGGTACATGTTAGATAGTGTTTTAAGTGATAGACCTTGCCATTGTACGGGTGTACAAATTTAGGTCCCTTCAACATCTGTGGACAATTAATGCATTGGCAACAAGGATAAGATCCTTTATTCTGTACTGTTAAGTATCGTTGTGTAGAGGGTTGTCTCGATATGTCTGTCTTCACAAGTCTATCCCTGAGGTTGCTCGACCTCCTGTAGGACATCAGAGGGGGACCGGCAAACTCAGGGATATCTGGAAAACTTTCTTGTAGAATTTTCCAATGCCGATTAATGGTTTTGGCAATCTGGCTGGAGTGTGATCCAAATGTGGTCACACATGCAACTCTAGAATTGGATGTCTGATTCCTGGCTAGATTACAGTCTAAAATCAAAACCATTTTTATTTATTTTTATTTATACTCATATTTATTTTAAAAATTATTTTTATTTTACTTTCTTTATTTTAATATTCTCTATATTCATATCTCTCTACTTATTTATTTATTTTTATTTATTTTTCTATATCTTTTTATTTTTATCTTTATTTTTATCATTTATTTTTATTTTTGTATTTTCCCATTTTTGCATATTTCTTTATTTATCATCTTATATGCATTTATCTTCTATTTATCTTCAACTTGCACTTTCTTTTTTTATATATACCCTTCCTTCTGATGATACATCTAGGGTATTAATGTCTATACACCTGACCTTCTATCCACTATATACATACATAGGATCCTTTTGTCTTTTGCCCTGATAGACTTCAGCTAGATAGATCAGATTTCCCTTTTTTTTCCCTTAACCACCATGGCAGTACAACGTTCATTTTCTTCAGTACGCATGCTCGGACGGAGGAGCGGTCACGTGACACCCTGGTCAGCTGACACGGTGGAGCCGCGCGGCCGCTCCTGGCGTCCTGCGATTACCAACACACACCACAGCTCTGCTGTTACCCACAGCAACGGCGGTTTGCATGGAGACGAGTCGGGAACATGTGACCACTCAGCCCCCGTTTCTAATTATTAGGTACACATGTAATCTTGTTAAGATTATTTACAATGTTATACTGTTTATAACTTTATTTGCAGTCCTTGCATATGTACATTGATTTTAACTCACTGCAGAGCACTTGTGCAATGTGTATATTATAGTGGTTTTAATTACCCTATATCGTATATGTATTTTTTACACTGTATTCACATTAATTGACTTGATTGATTTGTTTGTTCATTTGCATATAAATATTTTGTATGGTCACCATTTTGTTGCTTGACAAAGGCTGCACTGGCAGCAGAAACGTTGCTAATTTGTATTATCATGGAATAAACCACTGTTTACACTTTTGAATCTTCCGTGTGCTGCGGCATCCTTCCTAGATATATATATATATATATTTAATATGTTATATAGGAATACCTCTGTATAGGACCTTAGAGGTCACGTGCCTTTAATTAAATTGTACTGTGGTTTAAGGACCTTTAGAACATGTGATACCCAGAGTTCCCTGGGTCAGGATTTACAGGTCTGCTGACCAATGAGCTTTGTCCCACCCCCTTAATATATAAGGGGCTGCAGCCACTAAATTCTCTCTCTTATTTCCTGTCTACAAAGCAAGCACATCTCAGCACAAATCTCAAATCAAGCTAGGCCTCAAGCCTAAAGTCCAGCAGCCACAAAACTGTGAGCTGTTCCAAGCTCAATCCTACAAATTCTGTGTGACTACTAGAAACTCAAATCTCCTAAAAATAGTAGCACAGTGGCTAGCACCAAAGCTCATTGATCCCAGAGTCCCAGCAAACCTGTGAGGAACCTGTTCCGTGGTTCCCTCTTGCAAAGACTGTTATGTTCTATGCCGTTGCATAAAATACAATAAAGTTACTTCAAGTTTACTTCATAAAATCTGCTGTGGACATTCCGTTATTTCTCCCTGCCATTTGTGGGACGGTTGGCGGTAGGAACATTGCTATTGAGGAAACCGCACCCTGGCGTCACGACAATTGAGGGTTAATACCAATATACCCTACACTATCACTGCAACACCCCAGACACCATTACCCTCCGGGGTACCAGGGGGCCTCGCTCTGGCCCCGATGCTGCAAGTACTTCAGCCCCTCTGCCACTTTTAGAGTAGCGGCAACTGGAAGCATGCGGCACATCTTGTATGTCCCTGCCAGGCCCCAAGGAGCGCAGGGGAGAAAGAAAGAGGCCCTGATCCTTCCTGCCTTTTTTTGGATAAGGTATGTCCCCCAGTGTTCAGACAGCATGCAAACCTCCTGTGCCTTTGCACAAATTCCCCTTCCATCGCTCCAATATTGTGCAGCAGACAGCCGCTGAACATTAAGGGCCGACTGTGAAAAAAAACTACAACACACAACTGTTAACACAGACCTTGTCCTGGCCCGGCTCATGCTACATGCCGTAGTATCTACTACTTTCCCTTATGTGCTGGTCCATCCCCCTGCCTGCCCGGCATACTGAGCAGCTGTATGCACAGGAGAGTGAGGGAGAGAGGTGACTAATCTCCTCCTTGTCTGTGAGTGCGGAGCCGACACTGCCCGCCCCTGAGGAAGCTGTAAGTTATGACAGTCACCTTATCTGTCTTCATGGAGATAGTCTACCGTCATCCTGGCTGGGGCTGTGAGGCCAAATCATCAGGGCCCAGTATGTGGATCACTTCTCAGGCTGCTCCTGGCTTGTTATCAGTAAGGTTTGTTTATTTCAAGTTTAACCCTTACACATAATGACAGGAGCAGCCTGAGGGGTGAAACTTATAGGGATATTTATATAACAGGCAGTATGTCCCTTCTAAACCATTTTGTTAACCTTCCCAAGCCCCCTTGTCTATCCCTGAACCCTCTGTCCTCCTTCAGACCCCTCTGTCTATCCCTGACCTCTCTTTCCATCCCAAACCTGTCTGTACTTCTCAAAACCTCTCCATCCATCCCTGACTACTCTGTACTCCACCAGACCCCACTGTCCATCCGTGACCATTCTGTTCTCCTCCTGACTCCTTTCCCCATTTTTTACCCCTCTGTACGCCTCCAAATCCCTCTGTCCATCCATGACCCCTTTATTCTCCTCAGGACCCCTCTGTTCTCTTAAAAACCACTCTGTTCTCCTTCATATCCCCCTGTCCATCTATGACCCCTCTGTACACCCATCTGTACTCTTCCAGACCCCTAAGTGACTCCTCTGTACTCCACCAGACTCCCTCTGTCCATCCCAGACCACTCTGTTCTTCTCCGGGTGGGGTCACTGTGTACATACATTACATTACTTATCCGGTACTGATCCTGAGTTATATCCTGTATTATACACCAGAGCTGTACTCACTATTCTGCTGGTGAGGTCACTGTGTACATACATTACATTACATATCCTGTACTGATCCTGAGTTATATCCTGTATTATACTCCAGAGCTGTACTCACTATTCTGCTGGTGGGGTCACTGTGTACATACATTACATTACTTATCCTGTACTGATCCTGAGTTATATCCTGTATTATACTCCAGAGCTGTACTCACTATTCTGCTGGTGAGATCACTGGGTACATACATTACATTACTTATCCTGTACTGATCCTGAGTTACATCCTGTTTTATACTCCAGAGCTGCACTCACTATTCTGCTGGTGGAGTCACTGTGTACACGCATTACATTACTTATCCTGCACGTCAGGCTGTTGCTGCTTGGTTGGTATTGTGCTGAGAATGAAAATATGTGTTTTTTTTAATTATTTATTTACTAATGCAAAAAAAGTGTGTGGTTTCATTCTAAGCATGCTACCAACCAAGCAGCAACGTTACCAGGGTGGGCGAGGACCATTGTTACTGGCCCTCCCCAGCCTAAATAACGCCAGCCTGTTACCGCTCTTCCCGACACCGGTGTGGCGTTGGGTACTAATTGGGGGTTAGCGCTAGCTGTTTTTGGGGCTAACGCTAAGCCCGGCTTAGTAATGGATTCCGTCTATTAGACAGCTTCCACTACTAATCCCGTTAAGAAAAATAAAAAAAATAAAAAAACTCCACACGTTTAAAAAAAATTATTCCAAAAAACACTCCCCCACAAGCCCTCGTTAACCACTTTATTAATATATAATAAAAAAAATGCTGGTCACCATAGTCCGAAGTAGTCCTTTGCATACACGGAATTAAAATGAGGGGAAAAAAAAAACATACAAAAAATGGGTTAGTACATTTAGGGGAAAAAAGTGGTAAAAAATTAAGGAGAAGAGGTGGTGTTACAAAGTGGCGTTCTGAAGTCATTTGTTGGTTTTTGGTTATGTATACTATAAAAAGTGTTCTTGCTTATGTATGCCAAATTTATCAACCCCCCTTTGATGGTACGATAAATGTGTCACACTTAAGAAACACTTACACCATGGAAAACAGTGTACATTAGCACAGCTTGATGAATTCCCCGCCGCCGTATTCACATGCAACTTTTGGGCTGATATGCGCCACTGAAAATTACAGAAAGTAGCTGGCTTATATTTCTGAGGCAGACGCAAGGGCAGTCATGGCACTGCTGGATAAACAAAGAGGCCTGTGCCAAAAATGAGCACACCCAGCTTTTCAAAAATGGACGGAACTTTACTAACATGTGCCGCACCAAAAAGCTGCAGTTAGTTAATCTCCCACTATGGGGGGTCTGTATCAATAATGGTGTAGCAATGTGTGATTTTATGTATGTTTTCTTGCGTCAAATGGAGCCAAAATTATCAGTTGTCGCATACAAGTTTGTAATTTTGGCACAAATGCAGCCCTATAAAAGGCGCAGACTCCTGCCCCAGAATTCCAGGCAGAACTTTCTGACTGTGTGGCAGTTAAAGGAGTACTCCACTGCTCAGGGTTTGGGACAAACTGTTCCGAACGCTGGAGCCGGCGCTGGGAGCTCGTGATGTCCTAGCCCCACCCCCTCATGACATCCCACCCTGCCCCCTCAATGCAAGTCTATGGGAGGGGCGTCAGCTCCAGCCTTTGGAACAGTTTGTTCCAAACGCTGAGCAGCGGAGTACCCATTTAAATCTGGCCTTGGGACTTTGGCTGGTTTACAGATGTAAAGCTTGCACAGCCAGGGCCTTTTTTACTGGTTTTAAAGGGGTATTCCAGACAAAAACATTTTATCCCCTCTCCAAAGGATAGGGGATAAGATGTCTGATCGAGGGGGGCCCACCGCTGGGACCCCCGCGATCTCCCTGCAGCACCCGCATTCTATGCAGGAGCTGCGTCTCCAGTTTCGGAAACCTCCTGGGGACTTGGGAGGTGACGGCACGCCACGCCCCCTCCATTCATGTCTATGGGAGGGGGTGTGATGGCCATCACGCCCCCTCCCATAGACATGAATGGACGGGGCGTGACGTCACGTCCCCAGTCCCGAAAACCTGGTGGTTTCCGAAACTGGAGACGCAGCTCCCGCATAGATTGCGGGTGCTGCAGGGAGATCGCGGGGATCCCTGCAGAGGGCCCCCCGCGATCAGAAATCTTATGCCCTATCCTTTGGATAGGGGATGAAATGTTTTTGCCCAGAATACCCCGTTAATCTGTGCATTATTGGGGATATTCAACCAGACCTCTGCCTTGGAAAAGTGTTGCATTTTCCCCTAGCAACCAATCAGGTGTCTTCTTTTATTGTTCAGGGTCCTTTTTCCACTGTTTAAATGTTCTACACGGGGCGGTGTTAGGGCGGGGCAAACCAGGCAATTGCTTAGGGCCCCCTTCCCCCAGGGGGTACCCTGCCAGCTGCTCAGCATAGGCATAATCAAAAGATCTTTTCAGGACACAAGGATGTCCCTGTTACCTTTCTGTGGCGGCCCCTGCGTTAACTTTAAAAACGCAGGGGCCGCCGGGAGGTAGCGCATGCAGGGACGTCACTGACCCAGAGCAACGAAGGAGCGGATCATCGAGGAGCACGAGCGCCGGCCGGCATGGTAAGTCACCAGCACCAGCTGGCAGCACGTCATCTTCGGTGTTCCGACCACCGGTCCTCCGGTCCCGGGACCTACTGATATGGTCTATAGGCCAAAGCAGTAGATCGTGACCCCGGACCGGAGGATTGGTGGTCGGAACACTGAAGTGGGGCAGTAAACAGGCATACAGCCTCCAGCCATACACTGTATATGGCTGAAGGCTGTATGTCTTTGGGGGAACTATACTGCACCTAATATGGGGAACTATACTGCACCTAATGTGGGGAAGCTATACGGCACCTAATGTGGGGAACTATACTGCACCTAATGTGGGGAACTATACTGCACCTTATGTGGGGAACTATACTGGACCTAATGTGGGGGAACTGTACTGCACCTAATGTGGGGGAACTATACTGCACCTAATGTGGGGGAACTATACTGCACCTAATGTGGGGAGCTATACTGCACCTAATGTGGAGAGCTATACTGCACCTAATGTGGAGAACTATACTGCACCTATTGTGGGGGAACTATACTGCACCTAATGTAGGGGAACTATACTGCACCTAATGTGGGGGAACTATACTGCACCTAATGTGGGGAGAACTATACCGCACCTAATGTGGGGAGAACTATACTGCACCTAATGTGGGGAGAACTATACTGCACCTAATGTGGAAAACTATACTGCACCTAATGTTGGGAACTATACTGCACCTAATGTGGGGAACTGTAATGCACCTAATTTTGGGGAACTGTACTGCACCTAATGTGGGGGAACTATACTGCACCTAATGTGGGGGAACTATACTGCACCTAATGTGAGGAGCTATACTGCACCTAATGTGGGGGTAACTGTACTGCACCTACTGTGGGGGAATTGTACTGCACCTAATGTAGGGGGAACTGTACTGCACCTAATGTAGGGTGGAACTGTACTGCACCTAATGTAGGGGGAACTGTACTGCACCTAATGTGGGGGGAACTGTACTGCACCTAATGTTGGGGAACTGTACTGCACCTAATGTGGGGGGAACTGTACTGCACCTAATGTTGGGGAACTGTACTGCACCTAATGTGGGGGAACTATAAAAAATATAAAATTGTACTATTCTGATCCCTATAACTCTTTTATTTTTCTGTATATGGGGATGTATGAGGGTCATTTTTTGTGCTTTGATTTGTAGTTTTTATCGGTACCATTTTTGCTTTGATGGGACTTTTCAATTGCTTTTTAGATATTTTTTATGGTATTTGAAGTGACCAACAATGTGCAAATCTGGCTAGTGCACTATTACGACTTTTGGGGCCCCTCTTTTGATTTTGCCTAAGGCCACCCTAAGCCTAAAACCGGCCCTGGTTCTACATTATAATGTTGTAGCTATTTTCCCTGTCATTTTATTTTTGGTGTGGATTTGCACCTTAATTAAGGTATTTGCACCAAAATTTGTGCCAAATCGAAAAGTCGCAAATAACGAATTCCAAACCAGTGCATGATTTTAACTGAATTCACGACTAACACAGTCAAATCAGTGATAATGTTCTAAACCAAACTGTTTGTCGCAAAAAGTAATATATAAAGGAAATAGCGACAAAATACAGGCAGAAAACGTGTAAAAGCCTTCATACATACCCCTCTATGTCTATTAGGGATCTACCTGCTGTTACTGGATTTCCCATAGTTGTCACTGGGGACTCCGGATCTGGTCATAGGGGCTGCATGGATTGTATTCTGAGCATTTTGGGGCTGTGGGCACTTTGACTATTACTGGTGGCAGTGTTGGTGTTACTGGGTGCAGTGTGTCTGGTGTTAGGATTTTTTAGGCCAATGAGAGGAGAGGGTACCATGGCTAGCTTTTTGTCATTGTAGCTGTTATAGGTGGTTACCATAGAGGTTTAAAGGGTTACTCTGTCCCTAGACATCTTATCGCCTATTTAAAGCATATGGGATAAGCTGTCTGATCGCGGGGGTCCCAGCTTGGAGTGGGCAGCGGGGGTCGTGCCGTCACTGTCACGCCCCTCATGATGTCACACCACGCCCCCTCAATGCAAGTCTATGGGAGGGGGCGTGGCGGCTGCCACGCGCCCTCCCATAGACTTGCATTGAGGGGGCGTGAAGTGATGTCACAAGGGGCATGGCAGTGACATCATGACCCCCACCGCCGGAAAACAAAATAAGGGGGCGTGACGTGATGCATTGAGGGGGTGTGACGTGATGTAACGAGAGGCGTGGCAGTGACGTCACGACCCCACACCGGAGTACCCCTTTAAGTTCTACCTTTCCAATGCAGTTTAACTGCGTACGCCATTTTAGGATGAATGGGATCAAAGTCATCACAATTTGGTAATACGCAGTTCATCATTGACAGAGGCCTCTAAATCATTGGCGGCACAAACTCTAAATGTGTAACCTATAGAAGAGCCTGGTAAATATGTGACCACCGGCTAGTGTTCAGGTCATCACATGACGCCACCCCCTGCAGAGGGTATTAATATTACACAGGGTCGGACACCATGAAAATAATTCTACTTTGTTTGTGTGAATGATAAAGAATATGCAAAAAAAATGATGTTCCCAAAACGTACTGTGTAAGGCAAATGACTTCATAAATATGCAAAATGGAGGAGCCGCCACTGACCGTGCCCCAAATGTGACTTGTGTAGGAGTAAGTGATTGTCCTGGGTCCTGTCATGGATCCTGGCTGAGGAGAGCGCTATATTTATATACTAAGCCCATGTTTGGAATGAATACACACGGTTCTTGATTTTCCAGTTTTTGTGTAAATACGTTTTTGGAATCTCCCTGGATCTTTTTTTATCTTCCGTATATCTCCTTTCATGGCTTCTATTCTTCCCTGATCTTACAAGCAGACAGATGACACCTAGAATACCCTCGTGTTACATGGTCGACGCGTTTTACTCCAAATACCATTACCCTGTTAGACTCCCCTTATTTTCTATACTCAATTTCGGTGATCAGAACTATAAATCCCAGCATGTCCTGACAGATGCTAAACACAGGATTTTTCCATTTCATACAAAATCTTTCTATACTCAAGTACATTGGAGTTTCGCATAAATTGCGGTGAATTAAATCTTGGGAAATGCATTTTATGGTAGTTATTTCCTTCTTTTGCCGAGAAAGTTGTTACTTTCCGCTATTTAGCCAAATCGAGAGTTTGGCTTTCTTCTTTTTAAAATCTGAGTCATTTATTATATTTTCCGCCCTGTTTTTGGTGGTTTTTTTTTGTCCCCTGTGATCTTTGACTTATAAAAAATAAGGTCAAATAAATTAACATTAACATTTCAGTAACACTTCGGCGCATGTCCAATGCGCCAAATATTTACGACAACCTAAAATATGATGGTAATCTTAATAGATTAATATGGAAATAACAAAAACAAGAAGAAAACACAAATTCGTGCTAAATGAGGGCAATAGAGTAATGTCAGTATAATACATTCATCTGTACAATCTTTACTGCCCCCCATTTTACCTCACTTTATATAATATACGCTCCTCTATCCATTACCACTTGATTCCCTCCATTTATACTATCCATTTTTTGGACTCTTCTCCCTCATACAGTTTATTATCCCCTCCTATATGTCATTCCATTCACTCTATACAGTCATGTAACCATCTCCACTCACTGAAGATATAGGGGAAATTTATCAAACCTGTCCTGAGGAAAGTTGATGAGTTGCCCATAGCAACCAGATTGCAGAGGAATTTTCCAAAATGAAAGCAGTGATCTGATTGGTTGCTATGGGCAACTCAGCAACTTTTCCTCTGGACAGGAATCCCCATTCATTTCACTCTCTATATACTATATATTGATCTATCCATCCCCACTCATTTCACTATACTGTATATTTATCTATACTTTCCCACTCATTTCACTCAGTATATACTATATATTTATCTATACATTCCCACTCTATATACTATATATTGATCTATCTAAGCATCCCCACTCATTTCACTCAGTATATACTATATATCTATCTATCCATCCCCACTCATTTCACTCAGTATATGCTATATATCTATCTATCCATCCCCACTCATTTCACTCAGTATATGCTATATATCTATCTATCTATCCATCCCCACTAATTTAACTCACTATATACTATATAATTATCTATCCATCCCCACTCATTTCACTCACTATATACTATATATTGATCTATCTAAGCATTACCACTCATTTCACTCAGTATATACTATATATCTATCTATCCATCCCCACTAATTTCACTCACTATATACTATATATTTATCTATCCATCCCCACTCAATTCACTCACTATATACTATATATTTATCTATCCATCCCCACTCATTTCACTCAGTATATACTATATATCTATCCATCCCCACTCATTTCACCCACTATATACTATATATTTATCTATCCATCCCCACTCATTTCACTCAGTATATACTATATATCTATCTATCCATCCCCACTCAATTCACTCACTATATACTATATATTGATCTACCTAAGCATTACCACTCATTTCACTCAGTATATACTGTCACGATGCCGGCTGGCAGGTAGTGGATCCTCTGTGCCAGAGAGGGATGGCGAGGACCGCGCTAGTGGACCGGTTCTAAGTCACTACAGGTTTTCACCAGAGCCCGCCGCAAAGCGGGATGGTCTTGCTGCGGCGGTAGTGACCAGGTCGTATCCACTAGCAACGGCTCACCTCTCTGGCTGCTGAAGATGCTGAAGATAGGCGCGGTACAATGGAGTAGGCAGAAGCAAGGTCGGACGTAGCAGAAGGTCGGGGGCAGGCGGCAAGGATCGTAGTCAGGGGCAACGGCAGGAGGTCAGGAACACGGACTAGGAACAGACAAGGAATGCTTTCACTAGGCACAAGTGCAACAAGATCCGGCAAGGGAGTGCAGGGGAAGTGAGGTAATATAGGGAAGTGCACAGGTGATTACCAATTAAGCTAATTGGGAAGATTGGGCCAGGCACCATCATTGGTGCACTGGCCCTTTAAATCGCAGAGACCCGGCGCGCGCGCGCCCTAGGGAGCGGGGCCGCGCGCGCCGGGACAGGACCGAGGGAGAGCGAGTCAGGTACGGGGACCGGGGTGCGCATCGCGAGCGGGCGCTACCCGCATCGCGAATCGCACCCCGGCTGAAGGCGGGACCGCAGCGCACCCGGTCAGTGGATCTGACCGGGGCGCTGCAACAACGAAGATGAGGCGAGCGCTCCGGGGAGGAACGGGGACCCGGAGCGCTCGGCGTAACAGTACCCCCCCCCTTGGGTCTCCCCCTCTTCTTGGGGCCAAAGAACCTGAAAAAAAACTCAATTTTTCCGTGAAGAGGTCCGATGCAAATTAGGAGGGGTTCAGTGTGGAAACGTACAAGACAGTCCAATCTTTTATTGTAAAAACAATAGATGTAGAGGGGTCTGGCGAGACTGGTCACAGGAACGTAGAACCTGTTGATGAGAGAGGCCAAAAAAAATTTTCCTGCAGATCCGGAATCCAAGAAGAGCATAGTAGAGAAGGAGAAGGTAGAGGCAGATATCCGCACAGGCACAGTAAGGCGTGGAGAAGCAGAGTTGACATCAAGAACTGTGTCACCTTCGTGCGGAGTCAGCGTACGTCTTTCCAGGCAGGGAGGACGGATAGGACAATCCTTCAGGAAGTGTTCGGTACCGGCATAGTACAGGCAAAGATTCTCCATGCGGCGTCGTGTCCTCTCTTGAGGTGTCAAGCAAGACCGGTCAACATGCATAGCCTCCGCGGCGGGAAGCACAGGAACAGATTGCAGAGGACCAGAGGAGAGAGGAGCCGGAGAGAAAAAACGCTTCGTGCGAACAAAGTCCATATCCAGGCGGAGCTCCAGACACCATCCGGAAGAACGCATGTCAATGCGAGTGGCTAGATGAATGAGTTCATGTAGGTCAGCAGGAGTCTCTCGTGCGGCCAGAACATCTTTAATGTTGCTGGATAGGCCTTTTTTAAAGGTCGCGCAGAGAGTCTCACTATTCCAGGACAACTCGTAAGCAAGAGCACGGAACTGAATGGCGTACTCGCCAACGGAAGAAACACCCTGGGCCAGGTTCAGCAGGGCAATCTCGGCTGAAGAAGCTCGGGCAGGTTCCTCAAAGACACTTCGAATTTCCGAGAAGAAGGAGTGTACAGAGGCAGTGACGGGGTCATTGCGGTCCCAGAGCGGTGCGGCCCATGACAGGGCTTTTCCAGACAGAAGGCAGAACACGAAAGCCACCTTAGACCTTTCAGTAGGAAACTGGTCCGACATCATCTCCAAGTGCTGGGAACATTGCGAAAGAAAGCCATGGCAATACTTAGAGTCCCCATTAAATTTGTCCGGCAAGGACAGGCGGAGGCTAGGAGTGGCCACTCGCTGCGGAAGGGGTGCAGGAGCTGGCGGAGGAGATGATTGCTGAAGAAGTTGCGAATGTTGGCGCACTTCCGACAGCTGGTGGGTTAGAAGGGCGACCTGTCGGGCGATATCAGAGGCAACTGGCAGGGGATGTTGGTGCAAAATGGTGGACACTTCCGACAGCTGGTGGGTTAGATGGGCGATCTGTCGGGCGATATCAGAGACAACTGGCAGGGGAACCTCAGCGGGATCCATGGCCGGATCTACTGTCACGATGCCGGCTGGCAGGTAGTGGATCCTCTGTGCCAGAGAGGGATGGCGAGGACCGCGCTAGTGGACCGGTTCTAAGTCACTACAGGTTTTCACCAGAGCCCGCCGCAAAGCGGGATGGTCTTGCTGCGGCGGTAGTGACCAGGTCGTATCCACTAGCAACGGCTCACCTCTCTGGCTGCTGAAGATGCTGAAGATAGGCGCGGTACAATGGAGTAGGCAGAAGCAAGGTCGGACGTAGCAGAAGGTCGGGGGCAGGCGGCAAGGATCGTAGTCAGGGGCAACGGCAGGAGGTCAGGAACACGGACTAGGAACAGACAAGGAATGCTTTCACTAGGCACAAGTGCAACAAGATCCGGCAAGGGAGTGCAGGGGAAGTGAGGTAATATAGGGAAGTGCACAGGTGATTACCAATTAAGCTAATTGGGAAGATTGGGCCAGGCACCATCATTGGTGCACTGGCCCTTTAAATCGCAGAGACCCGGCGCGCGCGCGCCCTAGGGAGCGGGGCCGCGCGCGCCGGGACAGGACCGAGGGAGAGCGAGTCAGGTACGGGGACCGGGGTGCGCATCGCGAGCGGGCGCTACCCGCATCGCGAATCGCACCCCGGCTGAAGGCGGGACCGCAGCGCACCCGGTCAGTGGATCTGACCGGGGCGCTGCAACAACGAAGATGAGGCGAGCGCTCCGGGGAGGAACGGGGACCCGGAGCGCTCGGCGTAACATATACTATATATCTATCTATCCATCCCTACTAATTTCACTCACTATATACTATATATTTATCTATCCATCCCCACTCATTTCACCCACTATATACTATATATTTATCTATCCATCCCCACTCATTTCACTCACTATATACTATATATTTATCTATCCATCCCCACTCATTTCACTCAGTATATACTATATATCTATCCATTCCCACTCATTTCACTCACTATATACTATATATTTATCCATCCCCACTCATTTCACCCACTATATACTATATATTTATCTATCCATCCCCACTCATTTCACTCAGTATATACTATATATCTATCCATCCCCACTCATTTCACTCACTATATACTATATATTTATCCATCCCCACTCATTTCACTCACTATATACTATATATTTATCTATCCATCCCCACTCATTTCACTCCATTTATATTATACACTTGTTTCTCTTTACATCCCCTTCATTTCACTGAACAACCCCAAACATATACTATATAGTCCTTTAGCCAATCCCACTCATTTCATTATATATACTATATACACCTCTAACCATCCTCAAACATTACACTTAGTATTCAACAGCTTAAGGCACCCTGGTTGGGAAAGACTGCGCATAGTGTATAATTATGGAGAGCAAAGGTATAGAGGATAAACATACTGCTTATGGACAGTATACATTACCAGCCCTGTATATAACACTTCGCGATATAGGGCTGAACGAACAATCCCTCCTATAGGGATCTCATCTAAATAATCAATGTCTCACCCTATGCATTGTAATATCTCATTTAATGAGAAGGATAGATGTATATATGCCATAGAGGCACCCCATAAGATGATAGGGGCCCAGCTGAGGCTAGACATATCCCTTCTCCTAGCAAAATTAGCACGGAAGAAAATAAAAACAAAAGGTAACGCCACACCTGGAAATATGTAGATGGCAGAGGGTGCCAAGGTGGGGGCATAAACCAGCAATAATAGGGGTTCCGTTAGGATATGGGGTCCCTCTGTTTTTGATAAATGCATGTGATTGGACAATGGGCTTTATGGGGGGGCAATGTAGAGACGTAGGACGAGGACACGTACCGTATGTGATATTCCTGGAGTCCTGTTTGTTTCTTGCTCCTCTCAGGTGACTGTGACCTGTTCTGAATCTTCTCAGAGACTGCTGCTGGCTGAACACCTGAGCTGCTCACCTGGGAGCTGCCTGCTGGGAGGGACACAGCGCAAGTGAATTTTGCATATATTCCTAGCAGTCCCTGCCTTCAGGAAAAGCATTACATATTGTGCATGTTGTCTAGGATGCAGGAAAAAAACTCAGATGCTATGGGCGGGTGACCTCAAGGAATTTTTAAAGGGGTATTCCAGGATTTTTTTTTATTTGACTATGCTACAGGGGCTATAAAGTTAGTGTAGTTCATAATATAGTGTCTGTACCTGTGTGTGACGGTTTTCTCACAATTCTTCTGTGACTTTCACCCCAATATTTATTTTGAACAGCATACAAAATGACTGTTGTCTCAGATTTTTCCCAGGTTGCAATGGGGCCGAGACGTGACATCACTAGTCAGCTTATGACAGGGAGCCTGTCTGCTTCAGTGGGTGGAGCGATCGCTTGGTGGGAGAGAGATCAATCTGCAACTAATGCAACAGCTGTAGGCACCCTGATTGGAAACCACAGGTCTTTTGAATGGATGCAGCTCATTTATGTTTCAATGGGTGGGGGTGGCTGATGTGTGGGAGGGAGGAAAATGGAATTATGGGATTTGTAGGCAAAAAAAGAAAACTCAAATAGGAAATACCAATTCACAAAAAGCTAGCCACAGTATTATGGTAATCTTACATCATAGCCATTTAGCCCCAAGAAAAGAGCAGATCCTTCCTAAGCATGTCCATTACTGTCTGCCAGGTACGTACTGTTACGCTATGTGCTCCGGTCACACACGCTGGCCGTGAGCGCATGGTCCCCTTACCTTCTGCTGCTGACGGGACTGGGACTCGCATCGCGGGACGTGCCCGCATGCGAGCCTCAGTCCGTCACTCTCCGGGTGTTTCTCCTGCCTCTGCTTCTGCCTCTCTGCTCCGACGCGCATGTCACTGTCCCTTAGGGCGTGCGCGCACCGGAGCTTTAAGATTTAAAGGGCCAGTACGCTCATTAGTGTAATCCACCTGTGGCTTGTTTATAAATTCCTCCACCCTCCTCAGTTCTCTGCCAGATCTTTGTTGCCTTGTGCCCTAGAGAAAGTATTGCATTGTTTTGCCTTGCCGTGTACCAGATCTCCTGCTTTTGTGACTTGACCTTGCTCCTCTGCCGCCTGCCTACTGAACTCCTGCTACATCGTGACTACGCTTCTGTGCCGCCTGCCCTGACCTTCTGCTATCCAGACTATGAGTTGCCTCATCCCTCCTGTGCCTCGCATCTCCTCAGCCCCCTGTGTGGTCGAGCTGTGTCAGGGGTAGCAACCTGGGTGTCGCCTGCAGCTGCAAGCCCATCCCACTTTGCGGCGGGCTCTGTTGAAAACCAGCGGCACCTTAGACTCCGCTCCCTGGTATGGTCCGAGTCATCTGCCACACAGGTCCATCGGATCCACATCCACCGGAGTTCCTGTCTTCAGAAACGTGTTACACGTACTAAAATCACCTTATGGTGAAGAACCCCTTTAAAGGTTTGTGGATAAAGTGTAATCATCCAATAAATAAAGGTAACATTTCTGATATACTTCAGGCAGAATTTTACCAATCCTCTTTAATATACAAACAGCATAAACCAGGTAGTCTGAAAATGTATCGAGTGGCTAAGGCTGTATAATAAAATTTGGTGCATTTTTCTAGACATGGGTGGGGGTAGAGGATTTGGGACATCATGTACTGTAGATAATATATCTTTTTCTTCCTAATGTTATTCTGAGTGTTACCATTTTAGCTGTTGGTTGACTTGTTGTGGAAATGTGTTTTATTTTTGTCAAATTGGGAGTTCAATACAACTTTTTGTTTTTAAAGTATTTATATTGCCTTTATGTTGTGTGTAAAAGCTGTATTTTAACCCCTTAAGGACTGAGCCCTTTTTCACCTTAAGGACTCGGCCATTTTTTGCAATTCTGACCACTGTCACTTTAAACATTAATAACTCTGGAATGCTTTTAGTTATCATTCTGATTCCGAGAGTGTTTTTTCGTGACATATTCTACTTTAACGTAGTGGTAAAATTTTGTGGTAACTTGCATCCTTTCTTGGTGAAAAATCCCAAAATTTGATGAAAAATTTGAAAATTTAGCATTTTTCTAACTTTGAAGCTCTCTGCTTGTAAGGAAAATGGATATTCCAAATAATTTTTTTTAATTCACATATACAATATGTCTACTTTATGTTTGCATCATAAAATTGACGAGTTTTTACTTTTGGAAGACACCAGAGGGCTTCAAAGTTCAGCAGCAATTTTCCAATTTTTCACAAAATTTTGAAACTCGCTTTTTTTCAGGGACCAGTTCAGGTTTGAAGTGGATTTAAAGGGTCTTCATATTAGAAATACCCCATAAATTACCCCATTATAAAAACTACACCGCCCAAAGTATTCAAAATGACATTCAGTCAGCGTTTTAACCCTTTAGGTGTTTCACAGGAATAGCAGCAAAGTGAAGGAGAAAATTTACAAGCTTCATTTTTTACACTCGCATGTTCTTGTAGACCCAATTTTTGAATTTTTGCAAGGGGTAAAAAGGAGAAAATTTTTACTTTTATTTGAAACCCAATTTTTCTCGAGTAAGCACATACCTCATATGTCTATGTAAATTGTTCGGCGGGCGCAGTAGAGTGCTCAGAAGGGAAGGAGCGACAAATGGTTTTTGGGGGGCATGTCACCTTTAGGAAGCCCCTATGGTGCCAGAACAGCAAAAAAAAACACATGGCATACCATTTTGGAAACTAGACCCCTCGGGGAACATAACAAGGGGTAAAGTGAACCTTAATACCCCACAGGTGATTCACGACTTTTGCATATGTAAAAAAAAAAAACATTTTTTTTACCTAAAATGCTTGGTTTCCCAAAAGTTTAACATTTTTAAAAAGGGTAATAGTAGAAAATACCCCCCCAAAATTTGAAGCCCAATTTCTCCCGATTCAGAAAACACCCCATATGGGGGTAAAAAGTGCCCTGCTGGCGCACTACAGGTCTCAGAAGAGAAGGAGTCACATTTGGCTTTTTGAAAGCAAATTTTGCTCTGGGGGCATGCCGCATTTAGGAAGCCCCTATGGTGCCAGAACAGCAAAAAAAAAAAAACACATGGCAAACTATTTTGGAAACTAGACCCCTCGGGGAACATAACAAGGGGTTAAGTGAACCTTAATACCCCACAGGCGTTTCATGACTTTTGCATATGTAAAAAAAAATTTTTTTTTACCTAAAAGTTAACATTTAAAAAAAAGGTAAAAGCAGAAAATACCCCCCAAAATTTGTAACACAATTTCTCCCGAGTACGGCGATACCCCATATGTGACCCTAAACTGTTGCCTTGAAATACGACAGGGCTCCAAAGTGAGAGCGCCATGCGCATTTGAGGCCTAAATTAGGGATTTGCATAGGGGTGGACATAGGGGTATTCTACGCCAGTGATTCCCAAACAGGGTGCCTCCAGCAGTTGTAAAACTCCCTGCATTCCTGGACAGTCAGTGGCTGTTTGGTAATACTGGGAGTAGTTGTTTTGCAACAGCTGGAGGCTCCGTTTTGAAAACAGTGGCGTACCAGACGTTTTTCATTTTTATTGGGGAGGGGAGGGGGGCTGTGTAGGGGTATGTGTATATGTAGTGTTTTTTACTTTTATTTTGTGTTAGTGTAGTGTTTTTAGGGTACAGTCGCACGGGCGGGGGTTCACAGTAGTTTCTCGCTGGCAGTTTGAGCTGCGGCAGAAAATTTGCCGCAGCTCAAACTTGCAGCCGGATACTTTCTGTAAACCTCCGCCCATGTGAGTGTACCCTGTACATTCACATTGGGGGGGGGGGGGGGGGGGAACATCCAGCTGTTGCAAAACTACAACTCCCAGCATGCGCTGACAGACTGTACATGCTGAGAGTTTTAGTTTTGCAACAGCTGTAGGCACACTGGTTATGTATCACTGAGTTTGTGACCTTACTCAGTGTTTCAAAACCAGTGTGCCTCCAGCTGTTGCAAAACTACAACTCCCAGCATGTACGGTGCATGGTGTAAGGTGACTGCTGGGAGTTGCTGGAGGCTTTCACAACCAGTGTGCCTTCAGCTGTTGCAAAACTACAACTCTCAGCAGTCACCGACAGCCAATGGGCATGCTGGGAGTTGTAGTTATGCAACCAGCAGATGCACCACTACAACTCCCAGCATGCACTTTAGCTGTTTCTGCAAGCTGGGAGTTGTAGTTATACAACAGCTGAAGGTACACTTTTCCACAGAAAAAATGTGCCTCCAGCTGTTGCAAAACCATAAGTCCCAGCATGCCCATAAGGGAATGCTGGGAGTTGTGGTGGTCTGCCTCCTGCTGTTGCATAACTACAGCTCCCAGCATGCCCTTTTTGCATGCTGGGAGCTGTTGCTAAGCAACAGCAGGAGGCTGTCACTCACCTCCTGCTGCTGCTCCGTCGCAGGACAGTCCCTCGCCGCGGCCGTCGCTCCTGGGGCCCCGATCCCAACAGCGACGCCTGGGATTGGGGTCCCTAGCAACCGGGGTCTTCTTCCCGCACCCGCTCACGTCCTCCGAGTGACACCCGCAGCAGGCACCCTGATTGGTCGGCCGGTAAACCGGCCGACGAATCAAGGCGATCGTGAGGTGGCACCAGTGCCACCTCACCCCTGTTGGCTCTGGCTGTTGGCTCTGGCTCTGGCCAGTAATTCCGGGTCACCGGGTCACTGGAGACCCGATTGACCCGGAATCGCCGCAGATCGCTGGGCTGAATTGTCCAGCGATCTGCGGCCATCGCCGACATGGGGGGGCATAATGACCCCCCTGGGCGATATGCCGGGATGCCTGCTGTTATGCCGAGCACTCCGGGTCCCTGCTCCTCCCCGGAGCGCTCGCGGCGTTCCTCTCTCTGCAGCGCCCCGGTCAGAACCGCTGACCGGGAGTGCTGTACTGACACTGCCGGCGGGGATGCGATTCGCATAGCGGGACGCGCCCGCTCGAGAATCGCATCCCAAGCTACTTACTTGTCCCGGTCCCCGGCTGTCACGTCCTGGCGCGTGCGGCTCTGCTCCTTAGGGTGCGCGCGCGCCAGCTCTCTAAGATTTAAAGGGCCAGTGGACCAATGATTGGTGCCTGGCCCAATCAGTCTAATTAGCTTCCACCTGCTCCACGTCCATATAACCTCACTTCCCCTTCCCTGCTTTGCCGGATCTTGTTGCCCTTGTGCCTAGAGAAAGCGTTTCCTGTGTTTGCCATACCAGTGTTCCAGACCTCTTGCTATCCCCATTGACTATGAACCTTGACGCCTACCCAGACCTTCTGCTACGTCTGACCTCGCCTCTGTCTAGTCCTTCTGTCCCACGCCTTCTCAGCAGTCAGCGAGGTTGAGCCGTTGCCGGTGGATACGACCTGGTTGCTCCCGCCGCAGCAAGTCCATCCCGCTTTGCTGCAGGCTCTGGTGAATACCAGTAGCAACCTAGAACCGGTCCACCGGTACGGTCCACGCCAATCCCTCGCTGACACAGAGGATCCACATCCAGCCTGCCGAATCCTAACAGTAGATCCGGCCATGGATCCGGCTGAGGTCCCGCTGCCAGTTGTCGCTGACCTTACCACGGTGGTCGCCCAGCAGTCTCAACAGATGGCGCAACTAGGACAACAGTTCTGCCCAACTGCACCTCTGAAGTCCTCCTCGGTCTGCCATGGCTCCAACACCATTCTCCTACCCTTGACTGGACCACCGGGGAGATCAAGAGCTGGGGTGCTTCTTGCCACAAAAAATGCCTCACGTCTGCTCCCAGTCCCGTCAGTCAAACCTCAGTGACTCCTCCTATACCAGGTCTCCCCAAGGCCTATCAGGACTATGCCAATGTTTTGTGCAAAAAACGAGCAGAGATTTTGCCTCCTCATAGCCCCCTTCCTGGTAACACTCTGCCCCGTGGCAACCTTCACCCTCTGCCCCCCCTCCCCATTCCCACTTCTTCTGGACTGCCTGCCATTGATGAATTTACCCAGGACTTCTCTTTCTTCCAGAAAGAAACTCAAGAATCGCTCCCAATGGCCTCGTCTCATGTGAAGCGACAAGCAGACAAAAAGAGGGGGAGACCTAAGGGGGGGGGTACTGTTACGCCGAGCGCTCCGGGTCCCTGCTCCTCCCCGGAGCGCTCGTGGCGTTCCCCTCTCTGCAGCGCCCCGGTCAGAACCGCTGACCGGGAGCGCTGCACTGACACTGCCGGCGGGGATGCGATTCGCATAGCGGGACGCGCCCGCTCGCGAATCGCATCCCAAGCTACTTACTTGTCCCGGTCCCCGGCTGTCACGTCCTGCGGCTCCGCTCCCTCTGCGCCAGCTCTCTAAGATTTAAAGGGCCAGTGGACCAATGATTGGTGCCTGGCCCAATCAGTCTAATTAGCTTCCACCTGCTCCACGTCCATATAACCTCACTTCCCCTTCCCTGCTTTGCCGGATCTTGTTGCCCTTGTGCCTAGAGAAAGTATTTACAGTGTTTGCCTTACCAGTGTTCCAGACCTCTTGCTATCACCATTGACTACGAACCTTGCCGCCTACCGTGACCTTCTGCTATGTCTGACCTCGCCTCTGTCTAGTCCTTCTGTCCCACGCCTTCTCAGCAGTCAGCGAGGTTGAGCCGTTGCCGGTGGATTGACCTGGTTGCTCCCGCCGCAGCAAGTCCATCCCGCTTTGCTGCAGGCTCTGGTGAATACCAGTGCAAACCTAGAACCGGTCCACCGGTACGGTCCACGCCAATCCCTCACTGACACAGAGGATCCACATCCAGCCTGCCGAATCCTAACACCTGCTGAATGATTTCAGCAGGCATCCGGCTCCGGTCCCCAACCGGCTAGCGGTGGGGACCGGAATTCCCACGGGCGTCTCCATACGCCCTGCATCCTGAAGAGGTTAAGTGTGGTTAAGCAGCATGGTGCCAGGGAATTCCAGGCTTATTCACAATATTGAAGTTAGGACATAGCAGGGGCCAATTTAAAGTGTACCTGTAGCTTTGTAAAAACTTTTAAAGGGGTACTTTAAAAACACTAAAAAAAACATTTTTTCAAATCAACTGGTTCCAGAAAGTTAAACAGATGTGTAATTACTTCTATTTAAAAAACTTAGTCCTTTCAGTACTTATCAGCTGCGGTATGATCCACAGGAAGTTCTTTTGTTTTTTAATTTCCTTTCTTTCTGACCACAGTGCTCTCTGCTGACACCTCTGTCCATTTTAGGAACCATCCAGAGTAAGAGCAAATCCCCATAGAAAACCTATTCCTGACATGGACAGAGGTGTCAGCAGAGAGCACTGTGGTCAGACAGAAAGGAAATTAAAAAAGAAAATAACTGTTACGCCGAGCGCTCCGGGTCCCCGCTCCTCCCCGGAGCGCTCGCAACATCCTCGCAATTGCAGCGCCCCGGTCAGACCTGCTGACCGGGTGCGCTGCGATACCTCTCCCAGCCGGGATGCGATTCGCGATGCGGCAGGCGCCCGCTCGCGATGCGCTTCCCGGCCTCCGTACCTGACTCGCTCTCCGTCGGTCTTGTCCCGGCGCGCGCGGCCCCGCTCCCTAGGGCGCGCGCGCGCCGGGTCTCTGCAATTTAAAGGGCCACTGCGCCACTGATTGGCGCAGTTAGTTTAATTAGTGTGTTCACCTGTGCACTCCCTATTTATACCTCACTTCCCCTGCACTCCCTCGCCGGATCTTGTTGCCATTGTGCCAGTGAAAGCGTTTCCTTGTGTGTTCCTAGCCTGTGTTCCAGACCTCCTGCCGTTGCCCCTGACTACGATCCTTGCTGCCTGCCCCGACCTTCTGCTACGTCCGACCTTGCTCTTGTCTACTCCCTTGTACCGTGCCTATCTTCAGCAGTCAGAGAGGTTGAGCCGTTGCTGGTGGATACGACCTGGTTGCTACCGCCGCTGCAAGACCATCCCGCTTTGCGGCGGGCTCTGGTGAATACCAGTAGCAACTTAGAACCGGTCCACCAGCACGGTCCACGCCAATCCCTCTCTGGCACAGAGGATCCACCACCTGCCAGCCGAATGGTGACAGTAGATCCGGCCATGGATCCCGCTGAAGTCCCACTGCCAGTTGTCGCCGACCTCACCACGGTGGTCGCCCAGCAGTCGCAACAGATAGCGCAACAAGGCCACCAGCTGTCTCAACTGACCGTGATGTTACAGCAGCTACTACCACAGCTTCAGCAATCATCTCCTCCGCCAGCTCCTGCACCTCCTCCGCAGCGAGTGTCCGCTTCCGGCCTACGATTATCCATGCCGGATAAATTTGATGGGGACTCTAAGTTTTGCCGTGGCTTTCTTTCACAATGTTCCCTGCACTTGGAGATGATGTCGGACCAGTTTCCTACTGAAAGGTCTAAGGTGGCTTTCGTAGTCAGCCTTCTGTCTGGGAAAGCTCTGTCATGGGCCACACCGCTCTGGGACCGCAATGACCCCGTCACTGCCTCTGTACACTCCTTCTTCACGGAGATTCGAAGTGTCTTTGAGGAACCTGCCCGAGCCTCTTCTGCTGAGACTGCCCTGCTGAACCTGGTCCAGGGTAATTCTTCTGTTGGCGAGTACGCCATCCAATTCCGTACTCTTGCCTCCGAATTATCCTGGAATAATGAGGCCCTCTGCGCGACCTTTAAAAAAGGCCTATCCAGCAACATTAAAGATGTTCTGGCCGCACAAGAAATTCCTGCTAACCTGCATGAACTTATTCATCTGGCCACCCGCATTGACATGCGTTTTTCCGAAAGGCGTCAGGAGCTCCGCCAGGATATGGACTTTGTTCGCTCAAGGCGTTTTTTCTCCCCGGCTCCTCTCTCCTCTGGTCCTCTGCAATCCGTTCCTGTGCCTCCCGCCGTGGAGGCTATGGAAGTTGACCGGTCTCGCTTGACACCTCAAGAGAGGACACGACGCCGCATGGAGAATCTGTGCCTGTACTGTGCCGGTACCGAACACTTCCTGAAGGATTGTCCTATCCGTCCTCCCCGCCTGGAAAGACGTACGCTGACTCCGCACAAAGGTGAGGCAGTTCTTGGGGGGGCGTGTCCTGCAGTGCATGGCGGCGGTCGCATAAACCTTGTGCTCCGCTGCAGCCCAGGCCTAATAGCGGCTAAACAGCATTGATCCTGAGCATATCGCTACGGCAATTGTGCCCACCGGTACCTGAACTATCGGGGCACCTGATGATGACCCGGAGGCGAGGGAAAAAGAGCCCACTGAAGCTCACGGCGTTCTTTCCTGCTGCAGAGGCCTCACAAGATGGCGCGGCTCTGTGCGGGTCAGCGTCTCCGGCTACTGGAAGTGCCTCACCAGCGTCTTTATCCTCTCAGACGGGCTGCGCCCTGGAGGCTTCTCCTTCAACTCCTCCGATTCTCCTGACAGGCTGGTCGCCTTCGGTGCAGCAGGACCCGCAGGTACCGTTTTCCCCGATCTCCTCCAAGCCACTGGGAGCGGGGACCCTGCATACTAGAGGCCCAGGAGGCCCTGATGGGAGCTCTTCGTCGGCGCCCCTAACTGAACCTATTATGAGGGGGCTTCTCGCTGAGTTACATACCTCCATTCAGGGTGACATTAAGGCAGCCGTGTCCAATATACAGCATGAGATCTCCTCTCTTGGACACCGCACATCGCACATTGAGAACAAGATGGCGGAACTCACCTCTTCTCATAATGAAGTAGTGGACCTAGCTAATGGCCTGGAGGATGAGGTTGCCGCTCTTCAACTTAAGATAGCTGATATGGAGGACAGGTCTCGCCGAAACAATTTAAGGGTGAGAGGGGTGCCGGAGTCTGTGAAAACGGAGGACCTCAACTCCTTCCTAACGGATTATTTTGCATTGTTGCTGCCTCAGGCTTCCACCCTAGATCTGCTAATGGACAGAGTCCACAGGCTCCCTAAGCCCAAAACCCTACCCGCTGCTACACCAAGGGATGTGATTCTGCGCCTTCACTTTTACCATATTAAGGAGCAATTGATGTTGGTGGCGCGCTCCTCACCCTCCCTACCAGATGGGTATTCGGGACTCCAACTTTACACGGATCTATCTGCTGCCACTCTAGCCAGGAGACGTGAGTTCAATGCAGGGACTAAAGCTCTCAGAGACAAAGGGATCCCTTATAAATGGGGATTCCCTGTGAAATTGATTATCACCAATAAGGGGTCCAAACATGTGGTCTCTTCCCCGGAGACCCTTTTGCAACTGTGTGCGGAATGGAACTTGCCTGTTGATCTGACTGCTCAGAGGTCCCTGGACATACCACATGCTGCAAAGATAGCTGAGGAATGGAAGGTTGTCTCCCACCGCAACAAAAAAATCAAGACATGAACTGTTTCTCTGCCTTTAGACAGGCCTGTCCGACTTGTCTCACTGGCTTGCGACTGGGGTATCCTTCCCCATCTTTTGGGTTACTTATCCTCTTAGTGCTCTGGATACTTTTCCTGAATGTTTAAACATTCGGCCTAACTGGAGTCGAATGTACTTACCTACCCCCATTAAGACCTACCACATGGTCTTTACTACTGCTTGCTCAATTTATCTGTTCTTTGTTGTTCGTTCTGTTTACTTGTTTTCTGTCCCGTTGGTCCTCCATCACTTACTTGCTCTGATATTGGATATGAGAGGCTCCTCTTGCGAGCTGCTAAGTGTAGATGTATCCTCTTCGACGGGAGTACCTGCTCCTTTTCAGTTTACTGTGCTAATGGTTCTGCTTTGCGTTGATGTATACTTTAATTATGGTTATTAAGGTTGTGTCTATGAATGTGCGGGGTCTTAACTCACCGTATAAAAGGTCTCTGGTGTGGAGGGAGGCTAGACGCCTGGCGGCCGATATCCTCTGTATACAAGAATCCCATTTATTAGCCCTAGATGCCCATAGACTCCAAAATAAGAGATATCCACATATCTATCAAGCGCATGCTGTTCACAAGAAGGGAGGAGTGGCGATTGCATTTAAGAACACCCTGACGGTTACTGTCCAGCACTCTGTGATAGATGATAGAGGTCGTTTTATAATTATTGTGTGCTTACTAAACAATGTTCAATATACCTTAGGCTCCTTATATGCGCCTAATGCGAAACAGTGTACCTTCCTCAGGGCATTCTTGCGCAAATTGGAGTCCTTGAGAAGGGGACACTGCCTACTGCTAGGAGATTTTAATATGACCATGTGGCCTAGTGTAGATTCTACTTCGCCCAGTTTGAAAAAAGAACCCACAGGTTTCTTCACTAGTGTGTCCCAAAATGACCTATATGATGTTTGGCGTATATCCCACCCCACGGAAAAGGACTTCACCTTCTTTTCTCATGTGCATAAGATATACACCAGAATAGATTACGCCCTTACCTCCCACTCTCTCCTATCATTGGTTTCAGAGGCCCAAATTATGCCCATAGAATGGTCGGACCATTCCCCCATAAGCGTAACCATTAAAGAATCGCATAGCCCCGCCCGACCTATATTTGGAGACTTAACCCACTAATACTCCATAATCCTGAATACTCTGAAGCGACCAAGTTGGCGGTTGATGCCTACTTCCGCATTAATGATACTGGTGATGTCACAGACCCCATGCTTTGGTGTGCGTTTAAGGCTACAATTAGGGGCCACTTTATTAGCCAAACAGCCTATGACAGGAAGCTCCGCCAGACCAAAACACTAGAACTCCAACAGCGCCTTGCAGAATTACATAGGCGCAATAAGACCTCGTACTCTCCATCACTAGTAGGAGAAATTTCTCAGGTTGGTGCTACCCTACACTCCCTCTCTTTACACAGCTATGAGATGGCACTGAGAAGGCTCAAAATGACATGGTATTGGCAGGGTAATAGATCTGGCTCTATACTGGCTAAACAACTTAAAAAACGTCAGGATAAGGGGAGAATCCCCTTCCTTACTAAATCTGATGGTTCTATAGTTACTGACCCTCAAAGTATAGCCAATTGTTTTGCAGATTTTTATAGCAAATTATACAATCTTCAACATGACATTGCTACTCCACAGCCTGATGAAGCAGTTATCTCTTCTTTTCTGTCCTCTATGTCCCTCCCCTCTCTGTCCGTGGACCAAGCATCTGATCTTTGCTCTCCCTTCTCCACAGAAGAAATTCTTGAATGTGTGCGTTCCCTCAAGCCCTCGAAGTCACCTGGCCCTGATGGTATTACAAATGAATTCTATAAGCGATTTGGCCCTTCCGTAGCTCCCTTTTTGACCAGAGCCTTTAACCGTATTAAGGAGAACGGTGTGCCCCCTAAGGAGATGTTGGATGCTCTGGTCATTACCATACCTAAACCTGGTAAGCCACTGGACTCTACCCTAAATTACAGACCTATTTCTCTCCTAAATAGTGATATTAAATTGTATGCCCTGGCTCTTGCTGCTAGGTTGAATAGGGTTTTGCCGGACCTAATTCACAGGGACCAGGTTGGCTTCGTCAAGGGTCGTCAAACGGTGGATGGTACGAGACGCTTTCTCGACATCATCACAAAAGCGCATTCCGATCGGACGCCTTCTCTCTTGCTATCCCTTGATGCGGAGAAGGCGTTCGATCGAGTGCACTGGGGATATTTGCGAAGTGTGCTGCGTAAGTTTGGTTTTCCCCACTCTTTGGAATCCGCCATTATGGCACTATATACGCTCCCATCTGCTAGAATTTACACGATGGGTACCCTTTCTAATAGTTTCTCACTTAGCAATGGGACAAGACAGGGGTGCCCACTATCCCCCCTTATATTTACCTTAGTTATGGAGCCGCTTGCTCAATCCATCAGGGACTCCCCAGACATTGCGGGCATTCAAATAGGTAAAGTAGACCACAGGATTGGCTTGTTTGCCGACGATGTTATCATTAGTCTCTCCAACCCCCTGAGCTCTTTAGGCCCAGTTATGGACATTATTGATGCCTTTAGCAGAGTTAGCTTTTATAAGATTAACCCCACAAAGTCGTGTATCTTACCATTGCAGATACCCACTGAGCAACAGAGAGTGCTACAAGCTAAATATCCCTTTCAATGGGTCACTGACCAGATTCCTTACCTAGGCATAGTCCTTACTGCGTTGCCTGATAAGACAATTGCTTCTAATTTTGCTGTTGTGCGGTCCCAGCTTACCAAAGAAATTGATAACTTCTCCAAGCTTCCTGTCTCATGGGCGGGACGTGTTGCCACTGCTAAGATGATGCTGCTCCCTAAAATTTTATATTTTTTTAGATGCCTGCCGATGATAGTGCCCGCCTCCTTCCTCTCACAACTACAGAGAATGCTCTTACGATTTATTTGGGATGGTAAGCACCCTAGGGTTGGTGCGAATATATTGTATCGCCCTGTGCATGAGGGGGGTATGGGGGTGCCAAACCTTAAAATGTACTATCACGCTGTTCTACTCGATCAGCTTAAAAAATGGTGGTGGCAGGCCGCTCCCCCCCTGTGGGTAGATATTGAAGCTGCTGTCCTCAATGTTTCTAATTTTAATAACTTTCTCTGGGCATTGCGCTTTAACCCTACCTTTGCTCCCTTTTCTCCTTTCTCTACTATTGCGGCTGCTATCAGGTTGTGGAGTAAGGTGGCGCGAATTAAAAGTCTTTGTCCACCTAGAGTGAAGGATATCCCTTTAGCTGCTATAGGAGACTATATTCTAGATATAGATTTTAAGCCCTGGATAGATGCGGGCATCCTCACTGTGGCATTGATTAGCGATGCTAATGGGTTGATGCCTTTCACTGATATTGTACGCATGTTCTCTATATCACAGAAAGACTTTTACAAATATTTGAGGCTTAGACATTTTTTGAGATCCCTCCCTTGGGATAGCTCTCGGCCTCGCACTGCGTATGAACATCATTTCCTGTGCAGGGACTCCTTTACTAGGGGTATCTCCCTTGCTTATGTAGCTTTGACTGAGGCGGAGGGGGAAATGGTCAGTACGTTTAAGTCCAGATGGGAGGAGGACCTGGCACGCAGATTCACGGCTGAGCAGTGGAGCTTTGTCTTTGACATGCACAAAAAATATTCTAAATGTGTTAACCATTTCGAAGCTTCTAGGAAGCTCCTATACCGATGGTACTACACGCCGGTTCGTCTGGCTAAAATATACCCTACCACCTCCCCAGTGTGTTGGCGATGTAACCGGGAAAGTGGTACCTTGCTACACGTGTGGTGGACTTGCCCGTTAATTGCACCTCTTTGGACCAAAATTAAAAAGTTATTGGACAACCTAGTGGATTGCCCCTTCTCATGGGGCCCAGAGAGTGCACTATTATTCCTGTCCCTAGAACAAGTTCCCCCGCATTATATGACCATTTTATATCATATTCTGACAGTTGTGAGGGCTCACATTGCTCGGAGGTGGAAGTCGACTGAGGTGCCGGGTCTTCCTGCCATTCTGGCGGAGGTGCATAGTAACCTCGTGTTGGAGGGATTGATAGCGAAGAGGTGTGGGGCTTCTAATAGCCGTATAGCTACTCTGTCCCAGTGGACGGACAGTTGTTCGACCTCAATTAGGGTCGTAGATTAGCTAATTGTGTATGCACAATGTATCTCACTCTGATATGTGTATTATGATATGTGTATTATGATTATGATTGTATTGGTGGTCTCTCATTCCTTGTTTTATACTTTATATATTGAGGACCTTACTGTTGTTCTGTTGGTTCTGCTCCTTTCATAGGTGCATAACTGTACTGGTTTGTGTTATATGAAAATTTATAAATAAAGTTTAAAAAAAAAAAAGGTGAGGCAGTTCTTGATGTCAACTCTGCTTCTCCACGCCTTACTGTGCCTGTGCGAATATCTTCCTCTACCTTCTTCTCTGCTATGGCCTTCTTGGATTCCGGATCTGCAGGAAATTTTATTTTGGCCTCTCTCATCAACAGGTTCAACATCCCAGTGACCAGTCTCGCCAGACCCCTCTACATCAATTGTGTTAACAATGAAAGATTGGACTGTACCGTGCGTTACCGCACGGAACCTCTCCTAATGTGCATTGGACCTCATCACGAAAAAATTGAGTTTTTGGTCCTCTCCAACTGCACTTCCGAAATTCTTCTTGGATTACCGTGGCTTCAACGCCATTCCCCAACCCTTGATTGGTCCACAGGAGAGATCAAGAGCTGGGGTACCTCTTGTTTCAAGGACTGTCTTAAACCGGTTCCCTGTACTCCCTGCCGTGACCCTGTGGTTCCCCCTGTAACCGGTCTTCCTAAGGCTTATATGGACTATGCTGACGTGTTTTGCAAAAAGCAAGCTGAGAATTTACCTCCTCACAGGCCTTATGACTGTCCTATTGACCTCCTCCCGGGTACTACTCCACCCCGGGGCAGAATTTATCCTCTGTCTGCTCCAGAGACTCTTGCTATGTCTGAATACATCCAGGAAAATTTAAAAAAGGGGTTTATCCGCAAATCCTCCTCTCCTGCCGGAGCTGGATTTTTCTTTGTGTCCAAAAAAGATGGCTCCCTACGTCCTTGCATTGATTACCGCGGACTTAATAAAATCACGGTAAAGAACCGCTACCCCCTACCTCTTATCTCAGAACTCTTTGATCGCCTTCAAGGTGCCCACATCTTTACCAAACTGGACTTAAGAGGTGCTTATAATCTCATCCGCATCAGGGAGGGGTACGAATGGAAGACTGCATTTAACACTAGAGATGGACACTTTGAGTATCTGGTCATGCCCTTTGGCCTGTGCAACGCCCCTGCTGTCTTCCAAGACTTTGTTAATGAAATTTTTCGTGATCTCTTATATTGCTGTGTTGTGGTTTATCTGGACGATATTCTGATTTTTTCTGCCAACTTAGAAGAACACCGCCAACATGTCCGCATGGTTCTTCAGAGACTTCGAGACAATCAACTTTATGCCAAAATGGAGAAATGTCTGTTTGAATGCCAATCTCTTCCTTTCCTAGGATACTTGGTCTCTGGCCAGGGATTACAAATGGACCCTGACAAACTCTCTGCCGTCTTAGATTGGCCACGCCCCTCCAGACTCCGTGCTATCCAACGTTTTTTGGGGTTTGCCAATTATTACAGACAATTTATTCCACACTTTTCCACTATTGTGGCTCCTATCGTGGCTTTAACCAAGAAAAATGCCAATCCCAAGTCCTGGTCTCCCCAAGCGGAAGACGCATTTAAACGTCTCAAGTCTGCCTTTTCTTCTGCTCCAGTGCTCTCCAGACCTGACCCATCTAAACCCTTCCTATTGGAGGTAGATGCCTCCTCAGTGGGAGCTGGAGCTGTCCTTCTACAAAAAAATTCTTCCGGGCATGCTGTTACTTGTGGTTTTTTTTCTAGGACCTTCTCTCCGGCGGAGAGGAACTACTCCATCGGGGATCGAGAGTTACTGGCCATTAAATTGGCGCTTGAGAAATGGAGGCATCTGCTGGAGGGATCAAAATTTCCTGTTATCATATACACCGATCACAAGAATCTCTCCTATCTCCAGTCTGCCCAACGGCTGAACCCTCGCCAGGCCAGGTGGTCGTTGTTCTTTGCCCGTTTTAACTTTGAAATTCACTTTCGTCCTGCCGACAAGAACATTAGGGCCGATGCCCTCTCTCGTTCCTCGGATGCCTCGGAAGTAGAGGTCTCTCCGCAACACATCATTCCTTCTGACTGTCTGATCTCCACTTCTCCAGCCTCCATCAGGCAAACTCCTCCAGGGAAGACCTTCGTTTCTCCACGCCAACGTCTCGGGATTCTCAAATGGGGACACTCCTCCCACCTCGCAGGCCATGCGGGCATCAAAAAATCCTTGCAACTCATCTCTCGTTTCTATTGGTGGCCGACTCTGGAGACGGATGTTGTGGATTTTGTGCGAGCCTGCACTGTCTGTGCCCGGGATAAGACTCCTCGCCAGAAGCCCGCTGGTCTTCTTCATCCTCTGCCTGTTCCCGAACAGCCTTGGTCTCTGATTGGTATGGACTTTATTACAGACTTACCCCCATCCCGTGGCAACACCGTTGTTTGGGTGGTCGTTGATCGATTTTCCAAGATGGCACATTTTATTCCTCTTCCTGGTCTTCCTTCAGCGCCTCAGTTGGCAAAACAATTTTTTGTACACATTTTTCGTCTTCACGGTTTGCCCACACAGATCGTCTCGGATAGAGGCGTCCAATTCGTGTCTAAATTCTGGAGGGCCCTCTGTAAACAGCTCAAGATTAAATTAAACTTCTCTTCTTCTTATCATCCCCAATCCAATGGGCAAGTAGAAAGAATTAACCAGGTCCTGGGTGACTATTTACGGCATTTTGTTTCCTCCCGCCAGGATGACTGGGCAGATCTTCTACCATGGGCCGAATTCTCATACAACTTCAGAGTCTCAGAATCTTCTGCTAAGTCCCCATTTTTCGTGGTGTACGGCCGTCACCCTCTTCCCCCCCTCCCCACTCCCTTGCCCTCTGGTTTGCCCGCTGTGGATGAAGTGACTCGTGATCTTTCCACCATATGGAAAGAGACCCAAAATTCTCTTTTACAGGCTTCATCCCGCATGAAAAGGTTTGCCGATAAGAAAAGAAGAACTCCCCCCATTTTTGCACCCGGAGACAAGGTATGGCTCTCCGCTAAATATGTCCGCTTTCGTGTCCCCAGTTACAAACTGGGACCACGCTATCTTGGTCCTTTCAAAGTCTTGTGCCAGATTAATCCTGTCTCTTATAAACTCCTTCTTCCTCCTTCTCTCCGTATTCCCAATGCCTTCCATGTCTCTCTCCTTAAACCACTCATCATTAACCGCTTCTCTCCCAAACTTGTTTCTCCCACTCCTGTTTCCGGCTCTTCTGACATCTTCTCCGTGCTTCCCGGCCCCCGTACCTGACTCGCTCTCCATCGGTCTTGTCCCGGCGCGCGCGGCCCCGCTCCCTAGGGCGCGCGCGCGCCGGGTCTCTGCAATTTAAAGGGCCACTGCGCCACTGATTGGCGCAGTTAGTTTAATTAGTGTGTTCACCTGTGCACTCCCTATTTATACCTCACTTCCCCTGCACTCCCTCGCCGGATCTTGTTGCCATTGTGCCAGTGAAAGCGTTTCCTTGTGTGTTCCTAGCCTGTGTTCCAGACCTCGTGCCGTTGCCCCTGACTACGATCCTTGCTGCCTGCCCCGACCTTCTGCTACATTCGACCTTGCTCTTGTCTACTCCCTCGACTATCTTCAGCAGTCAGAGAGGTTGAGCCGTTGCTGGTGGTTGCTACCGCCGCTGCTTTGCGGCGGGCTCTGGTGAATACCAGTAGCAACTTAGAACCGGTCCACCAGCACGGTCCACGCCAATCCCTCTCTGGCACAGAGGATCCACCACCTGCCAGCCGAATCGTGACAATAACTTCCTGTGGATCATACAGCAGCTAATAAGTACTGGAATGATTAAGATTTTTTATTAGAAGTAATTTAAAAATCTCTTCAATTTTTTGGCACCAGTTGATTTAAAAAATTTTTTTTCCAGTGTTGATTTAAAAATTTTTTTTTCCAGTGAAGTACCCCTTTAGTATAATGTATATAATAATAATAATAAATCTTTAATTGTAGTATACATTGATTAATAAATGTGTATATTTTTGGGTAAAAAAAAAAAATGCTGTCCCTACAGCTATTGCTTGTGTGTCTCTGAGACAAAAAACAGGAAGTGTGGGCGGGACCAAAAGGGCTCTGTGCAGGCTCCTCCTCCTTGTCAATCATCCTTCTGTGTGAGCTTGGAGCACGTCACAAAACCTCAGTGCACAGTGCCCTGCTTGTCCTCAGTGTAGAGCCCTGCTTGTCCTCAGTGTACAGAGCCCTGCTTGTCCTCAGTGTAGAGCCCTGCTTGTCCTCACTGTACAGAGGCCTGCTTGTCCTCACTGTACAGAGGCCTGCTTGTCCTCAGTGTACAGAGCCCTGCTTGTCCTCAGTGTACAGAGCCCTGCTTGTCCTCAATGTACATAGCCCTGCTTGTTCTCAGTGCACAGAGCCCTGATTGTCCTCAGTGTACAGAGGCCTGCTAGTCCTCAGTGTACAGAGCCCAGCTTGTCCTCAGTGTACAGAGCCCTGCTTGTCTTCAGTGTACAGAGCTCCGCTTGTCCTCAGTGTACAGAACCCAGATTGTCTTCAGTGTACAGAGCCCTGCTTTCCTCAGTGTACAGAGCCCTGCTTGTCCTCAGTGTACAGAACCCTGCTTGTCCTCAGTGTACAAAGCCCTGCTTGTCCTCAGTGTATATAGCCCTGCTTGTCCTCAGTGTATAGAGCCCTGCTTGTCCTAAGTGCACATAGCCCTGCTTGTCTTCAGTGCACATAGCCCTGCTTGTACTCGGTGTACACAGCCCCGCTTGTCCTCAGTGTACAGAGCCCTGCTTGTCCTCAGTGTACAGAGCCCTGCTTGTCCTCAGTGTACAGAGCCCTGCTTGTCCTCAGTGTACAGAGCGCTGCCTCGGTGTACAGAGCCCTGCTTGTCCTCAGTGTACAGAGCCATTCTTGTCCTCACTGCACAGAGCCCTGCTTGTCCTCAGTGTACAGAGCCCTGCTTGTCTTCAGTGTACAGAGCCCTGCTTATCCTCAGTGTATAGAGCCCTGCTTGTCCTCAGTGTACAGAGCCCTGCTTGTCCTCAGTGTACAGAGCCATTCTTGTCCTCAGTGTACAGAGCCCTGCTTATCCTCAGTGTACAGAGCCCTGCTTGTCTTCAGTGTACAGAGCCCTGCTTATCCTCAGTGCATAGAGCCCTGCTTGTCCTCAGTGTACAGAGCCCTGCTTGTCCACCCTATTTTGTCTCTGCACAGGGACAAAGACAATAGCTGCAGGGAGAAAAATATATCAATTTTTTAACCAATGTATATCACAAATATACATATAATGGTATTTTCGCCATTATATAAAATGTTTTTGCAAATGACAGTTACACTTTAAAGGGGAACTCCAGTGCCCCAGTGTTTGGAACAAACTTGTAGAAGCCTTGTAGAGAAGTGCATATTGGTGAACGTGTAAGCATGTGACCATTGTCTTATGGTAGCTCAAGTTAGAGCATTTTCTATCAGTATTTATTTCTTCCAAATAATGTGAAGTGAAGCTGTGCTGTGCTGGAGGAGCCTGAGAAAATCAATGTATTCCTCATATTTTACACCAATTTTCTGCCTTGAAGTATAGTAAACTTATCGGGCAATGGGAACCCTTTCCCCTCCTTGTCAATCATCCTTCTGTGTGAGCTTGGAGCACGTCACAAAACCTCAGTGCACAGTGCCCTGCTTGTCCTCAGTGTAGAGCCCTGCTTGTCCTCAGTGTACAGAGCCCTGCTTGTCCTCAGTGTACAGAGCCCTGCTTGTCCTCAGTGTACAGAGGCCTGCTTGTCATCAGTGCACAGAGCCCTGCTTGTCCTCAGTGTACAGAGCCCTGCTTGTCCTCAGTGTACAGAGCCCTGCTTGTCCTCAATGTACATAGCCCTGCTTGTTCTCAGTGCACAGAGCCCTGATTGTCCTCAGTGTACAGAGGCCTGCTAGTCCTCAGTGTACAGAGGCCTGCTAGTCCTCAGTGTAGAGAGCCCGGCTTGTCCTCAGTGTACAGAGCCCTGCTTTCCTCAGTGCACAGAGCCCTGCTTGTCCTCAGTGTACAGAACCCCGCTTGTCCTCAGTGTATATAGCCCTGCTTGTCCTCAGTGTATAGAGCCCTGCTTGTCCTCAGTGCACATAGCCCTGCTTGTCTTCAGTGCACATAGCCCTGCTTGTCCTCGGTGTACACAGCCCCGCTTGTCCTCAGTGTACAGAGCCCTGCTTGTCCTCAGTGTACAGAGCCCTGCCTCAGTGTACAGAGCCCTGCTTGTCCTCAGTGTACAAAGCCATTCTTGTCCTCACTGCACAGAGCCCTGCTTGTCCTCAGTGTACAGAGCCCTGCTTGTCTTCAGTGTACAGAGCCCTGCTTATCCTCAGTGTATAGAGCCCTGCTTGTCCTCAGTGTACAGAGCCCTGCTTATCCTCAGTGTATAGAGCCCTGCTTGTCCTCAGTGTACAGAGCCCTGCTTATCCTCAGTGTACAGAGCCCTGCTTGTCTTCAGTGTACAGAGCCCTGCTTATCCTCAGTGTATAGAGCCCTGCTTGTCCTCAGTGCACAGAGCCCTGCTTGTCCACCCTATTTTGTCTCTGCACAGGGACACAAAGACAATAGCTGCAGGGAGAAAAATATATCAATTTTTTAACCAATGTATATCACAAATATACATATAATGGTATTTTCGCCATTATATAAAATGTTTTTGCAAATGACAGTTACACTTTAAAGGGGAACTCCAGTGTCCCAGTGTTTGGAACAAACTTGTAGAAGCCTTGTAGAGAAGTGCGCATTGGTGAACGTGTAAGCATGTGACCATTGTCTCATGGTAGCTCAAGCTAGAGCATTTTCAATCAGAATTGATTTCTTCCAAATAATGTGAAGTGAAGCTGTGCTGTGCTGGAGGAGCCTGAGAAAATCAATGTATTCCTTATATTTTACACCAATTTTCTGCCTTGAAGTATAGTAAACTTATCGGGCAATGGGAACCCTTTCCCCTCCCACTAAGCTCCATACACTTTTCACAATAGTGGTGTGTTCTACTTAAAAAAGGAAAGTGTACCTGTCTTAGAGTATGTTCAAATAACACATGGAATTCTGCTCAGGAATCCTGCTTGGAGATTCCATTGCACAAATCTAACATTGGTGTGAATGTTTTTTCTGTTGCATAATTCCACACAGGCTGCATTGCCATAATGGTTACTTTGCCGGTTTGCCGATCCTGGCGCGCAGATGGAATCTCCCACCTGGAATATATTAGAGGGGAGATTCTGTAGTGTCCACATACCCTTACTCTGATACCAAGTTTGTGCCACTTTGTAAGAACCACCATGCTTGTTTGACTATTATGCTCAAGAAATTAATATGTGCTGCGACCACAGGGAAAGGTTGACGATCTTATGGAGGGGCCAGATGATACTTGTTCTCTGGACAGAGATCACAGCAGCTGGAGGCCAATGGCTGGACCCTGAGCACATTCTTTGTGACCAGAACAATATTTTATCTGCATTTGTGGGAAAAGTCTATAACAATGGGGTTCTCCTTTGGGGCATATAGGTGGAGATTTATCAAGGGAAAGCAAATTATTGGTAGAACTTAAAGGGGTATTCCGGGCAAAAGATAGGGGATAAGATGTCTGATCGGGGGGTGGGGGTGGGGCTGTGACCCCCCGCGATCTCCCTGCAGCACCCGCATTCTATACGGTAGCTGCCTCTTCAGTTTCGGAAACCTCCGGGTTTCCAGGACTGGGGACGTGACCTTACGCCACACCCCCTCCATCCTCCATTCATGTCTATGGGAGGGGGCATGATGGGATTGGGATTTAGCAAAAGTTAACCCCACTTGGGCTTTCACTGCAAGGCAGAATTTAGAATATATCGAAAGCAGTGTACTCTAAATATATATAATAATAAAAAATGTGAATGGACATTTTATTTTAACCTAAAATCCATATTTAGGCATTTTGGATATATATACTATTTAATGTCTTTAGCCATGTTAATTATTTTGGAGGTAGAACTCTCTCTCGGTCACCACTTTGCCTGAAGTAGAAACATGATGTATAATCCTAAAGCTCTTCTGACTCATACTCATTGTGAGCCATATCTAGGAAATGTTTAGGTATTGGTAATTCCACCTTTTTAACAAGGGCACTGTAACAAATAGATTACGTAACTAGATCGGCATGTATATCTGCCCTTGATAATATAAGGACGTCCTCTGTATGGCTGATAAAAAGTGTCACCTTTACATAAATAGATCTTATTGTAATCCAAGAAGGAAGAATTACCCTGTCTAGGATTCGTTATACAAGTTTAGATTTTATTAAATGATCATCCAAATTTCTTCTCCTCCTGTATGCCATGACTGGTGGTCTGCTCTGCCCTACTAAGACCCAGTTGCATCTAATTATATTAGCAATCACCTGGCTATTACAATTAGGGGTGCGCCATTCATGGTGTAGAAGTCACATGACACTGGCCCACTAAGAGACCAGTAGTTGCTGAAGGGCCCTTGTGTCTTTCTTCTCCCTTCTGGCAGTAGACAGCTCTCTCCCTCTCGGAGGCAGGTTACAGATTTTATGTCCCTTGGACTGGTAGCAGTTTGTGGGTGTAATAATACTACCCTTAGTGCCATTAGATTCATTGTAAATGACCCTAGGCTATTAAGGTGTAAGCTGACTTTAATCTTGCACTGACAAAATCAGACCAGTGCTGGCAGGGACAAACTCACTTTCCTTTGGTCAAAGCTAGACTAGACTTACTAGTTTGTTCCTGATCACTGGGTTGAAAGGGTTGGACTTGGGGACTCCTCCTCAGAGGCGGCTCTACCATTAGGGGAGTTAGGCGGCCACCTAAGGCCTCAAGCTGGGTGGTGGCCCTTAAAAATGTTAAGTGGTGATAGGGTGATGGTATGCATTGCCTCTTAGTATTGTTCAGTAGCAGGGAGTCCAGCTGTAAACTGGACTTCCCAGTACTGTAACATTTTCTGTCTTCTGCAGCAGGCCCTATGATGATGTCATTTCATTGCATGGTCTACAAGAGAGGGTCATATAGGTAAAAGAGCAAAGAATGGAATTTTTATTATATTTTTTGAAGGGGACCTTTAAAGGAAAGCCTACCTACCAACTGGGGGTTTCTACCCAATGGGGGGTTATTCCTTACCTACCAACCTACCTGCTTGGGGCTACCTGCCCTACCTACAAACTAGGGACTTCAAGCTTATAGGGGGAATTTTCTACCTACCTATCTATTGGGGGCTTCTACCTGCCTACCTACCTACCTACCTGCTTGGAGTTCTACACTGAAGAAGTGGGAGCTACAAATACAGTTAAGAAGTTTAAGCATGCATTGGATAGACATGAGGCTATGTAAGATATGGCCAGGGACTATTGATAGGAATCAGATTATTGGGCAGTAGAGATGGGTGAATCGAAGCTCACGAAGTCGAATTAGTTCCGAATTTCATAATAAATTTGATTCGGAGCGGATCCAAATTTCCTCGGTAAACGAATCGCTTCATTCACTACATTTTGTGCAGGCCAGGGGGCTAAAATGGCGGCTACACGTGTGAGGACATGCGGCAAGGAAGTCTGGGAAGGCGGGAATGCGGGTAGGCTGGATCACCCTGAATCACATGCCGGCATGCAGCCTATCAGCAGCCAGCCAGCCCTGTGATGTCACAGCCCTATATATTCAGAAGCCATTGCCGAAGATGGGCATTTCCCGGGCGTTTTGCTGAGAGAGAAGAGACTGTGTGTGCACTAATAATCACTGTTACTGACAATACAGATCTTTACAGCGGCAAATCCATTCACCTCAAGCCCGCATTTGTTCTGGCTAGAGAGAGAGCAGACACTGTGTGGACACTAATCAGCGTTACTGACAATACAGATCAGCACGGGAAATCCATTGACCTCAAGCCCGCATCACTGCAGGCAGGGAGAGTTTAGAAGTCGTTTCATAGTCTGCCAATCATCACAGGAAGCATTCCCCATTCAAAGACTGCAAGTATCCAGAGTATTCTTTTTTCTGTTGCAACCGTATTGAGGTGTATTGCTGTAAAAGTGAAATATATATGTACTCTGCAGTTCTACGTTTTTTCTGGTTAAAGCTAATAGGGGGCAGTAAGTGCAAAAGCACTAAAAGACTTACGCACTAGATTGTTACGCTTATTTCTGGTGCAACCATACTGGGGCGTATTACTCTAGAAAAAAGTGAAATGTATCTGCACTCCACTGTTGTACGTGTTTTCTGTTTCATGCACATAGTGGCCTGTTAGTGTAAAAGCAGGGATCTATATACACACATTGGCCCTGATTTACTAAGAGTGTTGTGTAGGTTTGTTTGTGGGTTTTAATTCCCTACAATTTTTTTTTCTACAGTATTTACTAAGGTTTCCCTGCATTTTGCACTTTTCCCTACATTTTGCTTTTTTTTACACACGCTCTGATCTGTCGGGTTTTCTTCAGCTCAAATCCACCACATTTTATGTGAAAACCTTAGTAAATATGTTGGGTTTTTGTGAAACTGTCGGGAACACGCCCCTTTTCGGTGGCCACGCCCCCTTCCCCCCAGTGGCCACTCCCCTTTTCGGGTTTTCTTAGCAAAATGGAGAGTTAGTCGGGGTTTTTTCAATTCTGGCGCAAAATCTGGCACAGACAGAATTTCTGGCGCAATGTGATAGAATCTGGCGCTCAACCCCACAAAACATGTCGGGTTTGCAATAGTAAATGAGGGCCCTTGAGTGTTCCGCAAGTTTCTGTTGCAGCCGTATTGCTCTATAAAAAGTCAAATATATACGCACACCACTGTCAGGCAGAGAGGTGCAGAGACAGTGATTCTAATAGTGACGCCTCTAATCTGCATGTCATACTGAATAACAGTATTATTTCACTACCCCAGCACACCATATGCGTGTTACAACAAGGCAAAGTGTTCTACACCCCTATTGAGGCTCTCTGTAGCCTGAAAATAGCTGTTTTTAATGAAAAATTTGCCGCAAATATATTCGTATCGAACTGATTTTTTTCAGAAAATTCTGTAAATTTGCTGAATCAAATTTTTCAAAAATTCGCCCATCTCTATTGGGCAGACTAGATGGGCCAAATGGTTCTTTTCTGCGGACACATTCTATGTTTCTAATTTCGAATCATAATTAAGATTATTTATATAGCGCAGAAACAGATTCCGCAGCACTTTACAATTTTTGGGGGGTGCAAATAAAGACATCATACATTACAATATTACAAAAATCCAAAAAGGAGAAGTGAGGGCCCTGCTCGTGAGAGTTTGTAGTCTATAAGCGATGGGGTTGAGACAAAGGGCTTTATTGATACAATGGTCCAGACATGTTTTATTAATGGGGGCGGGGTAGATTGGTTACATAAATAAGGCTCAACCAGTCAACAACTAATCTCTGAATGTTTAACCCCTTCATGACCCAGCAAATTCTTTTTTTTTTTTTTTACTCCTTACATTCCAAGACCAATAACTTTTTTATTTTTCCACAAAGTTGTATTAGGGCTTATTTTATGCAGGACAAGTTGTATTTTCATTGCCGCGCTTTATTTTATCATCTACTGTTTTACAGAGCCATAAACAAATATAGGTAAGGCAAAATAAAATAAAAATATTAAATTGTTGGCGCAGTTTTGTGGGGCTTTTTTTAAATTTTTTCAGAGTTCACAATACGGTAAATCTGACATGCCAACATTATTCTAGGGGTCAGTAGGATTCCAATTATACCAAAATAAATTTTTTCATTTTATGATAAAAAAAAACGAAAAAAAAAAAAAACTGGGAATAAAAAAAAAAAAAAAAATGTTTGTTTAGTGGCATGTTCTGGCCTCTATAACTTTTTTATTCTTCTACCTACTGGGTTTATTTTTTGCGCCATTAGCTGTAATTTTTACCGATACCACTTTTGCGTATATGTGACTTTTTGATTACTTTTTATTTTGTTTTTTCTGGGACATGATGTGACCAAAAATCTGCAATTTTGGTGTTTGGATTTGTTTTGTTTTTCTTTGTGTTTATACCTGCTTTTTTTTTTTTTGTTTGTTTTAACAGTGTTTTATTTGAAAAATGGGAAAAGGGGGTGATTTTTTACATATTTTTTTAAATTTTTTACTTTTTATTTTTTATTTTTATGGCCTCCCCCTAGGGGCCTAACATAAGCCATCAGTAGATGGCTTACATAGATCTATGTAACGCTATTGCATTACATTGATCTGTGTTTTCTGAGCTCGACTGCTATGGGCTACCAAAAGCAGCCTTCAACCATCAACAAGCCAGGGAAGCCCGAGGAGCAAAGGTAAGGCCCCAGATTTTCCTGGCAACACATCGTCTCCCAGCGATTACATTGTGGGGGAACGATAGGACCAGTAGACACCAGGGAATAGCTGCATTTAGTGTTTAAATGTTGTGATCTGTATAGATTATTGTATTTAACCAGTAGAATGACAGACATCGGAGCAATCTCCACTGGCCGTCATTACCGGCAGATGTCAGCTGCTCATAGCAGTGGGCATCTCCTGGTTATGACGTGGACCCAGTCGTACATGTATGTCATGGGTCAGGAAGGGATTAAAGTGCATAGAGCACAGGGGGAGACTGCTGAATATGGAACTTTTGATGTCTCCAAGACCCAAAGGTCTCAAAAGGGGAGGAGAGATCAATTAGAGGGATGTTATGGGCCTGCTTGAAGAGATGTGTCTGTAGAGCAGTGTTTCTCAAGCGCGGTCTTTAAGACCCCCCCCCCCCCCCCCCCCCCCAACAGGTCATGTTTTCTGGATTTTCTTAGTCTTTCACAGGTGATAGAATTATAGTCAGTGAATCAGACATCACCCTCATTATATTATCTGTGAAAGACTAAGGAAATCCTGAAAACATGACCTGTTGGGGGGGGGGGGGGGGGGTCTTGAGGACTGCGCTTGAGAAACACTGCTCTACAGACACATCTCTTTAAGCAGGCTCATAACATCCCTCTAATTGATCTCTCCTCCCCTTTTGAGACTTCCCTACCTATCAACCTACCTGCTGGGAGCTTCTTATACTACCCACCTACCCACCCACCAACTGGGGGGTTCTAGCTAATGGGTGGGGATTCCCTACCTATGTTCCCTCTGGGGGCTTCTACCTAATAGTGGGGATCGGCGCGGTTGTCAGGGAGGTACAGCCAGTACCCCAGTAAGGCCCGGGCTTACAGGGGGCCCGCCCCTGCTGCTCCCCCCCCTGCACCAGTCCCAGCACAGAAGCAGAAAAACGCTGTATAAACAGTGGTCTTCTGCTTCTGTAAGTACGGTACGCCAATATCGTAGTTACAAGAGCATAGACTTACGCCGCAGGCCATGTGATGACATTATTTCATCATGTGGCCTGCCAGCAAAGTTCCGTGCTGCTCTGGAGGCTGTACAGAGCCCAACCTCAGTGTAGGATCAGCAGAAAGGTGAGCTGGATTTTTAAAATTTATATTAGAGGACCTAAATGGTGGCATTACCATGCAGGGGCGCTACATACCGGGGCCGCTACCAATCTGAAGGATACCTGTGGGGGCACAACCTACCTAGGACACTATCTACCTGGGGTGACTAGCTGGGGTCATTACGTAATACCCACTGGGGGTACTACCCACCTGGGGGCATTACCTACCTGGGGCATTACCTACTGCCTACTGGGGGCATTACCTACCTGGGGGCACTACCTACTGGGGACATTATGTACTGCAGGTGTGGTGTCCCGGAACAGGACCTGGTCCTGTCCCTTTGTTTGGAGTCCCCTCAGCCAGAGTCCCTCCATGCTAATGGGCTCTCCTGAAGGGCTAACCCCTAGTCGCCTCTTAATATGGTAATATTTTATGTATATATTTAATTAATCTAGGATACCTTTGTATAGGAACTTAGAGGTCATGTGCCTTTAATTTATGTTATGCTATGGTTTAAGGACCTTTGGGTCATGTGATATACCCAGAGTTCCATGGGTCAGGACTGACAGGTTTGGCTATCCAATGAGCTTTGTTCCACCCCCTTAATATATAAGGGGCTGCTGCCACTAAATTCTCTCTCTTATTTCCTGGCTACAAAGCAAGCAAGCTCTCTTGTTCCTGCCACTTAAAGAAAGCACTAATCTCAGCACAAATCCTCAATTCAAGTTAGGCCTGAAGCCTTATTTTCCGCAGCCACTAAACCGTGAGTTATCCAGCTCAAAACTACTAAAATCCTGTGTGACTACTGCAACTCAATTATCATAAATTCAGTAGCACAGTGGCTAGCAAACCAGAGCTCATTGCACTCAGAAGTCCCAGCAAACCTGTACGGAACCTGAACTATGGTCCTCTATACAAAGACTGTTTTGTTATCTGCAGTTGCATAAAATATGCAGTAAAGTTTATTCCGGTTTTCATCAACCTCTGCTGTAGACAATCCTTTATTTTCCCTACCGTTTGTGGGATGGTTGGCGGTAGGACCATTACCCTAAGGAAACCGCATCCTGGCGTCACGACAACAAAGGGTTAATACCAATACCCTACACTACCACTCCGCAACACCCCATTGCATCCTTCCACCCCGTCACCACACAGGCATTACCTACTACCTGCCTACTGGGAGCACTACCTTCCAGGGGCACTTCCTACTACTTACCTACTGGGCACACTAACTACTGGGGCATTACCTACTACCTACCTACAGGGGGAATTACCTACCTGGAAGCATTACTGGGGGCATTCCCTACCTATCTACTGGGTGCATTACCGACCTACTAGGGTCTTCTACTTTATAGGGGGAATTACTTTAAAGGGGAAGAGAAATGACCTACCCATCACCACCCAATCGCCCTACCCTTTCGCTCCAACATACTTACCTACTCCCTCATTTTATGTAGGGCACCAAGGGGGACATTATTTGCGCCGCTGAGGGTAATGAGCCTAATATGTTTGTTGTCTGGAAGATTCTGTGGAGACGAATCATGGTTGAAAGAAGACTTTATGATTGTCTGAGCAAGACAGAAAAGAAAAGGAAAGAGAATGACTCAAAGAAGACACCCCCTGTGAGTCAGTAGATGTACCTGCACTTTAATAACATATGATCTGCAGCGCCTATGTAGAGCTGGGGTCACTTATATATGGGCTCTGTATGGGAGGGATATTTGTCTATGTTCAGTGTTTTTATACAGTCACTATGTGGTGGTTATGGTAACATAGTAACATAGTTCATAAGTTGTAAAAAAGACCAGAGTCCATCTTGTTCAACCTGTATCCCTAATGAGTCCCTACTGAGTTGATCCAGCGGAAGGCAAAAAACCCTCATACTAGAGGTAAAAATTCCTTCCCGACTCCTAATATGGCATCAGAATAAATCCCTGGATCAACATTCTATCCCTATAGATCTAAAATCCATAACTTGTAATGTTATTATTCTCCAAAAATGCATCCAGGCCCCTTTTGAACTCTTTCACAGAGTTCCCCATGACCACCTCCTCCGGCAGAGAATTCCACAGTCTCACTGCTCTTACAGTAAAGAACCCCCGTCTGTGCTGGTGTAGGAACCTTATTTCGTCTAGATGTAGAGGATGCCCCCTTGTTTTAGATTCAGTCCTGGGTATAAATAGGTCATGGGAGAGATCTCTGTACTGTCCCCTGATATATTTATACATAGTTATTAGGTCTCCCCTAAGCCTTATTTTTTCTAAACTAAATAACCCTAATTCTGATAATCTTTCTGGGTACTGTAGTCCTCCCATTCCCCGTATTACTCTGGTTGCCCATCTTTGAACCCTCTCCAGCTCCACTATATATTTCTTGTACACTGGTGCCCAGTACTGTACACAGTATTCTACGTGTGGTCTGACTAGTGATTTGTACAGTGGTAGAATTATTTCCTTGTCGTGGGCATCTATGCCCCTATTGCTGCACCCCATGATTTTATTTGCCTTGGCAGCAGCTGCCCGACACTGGTCACTACAGCTAAATTTACTATTAACTAAGACTCCCAAGTCCTTTTCCACGTCAGTCGTCCCAAGTGTTCTCCCATTTAATACATAATCCTAGCCCGGATTTTTCTTCCCCATGTGCATTACCTTACATTTATCAGTGTTGAACCTCATCTGCCACTTCCCAGCCCACACCTACAACCTATCCAGATCCATTTGTAACAGTGCCCTGTCCTCTATAGTGTTTACCGCTTTACAGAGTTTAGTATCATCCACAAAGATTGCTACTTTACTATTCAACCCCTCTACATGGTCATTAATGAATATATTAAATAGAACAGGACCCAATACTAACCCCTGTGGTACCCCACTAGTAACAGTCACCCAATCAGAATAAGTACCATTAATAACCACCCTCTGTTTCCTTTCACTGAGCCAGTTACTTACCCACTTACACACATTCTCCCACAGCCCCATCCTTCAAATTTTATGCACCAATCTTTTATGTGGCACCATATCAAATGCTTTGGAAAAATCCATACGACGTCCAGGGATTCCCCCTGGTCCAGTCTGGAGCTCACCTCCTCATAAAAGATGATCAGGTTAGTCTGACAGGACCGATCCCTCATAAAGCCATGCTGATATGGGGTCATGCATTTATTTTTATTAAGAAACTCCAAAATTGCATCCCTTAGAAAACCCTCAAACAATTTACATACAACGGAGGTCAAACTAACAGGTCTATAATTCCCGGGGTCACCTTTTGATCCCTTTTTAAACATTGGTACCACATTTGCCATGCGCCAGTCCTAGGGAACAGTCCCTGTTACTATAGAGTCCCTGAACATTAAAAATAGGGGTCTGTCCATCGCATTACTTAATTCCTTTAGAACTCGGGGGTGAATGCCATCTGGACCTGGTGATTTGTCTATTTTGATTTTTTGTAGGCGGCACTGTACTTCTTCCTGGGTTAGACAGGTGACCTGTACTGGGGAGTTTACCCTATCTCGCTGTATTTCACCTGGCGTTTCATTTTGTTTAATATATTTGCTTTTTCTTGATCCCCGTTTATAATTTCTTCCTCGTCATTTTTTAAAGGGCCCACACTTTCATTTTGATCTTTTTGCTATTTATATAGTTAAAGAACATTTTGGGAATAGTTTTACTCTCTTTGGCAATGAGTCTTTCTGTCTCTATTTTTGCGGTTTTTATCTGTTTTTTACATACTTTGCTTTTTTCTCTATAGCTTTTTGGTAGTGGTCCTGTCATGGTCATACTGTGGCGGTATTATTCTCCCTTGTGTACTTATTCTCCATTGGTAATATTGGTCTATGTATACAGGTTAGTAACAGAATTATAGTAATATGTATTTTTTTTTTTTCAAAGGTGATGGGGAAGATCGTGGGTGGCCCATGGCGTGGACTTAGGGGGGGGGCACTGGTGTGTGTGGAGGCTCCAGGCCTTGAGCTGTGCAAGGGGCCCCAAAATATCTGATCTACATATGTATTGGGGCTTCTACCTACCTGTCAGCTGGGGGCTACCTAAACTACATATCTATAAACTCGGGGCTTCCCTAACTACTTACTGGGAATTTCTACTGAATTGGAGGGAGTCCCTCTACCCTTCCCCCCAACACACCTACCTACTCACTTACACTATACAGGGCACCTAGGAGGTATTATTTGGGGCACTATGTGTTAAGGAAAAGTTGAGTAATGTGCTGAAAAAGTCTGGAGCCTCAGATGTTTGTATGGGCAGTTTCTGTGGAGGCGAGTCACTTTAGGGGTCTTTATGGCGATCTGAGCAAGAAATAGAGGAGAAGGAATGAGAACGACTCCACAAAGACAAAGACGCCCTCTGTGGATCACTGGATGTAATTGCCCTGTAATCATCAACCCCTTCCCTCTCGGGCCATTTTTCATTTTTGCACTTTCGTATTTTCCTCCTTACCTTCTAAAAAAAATTTCACCTTCAACCCATATATGAGGGCTTGTTTTTGTGCCACCAATTTTACACTTTAATACCATGAATCATTTCACCACAAAATCTACTGCGAAACCAGAAAAAAAAATTTTGTGGGGCAAAATAAAAAAATAAAAAAATACGCCATTTTGTAAATTTTGAAGGCGTCCGATTCTACGCAGTGCACTTTTCTGTACAAATGACAACTTATATTTATTCTGTAGGTCCATACGGTTACAAGGATACGTAATCTATATATGTTTTATTTTATTTTACTACATAAAAAAAATTATAACTACATGCACCAAAATTAGTATGTTTAAAATTGTCATCTTCTGACCCCTATAACTTTTTTATTTTTCCGTATATGGGGCTATATGAGAGCTCATTATTTGCGCAGTGATCTGAATTTTTTATCAGTACCATTTTTGTTTTGATGGGACTTTCTTATTGCTTTTTATAAAAAAATTTAGGGTATACAAAGTGACCAAAAATACACAGTTTTTGATTTTGGAATTTTTTTACATGTATGCCATTGACCGTGAGGTTTAATTAACATTATATTTTTATAGTTCAGACATTTACGCATTCGGCAATACCACATATGTTTATTTAAATTTTTTTTACATATATATATTTTTTTTTACAGGAAAAGGGTGGTGATTCAAACTTTTATTAGGGAAGGGGTTAAATCACATTTGTGTTCGGGGCTCCATACGTGTACTAGTGACAGGAAAGATTGCCTACATACCTATACAAGATCTTACCCTAGCATAGCGGTCTGAGTTGTGCCATAACTGCGTAATGAGGGCACGCCTATAGAGGGCATGCACTATAGTGAAGGAATAAGATAAGGGAGGGTTGGGAGGGTTCCACAAACGACACGTGCTCCGCCCCTGTAGGAGAGGGGGAAGTTATATACACACGCCCCCACCTGTTCCCAACAAGCCCAACCTGGAAGTGCAGGGAGCGATAATTACTTCTGCCCCTCACACAAATACAGCCCATCAGGCTTTATACTTGTGTTCGGGGCTCCATACGTGTACTAGTGACAGGAAAGATTGCCTACATACCTATACAAGATCTTACCCTAGCATAGCGGTCTGAGTTGTGCCATAACCGCGTAATGAGGGCACGCCTATAGAGGGCAAAAAGCAACCATGCTAGGATGAATACAATTCCTGAAATAACACATCCTACACCCAGCATCAATCTTCACCTACCCGAAGTAGACTATACCTAGTGTGCTGAAAGAGTAGCCCTGACCAACTAGTGACTACTAGAGGTGGTAACCATACCTTTGAAACCGTGGTAGTAACGTCCATCTGTAAAGAATCAACCTGAGAATAACATTCCCTGCCAAATATACTAACTGAACTATACCTATTACCATCCCTACTTGTGACATTACTTCAAATGGACACGGAAAGGCTAACTTCATGGCAGGTCTGACAAGCACCAATCCCTTGCTATTTAAGAGGCAAAAACTAAACTGACAGGTAAATGACAAGAAATACCTATCTACCTGATAGACCGTGTGGGTCATGTCCCCTGACAAGGTTCACGAAGGCACCTTACCTGATTGAGACAGTAACAACAGACATACCTAACTAGCCACTGTTCTGACCCAACTGGACTTGGAAGTGATGACCCATTGCAAATGACAGCTCCCTGCGTGAGCAACGTGCCTGTAGACGTGACCAGCGTTTAGGTGAACCATCATGTCTGTAGACCTGATAGGTCTTTGTGACACCGTCGTGCCTGAACCCGTCACAGGTCCCCGGGAAACCATCTAGCCTGTAGACATGACAGGTCTTTGTGAAATCATTGCGCCTGTAAACATCACAGGTCTTTGTAAACCACTTTTTTTTTTTTTTCCAAATACGTAAGTGTGAAATGCCATATTGAGATTGTATGCTATCTGAAACGTGTCAGATTACCTACATAACCATGTCAAATTAATTGCTCTGAAATGAGACAGCAGCAACCACGATTCAATCCCCGATCCTAAAGAAATGAGTCATGTAACGGTGTATTAAATACACAATATATCTGCAACCAAATGCCTGCCCTCCTTAAAAGAGAACGTGCAACTATGCCGGATAGTTGAATATGTGTACTATAACGAAATGATAACGTAATCGAGAAATACAACAGACGAAGTTGTATCTGACCTGAAAACGTGTCAGGTCATAACAAATATAACAAACGACCAAATTGCTCTGAAAACGAGTCAGTAGCAACTGGCATTATCCCTTTAACCTGAAGAGGAGTCAGGCAACAGGGTAACATCATGAGTATTCCTGACAAAAAACCTGTATGAAGCTGGCGTGTTGTTCTGAAGGCAGTAACAAAAATGACCAATTGTGTCCAATACCCTAAGCAAATGATCTACACCCACTGTGTGCACCGCATGAAACATGTTAACCATATGTGCGGCATAACCTGCTAACAGTAAACCCAACTACAAGTCGCTACTCAATATGTTATTGCTCTGAGACATGTCTGTAACAATAACCTATGTGTTGCATCCCCCCCTGCAGACGTGGGAGGTTTAAGAATATGTGCTCGATATATCTGCAATGAATGCAAGCACAATATGAATACTGTAATCGTGTATTGTAAATATATGTACAGCCAGAGGTGCAACTGCTATTCAACACTAGGAACGAATGCACATAACCTACCCGCATACAACTATGGTAGTATGCAACAAATGCTGTGTACTGGTGCATGTATCATACACAAGCTGGGAGCGTAAGTACCGTGAAAATGTAAGGAATGTTATGAATTTATGCTCTAACACCATTATGAGTACCTCATACATGCCTAGAAATAAAGTGTAAACATATATCTAAAAAGATAAAAGACAACGTGCAACTATGCCGGATAGTTGAATATGTCTACTATAAGTAACTGATAACGTGGTCATGAAATACCACGGAGGAGGCTGTATCTGTCCTGAGAACGTCTCAGGTCATTACAATAAACTACAATGTAATTGCTCAGAAAATTCGTCGGTAGCAACCAACATTAACCCCTTAAGCTGAAGGAGTCAGGCAAATAGGGCAACGTCTAACAAAGCTGTATAAGCTTTCCGTATAAACACTATGCACAAATATGCAGTATGAAAGCTATGAGCATGAGTACAGTAAAGCTACGCGAGCATATGTGTAGTGTAGACTCTAAGGATGGAAATGCAGAAAAACTATTACCCATGTGCAGTACAACAAAATAAAGCTATGAACGTAACCAGACTATGAGCGTAACGTGCAACTATGCCAGATAGTTGAATCTGTGTACTATAACGAAATGATAACGTAATCGAGAAATACAACAGACGAGGTTGTATCTGACCTGAAAACGTGTCAGGTCATAAATACACAAACGACAAAATTGCTCTGAATACGAGTCAGTAGCAACCGACATTACCCCTTAACCTGAAGAGGAGTCAGGCAACAGGTTAACATTGTGACTATTCCTGAAATTGGTTGCTCTGAATGTGAGTCAGTAACAACCGCGATTCAACCCCTAATCCTGAAGGAACGAGTCAGGTGACCGGGTATTGAACAGCCAATTAGTGCCACTAAAATGATGACCACCCCTTGAACGAGTACCTGTGCCGGGTAGTTGAATATGTGTACTATAACTAACTGATAACGTAGTCGTGAAATATAACAGAGGAGGTTGTATCTGACCTGAGAACTTGTCAGGTCATGACAATAAACAACAATGCCATTGCTCTGAACGAGTCAGTAGCAACCGACATTGACCCCTTAACCTGAAGAGGAGTCAGGCAATAGGGCAACATCCTGACAAACCTAAGTGAACTTTCCGTATAAAAGACTATGCACGAATACACAGAATGAATGCTATAAACATACGTACAGTAAAAGCTACGGGAGCATGTGTGTAGTGTAGACGCTATGGATGAACATGCAGAATAAATACCATTACCCATGTACAGTAAACGCTATGGATGTTAATGCAGAGAACATAACAGAATGAATGCTACATGTACGCAGAATAAGTACTACAACGTGTCAGCATAATAATTACTACCATCGTATGTACAGAATGAAAGCTACGAATATCCGTGTAGTGTATTGCTACAATTATATGTGCAATATACATGACGTGAACATGTCTGTGGTATGAATACAACGAGTGTATATGTGGTATAAATGCTATGAGTGTATAGTGGTATGATACTATCAGCAGTATAATGCTATGAGTATACTTGCGGTATCAATGCTAAGAGCGTATGTGCCTGATGTAGGCCATGAGTATGTGCAGTATAAATGCTACAAGTACATGTGCAGTATAAGTGTCGAGCATATGTGCTACAAATTAATATGTGGTATGACGGTATGAGTACTATGAGCAGTATAATGCTGTGAACATGCTATGAGCGCGTGGCCACAACCGCACGAAACAGCATGACACTATGTGTGAGAACCGTATGAAACCTGCATGTATAAATGCGGTGAACGTGTGAACAACAAAACCATGACCGTGTAACCAATATAACTGCCATGAGCGTATGAACCATAGGAACCCTGCGTGTATGAATGCGATGAACGTGTGAACAACAAAACCATGACCGTGTAACCAATATTACTGCCATGAGCGTATGAACCCTGCGTGTATGAATGGGGTGAACAACAAAACCATGACTGTGTAACAAATACAACTGCCAGGGGCGTATGAACCCTGCGTGTATGAATGCGATGAACGTGTGAACAACAAACCATAACAGTGTGACCAATATAACTGCCAGGAGCGTATGAACCCTGCGTGTATGAATGCGATGAACGTGTGAACAACAAAACCATAACCGTGTGACCAATATAACTTCCATGAGCGTATGAAACCTGCGTGTATGAATGCGGTGAACATGTGAACAACTTAAGAACTGTGAGCGTGTGATCACTATAACTGCCATGAGTGTATGAACCGTATAATTGCTATAGGCAGTATACTGCCGTAACCAGTATGAAATACCATTAACATGAACCGAATGATACTTTGAGCGTATGAACCAATGATAATTACGAGGTGTTTGATTGCCATGAACGTAACATGGTAGAAAGAACGTAAGACCATGAACATGCCAAGAATATGTGAACAGCATAAAAGCCAAGTTTGTGGACCGTGTAAAACACCAGCGAGTAAGAGAATAACCATGAGGTGAACAGCATAAACGAGTTTGCCCAGTATAAATGCTGTGAATGTATCGTCAGTGAGTATATGTACCGTATATAATGATATTAGCACATGAAACTGTATACATACTATGCGCGTACGAGCGGTGTGCCATAAGCGTATGAATTAACCATGAGAGTACGGACAATAAGAAACTCATGGAGTTATCAAACCGTGAAGATGCTCTACTCGTGTGCCCCTTCTACCAGTAATGCTTGTATGCCCATAATAAACCAAGCGTATGAACACCATGATCGTGCAAATAACGAGTATTACACTGTGTATACTATGATTTAATTAGATGTAGCCTATGCTATATCTCTACAGAGCATTGCACCCTACTGTATACTATATTGAAACAAGACACTCTGCAGAGCACTGCATCACCCCACACAGCATATGCTACGCTGCAACGAGATCCTCTGCAGAGTATTGCACCACACCAAACAGTAAATGCCACCCTGTCTTGCAACGAGACCCTTCGCAGAGCATTGCACCATACTGCACATGCTAACTGTAACGACCCTCTGCAGAGCATTGCACTATGCCCTATATCTTATGTTATATTTAAACCATCCCATCTGCAGAGCATTGCACTAACTGTATAAAGTTTGTTTACAATGAGACCATCTGCAGAGTATAGCACTATACTATATATAGTATATATTATATTGTAACAAGACCATCTGCAGAGCATTGCACCAGAACTATATATCATGTATACTATATTGTAATGAGACCATCTGCAGAGCATAGCACCAAAGCTGTATATCATGTATACTATATTGTAATGAGGCCATCTGCAGAGCATTGCACCATAGCTGTATATCATGTATACTATATTGTAACAAAACCATCTGCAGAGTATTATACCACAACTGTATATCATGTATACTATATTGTAACGAGACCAGCTGCAGAGTATTACACCATAACTGTATATCATGTATATTACATTGTAACGAGACCATCTGCAGAGCATATCACCATAACTGTATATCATGTATATTACATTGTAACGAGACCATCTGCAGAGCATATCACCATAGCTGTATATCATGTATACTATATTGTAACAAGACCATCTGCAGATTATTGCACCATAACTGTATATCATGTATACTATATTGTAACGAGACCATCTGCAGAGCACTGCACTATACAGTACATGCTATATTGTAACAAGACCCTTTGCAGAGCATTACACTGTACCGTATACTGCAAGGGCACCGTATACCCCGCAGAGCACAACAAAAGTTATATTGAAACGACTCTTTGCAGAGCATTGCACCACACTGTAAACAGCAAACGTTATATTGAAACAACCCTCCGCAGAGCATTGCACTAAACTTTAGATTAACGATTGCAGACAAGCTGACAGGACCGCCTAACGAGGACTGGGCAGCTGCCGCAACCTGTCCCAAGGGCATAGACAATTGTAGCTGTGCGGGTGGCGGGCGGTCCACATGTCGCCATGAGGCAGCTAGCGGGCTGCGCGAAATGCTGAGGCCGCACCACCCCCAGCAACGATTTAACTCACCTGCTTGCCGCTCCTGGCCCCCACTACCGCTGCGGGCAGAGCCAGCCAGAACCATACCTGCCCAATATTACCTTATAATCAGAGTGAGACACAGCATCCCCAGATAAGACAGCCAGCAGAGCTGCCAGGAATGCCGCGCCTGCACCCCCCCAGACTCATGATCAGCGAGGCCTCCGCACCGTGAGCAGCAGCTCTGAAGATTTTTGTGGGAGATTCAAACACCAGACATAGGAAGCAGAGATTCCACAAATGTCACGTGCTCCGCCCCTGTAGGAGAGGGGGGAGTTATATACACACGCCCCCACCTGTTCCCAACAAGCCCCACCTGGAAGTGCTTTTTTTAAAAAACTTTTCTTACACATTTTTTTTAGTCCCCATCGAGGACTATAACATGCAATCCTTGGATTGCATACACTGTTCAATGCTATGCTATGGATCGATACCTGGAGGTTATTATATGCGGAAAAACGTACGTTTTCATGTTATAGTGCAACTTTTAATCTGCCTCGTGTATTAACTTTTGCTTAGTTGACCAAATCGCTAGTCCTATGTGTAAGAAAATTCTATATGGTCCCAGGTCTATCTCCGATAACTCTATGGTCCTAATAATATTAGAACTAAATGTTGACCAGGTTAGCTGGGCAAAACCACAACAAATGAAACTGAGCCCTCATTGGCTCATAATTATTGATAAGGATGAGTATATAGTAGCAGAAATCAGTGTTTTTTGGCAAAGAAATAAGGGTTCTGCATCCTTGCAAATTATTTGGTATACGTTAAAAGCTTTCCTTAGAGGAATCTTACTCAAAGAAATAATAATTAAAAAAAAAAAGCTTTTCCGTAATCATGGACACGTTGAAAAAAGAGGTTCTTAAAGGGGTACTCCGGTGAAAAACTTTTTTCTTTTAAATCAACTGGTCCCAGAAACTTAAACAGATTTGTAAATGACTTCTATTAAAAAATCTTAATCCTTCCAGTACTTATTAGCTGCTGAATACTACAGAGGAAATTGTTTTATTTTTGGAACACTGTGCTCTCTGCTGACATCATGACCACAGTGCTCTTTGCTGACATTTTTATAATAATAACTATTTATATAGCGCTCACACCTATTTGTAGATGTTGTCCTTAGTGGGATTTGAACCCACAATAACCACTGAGCCACTGTGCTGCCCTAACCATATATTTGCTAAAATGGACAGAGATGTCAACAGAGAGCACTGTGGTCATGATGTCATCAGAATCTCCTCTGTAGTATTCATCAGCTAATAAGTACAGGAAGGATTAAGATTTTTTAATAGAAGTAATTTACAAATATGTTTAACTTTATGGCACCAGTTGATTTAAAAGAAAAAAGGTTTTCACCGGAGTACCCCTTTAAAATTGAGGAAGACTATGCGGCAGGCTCCCCCCTGGTAAGCTCTGGTATGGTTAAAAGTTCTCAAAAGGAACTAGCAGACTTTATTCAACAAAAAGCTCAGAATATTAATTTTATTAAAGGGGGAAAAAAATTCATAGAAGGAGGTAAGCCGTCTAAGTTTCTAGTTAATAACAACACAAAACGGGTCGGGATAGAAAAAATTTTAACAGTTCGTGTTTTTTTTTTTTTTTTTCCAAATCTTTATAGGTCTGAGTATATGGTAGAGCAAGATCTGATAAATAATTTTTTTCTGGAATTGTTCTCCCGAGGGTTCGAGAAGAAAATAATGAAATGTTAGAGAAGGATAAATCTATAACAGAAATAATTGAATCAATAAAAAACTGCACCTTTAAATTCAGCTCCAGGTCCAGATGAGCTACCTTATGAGTTATATAAAAGATGTGTGAATATTTTGGCCCCTATGTTTTTGGAAGTTATTCATGACTCGTTTCAGAAAGGAGTTTTACCCAAATTAATGTCAAAAGCAAACATAGTGCTCATTCCAAAAAATGGAAAGGATTAGTAGAGTCGTATCGACCGATCTCATTAATTCAGATGCTTAGTTGCTATCAAAGATTTTAACCTAAAGACTCAATCATGTTACTCAAGAGTTGATAGGCCCAGACCAATGTGGCTTCATGGCCGGGAGATCTATTTTCACAAATATTAAGAGAGTCTTTGTGGGACAGCCGGCAAGAGAGGGGGCCCCCATTCCATCCTGTCTCTGGACGATGTCAAGGCGTTCAACAGGGTGGAATGGGGGTTCCTATGGAGGGTGATGGAGCAGTTTGGGTTTAGCGCGCGTTTTATTAATTTTGTTAAAATATAATACAACCAGCCTAGAGCAGCGGTCTTGATTGATGGTATTTTTTCTGAGCAATTTGAATTGACAAGAGGAATGAGACAGGGATGTCCCCTGTCTCTGTTCCTCTTTGCCCTATATGTAGAGCCATTGGCTGAAAAAATCAGAGGGGGTGAATTGAGGGATTTGGTCTTAAGGGACGAGAGATAAGGTTGCCTTAAATGGCGATGATATTTTATCATTTCGGGAGTCTAAGCGGGAGTTTTCTCCAGAGCCCGCCAGAGGAATGGATTTGCAGCGGCAGACAACACCCAGGTCACTACCCCAGGCACGACTCGACCACACAGGCGGCTGAGGAAATTCGAGGTACAGGAAGGAAACAGCAACTTGTGGTCAGGATAGTAGAGGGTCAGGGCTGGCAGCACAGGTGCGAAGTCAGGAACATAGCAGGAGGTCAGTAGGCAGGCGGCACAGGAGCAAGGTCAGGTCATGGAGCACTAGGGTCAGAAACACGGCAAGGCAAGACAATATAATGCTTTCTCTTAAGCACTAGGGCAACAAAGATTTGGAAGGGAAGTGTGGGAGGAGCAGAACTTTATAACAATGGGACAGATGTGGAAACTAATTATGGGCGCACTGGCCCTTTAAATCTTAAAGCTCCGGCATGCGCGCCGGTGCTGAGGGACAGATGCCGCCGGGGACTGAGGTGATTGACGGGCTGGGACTCGCATGTGGGTGCGTCCCGCGATGCAAATCCCAGCCCCACCGACTGGGGACATGAGAGGAGCGCAGAGTGTGACAGCATTATGTAGCCAATAATCTGAATCCTTATATTGTCAAATTAAAGAAGAAAATGAAGCTTTGGTTAAAACTTCCAATATCAATGAGAGATAGAGTCTCGCTTATCAAGATGATTATTTTGCCTTAGTTCCTATTCCTTCTGAATGCCGCATCGGTTTGGATCACTTCTTCCTGGTTTGATAGATTAAAATGCACTTTGGGTAAATTTGTGTGGGGGAGGAAGAGGGTTAGATTAAAGGGGTATTCCGGGCAAAAATATTTGATATCCTATCCAAAGGATAGGGGATAAGGTGTCTGACCGCGGGGGCCCGCTGCTGAGACCCCCCGCAATCTCCCTGCATAGAATGCGGGTGCTTAATCTCCAGTTTCGGAAACATCCAGGTTTCCAGGACTGGGGAATGTGACGTCACGCCACGCCCCCTCCATTCATGTCTATGGGAGGGGGCGTGACGCCCCCTCCCATAGACATGAATGGAGGGGGCGTGGCTTGACGTCACGTCCCCAGTCCCGGAAACCCGAAGGTTTCTTAAACTAGAGATGCAGTCCCCGCATAGAATGCGGGTGCTGCAGGGAGATCACGATGGGGTCTCAGCAGCGGGCCCCCCACGATCAGACATCTTACCCCCTATCCTTTGGATAGGGGATAAAATGTTTTTGCCTGGAATACCCCTTTAAAGTCATGAGTTTACAGGTAAAAGATGCTGGGTTGGGCCTCTTCTTTCTGTCCTCCGTCAGAAATTCACATATGTGCAGGGATTTTGTAAAACTTGGGAATGGTTAAGACGGTTTTCACTTTTCACCGATATGGAACTAATAATAATTTAGTAGAGTTTTGTAAAATAGACCAGGGAGGGTTCTGGAATAGGAGGGGTGTTCTTTGGGTCTCTCAATTGTATGAGGCGGGGGAATAAGGTCTAGTAAAGATATTTCCCAAGAATTCAATCTGGGCAAGGAGCATACGCTATGGTTGATGCAAATAAAACCGGCAGATAGAGTAACTAGGAATCGCCAACGTCTGAAAATCTCTGATAATTCCTTCTTTGGAAAATGATATAGAGAGATGGGGTTGAGAGAAAAAAGGGAATGGAACTTATTTATTCAAGACTAAGGGAAGAATGGGGAAAATGCAGAGATGGAACTTATTTATTCAAGACTAAGGGAAGAATGGGGAAAATGGAGAGATGGAATATCAAACGGAAATGGGGAAAAGAAGGGATTGTATTGGGGATTGAAGCCTGGAACACAGCCATTAGCAATGTCCAAAAGGTTTCAATGAATATGAACATCAGAATTAATGTCTCCATAATTTGTATCTTACCCCAGAAAAGTTATTTAAATTCAATGTCCGGAATGGCTCGGAACGCCCACAGTGTAGGATGATGGGAGCAGATTTTTCCCATATTATATGGTCCCGTCAGAGGATTCAGAGTTAATGGCAGAAGGTAGGCAATTTACTAAAAAAGAAAGACATCATTTTGGAATATTCTTTTTCCTTTGAAGAGACTATCCCGTTTGTTAACCCAGTCAAAGGGCTGGGTGGAATTTTGTTAGTAAAACTTCTCCAATGTGCAAAGATTTTCACTCTTCGGGTTTGGATGTTGGAGAAAATTTCAAAATTTAAAGGAAAACTGTCCACTTTCTCCCCCCGCACTAACCAGCAGTACTGGCTAGTAGTGCGGGGGACGCTGATCAGTTTGATGCTTACTGTGCCCGGATCCGCCACGCCGTTCGGCCCTAAGCTTCTATTTTTGGTATATGGTATATGCTTTTTGGCACCAGCCGGGCTAACTGGCACTCTGACGTCAGTGCCACTGGCCGCAGCGCCGACCAGCTCATCAATATTCCTCCCCTCTCTCTTCATTACAGAGTGGGGAGAAGAGGGAGAGGCGGAGGGAGGAATATTGATGAGCCAGCCAGTGGCACTGACGTCAGAGTGCCAGATAGCCCAGCCGGTGCCAGTTAGCACCTCATTAGCATATACAGAAAATAGAAGATTAAGGCTGAACGGCGTGGCGGATCCGGGCAGGGTAAGCATCAAACTGATCAGCGTCCCCCGCACTACCAGCCAGTACCGCTGGTTAGTTCGGGGGGGGGGGGGGGCGGGAGAAAGCGGACAGTTTTACAGTTTTCCTTTAATGCGTGGGTTGATTTGGTAGATAAAGTAAGGAAATATGAGTTAACAAATAGTTGTCTCTCAAAGAAAAAACATAAGCGAACAGTACAAATGTGGAGGAAATGGTCCCCTTAGAGATGGTCCTTTTTTTTTCCCAGAAATGCATTGCTGTCTATGGAGAAGGCACACTGAGCGGTCCTTGCTGAATTTTCTAAGCCAATCTGCGCCGCCTGGATTTGGTGCTTTTATTAAGAATGTTACCACTAAAATAAGCATCGGCCTTAGTCCCATTGACTAAGACCAGGTTCACTTGGACGAAAATGTGTGTATTATCCGCCCGGAAAACACAGGTGGACATTTAGCACATTTAAATGTTCCGGTGGACGCTGGGAACGCTAAGAAATGTGCTGTCTTATAAACGGCAATGCATTTCTGAGCAGAATCCACAGAAAGAATAGACATGTCTATTCTTTTTATGACAGTCAAACCAAATTTTGTCCCAGTAGGTCTCGGGATCAATAACTTTTAATCCAATCCCCTTATTGGAGGGTAACCCCTCTCGGGAAAAAGACCCTATACTAAAGACCCACCTAAAGTTAGGCTTTTTTAAAATATATCTATGTTCCAACACTTGAGAAGATTAAAAATGTCAGGTAGTGTGGAGAGACACTTTGCGTTTCTTCCCACTAGGTGGTGCTATTGTATAAGTCTCAATCCTTGATGCCAGTTTGCATCAGTTATCACAATTAGAGAACAACAAAAGGAAAGTAAAGTTTGTGTTCAGAGTGTGCCTTAAAGTAAAAAAATTTAATCGAGTTAATATTAAAAACCACCAACTAAATTCTGTGCATGTGACCAACACCTAGGTTAAAATTTACCCTAGACGCCAGGAAGCAATGTAATGCTTGAATGCAAACACACTCCACCTGCGTAGCAGGTTAATAGGTTGTTATCACCAGGGTTACCATGGGTTATACCACCAATATACAAAAATGACCACCGACGCGTTTCTACCATCCACATATAGTGAATGGCATCATCAGGGAGGTATAGAATGCAATGGATAGTTCCTATCTAGAACTATCCTGGTCACCAAATATACACTCAGCCACCTATTATCAGTAACCTGTAAACAAAAGGTACAGAATATGCCAATGCCCTGTAAAAGAAAACAGAATATAGCATCCAGGCGTGGCTAGTATATAGTTCCTCTTATGTGGTGCCAGGATTTTGGCCGCTGGTCTGCCTGTAAGAAAAACACAGAACAAAAAACATTCAGATCGCGCTCTGCAAAGAAAAAGCTGGAATATACTAAGTATAATCCAGTAGTGTTTACTCACGGTTCCCGGGTGGGGGAGGCGGGCGCGACAACCTGCTATAGCGCAGGGTGCTGGACATCCAGCTCTGTTCACTATGGTGTGCGAACTTTCGGTGTCTGTCGTCACTTCCGGTCGGAACCGGATGTTTATCTACGCACAGCCGCGCCTCCCTTCGTGACGCGCAGAACAGAGGGGGCGTTCTCCCTGTCAGGTAAACCAGCTGATGCGCATGCCTAGGGTACTCGGTTCCTGGCAGTGGCGATTCACATTATCAAATGCGGACTTAGGCGAGTTACCAATGCAATTACATATACAGGGTCTCATTACTAAAAGTGGATCCACTGCATATAATGCAGAATTCACGGGTCCACTAAGTGTTTCCTATATATCAAAGCAACTAATGAAATAACTGTAGATAAGTATAAATACAGCCATTTGATTAGATAGACATCCACTTTGTCAGAAATGTAATCTGATTTGATGGATATCAAATTTACTGATAAGAATTAAAGAAAGCAGAGTCAGGGCGTCAGAGGACAGGGGTCGTCAGCAGGGGTTCAAGGATACCAGGTAAAATTCACAAAAGGGGTGCTCCTGTATAGATGATTTCACTAACTCGGTACTTAAGGACCTAGGACAATCCCTTCCACATCAACCATGTAATAGAGACAATTTGACATTTCCAGAAAGGAGAGCCTTGACACAATTACAAAAAAATAAACAACTAATAATAAAAGCCTCCGACAAAGGAGGAAACATTATGTTGATGGATAGACCTAAATATGTGCGGATGTGTAGAAGATTATTAGATGATAATGAAACATATGAATTACTCTCTACAGATCCAACCCACACTTATGCTCAGGAACTGCTCATAATTTTGAAAACAGCTCTTGATAAAAATCTTATAGATCAGAAAGAATTTGACTTTTTGAAGCCTTTCAGATTAACTATCCCCACGTTCTATGCCCTGCCCAAAATCCATAAAGGCCTTATACCTCTAAAGGGCCGTCCCATTGTATTTGGGATAGGGGGCATGGCACGGAACGTGGGGATATACATTGATAAGATCTTGAGACAATTTGTACTCTCTCTCCCGTCTTACCTAAGAGATACCATGGACTTGCTCCAGAGAATTGAAGGCATCTCTTTAAATAGCAACACCATCTTTACAAGTATAGACGTGGAGGCATTATATTCTTCTATTCGTCATGAAGTGGGCCTCCAAGTAGTAATGTACTACCTAAGCACATGAGGTAACAGCTATTGTGAACACAACACGTTTGCCCTCCAATTATTGGCGTTTGTTCTAACAAAAAATGATTTCCTTTTCAATGGGCGCATTTTCCATCAAATCAGGGGGACCGCAATGGGGTCCCCCTGCGCACCTAGCGACGCTAACCTAACGCTAGGATGGTGGGAGGTGACATCCCTCTTTAATGACGAAAGAGAAAATTTTTGCAATCAAGCATTAATTTGGCTTCGCTATATAGACGACGTGTTCGTTGCCTGGAATGGTAGTAAGAGTGAATTTGAGCAGTTGGTGAACTCTATTAATCAGAATCAGATCGGTCTATATTTCACCTTTGAAACACAAGAAAGAGAATTGTACTTTCTGGACGTTAAAATCTATAAGGACAGTGACAATTAGGGGTGTGAATCGCCAATAATTTGGCGATTCGATTCGAATCGCGATACCAGGGTGGCGATTCGATATATTGCGATACTGTCATGTTGGCGATATATCACAATATATCGCGATATTCCCTATTAAAAGCTTGGGAAAACTTATTCTACACATCAATACTACATTCACACAAAGATGTAGTGTATTAAATATACATTTATTTTTTCTTAAGAACAATGAGGACTTACAAAGTCAAACAAGTGTTTAAGCAACAAACTCTTGTGCTTGCAGGATTGTTTTTATAACAAACCTAATACTTTTTGACAGCTTAGCTGAGGTTTGATACTAGATTTCACAAATAAATACAATTCTGTATAACATAAATACCAAGGCGTGTGCCTTATCAATAAGGTAATTCCTCCCAGTATGCTTTTTACAAAAAAATAAAATAAAGTGCAATCCTGCTTTAATGCATTTTCAGAGTTAACAAAAAAGGCTACCAACTTGAACTGTTAAATGTTCCTTTAAGCTTTAAGGTGCAATATATAACAGTAGACAAACTCTACACTTAAAGGTGCAACAGCAAAATATCTGTTCAGTAACACAAAAGGCCAACGCCTGGAATAGCAGAGTATCCATAATCCTAGTCCTCACACATACTCCTCTGCTATTCCAGGCGTTGGCCTTTGTTATACTGCACAGCTGTTGTGCTGTTGCACTGGTGTAGAGTTTTTTTCATAGTTGCCTTACTGTACTACTAGCACAGTAAGAGTCGAGACAACTATATAAACTCTACACTAGTGTAATAGGAAAACAGCGGTGAGAGCATTAACACAAAAAAGGCCAATGCCTGGAATAGCAGAGTATTTTCCTCCTCACAGAGTAAGGCTGGGTTCACACCACGTTTTGTTAAATACGGCTCCCGTATACGGTTGGGAGGAGGGGGGCGGGGCTTAATTGCGGCGCCCGCACTCAGCCGTATTCGGGAACCGTATTTAATGTATGTCTATGAGCCGACCGGAGTGAACCGCAGCCTCCGGTCGGCTTCGTCTTCGGCCGTATGCGGTTTCCCGACCGTAGGCAAAAACGCGGTCGACCACGTTTTTGCCTGCGGTCGGGAAACCGCATACGGCCGAAAACGAAGCCGACCGGAGGCTGCGGTTCACTCCGGTCGGCTCATAGACATACATTAAAAACAGTTCCCGAATACGGCTGAGTGCGGGTGCCGCGATTAAGCCCCGCCCCCCTCCTCCCAACCGTATACGGGAACCGTATTTAACAAAACGTGGTGTGGACCCAGCCTAAGAGAGTTCTAGCAAAGTGTTTTGTCTGCATCCCTGCTACAAGTCTTTCTGCAGATTAAGTACAGTAGTTGACGTAGTACAAGTTAGACAACTATTTACCCTAAACATAAAAGTGCAACAGCAAAACATGTTTGCAGAAAGGCCAACGCCTGGAATAGCTCCTATGACATGACAGATGACATTACTATGAACATAAACGTATGGAACGTGTGAGGGTTTTTTATGCATTGATGCTGGTTCTTGATGAGGAACACAAGATGATCTACATGCCCAGCTATAAAGACACTTTGTGAAGACACAATGGGGGAAATTTATCAAAACTTGTGCAAAGGAAAACTTGCCCAGTTGCCCATAGCAACCAATCAGATCGCTTCTTTCATTTTGCAGAGGCCTTGTTAAAAATGAAAGAAGTGATCTGATTGGTTGCTATGGGCAACTGGGCAACTTTTCCTCTGGACAGGTTTTGATAAATCTCCCCCAATGTCTCCTGCAGTGGAGAAAACTCATTCTGCAATACAGTGACCCCCCGACCTACGATGGCCCCGACATATGATGAAATCGAAATACGATGGCCTCTCAGAGGCCATCGCATGTCGATGTCAGCATCGACATACAATGCTTTTTTATGTCGGGGCCATCGCATTAAGTGCTATCCGGCAGCGCCAAATGCTTAAGCTGCTGTCGGATAGCAGCTTAATGTTCCCCGTGTGGGGCGATAAGTATTACTTACCCCTCCACGATGCTCCGGGGTGCCCTCCGGGTCCAGCGCTGGTCTTCAGGTGTCTTCTCGGCCCACTCTGATGACGTCAATACGCTGCTGCGCACGTCATCCAATAGGAATGGCGTACGCAGCGGCGTAATGACGTCGCTACGCAGGCCCAGTAAGGCCTTGCGGAAGACAGAAGAGGACCGGAGAAGACAGCGGAGGACCGGAGAAGACAGCGGAGAGCCCAGCGGAGGCCCGGGATCACCATCGGGAGCGGCGGGGACACCATCGGGGACAGGTGAGTACAGCTTCCTATACTTTACATTGCACGAATCCCTCAACATACGATGGATTCGACACAACGATGGTTCGTTTGGAACGAATTACCATCGTATGTTGAGGGACCACTGTATTATGAAACCCTAAACTTAGAAGTGCAACAGCAAAACATTTGTGTGGAGTACTATGAGTATAAGGCCATCGCCTGGAATAGCTCCTATGACATGACTATAAGTAAGTATAAAAGGATGGAACGTGTGAGGGTTTTTTTTTTTGCATTGTAAGGTTATGTAATCTACTAAGATTCTTGTTGAGGAACACAAGCTGATCTACATGCCCAGCTATGAAGACACTTCTTTGTGCAGACACAATGGGGGAGATTTCTCAAAAGCTGTGCAGGGGAAGAGTGGTGCAGTTGCCCATAGCAACCAATCAGATTGCTTCTTTCATTTTCCACAGGCCTCTTTAGAGGCCTGTGGAAAATGAAAGAAGCAATCTGATTGGTTGCTATGGGCAACTGCACCACTCTTCCCCTGCACAGCTTTTGAGAAATCTCCCCCAATGTCTCCTGCAGTGGAGAAAACTCATTGGCCCAGATTTATCAAACTGTGTGAGAGAAAAAGTGGAGAGATTTCCCCCACAGCAACCAATCACAGCTCTGCTTTCACTTTACCAGAGCTGTGATTGGTCGCTGGGGGAAAATTTCTCTATTTTTTCTGTCACACAGTTTGATAAACCTGGGCCATTATGCGCAATATTCTAATCCTACGTGAGGAGGATACTCTGCTATTCCAGGACTTTTTTTTTTTTATACTGCACAGATGTTTTGCTGTTGCACTTTTAAGTGTAGAGTTTATTATAGTTGTCTTACTGTTATTAAAGGGGTAGTCCAGTGGTGAAAAACTTATCCCCTATCCTAAGGATAGGGGATAAGTTTGAGATCGCGGGGGGTCCGACCGCTGGGGCCCCCTGCGATCTCTCTGTACGGGGCTCTCCGCCGAGATAGCGGGTGTCGACCCCCGCATGAGGCGGCGGCCGACACGCCCCCTCAATACATCTCTATGGCAGAGCCGGAGATTGCCGAAGGCAGCGCTTCGGCTCTGCCATAGAGTTGTATTGAGGGGGCGTGTCGGCCGCCGCCTCGTGCGGAGGTCGACACGCCCCCTTCCAGCGGGCTGTCGGGGCTCCGTACAGGAGATCGCGGGGGGGCCCCAGGGGTCGGACCCCCCGCGATCTGCAACTTATCCCCTATCCTTAGGATAGGGGATAAGTTGCTCACCACTGAATCACCACTGGACTACTCCTTTAATAACAGTAACACAACAGTTCTAAACTCTACACTTAAAAGCGCAACAGGCACAGCAAAACATCCGTGCAGTATAAAACAAAGGCCAACGCCTGGAATAGTAGAGTATCCTCCTCAAAAAGGTAGAGTACACTACAACAAATAGGGACGTTTATCAATGTTTGCTTATGTATTCCTTTTTTTAGTACTTTTTTCTTGACTTTTTTTTTTTGCTTATCTGTGACTTATTTATCAACTGCTTTCAGCCCGTTGATAATTTTCTTTCACGTAAGCAATTTCTTCTTTTTTTTTTTACTTTGGTAGTAGCTTTTTCTGCTCCATGTTTGAGCTGGAGTAAATTTAGTCAATTTTTAACCCTGTTGTGACTTTTTTTTTTGCGCAGTTGCGACTGTCGCAGTTAAAAAATACCTGACTACCCGTAGTCCATTTTAAAATTATTACTTCGTAGTTAAGTTTTTGAAAACTTTCTTTTCTCGCTTTCCAGTCAAAATGTCACGTAGTCGCAGGTGCAACATTTTTGCGAAATTTTTTGTAAAGAAAAATTAACTAAATCGCTTGATAAATGCCTGTCAAAGTGTTTTGTCTGCATCCTCGGTACAAGTGTTTCTGCAGAATATGTACATCTGTAGTAGACGTAGTAAGACAAGTGAGACAACTATTATAAAACCCTACACTGTTAAAAGTGCAACGTCAGCAAAACATGTTTGCAGTATAACAAACGCCAACGCCTGGAATAGCTCCTATGACATGACTATGACTATGACTAAAAGGATGGAACATGTGAGCTACTGAGCTTATTTTTTCTTCATCTTAAAGGGTACCTCTCATCAAAAAAACTTTTGATATATGATAGATTAATGTATACAGAATAACTTTCCAATAGCATGTTATTAAAAAATAGGCTTCTTTCTATTTAATTTTCCACCTTGAAGAAATGACCACTAGGGGTCTCCCTACCAGTCCTGGCAGCAAGCATTTCAGACTCATGCTGGAGTCCTAAACACTACGAGCTGCCAGTCTGCTTTGTTCACAAAGGAGAACACTCAGAGCTGCCAGCCTGCTTTGTTCACAGCCTGTTTGGCTGTGAACAAAGCAGGCTGGCAGCTCTGAGTGTTTAGGACTCCAGCATGAGTCAGAAATGCTTGCTGCCAGGACTGATCGGGGAAAATACAATAGAATGAAGCCTATTTTTCATTAACATGCTATTGGAAAGTTATTCAACATTCATTAATCTAAAATATATCAAAAGTTTATTTGATGAGAGGTACCCTTTAAGATTCTTGTTGAGGAACACAATCTGATCTACATGCCCAGCTTTAAGGACACTTCTTTGTGCAGACACAATGGGGGAGATTTATCAAACTGTGTGAGAGAAAAAATAGAGGGATTTTCCCCCAGCAACCAATCACAGCTAAGCTAACAAGCTGAGGTAAAGTGAAAGCAGAGCTGTGATTGGTTCTTGTGGGAAAATGTCTCTATATTTCCTCTCACACAGTTTAATAAATCTGGGCCAATGTCTCCTGCAGTGGAGAAAACTCGTTCTGCAGAGACACTTGTACCAGGGATGCAGAGGAAACACTTTGCTACTCTACCTATGTGAGGATACTCTGCAATGTGCTTCCTCCACCAGCCAAGAGGGTCATCATTGAGAGGCAAGGGGGTTTCATCTCTAAACATTCGGCTGGGTTCACACTACGTTTTTGCCATACTGTTTTCAATCCGTTTTTCTAAAGAAAACCGTATGGCAAAAAAACGGATGGAACAGTATGGAAAAAAGTAAACCGTATGCGTTTTTAAACAGTATACTGTTTTTAAAAGTGCATACAGTTCTGTCAGTTTTTATAGAAAAAAACCCCATACGTTTTTGAAAATTTTGTCCATTTTTAATGGGAAGGGTCTTGGGTGGGGACTTTAGGATTCAAATGCGCATGTGCAAAGTAAAAACGTATACGTTCTACCCGTATGGAACCGTATACATGTGCGTTTCCCATTGACGTCCATGTAAAAAAAAAAAACGTATGCGGTTGCAGTACGGTTTTTAAACCGGAGTCAAAACCGTGGTTGACCACAATTTTGTCTCCGGTTTAAAAACCGTACTGCAACCGCATACGTTTTTTTAACATGGACGTCAATGGGAAACGCACATATATACGGTTCCATACGGGAAAAACGTATACGTTTTTACTTTGCACATGCGCATTTGAATCCTAAAGTCCCCACCCAAGACCCTTCCCATTAAAAATGGACAACATTTTCAAAAACGTATAGGTTTTTTTTCTATAAAAACTGACGGAACTGTATGCACTTTTAAAAACAGTATACTTTTTAAAAACGCCTACGGTTTACTTTTTCCCATACTGTTCCATCCGTTTTTTTGCCATACGGTTTTCTTTAGAAAACGGATTGAAAACAGTATGGCTAAAACGTAGTGTGAACCCAGCCTAACTTCAGTTGCTGCAACATCATGTGCAGATTTTTGTGCTCGATTGTTTTTGTCAAAGGAAAAAGTTTGTCCAAGCAGCTCAGCCAATGCACATGATGCTCTGGGTTTCTTCATGGGTGGCTGGATGTTGGTTGCTGGTTGATTGTCTTCTTTGTCCTCCTCTTCTTCTTGCTTCTGAAAAACAAAAACAAGCGGTAATCAATCATAAGTAATTGAAACTTAAGATATAAATAACATAATGTCAAACTCAATATTGCTTTGATGCTTTCACTCACCTACCAATACCATAGTAGAAGTAGTAGTTAGCTTTTGTATCTCAACCTCCACAGCTTCAGTCAGTCGTGCGTAGATGTCATCAGCCACTTCATCGGGGAGGAAGGGTAGATTCTTGAACCGAGGGTCAACAGCTGATGCCATGTACATGGTCTCCTTTTCATTTGCATATCTTTTTTTTTTTAGATCTTGTGCTATTGCTTCCTTAATATCCTTGACTGTATTTGAATCATCAGGACTTCGTTCAGTGCCCATGACGAGCTTGGCATGAAGTGGTGCAATCAGTGACAGTGTTGGCATGCTCTCCTCTGACATCACTAATGTGGCATCTTTCATAGGCTTCAGTGCTTTCAGGACCTCTTCTGCACATGTGATGTCTGACTCAGTCAATGTGAAGATATCCTTTTCATTTTTCCTGACCTCATTGGAAAGAAGTGCTGCACATATTGCTGGTTGCTGTTCTAAAAACCTCTCAGTCATGTCATAGGAGCTATTCCAGCGTGTAACGACATCTGTAATCAGCCTGTGCTTTGGTAGCTGGAGTTGGTCTGGCCACTGATGGTAGTTTAAGTGCTTACTGTGAGGCTAGGTTTAGGCTGTGAGCAAAACACTGAATGTGGCTAACCTGTGCAAGTCTAGCAGCCACAGCCATATTGGCAGCATTATCTGTGACTACAACGGGATCTTTAGCAGTCAAGCCCCATTCATCAAGAGCACCACAAAGCAAACCTGCAATGTTTTCGCCAGTGTGGCTGTCATATATGGCTCGCGTTTGCAGCACGTGTGAGACTAACTTCCACTCGCCCGTAATGTGATGAGCTGTTATGGTCATGTACGACTCGGTGCATCTGGAAGTCCAAGCATCACATGTCAAAGCCACTCTCCCGGCAGAACTCAGTTCCTCCGGCACAACCTTCTTTACATCTTTGTACATCTTCGGTAAGGCGATGTCTGTGATGTGTTGTCGGGAGGGTATGGCGTAGCGGGGCTCCATCTCATTCACCATAATCTGAAAGCCCTCATTCTCCACCACACTAAAAGGCGCAGGTTTTTGCAAATGAAATAGAGCACAGATTGCGTTATTCTTGTTGCACGAATCGAGCCTGGTGGAAACTTGGCAGTATTAGCTTGGTCAAGAGTCATCTGAGAAGCGGGGGTAGTGGTACTAGCTGCTTGTTTTAAGTTTACCTCTATGTCGCCATGATGCCTGGCCATGTGGGCACGTAGGTTTGTCATATTCCCGCAGTATTTGATTCTGGCGTGACATATTTTGCACACACTGCGTGGCTCTTGTCATACTCCTTACTCCCTGGTTTATTGTAGAATCCAAAATGAGTCCAAATGCCCGCCTTATAACTCCCCGGCGCGTCCCGGATCTCTTTTTCATTGCCAGCCATGTTGATGCAGCGTTCACTCTGCAGCAGCTACCGCGAGACTACAGACTCAGACCAAACAGGAAGGAGAACGTACGCACTCACAGGACAACTCTCGCGGGATCTTGTTCTTTCTCAGCTGCGACTCGCAGCTGAGAAAGAACAAGATCCCGCGAGAGTTGTCCTGTGAGTGCGTACGTTCTCCTTCCTGTTTGTTCTGAGTCTGTAGTCTCGCGGTAGCAGCCTGCGAGTGGGACAGAGCTGATAACAGGTACACTGCCAACTAGTGGTCAGGAGTTTAAGTGTTATAAAAAAATAAGACAGACAAATAGGACTGTGACTCAGTGAGTGAAATACAGTAAATGTTCATTATAATAATTTATAAAAAAAATAGATTCTCATAATTTTAAAATCGATTCAGTATCGCGGAACAAAAAATCGCGCAAATCGATTTTTTCTTACATCCCTAGTGACAATACTGTCCAAAGTACTATTTATCGCAAAAAAACGCGACGAACAGCCTCCTGAGGTGGGAGAGTTGCCACCCGGGCCCCCTGAAAAGGGAGATCCCGAAGGGGCAATATCTCCGCCTCAGGAGGAACTGTTCGTCACAACAAGAATTTGTAAGGGAAGCAGAGGTCATGAGGCGGAGGTTTACCAGCAGGGGTACCCTAACTATGTGCTGTCAAAGGCCTATCAGACAGCTCTTAGAACCCCAAGAAACGAACTTCTTATCCCCCGGAACAAAGAGAACGAATCTACAACAGCTAGAATTATTGGCACGTTCGACAAAAGGGCACCACAGGTTAGAGAAATAATCTCCAAATACTGGAACATCCTTAGGATGGACCCTGATCTCCATTATATAGTACAGGAAAAACCTCAAATAACATACAGAAGAGGGAAGAGCATTGGAGACATGGTGGTTCAGAGTCACCTAGAGCCAGACAAAGCCCCTCAAAACTGGCTAAATAGAATGGGTGAACCCCCAGGTTGCTTCAAATGTGGTCATTGTCGAGCGTGCCAGTATATCAATAAAACAAATCAAATGCCTAACTATCACCAAGAGAATTTACCAATCAGTTTATCAATTGTTCTTCGAGATTTGTAGTTTATATTGCCATATGCCCCTGATATATGTAGGGAAAACCAGCCGAGAGCTAAAAAGAAGGATCCTTGAACACATTGGGGACATTAGGAACTCCAGAGACACCTCAATAGCTCTGCATATAAACCATCAACACCAGGGGAATCTTAACTGTATCCGTTTTGTAGGCATTGACAGGTTGGTCCCCTCTCAGAGGGTGGGAGGTCTAGATGTACTCCTCCTCAAGCGAGAGTGGCGCTGGATCTACCGACTAGATACAGTAACTCCTCAGGGGATGAATGAACAACTGAATTTCGGGTGCTATCTATAGCTGCATGGGCGGTGGACGATTGGTGACTGGAGAGGTAGAGAATGGAGGCCTTAGTAGGCCTAAAGGAGTTAATGATCACCATCTTGAGTTAGGATAGCTAGGATCCAAATAGGAGGTTCCTGTGCGGGACCGCCCTTTTTAGGGTGGCCACCCAGCCTATGTTATAGGGCCCCAAGTGTAAGGTCCAATAGGGACAGAACAGGTTCCCTAGGCCGCTGGCTACTCCCCCTCCCTGTTTACCAACTAGGTATCCCCCCCCCCCCCCCCATAATGTGCACCGCACCATGCATTGGCTTGCTCCCCTGTTGGGAATTTTACCTGGTATCCTTGAACCCCCGCTGGCGACCTCTGTCCTCTGACACCCTGACTCTGCTTTCTTTAATTCTTATCAGTAAATTTGATATCCATCAAATCAGATTACATTTCTGACAAAGTGGATGTCTATCTAATCAAATGGCTGTATTTATACTTATCTACAGTTATTTGATTAGTTGCTTTGATATATAGGAAACCCGTAGTGGACCCGTGAATTCTGCATTATATGTAGTGGATCCACTTTTAGTAATGAGACCCTGTATATGTAATTGCATTGGTAACTCGCCTAAGTCCGCATTTGATAATGTGAATCGCCACTGCCAGGAACCGAGTACCCTAGGCATGCGCATCAGCTGGTTTACCCGACAGGGAGAACGCCCCCTCTGTTCTGCGCGTCACGAAGGGAGGCGCGGCTGTGCGTAGATAAACATCCGGTTCCGACCGGAAGTGACGACAGACGCCGACAGTTCGCACACCATAGCGAACAGAGCTGGATGTCCATCTCTCTGCGCCATAGCAGGTTGTTGCACCCGCCTCCCCCACCCTGGAACCGTGAGTAAACACTACTGGATTATACTTAGTATATTCCAGCTTTTTCTTTGCAGGGCATGACCTGAATGTTTTTTGTTCTGTGTTTTTCTTACAGGCAGACCAGCGGCCAAAATCCTGGCACCACATAAAAGGAACTATATGCTAGCCACGCCTGGATGCTATATTCTGTTTTTTTTTACAGGGCATTGGCATATTCTGTACCTTTTGTTTACAGGTTACTGATAATAGGTGGCTGCAGGGCCGGATCATCATTGGCGCTCATGGAGCACCTGCTCCGGGCCCCGTGCCTGCAGGGGGCCCCGTCACATTCGGGACATCCCTGCAGGCTGCTCAGTAGTGGATCGGGGCCCCCCGATAGCCCGGCTGCGGCCACTTTAAAACAGTGACCAGCGGCGGCTCCTGTGGGCCCGCCCCGGACTCCTCCTGCTTTTTCTATATTTCATATTTCCTTACCTGGCCGCGCTCGGCAGGCTCAGGTAATGCGTCAGGGACAGTGTCAGGGACGCCACTCATCATTTCCTGCAGCCGCGGCAGCCACAGGGCACAGTTTTCTTCATTACACCCCAGCGCTGCCGGAAATGACGAGTGACGTCCCTGACGCCGTGCAAAGGAGCCACAGGAGCAGGGGCGGACACAGACAACAGAGGGCCCCTGTGCAAAGAATGTGCCTGGGCCCCTCCCCCCCCCAAAAAAAAAAAAAGTAATATGCCATAAAATTGCACTGCAACTCACATTAATCTGCATTAGATAGGCAGCAGTTTCCCCACATTATGTAGCATATATTCCCCACATTAGGTAGCATTGCATAGTTTCCCCACATTAGGTAACGTAGCATATATTCCCCACATTAGGTAGCGCAGCATATATTCCCCACATTAGGTAGCGTAGCATAGATTCCCTACATTAGGTAGCGTAGCCCCCACATTAGGTAGCGTAGCATAGCATATATTCCCCACATTAGGTAGCATGGCATAGATTCCCCACATTAGGTAGCGTAGCATATATTCCCCACATTAGGTAGTGTAGCAAAGATTCCCCACATTAGGTAGCATAGCATATATTCCTCACATTAGGTAGCATAGATTCCCCACATTAGGTAGCATAGCATATATTCCCCACATTAGGTAGCATAGATTCCCCACATTAGGTAGCATAGCATATATTCCCCACATTAGGTAGCATAGATTCCCCACATAAGGTAGCGTAGCATAACCCCAACAAACAAACACACACACACACTCTCACTCACCCACACACTCTTACCTGGCCTGCACTACTTACATTTGCCCATCGGGACTTCCTGGCAGAGGTGCGCACTATAAGTGACATCATCGCACGCTCTGCGCTGGACGTCAGCGTCCAGGTGCTTGCGATGACGTCACTCACTGCACGCACCTCAGCCAGGAAGTCCCCATGGGCAGATGTAAGTAGCAGTTTAGTGACTGGGCAAGACTGGTTTCCCTGTCATATGTGCACTGGCAGGGCTGCCATCAGAAATTTCGGGGCCCCTTACACAACTCAAGGCCTGAGACCCCCACCGATCACCTCGGTTGAAGTGGTTCTCTAGCTGTTGGAAAGCTAAAACTCCCATCATGTCTGGAGAGCCTCAGGCAATGGGAGTTGTAGTTTTGTAACAGCTGAAGAGACACAGATTGGACACAGTTTTACCCATCATCACTGCAGAACTTACAAGTGACTACAGCTCTGATGGGACAGTCATAAGAACACACAATGATGTCAGTGACCTGAGTGACGTCTTCTTTTCTTCTTCATCTCGTCCAGAGACCAGGTCTTCCCCCAGCTCCATCTTCTCTGCAGAGTCTGACATGCAGGCATCATTGGCTCCTCACTGTCAGCAGATCCTCATCCTCTGCATGAAGACAGTAATCATTATAACCTTGCCAGAAAGTGTAACCTAAATAAAATACTGCCCCACACTGTACACTGAATATAATACTGCCCCACACTGTACCCTAAATAAAATACTGCCCCACACTGTACCCTAAATAAAATACTGCCCACACTGTACCCTAAATAAAATACTGCCCCACACTGTACCCTGAATATAATACTGCTATACACTGTACCCACTAAATATAATACTGCCACACACTGTACCCTGAATATAATCCTGTCACACACTGTACCCTGAATATAATCCTGCCACACACTGTACCCTGAATATAATACTGCCACACACTGTACCCTGAATATAATACTGCCATACACTGTACCCACTAAATATAATACTGCTATTCACTGTACCCACTAAATATAATACTGCCCCACACAGTACCCTAAATAAAATACTGCCACACACTGTACCCTAAATAAAATACTGCCCCACACTGTACCCTAAATATAATATTGCCAGACACTGTAACCTGAATACAATACTGCTGTACACTGTACCCACTAAATATAATAATGCTATACACTGTATCCACTAAATATAATCCTGCTACACACTGTAACCTGAATATAATACTGCCACACTGTACTCTGAATATAATACTGCCACACATTGTACCCACTAAATATAATACTGCCACACATTGTACCCTGAATATAATACTGCTATACACTGTACCCTGAATATAATAATATTATAAACTGTACCCTGAATATAATACTGCTACACACTGTGCCCACTAAATATAATCCTGCCACACACCGTACCCTGAATATAATAATGCTATACACTGTAACCTGAGTATAATACTGCTATACACTGTACCCACTAAATATAATCCTGCCACACACTGTACCCTGAATATAATACTGCTATACACTGTACCCCATAACCCCCCTGCACCTCTCATCACCCCCATAACCTCCCCATGCACCTTTCATCCCTCCATAACACCCCCTGCACCTCTCATCCCCCCCCATAACACCCCCCTGCACCTCTCATTACCCCCATAACACCCCCCTGCACATCTCATTACCCCCATAACCCCCTGCACCTCTCACCACCCCCATAACCTCCCCATGCACCTTTCATCCCCCCATAACACCCCCCTGCACCTCTCATCCCCCCATAACACCCCCTGCACCTCTCATTACCCCCATAACCCCCCACCCTCTCATCACCCCTATAACACCCTAAGCATCAGTTCCCCTGCACCTCTCATCACCATTGTAGTCTGCAAACAACATAGCCCCCATCCAACCCCCCCCCCCCCCCCCCACACACACACACACACACCCCCGTTCACTCACCCTGCCGGGGTTCGGTGCAGCTGCTGCTCCTGTCAGAGTGTCACTGCATGGGGAGGATCCGTCGGGAAGATGATGGACTGGAGATCGCGCCGGGACAGGTCAGGTGACAGGAGTAGACTTGCGTGCCTGCGCGGGGCACGTCGACTCCCATCAGCCCCTGGCCTGTCCGGCCCTGCCGTACTTCTTAAGGGGCCCGCGCCCTAGAAAGAGCGGGCCTCATAGTCCTGCGGGCCCCCCAGACTATGAGGCCCGGTCATAGTTCTGACGGGTACCCAGCCAGGAGTCAGTGAGTGACAGTCGCAGTCACTCACTGACTAGCTGGAAAAAAAAAAGTACAGGGACGTCCGGGCCTCCCTGAAGCTCCGGGCCCCATACAAGTGTATGGGTTTACCCCCTGATGGCGGCCCTGTGCACTGGGTCCGATGGTAGGACCGGCCCAGCGTGTGAGGACGGGCCCCCTCACACGCTGGGCCCCTGTGCAGCTGAACCGGCTGCACAGGCGATATGTCCGCCCCTGCACAGGAGGCGTCACTCGTCACAGCCCACATGACCCGACGCATCACCGGAGCCTGCCGAGCGCGGCCAGGTAAGGAAATATGAAAAATAGAAAAAGGAGGAGGAGGGGGGAGCAATGAGCAGGGGAGGATTATGAGTGGGGGAGGAGGATGAGGCAGAGGGGGGTAATGATGAGCATGGGGGGAATGATTGGCAGGGGGAGAATGATGAGCAGGGCGGGGATAATAATGAGCAGTCCATCATAATGAAGTGCTCCGTCTTCCAAGCAGTCTGATTCTGGCCCTGGGTGGCTGAGTGTATATTTGGTGACCAGGATAGTTCTATATAGGAACTATCCATTGCATTCTATACCTCCCTGATGACGCCATTCACTATATGTGGATGGTAGAAACGCGTCGGTGGTCATTTTTGTATATTGGTGGTATAACCTATAGTAACCCTGGTGATAACAACCTATTAACCTGCTGCGCAGGTGGAGTGTGTTTGCATTCAAGCATTACATTGCTTCCTGGCGTCTAGGGTAAATTTTAACCTAGGTGTTGGCCACATCCACAGAATTTAGTTGGTGGTTTTTAATATTAACTCGATTAAAAAATTATATTTTAAGGCACACTCTGAACACAAACTTTCCTTTCCTTTTGTTGTTCTCTAATTGTGATATTCATGCTGAGTGATCTATATGTGTTAACAGTGGTTTTTGACGTAGAACCTAATAATCATACGTCCTTTTACATATTTGTATCAGTTATCCAACAAATGTACAACTTTCTTATTGAGACTATGTCTCAGTGTGTACTCTGTCTAAAAACCCGGTATGACCCGGTGTCCTTTTGAGAAAGCTAATTATCTAGTAAAACGTTAAGGCAGGGTTTGTGGTTTTTAGTCAGGAGTGTAGGATGAGACATTGAGACATAGGCCCTGATTTATTTATTTTTTTCAGGCTTATTTACTATTCTGTCGCTCATGTCAGTTATTTTTGTGTCGCACGTTTTTTTGTGTCACACTAGTCAATTGTGTCGCACAAACTCCGAGCTAAAGAAATTAGTTGTGTGAGTCAAAATGGTTTAGACTTTGTTTGTTTAAAAATGTTTCCATGAATCAAAAGTATTCAGGTGCTATAATTTTTCAAACATTACAACAATTCTCCTTGTTTATCAGCTTTGGTGTTAAATTGATTTAAACCTAATATTGCAAATGTGTTAAAAAGAAAAAATATATATAAACATTAACAATCACAAAAGCATTCAATATTTTATTCATAAAAGTGTTGAACTGTACAAAATGTTTCCGGTTATAAAACACAATGGTAAACAGTCCCTTGTTAGAAATCGCTCCATTTTTTTAATTTCACTTGGCCTCTTGGCTGTCGGTTATTGTGTGAGGTAAAATCACACTTTTCTCGAGTGATTTTGGAAGTACTCCGAGTATTTTTTGTTTTTTGTCAGTAAAACACCCATTTTTGCATAAAACACGCCCATTTCAGAGTGAAAAAAAACCCACTCCGAGTGTTTTCTAAAGTGTTGGGTGTGCAACTAAAATTTGGTCACATAAATAGTCGCACAGATGTTGCGACTAACATTTAGGCGCAATAACCGAGAAAAAGAGTCGGTTGGACTTTAGTAAATGAGGCTCATGTGTCAATAAGAAAGTTGTACATATGTTGGATAACTGATGCAAACTGGCATCAAGGATTGACACTTATACAATAGCACCACCTAGTGGGCAGAAACGCAAAGTGTCTCTCCACACTACCTGACATTTTTAATCTTCTCAAGTGTTGGAACATATATTTTAACCCCTTAAGGACCAGGCCATTTTACACCTTAGGACCAGAGCGTTTTTTGCACATCTGAACACTGTCACTTTAAACATTAATAACTCTGGAATGCTTTTAGTTATCATTCTGATTCCGAGATTGTTTTTTCGTGACATATTCTACTTTAACATAGTGGTAACATTTTGTGGTAACTTGTATCCTATCTTGGTGAAAAATCCCCAAATTTGATGAAAAAATTGAAAATGTTGCATTTTTCTAACTTTGAAGCTCTCTGCTTGTAAGGAAAATGGATATTCCAAATAATTTTTTTTAATCACATTTCCAATGTGTCTTCTTTATGTTTGCATCATAAAATTGACAAGTTTTTACTTTTGGAAGACACCAGAGGGCTTCAAAGTTCAGCAGCAATTTTTCACAAAATTTTCAAACTCACTATTTTTCAGGGACCGGTTCAGTTTTGAAGTGGACTTGAAGGATCTTCGTATTAGAAATACCCCATAAATGACCCCATTATAAAAACTGCACCCCCCAAAGTATTCAAAATGACATTCAGTCAGCGTTTTAACCCTTTAGATGTTTCACAGGAATAGCAGCAAAGTGAAGGAGAAAATTCACAATCTTCATTTTTTACACTTGCATGTTCTTGTAGACCCAATTTTTGGGGTAAAAGGAGAAAATGTATACTTATATTTGTAGCCCAATTTCTCTCGAGTAAGCACATACCTCATATGTCTATGTAAAGTGTTCGGCGGGCGCAGTAGAGGGCTGAGAAGCAAAGGAGCGATAAGGGGATTTTGGAGAGTACGTTTTTCTGAAATGGTTTTTGGGGGGCATGTTGCATTTAGGAAGCCCCTATGGTGCCAGAACAGCAAAAAAAAACACATGGCATACCATTTTGGAAACTAGACCCCTTGAGGAACGTAACAAGGAATAAAGTGAGCCTTAATACCCCACAGGGGTTTCACGAATTTTGCATATCTAAAAAAAAAATTTTTTTTCACTAAATGTGTGTTTCCCCCCAAATTTCACATTTTTGCAAGGGTTAATAGCAGAAAATACCCCCCAAAATTGGTAACCCCATCTCTTCTGAGTATGGAGGTACCCCATAAGTTGACCTGAAGTGCACTATGGGCGAACTACAATGCTCAGAAGAGGAGTCATATTTGGCTTTTTGAGAACAAATTTTGCTCGGGGGGCATGTCGCATTTAGGAAGCCCCTATGGTGCCAGAACAGCAAAAAAAAACAAACACATGGCATACCATTTTGGAAACTAGACCCCTTGAGGAACGTAACAAGGAATAAAGTGAGCCTTAATACCCCACAAGGGTTTCACGACTTTTGCATATGTAAAAAAAAAAAAAAATTTTCACTAAAATGTGTTTCCCCCCAAATTTCACATTTTTGCAAGGGTTAATAGCAGAAAATACCCCCCAAAATTGGTAACCCCATCTCTTCTGAGTATGGAGGTACCCCATAAGTTGACCTGAAGTGCACTATGGGCGAACTACAATGCTCAGAAGAGGAGTCATATTTGGCTTTTTGAGAACAAATTTTGCTCGGGGGGCATGTCGCATTTAGGAAGCCCCTATGGTGCCAGAACAGCAAAAAAAACAAACACATGGCATACCATTTTGGAAACTAGACCCCTTGAGGAACGTAACAAGGAATAAAGTGAGCCTTAATACCCCACAAGGGTTTCACGACTTTTGCACATGTAAAAAAAAAAAAAAAAAATTTTCACTAAAATGTGTTTCCCCCCAAATTTCACATTTTTGCAAGGGTTAATAGCAGAAAATACCCCCCAAAATTTGTAACCCCATTTCTTCTGAGTATGGAAATACCCCATGTTTGGACGTCAAGTGCCCTGCGGTCGAACTACAATGCTCAGAAGAGGAGGAGCGCCATTGAGCTTTTGAAGAGTGAATTTGTTTGGAATGGTAGTCAGGGGCCATGTGCGTTTACAAAGCCCCCCGTGGTGCCAGAACAGTGGACCTTCCACATGTGACCCCATTTTGAAACTACACCCCTCACAAAATTTAATAAGGGGTGCAGTGAGTATTTACACCCCACTGGCATTTGACAGATCTTTGGAACATTGGGCTGAGCAAATGAAAAATTTTATTTTTCATTTTCACGGACCACTGTTCCAAAAATCTGTCAGACACCTGTGGGGCGTAAATGTACCCCTTATTACATTACGTGAGGGGTGTAGTTTCCAAAATGGGGTCACATGTGGGGGGGGGGTCCATTGTTCTGGCACTATGGGGGCTTTGTAAACACACGTGGCCTTCAATTCCGGACACATTTTCTCTTCAAAATCCCAATGGCGCTCCCTGACTTCTGAGCATTGTAGTGCACCCATAGAGCACTTTACATCCACATTTGGTGTATTTTCTTACTCAGAAGAAATGGGGTTACAAATTTTGGGGGGCTTTTTTTCCTATTTTCCCTTGTGAAAATGAAAAATTTAGGGTAACACCAGCATTTTAGTGAAAAAAAATATTTTTTTCATTTTCCCATCCAACTTTAACAAAAAATGTTCAAACACCTGTGAGGTGTTAAGGCTCACTGTACCACTTGTTACATTCCGTGAGGGGTGTAGTTTCCAAAATGGGGTCACATGTCGGTATTTATTTTTTTGCGTTTATGTCAGAACCGCTGTAAAATCAGCCACCCCTGTGCAAATCACCAATTTAGGCTTCAAATGTACATGGTGCGTTCTCACTCCTGAGCCTTGTTGTGCGCCTGCAGATCATTTTACGCCCACATCTGGGGTATTTCCGTACTCAGGAGAAATTGCGTTACAAATTTTGGGGGTCTTTTTTTCCTTTTACCTCTTGTGAAAATAAAAAGTAAAGGGCAACACCAGCATGTTAGTGTAAAAAATTTTTTTTTTTACACTAACAGGCTGGTGTAGACCCCAACTTTTCCTTTTCATAAGGGGTAAAAGGAGAACCCCCCCCCCCCCCCCAAAAAAAAATTTGTAGTGTAATTTCTCCCGAGTACGGAGATACCCCATATGTGGCTCTAAACTGTTTCCTTGAAATACGACAGGGCTCCGAAGTAAGAGAGCGCCATGCGCATTTGAGGACTAAATTAGGGATTGTATAGGGGTGGACATAGGGGTATTCTACGCCAGTGATTCCCAAACAGGGAGCTGTTGCTAAACTCCCAGCATGCCTGGACAGTCAGTGGCTGTCCGTAAATGCTGGGAGTTGTTGTTTTGCAACAGCTCGAGGCTCCATTTTGGAAACACTGCCCCACAATCCGTTTTTAATTTTTATTGGGTGGGGGACAGTGTAAGGGGGTGTATATGTAGTGTTTTACCCTTTATTATGTGTTTGGAGGGGCAAGCTGTGCATAACTAGCTTGCCCCCTGACTGGTGAGCAGTAAGAGGTTAAGAAATATACAGGCAAGGTTTTTAGCCCCCTCCCCCGCCTGTAAAACTTGCCAGTGGCTACAGTGGTATGTCCCATGGGTGGGGGGGGGGGGAAGGAGTGCACCAATCAGGGGTTTAATAGTTCCCCGGGCTTTCAGGGGCCCTCCCCTGGGTATTTATAGCTGTGGTGCCTCCCTTCCCCCTCAATCTGCCCAGGACCCGGAGTTTTGTCTGCCGGTTGGTATGTATCGGCCCTTTATTTATGGCCCGGATGGAGCAGGAGGGTGAGGGCTGGCATGCTCGCTTGTGGCTGAGCTGTCCTCCCCTCCTGTTGCACCCTGGCGTTGGGTTCGGGAGGCTGGCGGACCTCTCACCCTCTCACAGTCCCGCCCTCCTTCCCCCTGTCCTGCCCGTTCCTTTCATCCTTGTCCCTGTCCCGTTCCTGTCATCCTCTTCCCTGTCCCGTTCCTTTCATCCTCTTCCCTGCCCGTTCCTTTAATCCCCTTCCCGTTCCTTTAATCCTTTTGCCTGCCCGTTCCTTCAATCCTCTTCCCTGCCCCTGGCCCGAGCCCCCTCCCCAGGCGTGCTCCTTATGAGCGCGCTTTGCCTCCTTCCCCCGTTACTGTCCCCTCCGTCTCTTCGGTGGCGGCCCCCTGGGTGGCTGCTGCTGTTTTTTATTGCCTTGCGCAAATGGATGTTTATTAACGTCCATTTGCGTGTCCCCAGTTATAATACGCGCTATTAGCAACCGGGACCCATGCTAATGCCGGACGTCGCCGATCGGGTAGATGTCCGGCATTACCTTTTTGGATGCGACGATCAGCTGGAACGCAGCAGGAGGGTCACTCACCTGCCTCCTGTGCGTCCGCTCGTGGATTGATTACTCCAAGCCTGAAATTCACGCTTGAGCAATCAATCACTGATAACCCAGATCATTGCCATGTTAACACATGGCAAGTGATCTGTGTAAAGATCTGTGTGTGCAGTGTTATGGCTATAGTATTGCACAAAAAAAAAAAATTAAGTTAAGTTCATAAAGATCATTTTCCCTTGCCATAATAAACGTTTGGATCACTCCTCCCCCCCCCCCCTTTTTCCCCCATACATAAAAACAAGAATAAAAAAAAATAATAATAATAATTAAATAAATAAATAAAAAACTGTATTACATCAAGCATATACACGTATACGGTATCGCTGCGTGCGTACATGTCCGTACTATCTAAATATATCTTCGATTTCAGCACTCCTTCAATGGTGTACGCGCAAAAAAATAAAAAAAATAAAATGTATAAATAATAATAAATAAATAAAAAATAAATTACAATAAAATAAAAAAAGTACAAACTGTGTAGATTTCGATACACATACGCATGTGGTATCGCCTCGCCACGTGCGTCAATGTCCGAACTATCAAGTTATATATCCTCATTTGATCCGCACGGTTTATGGTGTAAGCGCAAATTAATAATTAAATATATAAATTCTACAGTCCCATATAGTGTATTTTTGGTCGCTTTTTATACCTATTAAAAAAAATGAAATAAAAATATCACAACTCTGATTGACACGACAATGGTACTGCTGTAAACTTCGGATCACGGCGCATGGTTCTTGCAGCCACTGCACTCCAAACCCTCGATCACCTCTCCGCCCCGAGTTCCCAAAAAAACCCCACTGCGGCCGCTGCTGTCCCTCTTCCTGAGTCCTCTGCTGCTGGTTTCCCGGAGGCGGCAGAGTACCCGCAACCAGGTGGTCTCCAGCGTGCCTTGTCCCACGCCTGCGGTGGTGAAGTGGTTCCTCCAGCTTTTGTGCCTTCTCCATCTTCTGGACTTAGTGAGCGTTTTGTTGCGGGGGGGCGGGGGGGGGGCTCTATTTTCGTGCCTGCCCTTGGGGCTTTGGCAGGCCAGTTGTCTTCAGCTGGCTAGGCTGGGTTGGTTCCCTCTCCTTCCCCGGTTAGTGTGCTTATGGCTGTTCTGGGTAGTATCCACCTTTTGTTCCTGTGTGTTTGTTGGGTTTGGGTCTCGGATATAGGTGTATGTCTATGTTGGTCTCTGGTTGTGAGTTGGGTACGTCTCTTCTTGACGGGGTGCTTTGGTGTGGTATCATTTTCTGCGGTGCACGCTTAGGTGAGTGGTCTTTTGGCCTTACGTTCTGGATGACCGGGTTTTGTGGACTTAGCTCCTGAGGCTTGTTCCTTATCCTGAATCGGTGGCCCAGTTACGGTTTTGTTTCTTTTGGTTTTCTCCCCCTTTGTTTGGTGTTTCTCTCAGTCACTAGTTGTAGTCCCTCTCCACTGCTCTGTTTGTCCTAGTGTATTGTCTGATGTTTTCTCCTGTTTTGCTCCCGATCTCTGGTAGGCATGGGACTCCTGTATGTCGTGCTGGGTGCTTTAGGTCATGTGGCGGTGGGTAGGTTTCGCTTGAGTTTCAGTTTGTCTTTCCTTGTGGGTTCTTCTGTTTGTGGTGGTTTTCCGGAGGGGGATTCTCCTGTGCTCTACGCTTGTTGGGGTGTGGTTTGTTGCAGTCTTCCGCATGCCGCGTTGGCGTTGGTCTGCAGTTTTCCTGAGGACGGGGAGTGATTGCGTTTTCTCTGTTTTGGTTTCCTCGGGGCTCGCTAGGTGCCCCTGTTCCGGTCCTTGCTGGTTCACTGTATGTTCCGCATGGAATATGGTTCTGGGCGGAGTTTTCTCCTGCAGGTTGTCTCTGGCCGCCAAGGGTGTCTGGTATTTGTGCCCCCGCATATGTGCCCCTGGTACGCTATGGGCTGACATTTCGGTTGGTTGGTTTTTTTTCAGGAGTCGTGCAGTGGACTGGCCTGCTTTCAGTTCCCCATTGCAGTGCACGGGGAGCTCGCTCTGTTCTCAGATGTGGCTGGTTTGGTCGGTTGTTGGTGTGGTGTTTGGTTTTCCAGTGGTGCTGCGAGGTGGTTTACCCCTGGGTCTTGGTAGTCGGTGGGTTTCTGCCATGCTTGGGGTTTTTGTTTGAGCTTTTCCCTTGGTGTTGGTTGTGGGACTTTGGGTGCTTGCTTCGGCAGCTCTTGTTCTAGACTTGTAACGTTACTGTGTGGGTTGGCATGGCCCCTGCGCTTGGTTGCGTGCTCATTTTGTGATGCTTTTCTTCTTTTTTAGTGTGTGATTTGAGTGATCAGGGGGCCTGTTTTCTTCCTGTGCTCTGCCTGTTGCATCTAGTGCTTCGCTGTTTGGAGTTACAATTTCTTTCAGGGCTACGCTCCCTGGGGTCGGTATTGGGTGTTAACGCTTTGTCCCGTTTTCTCTGGCTGTAGTTCCGGAGGGTTGCTTGTGCGGCCGGCCCGTGGGTCATCGGGGAGAGTGGTGTAATTCTTGGTCCGCTTTGGTGGCTCCTGCGACTTGGTCGCACTCACGGTACGGCGCTTGCGAGTGGTTGGTGTTTATGTGGAGGCCGGGATGTCTACAGTCGAGGAGGGTCCCGGAGGTTCCAAAGGATCTGTGGACAGGGGATAAAAACATAAAAAAGTAAAAAGACAAAATAAATATTGGTTTCCATACCTGGAATGCCCCTTGAAGTAACCTTACAATGCTCTGATGTTTGATTTCCTGTTTCGTTTTAATAGGATGTGATAACGGAAGTTATCTGCTGTGTCACCTCTCCAAGGAGGTTCGAGATTTGGGCAGTGTTCTCAGTGTATCCAAATAACATTCTGAGTATGTGATGCTGGGATCTTCACCTGTTCATGTGAATCACCTACTAATAAAAAAAATAAAAAAAAAGTTGGGTGGCTTTCCCGCTGTGCTGCGATCCAGTGGGGTGCGGTTGGCGCACGGCACATGGCAGGGGGTGATTTTCTTTCTGCTTTGCGGGTGGTGTATACCTAGGGGCTGGGCCCGCGAGTGGGTGGTGTATACCTAGGGGCTGGGCCCGCGATTGGGTGGCCTTGCTGTCGGCGACCAGTTTTTCCTATCAATTTTTGGGTCGCTTGGTGGCGGCTGCGAGTCGGGTTTTTGGTTGTCGCTTTTGCGTAGTTTTTCTGATCCGAGATTTTGCGCTAGCTTTTTTCAGGGCTATGTGGATGGGGCACTTTTTCTTCTCCTCGTCTCCTTCCATGGGACTTGGGTGTCTGTGTTTTTGGGTGCCTATTTTGTGCGTTTCATGAAAAAAGTTGTTTTTTTTAAAAAAGGCCCGTCGGTCCGAGACTGCTTAGGCGATCCGGGACACGCAGCTCAAAGCTCCATGAGGGTCCGCAAATGACTGTTTTGTAAGTTCGGGATTTGCACTCTTTTTGTATCGGGGCCGGTGGAGGTGGCTGGGTTTCCGGAGAGGGTAGCGCTGCACGTGGGGCGCGGGCGATCTGCATGTTGTGTTGCTATTTTCGCCCAGTTTGATGTTTCCCATGTGTATTTTTGTTTTGAGAGCGGCTTTCTGCAAGGTGGTGCGAGTGCTGCGGCTCTCTTCGGTGAATGGGCAAGTCTGAGAGATGAGTTCACACGGGTTATTTAAAAAATAAATAAATAAAAAATGGTCCTGGTGGCAGGTACCTCGGATTTCCTGGAGAGGAAAAGTGTTGAGCGGATTTCCTGGAGAGGAAAAGTGTTGAGCGAATTTCCTGGAGAGGAAATGTGTTGGGCGGATTTCCTGGAGAGGAAATGTGTTTGGTGTGCCGGGGGGCTGAGGTGGCCCCAGGTGTTGGCTATCCAGTATCTTTTGGGTGGGTGTCGGAGCCCAGTGTAGGGCTAACTGGTCTCCTCCGTGGCGGTAAGAAGACGGTGAAAGCGGGGTCAACCCGGGGTAGACCTCCACACAGGACGGTGTGGCAGCACCTCTCGGGTTGGTAAGAAGCCAATCAGTGTCTTTGTTACAGTTAAATTCTTATTTATATAAGTAATTTTATAAATAAAGCTGTGGCCGATTCCCACCCACGGAAAAGTTAAATTGTTGTTGTGTCAGTTATTATTTAAGTATTTATTGTAGTAAGGGGGAGGGGTAGCTATAGCCTATTTGCCGCAGTTCATACTTGAAGCAGAAAACTTACTGTAAACCTGCCTGTGTGAATGTACCCTGTACGTTCACATGGGGAGGCAAACCTCCAGCTTTTTCAAAACTACAACTCCCAGCATGTACTGACCGACCATGCAGGCTAGGAGTTGTATTTTTGCAACAGCTGGAGGCACACTGGTTGGAAAACCTTCAGTTAGGTTCTGTTATCTAACTCAATATTTTCCAACCAGTGTGCCTCCAGCTGTTGCAAAACTACAACTCCCAGCATTTACTGATCACTGAAGGGCATGCTGGTAGATGTAGTTAGGCAACAGCTGGAGGGATCACAACTACAACTCCCAGCATGCTGGTATTTGCAGTTTTGCAACATCTGGAGAGCTACAGTATAAAGACCACTGCAAACTGTGGTCCTCCAGATGCTGCAAAACTACAAATCCCAGCATGCCCAGACAGCAAACAGTTGTGTGGGCATGCTAGGAGTTTTAGTTTTGCAAGATCTGGAGGGCTATAGTTCAGAGACTACCATATAGTGGTCTCAAGCTGTAGCCCTCCAGCTGTTACAAAACTACAACTGCCAGCATGCCCAAACAGCTGTCTGGGCATGCTGGGAGTTGTAGTTTTGCAACATCTGGAGTGCTACAGTATAGAGACCACTATATAGTGGTCTCGGACTGCAGCCCTCCAGATGTTGCTAGGCAACTTACCGGCTTCCGTCGGATCCAGGGAGCCTGCTGCACGGCATCGCCGCCTGACGATCTCCGACACCGATCGTCGCCCGCAGCCTCCGCAGATCGGTAAGTGGACTCCGGCGCCGGTCCTCTGTCGTTTCCCCGTCCTGCCCCGCTCATTGTGGGTGGGCAGGACGGGGAAAACGAAAGTTAACCCCCCGCCCCCGATCTGCTATTGGTGGTCGCATCTAGACCACCAATAGCAGGGATAGGAGGGGTGGCACCCCGATGCCACCTCACTCCTATCTCTTCAGGGGTATTTTGGGTGTCTTAGACACCCGCGATCCCCCTTATATTCCGGGTCACCGGGTCACCATAGACCCGTAATAACCCGGAATCACGCAAATCACAAGTGTGAATTCACTTGCGATTTGCGCCGATCGCCGACATGGGGGGGGTCTGATGACCCCCCTGGGCATCTGCGCGGGGTGACTGCTGATCGATATCAGCAGTCACCCCGGTCTTCGCCCGGCGCGCTGCAGGGACTGAAATTCCCACGGACGTACGCGTACGTCCTTGGTCCTTAACTACCAGGATGCTTAGACGTACGCGTACGTCCATGGTCCTTAAGGGGTTAAAAGAAACTGATTAAAGTTATATTTTAGGAGGGTCTTTAGTTTAGGGTATTTTTCCCCGGAGGGGTTACCCTCCAATAAGAGGATTGGATTAAAAAATATTATTTTTATGATTAAAAATATTATTATTTTTATTTTTTTTAAGAGCCGAGGAACGTGCTCTCTATCATCCAAGTGCAGGAAAAAAGTGCAAACATGTTACATAGTAACATAGTAACAGTTCATAAGGTTGAAAAAAGAGTCCATCAAGTTCAACCTATAACCCTAATGAGTCCCTACTGAGTTGATCCAGAGGAAGGCAAAAAAAACCCTCATACTAGAGGTAAAAATTCCTTCCCCAAATATGGCCTCAGAATAAATCCCTGGATCAATGTTCTGTCCCTATAGATCTAATATACATAACCTGTAATGTTATTATTCTCCAAAAATGCATCCAGACCCCTTTTAAATTCTTTTACAGAGTTCACCATGACCACCTCCTCCGGGAGAGAATTCCACAGTCTCACTGCTCTTACAGTAAAGAACCCCCGTCTGTGCTGGTGTAGAAACCTTCTTTCCTCTAGATGTAGAGGATGCCCCCTTGTTATAGATACAGTCCTGGGTATAAATAGGTCATGGGAGGGATCTCTGTACAACACTAAAAAAAAAAAAAAAAAAAAAACCTCCATCATGAAGCCCTTCTCTGGGCTACGGCGCAAACCAGCAGAGAAAGAGTCTTGTGGATGATAGTAACTTCTTTATTATGCCAGGATACAACGCGTTTCATGACTACAGTGCCTCTTCGTCAGGTATTAAGGCTTATATGACAACTGTACAAACAGGCAGGTATTTATACCTGACGTTTGTGGCGCCAAGCGTTAAGAACCGCCCACTGGGCGTGTGTAAAATCAGAAAAAAAAAAGCTCTTATATAATGATTTAAAAATAGTCCTTGACAGGTTCACTGTCACTTCCCGATCTGTAATTAATAGCGCAATGTAAGTATACAGTGTCCGTGCGCATCGCGCTCCTTCCCGTAACTGTCGGCACTGGGCCGCCTCTGCTGCGCATGCGCGTAATTAGAAATATACTAGTGATGACTAATTCTGTAAACGGGATAGTAGAACAGGTACAATTGATGTATGCAGTGCAAGAAAGGAGCCGTGGGAGTCACTGTTCTAATTAATCTAATCTACTAATTAGAGAGTCAGGATAAAAAAAAGTCTATGGACAGCAGATCGCCCTGGGATGACGATCCAGTTAAAGGGGTACTCTGCTGCTCATCGTTTGGAAAAAAAACTGTTCCGAACGCTGGAGCCGGCACCGGGAGCTTGGGACGACATGCCCCGTCCCCTCATGATATCACCCCCCACCCCCTCAATGCAAGTCTATGGGAGGGGGCGTGACGGCTGTCACGCTCCCTCCCATAGACTTGCATTGAGGGGGTGGGACGTGATGCCATGAGGGGGCGGGGCTATGACGTCACAAACTTCCATTGCCGGCTCCAGCGTTCGGAACAGTTTGTTCCAAACGCTGAGCAGCGGAGTACCCCTTTAAATGAACAGCAGGAAACTTGTCACTTCATTACTAGCGGGTCACACGAGTATATTTAGGGTACAAAGCTATAGGTAAATGATGCCACAGTGGGGAGTTATCTATATCGTTCATCAAATCAATAGCCATAAGTCATAATGTAGGGTGACAACTGGGTGGATATACATAGGACATAGGCCTCCGGGCCAAAAGGCACCTGCAAGGGTCCAGGTTCAATGTCCCTTTTCACCGCAGCTACTAGCAATCAAATCGGAATCGGGATTTCCACAGCAGAAATTCCGCCATATGAAATCAATAAGACTCTGCTGCAGCGGATTTTCCAAGCGGAATAATCCCGAAGAATTCTGCTTGGAAATTCTGCTGTGTGAACATATCTTAGGGTGCGTTCACACGCTATTTGTTCTTACGGCTTTTCCGCTGCATATTTGAAAGGGGGCGGGCTCTTCTCGGCTGTTCGTAGCAGATTTTCTGCAGCGTAATTTACGCTGCGGAAAATCAACCACAGTCCCTACTGACTTCAATGGGGCTTGCGGCGGATTTTTCGCAGCATAAATTCCTCCGTGGAAAATCTGCTACGGACAGCCGAGAAGAGCCCGCCCACTTTGCAGAAAACCCGCAAAAACAAATAGCGTGTGAACGCACCCTTAATACCCTTTTCTAAGCCGATTTTAAGATGAATGGAATGATGTTGACGGCAGATTCTGCTCAGAATTTCCCTGTGGAAATATGGAATACTCAGTGCAGATGAGCCCTTACATTGTGACCTGCATTACCGCACATGACCATTAGGTGTCTCATGATTAAAGGGGTTCTCCACCATAAGGTGATTTTAGTACGTACCTGGCAGACAGTAATGGACATGCTTAGGAAGGATCTGTGCTTGTCTTGGGGCTAAATGGCTATGTTGTGAGATTACCATAACACTGTGGCTAGCATTTTGTGAACTGGTATTTCCTGTTTGAGTTTTCTTCTTTTGCCTACAAATCCCATAATTCCATTTTCCTCCCTCCCACACATCAGCCACCCCATCCATTGAAACATAAATGAGCTGCATCCATTCAAAAGACCTGTGGTTTTCAATCAGGGTGCCTACAGCTGTTGCATTAGTTGCAGATTGATCTCTCTTCCACCAAGCGATCCCTCCACCCAATAAAGCAGACAGGCTCCCTGTCATCAGCTGACTAGTGAGTAAGGTCTCAGCCGCATTGCAAGCTGGGAAAAATCTGAGACAACAGTCATTTTGTATGATGGTAAAAATAAATATTGGGGTGAAAATAACAGAAGAATTGTGAGAAAACCGTCACACACAGGTACAGACACTATATTATGGACTACACTAACTTTACAGCCCATGTAGCATAATCAAATAAAAAAAAAAAAATAAAAAAAATCCAGGAATACACCTTTAAAGGGGTACTCCCGTGGAAAAATTTTTTTTTATCAACTGGTGCCAGAAAGTTAACCCCTTAACCCCTTAAGGACCCAGCCATTTTACACCTTAGGACCCGGCCATTTTTTGCACATCTGACCACTATCACTTTAAACATTAATAACTCTGGAATGCTTTTAGTTATCATTCTGATTCCGAGATTGTTTTTTCGTGACATATTCTACTTTAACATAGTGGTAAAAATTTTTGGTAACTTGCATCCTTTCTTGGTGAAAAATCCCAAAATTTGATGAAAAATTAGAAAATTTTGCATTTTCTAACTTTGAAGCTCTCTGCTTGTAATGAAATTGGATATTCCAAATATTATTTTATTTTATTCACATATACAATATGTCTACTTTATATTTGCATCATAAAATTGACGAGTTTTTACTTTTGGAAGACATCAGAGGGCTTCAAAGTTCAGCAGCAATTTTCCAATTTTTCACAAAATTTCCAAAATCACAATTTTTCAGGGACCAGTTCAGGTTTGAAGTGGATTTGAAGGGTCTTCATCTTAGAAATACCCCACAAATGACCCCATTATAAAAACTGCACCCCCCAAAGTATTCAAAATGACACTCAGTCAGCATTTTAACCCTTTAGGTGTTTCACAGGAATAGCAGCAAAGTGAAGGAGAAAATTCACAATCTTCATTTTTTACACTCGCATGTTCTTGTAGACCCAATTTTAGAATTTTTACAAGGGGTAGAAGGAGAAAATGTATACTTATATTTGTAGCCCAATTTCTCTCAAGTAAGCAAATATCTCATATGTCTATGTAAAGTGTTCGGCGGGCGCAGTAGAGGGCTCAGAAGGGAAGGAGCGACAAGGGGATTTTGGAGCGTACGTTTTTCTGAAATGGTTTTTGGGGGGCATGTTGCATTTAGGAAGCCCCTATGGTGCCAGAACAGGAAAAATACCCACATGGCATACTATTTTGGAAACTAGACCCCTTGAGGAACGTAACAAGGAATAAAGTGAGCCTTAATACCCCACAGGGGTTTCACGACTTTTGCATATGTAAAAAAATTTTAAAAAAATTTAAATAAAATGTGTGCTTCCCCCCAAATTTCACATTTTTGCAAGGGTTAATAGCAGAAAATAGCCCCCAAAATTTGTAACCCCATCTCTTCTGAGTATGGAGGTACCCCATAAGTTGACATGAAGTGCACTATGGGCGAACTACAATGCTCAGAAGAGAAGGAGTCATATTTGGCTTTTTGAGAGCAAATTTTGCTCGGGGGGCATGTCGCATTTAGGAAGCCTAAATAGTGCCAGAACAGCAAAATAACCCCCACATGGCATACCATTTTGGAAACTAGACCCCTTGAGGAACGTAACAAGGGGTACAGTGAGCATTTACCCCTCACTGGTGTCTGTCAGATCTTTGGAACAGTGGGCTGTACAAAATTTTTAATTAGCGCAGCCCACTGTTCCAAAGATCTGTCAGACACCAGTGGGGTGTAAATTCTCACTGCACCCCTCATTACATTCCGTGAGGGGTGTAGTTTCCGAAATGGGGTCACATGTGGGTTTTTTTTTTTTTTGTGTTTGTCAAAACCGCTGTAACAATCAGCCACCCCTGTGAAAATCCCCTCAAATGTACATGGTGCACTCTCCCTTCTGGGCCTTGTTGTGCGCCCTCAGAGGACTTTACGCCCACATATGGGGTATCTCCGTAATCGGGAGAAATTGCATTACAAATTTTGGGGGGCTTTTTTCCCTTTTACCTCTTGTCAAAATGAAAAGTATAGGGCAACACCAGCATGTTAGTGTAAAAAATTTATTTTTTTACACTAACATGCTGGTGTAGACCCCAATTTCACCTTTTCATAAGGGGTGAAAGGAGAAAAAGCCCCCCAAAATTTATTAGGCAATTTCTCCCGAGTACGGCGATACCCCATATGTGACCCTAAACTGTTGCCTTGAAATACGACAGGGCTCCGAAGTGAGAGCGCCATGCGCATTTGAGGCCTGAATTAGGGATTTGCATTGGGGTGGACATAGGGGTATTCTACGCCAGTGATTCCCAAACAGGGTGCCTCCAGCTGTTGCAAAACTCCCAGCATGCTTGGACAGTCAACGGCTGTCCGGCAATACTGGGAGTTGTTGTTTTGCAACAGCTGGAGGCTCCATTTTGAAAACAGTGGCGTACCAGACGTTTTTCATTTTTATTGGGGAGGGGAGGGGGGCTGTGTAGGAGTATGTGTATATGTAGTGTTTTTTACTTTTTATTTTATTTTGTGTTAGTGTAGTGTAGTGTTTTTAGGGTACAGTCACACGGGCAGGGGGGGTTACAGCGATTTTCCCGCTGTGAGTTTGAGCTGCCGCGCAAAATTTGCTGCATCGCAAACTTGCAGCCTGATACTCACTGTAAGCCCCTGCCCATGTGAATGTACCCTGTACATTCACAGGGGGAGAACCTCCAGCTGTTGCAAAACTACAACTCCCAGCATGCACAGTCTATCAGTGCATGCTGGTAGTTATAGTTTTGCAACAGCTGGAGGCACACGGGTTGGGAAACACTGAGTTAGGAAACAGATAATGTTTCCCAACCAGTGTGCCTCCTGTTGTTGCAAAACCACAACTCCCAAACATTCTCAGGCATGCTGGGAGTAGTAGTTCGGCAACATCTTTAGAGCCAGATGTTGCCGAACTACAACTCCCAGCATGCTTGGAGTTGTAGTTTGCAACATCTGGAGGACTACAGTTTGCAGACCACTAATACAGTGGTTCCCAATCTGTGCCCTTCCAGATGTTGCAAAACTACAACTCCCAGTATGCCAAAACTGTCCAGGCATGCTGGGAGTTGTAGTTCTGCAACATCTGAAGGGCCAGATGTTATAGAACTACAACTCCCAGCATGCCTGGACAGTAAGGGCATGCTGAGAATGTGTAGTTTTGCAACATCTGGAAGGGCACAGTGGTCTCCAAACTGTGGACCTCCAGATGTTGCAAAACTGCAACTCCCAGCATGCCCAGACGCCAAGGGCTGTCTGGGCATGCTGGGAGTTGTAGTATATAGGGTCCCAATACAGCAATGCATGTCGCTTTACGGCGACGTGCATTGCTGTAAAGGGCCTGACCGCGGCTGAAGATCTACTCACCTGTCGCCGCCGCCGCCGTCTTCATCGTCTGGATCCGGGTCTTCAGGGACGAGGTAAGTACCGGGGCCGGGCCCCAGCACTCCCCCGTCCCCCGCCGCGTCCTCCGGTCTTCCTCCCGTCCTCTCCGGACTTTCGGGGCCGGGCAGGACGGGAGGAATTAACCGCCCCCCTCCTGCGATTGGTCGGTTAACTAACCGACAGATCGCAGGGAATAGGAGGAGGTGGCCGGCTTGCCACCTAGCTCCTATACTCCAGCATGGTCCTGGCTGTCTGTGACAGCCGGGATCATGCGAAATTACCGGGTGGTCGGTTCCCAGAGACCCGATCAGCCTGGTATCGCCGCAGATCACAAGGGCGATTTCCCTTGCGATTTGCGGCGATCGCCGACATGGGGGGCCTACATGGCCCCCCTCGGCGTTTGCCCTGGATCCCTGCTGAAGGATTTCAGCAGGGATCCGCTTCCGATCTCCGCCGGGTGAGCGGCGGAGACCAGGAAAAGAAATGACATATGCATACGTCATGGGTCCTGAAGAGGTTAAAGGGGCACTCTCATTAAAACTAATTTTTGCTATTGCAATCCTTATGGTAAATGAAAAATATTTCTCATATACTTTGTTTTGAAAAAAAATAAGTTTTCTATGTTTTATTTGTGCTTAAAAAAGCCCAAGAGCACATTTTCCCCCCAACTCATACACAGACTTTGGACCAAAGTCCAATCACAGGAAGTGCCGCCTGGAGTGCTGAGGGGGATGGGGGGGGGGGGGGGGTGGAATGTCCAGCCGCATCCAATCATAGCTCCTCTCACACATAACTGCCATATGCTGTTGGTTGGACACCACCCCCCCCCCCCCCCCCTCAGCACTCCAGGCGGCACTTCCTGTGATTGATTGGACTTTGGTCCAAAGTCTGTGTATGAGTTGGGGGAAAATGTGCTCTTGAGCTTTTTTAACCCCTTAAGGACCAAAGATGTTCCGATACGTCCTTGGTCCTGCTCCCGTGATATAACGCGGGGTTACACGGTAACTCCGCATCATATCACAGCGGGCCTGGCGTCATCGTGAAGCCGGGACCCGCCGCTAATAGCGCGTAGCGCCGATCGCAGCGCCGCGCGCTATTAACCCTTTAGCCACGCGCTCAAAGCTGAGCCACGCGGCTAAAAGTGAAAGTAAAAACTGCCGGTTAACTCAGTGGGCTGTTCGGGATAGCCGCGGCGAAATCGCGGCATCCCGAACAGCTTACAGGACAGCGGGAGGGCCCCTACCTGCCTCCTCGCTGTCCGATCGCCGAATGACTGCTCAGTGCCTGAGATCCAGGCATGAGCAGTCATGCGGCAGAATCATCGATCACTGGTTTCCTATGAGAAACCAGTGATCAATGATAAAGATCAGTGTGTGCAGTGTTATAGGTCCCTATGGGATAACAATGATCAGTGTGTGCAGTGTTATAGTCACCTATGGGAGCTATAACATTGCAAAAAATAAAATAAAAAAAAAGGGAATGAATATCATTTAACCCCTTCCCTATTAAAAGTTTGAATCACCCCCCTTTTCCCATAAATGCAAAAATGGTCCCGTTAAAAACTTCAGATCACGGCGTAAAAAATGAGCCCTCATACCGCCCCATACACGGAAAAATAAAAAAGTTATAGGGGTCAGAAGATGACCATTTTAAATGTATTAATTTTCCTGCATGAAGTTATGATTTTTTCCAGAAGTACGACAAAATCAAACCTATATAAGTAGGGGATCATTTTAACCGTATGGACCTACAGAATAATGATAAGGTGTCATTTTTACCGAAATATGCACTGCGTAGAAACGGAAGCCCCCAAAATTTACAAAACGGCGTTTTTTTTCAATTTTGTCGCACAATGATTTTTTTTCCGCTTCACCGTAGATTTTTAGGCAAAATGACTGACGTCATTACAAAGTAGAATTGGTGACACAAAAAATAAGCAATCATATGGATTTTTAGGTGGAAAAATGAAAGGGTTATGATTTTTTAAAGGCAAGGAGCAAAAAACGAAAATGCAAAAACGGAAAAACCCCCGGTCCTTAACCTCTTAAGGACTCAGGGTTTTTCCGTTTTTGCACTTTCGTTTTTTCCTCCTTGCCTTTTAAAAATCATAACCCTTTCAATTTTCCACCTAAAAATCCATATTATGGCTTATTTTTTGCGTCACCAATTCTACTTTGCAGTGACATTAGTCATTTTACCCAAAAATGCACAGCGAAACGGAAAAAAAAATCATTGTGCGACAAAATGGACTTTTGGGGGCTTCCGTTTCTACGCAGTGCATATTTCGGTAAAAATGACACCTTATCATTATTCTGTAGGTCGATACGGTTAAAATGATACCCTACTTATATAGGTTTGATTTTGTCGCAGTTCTGGAAAAAATCATAACTACATGCAGGAAAATGTATACGTTTAAAAATGTCATTTCTGACCCCTATAACTTTTTTATTTTTCCACGTACAGGGCCGTATGAGGACTCATTTTTTGCGCCGTGATCTGATGTTTTTATCGGTACCATTTTTGTTTTGATAGGACTTTTTGATCACTTTTTATTCATTTTTTAATGGTATAAAAAGTGACCAAAATACGCTTTTTTGAATTTTTTTATTTTTTTACGTGTACGCCATTGACCGTGCGGTTTAATTAATTATATATTTTTATAGTTCGGACATTTACACACGCGGCGATACCACATATGTTTATTTTTATTTACGCTGTTTTATTTTTTTTATGGGAAAAGGGGGGTGATTCAAACTTTTATTAGGGAAGGGGTTAAATGACCTTTAGTAACACTTTTTTTTACTTTTATTTTGCAGTGTTATAGGTCCCATAGGGACCTATAACACTGCACACACTGATCTCCTATGCTGATCATTATTATCCCATAGGGACCTATAACACTGCACACACTGATCTCTCATGCTGATCACTGGCGTGTATTAACACGCCTGTGATCAGCATTATCGGCGCTTGACTGCTCCTGCCTGAATCTCAGGCACGGAGCAGTCATTCGCCGATCGGACACCGAGGAGGCTGGTAAGGGCCTTACATCGCGGCGGCAGGTAAGGGCTTTACAAGGGCATTTCATCGCGGCGGTCCCGAACAGCCCGACTGAGCAGCCGGGTTACTTTCACTTTCACTTCAGACGCAGCGGTGAGCTTTGATCGCCGCATCTGAAGGGTTAATACAGGGCATCACCGCGATTGGTGATGTCCTGTATTAGCCGCGGGTGCCGGCCGTTGATAGCCGCCGGGACCGACCCGATATGACACGGGAACCGGCGGAGGACGTAAATATACGTCCTTCGTCGTTAAGGGGTTAAGCAGAGCTCTCTGCTGACATCATGACCACAGTGCTCTCTGCTGACATCTCTGTGCATTTTAAGAACTGTCCAGAGTAGGAGAGAACCCCCATAGCAAACATATGCTGCTCTGGACAGTTCCTAAAATGGACAGAGATGTCAGCAGAGAGCACTGTGGTCATGATGTCAGCAGAGAGCTCTGTGTTCCAAAAAGAAAACAATTTCCTCTGTAGTATTCAGCAGCTAATAAGTACTGGAAGGATTAAGATTTTTTTAATAGAAGTAATTTACAAATCTGTTTAACTTTCTGGCACCAGTTGATTTAAAAAAAAATTTAAAAAAAGTTTTCCATTGGAGTACCCCTTTAACCTCTTAAGGACACATGACGTACCGGTACGTCATGTGTCCGCTCCCGGTCTATAACACGGGGCCACGGCGTGGCCTCGTGTCATAGCGGGTCAGGCCCGGCCTCTAACAACGTCCGGGACCCGTGGCTAATAGCGCGCGGCATTGATCGCGGTGCCGCGCACTATTAACCCTTTAGACGCGGAGTTCAAAGTTGAACGCCGTGTCTAAAGTGAAAGCATGCCGGTTAGCTCAGTGGGCTGTTCGGGATAGGCGCGGCGAAATCGCGGCATCCCGAACAGCTTACAGAACAGCAGGAGGGCCCCTACCTGCCTCCTCGCTGTCCGATCGCCGAATGACTGCTCAGTGCCTGAGATCCAGGCATGAGCAGTCAAGCGGCAGAATCATCGATCAGTGGTTTCCTATGAGAAACCATTGATCAATGTAAAAGATCAGTGTGTGCAGTGTTATAGGTCCCTATGGGATAACAATGATCAGTGTGTGCAGTGTTATAGGTCCCTATGGGAGCTATAACACTGCAAAAAAAAAGTGAATAAAGATCATTTAACCCCTCCCCTATTAAAAGTTTGAATCACCCCCCTTTTCCCCCCAAAAAAACACAGTGTAAATAAAAATAAACATATGTGGTATCGCCGCGTGCGGAAATGTCTGATTTATAAAAATATATCGTTAATTAAACTGCACGGTCAATGGCGTACACGTAAAAAAATTCCAAAATCCAAAATAGTGCATTTTTGGTCACTTTTTACATCATCAATAAGATCAATAAGTTCTATCAATGCAAAAATGGTACCGCCAAAAACTTAAGATCACGGCGCAAAAAATGAGCCCTCATACCGCCCCATACGCAGAAAAATAAAAAACTTATAGGGGTCAGAAGATGACAATTTTAAACGTATAAATTTTCCTGCATGTAGTTAGGATTTTTTTTATAGAAGTACGACAAAATCAAACCTATATAAGTAGGGGATCATTTTAACCGTATGGACCTACAGAATAAATATCAGGTTTCATTTTTACCGAAAAATGTACTGCGTAGAAACGGAAGCCCCCAAAAGTTACAAAATTGCGTTTTTTCTTCAATTTCGTCGTACAATTATTTTTTTTTCCGTTTCGCCGTAGAATTTTGAGTAAAATTACCGATGTCACTGCAAAGTAGAATTGGTGGCGCAAAAAGTAAGCCATAATATGGATTTTTAGGTGCAAAATTGAAAGGGTTATGATTTTTAAAAAGTAAGGAGGAAAAAAACGAAAGTGCAAAAACGGAAAAACCCGTGGTCTTTAAGGGGTTAATAGAAGTAATTTACAAATATGTTTAACTTTCTGGCACCAGTTAATTTAAAAAAATAAAAAAAAGTTTTCCATGGGAGTACCCCATTAAATCAATGTAGAACCAAGGTGCAGTAACAAGACCTGACCACCGGGTGTCGCACAACGCGGATGTGCGATCTGACAGCGCTTGCAATTTACCATAAATCCATTGCGGGGCAGCAGAGGACAGAAGTTAGAGCACGGAAGTCTCCGCGCAGTACTTGCTCACCACCACACGAGGCCGCCCTAGAGACATCCGTACTTGACAGCTTGCAATAACCCCGCACGGCCATTAGGTGTCGCCAGTATAAAACCTGCGGAAGCCTTTGGCTCCATACACCGGAGCAGGCGGTGGGGTGGGCGGTCATGGGGCGGGTGATGGGCGTCGCTGCGGGTTGTTCTGCCGGGATCGGGTCAGCCCTGCTCCGGCCGGTACAGTTGCTGCTGGAGTTGCGGTCGGGGACGCGATGGCGGCGGCTGCGGAGCGCAGGGCCTTCGCTCAGAAGATAAACAGGTGCGGGCTGGGGGGAGGCGACAGGTGCGCTGCAAGGTGGAGGATGGGAGTGGGAGTAGTCAGTCAAGGTGGATGATGGGAGTGGGAGTAGTCAGTCAAGGTGGAGGATGGGAGTGGGAGTAGTCATGGCTCTGGGCTGGGGATATTTGCATTATGTGCTGTTTGTGAAGCGGGGGAATGCAAATGGGACGTGGGCTGCTGTGGGACTACAACGACCAGCATGCACTGACAGCTGCTGGAGAGCGGGGCATGCTGGGAGTTGTAGTGCAGTGGCAGCCATTTATCTGGAGGTTAACTATAGTGTCACCTGTCTGGATACAACTTGTTGCAAAACTACAACCCACAGCTTAAACTGACTACTGCTCAATGACCAGGCATGCTGGGAGTTGTAGTTTTACAACAAGATGGGGAACACTGACCATCTAGGATCATACAGGACTGGCACCATGTCCATCTTTTTGTTGGGACCCTATAAAAGTCACATTAGCCCCTGGAGAGTCATTGGGGGTTACGGTATTATTAGTTCTGCAACTTTCTAATAGACTTCCTAAACTTTTTTTTTTTTTCCCCCAATATCTGCTTGCTGTCAGTGAACAGAACCCTTAGGCTAGGTTCACACTACGGAATCTCCAGACAGAAAATTTCCGCCCGGAGTTTCCGAGTGCGGCCAGCGCAAACTGAATCAGTCGGCACTAGGACCGTGCGGACACTACAGTCTCCAATAGACTGCGATGTGTTCCGCGAGTATTTCCGCCTGAAGAATGAACAACGCCATTCTTCAGGTGGAAATTTCCAAGCGGATTTTCCGTTCACAAATTCCGCTTGGCAAATTCCGATGTGTGAATTTGTGAACGGAAACCCATTCACTACACTGTACATTTTAGCAAGCGGAATTTCTGCCTGTAATTTCAAAGAGGAATTGCAGGCGGAAATTCCGTAGTGTGAACCTAGCCTCAGGCTGGGTTCACACTGCAGAATTTCTGCCGGACATTGAGCCGGCGGTACTAGGACCGAGCAGACTGCATTGCTGCCCCCCGTAGACTGCAATGCATTTCTGGGTGGATCTTTTTGGGAGCTCTGCTCAGAAATGCATTGCCATCTATGGGGACGGCAATGTAGTCTGCGCGGTCCTAGTGCCGCCGGCTCGATCTCTGGCAGAAATTCTTCCCAGAAATTCCAGTGTGAACCCAGCCTTAGGGTCTATTCACGCTGCAGAATTTCCTCAAGCAGAATTCCTTCTCAAATGAAAGCCCAATACACTTCTATAGGGTGCTTTTTTTCTGCAGAATTTCTGCTTGGATTCCGCGGAAGCGGAATTGGGGCGGATGAGCAGAAAGTTTGCCCTAATCGGAAATTTAGAACCTAATCGTTCATAAGTCTCATCGCTGAGAGTTTATTCCTATTGTATCACAGTTGAGAAACACTTCAGATATTTTACCTGCGCTGATACATTGGAACGAACTAGAAGGGGGTTAGAACGGGACCGTTCTTGTGTACGTACCGAGGCTAAAAATCTATACAGACTTTATACGTCTCATCGCTGAGTTTGTTACAGTTGTGTCCTAAACATTCCAGACATTCTGCCTGCGCCGATACATTGTAACGAAATAGAACAGGTTTGGTATGGACGCTACTAAGAGGGTTTTGTCCAGACTGGATATGACAGGATCGGAGATTTAGCGGTGAGAGTTTTTATTTTTTTGTCTGCTGATGGAATTGAAAAAGTTTCCATTCACTGACAGCAATCGGAGCTTTTGAATTGAAATGCTAAGTGCAATAGGAAAACTGTAGAACTCTTCATTCTAAGTGTGGGAACTGTCACTGACTAATCTGCAGGGTCAGCACCTTCTGGCAGATGCTGCGGGATGGCGAGATGTGACCCCACTGACACATTGTGACGCTCATTTATATTCATGAGAGGAAAAATATGGAAAATGTGATCCTGTAGACTCGGGGTTCCCCCTTTATATAAGAATAGAGCCCCCCCACCAGTCTGAGGTGTAACATTACAGTAATCCATTCAGCTCGGCTACAGTATAGTGATCGGAGTCCTTCCCTGCTGCCGCACCATCTGTTCAGACAGCTGAGCCCAACAATGGCTGCAGGCGGCTCGTCTGTCTGTGTGCAAACTGTGAGAGGAACGGGGGCAATAAGGAGCGGGGCCAAGGACGAGACGGAGGGGGAGTCACAGGCCGCAGACTTATAGAAGACATCTCTGACTGTAATAGGAGGATCAGGAGCCGGGGTACTGTAATAAGGTGTTATAGGGTAATGAGAGGATCAGGAGCCGGGTTACTGTAATAAGATGTTATAGGGTAATAAGAGGATCAGGAGCCGGGTTACTGTAATAAGATGTTATAGGGGTAATAAGAGGATCAGGAGCCGGGTTACTGTAATAAGATGTTATAGGGTAATAAGAGGATCAGGAGCCGGGTTACTGTAATAAGATGTTATAGGGTAATAAGAGGATCAGGAGCCGGGTTACTGTAATAAGATGTTATAGGGTAATAAGAGGATCAGGAGCCGGGTTACTGTAATAAGATGTTATAGGGTAATAAGAGGATCAGGAGCCGGGTTACTGTAATAAGATGTTATAGGGTAATAAGAGGATCAGGAGCCGGGTTACTGTAATAAGATGTTATAGGGTAATAAGAGGATCAGGAGCCGGGTTACTGTAATAAGATGTTATAGGGGTAATAAGAGGATCAGGAGCCGGGTTACTGTAATAAGATGTTATAGGGTAATAAGAGGATCAGGAGCCGAGTTACTGTAATAAGATGTTATAGGGTAATAAGAGGATCAGGAGCCGGGTTACTGTAATAAGATGTTATAGGGGTAATAAGAGGATCAGGAGCCGGGTTACTGTAATAAGATGTTATAGGGTAATAAGAGGATCAGGAGCCGGGTTACTGTAATAAGATGTTATAGGGTAATAAGAGGATCAGGAGCCGGGTTACTGTAATAAGATGTTATAGGGTAATAAGAGGATCAGGAGCCGGGTTACTGTAATAAGATGTTATAGGGTAATAAGAGGATCAGGAGCCGGGTTACTGTAATAAGATGTTATAGGGGTAATAAGAGGATCAGGAGCCGGGTTACTGTAATAAGATGTTATAGGGTAATAAGAGGATCAGGAGCCGGGTTACTGTAATAAGATGTTATAGGGTAATAAGAGGATCAGGAGCCGGGTTACTGTAATAAGATGTTATAGGGTAATAAGAGGATCAGGAGCCGGGTTACTGTAATAAGATGTTATAGGGTAATAAGAGGATCAGGAGCCGGGTTACTGTAATAAGATGTTATAGGGTAATAAGAGGATCAGGAGCCGGGTTACTGTAATAAGATGTTATAGGGGTAATAAGAGGATCAGGAGCCGGGTTACTGTAATAAGATGTTATAGGGTAATAAGAGGATCAGGAGCCGGGTTACTGTAATAAGATGTTATAGGGTAATAAGAGGATCAGGAGCCGGGTTACTGTAATAAGATGTTATAGGGTAATAAGAGGATCAGGAGCCGGGTTACTGTAATAAGATGTTTTAGGGTAATAAGAGGATCAGGAGCCGGGTTACTGTAATAAGATGTTATAGGGGTAATAAGAGGATCAGGGGTCGGGTTACTGTAATAAGATGTTATAGGGTAATAAGAGGATCAGGGGTCGGGTTACTGTAATAAGATGTTATAGGGTAATAAGAGGATCAGGAGCCGGGTTATTGTAATAAGATGTTATAGGGTAATAAGAGGATCAGGAGCCGGGTTACTGTAATAAGATGTTATAGGGTGATAAGATGTCTGTATAGGGCTGTGATTATAACTTATAGTTCTCTGAAGTGACTTTAGTCATTTCTGAGTTTCGGCTCTCCAGATATCCCTTCGCACCCCGCCCCCACCATATCTATTTTTTAGCCCTGGTTTCCCTCGTCCTCCCCTCTCCCGCGTCCTGTTATTGTGTTGGGAACGCAGGACTTCCTCTCCTATCGGACTGTCCTCTCGTGGGAGACATGACATGGCTTCGAGTAGAGTGTGAGCTCTGTTTTCTCATTATCCCTTGTTTAGAGTGTCAGCTCTTGGGGGGAGGGTGTCCGGACTCTTCAGGTTCCCCTCGTGTGGGCCGATGATTTCGCTCTATCCTTGGGGTTTATCTGTCTTAGGTCTCTTTGCTTTGGGTTTAGCGTTGATGTAACTTGGTGAATAATTCAGAATGTGACCTGGAAATATTCAGTTCCCTCCCTGTCTCTGGTGAAATGTAGAGCAACCGGTTTAATGTGTCGGTGATTGTACTTGTGATATGAGCCGTCTGCTCTTTTGTCAGGAGAGTACCACTATCTGCACCGCCGATCCACCTCCCCCACCCTGGGGCATTATAAGGCTATTGGGGATCAGCTGGGTATTGTAGGGGTGTCTGCTCTATATCTGTGCTAATGGACCATACTGTAGTCCGGGGTATTGACTATAGAGTCATAAGACTTATCCTTAAAGGGGTACTCCAGTGGAAAACTTTTATTTTTTTTTATTTTTATTTTAAATCAACTGGTGCCAGAAAGTTAAACAGATTTGTAAATCACTTCTATTAAAAAATCTTAATCCTTCCAGTACTTTTTAGGGGCTGTATACTAAAGAGAAATCCAAAAAAGAAATGCATTTTCTCTGATGTCATGACCACAGTGCTCTCTGCTGACCTCTGCTGTCCATTTTAGGAACTGTACAGACCAGGAGAAAATCCCCATAGCAAACCTATGCTGCTCTGAACAGTTCCTAAAATGGACAGCAGAGGTCAGCAGAGAGCACTGTGGTCATGACATCAGAGGAAATGCATTTCTTTTTTGGATTTCTCTTTAGTATACAGCCCCTAAAAAGTACTGGAAGTATGAAGATTTTTTAGCATAAGTGATTTACAAATCTGTTTAACTTTCTGACACCAGTTGATTTTAAAAAGTAAAGTTTTTCCACGGGAGTACCCCTTTTAAGGACATTATGAAGGACTGTTTGGTTTGCCTCAAACATGTCTAAGGATGGAACCCTATTAATTTAAAGGGGTACTCTGGTGGAAAACTGTCCAGAGCAGGAGAAAATCCCCACAGCAATCTATGCTGCTCTGGACAGTTCCTTATATGGACAGAGGTGTCAGCAGAGAGCAAGACAGAAAAGAATTTCCTCTGTAGCATACAGCTGCTAAAAAGTACTGGAAGGGTAAAGATTGTTTTTTTTAATAGAAGTAATTTACAAATCTGTTTAACTTTCTGGCATCAGTTGATTTGAAAAAAATAAAATAAAAATGTTTTCCAGTGGAGTACCCCTTTAAAGGGGTACTCCGCCCCTGGCATCTTATCCCCTATCCAAAGGATAGGGGATAAGATGTCAGATCGCCGGGGTCCCGCTGCTGGGGACCCCGGGGATCGCCACTGGGGGACCCCGGGGATCGCCACTGCGGCACCCCGCCATCATTACTGTACAGAGCGAGTTCGCTCTGTGCGTAATGACGGAGCGATACAGGGGCCGGAGCAGCGTGACGTCAATGCTCCTTCCCCTTAATGAAGTCTATGACAGGGGGTGTGATGACCGCCACGCCCCCTCCCATAGACTTGTATTGACAGGAGCGGGCCGTGATGTCACGAGGGGCGGAGCTCTGACGTAACGATGCTCCGGCCCCTGTATTGCCCGTCATTACATGCAGAGCGCTCTCGCTCTGCGCAGTAATGATAGCGCGGTGCTGCAGCAGCGATCCCCGGGGTCCCCAGCAGCGGGACCTCGGCGATCTGACATCTTATCCCCTATCCTTTGGATAGGGGACAAGATATCTAGGGGCGGAGTACCCCTTTAAGTCTGTGGACATTATGAAGGACTGTTTGGTTTGCCTAAAACATGTCTGAGGATGGAACTCCCCCTTTAATTTAACCATTAGTGAGTATACACAATGCTATCTTGTCATTGTGATAACTTCCATTGTTCCTTTCGCTCTCCCTGCGATGTTCTTCACCACAGCTTTCGCTGGCCTCACCGTAGAGCGGATCTCGTGGTTTATGACATCACTGCCTCTGTGTATATGACCTGTATAGGGTTAGGTCATGTGTACTACAGGAATGATAATGGGTTAATTGTATACTATTACATCACCCGACCTCTATCATCTTCATGCCCGTGTTTACTAGCTGGCACATTGCTCGCCGTTGTTTTATTGTTGTAATTATACATTGTTGGCGCACATTATGATGATGTTTTTCTCACCTTTTTTTTTTAATACTGAAGCATGGGCTTGGTATTTGCCGAAAGATTCCTGGATGCGCCTGTCGCCTGCAGGAAGCCATTTTATTTTTTATTTTTTTTATTTTTTTGTGTTAGTCCGTTTCCTATGGAATAAAATGGCCGTCTCTCTGCTATACTGGCCATTATGGTTTTGGGGGCGTTATTAAGTAAAATGTAATTACGTGACCAGGAGACCTCAAGGATGCCATGGCCCTTGCTGTATAGCGCCCCCTATATTTAGGGCAATTTGTCTATTGGTGCCAACCTGCTGAATTACGCCAGATAGAGCAGGGTTTTTCCTGGCAACGAGCCTCCAGCTGTTGAAAAACTACAACTTCCAGCATGCCCGGACAGCCTTTGGCTGTCCGGGCATGCTGGGAGTTGTAGTTTTGCAACAGCTTGAGGCACCCTGGTACCGAAGCGCCCCCCCTCTTACAAATTTTACCTCACAGTATTTACAGTTTGTGTTTTTAGCGCCCGACTAAATGCTTCTCTAAGATGAGCGGTGTATAGTGGTCAGTGACTGGTCCTGACCGACAATCTCTTCTGTTTTGTACTTTCAGGACCATGTTGGAGTGTACAGAAGGATGATTTTTACCTGATTCGAAAGAAGGGGGGGGTCAAAATCAACAAAAATCGAAGCCATTTTTTTTTTGTGTTAGTCCGTTTCCTATGGAATAAAATGGCCGGCTCTCTGCTATACTGGCCATTATGGTTTTGGGGGCGTTATTGAGTAAAATGTAATTGCGTGACCAGGAGACCTCAAGGATGCCATGGCCCTTGCTGTATAGCGCCCCCTATATTTAGGGCAATTTGTCTATTGGTGCCAACCTGCTGGATTACACCAGATGGATCAGGGTTTTTCCTAGCAACGTGCCTCCAGCTGTTGCAAAACTACAACTTCCAGCATGCCCGGACAGTCTTTGGCTGTCCGGACATGCTGGGAGTTGTAGTTTTGCAAGAGCTTGAGGCACCCTGGTACCGAAGCGCCCCCCCCTTCTTTGAATTTTACCTCACAGTATTTTTAGCGCCCAACTAAATGCTTCTCTAAGATGAGCGGTGTATAGCGGTCAGTGACTGGTCCAGACCGACAATTTCTTCTGTTCTGTACACTCCAACATGGTCCTGAAAGTACAAAAGGATGATTTTTACCTGATTCGAAAGGAGGGGGGGGGGGGGGTCACCTGACAGTATCAATTTGTTCCCTTTTTGCTTTTTTTTTTATTTTATTTTATTTTTTGGTTGCATTTTGATCGGTGAACTCTTATGCATCTCGGTAAGTTCACCATTGAAAACAAAAAAATTCATGTTAAAAATACAACAAAAACCACACAGTGTGAACAGAACCGTAGTCTGGGGTGCTGGGGAGTATGTGATCCACACAAGATCCTTAGGCCTCATTCACACTGCACATCTAAGGCTGCGTTCACGTCACGATTTCTCCATCCGACTTGAGTAAATGATTTTATAACTTAAAATCGTATATAAAGTCAGATCCATTAAAAAAATCGAATCCATTACACACGTCCGATTTGATCCGCATCCGATTTCACATGATTTTTGTTCAGATCTGAAATCGGGTTTGACCACCAAAAATCGAAGCCATTTTTTTTGTGAGTCCGTTTTCTATGGAATAAAATGGCCGGCTCTCTGCTATACTGGCCATTTATGGTTTTCGGGGCGTTTGAGTAAAATGTAATTACATGACCAGGAGACCTCAAGGATGCCATGGCCCTTGCTGTATAGCGCCCCCTATATTTAGGGCAATTTGTCTATTGGTGCCAACCTGCTTAATTACACCAGATAGAGCAGGGTTTTTCCTGGCAACGTGCCTCCAGCTGTTGCAAAACTACAACTTCCAGCATGTCCGGACAGCCTTTGGCTGTCCGGACATGCTGGGAGTTGTAGTTTTGCAAGAGCTTGAGGCACCCTGGCACCGAAGCGCCCCCCCCCTTCTTCGAATTTTACCTCACAGTATTTGCAATTTGTGTTTTGAGCGCCCGACTAAATGCTGCAGATAGGATACTTTTCTCTAAGATCAGCGGTGTATAGCGGTCAGTGACTGTTCCTGACCGACAAGCTCTTCTGTTTTTTACTTTCAGGGCCATGTTGGAGTGTACAGAAGGATGAGTTTTACCTAATTCGAAAAGGGGGGGGGGGCACCTGCCAGGATCAATGGGGGACATGTATCAAAGATTTCCCCCCTGTTTTGTGTGTATTTTTTGCGCACGTTTTGGTAGAGCATGTCCTCAGGATGTGGCTGAATCGGGGTACCTTGGAGTGACATCTATAGTATGCATGGATTTATTAACTGCATACTTTTTATTTTTTTTTTTATTTTTTTTTTTTTTTTTTCACCCAAAATTTTGCCGCAAGAGCTGTTTTTTTTGCGCAAATATAAGCCATCTTGGACTTAAGCGTTTCATGGACTTTAGCGCTTCTGCACATAATTTAGAATTCGGGAAAAGGGGTAAACTGCTTCGACCATACACAAATAATGATACATGTCCCCCAAGGTGTTTTTTTTTTTTTTTTTTTTTTTGCTTTTACACTGTGCATTTTTTGGGTTGCATTTTGATCGGTGAACTCTTATGCATCTTGGTAAGTTCACCATTGAAAACAAAAAAAAATTAATGTTAAAAATACAACAAAAACGCACAGTGTGAACAGAACCATAGTCTGGGGTACTGCGGACTATGGGATCCACGAGGGGATCACACTGCAAAAATCTCGTGTATTAAAATCACAAGATCCTTAGGCCTCATTCACACTGAAGATCTAAGGCTAGGTTTACATCACGATTTAACCATCCGATTATCGGACCGCAAAATCGAACGAAATCGGATTGCAAAAAATCGTATACAATGGTACGTAAAAAGTTCTTAGCTATCCGATTATTTGCATTTGTTGTCTATCATTAAAGGGGTATTCTGGGCAAAAACATCTCATCCCCTATCCAAAGGATAGGATGTCTGATCGTGGTGGGGCCCGCTGCTGGGACCCTCTGCCATCTCCCTGCAGCAGCCCACATTCTATGCGGAGCGGTGTCTGAAGTTTTGGAATCCGCCGAGCTTCCGAGACGAGGACGTGATGTCACGCCACGCCCCCTCCATTAATTTCTATGGGAGGGGGCATAACGGCCGCAACGCCCCCTCCCATAGACTTGAATGGAGGGGGTGTGGCGTGATGTCACGTCCCCGTCTTGGAATCCCAACGGTTTCCGAAACTTCAGGCGCAGCTACGCATAGAATGTGGGCTGCTGCAAGGAGATCGCGGGGGGTCCCAGCGGCGGGCCCCCCAAGTGATCAGACATCTTATCCCCTTATCCTTTCGATAGGGGATAAGATGTTGTTGCCCGGAATACCCCTTTTAATGAATGGAAGTCAATGGATACGACTTAGCGTGCAGATTTGTATGATTTCAAAGTAAAAAATCTTAAGAAGTAGGATGGTAAAATCGTGATGTGAATAAACGATTCAGAGGTTTATTGGCAAACCTCAGCCAGACCTGTACATTTGCTTTCTTGAGCAGGGGGACCTTGCGGCGCTGCAGGATTTCAGTCCTTCACAGCATAGGGTGTTACCGATTGTTTTCTTGGTGACTTTGGTCCCAGTTGCCTTGAGATCATTGACAAGATCCTCCCGCGTAATTCTGGGTTGTTTCCTGACCGTTCCCATGATCATTGAGACTCCACGAGGTAAAATCTTACATGGAGCCCCCGACCGAGGGGAGATTGACAATTTATTATTTTTTTTTCCATTAGGGAATATTCGCACCAACTGTTGTAAACTTCTCACCTAGCTGCTCGGCGATGATCTTGTAGCCCATTCCAGCCATGTGTAGTCTACAAATGTTCGGTTTTGGTTGTGGTAAAGGAGTACAACACAGGTAACAAGCTGAGATTATTAGCACTCCCTTTAAGAGAGTGCTCCTAATCTCAGTTTTTCCTGATTCATCGAATACTTATTTTACTCAAAAAAAAAATGCAGTTGCATTCATAACTTACAGTGCATAGTGAAAGTATTCGGCCCCTTTTAACTTTTCAACCTTTTGCCACATTTCAGGCTACAAAGAAAGTTATAAAACTGTAATTTTTTTTGTGAAGAATCAACAAGTGGGACACAATCATGAAGTGGAACGAAATTTATTTGATATTTCAAACTTTTAACAAATTTAAAAAAAATGAAAAATTGGGTGTGCAAAATTATTCAGCCCCCTTAAGTTAATACTTTGTAGCGCCACCTTTTGCTGCGATTACAGCTGTAAGTCGCTTGGGGTATGTCTCTATCAGTTTTGCACATTGAGAGACTGAAATTTTTGCCCATTCCTCCTTGCAAAACAGCTGGAGCTCAGTGAGGATGGATGGAGAGCGTTTGTGAACAGCTGGAGCTCAGTGGGGTTGGATGGAGAGCGTTTGTGAACAGCTGGAGCTCAGTGGATTGGATGGAGAGCGTTTGTGAACAGCTGGAGCTCAGTGAGGTTGGATAGAGAGCGTTTGTGAACAGCTGGAGCTCAGTGGATTGGATGGAGAGCGTTTGTGAACAGCTGGAGCTCAGTGAGGTAGGATGGAGAGCGTTTGTGAACAGCTGGAGCTCAGTGAGGTTGGATGGAGAGCGTTTGTGAACAGCTGGAGCTCAGTGAGGTAGGATGGAGAGCGTTTGTGAACAGCTGGAGCTCAGTGAGGTTGGATGGAGAGCGTTTGTGAACAGCTGGAGCTCAGTGGATTGGATGGAGAGCGTTTGTGAACAGCTGGAGCTCAGTGAGGTTGGATGGATAGCGTTTGTGAACAGCTGGAGCTCAGTGAGGTTGGATAGAGAGCGTTTGTGAACAGCTGGAGCTCAGTGAGGTTGGATAGAGAGCGTTTGTGAACAGCTGGAGCTCAGTGGATTGGATGGAGAGTGTTTGTGAACAGCTGGAGCTCAGTGGATTGGATGGAGAGCGTTTGTGAACAGCTGGAGCTCAGTGAGGTTGGATGGAGAGCGTTTGTGAACAGCTGGAGTTCAGTGAGGTTGGATGGATAGCGTTTGTGAACAGCTGGAGCTCAGTGAGGTTGGATGGAGAGCGTTTGTGAACAGCAGTTTTCGGTTCTTTCCACAGATTCTCGATTTGGATTCAGGTCTGGGCTTTGACTTGGCCATTCTAACACCTGGATATGTTTATTTGTGAACCATTCCATTGTAGATTTTGCTTTATGTTTTGGATCATTGTCTTGTTGGAAGACAAATCTCCGTCCCAGTCTCAGGTCTTTAGCAGATTCCATCAGGTTTTCTTCCAGAATGGTCCTGTATTTGGCTCCATCCATCTTCCCATCAATTTTAACCATCTTCCCTGTCCCTGCTGAAGAAAAGCCCAAACCATGATGCTGCCACCACCATGTTTGACAGTGGGGATGGTGTGTTCAGGGTGATGAGCTGTGTTGATTTTACGCCAAACATAACGTTTTACATTGTTGCCAAAAAGTTTGATTTTGGTTTCATCTGACCAGAGCACCTTCCTCCACATGTTTGGTGTCTCCCAGGTGGCTTGTGGCAAACTTTAAACAACACCTTTTTATGGATATCTTTAAGAAATGGCTTTCTTCTTGCCTCTCTTCCATAAAGGCCAGATTTGTGCAGTATACGACTGATTGTTGTCCTATGGACAGAGTCTCCCACCTCAGCTGTAGATCTCTGCAGTTCATCCAGAGTGATCCTGGGCCTCTTGGCTGCATCTCTGATCAGTCTTCTCCTTGTATGAGCTGAAAGTTTAGAGGGACAGCCAGGTCTTTGTAGATTTGCAGTGGTCTGATACTCCTTCCGTTTCAATATTATCACTTGCACAGTGCTCCTTGGGATGTTTAAAGCTTAGGAAATCTTTTTGTATCCAAATCCGGCTTTAAACTTCTCCACAACAGTATCTCGGACGTGCCTGGTAAGTTCCTTGTTCTTAATGATGCTCTCTACGCTTTAAACGGACCTCTGAGACTACCACAGTGCAGGTGCATTTATACGGAGACTTGATTACACACAGGTGGATTCTATTTATTGTCATTTAGGTCAACATTGGATCATTCAGAGATCCTCACTGAACTTCTGGAGAGAGTTTGATGCACTAAATGTAAAGGGGCTGAATAATTTAGCACCCCCAATTTTTCAGTTTTTTATTAGTTAACAAAGTTTGAAATATCCAATAAATTTCGTTCCACTTCATGATTGTGTCCCACTTGTTGATTCTTCACAAAAAATTACAGTTTTATATCTTTATGCTTGAAGCCTGGAATGTGGCAAAAGGTCGAAAAGTTCAAGGGGGCCGAATACTTTCACTATGCACTGTATGTGATCCTGGAGATGCAGTGCAAACCCAGTCAGGTTCATCCCTACCCTCGCCCAAATTACAATAGGTGCGCTATTGTACATATAGCATGTGCATCCATTTTGTAAGCCAGCAGGCTGTTGGGTCACTAGGTTATTATAGCAGGTAACATGGGGTATAGCCCGTTTTGTTATCGTGTTGAATACTTGGCAAGAAAACCCATAATATTTCCCTTTCTCCGGCATTGTGATGGATAATCCAGTATTATTCTGTACGTTATCTATGCATCCCGCGCTTGGTCTTGTGCGAGGAATAATGCTCTTGGGGTTTGGCCTGCAGAGCGCACAGAGCTGTATTGTGCAGTGTGGGGATGGCGGCGGCTAATCGTGCTCGGTACTGCTGTACTCCTAACCAGACTGTATGGACCGGAGGAGACTTATTAAAGGGATTGTATTGTAATATGGAGAAGACATCTACATTTTGTAATGTTTTGTGCGTTCAGTTGTATCTGTTTATATGTGACTCAGTAAAGGTTGTCTTGTATTTTCTGGAAAGGGTTTAGAATGATGTCGTCTAAATCTTCGTATTGCGCAGTGATGTGAGAATTGGGCGCATCGTAGGTTTGCTTGAACAGTTAAGTTGGCACTTGGTTGAATTCCTAAATGGTTACCATGTTTGGACACCTTCATGCAGGTCACATTTGCTCATGGAAAAATCAGCAATTGTTCCCCCCCCCCCCCCCCCCCCAAACTGATTTTATTTATTGTTCTCAGCTTTTCTTAAAGGAGGTTTTTCAGGAATATATAATATATATGTGTGTGTGTGTGTGTGTTTTTTTTTTTTTAATATATCAACTGGCTCCAGAAAGTTAAACAGATTTGTAAATTACTTCTATTACAAAATCTTAATCCTTTTCAGTACTTATGAGCTGCTGAAGTTGAGTTGTTCTTTTCTGCCTAAGTGCTCTCTGATGACACCTGTCTCGGCAGGAACTGTCCAGAGTAGAAGCAAATCCCCTTCTGCTCTGTGCAGTTCCCGAGACAAGCATAGATGTCAGCAGAGAGCACTTTTGCCAGACAGTAAAGAACCAACTCCACTTCAGCAGCTGATAATTATTGGAAGGATTAAGATTTTTTTAATAGAAGTAATCTACAAATCTGTTTAACTTTCTGGAGCCAGTTGATAGAGAGATCTATAGAAAGATAGATAATATCTCTAAGTTTTTTTTTTCCTGGAATGCCCCTTTTTAAGGGTACGTTCACAGGCGCGGATTTTCGCAGCATATTTGGCTGCGGATCCGCTGGTGAAGGCCCCGCTCTATGCTGGCTTTACATGTGCCTGCTAGTAGCGGCAATACGCCGCTACCAGCAGGCACAGTGCAGCGATGTGCGCAGCGTACTCTGAGCTAGGCAGAGGGCTCCCGCGATGTGCGAGTATACTACGACTCGCACATCGCAGTGTGTCTTCTGGTAGCGGCATATTGCCGCTACGAGCAGGCACATGTAAAGCCAGCGTAGAGCGGGGCCTTCACCAGCGGATTTGCAGTGTAAAATACGCTGTAAATCCATGCGTGTGAACGTACCTTTAAGGGGCACTGTCACTTTAAAACAAAAACTAATCTTTTACATGTTGTAGAGACATGTTCAGTGTTTATACTCCAACCAATTACTTGAAATAGTCAAGAGAAGAGCGCCAAAAGTGTTCTCTCCTGATTCCATGCCACGTGACTGAGACGGCACCATGAGTGGAAAGAGAAATGCTCGGACCCTGACTGATCAAAACTTTTGCCATGTCTCAAGAAATTCCACCTCTTTACAGTCTGGTTTTCTTCTTTTTTTATTTTTTATTTATTTTTTTCCTTTTAGAAAAATGTACAACTCCCACACCTATCTGTTCTTATTCGGGCACGCAGTTCTGTGCTGGATCCCTGCCATCAGGGTTTACTACCGCATTACGATGCTGTTTTGTTGCCATCATACATGACGTGTTCCATCACATGACGATGGCAGCCAATTCGTGGCTACCTAGGTGACCCTATTATAGCCACAGCATTGTACCAAAATAACCATGAGAAGTGACTGGTAAAGGCTATGACCGCAGGTGTCGGCACAGAGACAATGGTGTAGGGTTAGGGCTCCCAGTTTAGCTTTAACCCCCCCCCCCCCCCAGTGTCTGGTACAGGTGAGCTGGTGGGGGAGATATAAGATGGAGTGTCACAATGTTAGTCGGTGACTGACTGTCGCACATGCGGATGCAGCAGAGCCGTGCACTTTGCACCTAGATGTTGGTTATCTTCATGCACCACGTAATATAAAACTGCCAGAGCCACCTGTTGTGCTGTGCCTGTCAGCGCCGTGTATAGGGGGGGGGGGGGGTCGATGGCGCCAGGCGTGTCTTATGACTGCCGAATTAGTACAGACCTTCATTACTATGAGCAGTCAATGGGAGAACGCTATATGTAATGTATAAGAGGGTTTTAGTAAAGGGTACAGAGGTCGTGGCCCCTCCTGGCCCTCTGCTACATAAAAAGACTCCTGCGTCTCGCAGTTGGGGTCCTATTACGATTTTGCATTGGGGCCCAGAAGCTTTGAGTTACGTCGGTGACTACAAAGTAGCGGACATGGGTCCCTTTGGTTCTCTGTAACATTATCATACCCACTCTGTGCAGCATTATATATACCAGTGGTCTCCAAAAATTTTGCAAAACTACAAGTCCCAGCATGCCCGGACAGCCAACGGCTGTCCGGGCATGCTGGGAGTTGTAGTTTTGCAACATCTAGAGGTCCACAGTTTAGCGACCACTGGTATATGGTGTGTGTGTGTGTGTGTATGTATGTATGTGTAAAATATATATATATATATATATATATATATATATAATATTAGTACACAGTGGGCACATAGCAGTCAATGCCAGGGCCATATAACAGATCCGGACCACACTGATCCCTAATAGGACATCTTAGTTCTATCTGTTCCTGGGAAAGCTGGTGGTCTGTCAGTGTCACCCAACTTTTGTAATGTCCTGAATGGAAAATGCATGGATTGGAAAGTAGTAGAAATCCAACCATAAAACCAGTTAGGCATAGGTTATGGGCACTTTGTGGTAATGACACTTCCATTTTACATATAGCTTTTAGTATTTGCCCTTAAAGGGGTACTCCTGGTATCCAGTGCTTTTTAGCTGCTGAATACTACAGAGGAAATGGGTTTTCTTTTTGGAACACAGAGCTCTCTGCTTACATCACGAGCTCAGTGCTCTCTGCTGACATCTCTGTCCATTTTAAGAACTGTCCAGAGTAGAAGAAAATCCCCATAGCAAACATATGCTGCTCTGGACAGTTCCTAAAATGGACAGAGATGTCAGCAGAGAGCACTGTGGTCATGATGTCAGCAGAGAGCTCTGTGTTCCAAAAAGAAAACAATTTCCTCTAAAAAGTACTGGAAGGATTAAGATTTTTTTTAGTAGAAGTAATTTACAAATCTGTTTCACTTTCTGGCACCAGTCGATTAAAAAAAAAAAAAATAACGTTTTTTCCACGGGAGTACCCCTTTAATGAAAGCCGTGATGGATCCTTCACCTATAAGCTATTATGGCCTCCTGTTAAAGCTTGCCCACAAAGGAAAAAGATGGCCGCTTGGCTATTTACAGCCTATCCGCGGCTGTCTTAGATAAATGGGTGCTAAAAAAAAAACACAATTTGCATAACACCTATTGACTTTAATGGACATAGCAACGGGAGCCGTTCTGTTTATGTAACTTTGGAAGGGCCTTACCGGCCATCTTTTTTATTTTTTTATTTTTTTTTTTTTATTTTTTATTTTTTTTTCCCCTTTGTTGGCAAACTCCATAAAAAGGATACCTCATGACGGAAGTATACGAAACAATATACTTTTATTTTTATTTTAGTGGATGGAATCATATAATGTAAAACACTATTTTATCTGCCTATTTTCGCAGTATACTGACTAAATCGGCTAGATTGAGGCTGCAGAGATCTTATTCTAGCCTCCCCGTGCCTAATGGAGACGTATAGCGCGTATGTTACTTATGGGAATAAGAGGAGATGACAGGGTTCCCTGTTGTGTATCTAGTCGAGGAGATATATGGCCTCGTGTTGCCCATAGCAACCAGTCAGCATTTCGCTCTCATTATAGAATGTAGTGAGGCCTCTGGTTGCCGTGGGTGACAAGCAGCGTTTAGCTACATGTGACCTCTTGTAATGGTTTCTGTGGGACACAAAGGATTTGGGATGTGTACGCCATGTAGCCTGCGGCTATATTATGGCAAGAGGTGATTTACAATGAATAATTCGGAAGTTGATGGATTGGGAAATGATGAGAAATAAGGAGGGGGAGCTGTATGATGTGACGTCTGATCCTACCGCCATAGGGTGATGCAGAAAGGAAGGGGTGTTTTACATGGATTCTGTTCAGGCCATTAGGGTCTGTTCACACGTAATTGATCTGCTGCAGATTTCACTTCTTCCCAATAGGGGCTGACAAAGACATGAGGAAGCTATATATGACCTAGGATGCCCCTCCTACTACAGGGTAACACACACAAGGAAGCTATATATGACCTAGGATGCCCCTCCTACTACAGGGTAACACACACAAGGAAGCTATATATGACCTAGGATGCCCCTCCTACTACAGGGTAACGCACAGAAGGAAGCTATGTATGACGTTGGCTGCCCCTCCTACTACAGGGTAACACACAGAAGGAAGCTATATATGATGTAGGCTGCCCCTCCTACTACAGGGTAATGCACAGAAGGAAGCTATGTATGCCCTAGGCTGCCCCTCCTACTACAGGGTAACGCACAGAAGGAAGCTATGTATGACCTAGGATGCCCCTCCTACTACAGGGTAATGCACAGAAGGAAGCTATATATGACCTAGGATGCCCCTCCTACTACAGGGTAACGCACAGAAGGAAGCTATATATGACCTAGGATGCCCCTCCTACTACAGGGTAACGCACAGAAGGAAGCTATATATGACCTAGGATGCCCCTCCTACTACAGGGTAACGCACAGAAGGAAGCTATATATGACCTAGGATGCCCCTCCTACTACAGGGTAACACAGAAGGAAGCTATGTATGACCTAGGATGCCCCTCCTACTACAGGGTAACACAGACATGAGGAACCTATATATGACCTAGGATGCCCCTCCTACTACAGGGTAACGCACAGAAGGAAGCTATGTATGACGTTGGCTGCCCCTCCTACTACAGGGTAACACAGAAGGAAGCTATGTATGACCTAGGATGCCCCTCCTACTACAGGGTAATGCACAGAAGGAAGCTATATATGACCTAGGATGCCCCTCCTACTACAGGGTAACGCACAGAAGGAAGCTATATATGACCTAGGATGCCCCTCCTACTACAGGGTAACGCACAGAAGGAAGCTATATATGACCTAGGATGCCCCTCCTACTACAGGGTAACACAGAAGGAAGCTATGTATGACCTAGGATGCCCCTCCTACTACAGGGTAACACAGACATGAGGAACCTATATATGACCTAGGATGCCCCTCCTACTACAGGGTAACGCACAGAAGGAAGCTATGTATGACCTAGGATGCCCCTCCTACTACAGGGTAACGCACAGAAGGAAGCTATATATGACCTAGGATGCCCCTCCTACTACAGGGTAACACAGACATGAGGAACCTATATATGACCTAGGATGCCCCTCCTACTACAGGGTAATGCACAGAAGGAACCTATATATGACCTAGGATGCCCCTCCTACTACAGGGTAACGCACAGAAGGAAGCTATATATGACCCTGGGATGCCCCTCCTACTACAGGGTAACACACAGAAGGAAGCTATATATGACCTAGGATGCCCCTCCTACTACAGGGTAACGCAGACATGAGGAACCTATATATGACCTAGGATGCCCCTCCTACTACAGGGTAATGCACAGAAGGAACCTATATATGACCTAGGATGCCCCTCCTACTACAGGGTAACGCAAGGAAGGAAGCTATATATGACCCTGGGATGCCCCTCCTACTACAGGGTAACACACAGAAGGAAGCTATATATGACCTAGGATGCCCCTCCTACTACAGGGTAACGCAGACATGAGGGACCTATATATGACCTAGGATGCCCCTCCTACTACAGGGTAATGCACAGAAGGAACCTATATATGACCTAGGATGCCCCTCCTACTACAGGGTAACGCACAGAAGGAAGCTATTTATGACCCTGGGATGCCCCTCCTACTACAGGGTAACACACAGAAGGAAGCTATATATGACCTAGGATGCCCCTCCTACTACAGGGTAACGCAGACATGAGGAACCTATATATGACCTAGGATGCCCCTCCTACTACAGGGTAACACAGACATGAAGAACCTATATATGACCTAGGATGCCCCTCCTTCTACAGGGTAATGCACAGAAGGAACCTATATATGACCTAGGATGCCCCTCCTACTACAGGGTAACGCAAGGAAGGAAGCTATATATGACCCTGGGATGCCCCTCCTACTACAGGGTAACGCAGACATGAGGAACCTATATATGACCTAGGATGCCCCTCCTACTACAGGGTAACACACAGAAGGAAGCTATATATGACCTAGGATGCCCCTCCTACTACAGGGTAACACACAGAAGGAAGCTATATATGACCTAGGATGCCCCTCCTACTACAGGGTAATGCACAGAAGGAAGCTATATATGACCTAGGATTCCCCTCCTACTACAGGGTAACACACAGAAGGAAGCTATATATGACCTAGGATGCCCCTCCTACTACAGGGTAACACACAGAAGGAAGCTATATATGACCTAGGATGCCCCTCCTACTACAGGGTAATGCACAGAAGGAAGCTATATATGACCTAGGATTCCCCTCCTACTACAGGGTAACACACAGAAGGAAGCTATATATGACCTAGGATGCCCCTCCTACTACAGGGTAAGGCTGGGTTCACACCACGTCTTTGCAATACAGTTCCCGTATCAGTTTTTTTTTTATTTAAAAAAAAAACAAACAAAAAACGGATTCCTCAAAACCTGACTAAGGGTGCGTTCACACGCTCTTTGTTTTTGCGGGTATTGCGCTGCGTATTTGAAAGTGGGCGGGCTCTTCTCGGCTGTCCGCAGCAGATTTTTCACGGAGGAATTTACGCTGCGGAAAATCCGCCGCAGTCCCTACTGACTTCAATGGGGCTTGCGGCGGGATTTTCTGCAGCGTAAATTCCTCCGTGAAAAATCTGCTGCGGACGGCCGAGAAGAGCCCGCCCACTTTCAAATACGCAGCGGAAAAAACCTTCAAAAACCAAGAGCGCGTGAACGCACCCTAAACGATCAAAACGTGTGTACAAATTTTAATCCGTATACAGTTTGAAAAATGATGTCCGGTTGCCTTTTATTTTTTTTTAAGAAAAAATAATATACGTTTTTAACTTTTCACTCCACTATGACTAAAGTTTCACTTGTTTGATTGACATTACAATAAAAAAAATAAAAAAAAAACTGTGCAAATTCAAAAACCGGATGGAACCGTACGCACATACAGTTCTCTACGGTTCCCATTAAAATAAATAATAATAAAAAAAAGTATACATTTCAATACGTTTTTTTGCCCGGACCAAAAACTGTGGTAGGTTACTGTTTTGGGTACGGGGGGGAAAAAAAAACTGACAAAACTGTACTGGGTGAAAAACTGATAGAAACTGATGCATACGGTTTTCAAATTGAAAACGTATGTGGGAACGGTGTTGCAAAAAATGTGGCGTGAACCCAGACTAACACGGCTCGGAGGAAGCTATATATGACGTAGGCTGCCCCTCCCCCTAGGGCAGTGTTTCCCAACCAGGGTGCCTCCAGCTGTTGCGAAATGACAACTCCCAGCATGCCCGGACAGCCGAAGGCTGTCCGGGCATGCTGGGAGTTGTTGTTTTGCAACAGCTGGAGGCACCCTGGTTGGGAAACACTGCTCTAGGGGGTGACACACAGGAGGAAGCAGTGTGTATATTATTACTACACACAGGTGTCCGGGGTGTATACCGCTGCAGTTTTGGGATACACCTGTTCCCATCCCTGTACAGAGAGCACAACAGTTGAATACAGGGAGCGGCTCCAGTCGCTGTTAACTCCTTCAATGCTAGAAACAACAATGATGGCTATGCTATGCTATGAGGAGTTTACACTGCGGAAAATCTGCTGCAAGTCAGTAGGGACTGTGGCGGATTTTCCGCAGCGTAAACTCCGCTGCGGAAAATCTGCAGCGGACAGCCGAGAAGAGCCCGCCCCTTTTCAAATATGCAGCGGAAAACCCCGATCAAAAAAAAAATCAGCCCGTGTGAACGTACCCTAACTCAGTGTTTTCCAAATAGTGTCTCTCAGCTGTCCAAATATGCTGGGAGTTGTAGTTTTGCAACAGCTGGAGGCACACTGTTTGTAAGACACTATTCTAACAGGTGGTAAATTCTTAGTCTCCACTGGAAAACATTTTCTTTTAAGTCAACTGGTGCCGGATAGTTAAACAGATTTTTAAATTACTTCTATTTAAAAAAAAAATCTTAATCCTTCCAGTACTTATCAGCTGCTATATATACTAGAGAGGAAGTTATTTTCTTTTTGAAAAGACCACAATGTTCTCTGCTGACACCTCTGTCCATTTTAGGAACTGTCCAGAGCAGGATAGGTTTGCTATGGGGATTTGCTCCTACTCTGGACACTTCCTAAAATGGACAGAGGTGTCAGCAGAGAGCACTGTGGTCAGGCAGAAAGGAAATTCAAAAAGAAGAGAACGTCCTCTGTAGTATACAGCAGCTGATAAGTAATGGAAGGTTTAAGATTTTTAAATAGAAGTAATTTACAACTCTGTTTTAACTATCTGGGACCAGTTGATTTAATAAAAAAAATAAAAATAAAATAATTTTTCCAGCGGAGTACCCCTTTAAATAAGAAAGGGGAGCAATCTTTGTTTTTCATACGTGATGAGAATTATGCTGACAGGCTGAATACACTGTAATAGTACAGTGTATTCTACCAGTATCGGGTGATTGCGGTCAGTCCCCTTGTGGGACTAGTGAAAAGTAAAAATAAAAAATGTTCATCAAATAAAGTGTAATAAAAAAATTAATAAATCACACATATTTGGAATGGACACGTCCGTAACGACCCGACTAGAGATGAGCGAACTTACAGTAAATTCGATTCGTCACGAACTTCTCGGCTCGACAGTTGATGACTTTTCCTGCATAAATTAGTTCAGCTTTCCGGTGCTCCCGTGGGCTGGAAAAGGTGGATACAGTCCTAGGAGACTCTTTCCTAGGAATGTATCCACCTTTTCCAGCCCACCGGAGCACCGGAAAGCTGAACTAATTTATGCAGGAAAAGTCATCAACTGCCGAGCCGAGAAGTTCGTGATGAATCGGCTTTACTGTAAGTTCGCTCATCTCTAGACCCGACCAATGAAATATCTTATTTATCCCTCAAGTTGAACACTCTGGAAAAAAAAAAAAAAAAAACATTTTGTTAATCTGCCTCCCCCCCAAAAAAAAACAAACATTTTGTTAATCTGCCTCCCCCCCCAAAAAAAAAAATAATAATTAAAACAAAGTGATACATATGCAACAAATTGTACTAATAAAAATGGCAAGTTTTTCTGTGAAAACAAAAAAAAAAAAAAAAGAGCTCTAAGGTGAAAAATAAAAAAGTAATGGATCTTGTAATGTGGTGACACTAGTATTAATTATTATTATTATTATTATTATTATTATTATTAAATATATATATATATATATATATATATATATATATATATATATATATAAAAAAAAATTTTTATGTTTCTATTATGGCAATGTAGTAAAATTAACCTGTATAAATTTAGGATCGCTGTAATCGTTCTGACCCACAGAATAAAACTTTAATGTTAGTTTTACCATTATGGGGAATTACATACATTTTAAAATGCGCAAAAAAAAAAATTACCAAATTAAATGTTTGTATTTATTTTTTTTTTTTCAATTTGACCTGCGAAAAAGATATATAAACCCCCAAAATGGTGGTACAACCTGTCCCAGAAAAAAAAAATAATAATAATAATAAAACAACCGTCCTAAAACAGTTCTGAACTTGGAAGCTGACAATGGGAAAAATGAAAATAATAATAATAATTGCTTGAGCCAAAACTTTTTTTTTTTTTTTTTTTTTTTTTTTTTATATCAACTGGCTCCGGAAAGTTAAACAGATTTGTAAATTACTTCTATAAAAAAGAAAATCTTAATCCTTCCAATAGTTATTAGCTTCTGAAGTTGAGTTGCTGTTTTCTGTCTAACTGCTCTCTGATGACTCACGTCCCGGGAGCTGTGCAGCTCCTATGGGGATATTCTACCATCATGCACAGCTCCCGGGACGTGACATCATCATTGAGCAGTTAGACAGAAAACTTCAGAAGCTAATAACTATTGGAAGGATTAAGATTTTTTAATAGAAGTAATTTACAAATCTGTTTTAACTTTCCGGAGCCAGTTGATATATATAAAAAAAAGGTTTTGCCTGGAATACCCCTTTAAGGGCCCCAAAGGTGTGCCCATGGAAGGGGTTAAATTCATTCACAATAGGCATAGTTACAATTGAGAAGTAGAGAGCGTCAACCTAGTATAGGACAAATCCCAATGAGGTTGTTGCGTGGCCTTTGTGATGTCCTGGTGGTTGTTGGGTGTCATCCACACCTCAGGGTTGATTGCTCCCCATTTGTAACCATGCCTGATGTTGTTGTTGTTGTTGTTGTTGTTGTTGTTGTAAATGTCTTTTTGAGAGATGTTTTCACGTTTATTTTGTATGACGTGCCGATAGGGTTTCCGCCGTGCCGGTATTTTGGCCACCCTGTCGGGATTTATCCAACCAATCCTCCAACTCCCGGAATGTTGCACCAAATGCTATACCAGTGTTTCCCAACCAGAGCACCTCCAGCTGTTGCAAAACTACAACTCCCAGCATGCCCGGACAGCCGCTGGCTGTCCGGGCATGCTGGGAGTTGTAGTTTTGCAACAGCTGGAAGCACCCCTGGTTGGGAAAACACTGACCTATACTATATACTACTGTATAGTCCAACATACTGGGAGTTGGAGTTGGAGTTTTGCAACAGCTGGAGGCACCTCTGGTTGGGAAATGCTGACCTATATTACTATATAGTCCAAAATGCGGGGAGTTGTAGTTTTGCAACAGCTGGAGGCACCCCTTGTTGGGAAACACTGACCTATACTATATAGTCCAAAATTCTGGGAGTTGTAGTTTTGCAACAGCTGGAGGCATTCCTGGATGGGAAGCATTGACCTGTACTATATACTACAATATGCTGGGAGTTGTAGTTTTGCAACAGCTGGAGGCACACCTGGTTGGGAAGCATTGACCTATACTATATACCACTATATAGTCCAACATGCTAGGAGTTGTAGTTTTGCAACAGCTGGAGGCACCCCTGGTTGGGGAAACACTGACCTATACTATATAGTCCAACATGCTGGGAGTTGTAGTTTTGCAACAGCTGGAGGCACACCTGATTGGGAAGCATTGGCCTATACTATTTACTACTATATAGTCCAACATGCTAGGAGTTGTAGTTTTGCAACAGCTGGAGGCACCCCTGGTTGGGAAAACACTGACCTACACTGTATACTATGGTACTATACAGTCCGACGTGCTGGGAGTTGTAGTTTTGCAACAGCTGGAGGCACCTCTGATTGGGAAGCATTGGCCTATACTATATACTACTATATAGTCCAACATGCTAGGAGTTGTAGTTTTGCAACAGCTGGAGGCACCCCTGGTTGGGAAAACACTGACCTACACTGTATGCTACGGTATTATACAGTCCGACGTGCTGGGAGTTGTAGTTTTGCAACAGCTGGAGGCACCCCTGGTTGGGAAGCATTGATATATAGTATAACATGCTGGGAGTTGTAGTTTTTTGTTTGGGGCAGCTGCTGAGCCACAGGCTGTATCTGACCATGCTGGGATAAAAAAATAAAAAAAAATCGCTCAAAAAGTCCCATCAAAACAAAAATGGTACTGTTAAAAACTACAGATCAGGGCGCAAAAAAAATGAAAAAAGAAAAAAATATATGTTTTTAAAGGGGTCAGAATAGGACAAAATTTCCCCCACATGTGTATCCTATGATGTTACGCATATATAATTAATTATGCAAATTAGCATGGCCGATATTTTTTGTAAGAAAGGTGGCGACCCTACATGCCAATGAAGGGACCTGAGGGGTCTTAAAAGCTGATAAAGATTTCCCCGTTATTCCACTTTTCTCCTGACTTAATCAGCTTAAACCATCACAAAGTAAATGTGCCCTTTTAAGTGGTAACCGTATTACTGTACACACAGTCCCCGGTTGCCCCCTTTTAGTAGCCGGCAGGCATGATGTCTTCATGTGTAAACCGGGATTCCCCTTTTTTATTCCAGGAGCCTCTGGGACATTGTTATGGTTGTTCTGTAGGGGCCCATGTTTCTTGTCTGAGCTCGGACCACCTCAGTGGCATTCCTGGGGCCCCTGTAGTCAGTACGGGGGCTTTGTGACAGTACATTTTTTCTGGCTGCTATAGGAGAATGGATTGTGTAAATACACACGGATCATCCATATGACACAGCGCAGATCTGAACCGATCCATGGTGGAACATAAAACCCCTGGTCCGTGGTGCAGAGGCCTCCAGATTATAGTGTCGGGCCTTCTCCTCATACCAGACACATGACCCCACCTACCATGTTCAGTTTACAATATCTCTGCCGCCTTTATATCTACACTGCTGCTTTTCTAGTTTTTATGTTTGTAGGGATATGCAGACTTGTGTATGGCCAATGTACCGTTAAAGGGGTACTCCGCCCCTAGACATCTGATCCGCAATCCGCTGCTTGGGACCCCTGCAATCTACCTGCTGGCTACCCGGCATTCGTTTAGAGCGTCTGGTGCAGTGTCGGAGGCTCGTGACGTCACGACCACGCCCCCTCAATGCACGTCCGTCACGCCCCCTCCCATAGACTTGCATTGAGGGGGCGTGGCTGTGACTTAACAAGCCTTTGCCCCGCATCTCCAGTCATCTGGCACGGAGTGTAGCTCGCTCTGTGCACCGGATGTCTTGGGTGCCGCAGCTAAGATCGGGGATAAGATGTCTAGGGACGGAGTACCCATTTAAGGTAGAGCTTCATTGCCTTCTGCCTATAAGGGTAGGCTCACTTTAGGACCACGCAATCTACCTGCTGCACCTGGAATTCGTTTAGAGCGTTGGGTGCAGTGACGGAGGCTCATGACATCACAGCCGCTTGTGACGTCATGGTCAAGCCCCCTCAATGCAAGTCTATGGGAGGGGGCGTGACGATGTCACGCCCCCTCCCATAGACTTGCATTGAGGGGGCGTGGCCGTGACGCCACGAGCCTTCGCAACGCATCGCCAGTCATCCGGCACGGAGCGTAGCTCGCTCTGTGCACTGGATGTCTGGGGTGCCACAGCTAAGATCGGGGATAAGATGTCTAGGGGCGGAGTACCCATTTAAAGGGGTACTCCGCCCCTAGACATCTTATCCCCTATCCAAAGCATAGGGGATAAGATGTCAGATCGCCGCGATCCTGCTGCTGGGGACCCCGGGGATCGCTGCTGCAGCACCCCGCCATCATTACTGCACAGAGCGAGATCGCTCTGTGCGTAATGACGGGCGATACAGGGGCTGGAGCAGCGTGACGTCATGGCTCCGCCCCTCGTGACATCACGGCCCGTCCCCTTAATGCAAGTCTATGGCAGGGGGCGTGACGACCACCACGCCCCCTCCCATAGACTTGCATTGACGGGGGTGGGCCGTGACGTAACGATGCTCCGGCCCCTGTATTGCCCGTCATTACGTGCAGAGCGATCTCGCTCTGCGCAGTAATGATAGCGGGGTGCTGCAGCAGCGATCCCCGGGGTCCCCAGCAGCGGGACCCCGGCGATCTGACATCTTATCCCCTATCCTTTGGATAGGGGATAAGATGTCTAGGGGCGGAGTACCCTTTAAGGTACAGCTTCATTGCCTTCTGCCTATAAGGCTAAGCTCACTTTAGGACCACACAATCTACCTGCTGCACCTGGCATTCGTTTAGAGCGTTGGGTGCAGTGACGGAGGCTCATGACGTCACGCCCGCTTGTGAAGTCACGGTCAAGCCCCCTCAATGCAAGTCTATGGGAGGGGGCGTGACGGACGTGCATTGAGGGGGTGTGGCCGTGACATCACGAGCCTTCGCAGCGCATCGGCAGTCATCCGGCACGGAACGTAGCTCGCTCTGTGCACTGGATGTCTGGGGTGCCACAGCTAAGATCGGGGATAAGATGTCTAGGGGCGGAGTATCCATTTAAGGAAGAACTTCATTGCCTTCTGCCTAGAAGGTTAGGTTCACTTTAGGACCACACAGACATTGTCATCCCTATAGATGGCAATGTCCTTCAGCTCAGATTCCGCAGCCTAACGAATGAGCAAACTCGATCTTTTGGTGCTAGAATTTCAGCTTAAATTCTGTAGTGTGCATTATACTGTGGAATCCCATTGCCAGCAACGGAATTCTGCTGCACCGGAATTTCCAACTGAAATTCCCAAACTGATTTCCAGACGGAAACTCCGTAGTGTGAACCCAGCCTACCAGTGATGCCTTTCCTGTAGGCTCTACCTATCGGGCTCATGGCTATTGGTCACTCCAGGTACACCATATCAGTCAAGTTGGGTTAGTTCAAAAGTCTGCAAGATATATACAGTATATATAATCATTTTTTTCCGGGTGATATGCCCAAATTGCTGTGTATTGCCATCCCCCTGATGGCAATACACTGCAATTTAGTCATATTTTGCCCGGTTTACAAACATCTTTTTTGGGGCTATAGCTATTGCTACAGCCCAGTTGCAAAACTACAACTCCTAGCATGCCCGGACAGCCAAAGGCTGTCCGGGCATGCTGGGTGTTGTAGTTTTGCAACAGCTGGAGGCACCCTGCTTGGGAAACCCTGCTCTGACTTACTAAAGCCGACAGGATTACAAAAGATTGTGCAGAGATGAGGTAACTGATCCTATGTGAATGTATAGTAGAGGGGTGTGTACCAGGTCCCGAGAGACTGAAGAGTCACAATGGTCAGGGATCAGGGATGGGTGTTGTCCTCTCCCCCTGTAATGCACAGTTTAAAGGGGTACTCCATTGGAAAACCTTTTCTTTTAAATCAACTGGTGCCAGAAAGTTAAACAGATTTGTAAATTACATCCCAATCCTTCCAGTACTTATCAGCTGCTGTATACTACAGAGGAAGTTCTTTTCTTTTTGAATTTCCTTTCTGTCTGACCACAGTGCTCTCTGCTGACACCTCTGTCCATTTTAGGAACTGTCCAGAGTAGGAGCAAATCCCCATAGCAAACCTATCCTGCTCTGCACTGTTCCTGACATGGACAGAGGTGTCAGCAGAGAGCACTGTGGTCAGGCAGAAAGGAAATTCAAAAAGGAAAAAACTTCCTGTGGAGCATATAGCAGCTGTTAGGTACTGGAAGGATTAAGAATTTTTTTTTTTTTTTTTTTTTTTTTTACAAATCCGTTTTAACTTTCTGGCACCAGTTTATTTTATTTTTTATTTTTTTGTGTGTCTGGCAAGATGGTGTTCTTTGTGATACCGTCTGCTAAACCGGAGTATCTAATCCTATCGTGTGAGTCTGTCTGGTCTTCTGGTGTATCTAATCCCATCGTGTGATACTGGCTGCTCTGCCAGAGTACCGTAATAGTGTCTGCAGTGCTGGGCTGTCTAATACCATCATGCAGGGTGTTGTTATATCTAGTCCCATCATATGCGATACCATCTGCTGAGCTGGTGTATCTAATTTAGTCATGTGACACCTTCAGCTGTGCCAGAGTATCTGATCCCTTCATGTATATGATGCCATCTGCTGAGGCGAAGTGTCTAATCCCAACATGTGTGATACTGTCTGCTGACCCTGTATTTATAGGCCTATCATGTCATCGGTGCCTGTGTATCTAATCCCATCATGTGTGATACTTCCTGTTGAGCTGGAGTATATGGTCTCCTCATATTTGATATCATCTGCTGAGTTTGGTGTATCTAATCCAATCATGTGTGATACTTTATGCTGAGCTGTAGTATTTTAGGCCTATCATGCCAAAGGCTGTCCAGGCATGCTGGGAGTTGTAGTTTTGCAACAGCTGGAGGAACCCTGCTTGATAAATCATGATCTAATCCCATCATGTGTGATACTGTCTGCTGTGCTGTTGTATCATGTCATCTGAGCTGGTGTATCTAATCCAGTTGTGTGATACAGTCCACTGTGCTGTAGTATTTTAGGCCTATTAAGTAATCTGAGTTGGATGTATCTAATCCCATCATGTGATACTGTCTGCAGTAGTATTTTAGCCCTATCATGTCATCGGTGCCTGTGTATCTAATCCCATCATGTGTGGTAGTCACCTCAGATACTGCCTGTTGAGCTGGAGTATCTGGTCTCCTCATATTTGATATCATCTGCTGAGTTTGGTGTATCTAATCCCATCATGTGTGATACTTTTAGCTGAGCTGTAGTATTTTAGGCCTATCATGTCATCTAAACTGGTGTTTTCCAGCCAGGGTTCCTCCAGCTGTTGCAAAACTACAACTCTCAGCATGCCTGGACAGCCAAAGGCTGTCCAGGCATGCTGAGAGTTGTAGCTTTGCAACAGCTGGAGGAACCCTGCTTGAGAAACCATGAACTAATCCCATCATGTGTGATACTGTCTGCTGAGCTGTTGTATCATGTCATCTGAGCTGGTGTATCTAATCCCATTATGTGTGATACAGTCCGCTGAGCTGTAGTATTTTAGGCCTATTAAGTAATCTGAGTTTGATGTATCTAATCCAATCACATGATACTGTCTGCTGTAGTATTATAGGCCTATCAAGTCTTCCGAGCTTGATGTATCTAATCAGATCATGTGATACTGTCTGCTGTAGTATTTTAGGCCTATGATGTCATCTGAGCTTGTGTATCTAATCCCATCATGTGTGATACTGCCTGTTGAGTTGGTGTATCTGGTCTCCTCATATATAACATCTGCTCAACTTGGTGTATCTAATCCCATAATGTGTGATACAGTCCGCTGAGCTGTAGCATTTGAGGCCTATCAAGTCTTCTGATCTTGATGTATCTAATCTCCTCATGTGTGATACAGTCCACTGAGCTGTAGTATTTTAGGCCTATTAAGTAATCTGAGTTTGATGTATCTAATCCCATCATGTAATACTGTCTGCCGTAGTATTTTAGGTCTATCATGTCATCTGAGCTTGTGTATCTAATCCCATCATGTGTGATACTGCCTGTTGAGTTGGTGTATCTGGTCTCCTCATATATAACATCTGCTCAACTTGGTGTATCTAATCCCATAATGTGTGATACAGTCCGCTGAGCTGTAGCATTTGAGGCCTATCAAGTCTTCTGATCTTGATGTATCTAATCTCCTCATGTGTGATACAGTCCACTGAGCTGTAGTATTTTAGGCCTATTAAGTAATCTGAGTTTGATGTATCTAATCCCATCATGTAATACTGTCTGCCGTAGTATTTTAGGTCTATCATGTCATCTGAGCTTGTGTATCTAATCCCATCATGTGTGATACTGCCTGTTGAGTTGGTGCATCTGGTCTCCTCATATATAACATCTGCTTATCTTGGTGTATCTAATCCCATCATGTGTGATACAGTCTGCTGAGCTGTAGTATTTTAGGCCTATTAAGTAATCTGAGTTTGATGTATCTAATCTCATCATGTGATACTGTCTGCTGTAGTATTTCAGGCCTATCATGTAATTTGTAGTATTTTAGGCCTATCAAGTCTTCTGACCTTGTGTATCTAATCCCATCATATGTGATACTGCCTGTTGAGTTGGTGTATCTGGTCTGCTCATCTTGGTGTATCTAATCCCATCATGTGTGATACTGTCAGCTGTAGTATTTTAAGCCTATCATGTAATCTGAGCTTGTGTATCTAATCCCATCATGTGATACTGTCTGCTGTAGTATTTTAGGCCTATCATGTAATCTGAGCTTGTGTATCTAATCCCATCATGTGATACTGTCTGCTGTAGTATTTTAGGCCTATCATGTAATCTGAGCTTGTGTATCTAATCCCATCATGTGATACTGTCTGCTGTAGTATTTTAGGCCTATCATGTCTTCTGAGTTTGGTGTATCTAATCCCATCATGTGATACTGTCTGCTGTAGTATTTTAGGCCTATCATGTAATCTGAGCTTGTGTATCTAATCCCATCATGTGATACTGTCTGCTGTAGTATTTTAGGCCTATCATGTCTTCTGAGTTTGGTGTATCTAATCCCATCCTGTGATACTGTCTGCTGTAGTATTTTAGGCCTATCATGTCTTCTGAGCTTGTGTATCTAATCCCATCATGTGATACTGTCTGCTGTAGTATTTTAGGCCTATCATGTCTTCTGAGCTTGTGTATCTAATCCCATGATGTGATACTGTCTGCTGTAGTATTTTAGGCCTATCGTGTCTTCTGAGCTTGTGTATCTAATCCCATCATGTGTGATACTGTCTACCGAGCCGGAGTATTCATTCTCCACTGAGCATGGTGTATAAGCCCACTGTGTGTGATGCGGTGAAGCGGTCAGCGCTGGGCGCATTGTTCTCCCGTCTGTGGCGGCTGACTCCATCCCTCTCATTCTCTTGGCGTCTCGCTTGTCAGGCTGACTCGCTTCCTCACAATAGCGGATAAGCCCTGCAGGGCGGGAGACGTGTAATACCATTAAGTCCTCTTTTATAGTCCCCCACTTTCCGGACCCTTTTTGTGCACGCTTCCTCTGAGGGCATAATGGCTGGAAGTGTGTCACCGGCTCACGGCGGGTCACGGAGCGTGCGGGGTCCGCCTGCCTGTGTGCGTCACGCTCATCGGGAGCCATCAATCTGCGCTGTTTGACGCTACCTAAAGGGAAAATCGGCGACTATAGATAGATATAGGTTATAATTATTTCACCTTATGGTGATAAACCCGGACAGCTTGATGCTTTATGGAAGAAAGGGTTAACACAATAAAGATGGCGGTCTGATATAATAGGCGTATTATTGCACTTACAGTATACGATTTTACATTTTATGTTGCTCTTTGTGCTAAAATTAACAAAATTCCATTTTACCCCCTCATTCTGACCACAGAATGTTAGAAATCTTTACTTATTTATAGAAAAGGAAAAACTATAATCCTGCAGTGACATAAGTATTCATACCCTTTTACAAGGTGAAGCCCCTCTGGCAGTGATTCCGGCCTCCAGTCTTCTTGGGGATGAGGTCACAAGGTTTACACTCCTGGATTTAGGGATTTTCCTCCATTCTTCTCTGCAGATCCTCTCGGGTTCTGTCAGGTTGGATGGGGACCGTCGGTAGAAGCCATTTCCAGGTCTCTCCAGAGATGTTCCATTAGGTTTGGGCTCTGGCTGGGTCACACAAGGACATTCACAGAGTTGTCCCTAAACCTCTCCTGTGTTGTCTTGGCCGTGTGCTTAGGGGCATTGTCTTGTTTGGACGGTGATCCTCCAGCCTAGTCATTGAGAATCTCTCTGTACTTTGCTCCATTCAGCTTTCCCTCAACCCTGACCAACCTCTCTGTCCCCACACATGATGCTGCCCCCACCATGATCACTGTAGGGATGGTATTGGGCAGGTAATGGGCAGTGCCTGGTTTCCTCCAGACATGATGCTGCCCCCACCATGATCACTGTAGGGATGGTATTGGGCAGGTGATGGACAGTGCCTGGTTTCCCCCAGACATGATGCTGCCCCCACCATGATGACTGTAGGGATGGTATTGGGCAGGTGATGGGCAGTGCCTGGTTTCCTCCAGACATGATGCTGCCCCCATCATGATCACTGTAGGGATGGTATTGGACAGGTGAGGGGCAGTGCCTGGTTTCCCCCAGATATGATGCTGCCCCCACCATGATCACTGTAGGGATGGTATTGGGCAGGTGATGGGCAGTGCCTGGTTTCCCCCAGATATGATGCTGCCCCCACCATGATCACTATCGGGATGGTATTGGGCAGGTGATGGGCAGTGCCTGGTTTCCTCCAGACATGATGCTGCCCCCACCATGATCACTGTAGGGATGGTATTGGGCAGGTGATGGGCAGTGCCTGGTTTCCTCCAGACATGATGCTGCCCCCACTATGATCACTGTAGGGATGGTATTGGGCAGGTGATGGGCAGTGCCTGGTTTCCTCCAGACATGATGCTGCCCCCCACCATGATCACTGTAGGGATGGTATTGGGCAGGTGATGGGCAGGGCCTGGTTTCCTCCAGACATGATGCTGCCCCCACCATGATCACTGTAGGGATGGTATTGTGCAGGTGATGGGCAGTACCTGGTTTCCTCCAGACATGATGCTGCCCCCACCATGATCACTGTAGGGATGGTATTGGGCAGGTGATGGGCAGTGCCCGGTTTCCTCCAGACATGATGCTGCCCCCACCATGATCACTGTAGGGATGGTATTGGGCAGGTGATGGGCAGTGCCTGGTTTCCTCCAGACATGATGCTGCCCCCACCATGATCACTGTAGGGATGGTATTGGGCAGGTGATGGGCAGTGCCTGGTTTCCCCCAGACATGATGCTGCCCCTACCATGATCACTGTAGGGATGGTATTGGGCAGTTGATGGGCAGTGCCTGGTTTCCTCCAGACATGATGCTGCCCCCACCATGATCACTGTAGGGATGGTAATGGGCAGGTGATGGGCAGTGCCTGGTTTCCCCCAGACATGATGCTGCCCCCACCATGATCACTGTAGGGATGGTATTGGGCAGGTGATGGGCAGTGCCTGGCTTCCTCCAGACATGATGCTGCCCCCACCATGATGACTGTAGGGATGGTATTGGGCAGGTGATGGACAGTACCTGGTTTCCCCCAGACATGATGCTGCCCCCACCATGATCACTGTAGGGATGGTATTGGGCAGGTGATGGGCAGTGCCTGGTTTCCTCCAGACATGATGCTGCTCCCACCATGATCACTGTAGGGATGGTATTGGGCAGTGCCTGGTTTCCTCCAGACATGATGCTGCCCCCACCATGATCACTGTAGGGATGGTATTGGGCAGGTGATGGGCAGTGCCTGGTTTCCTCCAGACATGATGCTGCCCCCACCATGATCACTGTAGGGATGGTATTGGGCAGGTGATGGGCAGTACCTGGTTTCCCCCAGACATGATGCTGCCCCCACCATGATCACTGTAGGGATGGTATTGGGCAGGTGATGGGCAGTGCCTGGTTTCCTCCAGACATGATGCTGCTCCCACCATGATCACTGTAGGGATGGTATTGGGCAGTGCCTGGTTTCCTCCAGACATGATGCTGCCCCCACCATGATCACTGTAGGGATGGTATTGGGCAGGTGATGGGCAGTGCCTGGTTTCCTCCAGACATGATGCTGCCCCCACCATGATCACTGTAGGGATGGTATTGGGCAGGTGATGGGCAGTGCCTGGTTTCCCCCAGATATGATGCTGCCCCCACCATGATCACTATCGGGATGGTATTGGGCAGGTGATGGGCAGTGCCTGGTTTCCTCCAGACATGATGCTGCCCCCACCATGATCACTGTAGGGATGGTATTGGGCAGGTGATGGGCAGTGCCTGGTTTCCTCCAGACATGATGCTGCCCCCACTATGATCACTGTAGGGATGGTATTGGGCAGGTGATGGGCAGTGCCTGGTTTCCTCCAGACATGATGCTGCCCCCCACCATGATCACTGTAGGGATGGTATTGGGCAGGTGATGGGCAGGGCCTGGTTTCCTCCAGACATGATGCTGCCCCCACCATGATCACTGTAGGGATGGTATTGTGCAGGTGATGGGCAGTACCTGGTTTCCTCCAGACATGATGCTGCCCCCACCATGATCACTGTAGGGATGGTATTGGGCAGGTGATGGGCAGTGCCCGGTTTCCTCCAGACATGATGCTGCCCCCACCATGATCACTGTAGGGATGGTATTGGGCAGGTGATGGGCAGTGCCTGGTTTCCTCCAGACATGATGCTGCCCCCACCATGATCACTGTAGGGATGGTATTGGGCAGGTGATGGGCAGTGCCTGGTTTCCCCCAGACATGATGCTGCCCCTACCATGATCACTGTAGGGATGGTATTGGGCAGTTGATGGGCAGTGCCTGGTTTCCTCCAGACATGATGCTGCCCCCACCATGATCACTGTAGGGATGGTAATGGGCAGGTGATGGGCAGTGCCTGGTTTCCCCCAGACATGATGCTGCCCCCACCATGATCACTGTAGGGATGGTATTGGGCAGGTGATGGGCAGTGCCTGGCTTCCTCCAGACATGATGCTGCCCCCACCATGATGACTGTAGGGATGGTATTGGGCAGGTGATGGACAGTACCTGGTTTCCCCCAGACATGATGCTGCCCCCACCATGATCACTGTAGGGATGGTATTGGGCAGGTGATGGGCAGTGCCTGGTTTCCTCCAGACATGATGCTGCCCCCACCATGATCACTGTAGGGATGGTATTGGGCAGGTGATGGGCAGTACCTGGTTTCCCCCAGACATGATGCTGCCCCCACCATGATCACTGTAGGGATGGTATTGGGCAGGTGATGGGCAGTGCCTGGTTTCCTCCAGACATGATGCTGCTCCCACCATGATCACTGTAGGGATGGTATTGGGCAGGTGATGGGCAGTGCCTGGTTTCCTCCAGACATGATGCTGCTCCCACCATGATCACTGTAGGGATGGTATTGGGCAGTGCCTGGTTTCCTCCAGACATGATGCTGCCCCCACCATGATCACTGTAGGGATGGTATTGGGCAGGTGATGGGCAGTGCCTGGTTTCCTCCAGACATGATGCTGCCCCCACCATGATCACTGTAGGGATGGTATTGGGCAGGTGATGGGCAGTGCCTGGTTTCCCCCAGACATGATGCTTAGAATTGAGACTAGAAAGTTTAATCTTGGTTTCATCCTCCTATTTTCTTAGTCTGGGTCCTTTTTAGGTTCCATTTTGGAAACTCCAGGCGGCTTTCATGTGTCTTTTACTGAGGAGAGGCTTCTTTCTGCCCTCTTTGTCATGAAGCCCAGATTGGTGGAGACTATCTACTGACTATAGAGGAACCATAATAATAATTACTTGATATGTTATTATAACCTGACAATAATTATAGACACACAGATGGGGTAAATAGATATGGACCATACTGGTATAACCTGGTATATACTGTATATAATTATATATGTACAGCTGGTATAAGTTATATATCTCCTGTATATAGTGATATGGACCATGTTGGTATAACCTGGTATATACTGTATATAATTATATATCTACAGCTGGTATAAGTTATATATCTCCTGTATATAGTGATATGGACCATGCTGGTATAACCTGAGTATATACTGTATATATAATATATATGTACAGCTGGTATAAGTTATATATCTCCTGTATATAGTGATATGGACCATGCTGGTATAACCTGGGTATATACTGTATATAATTATATATGTACAGCTGGTATAAGTTATATATCTCCTGTATATAGTGATATGGACCATGCTGGTATAACCTGAGTATATACTGTATATATAATATATATGTACAGCTGGTATAAGTTATATATCTCCTGTATATAGTGATATGGACTGTGCTGGTATAACCTGGTATATACTGTATATAATTATATATGTACAGCTGGTATACGTTATATATCTCCTGTATATAGTGATATGGACTGTGCTGGTATAACCTGGGTATATACTGTATATAATTATATATCTACAGCTGGTATAAGTTATATATCTCCTGTATATAGTGATATGGACCATGCTGGTATAACCTGAGTATATACTGTATATAATATATATGTACAGCTGGTATAAGTTATATATCTCCTGTATATAGTGATATGGACCATGCTGGTATAACCTGAGTATATACTGTATATAATATATATGTACAGCTGGTATAAGTTATATATCTCCTGTATATAGTGATATGGACCATGCTGGTATAACCTGGGTATATACTGTATATAATTATATATGTACAGCTGGTATAAGTTATATATCTCCTGTATATAGTGATATGGACCATGCTGGTATAACCTGAGTATATACTGTATATAATGATATATGTACAGCTGGTATAAGGTATATATATTTTCTGTATATAGTGATATGGACCATACTGGTATAACCCTAGTAAATGGATTAACCCGCCTCTGAACCTGTATAGATAATCCTACATAATCCTATTTTATTGCCGTATATGATAATAATAAGCATCTGTTTCCTGTTTCAGGACTGTGGCATCTGAGGTTCGCAAACAGGTCTCCAGAGAGTATGGAGGGTCTCCGCAGCTATCCAAGAAGCGTGCAGGGGGGGCACAGGCCGTGAGTCTGATGTTTTTAGGAATTTATCGTTTTATTCTATCATTTATTTATTTTTCCCGCCTGTCATTCACTGTTGCGCCTCTGTTGCAGGTTCCGCTCTCGGAGGTGGTGGACCCCCTGGATTTTGAGGCGTATTTGGCCAGCCACCCCCCAGACTCAGAATTTGAAGCCCTGAGGGATCTGTATGACTTTCCACCTGATGACATTGAGATCTTGTATGAGCCCAGAGAATGCCGTACACTAGAGCCTGCAGCCCCCGAAGAAGGGTGAGATGGGCGAAAAAAGGCGGCGGGGGGCAAAACCAGGACTGCCATGGCTGCACATGGGGATAAGGATAACCCCGCAATATGTTTTAGGATAGACCTGGGGGGCACAGGGTATCCGGGTACAGGGGGTATGTCTTCAATCCATGGCCCTTAGATGGTCTGGCAAAAATCTATTCTAAGGGTCATTTTTGGTTTGTTTGGTGATTTTTTTTAATACTTAACTTCTCTAAATTTATCATTTATTTCCTCTCTGCTTCTTCCCTTTTTTTTTTTTTTTTATTTCACAGAAAGTTGGACGCCCGAGTCCGAGATGCCTTAAAGGTGTATACTCACGACTGGGTGATTGTCCAGAGAAAGTAAGTGACCATTGGCTGGAAGAGGATGACTTGGTCCCCTAATCTGTAGATCTCCCGTTTTTTTTTTTGCAACACTACAACACCCAGCATGCCCTAAGAGCCAGGGGCTGTTGACGCATGCTGGTACTTGTAGTTTTATAACATTGGAGTCCACTGTAAGGGAGCTTATGTTATAAAGATAACTGAGGGTAGGTTCAGACTGAGGAGTCTTCCACCCGAAATCTAAATGACAGGTGGGAGAGATTACCTCTTGCAAAAATTTTGGGGGGCAAAATACCGCACTGTGTAGACGGGCAATGTATTCTGTGCGGTATTCTACAGAAATAATGAGCAAGATCAATCTATATATTCTAGGCAGAGATTCTGTCTGTGGTGGTACGGCACGGACGTGAGCCGTCTCCATAGACGGCAGTGCAGTCAGGTAAAATTCCCCTAAAATAAAGTGAACAAGATTTTGGCCTTAATCTTGAATTTCCACTGCAGTGTGAACAGTGCAGCAAAGTACCGTATATACTAGAGTATAAGCCGAGTTTTTCAACACAATTTTTCGTGCTGAAAACGCCCCCCCTCGGCTTATACTCGAGTGAACTCTCCGCCTGTAAATCCCTTCTCAGTGGTCTTCAACCTGCGGACCTCCAGAGGTTTCAAAACTACAACTCCCAGCATGCCTGGACAGCCATCGGCTGTCTGGGCATGCTGGGAGTTGTAGTTTTGAAACCTCTGGAGGTCCGCAGGTTGAAGACCACTGCGGCCTTCGTCATCATCCAGACACCCCCTTTAGTTTTCTACTCCCCTCCCCTGGGTGGGAAGGAAGGGTGAGCTGGTCCGGGCCATCTATGCTGCAGGGACCGTCCGGTGGGGAGGGTTAGTCATTCCGGGCTGTCCATCTTCACCGGGAGGCCCTCTTCTCCGCGCTCCGGGCCCGGACTAGTGACGTTGCCTTGACGACGACGCACAGGGACGTTGAGGATGATGACAGGGGTCTGGATGATGACATGGGGGGGGATGATGTATTTCCCATCCTAGGCTTATAATAGAGTCAATAACTTTTCCTGGGTTTTTGGGGTGAAATTAGGGGCCTCGGCTTATATTCGTGTCGGCTTATACTCGAGTATATACGGTATATAATGGGCACAAATAGTAGGGATCATTTGGTGTTCAGCTGGGGTCTCCAAACTGTGGACTTTCAGATGTTGCAAAACTACAACTCCCAGCATGCCCAGACAGCCAAGGGCTGTCCGGGCATGCTGAGAGTTGTAGCTTTGCAACATCTGGAGGTCCACAGTTTGGACACCACTGGTGCAGAGAGTCTGGTTATGTTTAATATAAATGGGTACTGTCATTAAAACTAATTTCTGCTATTGCACTTATGGTAAATAAATCGTTCTAATATACATTGTTAAAAAAAACTAAAACGTTTTTTTATGTTTGTGTTTTTAAAAGCTGCCACTAAGTGTCTCCCTACTTGTCCAGAGCATATTTTTCCCCATCTTTTGCACAGACTTTGGACTCCTGTTGGCCTGGCAGAAGTCAAAAGCAGGAGGGAGGGGTGGGGGGGGGGTGCAGCCTTATCCAATCATGGCTCATCTCACACTGAACTGCTCTAGGCTGTGTGTAGCAGAGTGAGGGAGGAAGTTCTCCCCTGTATGGCTTCAGATGATGTCACACCTGCTGGGGAACGCCCCTTCCCAGTCTGTAAACCTGACTGAGACTGAGCGGAAAATACAGAGCAATATCAAGGTAGAAAACTAATAAATAATAAAAATAAAGGCAGGGGGTGGTTTATCATGGTGGGGGCAGTGAACTAGGAGGATTATAACATTTAACAAGATCTTGAGAGGTACTCTTTAAGGACTTTCTAATCCAGTATTAGAAAAACAAAGGGGGCGATTTATCAAAATCTGTGCAGAGGAAAAGGGGACCAGTTGTCCTTAGCAACCAATCAGATCGCTTCTTTCATTTTTCAGAGGCCTTTTTTAAAATGAAAGAAGCGATCTGATTGGTTGCTATGGGCAACTGGTCAACTTTTCATCTACACAGGGTTTGATAAATCTTCCAATTTCCTTCCAAAAAATAGCCCCACCCCTGTCCTCAGGTTGTGTGTGTGGTATTGCAGGTCAGTTCCCGTTGTAATACCACACACAACCTGAGGACAGGTGTGGTGCTATTTTTGGAATCAATACATTTTTATTTATTTTTTTTCTATTCCTGGATGACCCCATTTAAGCAGTGATGTCACCTTGCTATCCGCCAATCAGGTCACAGAAACTGAGCACGGCGTATACTCCGATCACCGCCGAGCGCCAGAGGCATCGACAGAAGAACCTAACCAGACAGCTCTATGAACTGGATGAAGCTGCCGAAGAGAAGGGATGTGCAGAGGAATGTATAGTGCAGGTGTGTTAACATTCACTATATCTGTAATATATAGGGTGTGGGGGGGGGGGGTATGTATAATATGAGATGTTTGCCCGTGTTATTCCTATGTTCTCATACCTAATGTACATATCGTCTCTTTACTTGCTTCAATAGGAAGACAAAAAAAGGGCATCAGCTTCCATGGACGAGACGCCGCGGGGCAGCTGGGCCTCTAGTATTTTTGACCTGAAGAACTCCTCACCTGATCCCTTACTCCCCAATCTGCTGGACAGAACCCCTCCTGAGGAGATAGACAGGATGAATGAGGAGCAGAGGAGAGAGAACAGACACCCCCACCTCCTGACCTTATACCCTGCCCCCGATGAGGTAATGCTGGGGGGCTGCCAGGAGAAAACAAATATATATTTATTATTGTTATTACAGTGTCTCTGCTTCTGATACTCCTGATCCTCTTATTACAGTAACCCGGCTCCTGATCCTCTTATTACCCTATAACATCTTATTACAGTAACCCGGCTCCTGATCCTCTTATTACCCTATAACATCTTATTACAGTAACTCGGCTCCTGATCCTCTTATTACCCCTATAACATCTTATTACAGTAACCCGGCTCCTGATCCTCTTATTACCCTATAACATCTTATTACAGTAACCCGGCTCCTGATCCTCTTATTACCCCTATAACATCTTATTACAGTAACCCGGCTCCTGATCCTCTTATTACCCTATAACATCTTATTACAGTAACCCGGCTCCTGATCCTCTTATTACCCTATAACATCTTATTACAGTAACCCGGCTCCTGATCCTCTTATTACCCTATAACATCTTATTACAGTAACCCGGCTCCTGATCCTCTTATTACCCTATAACATCTTATTACAGTAACCCGGCTCCTGATCCTCTTATTACCCTATAACATCTTATTACAGTAACCCGGCTCCTGATCCTCTTATTACCCTATAACATCTTATTACAGTAACCCGGCTCCTGATCCTCTTATTACCCTATAACATCTTATTACAGTAACCCGGCTCCTGATCCTCTTATTACCCTATAACATCTTATTACAGTAACCCGGCTCCTGATCCTCTTATTACCCTATAACATCTTATTACAGTAACTCGGCTCCTGATCCTCTTATTACCCTATAACATCTTATTACAGTAACCCGGCTCCTGATCCTCTTATTAGCCTATAACATCTTATTACAGTAACCCGGCTCCTGATCCTCTTATTACCCTATAACATCTTATTACAGTAACCCGGCTCCTGATCCTCTTATTACCCTATAACATCTTATTACAGTAACCCGACTCCTGATCCTCTTATTACCCTATAACATCTTATTACAGTAACCCGGCTCCTGATCCTCTTATTACCCTATAACATCTTATTACAGTAACCCGGCTCCTGATCCTCTTATTACCCTATAACATCTTATTACAGTAACCCGGCTCCTGATCCTCTTATTACCCTATAACATCTTATTACAGTAACCCGGCTCCTGATCCTCTTATTACCCTATAACATCTTATTACAGTAACCCGGCTCCTGATCCTCTTATTACCCTATAACATCTTATTACAGTAACTCGGCTCCTGATCCTCTTATTACCCTATAACATCTTATTACAGTAACCCGGCTCCTGATCCTCTTATTAGCCTATAACATCTTATTACAGTAACCCGGCTCCTGATCCTCTTATTACCCTATAACATCTTATTACAGTAACCCGGCTCCTGATCCTCTTATTACCCTATAACATCTTATTACAGTAACCCGACTCCTGATCCTCTTATTACCCTATAACATCTTATTACAGTAACCCGGCTCCTGATCCTCTTATTACCCTATAACATCTTATTACAGTAACCCGACTCCTGATCCTCTTATTACCCTATAACATCTTATTACAGTAACCCGGCTCCTGATCCTCTTACTACCCTATATCATCTTATTACAGTAACCCGGCTCCTGATCCTCTTATTACCCTATAACATATTATTACAGTAACCCGGCTCCTGATCCTCTTATTACCCTATAACATCTTATTACAGTAACCCGGCTCCTGATCCTCTTATTACCCTATAACATCTTATTACAGTAACCCGACTCCTGATCCTCTTATTACCCTATAACATCTTATTACAGTAACCCGGCTCCTGATCCTCTTATTACCCTATAACATCTTATTACAGTAACCCGGCTCCTGATCCTCTTATTACCCTATAACATCTTATTACAGTAACTCGGCTCCTGATCCTCTTATTACCCTATAACATCTTATTACAGTAACCCGGCTCCTGATCCTCTTATTAGCCTATAACATCTTATTACAGTAACCCGGCTCCTGATCCTCTTATTACCCTATAACATCTTATTACAGTAACCCGGCTCCTGATCCTCTTATTACCCTATAACATCTTATTACAGTAACCCGACTCCTGATCCTCTTATTACCCTATAACATCTTATTACAGTAACCCGGCTCCTGATCCTCTTATTACCCTATAACATCTTATTACAGTAACCCGGCTCCTGATCCTCTTATTACCCTATAACATATTATTACAGTAACCCGGCTCCTGATCCTCTTATTACCCTATAACATCTTATTACAGTAACCCGGCTCCTGATCCTCTTATTACCCTATAACATCTTATTACAGTAACCCGACTCCTGATCCTCTTATTACCCTATAACATCTTATTACAGTAACCCGGCTCCTGATCCTCTTACTACCCTATAACATCTTATTACAGTAACCCGGCTCCTGATCCTCTTATTACCCTATAACATATTATTACAGTAACCCGGCTCCTGATCCTCTTATTACCCTATAACATCTTATTACAGTAACCCGGCTCCTGATCCTCTTATTACCCTATAACATCTTATTACAGTAACCCGACTCCTGATCCTCTTATTACCCTATAACATCTTATTACAGTAACCCGGCTCCTGATCCTCTTATTACCCTATAACATCTTATTACAGTAACCCGGCTCCTGATCCTCTTATTACCCTATAACATCTTATTACAGTAACCCGACTCCTGATCCTCTTATTACCCTATAACATCTTATTACAGTAACCCGGCTCCTGATCCTCTTATTACCCTATAACATCTTATTACAGTAACCCGGCTCCTGATCCTCTTATTACCCTATAACATCTTATTACAGTAACCCGACTCCTGATCCTCTTATTACCCTATAACATCTTATTACAGTAACCCGGCTCCTGATCCTCTTACTACCCTATCACATCTTATTACAGTAACCCGGCTCCTGATCCTCTTATTACCCTATAACATCTTATTACAGTAACCCGGCTCCTGATCCTCTTATTACCCTATAACATCTTATTACAGTAACCCGGCTTCTGATCCTCCTATTACTCTATAACATCTTATTACAGTAACCCGGCTCCTGATCCTCTTATTACCCCTATAACATCTTATTACAGTAACCCGGCTTCTGATCCTCTTATTACCCTATAACATCTTATTACAGTAACCCGGCTCCTGATCCTCTTATTACCCCTATAACATCTTATTACAGTAACCCGGCTCCTGATCCTCTTATTACTCTATAACATCTTATTACAGTAACCCGCCTCCTGATCCTCTTATTACCCTATAACATCTTATTACAGTAACCCGGCTCCTGATCCTCTTATTACCCTATAACATCTTATTACAGTAACCCGGCTCCTGATCCTCTTATTACCCCTATAACATCTTATTACAGTAACCCGGCTCCTGATCCTCTTATTACCCTATAACATCTTATTACAGTAACCCGGCTCCTGATCCTCTTATTACCCTATAACATCTTATTACAGTAACCCGACTCCTGATCCTCTTATTACCCTATAACATCTTATTACAGTAACCCGGCTCCTGATCCTCTTATTACCCTATAACATCTTATTACAGTAACCCGGCTCCTGATCCTCTTATTACCCTATAACATATTATTACAGTAACCCGGCTCCTGATCCTCTTATTACCCTATAACATCTTATTACAGTAACCCGGCTCCTGATCCTCTTATTACCCTATAACATCTTATTACAGTAACCCGACTCCTGATCCTCTTATTACCCTATAACATCTTATTACAGTAACCCGGCTCCTGATCCTCTTACTACCCTATAACATCTTATTACAGTAACCCGGCTCCTGATCCTCTTATTACCCTATAACATATTATTACAGTAACCCGGCTCCTGATCCTCTTATTACCCTATAACATCTTATTACAGTAACCCGGCTCCTGATCCTCTTATTACCCTATAACATCTTATTACAGTAACCCGACTCCTGATCCTCTTATTACCCTATAACATCTTATTACAGTAACCCGGCTCCTGATCCTCTTATTACCCTATAACATCTTATTACAGTAACCCGGCTCCTGATCCTCTTATTACCCTATAACATCTTATTACAGTAACCCGACTCCTGATCCTCTTATTACCCTATAACATCTTATTACAGTAACCCGGCTCCTGATCCTCTTATTACCCTATAACATCTTATTACAGTAACCCGGCTCCTGATCCTCTTATTACCCTATAACATCTTATTACAGTAACCCGACTCCTGATCCTCTTATTACCCTATAACATCTTATTACAGTAACCCGGCTCCTGATCCTCTTATTACCCTATAACATCTTATTACAGTAACCCGGCTCCTGATCCTATTATTACCCCTATAACATCTTATTACAGTAACCCGGCTCCTGATCCTCTTATTACCCTATAACATCTTATTACAGTAACCCGGCTCCTGATCCTCTTATTACCCTATAACATATTATTACAGTAACCCGGCTCCTGATCCTCTTATTACCCTATAACATCTTATTACAGTAACCCGGCTCCTGATCCTCTTATTACCCTATAACATCTTATTACAGTAACCCGACTCCTGATCCTCTTATTACCCTATAACATCTTATTACAGTAACCCGGCTCCTGATCCTCTTACTACCCTATCACATCTTATTACAGTAACCCGGCTCCTGATCCTCTTATTACCCTATAACATCTTATTACAGTAACCCGGCTCCTGATCCTCTTATTACCCTATAACATCTTATTACAGTAACCCGGCTTCTGATCCTCCTATTACTCTATAACATCTTATTACAGTAACCCGGCTCCTGATCCTCTTATTACCCCTATAACATCTTATTACAGTAACCCGGCTTCTGATCCTCTTATTACCCTATAACATCTTATTACAGTAACTTGGCTCCTGATCCTCTTATTACCCCTATAACATCTTATTACAGTAACCCGGCTCCTGATCCTCTTATTACTCTATAACATCTTATTACAGTAACCTGCCTCCTGATCCTCTTATTACCCTATAACATCTTATTACAGTAACCCGGCTCCTGATCCTCTTATTACCCTATAACATCTTATTACAGTAACCCGGCTCCTGATCCTCTTATTACCCTATAACATCTTATTACAGTAACCCGGCTCCTGATCCTCTTATTACCCTATAACATCTTATTACAGTAACCCGGCTCCTGATCCTCTTATTACCCCTATAACATCTTATTACAGTAACCCGGCTCCTGATCCTCTTATTACCCTATAACATCTTATTACAGTAACCCGGCTCCTGATCCTCTTACTACCCTATAACATCTGATTACAGCTATTTTATATGACTTTTATCTTCTCTTTATCATTTTCTATTCTATCCTGTGTTCTCCATAGGATGAAGCTGTTGAACGCTCCACTGTTCCAGAGGTGCCTAAGGAGCACTTTGGACAGAGGATCATGGTGAAGTGTATAGCACTAAAGTGAGTGTTGGTCCCTGGTTACGACTGTTTGTTTTCCTTTTGATGTTTTATGTCTCTGGTGATATTTTACATGTTGTTCCTATTTTTTTTCTCTTTTAGGTTCGAAATTGAAATTGAACCCATATTTTGCGTCATGGCTTTATATGATGCTAAAGAGAAAAAAAAAGTAAGATGCTGTTCATGACTTTTAACATGTCCTTACATTAGATGTATGCAGCGGAGACATTCTGCTATGAGAGCGGCTAACAATACACTGTACATTACATATCTTTTAAATGTGGTGCGCCTCCTGTGGTTGCATCTGGAACTGTATCCTTTTGTACGATAGTGTAGGATTTTCCCAACAGTGTGTCTCCAGCTGTTGCAAAACTACAACTTTCAGCATGCCCGGACAGCCGTTGGCTGTCCGGGCATGCTGTGAATTGTAGTTTTGCAACAGTTGGAGACGCACTGTTTTAGTGTGCTTCCTTCAGGATAGATATATATATATACACACACATACGTGTGTGTATATAATATTAATAATATATATTTATAATATTAATAATATACATGTGTGTGTATATATTTATAATATTAATTTATATACAGTGATCCCTCAACTTACAATGGCCTCAACATACAATAGTTTCAACATACAATGGTCTTTTCTGGACCATTGTAAATTGAAACCAGACTCAACATACAATGTTACAGACAGTCCAGATCTGTGAAACGTGTCAATGGCTGAAAGATCTGACCAATCAGAATAGACATTTCACTGGTAAAACCCCTGTATTACTGAAGTGCCTGCACTGACTGGTGTCTGGTAGCGCCCCCTACAGTACAGGGAGGTATTACATGTTCTGTACTCTTTACCTGTATTACTGAAGCATATGCTCTGACTGGTGTCTGGTAGCGCCCCCTACAGTACAGGGAGGTATTACATGTTCTGTACTCTTTACCTGTACCAGGGTTAGCTTCTCCTTTGGACACCAGGTGAGGGCGGCTCCATGTTACTTTTTTAGGACATTGCGTGTACTGTACAGAACCCCGAAGAAGCTCCTGTCCTCTACATAGACCAGTGTTTCCCAAGCAGGGTGCCCCCAGCTGTTGCAAAACTACAACTCCCAGCATGCCCGGACAGCCTTTGGCTGTCCGGGCATGCTGGGAGTTGTAGTTTTGCAACAGCTGGAGGCTCCCTGCTTGGGAAACACTGACATAGACAGTGATTACAGCTCCCAGCAGATCTTTATTACTTTTATCTGTAAGGATTTGCTTTATCTATATTAGTTATCTACTTATTTTTCTTTAATCATAATTTTTTCCTATTTTTGGATGACATTTTGGTACCTTTAGAACCAATTACCAGGTTTCCATAGAGTTCTGGTCTCAACATACAATGGTCGTCCCAGAACCAATTATTATTGTAACTTGAGGGACCACTGTATGTGTGTGTGTGTGTATATATATATATATATATATATATATATATATATATATATATATATAAATAAATGTGTATATATTTTTATAAATTTATATATTTATAAATTAAAAAAATATATATATACGTGTGTGTGTATATATTAATATATATGTATATATTAATATATATATTATAATAAATATTTATAATATTAATAATATAAATATATTTATAATAATATATAATAATAATAAAATAAATATATATTAAATACAGAGAGAGAGAGAGATATATTAGATATTTTATAATAGTTCATGTCTTTTGTGCTGTCTCCTTAGATATCAGAAAGTTTCCATTTCGACCTGAATTCAGACACCATGAAAAATATGCTGCGGACACAAGGTGGCCACCAAGCGCCCTCCACCCTTGCAAGATCCGCCATCTTCTCCATCACATACCCATCTCCTGACATTTATCTCGTCATCAAGGTGCTTTAGGATAGTGTGGTGGTGTTGACTATATGTGGGGTTTGCCACAGTGGCCACTATTCGTATGCCGTTCGCCATTACACATGTTTGACGTCACTGTCCATAAGTGGGGGGGGGGGGGGGGGAGGGGAGGGTGTTTGTCCTGTTCCACTTTCCATGCTGGTCACAGTGAGAAGCCTTTATACTAGTTCATATGATCGATATATATAACTGTGTATCCTATCTTCTAGCTGGAGAAAGTCCTACAACAAGGAGACATAGGTGAATGCTGCGAACCTTACATGATCCTAAAAGAGAGTGACGGCATCAAGGTAAGAGACCATCCAATAAGACACTGACTTTAATCTCTTCATTAAAAGGGATGGCACGGCTGGCCTAGTGGTTAGCAACCCTGTTACCCTAACCTTGGATCACAGGGTTGCTCTTGCTTGGAATTTGTATCTCTGACATCCCAGCAATCCTTTTATTTAACCCCTTCACACAGAACGCCGTATATTTAAGGCAGATGACGCGATACCTTTGCGCATTCCGCCGTATATATGGGGTTCATTAAATGCCCGCGGCGCTGATCGGGTTAATGAGCCAAAGACCGGGTGTCCAGCGGGATAACAATTCTGCCTGACACCCCGGGGAACCCATTTGAATAACCCGATCAGTGATCGCGTGGGCAGGGGCAGCGGGTGTCCGGAAGTCTGGCAGTGCCCTCCCCCTTACACGTTGCAAAACTACAACTCCCAGCATGTCCAGACAGTCTGGGCATGCTGGGAGTTGTAGTTTTGCAAGATCTGAAGAACCATAGTTTAGAAACCACTACACAGTGGCCTCCAAAATGTGGCCCTCCAGATGTTGCAAAACTATAACTCCCAGCATACCCGGCTGCAAACGACTGTCTGGGCATCCTGGAAGTTGTAGTTGTGTGCCTCCTGCTATTGCAAACTACAACTCCCAGCATGCCCAGACCGCCATTTGCTGTCTTGGGCATGCCGGGATTTGTAGTTTTGCAAGATCTGGAGGGCAACAGTTTGGAAATCACTGTGCAGCGGTCTATAAACTGTGGCCCTCAAGATCTTGCAAAACTACAACTCCCAGCATGCCCGGCAGCAAACTGCTGTCAGTACATGCTGGGAGTTGTAGTTTTACAACAGCTGGAGGCACACTGGTGGGTAAACACAGAGTTAGTCTGTTACCTAATTCAGTGTGTTCCCACCAGTGTGCCTCCGGCTGTAGCAAAAAAGCTTTTGCAACAGCTGGAGGTTTGCGACAGTAAACACCCCCGAATGTGAATGTACAGGGTACATTCACACGGGCGGGGGCTTACAGCTAGTTTCCCAATGCAAGTTTGAGCTGCGGCAAATTTTCCACCGCAACTCAAACTCCCAGCGGGAATCTCACTGTAATCCCCTGCCCATGTGAATGTACCCTAAAAACACTAACTACACTACACTGCCACAAAATAAAAATAAAACACTACATATATACTCTTACACAATTACCACCCCCAATAAAAATGAAAAACATTCCGTACAGCAGTGTTTCCAAAACAGAGCCTCCAGCTGTTGCAAAACAACAACTTCCGGCAATGCCGGATGGCCATTGACTGTCCAGGCATGCTGGGAGTTTTGCAACAGCTGGAGGCATCTTGTTTGGGAAACACTGGCGTAGGGTATTTTTGGCGGCGGAGGCAAGTGTAACTCTTGCATTCGTGTCCGCCCCTATGCAAATCCCTAATTTAGGCCTCCATTACCTCGGAGCCCTGTCGTATTTCACAGCAACAGTTTAGGGCCACATATGGGGTATTTCCGTACTCGAGAAAAATTGTGATACAAATTTTATGGGGCTTTTCTTCCTTTTACCCCTTATGAAAATGAAAAATTGGAGTCTACGCCAGTAGGTTAGTTTAAAACTTTAAAAAATTTTACGCTAACATGCTGTTGTTGCCCCATACTTTTTATTTTCACAAAAGGTAAAAGGAAAAAAAAAAAAAAAATTTTGTAATGCAATTTCTCCCGAGTACGGCAATACCCCATATGTGGACGTAAAATGCTCTGCGGGCGCACACCAAAGCTCAGGAGTGAGAGCGCACTATGTATATTTGAGATCTAAATTGGTGATTTGCACAGGGGTGGCTGATTTTACAGCGGTTCTGACATAAGCGCAAAAAAAAAATCCACATGTGACCCCGTTTTGCAAACTACACCCCTCATGAAACATAACTAGGGGTATAGTGAGCCTGAACACCCCACAGGTGTTTGACAAATTTTCGTTAAATTTGGATGGGAAAATGAAAAATTAGATTTTATTTTTTTTCACTAAAATGCTGGTGTTACCCAAAAGTTTTCATTTTCACAAGGGGTAATAGTAAAATAGACCCCTAATATTTGTAACCCATTTCTTCTGAGTAAGGAAATACCCCAAATGTGGATGTAAAGTGCTCTGCGGGCGCACTACAGGGCTCAGAAGAAAATGAGCACCATTCGGCTTTTGGAAAGAGAATTTGGCTGGAATTGAAGGCCAAGTTCGTTTACAAAGCATCCATAGTGCCAGAACAGTGGACTCTTCTCCCCTCTATAATCATATATAGTAAACACTATAATCATATATAATAATATAATAATCGTGTTATTATTATTATGTATTATTAATATATATCATTTTATAACTTTATTTTATTTTTATTTTGTTATTTTTTCTTCCTTGTCCTATAGCAGCTGTTGGGTCTGGTTAAGGCTGGGTTCACGCTACGTTTTGTACTTACAGTTCCAGTATACGGCTGGGAGGAGGGGGGGGCTTAATCGCGGCGCCCGCACTCAGCCGTATAGGGGAACCGTATTTAATGCAAGTCTATGAGCCGACCGGAGTGAACCGTGGCCTCCGGTCGGCTGCGTTTTCGGCCGTATGCGGATTCCCGACCGTAGGCAAAAAACGCGGTCGACCACGTTTTTGCCTGCGGTCGGGAAACCGCATACGGCCGAAAAAGCAGCCGACCGGAGGCTACGGTTCACTCCAGTCGGCTCATAGTCATGCATTAAATACGGTTCCCGAATACGGCTGAGTGCGGGCGCCGCGATTAAGCCCCGCCCCCTCCTCCCAGCCGTATACGGGAACCGTAAGTACAAAACGTAGTGTGAACCCAGCCTTAGTAGGTTGCTCATTGTAAGGCTGAGTTCACACACAGTATTAAGCCTAAACCAGGAAAAAGGATCAATACTGATCCGTGTCTAAAGCAGTTGTGTTGCTTAGAAACACTCATCGGACCATGCGCAGATCAATTGGGGATCACATTAAAAACTACAGATAATGCCCTCATACAGCCTCATAGATGGAAAAATAAGATCTGGGGTCAGAATAGGGCGAGTTTAAACATAGTTTTGTTTAAGTTATTATAGTAGTACAGTAATAGTAAAACATGTAAACACGAGTCATTTAAAGTGTATTGACCCACAGAATATAAAGAACATGTCATTCTTACCATAAACTGTATAGCGTAAAAACGAAACCCCTATAAAATTTGTAAAGCTGCGTTTTTTGTATTGTTTTTTTTTTTAATTCAAATTTACAGGCTTGGTACACGCTGATATCAAGTCTGCTTCCTCCTCAGTCCAGCCTGTTTTATGAAGATTGACTATGCTCCTTCCCTTGGTCTACTGCACGTGCGTCGCTTCAGAAGGAGGATAATGAATATTCATAAGGCTGGGTTCACACTACGTTTTGTCCCATACGGGAGCGCATACGGCAGGGGGGAGCTAGAATCTCGCGCCGTATGCGCTTTTACAACCGGACCTAAAACTGTGGTCAACCACGGTTTTAGGTCCGGTTGTAAAAGCGCATACGGCGCAAAAATGAGCCGACCGGACCGAACGTTTCACTCCGGCCGGCTCATTGAAATGAATGACATACGGGAGCGCATACGGTGACATACGGGAGCGCGAGATTCTAGCTCCCCCCTGCCGTATGCGCTCCCGTATGGGACAAAACGTAGTGTGAACCCAGCCAGGTCGGACTGAGGAACGCTGTTTTTGCGCTGCAGTGGTTGGTCACGCCCCCTTGTGATGTCATGGGCACGCCCCCTCAATGCAAGTCAATGGGAGGGGGCGTGACAGCCGTCACGCCCCCTCCCATTGACTTGCATTGAGGGGGCACGGCCATGACATCACGAAGGGCTTGGCTGACCCCCGCAGCGCGAAAACAGCATTCTGAACATTTACTTCCGAACGTTGGCCAGTGAAGTACCCCTCCACAGACGATCGGTGATACTGTACTAACAGGTTAAGTGTTGGTGATACTGATGACAGATTTCCTTTAAAGATCCAATATGGCGGCATTTTCGTAATCCTAATTTCCCCGTCACACGTGTTGTTCCCTTCATTCTGGTTGAAGGCCAGTAGAATATCATTCTTAATCTTTCTTTTTTGATCATCAGAACAAGGAGAAGGTGGACAAGCTGAGATCCCAGGCGGAGCAGTTCTGTTCACGTTTGGGCCGCTACCGTATGCCTTTCGCCTGGACGGCCATTCATTTGATGAACATCATCAACAGCATGGGGACATCGGAGCGGGACTCCGACTCTGAGAGCGGTAAGTCGGGGAAACTTGGTCGGAGTCTGGCCATTGCAATCCACCTGACCCTTAGGTGGGCTTTAGTCTTCCGGCTGAGCTAGTATCCATGGATTAGGATTCTATTAAAATAAATAGAAGTTAAAATGATATGACCGCGTCATCGCCCCCTCTTGGCAAGTGCGTTCAGTGCACCCTCTTTTTGACACCTCCCAAGTGCCAATGGGAAAATAGATCTTCATATCCTAATGAGTTCATATAGCTCCTACCCTTTCTAACTGGAGGGTTTTGACCACTATAGTGTCCTTGTCCTTTAAAAAAAAAAAAAAAAATATGAACTTCTAACATGTCACAGAGACGTAAAAAGTTTTGATCTGTCAGGGTTTCAGTGCTGAGACCCCAACCAATCATTAGAACGAGCATGTGATTACGTGCTTCACTCCCTGGCTGATTCACAGGACGGCCCCATTATAAGTCTATAGGGCCATCATGTGAAACAGGAAGGAGATCGCTGTGAGTTGGGGAGTGAAGTGCAAGATGCCGGAATATTATTATAATTTATTTTTTATATATATATTTTTTTATATATAAATGACCAGGACACATGCATGCTTCTCCTCACTGGTTCTAGTGATGGCTGGGGGTCATGTAAAATGTTTTTTGAAATGACAGTAACACTTGTGTGAGCTTTATATAGAATATTTATGTGTATTCTCCATCCACCCTTTTTGGAAACATTTAATGGACCCCGATTTAAAGGAGATCTGAGTATAATTTTGTCTATTAAAAGGGTACTCCGCTGCTTAGCGTTTGGAACCAAATTTTCCGAATGCTTAGAGCCGGCGTCGGGAGATCGTGACGTCATAGCCCCACCTCCTCATGACATCACCCCCCCCCCCCCCCCCCCCCTCAAATCAAGTCAATGGAAAGGGGGCGGGGCTATGACATCACGAGCTCCTGGCTCTAAGCGTTCAGAACATTTTATTCCAAACGCTGAGCAGCAGAGTACCCCTTTTAATTAACCATTTTCAACATCTCTGCTTTCAATCAGTGAATTGACACTTTTCTTCTTTGCAATTTATTTACTGTTTTTTTTTTTTTACTCCTCTGTTCACACCAGCCAGATTTGTTTCACGTTTATCACAACCTGTCCCATAAAAAATGGGCACTGTCATTTGAACAAACTTTGCATAGATCAGTAGTACAAGTGATTATATAAGAAGCTTTGTATTATAAGTTATCAAACTTCTTCCCTCTCCCTCCTCTACTGTAAGATTGTATTCCACTATGAAAATCAGCAAAATCTTTGACCCGTGTCTGCAAGACAAGCCAATGCAAGTCTATGGAGGGAGGAGGGAGACATTGAAGACGAGCAAAAAAAATGAATATATAGGGAGGAGGGAGCACTGGCCACCAGCTCTGGGAGAACTGCAAATTATAGATGAAGCCTGAAGAGCAGAAACCTAGTAAAAACAAACAAAAAAAAACCTTATACAGGTTATTTATATACTGGACAGAAATAGTGCTGCTCCTTATGTGTACACAAAGGACAGCTTATTCTGAAAAGTCACCTGAAAGGACAGATACGCTTTAAAGGGGTACTCCGCCGCTGGACATGCTATCCCCTATCCTTTGGATAAGATGTCTGATCATGGGGGTCCGATTGGCAGATGTCTGATCATGGGGGTCCGATGGCAGAGATCCCCTGTGGCGGGACCCCCATGATTAGATAGGGGATAACATGTCCAGCGTTGGAGTACCCCTTTAAAGCGTATCTGTCATTTCAGGTGACTTTTCAGAATAAGCTGTCCTTTGTGTACACATAAGGAGCAGCACTATTTCTGTCCAGAACACGGAGGCTTGGAGCTTCCATGTTCGGGATGTCACGCCACGCCCCCTCTATTCAGGTCTATGGGAGGGACCGTGACCCCCGTGATAAGATATCTTATCCCCTATCCTCTAGGGCAGTGGTCTTCAACCTGCGGACCTCCAGATGTTGCAAAACTACAACTCCCAGCATGCCGGACAGCCAACGGCTGTCCGGGCATGCTGGGAGTTGTAGTTTTGCAACATCTGGAGGTCCGCAGGTTGAAGACCACTGCTCTAGGGGATAACATGTTTCCCGGCAGAGTACCCCTTTAATGGAGTTGTTTTGGAGCCTCAATCAGTCAGTAATTGGTGCAGCAAATGTGAATAAACGCCCAGCAGGAGAGCTCTTTTACCGCTTTAAGTTGGACTCAGTCTAGTTTTTTAAAACTTAAAAAAAAATGTAGAAAGTTTTTTTTTTTGTTTTTTTTGACTTTTTTTTATTTTGTACTTATTTTTTCCGCACATAATCTGCCAGTATCGTAACTTTGCAAAAATAGAAAGAGGGTGTATTAAATAGCAAATGCAACATTGATCGAGGTTGACTGGAAAATGAAGGTCACAGCCATACTGCTATGGTTACGGCTATGACCCCAACCTCTCCCCCCTCTGTGTAGTGCCGCATCCTCCTAATGATGGAGTATTAGAGTCTATCTCTTCCATTAGCAGCAGTTTCCGGTCACCCTCACGTCATCTCTGTTCTTTTTCCCCTTCACAGAAAAGAAGGGCACGTGGAATGAAAGGAAGAAGAAAGCCTTCGAGAGGCTCAGCGTTGGGGACGAAGTGTGCGGGTTTAACTCCTTCAGGCCCGCAACGCTCACGGTCACTAACTTCTTTAAGCAGGTGAGAAACATACAAAGTGCCGTCCATAAGGCCAGGTGGGGCAGAAATCGTAGATTACTATAGAGAGCGGGGGTATGACAACACACTGGGGGTCTCCAGCTGTTGCAAAACTACAACTCCCAGCATGCCCGGACAGCCGTTGGCTGTCCGGGCATGCTGGGAGTTGTAGTTTTGCAACAGCTGGAGGCACGCTGTGTGGAAAATACTGCTTTATGTCATAGAAGTTTCTTACATGGGTTACATTTTGAAGGAAGAAGATGCTAATGGCTACAGAAGGAAGGATTGGGGTGAGGTGGGGGGTGTCAATGGAGATACGGGGTGACATTTTGTTGTCTGTCACAGGAAGGAGATCGCCTGAGTGATGAAGATCTCTACAAGTTCTTGGCTGATATGAAAAGACCGTCCTCTGTACTGCGGAGACTGCGGCCAGTAACAGGTATGGCGGTACATTACATGCATTCCATCCTGTTTTTGCGTCGTCGTTGATTTTGGTGGTCCTGCTTAGCCGTTGTATCTAAGCCTACCCTGTGTGATGCCATCTACTTTGCCAGTATATACCGGTCATGTGAGACGGCCTGCTTTATCAGTTGTATCTTAGCCTGTCAGGTTGTGATACGGTCTGCTGATCGGGTGTATCTCAGCCTGACAGGTTGTGATACTGTCTGGTCATCAGGTGTATCTAAGCCTGTCAGGTTGGGATAATGGTCTGCTGATCGGCTGTATCTAAGCCTGTCAGGTTGTGATACGGTCTGCTCATCAGGTGTATCTAAGCCTGTCAGGTTGTGATACGGTCTGCTCATCAGGTGTATCTAAGCCTTTCAGGTTGTGATACGGTCTGCTGATCGGCTATATGTAAGCCTGTCAGGTTGTGATACGGTCTGCTCATCAGATGTATCTAAGCCTGTCAGGTTGTGATACTGTCTGGTCATCAGGTGTATCTAAGCCTGTCAGGTTGTGATACGATCTGCTGATCGGCTGTATCTAAGTCTGTCAGGTTGTGATACTGTCTGCTCATCAGGTGTATCTAAGCCTTTCAGGTTGTGATACTGTCTGCTCATCAGGTGTATCTAAGCCTGTCAGATGTGGTAGTGTCTACTGGGCATGTCTTCAGGTCAGTTAGTAGCACACATGAGATGTATGTCTACTGAGAAGGTGTATCTAAGACCATCGTGTGTGTGATCCTGCCTGCTGAGTCATAAGGCTTAGATACAGCATCTTATCATGCAGTATCACATGTCCAAGCATTAGAAAAAGAACTGATTTCTTAAAAAAACCTGCACCACATTTGTTCTCAGGTTGTGTATGGTATTGCAGCTCAGTTCCATTTAAAGGGGTACTCCTGTGGAAAAGGTTATTTATTTATTTATTTTTTTAATCAACCGGTGCCAGAAAGTTAAACAGATTTGTAAATTACTCCTATTTAAAAATCTTTATCCTTCCATATATATATATATATCTCTGCTTTATACTACAGATATACTCTCTTTTTTTTTTTTTTTCCTGTCCACAGTGCTCTCTGCTGACACCTCTGTCCATTTTAGGAACTGTCCAGATCAGAAGCATATCCCCATAGCAAACCTGTCCTGCTCTGGAGAGTTTCTGACATGGACAGAGGTGTTGGCAGAGAGAACTGTAGTCAGACAAAAAAAATAAATCCAAAAAGAAAAGAACTTCCTCTGTAGTAAAAAGCAGCTAGTAAGTACTGAAAGGATAAGTATTTTTTAATAGAAGTCATTTACAAATCTGTTTGACTTTCTGGCACCAGTTGATTAAAAACAAAATGTTTTCCACCGTAGAACCCCCTTTAAGTGAATAAAGCAAAGTTGTAATACCACACACAACCTTAGGACAAGTGTGGCGCAGTTTACACAAGCTCAAACAGTATCACACATGATAATGTGTGATACTGTCTGCAGAGTCCTGTGTATCTAAGACTATCATGTGTGATACTGTCTGCAGAGTCCTGTGTATCTAAGACTATCATGTGTGATACTGTCTGCAGAGTCCTGTGTATCTAAGACTATGTCTTCAGTTTAGATACAGTGGCTCCTTATACAGTATCACACATCAAGCTGAGATTTTGTGCGATACTGTCTGCAGAGCCTGTGTATCTAAGCCTAACATGTAAAACTGTCTGCAGAGCTTATCTATTGTGTGATACTGTGAGTTAAAGTGGTATTCCAGGAAAAAACTTTATATATATATATATATATATATATATATATATATATAATCAACTGGCTCCAGAAAGTTAAACAGATTTGTAAATTACTTCTATTAAAAAATCTGAATCCTTTCAGTACTTATGAGCTTCTGAAGTTAAGGTTGTTCTTTTCTGTCTAAGTGCTCTCTGATGACACGTGTCTCTGGAACCGCCCAGTTTAGAAGAGGTTTGCTATGGGGATTTGTTTCTAAACTGGGCGGTTCCCAAGACAGGTGTCATCAGAGAGGATTTAGACAGAAAATGACAACCTTAACTTCAGAAGCTCATAAGTACTGAAAGGATTCAGATTTTTTTTAATAGAAGTAATTTACAAATCTGTTTAACTTTCTGGAGCCAGTTGATATATAAAAAAAAAGTTTTTTTCCTGGAATACCCCTTTAAGACTGTTGAGTGATTCCACTTTTGCTAAGCCTTTTAGAGATGAGCGAACTTACAGTAAATTCGATTCATCACAAACTTCTCGACTCGGCAGTTGATGACTTTTCCTGCATAAATTAGTTCAGCCTTCAGGTGCTCCGGTGGGCTGGAAAAGGTGGATACAGTCCTAGGAAAGAGTCTCCTAGGACTGTATCCACCTTTTCCAGCCCACGGGAGCACCTGAAAGCTGAACTAATTTATGCAGGAAAAGTTATCAACTGCCAAGCCGAGAAGTTCGTGACGAATCGAATTTACTGTAAGTTCGCTCATCTCTAAAGCCTTTCATGTGTGATCCTGTCATGTAGAATTTACATGATATAAGGCAGTGGTCTTCAAACTGTGGCCCTCCAGCTGTTGCAAAACTACAACTCCCAGCATGCCCGGACAGCCAACGGCTGTCCGGGCATGCTGGGAGTTGTAGTTTTGCAACAGCTGGAGGCATCCTGGTCAAGAAACACTGACATAGGCACCATAGCAGCATGCCTGCGGCTTACGAGTCAAAATTGTAGTTTTGCAACAGCTGGAGGGCCACAGTTTGAAGACCACTGATATAAGGTAAACCTTACACAGATAGATGTAGTAACCTAGAAATGTTCTCTCCATAGCTCAGCTAAAGATTGACGTCTCTCCGGCTCCGGAGTCCCCCCAGTTCTGTTTGTCTCCTGAACTGCGTCATGTCAAGCCATATCCCGATCCCCGTGTGCGGCCAACCAAAGAGATCCTGGAGTTCCCTCCGCGCGACGTGTACTCCCCCTACACATCATACAGGTCAGAGGTTCCCTTTAATTTTGCTGGTGTCAGATGCAATCGCTCAATCGTTGTACCCTCAGAGGTGGATGACATCTTATGACCTTAGGGTTATTCCTATCCCCAAAACCTATCCCCTATCCTGATAACAAGCTGATCCAATGGGACTCCCACTGAGTACCCCACGCATGCACAGGCAGCACTCCATTCATTCACTATGGGGCTTGTAAATATTGTTAAAGGGGCACTCCGGAGGCCCCAAAAAAATTTCGAATCACCTGATGCCAAATAGTTATAGTGTTGTTGTAATTTATTTATTTATTTTAAAATCTTAAAGGGGTATTCCGGGCAAAAACATCTTATCCCCTATCGAAAGGATAAGGGGATAAGATGTCTAATCGCGGGGGGCATAGCTGTGTCTGAAGTTTCGGAAACCTCCGGGCTTCCGAGATGGGGGACGTGACGTCACGCCACGCCCCCTCCATTAATTTCTATGGGAGGGGGTGTAACGGCCGCAACGCCCCCTCCTATAGACATGAATGGAGGGGGCGTGGCGTGACGTCACGTCCCCGTCTCGGAAACTTGGAGGTTTCCAAAACTTCAGACGCAGATACGCATAGAATGTGGGCTGCTGCAAGGAGATCGCAAGGGGGGGGGGTTCCAGCGGCCGGACCCCCACGATCAGACATCTTATCCCCTATCCTTTCCATAGGGGATAAGATGTTTTTGCCCGGAATACCCCATTAATCCTTCCAGTACTTATCAGCAGCTTTATACTACGGAGGAAGTTGTGTAGTTCTTTCCAGTCTGACCACAGAGCTCTCTGCTGACACCTCTGTCCGTGTCAGGAACTGTCCAGAGCAGGAGAGGTTTGCTATGGGGATTTGCTCCTGCTCTGAACAGTTCCTGACACGGACAGAGGTGTCAGCAGAGAGCACTGTGGTCAGACTGGAAAGAACCACACAACTTCCTCTGGAGCATACAGCAGCTGATAAGTACTGGAAGGATTAAGATTTTTAAATAGAAGTAATTTAAAGTGCAGATAAAAGTGTTCATGGAATTTGTGCTGGTCCCAAACAGTTGCACCTCCATCATTGAGCTCGTCATTCCCCTTTACTGTGGATACCCCCTTAAAGGGGTATTCCAGGCAAAACCTTTTTTTATATATATCAACTGGCTCCGGAAAGTTAAACAGATTTTTAAATGACTTCTATTAAAAAATCTTAAACAGATTTTTAAATGACTTCTATTAAAAAATCTTAACCCTTCCAATAGTTATTAGCTTCTGAAGTTGAGTTGTTGTTTTCTGTCTAACTGCTCTCTGATGACTCACGTCCCGGGAGCTGTGCAGTTCCTATGGGGATATTCTCCCATCATGCACAGCTCCCGGGACGTGACATCATCATTGAGCAGTTAGACAGAAAACTTGAGAAGCTAATAACTATTGGAAGGATTAAGATCTTTTAATAGAAGTAATTTACAAATCTGTTTAACTTTCCGGAGCCAGTTGATATATAAAAAAAAAAAAGTTTTGGCCTGGAATACCCCTTTAAGAAGCTCTCTTGACGTGTGGGGTCCATTTGATGTTTCAGAGAACTTATTGAGGTTGTGGTACCCCCCTGGCTAATATGGGTCCCCACCCCCATAGGGACTCTAGTGCAGTGTTTCCCAACAAGTGTGCCTCCAGCTGTTGCAAAACTACAACTCCCAGCATGCCCGGACAGCCTTCGGCTGTCCGGGCATGCTGGGAGTTGTAATTTTGCAACAGCTGGAGGCACGCTGGTTGGGAAACACTGCACTAGCTGGCTTAGATGACTTTGCATTTGTAGGATATGATGGCATGTCGTTTACATGGCGCATGTTAAAGGGGTATTCCAGGAAAAACTTTTTTTTATATATCAACTGGTTCCACAAAGTTAAACAGATTTGTAAATTACTTCTATTAAAAAATCTTAATCCTTTCAGTACTTATGAGCTTCTGAAGTTAAGGTTGTTCTTTTCTGTCTAAGTCCTCTCTGATGACACGTGTCTCGGGAAACGCCCAGTTTAGAAGCAAATCCCCATAGCAAACCTCTTCTAAACTGGGCGGTTCCCGAGACACGTGTCATCAGAGAGGACTTAGACAGAAAAGAAGAACCTAAACTTCAGAAGCTCATAAGTACTGAAAGGATTAAGATTTTTTAATAGAAGTCATTTACAAATCTGTTTAACTTTCTGGAGCCAGTTGATATGTATATAAAAAAGTTTTTTCCTGGATAACCCCTTTAAACATTTCCAGTCTTGATGTAAACAGCGCTCCGAGTCCGCAGGATCCAGATACCCTTCGCTGCTATACACAGCCCCTCTGTTTAAACTCTTGCCTCTTCTTATATATACTTTACTTTACCTTGAAGGGAGCGGCAATGTTCTCAGTTCGTTTATCTTATTTAAGACTGGATTATACTGTACTATATTAATCCTCTCTGATACGTTTTACTAGTAATTGAGGTCATGCTGCATTTCCCTGCATAGCCAGGTGGTTGGTGGGGGCACCACTTTGCAAGAGAACTTAAAGGGGGTCATTGTGCTGCCACCAGAGCCGTGTCCCCTCCATTCCCAGGAGATTGGAGCATCACTGGTCATTAAAGGGGTACTCCCGAGGAAAACGTTTTATTTATTTTATTTTAAATCAACTGGTGCCAGAAAGTTAAACAGATTTGTAAATCACTTCTATTAAAAAAAATCTTAATCCTTCCTGTACTTATTAGCTGCTGAATACTACAGTGGAAATTATTTTCCGTTTGAAACACAGAGCTGTCTGCTGACATCATGAGCACAGTGCTCTCTGCTGACATCTCTGTCCATTTTAGGAACTGTCCGGAGTTAAAGGAAATCCCCCATAGCAAACATATGCTGTTCTGGACAGTTCCTAAAATGGACAGAGATGTCAGCAGAGAGCACTGTGCTCATGATGTCAGCAGAGAGCTCTGTGTTTCAAAAAGAAAAGAATTTCCACTGTAGTATTCAGCAGCTAATAAGTACTGGAAGGATTACGATTTTTTTAATAGAAGTAATTTACAAATCTGTTTAACTTTCTGGCACCAGTTGATTTAAAAAAAAAAAAAAAAAGTTTTCCTCCGGTGAAAAACTTTATTTTTTATTTTTTTTAAAGGGGTACTCCCGAGGAAAATGTTTTTTTTTTTTGTTTTTTTTTATTTATTTATTTTTTTAAATCAACTGGTGCCAGAAAGTTAAACAGATTTGTAAATCACTTCTATTAAAAAAATCTTAATCCTTCCAGTACTTTTTAGGGGCTGTATACTAAAGAGAAATCCAAAAAAAGAAATGCATTTCCTCTGATGTCATTATGACCACAGTGCTCTCTGCTGACATCTCTGTCCATTTTAGGAACTGTCCAGAGCAGGAGAAAATCCCCATAGCAAACCTATCCTGCTCTGGACAGTTCCTAAAATGAACAGCAGAGGTCAGCAGAGAGCACTGTGGTCCTGACATCAGAGGAAATGCATTTCTTTTTTGGATTTCTCTTTAGTATACAGCCCCTAAAAAGTACTGGAAGGATTAAGATTTTTTTTTAATAGAAGTGATTTACAAATCTGTTTAACTTTGTGGCACCAGTTGATTTAAAAAAAAAAAGTTTTCCACAGTAGTACCCTTTTAAAGGGGTACTCCACTTTATAAAAACATATCCCCTATCTTTTTAACAATAGGGGGTTTGGCTGCCTCTTTTAACACGGTGCTGCACCTCCTAGGATTTGGTGATTGTCGTCTTTTGAACCCCTATTGATCTGTTTTGATAGGCCATAGAAGTGGTGATAAAGTCCCAGGAAAATTCAGATGGTCACAGTCCCATCTATATACAGCAGTGTTTTGTATATGTGAATGAGGACTGAACTTAAATTACTTACCGGATAATAGGGGACAGAGCTTACAGGGCATCTGTATACAAATAGGCTTTGACTTTCTATTGGGTTAGGATGCGCAATGATCCCTCAACCTACAATGGCCTCAACATACAATAGTTTCAATATACAATTGTCTTTTCTGGACCATTGTAACTTGAAACCAGACTCAACATACAATGCTACTAGAGATGAGTGAAGTTACAGTGATTTGATTCGTCACGAACTTCTCGGCTCGGCAGTTGATGACTTATCCTGCATAAATTAGTTCAGCTTTCCGGTGCTCCGGTGGCTGGAAAAGGTGGATACATTCCTAGGAAAGAGTCTCCTAGGACTGTATCCACCTTTTCCAGCCCACGGGAGCACCTGAAAGCTGAACTAATTTATGCAGGATAAGTCAGCAACTGCCGAGCCGAGAAGTTCGTGATGAATCGAATTTACTGTAAGTTTGCTCATCTCTAAATGCTACGGACAGTCCAGATCTGTGAAACATGTCAATGGCAGGAAGAACTGACCAATCAGAATGGGGATTTTTACTGGTAAAACCCCTGTATTCTTAAAGGAAAACTGTCAGGTTGCTCCCGTTGCACTAACCAGCATCGCTGGCTGATTGTGCGGGGGACGCTGATCAGTATGATGCTTACCGTGCCTGGATCCTGGGACGAAATCTTCGTTTTTCCGTATATACGAATTAGGTGCTAACTGGCACAGGTGGGGTAACTGGCACTCTGACGTCAATATTCCTCCTCTGCGCCTCCCTCTTCATTACAGAGCGGGGAGAAGAGGGAGGGGAGGAATATTGACGTCAGAGTGCCAGTTACCCCACCTGTGCCAGTTAGCACCTAATTCGTATATACGGAAAAACAAAGATTTCGGCTGGGTGAATCTGGGCAAAGTAGGCATCAAACCGATCAGCGCCCCCTGCCAGTACCGCTGACAGTTGACAGTGACTGAGAAAGCTGACAGTTTTCCTTTTAAAGTATATATGCAGAGTGGTTATGAAGATTTCCTTTTAAAGTACATGCACTGGCTGTCTGGTAGGACCCCCTACAGTACAGGGAGGTATTACATGTTCTGTACTCTTTACCTGTATTACTGAAGTGTATGCACTGACTGATGTCTGGTAGCGCCCCCTACAGTACAGGGAGGTATTACATGTTCTGTACTCTTTACCTGTATTACTGAAGTGTATGCACTGACTGATGTCTGGTAGCGCCCCCTACAGTACAGGGAGGTATTACATGTTCTGTACTCTTTACCTGTATTACTGAAGCGTATGCACTGACTGTTGTCTGGTAGCGCCCCCTACAGTACAGGAAGGTATTACATGTTCTGTACTCTTTACCTGTATTACTGAAGCGCATGCACTGACTGATGTCTGGTAGCGCCCCCTACAGTACAGAGAGGTATTACATGTTCTGTACTCTTTACCTGTATTACTGAAGTGCATGCACTGACTGGTGTCTGGTAGCGCCCCCTACAGTACAGGGAGGTATTACATGTTCTGTACTCTTTACCTGTATTACTGAAGTGTATGCACTGACTGGTGTCTGGTAGTGTCCCCTACAGTACAGGGAGGTATTACATGTTCTGTACTCTTTACCTGTATTACTGAAGTGTATGCACTGACTGGTGTCTTGTAGCGCCCCCTACAGTACAGGAAGGTATTACATGTTCTGTACTCTTTACCTGTGCCAGGGATAACTGCTTCAGGTGAGGGCGACTCCATGTTACTTTTTTTAGGACACTGTATGTACTGTACAGGACCCTGAAGAAGCTCCTGTCCTCTACACAGACAGTGATTACAGCTCCCAGCAGATCTTTATTACTTTTATATGTAAGGATTTGCTTTATCTATATTAGTTATCTACTTTATTTTTCTTTAATCCTCACTTTTTCCTATTTTTGGATGACATTTTGGAGCTTCAGAACCAATTACCAGGTTTCCATAGAGTTCTGGTCTCAACATACAATGGTTTCAACATACAGTGCTCCCTCAAGTTACAATATGAATTGGTTCCAGGGCGACCATTGTATGTTGAAACCATTGTATGTTGAGACCAGAACTCTATGGAAACCTGGTAATTGGTTCTGAAGCCACCAAAATGTCATCCAAAAATAGGTAAAAGCGAGGATTAAAGAAAAATAAGTAGATAACTAATATAGATAAAGCAAATCCTTACATATAAAAGTAATAAAGATCTGCTGGGAGCTGTAATCACGGTCTATGTCAGTGTTTCCCAACAAGGGTGCCTCTAGCTGTTGCAAAACTACAACTCCCAGCATGCCCGGACAGCAACGGCTGTCCGGGCATGCTGGGAGTTGTAGTTTTGCAACAGCTGGAGGCACCCTTGTTGGGAAACAATGGTTTATGTAGAGGACAGGAGCTTCTTCAGGGTCCTATACAGTACACACAGTGTCCCAAATGGAGCCGCCCTTACTTGGTGTCCAAAGGAGCAGCTAACCCTGGCACAGGTAAGGAATAGTACGGAACTTGTAGTTCCTCCCTGTACTGTAGGGGGCGCTACCAGACACCAGTCAGTGCATACGCTTCAGTAATACAGGTGATTTACCAGTAAAATGCCCATTCTGATTGGTCAGTTCCTCCAGTTGTGACAGGTATCACAGATCTGGACTGTCCGTACATGGTATGTTGAGTCTGGTTTCAAGTTACAATGGTCCAGAAAAGACCATTGTATGTTGAAACTATTGTATGTTGAGGCCATTGTAAGTTGAGGGATCACTGTACATTGCAAAACTACAATTCCCAGCATGCCCGGAAAGCCTTCGGCTGTCTGGGCTTGCTGGGAGTTGTAGTGTTGTAACAGCTGGAGGCACGCTGGTTGGGGAACACTGCTATAGACAAGAAATATACTGCTATTTGTTCTCATAACATTGAAGCTTCCATTGACTATGTGCAAAGAGGAAAAAGCTTTTCAGGCAATTATGAAGCCTCCAGCCTTTTATAGAGAGTGTTTTATTGATGCCGTTTCCATCTTCTCCATCATCAAAACATCAATACTTGTACAAAATTAAATAATGGACAACCCCCTCGCCGGTCACCGAGAAGCTTCATTATATACCGCAAGTAAGAAAGGACTCCAGGTCCATAGAAATACAGAGAGAAAACGGTCACAGGCTATAATAATAATCATAATAATTATACAGTTATATACATATATACATATATACAGCTTCCGTCCACCTTCCTGATACATGAATAAAATACAAGAAAAACAGGGAATAATGACACAAGGAAGAATATATATATATATACTACATTAAGCGTGCTCGTATCATGGTGGTGCGGTAGCGTCTGCGGCCCTTGGTGACATGGCCTTGTCTTCCTGCTGGTTTGGGTGGTAGGCCTGGAAGCTTTTTGGATCCAAAGCACCCTGTCCCCAGCTTATGACCAAGAGGAACGTGGCCCAATAGAATGATGACCCTTTAGGTTCTTCCTTGGCCATAATGATGACCCTTTAGGTTCTTCCTTGGCCATAATGATGACCCTTTAGGTTCTTCCTTGGCCATCATCTTTCACCAATAGCAGAGGCCTGGTAGGAAGAACAGATTGGGGTTAGTGGTGAAACTGGTTTTCATATTACGTGAGATGACTGTTCTCCATGCCTTTTATTACTGTAACTAGGTTATGTGCCCACAGGACTGGCCTGAGTCAGGTGATGATGTCGTCCTGTAGTTCACATGAAGTCAGCTGTCAGATCCCTCCTAGACACTCGCAGACCTATCCCTCCCAGCTCTGTATACTGCTGCTGCTATCTCTATTGGATCAGGATATATAGTAGTTATACACTACCCCTTCAGCTCTATCTGTATACTGCTGCTATCTCTGTGGGATCAGGATATATAGTAGTAATACCCCTAGCTCTGTCTGTATACTGCGGCTATCTCCATGGTATAAATCTCCCTTACAGCTCTATCTGTATACTGCTGCTATCTCTATGGGATCAGGATATATAGTAGTAATACCCCTAGCTCTGTCTGTATACTGTGGCTATCTCTATGGTATAAATCTTCCTTACAGCTCTATCTGTATACTGCTGCTATCTCTGTGGGATCTGGATATATAGTAGTAATACACCTTCTTCCCAGCTCTGTCTATATACTGCTACAATTTCTATGGGATCAGGATATATAGTAGTAATACCCCTAGCTCTGTCTGTATACTGCTGCTATCTCTATGGGATCAGGATATATAGTAGTAATACACCTTCTCCCCAGCTCTGTCTGTATACTGCTACAATTTCTATGGGATCTGGATATATAGTAGTAATACCCCTAGCTCTGTCTGTATACTGCGGCTATCTCTATGGGATCAGGATATATAGTAGTAATACACCTTCTCCCCAGCTCTGTCTATATACTGCTACCATTTATATGGGATCAGGATATATAGTAGTAATACCCCTAGCTCTGTCTGTATACTGCTGCTATCTCTATGGGATCAGGATATATAGTAGTAATACACCTTCTCCCCAGCTCTGTCTATATACTGCTACAGTTTCTATGGGATCAGGATATATAGTTACATAGTTACATAGTTACATAGTTAGTACGGTCGAAAAAAGACATATGTCCATCAAGTTCAACCAGGGAATTAAGGGGTAGGGGTGTGGCGCGATATTGGGGAAGGGATGAGATTTTATATTTCTTCATAAGCATTAATCCTATTTTGTTCCAGGAATGTATCTAATCCTGTTTTAAAGCTGTTAATTGTTCCTGCTGTGACCAGTTCCTGAGGTAGACCGTTCCATAAATTCACAGTCCTCACGGTAAAGAAGGCATGTCGCCCCTTGAGACTAAACTTTTTCTTCTCCAGACGGAGGGAGTGCCCCCTCGTCCTTTGGGGGGGTTTAACCTGGAACAGTTTTTCTCCATATTTTTTGTATGGGCCATTTATATACTTATATACGTTTATCATATCCCCCCTTAAACGTCTCTTCTCAAGACTAAACAATTGTAACTCCTTTAATCGCTCCTCATAGCTAAGATGTTCCAAGCCCCATATTAGTTTAGTCGCGCGTCTCTGCACCCTTTCCAACTCCGCAGTGTCCCTTTTATGGACAGGTGACCAAAACTGAACAGCATATTCCAGGTGAGGCCGTACCAATGATTTATAAAGGGGGAGTATTATGTCCCTGCCCCTTGAGTCCATGCCTCTTTTGATACCTGACAATATCCTGCCGGCTTTGGAAGCAGCAGCCTGACATTGCAGGTATTATATAGTAGTAATACCCCTAGCTCTGTCTGTATACTGCTGCTATCTCTATGGGATCTGGATATATAGTAGTAATACCCCTAGCTCTGTCTGTATACTGCGGCTATCTCTATGGTATAAATCTCCCTTACAGCTCTATCTGTATACTGCTGCTATCTCTATGGGATCAGGATATATAGTAGTAATACACCTTCTCTCCAGCTCTGTCTATATACTGCTACAATTTCTATGGGATCTGGATATATAGTAGTAATACCCCTAGCTCTGTCTGTATACTGCTGCTATCTCTGTGGGATCTGGATATATAGTAGTAATACCCCTAGCTCTGTCTGTATACTGCGGCTATCTCTATGGTATAAATCTCCCTTACAGCTCTGTCTGTATACTGCTGCTATCTCTATGGGATCAGGATATATAGTAGTAATGCACCTTCTCCCCAGCTCTGTCTGTATACTGCTACAGTTTCTATGGGATCTGGATATATAGTAGTAATACCCCTAGCTCTGTCTGTATACTGCGGCTATCTCTATGGGATCTGGATATATAGTAGTAATACCCCTAGCTCTATCTGTATACTGCTACAATTTCTATGGGATCTGGATATATAGTAGTAATACCCCCTAGCTCTATCTGTATACTGCTACAATTTCTATGGGATCTGGATATATAGTAGTAATACCCCTAGCTCTATCTGTATACTGCTACAGTTTCTATGGGATCTGGATATATAGTAGTAATACCCCTAGCTCTGTCTGTATACTGCGGCTGTCTCTATGGGATCTGGATATATAGTAGTAATACCCCCAGCTCTGTCTGTATACTGCTACAATTTCTATGGGATCAGGATATATAGTAGTACTGCACCTTCTCCCCAGCTCTGTCTGTATACTGCTACAATTTCTATGGGATCAGGATATATAGTAGTAATGCACCTTCTCCCTAGCTCTGTCTGTATACTGCTACAGTTTCTATGGGATCTGGATATATAGTAGTAATACCCCTAGCTCTATCTGTATACTGCGGCTGTCTCTATGGGATCTGGATATATAGTAGTAATACCCCTAGCTCTGTCTGTATACTGCGGCTGTCTCTATGGGATCTGGATATATAGTAGTAATACCCCTAGCTCTGTCTGTATACTGCGGCTGTCTCTATGGGATCTGGATATATAGTAGTAATACCCCTAGCTCTATCTGTATACTGCGGCTGTCTCTATGGGATCTGGATATATAGTAGTAATACCCCTAGCTCTGTCTGTATACTGCTACAGTTTCTATGGGATCTGGATATATAGTAGTAATACCCCTAGCTCTGTCTGTATACTGCGGCTGTCTCTATGGGATCTGGATATATAGTAGTAATACCCCTAGCTCTGTCTGTATACTGCTACAATTTCTATGGGATCTGGATATATAGTAGTAATACCCCTAGCTCTATCTGTATACTGCTACAATTTCTATGGGATCTGGATATATAGTAGTAATACCCCTAGCTCTATCTGTATACTGCTACAGTTTCTATGGGATCTGGATATATAGTAGTAATACCCCTAGCTCTGTCTGTATACTGCGGCTGTCTCTATGGGATCTGGATATATAGTAGTAATACCCCTAGCTCTATCTGTATACTGCGGCTGTCTCTATGGGATCTGGATATATAGTAGTAATACCCCTAGCTCTGTCTGTATACTGCGGCTGTCTCTATGGGATCTGGATATATAGTAGTAATACCCCTAGCTCTGTCTGTATACTGCGGCTGTCTCTATGGGATCTGGATATATAGTAGTAATACCCCTAGCTCTATCTGTATACTGCGGCTGTCTCTATGGGATCAGGAGTGAATCACCGTTATAAAGAGTGTCCCTTGCTGTTGAGGACTTGTCTTCCCCTGCATTACACAGCCAACTCACTGACCAGAACGGACACTGTTATGCTTCCTCTCTCCTGTGGTGGTGCTGCAGTTACACCAAACACTTACTGCCTGGTTCCTATAGATTTAAGATGATCACGGGGGCACTGCCATAATGCCCCACATTATACCAGTGCCAATGGGCAGATGTCTTATGTGACGTATATACGTACCTGTTTGAGGATGGTAAGAAGTCTTTTCCTCTGCTCCGCCATCTGCCTCTTCTGCCGCGACGATTCTGAAGTGATGACTTGGAGAATTAGACTCTGCTGTTCTACCCGCTCCTGCGTTAAAATAATAAAGAAAGCCGCCATCATCGGGAGGAAGGACCCCAAAAGCCCACACTACGCCACCTTTTTTTAGCAGCAGATTTTGTTGTTCCCCATTGACTTCAATGGGTCCAATGCAAATTCTCCACTACTATTTAAGGTTTGCTGCAAACCCATTAAGTCAATGGATCACAAAATCCGTAGTGGATTATGTAAATGTGAATTTGCCCTTTTAAAGGGGTACTCCGGTGGAAAAGTTATTTATTTTTTATTTTTTTATCAACTGGTGCCAGAAAGTCAAACAGATTTGTAAATTACTTCTATTCAAAAAATCTTAATCCTTCCAGTACTTATTAGCTGCTTAATACTACAGAGGAAATATTTCTTTTGGAACACAGAGCTCTCTGCTGACATAACGAGCACAGTGCTCTCTGCTGACATCTCTGTCCATTTTAAGAACTGCGAAGAGTAGGAGAAAATCCTCATAGAAAACATATGCTGCTCTGGACAGTTCCTAAAAAAGACAGAGATGTCAGCAGAGAGCACTGTGCTCGTGATGTCAGCAGAGAGCTCTGTGTTAAAAAAAATATATAATAATAATAATTTCCTATGTAGTATTCAATAGCTAATAAGTACTGGAAGGGTTAAGATTTTTTAATTGAAGTAATTTATAAATCTGTTTAACTTTCTGGCACCAGTTGATTTAAAAAAAATAATAATAATGTTTTCCACCAGAGTACCCCTTTGAGGTTAGAGTGATGCCTTAAAGGGGTACTCCACTGGAAATCAACTGGGGCCAGAAAGTTTAAACAGATTTGTAAATGACTTCTATTAAAAAAATATTAATCCTTCCAGTACTTATCAGCTGCTGTTCACTACAGTGAAAGTTACTTTTTTTTTTTTTAATTTCTTTTCTGTCTGACCACAGTGCTCTCTGCTGACACCTCTGTCCATGTCAGGAACTGTCCGGAGCAGGACAGGATTGCTACGGGGTTTTGCTTGTACTCTGCACAGTTCCTGATGTGGACAGGGGTGTCAGCAGAGAGCACTTGTGGTCAGACAGAAAGGAAAAAAAAAACTTCTTCTGTAGTATGCAGCAGCTGATAAGTATTGGAAGGATTAAGATTTTTTTTAATAGAAGTCATTTACAAATCTGTTTAACTTTGTGGCACCAGTTGATTTAAAATAAATAGTTTTAGACCAGAGTACCCCTGAAAGGGTAGAATGATGCCTTAAATACAGCTCAGAGGGAGTCTGGTTTTGCTAATTGACTGTTATGGGTTGAACATTGACTCTCAGGTTAAAGGGGTATTCTAGCTTGTAAAATCTTATCCCTATTCACAGGGTGCCTTATTGACTTTAATATGGTCCCATTTCCCTGACGCAGTGTTTCGCTACCAGTGTGCCTCCAGCTGCTGCAAAGCTACAACTCCCAGCATGCCCGGACAGCCGAAGGCTGTCCGGGCATGCTGGGAGTTGTAGTTTTGCAACAGCTGGAGACCACCGGTGTGTTCATACCCCCGCTATCTAAAGTAATCTACTATTTCTGCCCCACCTGGCCTTATGGACGACACTTTGTATGTTTCTCACCTGCTTAAAAGAAGTTAGTGACCGTGAGCGTTGCAGGTGCATGCTGGGATTTGTAGTTTTGCAACAGCTGGAGACCACCAGTGTGTTCATACCCCCGCTATCTAAAGTAATCTACGATTTCTGCCCCCACCTGGCCTTATGGATGACACTTTGTATGTTTCTCACCTGCTTAAAAGAAGTTAAATCCAAAGGCTTTCCGCACATGCTGGGATTTGTAGTTTTGCAACAGCTGGAGGCACGCTGGTTGGGAAAAACTGGTCTATGGTGTCTGTTCTATGACATAAAGCAGTAATTTTCCAAACAGCGTGCCTCCAGCTGTTGCAAAACTACAACTCCCAGCATGTCCGGACAGCCTTCGGCTGTCCGGGCATGCTGGGAGTTGTAGTTTTGCAACAGCTGGAGGCACACTGGTTGGGAAACATTTCTCTCACCTCTTGGCCGCAAGTAAGAAAGAACCCCAACCAATCCATGAGAAACTATATAAGGTCCATCATGGTGGATAAAGTAGCGGGGTTCTCCTCCTATTAAGGTATTGGAATAAATTATTTTATATACTTTATTATATATATTTTAGCTTTGCAGCAGCAGGAAAGCAATGCTCCTCTAAAGAAACTATTGCAGATCATGTAAATTAGATGACTCCCCTCCCTCCACTCCTCTAGTACCTTTAGATTAGGATGATGTTGCTGCTGAGCTCGCACCCCTTTCTCCAGATCCTGCACCCTTCTCTGGAGCTCTGCGTACTCCGTCTGGGCGTCCCGCACATCCTCTGCCGCCTTGTGGGCGAGAGATCTGGTCTCCAGCTCTTCTCTCTGTCGGGGAGGTCAGAAGATCAGAACTAGAGATGAGCGAACTTACAGTAAATTCGATTCGTCACGAACTTCTCAGCTCGGCAGTTGATGACTTTTCCTGCATAAATTAGTTCAGCTTTCAGGTGCTCCCGTGGGCTGGAAAAGGTGGATACAGTCCTAGGAGACTCTTTCCTAGGACTGTATCCACCTTTTCCAGCCCACCGGAGCACCGGAAAGCTGAACTAATTTATGCAGGAAAAGTCAGCAACCGCCGAGCTGAGAAGTTCGTGACGAATCGAATTTACTGTAAGTTCGCTCATCTCTAATCAGAAGGTTCTACTAAGTATAACAACATTCCAAAATGACATTATGGACGGACAACTTCTGAAACTGGACATCTGCCATTCAGGAATCTGGGACAGCAAATAGTTCATATAGGTTGTCACCCCGATCTGTCCAAATGTCATTTTGGGGCACCACCTAAAAATCTGCTGCAGTGTGGTTTACCATTAAATGGGTTAAATTGCATCTATTAAAAATTATTAATCCTTCCAGTACTTATTAGCAGCTGTAGAAGTAATTTACAAATCTGTGTAACTTTCTGGCATCAGTTGATTTAAAAAAATAAAATAAAAATGTTTTCCAGGTGAGTACCCCTTTAAAGGGGTATTTCGGTGAAAAACTTTTTTTTTTAAATCAACTGGTGCCTGAAAGTTAAACAGATTTTTAAATTGCATCTATTAAAAATTATTAATCCTTCCAGTACTTATTAGCAGCTGTATGCTACAGAGGAAATTATGGTATTTTATTTTTTGATTTCTTTTCAGCCACGACCACAGTGCTCTCTGCTGACACCTCTGTCCATTTTAGGAACTGTCCAGAGCAGCATATGTTTGCTATGGGGATTTGCTCCTGCTCTGGACAGTTCCTGACATGGACAGAGGTGTCAGCAGAGAGCACTGTGGTCATGACAGAAAAGAAATCCAAAAAGAAAAGAATTTCCTCTGTAGTATACAGCTGCTAATAAGAACTGGAAGGATTAAAAAAAAGTTTTAATAGAATTCATTTACAAATTTGTTTAACTTTTTGGCACCAGTTGATTTAAAAAAACAAAAAGTTTTCCACCGGAGTACCCCTTTAAATGGGTAGTCACCTGGAAAACATAAGTTTTTATTTTTTGTAAATCAACTGGTGCCAGAAAGTTAAACAGATTTGTAAATTATTTCTATTAAAAAATCTTAATCCATCCAGTACTTATCAGCTGCTGTATGTTCCAGAGGAAGTTTTTTTCTTTTTGAATTTCCTTTCCGTCTGACCACAGTGCTCTATGCTGACACCTCTGTCCATTTTAGGAATTGTCCAGTGTAGGAGCAAATCCCCATAGCAAACCTATCCTTCTGCGGACAGTTCCTAAAATGGACAGAGGTGTCAGCAGAGAGCACTGTGGTCAGACAGAAAGGAAATTCAAAAAGAATAGAACTTTCTTTGTAACATACAGCAGCTGATTAGTAAATTACTTCTATTTGAAAATCTTAACCCTTCCAGTACTTATCAGCTGCTGTATGTTACAGAGGAAGTTCTTTTCTTTTTGAATTTCCTTTGTCTGACCACAGTGCTCTCTGCTGACACCTCTGTCCATGTCAGGAACTGTCCAGAGCAGGAGAGGTTTGCTTTGGAGATTTGCTCCTACTCTGGACAGTTCCTAAAATGAACAGAGATGTCAGCAGAGAGCACTGTGGTCAGACAGAAAGGAAATTCAAAAAGAACTTCCTCTGGAACATACAGCAGCTGATAAGTACTGGAAGGTTTAAGATTTTTAATAGAAGTGATTTACAAATCTGTTTAACTTTCTGGCCCCAGTTGATTTAAAAAAAAAAAAAAAATTCCAGGGGAGTACCCCTTTTAACATTCTTTGATTTCATCTACTAACACTGTGGCCCTCCAGCTGTTGCAAAACTACAACTCCCAGCGTGTCTGAACAGCATGCTGGGAGTTGTAGTTTTGGAACAGCTGGAGGTCCACAGTTTGGAGACCATTGTAATAAACCTTCATGGGGTTGCACAGTAATGTTACATTACAGTATATTAATAAAACAAGCCCCCAGAACCTATGGACCCCCCCTCTGCCCTCTTCACCTGGAGCCTCTCGATCTCCTCGCCAATCCGTCTCGTCCCTTGCCTTGTCCGGGAAACCTCCGCCTGCAGCATCTCCAGCTTCTTCTCCAACTTGCCCTGCCTACCCATGATCCTCTGCAGTTTGTCAGTGGTAGAACTGTAAGTGTCCCCCAGGGCCTGCCCCAGTTGCAGTGTCCCGTACACCACCACGTTGAACTCTTCGTTCAGCGCCGGCTTTTTCAGCTCCCCTCCCTGAGAGAGTGGCAGCACCAAGAGGAGCAAGAGCAGCATGGCAGCCCGAGGATTGGTTGGTGGCAGAGTGAGGAGGACGGTACAGCACCCAAGCCGATTAAAGGGACCCGGGAGGTGGGAGTGAGCGAGGAGGTGCTGGATTGTGTAAGATGGGCTGCAGATTACAGCAGGTCCTGCAAGAGAAGGGGCGAGAGGGCACCGGTTATCTGGACTCGTCATGCTGCACGGGCATCGTCCTCGATGGTCTTATCATATAATGTAGCGGTCACAGTGCGTGGTCTGCATATGGTCCTGTGTGTATGTATATATATATATATATATATATATATATATATATATATATATATACACACACACACACATATGACTTATCTTATCATTACATCATGTTCATGGTGCACCCTGCACTCGCCACAGGTCAAACCGTTACCTCAGTTCAGTCACCCGTCTGCTGTCAATGCTAAGTAAACATGGGTGACCTCGCCCCGGGTTACCCAGAGGTGACGCCGTCTGCTGCCTCCTCATTGGCTGCCGCAGCTATGCCCACTTCGTGCGGGAGAGGCGATGGCCACCTGCACTGGTTCTTTGGAACTCGTTCATGGCGCCGCCTGGTGCCAGCAGACTGATACCGTACTGTGCCAAAATTCTGTGCCCAAAGTAGATTTATCTCCTCCCGACGAGAAATGACATCAGGATATAAGAGGGGAGGTAAATATTTGACTGCGAAGAGAGATAACTACCGATGTGACGTCTACCTGATTGTCTTTTTATATCAGTGGAAGGGCCGCGGAGCTGGTGAGATAAGCGTCTGGCGCTGCTTATCTAAGCGGAACTGACAGTCTGTCTGTTATATCTGGTCCTTAGTTCATAGTATAGATGTGTGGTCTCCAAATTGTGGACCTGTTGCAAAACTACAACTTCCAGCATGCCCGGACAGACGTTGGCTGTCCGGGCATGCTGGGAGTTGTAGTTTTGCAACACATGGAGGTCCACAGTTTGGAGACCACTGCACTAGATGGTCGATGGATCTATTATGGCCCCCATTACAATGGCTGCCTAGCTGTCCCCGCTAAACTTCTAAGACCACTTGTGGCCGCCCAGGGAATTGCAATTTCCCTGGAGTTTTACCTGGCAAAATCTGGACTAATAAAGCTGGCGAGGAGCCGGATTTGCATAAAGTACTATTGTTTGCCTGCTGATAGAAGTGGAAACGTGTCCTGCGGCGGTGTCAAGGACGATCCCAGGGTGAAAGCCTCACAATATATATATATTATTACCGTATATACTCGAGTATAAGCCGAGTTTTTCAGCACGATTTTTCGTGCTGAAAACACCCCCCTCTGCTTATACTCGAGTGAACTCTCCACCCGCAGTGGTCTTCAACCTGCAGACCTCCAGAGGTTTCAAAACTACAACTCCCAGCAAGCCCGGGCAGCCATTGGCTTTCCGGGCTTGCTGGGAGTTGTAGTTTTGAAACCTCCGGAGGTCCGCAGGTTGAAGACCACTGCGACCTTCGACATCATCCAGCCCCCTCTCACCCCCTTTAGTTCTGTACAGTACTCGCCTCTGCTCTGCGCTGGTCCGGTGCTGCAGGACTGTCCGGTGGGGAGGTCGTCCGGTGGGATAGTGGTTCCGGGCTGCTATCTTCACCGGGGAGGCCTCTTCTAAGCGCTTGGGGCCCGGCCCCAGAATAGTCACGTTGCCTTGACGACGACGCAGAGGTACGTTCATTACCAACGTACTTCTGCGTCATCGTCAAGGCAACGCCTCTATTCTGGGCCCGAAGCGCGCAGAAGAGGCGCCCCCAGTGAAGATAGCAGCCCGGAACCACTATCCCACCGGACGACCTCCCCACCGGACAGTCCTGCAGCACCGGACCAGCGCCGAGCGGAGGTGAGTACTGTACAGAACTAAAGGGGGTGAGAGGGGGCTGGATGATGTCGAAGGCTGCAGTGGTCTTCAACCTGCGGACCTCCGGAGGTTTCAAAACTACAACTCCCAGCAAGCCCGGACAGCCGATGGCTGCCCGGGCTTGCTGGGAGTTGTAGTTTTGAAACCTCTGGAGGTCCGCAGGTTGAAGACCACTGAGGGCGGATGATGACAAGAGGATGATGAAGGGGGGGTGTGGGATGATAAGGGGATGATGAAGGGGGGGGGGTGTGGGATGATTACAAGGGGATGATGAAGGGGGGTGGGGATGATGACAAGGGGATGATGAAGGGGGTGTGTGGGATGATGACAAGGGGATGATGACAGGTGATGATGAGGGTCTGGATGATGAGAGGCGGTGATGATGATGAGGATGTTAATGACGGTGGTCTGGATGATGACAGGGGGGGGATGATGTATTTCCCACCCTAGGCTTATACTCGAGTCAATAACTTTTCCTGGGATTTTGGGTTGAAATTAGGGGCCTCGGCTTATACTCGGGTCGGCTTATACTCGAGTATATACGGTATATAGTGTGGGGATTTCACCCTGGGATCGTCCTTGACACCGCCGCAGGACACGTTTCCACTTCTATCAGCAGGCAAATTTATGCAAGTCCGGCCCCTTGCCAGCTTTATTAGACATGTTGCAGGATAAATAAAAACATAACACAGGAACAAACCAAAATCCTAGACCGTCCAGTCACTAACTAAACAATCCAGCGTGCCCTGACTATCCACTGGTGGTCTTTTCCCGGCCAGTTAAACTTATGCCTCCTGCAACCTTTTACTCACTGTTCACACACAGAGTTTGCAACCTCTTGCTGTGTGTCTCGTCCACACTACTCTTTGGGGCCACTCACAGCTCGGGCTGTGTGTTCCTCAGCAGGACCCCTGCCTCTCCATACAGCCGCCTTACTGTCTTCTAGGGAGTGCCCCAACTATTGTGTCTATCTTCTTTTTAAACACCCTTCCTATTTCTGCTACCTCATTAATTAGGCCACAGATGGAGGTTTCTCCAGGGTTAGCAGGGGAAATACACCCTTTCCGTGCCACAGTGTCACAAAATATATATATGATATAAGACTGTCTTGGGCATCTATGTCTCATTCTGTTATACACCAGTTGTGCGTGTACCCAAAATAAATCTACCATGAGGTGGTGGGTATTTATGTCTTACAGGACCACAGTGACCACCTTGTGGAAGCTATAAAAGTATATGTATTGGTTGGCATAGAGATTTCCAAGTAGGCTTATCTAAGAAACCACTTAGAGAAACTGGGCAGGGTTATCTGTTTTAGGTAGCCATGCTCCTACTTTACTTTACTTATAGGATGTTGTGCCCCTTTACTTAAATTATAGGATGTTGGACCTCTTTAATTTGTTTATAGGGTGTTGTTCCTCTTTACCCATAGGATGTTGTGCCCCTTTACTGATATTATGATGTCCCCCTTTACTGATACTATAGGGTGTTGTGCCTTTTTTGTTACTTATAGGATGTTGTGTTCCCTTAACTTTTCTTATAGGGAATTGTGTCCCTCTTACTGTACATATAGGGGGTTGTGCCACTTTATGGGGTTTTGTGCCCTCTTTACTTCTAGGGTGTGTCCCTATATTTATGGGGTGTTGTCCCTCTCTTACATGTGGGGTATTGTGCCCATTTACTAATAAAGCATTGTAATCCTCATCTGACTATAAACCATACCATCTACATCTCCACAGGAACCTTCTATTCGTCTACCCCAAGTGTCTCAATCTCAGCAGTCGACAAGGATCTGTCAGGAACATTGCTGTTAAAGTTCAGTTTATGGCGGGAGAGGACCCCAACCAAGCCTTGCCGGTGAGTACGGTAAAGATGGGGCGGGTTATTGTGGGGCTGCATTTCCTGTATGTACAAATATTAATATCTCCCTAATTTTTTTGCAGGTGATATTTGGCAGATCCAGCTGCAATGAGTTCTACAATGAGAGCTACACCGCTGTCGTCTATCATAATAAGTGAGTTGTTTTATGTTGTGTGCCCCGGATTTGTATATTTCCAACCATAGGATGGTCACATGGCTGATAACAGAGAACAGTAGATTGTAGTCATACCATTTATGTTCTTTATCTCTGTCCCCTCTTAGGTCTCCGGAGTTCTATGAGGAATTCAAAATGAAAATTCCTGGAAACCTGACGGAGAACCATCACCTTCTCTTTACCTTCTACCACGTGAGCTGCCGGCAGAACCAGCCCACCTCACTGGAAACGCCCGCCGGATATACGGTGAGAGGACCTACCGTCTTCTTTTTTTTATTTGGGATCTGCAACTTTTTGTAAATAAAGTTTTCTTCAAACACACTGAATAGGTTAGGCTACTCCTGGGAAAAGAGTCTGAGTTATATCTCAAGGTATTGTACAGGGCAAACTGGCACTGCCAATAGTGTTGCAAAGTTGCTTCCTCAATGAATGAAACCTCTGACAGTACCTGGTGTTGCAAAGTCCTTGAGCATACTCTGGGGCAGCTCCAGGGCTCAAGTACAGTAGCACATGGGAATGGAGTTCCTGCACTTTTTTTCACAGCAGGAGTCCTGCAGGACCAGCCCTTTGAGTGGAAATCTTGGGAGTTCCCACACTTTTTTTTGCAGGACTTGACCCCTGGGCAGGCCCTCCTGAATGGCCATCCATGCCACGTCTTTGTGCCCATTGTTAAGCCTATTAGAAGCCACGTTTCCACACGGTCAGCCGAGGCTTCGGAGAGCCCTAGAATAGGTGCCACTAAATCCTTTCTTCTGATAAACTTGTGGACAGACTTTGGTTTCCACAAGTGGGACTTGAGACCCTCCAGCTTGTATTCCCTCACAAACTTGAGACCATCCTGGTAGTACCGGGGAGGGGGGTCCCACTTTTTCCATCCTAGCCCTCTCCTGAGAGGCGAGGTGTGGACTGGCTGTGTTGGGATGTCTGGGGCCACTTTTCAACCCTTGCAAGGTTCCTTGTACATGACCGTGCATTGTACTTGGGGGTCTAAACTGGACAAACGTTGCTGTATTATGACCTGAATCCCCCATCTGAATGGACCAGCAGTCACATGTATGTGCTGCCTCCGCATTCACGGTCTATGTGACTGAGCGAGTATAGCACTATTCTATAGTTGGTCCCATGAAAAGTAAATTGAGACACGGTCCTGATCCTTGTGACTACCACTTTGTTCAGACAAGGGATTGGATCTCCTCTCGTGATCGATGGGGGTCCCTGTGATCATACATTTATCTCCTATCCCGTGGATAGGGGATTAATGTTGTTAGTGGCACAACCCCTAGTTTAGATATACCTTAAACCGCGTAACTCTAGACTGTCTTACACATATTGGGGGAGATTTATCAAAACCTGTCCAGAGGAAAAGTTGCTGAGTTGCCCATAGCAACCAGTCAGATAGCTGCTTTCATTTTTGAAAAGGCCTTTGCAAAATGAAAGCAGCGATCTGATTGGTTGCTATGGGCAATTCAGCAACTTTTCCTCTGGACAGGTTTTGATAAATCTTCCCCATTGTCTTTTTTTTTTTTTGCCCCCCAGTGGATCCCTTTGATGCAACATGGCCGCCTGAGAACTGGCTCCTTCTCACTTCCTGTTTCTGTGGAGAAACCACCGCCCAGTTATTCAGTCCTGACCCCTGATGTGAGTATACGGACAGCCCACGCATCAGTGGCCCATACAGAGCATTGAGTAGATTGCCATAAAGCAGTGGTCTCCAAACTGTGGCCCTTCAGATGTTGAAAAACTACAAATCCCAGCATGCCCGGACAGCCAACGGCTGTCCGGGCATGCTGGGATTTGTAGTTTTTCAACATCTGAAGGGCCACAGTTTTGAGACCACTGCCATAGAGGATCACTGTTAATTCCTCTTCCTGTTCTTGTCTACAGGTCCAGCTCCCAGGGATGAAGTGGGTGGATAATCATAAACCAGTCTTCACGGTAGATCTGGTGGCCGCATCATCTGTGCATACACAGGTTGAGTATTTGTAGATCGATTTCTTGTTGGAGCAGTAATTCTGCAGTATTGGAGTATCCAGAGCCCCGTCATATTGTGGTTGCCCATGATTTGTTAGATAGAGAAATGTCCAGCACAAAAGCACGATGCAAGATGATATTTATTGTAGATTCACACAGCAAACAGCAGCACGGATCATGGAGTAGAGTGACGCGTTTCAGCAACCTTAGTCGCCTTAGTCATACCAAGGCGACTAAGGTTGCTGAAACGCGTCACTCTACTCCATGATCAGTGCTGCTGTTTGCTGTGTGAATCTACAATAAATATCATCTTGCATCGTGCTTTTGTGCTGGACATTTCTCTATCTTCCATTTATACGTCCTCGTGGTGTCCGCACGAGTCCGTGCACTGAGGCGGCGGTGGTGAGCTGGACGACCTTTCATTTCTCATAACCCATGATTTGTTAGTCACGTTGCCTAAACTTCCGGCGTCTCTGGTGTGGGAGACATCATAGTAGCTAGTCTTTGCCAAGCTCTGGGGGAAAAACGCTGATAACAAATGGAATGTGTAAAGGGGAGAAACTGGTCATAATAGAAGCTGAAATGGGGAAAACTGCTGATAATAAATGGATCCTGAAAAAGGGGGACAGCTGCTCATAATAAATGGAGCATGAAAAGAGGGAAACTGCTGAGAACAAATGGAGCCTGAAAAAGGGGAAAACTGCTCAAAACAAAGGTATCCCGAAAAGGGTGGAAAACTGCTGATAACAAATGAAGCTTGGAAAGGGTGAAAACTGCTCATAAATCAGATACAATTTATAGAATACCAGAAACCGTGGTATTACTCATGTACTGATAACCATAAATCCGTCTTCACAGTAGATCTGGTTGTGGCATCATCTGTGCATACACAGGTTGAGTATTTGTAGATCGATTTCTTGTTGGAGCAGTAATTCTGCAGTATTGGAGTATCCAGAGCCCCGTCGTATTGTGGTTGCCCATGATTTGTTAGATAGAGAAATGTCCAGCACAAAAGCACGATGCAAGATGATATTTATTGTAGATTCACACAGCAAACAGCAGCACGGATCATGGAGTAGAGTGACGCGTTTCAGCAACCTTAGTCGCCTTAGTCATACCAAGGCGACTAAGGTTGCTGAAACGCGTCACTCTACTCCATGATCAGTGCTGCTGTTTGCTGTGTGAATCTACAATAAATATCATCTTGCATCATGCTTTTGTGCTGGACATTTCTCTATCTTCCATTTATACGTCCTCGTGGAGTCCGTGCACTGAGGCGGCGGTGTTGAGCTGGACGACCTTTCATTTCTCATAACCCATGATTTGTTAGTCACGTTGCCTAAACTTCCGGCGTCTCTGGTGTGGGAGACATCATAGTAGCTAGTCTTTGCCAAGCTCTGGGGGAAAACGCTGATAACAAATGGAATGTGTAAAGGGGAGAAACTGGTCATAATAGAAGCTGAAATGGGGAAAACTGCTGATAATAAATGGATCCTGAAAAAGGGGGACAGCTGCTGATAATAAATGGAGCATGAAAAGAGGGAAACTGCTGAGAACAAATGGAGCCTGAAAAAGGGGAAAACTGCTCAAAACAAAGGTATCCCGAAAAGGGTGGAAAACTGATGATAACAAATGAAGCTTGGAAAGGGGGAAAACTGCTCCTAAACCAGATACAATTTATATAATACCAGAAACCGTGGTATTACTCATGTACTGATAACCATGAATCCGTCTTCACAGTAGATCTGCTGGTGGCATCATCTGTGCATACACAGGTTGAGTATTTGTAGATTGATTTCTTGTTGGAGCAGTAATTCAGCAGTATTTGGAGTATCGAGAGCCCCTTCATATTGTGGTTGCCCAAGATTTGTTAGTCAGGTTGCTTAAACTTCTGGTAAGCCCACAAATACAAGGCTGCTCTATGAATAGTGTTGAATAGTTTGGAGCTGCATGGGAATTGGTTAGCTACCAGAGATAGGGGTGGTGTGAGGAAACTGCTGATAACAAATGGAGCATGAAAAGGGGGAAAACTGCTGATAAATGGAGCCTGAAAAGGGGGAAACTGCTGATAACAAATGGAGCCTGAAAATGGGGAAAAATGCTGATAACAAATGGAGCCTGAAAATGGGGAAAACTGCTGATAACAAATGGCGCCAGAAATGGGTGGTAACTGCTGATAACAAATGGCGCCTGAAAAGGGGGGGAAACTGCTGATAACAAATGGCGCCTGAAAAGGGGGGAAACTGCTGTTAACAAATGGCGCCTGAAAAGGGGAGAAACTGCTGATAACAAATGGAGCCTGAAAAGGGGGGACAACTGCTTATAACAAATGGAGCCTAAAAAAGGGAAAACTGCTGACAACAAATGGAGCCTGATAAGGGGAAAACTGCTGACAACAAATGGAGCCTAAAAAAGGGAGAACAATGCTTATAACAAATGGAGCCTGAAAAGGGAGAAGAACACTGCTGATAACAAATAGAGCCTGAAAAGGGGGGGAAACTGCAAATGGAGCCTGAAAAGGGGGAAAACTGCTGATAACAATTGCTGATACACCAGATACAATTTATATAATACCAGAAATCATGGTATTGCTCTTGTACAGACACATGACAGCTTATCTTAGAAGTTGTGAAATCGTGCCAATTCTTGGACACCTTAGCGCCTGCTGTTTAAGGTCATTTTTTCCACTCTCTACACTCAGTATCCTTAGAAGTAACCTGATACGACAGGTGCTCTTGTAGGCATAACAGCAAATATATGCTATTCATGAACTCCTGGTAATGGCTTTTTTGGCTGGCTTGTCTAGTTCATAACTTAGGTTTTAGATACACTGTCTGAATGGCATTGCTGCAGTTTAGTTAAAACTAATGGACTGCATCAGGTTACTGAAGACCGGGGCAAAATCGGCAAGATTTATGGGAAGTGGAGTTCTCCTTTAAGCAATGCATTATAGTGGTGAGTTGGGAATCCATAGTGGAGCTATGTACTTACATTAAGTAACCAGAACCTCTTAGACTCCAGAAGATATAGTGTATTGACCTCTGTCCTGTCACATAACACTTCTTTCCCAAGGTTATGGAATATTCCAGAATGATGACCAGTTTCTGGTTCCGTCCCTCTAGGACCCCTATTTGGACAAGTTCTTCACCCTGGTGCAGGTGCTGGAGGAGCAGAGTTTTCCGTTCCGGCTGAAGGATGTCATTATTACAGAAAGTAACCTTGAGTCGGAGCTCAAGAGCAGTATGGGAAACCTGCGTCTTGCCGCCCTTGGCCCCGCTGTTTGCTTCTGTCACCAGCTCTTGGATAAGCTCATACTGCTGATCGTACGGCCACCTATCATTGCCGGGCAGATTGGTTAGTACTGGTTTTAATTTCTGTATGGCTTCCTAGTTTTCCGTGATTGTAAATAATGGTCTGCTATTGTCCACTCTAAACCATTGGCATGCCTCGTATTGGAGGTGATCTTCATTCGATGACTGACATGGCAAAAGTTTGAATCCGTTAGTAAATAGGAGCTATCCTCCTGCTACTACAATGAGTGGGATTGGCCAGTGCACATCTTCTGGCCATAGAAGTCAGTGGGAATGGAGGGGTCTGACCAAGCAAAACTTTTGACATGTCTGTGTGACATGTCAAAAGTTTGTCACTGTATGTATATATTATATAAAGCAATGCTTTAAAGGGGTGCTCTAGCGTTCTGAACATTTTGTTCAGAACATTCGGAGCCAGTGGATGTGATCGTGACATCATGGCCATGCCCCCCTATACTGATCTAGCCTGTCTGCTCCGTGCGTAATCACTACCCCCCCCCCCCCCTCAGCATGATTGACAGCCCGGGCACAGCTCGCTTTTATCTAGGTTCTGTCTGCTTAGGAAGCAGCCAGAGACGAGGGCTGTCAATTACACTGAGGGGGTTTGATTACAGCCGGAGCAGCAGGACTAGGTGAGTATAGCTCCCAGCCAAGGGGACTACTTACGGGGCAGAGGGGGACACTTTCAAACATAATTCCCTCACCATCCCTGCCGGCAGGAAGGTCTCTCGTACATGGTTAGGAAGATTTAACTACATATAACTCGTTGTCACAGGTCCCATTTAAAGCATACCACCGATTTGTCATTTAAGATATTTACAATACAATCATTTGAAATTTTGCACATAAATGCCTGAACGGGGCACAATTCTTCCCTCCATGTATAACTATGCAATAAGGAACAAAGCTTCCCTCTCCCTCTCCTTCTCCACCACACTTGTCTCCAGTGCCATACAATCACATTAGGCGCTGTGGAGAAGGGAAGTATTGGGGAGATTTATCAAAACCTGTGCAGAGGAAGAGTGGTGCAGTTGCCCATAGCAACCAATCAGATTGCTTCTTTCATTTTCCACAGGCCTCTTTAGAGGCCTGTGGAAAATGAAAGAAGCAATCTGATTGGTTGCTATGGGCAACTGCACCACTCTTCCTCTGCACAGGTTTTGATAAATCTCCCCCTATGTGTGTGTGTGTGTATATATATATATAATATAGTGTGTGTGTATGTGTATATATATATATATATATATATACATATATATATATATATATATATATATATATATATATATATATAAAATATATAGTTGGGAGAACGGTGCTCTGTTCAGGCATTTAGGTGTCAAATTTAAATAGAAAGTAGCTGTAATGCAAATAACCAGTGGTACGCTTTAAAGGGTACCTTTAATCAAAAAACTTTTGATATATTATAGATTAATGTATGCAAAATAACATTCCAATAGCATGTTATTAAAAAAAAAGCTTCTTTCTATTTAATTTTCCACTTTGAAAAAATTACCACTAGGGGTCTCCCTACCAGTCCTGGCTGCAAGCCATTTTTTTATAGATTTCAGACTCAGGCCAGAGTCCTAAATCTCAGACTGCAGCCGGGACACAGACAAGCTCAGGACTGCTCCCTGCCAGGAAGCGGCCAGGGCTGGTAGGGAGATCCCTAGTGGTCAATTTTTCAAAGTGGAAAATTTAACCCCTTAAGGACCGGAGGTTTTTCCGTTTTTGCATTTTCGTTTTTTGCTCCTTGCCTTTAAAAAATCATAACTCTTTCAAATTTACACCTAAAAATCCATATGATGGCTTATTTTTTGCGCCACCAATTCTACTTTGTAATGACGTCAGTCATTTTGCCCAAAAATCTATGGTGAAGCGGGAAAAAAAATCATTGTGCGACAAAATTGAAAAAAAAATGCTGTTTTGTAACTTTTGGGGGCTTCCGTTTCTACGTAGTACATTTTTCGGTAAAAATGACACCTGATATGTATTCTGTAGGTCCATACGATTAAAATGATACCCTACTTATATAGGTTTGATTTTGTCGGACTTCTGGAAAAAATCATAACTACATGCAGGAAAATTAATACGTTTAAAATTGTCATCTTCTGACCCCTATAACTTTTTTATTTTTCCGTGTATGGGGCGGTATGAGGGCTCATTTTTTGCGCCGTGATCTGAAGTTTTTAACGGTACCATTTTTGCATTGATAGGACTTATTGATCACTTTTTATTCATTTTTAAATGATATAAAAAGTGACCAAAAATGCACTATTTTGGACTTTGGAATTTTTTTGCGCGCACGCCATTGACCGAGCGGTTTAATTAATGATATATTTTTATAATTCGGACATTTCCGCACGCGGTGATACCACATATGTTTATTTTTATTTTTATTTACACTGTTTTTTTTTTTATTGGAAAAGGGGGGTGATTCAAACTTTTAATAGGGGAGGAGTTAAATGATGTTTATTCACTTTTTTTTTTCACTTTTTTTTTGCAGTGTTATAGGTCCCATAGGGACCTATAACACTGCACACACTGATCTTCTATGTTGATCACTGGTTTCTCATAAGAAACCAGTGATCAACGATTCTGCCGGATGACTGCTCATGCCTGGATCTCAGGCACTGAGCAGTCATTCGGCGATCGGACAGCGAGGAGGCAGGTAGGGGCCCTCCCGCTGTCCTGTCAGCTGTTCGGGATGCCGCGATTTCACCGCGGCTATCCCGAACAGCCCACTGAGCTAGCCGGGATGCTTTCGGTTTCACTTTAGACGCGGCGTTCAACTTTGAACGCCGCGTCTAAAGGGTTAATAGCGCGCGGCACAGCGATCAATGCCGCGCGCTATTAGCCACGGGTCCCGGCCGTTGTTAGAGGCCGGGCCCGACCCGCTATGACGCGGGGCCACGCCGTGGCCCCGCGTTATAGATCGGGAGTGGACACATGACGTTCCAGTACGTCATGTGTCCTTAAGGGGTTAAATAGAACATGCTATTAAATAACATGCTATTGGAAAGTTATTCTGCATAAATTAATCTATACTATATCAAAACATTTTTTGATGAAAGTTACCCTTTAAGCAGCAGCTATGTGATTTACTTCAATGTTGCAAAATTTCTTCATGAGTATGGTGCCCTAACAACGTAACACTCCCCCTGTGGTCTTCAGACGTAACAGTATGTTCCATTCTATTCCCAGTGAACCTGGGCCGGGCAGCTTTCGAGGTAGTGGCCCTGCTGGTGAGCCAGATTCACCGCACGCTTGAGGGGTCTCAGGACCAACACGGCAGGAATGGATTACTGGCGTCCTATCTGTACTACGCTTTCCATCTTCCTAGTGACATGCCGGCCCAGCTAAACAGCGGTAAGTGTCCGTCATAGGCGATCATTTAATGGGCTGTCCATTTTGGAGAATGCACTTTCATACGCCCTGTTAGAGAATTGGAGGACCTGGCCCATCCCTCTGGAGAGGACCTGACCCATCCCTCTGGAGGGGACCTGGCCCATCCCTCTGGAGAGGACCTGGCCCATCCCTCTGGAGGGGACCTGGCCCATCCCTCTGGAGGGGACCTGGCCCATCCCTCTGGAGGGGACCTGGCCCATCCCTCTGGAGGGGACCTGGCCCATCCCTCTGGAGGGGACCTGGCCCATCCCTCTGGAGGGGACCTGGCCCATCCCTCTGGAGGAGACCTGGCCCATCCCTCTGGAGGAGACCTGGCCCATCCCTCTGGAGGGGACCTGGCCCATCCCTCTGGAGGGGACCTGGCCCATCCCTCTGGAGAGGACCTGGCCCTCTTATTGTGGCACCTATATCTATAGTAGTTACCCTTTTAAACCAGTGTTTCCCAACCAGTGGGGCTCCAGTTGTTGCAAAACTACAACTCCCAACAAACCCTGACAGCCGAAGGCTGTCAGGGCATGCTGGGAGTTGTAGTTTTGCAACAGCTTTGAGGCTTAGTTTCTTGTATTTTATTATCATTGTGTCTTGAAGTAACCTCTGAATGAGCAGAACTGAAGTGTAAAGCATGGTGGAGGGACAGAGCCTCTAAAAAGGTACAGTTCAGCCATTTCTCTGCACTAAGCAATATTGTTCAATTTAAAGCGGCTGTCCGGTCTGACAGGAAGTAACAATCCTGGAGCATATTGTCTTAAAACTCTAGGTTTGCACTGTTCCTCTGTTACTCCTAGCGGAAATATTGTCCACTGGGTGTTACCATTTCTTGTTAATAGCCCTGATCAGACGGCGTTGGGAACGGGGTAACACCTAACTTGACGAGGGATTGTATATTTCCAGGAGGAATAACAGAGGAACAGGACAATTTTCATTCCGTTTTGCATTGTTTTGAAGTTTATTTTTAATAAATAAATACATTTAAATTAAATGAATACATTAAATAAATTGCAGAAGTGCCCCAAACAATCCATCAGATGGGGTATAAAAATAGAAGGTTGCTACCCCAGTTTTTTTAAATTAATTTTTTTCCATGAAGGTCGAAAGTAGTTACTAAAACGCACAAAACTGTCTTTGTTTGCTATAGCAACCAAAAAATTTTAAATTAAGTTTTAACACATAGGCAAAAAAGATTGCTATCTGATATAATGCGCATACCTTACAACAGTGCCACCTGCTGGCTGAACATGTGAACGACATATTCCATTTCACTTTGTTTTGAAGTTGTGTCATTTAAAAAAAATAAAATAAAAAAAAAACATTAACCATTGCAGAAGTGCCCTAAGCAGACCACCAGATGGGGTTTAGGAGTAGAAGGTTACACCCCCCCCCCCCCCCCCCCACCACCACCACCACCCCCAATACCTCAATAAATCTCCTTTTCTCTGTCCACAGCTCCTCCTCACACCTCGTCCGCCACCACTTACCACTCTGCCACACTCTCTCGTGCCATGGGGCGCCCCAACAGTCTTAACCTGGCGCGCTGCAGGAGTATCAGTAACAGCAACCCTGATCTGACCAGTACTCCGGGCTCCACCGATGATGAGGAAGTGCAGAAGATCATGGGAGGCAAGGTACACATGACGTCATCTCCATAAAGGGCCGGCCTGGGGTCTATTTTTGGAAGTGGGGGCACTGCTGGAGTCAATGGGTCTTTCCTGTTTTTCTCTCTGTCTCTTTCTGTGTCTCTCTTTCTCTCTCTCTCTGTCTCTCTCTCTCTCTTTCTCTGTCTCTCTCTTTCTCGGTCTCTCTCTCTCTCTTTCTCGGTCTCTCTCTCTCTTTCTCGGTCTCTCTCTCTGTCTCTCTCTCTGTCTCTCTCTCTGTCTCTCTCTCTGTCTCTCTCTCTGTCTCTCTCTCTCTCTCTGTGTGTCTCTTTCTCTCTCTTTCTCTTACTTTCTCTGTCTCTCTCTTTCTCTGCCTCGCTCTCTTTCTCTGTCTCTTTCTCTCTCTGTCTCTTTCTCTCTCTTTCTCTGTCTCGCTCTCTTTCTCTGTCTCGCTCTCTTTCTCTGTCTCTCTCTCTTTCTCTGTCTCTCTCTCTTTCTCGGTCTCTCTCTCTTTCTCGGTCTCTCTCTCTTTCTCGGTCTCTCTCTCTTTATCGGTCTCTCTCTCTTTCTCGGTCTCTCTCTCTTTCTCGGTCTCTCTCTCTTTCTCGGTCTCTCACTCTTTCTCTGTCTCTCTCTCTCTCTCTCTTTCTCTGTGTCTTTCTCTCTCTTTCTCTTACTTTCTCTGTCTCTCTCTTTCTCTGTCTCTCTCTTTCTCTGTCTCTCTCTTTCTCTGTCTCTCTCTTTCTCTGCCTCGCTCTCTTTCTCTGTCTCGCTCTCTTTCTCTGTCTCTCTCTTTCTCTCTCTGTCTGTCTCTCTCTCTCTGTGTGTGTGTGTGTCTCTCTCTCTGTTTCTGTCTTTGTCTGTCTCTATCTGTCTCTCTATGTCTCTCGGTTTCTGTTTCGCTCTCTTTTTCTCTCGCTTTTTCTTTCTCGCTCTTTTTTCTTTCTCGCTCTCTCTTTTTCTTTCTTTCTTTCTCGCTCTTTCTTTCTTTCTTTTTTTATCGCTCTCTTTTTTTTTTTTTTCTCTCTTTTTTTTTTTTTTCCTCCAGCTTCTCCAGAATTTTAACATTTTACTCTCTGGACTGGTTATTCTACCTGGTCTCCACTGTTCTGCCATAGGAAAATTACGTGTGCCCGATGTGTGATCTCTGCAGAGATCTGAACAGTCACTTTGGGGGCTCCTGGTCTCCTCTACACACTCTGCTATAAGCATAGACAAGCATTTACTAACCTATGGCCCTCCAGTGGTTGCAAAACTACAACTCCCAGCATGCCCTGACAGCCGAAGGCTGTCTGTGCATGCTGGGAGTTGTAGTTTTAAACCACTGGAGGACCACAGGTTAGTAAATGCTGGTGTAAAGAAAGTTTACCCAGTTCTCCTATGCCCCACACAATGCCCTGGAGCCTGCTTAGGATTACCTGGTGCTACCTCCCCGGCCATATTGCGATGTAACTTTTCATTGAAGGGGTACTCCGGTGGAAAACAATTTTTTTTCATATCAACTGGCTCCAGAAAGTTGAACAGATTTTTAAATGACTTATATTAAAAAAAATCTTAATCCTTCCAGTACTTATCAGCTGCTGTATGCTCCAGAGGAAGTTGTGTATGACCACTGTACTCTCTGCTGCCACCTCTGTCCGTATCAGGAACAAAGTAGGAGCAAATCCCCATAGCAAACCTCTTTTGCTCTTGACAGTTCCTGACACTGACAGAGGTGTCAGCAGAGAGCACTGTGGTCAGACTGGAAATTACAACTCAACTTCCTCTGGAACATATAGCAGCTGATAAGTACTGGAAGGATATATTTAGCCGAGACTGTGGATGAAAACCTGTTTTGCATTCGGAGACAGGAAAATCTGTACAGACCAACCAAACTTGCTTATCACAGCTGAGGGTTTGGTACAGTTGTATCCAGTCTGTTGGCTAAATAATTCAGCAATGCAGAGGATTTGCCGAGCCTGGATAAGACTATAGACAAGCAGCTATGATAAGTATTAGGACTTTGTCTCTTTGGGGGGGGTTACCTAGAGGGTTCATGTTCACTGACAGCAAGCAGAGATTTTGAGAATTGAGAGGAACTGAATTAAGAGAAGGTGCAGATTTTGAATGTATGGGAATCTGTAAGGAAGGATAACCCTTTCAATGAATTGAATGATTTGCTAAAAGCATTTATTCCCCTTCCCAGAAATGGCGCCACTCTGACTTTTAGGCTGTGTCTGGTACTGCAGGTTAGTCCCATTCTCTTTTAACTATGACAATGAGGTGGATGGGACTGAGCTGCAGCAAAGACAGAGCTTGAATAGAAAAAAAAGTCAGTTTCTGGATATTCAACATAAAAAAATAAATAAGAAAACAAATAAAAGAAATAAAAACCTGCACACACACAAATCTCCTGCCGATTTTGTACGTTCTTCCCCATGACAAAGAAATGATCGCTCTATAATTTTAATGGTCGGTTTATTTGAACGGTGAGAGACAGAATAACAACATAAAATCCAGAAAAACGCACTTAATATAGTTTATGAATTACTTTGCATTTTACTCAGTGAGCAGGATTTCTGGCTTCCAGGTGTCTTTTATAAAGGTATCAAGCTGAGATTAGGAGCACTCTCTTTAAAGAGTGTTCCTAATGTCAGCTTGTTACCTGTATAAAAGACACCTGTCCATAGAAGGAATCGATTAGATTCCAAACTCTCCACCACGGCCAACACCAAAGATCTGTCCAAGGATGTCGGGGACGAGATTGTAGACTACACAAGGTGGGAATGGGCTACAAGATCATCGCCGAGCAGCTTGGTGAGAAGTTTACAACAGTTGGTGCCATGGAAAAAAACACAAAATTATTGTCCATCTCCTTCGGTCGGGGGCTCCATGTAAGATCTCACTTCGTTGGGGTCTTAGTGATCATGGGAATGGTCAGGATTCAACCCAGAACTACGCGGGAGGATCTTGTCAATGGCAGCTTGGACCAAAGTCACCAAGAAAACAATTGGTAACACTACACTGTGAAGGACTGAAATCCTGCAGTGCCCGCAAGGACCCCTTGCTCAAGAAAGCAAATGTACAGGCCCATCTGAAGATTCCAAATGAACATCTGTGTGATCATTTTAGTGGGCTAATGTACAAAATCAGCAGGGGACCCTATTTATAAAGTTGCTGGTTTTCTCAGCTTTTGTTTTTTTGTTTTTGTTTTTTTCTACACCATCTTGCCCCTTCCTCTTATTTTCCTGTAGTTGTATAGTGTTATTTTCTTTATGTTCTGTTACATGGCGATATCGAAAGACCAGCTGGATTTTACTATCTGTTGCACAACAAATGTCTTCCCTCTTATCCTTCTCCTAAGCATATATGTATAAATTCTGGGTGCATGTTCTCTCTCTGACTCTCATTACTATGTCTACACTCTCTTCCCTTCCTACTGATGTGGTACATACAGTATATGTGTTCTCTTCATTTTCCCTTTTCTTCTACTGGTCATCCTCTATGCTAGATATGAAATTATTCTTCACCCTTCTCCTCCGGAGATAACCTCTACTGGGTATGTCTTCCCTTGTTACCCTTCTTCCTCCTCCTGGGTATGTCTTCCCTTGTTACCCTTCTTCCTCCTCCTGGGTATGTCTTCCCTTGTTACCCTTCTTCCTCCTCCTGGGTATGTCTTCACTGTTTACCCTTCTTCCTCCTCCTGGGTATGTCTTCACTGTTTACCCTTCTTCCTTCTCCTGGGTATGTCTTCATTGTTTACCCTTCTTCCTCCTCCTGGGTATGTCTTCACTGTTTACCCTTCTTCCTTCTCCTGGGTATGTCTTCCCTTGTTACCCTTCTTCCTCCTCCTGGGTATGTCTTCACTGTTTACCCTTCTTCCTTCTCCTGGGTATGTCTTCCCTTGTTACCCTTCTTCCTCCTCCTGGGTATGTCTTCACTGTTTACCCTTCTTCCTCCTCCTGGGTATGTCTTCACTGTTTACCCTTCTTCCTTCTCCTGGGTATGTCTTCATTGTTTACCCTTCTTCCTCCTCCTGGGTATGTCTTCACTGTTTACCCTTCTTCCTCCTCCTGGGTATGTCTTCACTGTTTACCCTTCTTCCTTCTCCTGGGTATGTCTTCATTGTTTACCCTTCTTCCTCCTCCTGGGTATGTCTTCACTGTTTACCCTTCTTCCTCCTCCTGGGTATGTCTTCACTGTTTACCCTTCTTCCTTCTCCTGGGTATGTCTTCACTGTTTACCCTTCTTCCTCCTCGTGGGTATGTCTTCACTGTTTACCCTTCTTCCTTCTCCTGGGTATGTCTTCACTGTTTACCTTTCTTTTTCTTCCTTCTCTTGGGGTCTTCCGGTATTCTTTTTATTCTTCATCTATATCCCATTCCTTGGTACTTCTTCTAGCCTTAGTTGATACTGCAGTATGTGTTTCTTCCTCCTCCTCCTGGTATATGTCCTGGGTACATCTTCCCTGTGTACCCTTCTTCCTCCTCCTCCTTCTGGTATAATCTGGGTATTCCTTTTATTCTTCATCTATATCCCATTCCTTGGTTTCTCTTGATTCTCCTCTTTCTGCCCTTAGTCTATACTACAGTATGTCTTTCTTCATCCTTCTTCTGGTATAATCTATACAGAGTATCCCTTCTTATTTCACCCTCCTTTTTCCTTCTCATGGACATGTCTTCCGTCTTCCACCCTCATCTTCCTGGTCTAATCTATACATGTCTTCCCTCTTCACTCCTCCTGGGATAACCACTACGGGGTATGTCTTGCCTTTTTACCTATTCTGGGTATGTCTTCCTTCATTATCCTCAGCGTTCTCATCTTGGTTGTGTCTTCCAAGCTTCATTCTGGCCTTCGTCTATACCATATTTCAATCTTCATCTTTTTTTTTTCGCCCTACTGAAATAATCTATGTTTTGTTTACCGCCAATTGATTTGGGGTTTTTTCTGTTCCTGTTTTTGTTGATATCTGAAAATTATTATATATTAATTTCTTACTAGATGGTTTGATTTGTCTTCCCTCCTTTTCCTTTATTTCCTGGGCTTAGACTATCCTGGGCTTGTCTCCTATATTCTTTCCCCTCCCCCCATACTGTGTGTGTCCCCATTCTTGTGCTCCTTGTGGGCATGTCTTCCATCTTCACTCTCCACCTCCTCCTGGTATGATCTGCACTGGGTATATGTTTATTCTTCATCCTCCTCCCGGACATGTCTTCCACCTTCATCCTCCTTCTCCTGTTATAACCTGTACTGGGTATGTGTCCATTCTTCATCCTCATCCTTCTGGACATGTCTCCATCCTCTTTCCAACCTCTCTTAGTGTAATCCACCTCCTTCTCCTGGGCATGGTCTATTATGGGCATGTCTTCCATCGTCATCCTCCCTCTGGTATAACCTGCACTGGGTATGTCTTCATTTTCTTCCTTCTCCTCCTGGGCATGTCTTTGATCATCATCCCTATCCTCCTCCTCATGGCCTTAGTCTATCCCATGCTTCATTCCTTATCTTCTCCTGGACTAATGGATTTAGCTTCTCCATGTCTTCCTGGGCATGGTCTAGTATGGGCATGTCTTTCATCTTGATCCTCCTTCTCTTGATATAATTTGCACTGGATAGGTCTTCATTGGTATCCTTCTCCTCCTGGACTGGTCTTCCATCATCCTCATCCTCCTCGTTCTCATAACCTTAGTTTATCCCATGTTTCAGTCCCTATCTTCTCCTGCACTAGTTTATATTGGATATGGCTTCTCCATCTTTTCCTGGGCATAGTCTAGTATGGGCATGTCTTGCATCTCCTTCTCCTGGTATACCCTGCACTTTGTATGTCTTGATTCTTATCCTTCTGCTCCTGGGCATGTCTTTGATCATCATCCTTATCCTCCTCATCATGGCCTTAGTTTATCCCATGTTTCAGTCTCCATCTTCTCCTGGACTAGCCTATACTGGATTAAGCTTCTCCATCTCTACCTAGACATTGTCTATTATGTTCACCCTCCTTCTCCTTGTATAACCTGCACTGGGTATGTCTCTTTTTTATTTTTATCCTTCTCCTGGGCATGTCTTTGATCATCATCCTTATCCTCCTCATCATGGCCTTAGTTTATCCCATGTTTCAGTCTCCATCTTCTCCTGGACTAGCCTATACTGGATTAAGCTTCTCCATCTCTACCTAGACATTGTCTATTATGTTCACCCTCCTTCTCCTGGTATAACCTGCACTGGGTATGTCTCTTTTATTTTTATCCTTCTCCTCCTGGGCATGTCTTTGATCATCATCTTTATCCTCCTCCTCATGGCCTTAGTTTATCCAATGTTTCATTCTTCATCTTCTCCTGGACTTGTCTATACTGGATATGTCTTCTCCATCTTTTCCTGGGCGTAGTCTCCCCAGGCACCTCTTGCCCTGTACTGGAAATGTCTTCCTCCCGGTTATGGCCTGTACTGGGTACGTTGGTCTTCCCTCTACTGACCCATGCCACTTTCCTTTGGACTTCTCTCTCCTGCAGGGAATCGACCGCTCTCACTCTTGGGTGAACTCGGCTTATTGTCCAGGGGGTCCAAAATCTGTGCAGCGGCGGGCCCAGCCCAATTCAAACACTGAGCTTCGACAGGTGGCACTCCTCTTCTGTTATATATGTTGTGCATGTGCCAACCCTCTCCATTCATGCATGCCCTGTGTGCCCATTTCACCCGCCGTAGCTGCGTAGTCCTCCCCTCATCTGTAACCTGTCGGTTCTTTCCTTGTAGCATGTTGCTTTCTATACATCTCATTCCATGGTAAAAGAAGTATCAGTACTTAGTATCAGTACTTAGACCAGTGTTTCCCAACCAGGGTGCCTCCAGCTGTTGCAAAACTACAACTCTCATCATATCCGGACAGCCTTTGGCTGTCCCGGCATGCTGGGAGTTGCAGTTTTGCAACAGCTGGAGGCACCCTGGTTAGGAAACACTAGAATCTATATGAAGCGAGGCTCCAGCTGTTGTAAAACTACAACTCCCAGCATGCCCTGACAGCCGTTGGCTGTCAGGGCATGCTGGAAGTTGTAGTTTTACAACAGCTGAAGCATTACAGGCTAGAAAACGGTACTGTACGTGACTATTCCTATACTTTATATTTACTTTATAGTGTATTAGTATGCATGTTATGATGGTCATTCATCCGTCTCACCTTCCCGATTCTCTCCCATGATCACCAGATCTCTAACCCATCATTCTTTTTTCCATGTTACCTTTCCATCCGCTTCTTTCTGCCGTCTTGTAACTCTGCCATAGAGCAATGAACGCAGTCCAAACCGCATTTCCAGCTACTTGGAGGGCGAATCTTCCTCCGCTCAGCCTCGCCCCGTCGCCAAAAAGGTATATGATGTAGACTCGGATTGTGGGATGTAGCAATAGTAAGTAATGTGTAAAGGCGCAATCCAGGTAGATGACGGCACAGAAATGAACTTTATAAAGATTTAATTGGTAACTCGTTGGTTAATTTTACATTACAGTACGAGGGAGGGGCGCGTAGTGAGTGACGCTGCTATAGTAACTCATTCACCGCCTCACTAACTGGATTCTGTGCAGTATTAACCAGTAACACTTGTGTCTAATTCAGGCTTATGTGACATGGAGTCAGCTCCTCCCACCACAGGGTGATATAGACAGGAGGGAGGAGCTATGTGACATGGAGTCAGCTCCTCCCACCACAGGGTGATATAGACAGGAGGAGCTATGTGACATGGAGTCTGCTCCTCCCACCACAGGGTAATATAGACATGAGGGAGGAGCTATTTGATATGTAGTCTGCTCCTCCCACTACAGGGTGATATAGACAGGAGGGAGGAGCTATGTGATATGGAGTCTGCTCCTCCCACTACAGGGTGATATAGACAAGAGGGAGGAGCTATGTGATATGGAGTCTGCTCCTCCCACTACAGGGTAATATAGACAGGAGGGAGGAGCTATGTGATATGGAGTCTGCTCCTCCCACTACAGGGTGATATAGACAGGAGGGAGGAGCTATGTGACATGGAGTCTGCTCCTCCCACTACAGGGTGATATAGACAGGAGGGAGGAGCTATGTGATATGGAGTCTGCTCCTCCCACTACAGGGTGATATAGACAAGAGGGAGGAGCTAAGTGATATGGAGTCTTCTCCCACCACAGGGTGATATAGACAAGAGGGAGGAGCTATGTGATATGGAGTCTTCTCCTCCCACCACAGGGTGATATAGACAGGAGGGAGGAGCTATGTGACATGGAATCTGCTCCTCCCACCACAGGGTGATATAGACAGGAGGAGCTATGTGACATGGAGTCTGCTCCTCCCACCACAGGGTGATATAGACAGGAGGGAGGAGCTATGTGACATGGAGTCTGCTCCTCCCACCACAGGGTGATATAGACAGGAGGGAGGAGCTATGTGACATGGAGTCTGCTCCTCCCACCACAGGGTGATATAGACAGGAGGGAGGAGCTATGTGACATGGAGTCTGCTCCTCCCACCACAGGGTGATATAGACAGGAGGGAGGAGCTATGTGACATGGAGTCTGCCCCTCCCACCACAGGGTGATATAGACAGGAGGGAGGAGCTATGTGACATGGAATCTACTCCTCCCACCACAGGGTGATTATAGACAGCAGGGCCCTGGCCTGGGGAGTGTTTCCCAACCAGGATGCCTCCAGCTGTTGCAATACTACTGCTCCCAGCATGCCCAGACAGCCAAAGCCTCTCCAGGCATGCTGGGAGTTGTAGTTTTGCAAGAGCTGGAAGCCCATTGGTTAAGAAACCCTGTAGACCATTGGTTAGTGTCTTGGACATCGGTCCATCACCAATGTGACCTTCCTATGTGTGGGAATAGCCCTATAATGACTGGTGCGGTGTATACTACACTAGAGTAGAAGGACTGGGCTGTACAGATAAGCGGCGGTCAGGTGCAGGATGTGACGCTGTTCTCTGTCTATGTAGTTGTTACACGAGGAGCTGGCGTTGCAGTGGGTGGTGAGCGGTACCCCCGTGCGGGAAGCGGCTCTTAGCCAGGCCTGGTTCTTCTTCCAGCTCATGGTAAGTGGCTCTGGACTGGTGTATACTGGGATGAACTGGTAGAGTGCCGCTTCCCCCCCCCCACACAAATATTTTTTTTTCTTTCTGTTCAGACAAAAAGCATGACCCTGCACCTCCATAACTCTGAGCGTCTGGACGCACCCCGGGCACAGAGGTTCCCAGAGAGGTTCGTGGACGACATATCGGCTCTCGTGTGCAACGTCTGTACTGAGATCACCAGCCGGTACCTTAAGGTTCGCTTATTTTTTTTTATCTTCTTTGTGTCACGGAGGAAGAGTAAAGTGAGGGGTTGTATGATTGAATGGAACTCAGCTGCAATACCAGACGTGGACAGTAGGGGCACTGTTTCAATCGAATTCACTCCAGTGTCCTGTGTAGAGATAGTGGTTGGATAAGGCAGCGTTTCCCAACCAGGGTGCCTCCAGCTGTTGGAAAACTACATCTCCCAGCATGCCTGGACAGCCTTTGGCTGTCCAGGCATGCTGGGAGTTGTAGTTTTCCAACAGCTAGAGGCACCCCGGTTTTCAAAAACTTTCAGGGCATTGATTTTCTACACCATATAGCCTAATTCGGAATAGATAGATGGGATTTCACTAATTGAGAACCACTAAGTAGCCGATGTATTCATCTCCAGCAAAGAGACTACTAAAAATAGCGTCTGTTACTATGAAAGACCTGGAATTACTACGTTTGTTGTGTGTTTTTCGTTTTATTTTTTATTTTTTTAGTCAGCTCATTGAATTTATTAGAAACTGTAATTCCTCATTTGTCCTGTGGGGGTGCTGCAAATAACCACTTGATTTATGGTTTACTTTAAAGTGGTACTCCAGTGAAAAAAGTTTTTTTTCGTTTTTTTTTTAAATCAACTGGTTCCAGAAAGTTAAACAGATTTGTAAATTACTTCTATTAAAAAATCTTAATCCTTCCTGTACTTATTAGCTGCTGAATACTACAGTGGAAATTCTTTTCCGTTTGAAACACAGAGCTCTCTGCTGACATCACGAGCACAGTGCTCTCTGCTGACATCTCTGTCCATTTTTAGGAACTGTCCAGGGTAAAAGGAAATCCCCCATAGCAAACATATGCTGTTCTGGACAGTTCATAAAATGGACAGAGATGTCAGCAGAGAGCACTGTGCTTGTGATGTCAGCAGAGAGCTCTGTGTTCCAAAAAGAAAAGAATTTCCGCTGTAGTATTCAGCAGCTAATAAGTACAGGAAGGATTAATATTTTTTAATAGAAGTAATTTACAAATCTGTTTAACTTTCTGGCACCAGTTGATTTAAAAAAAAAAAAAAAGTTTTTCACCGGAGTACCCCTTTAACCTGTTAAGGACATAGGACGTTCTCTAACGTCCCCACTACCTGGGCTTTAATGCCCAAGGACGTTAGAGAACGTCCTGTTGTATTTCCGGTCTCTGCCGCTCGCCGGGCAGAGATCGGAACCCGATGCCTGCTGAAATCCTTCAGCAGGCATCCAGGGCAAACACCGAGGGGGGCCATGTAGGAAATTGCCCTTGCGATCTGCGGCGATACCGGGCTGATCGGGTCTCTGGGACCCGACCGCCCGGTAATTTTGCATGATCCCGGCTGTCACAGACAGCCAGGACCATGCTGGAGTATAGGAGCGAGGTGGCAAGCCGGCCACCTCCTCCGATCCCCTGCGATTCTTCGGTTAGTTAACCGACCAATCGCAGGGGGGGGGGGGGGGGGGCGGTTACTTCCTCCCGCCCTGCCTGGCCCCTTGAAGTCCGGAGAGGACGGGAGGAAGACCGGAGGACGCGGCGGGGGACGGGGGGAGTGCTGGGGACCGGCCCCGGTACTTACCTCGTCCCTGAAGACCCGGATCCCGGCGAGGAAGATGGCGGCGACAGGTGAGTAGATCTTCAGCCGTGGTCGGGCCCTTTACAGCAATGCACGTCGCCGTAAAGCGACATGCATTGCTGTAATGGGACCCCGTAAACTACAACTCCCAGCATGCCCAGACAGCCCTTGGCATCTGGGCATGCTGGGAGTTGCAGTTTTGCAACATCTGGAGGTCCACAGTTTGGGGACCACTGTGCCCTTCCAGATGTTGCAAAACTACACATCCTCAGCATGCCCTTACTGTCCAGGCATGCTGGGAGTTGTAGTTCTGTAACATCTGGCCCTTCAGATGTTGCAGAACTACAACTCCCAGCATGCCTGGACAGTTGGCATACTGGGAGTTGTAATTTTGCAACATCTGGAAGGGCACAGATTGGGAACCACTGTATTAGTGGTCTGCAAACTGTAGTCCTCCAGATGTTGCAAAACTACAACTCCTAGCATGCTGGGAGTTGTAGTTCGGCAACATCTGGCTCTAAAGATGTTGCCGAACTACTACTCCCAGCATGCCTGAGAATGCTGGGAGTTGTGGTTTTGCAACAACTGGAGGCACACTGGTTGGGAAACATTGTCTGTTTCCTAACTCAGTGTTTCCCAACCGTGTGCCTCCAGCTGTTGCAAAACTATAACTACCAGCATGCACTGATAAACTGTGCATGCTGGGAGTTGTAGTTTTGTAACAGCTGGAGGTCCCCCCCCCCCCCCCTGTGAATGTACAGGGTTCATTCACATGGGCAGGGGGCTTACAGTGAGTATCAGGCTGCAAGTTTGCGATGCAGCAAATTTTGCGCAGCAGCTCAAACTCGCAGCGGGAACTCGCTGTAACCCCCCCGCCCGTGTGACTGTACCCTAAAAACACTACACTACACTAACACAAAATAAAATAAAAAGTAAAAACACTACATATACACATACCCCTACACAGCCCCCCTCCCCTCCCCAATAAAAATGAAAAACGTCCGGTACGCCACTGTTTCCAAAATGGAGCCTCCAGCTGTTGCAAAACAACAACTCCCAGTATTGCTGGACAGCCGTTGACTGTCCAAGCATGCTGGGAGTTTTGCAACAGCTGGAGGCACCCTGTTTGGGAATCACTGGCGTAGAATACCCCTATGTCCACCCCTATGCAAGTCCCTAATTCAGGCCTCAAATGTGCATGGTGCTCTCACTTTGGAGCCCTGTCGTATTTCAAGGCAACATAATAGGGTCACATATGGGGTATCGCCGTACTCGGGAGAAATTGTGTTACAAATTTTGGGGGGCTTTTTCTCCTTTAACCCCTTATGAAAAGGTGAAGTTGGGGGTCTACAACAGCATGTTAGTGTAAAAAAATAAATTTTTTACACTAACACGCTGGTGTTGCCCTATACTGTTCATTTTGACAAGAGGTAAAAGGGAAAAACACCCCCCAAAATTTGTAATGCAACTTCTCCCGACTACAGAGATACCACATATGTGGGCGCAAAGTGCTCTGGGGGCGCACAACAAGGCCCAGAAGGGAGAGTGCACCATGTACATTTGAGGTGATTTGCACAGGGGTGGCTGATTGTTACAGCGGTTTTGACAAACGCAAAAAAAAAAAAAACACATGTGACCCCATTTTGGAAACTACACCCCTCACGGAATGTAATGAGGGGTGCAGTGAGAATTTACCCCCCACTGGTGTCTGACAGATCTTTGGAACAGTGGGCTGTGCAAATTAAAAATTTTGTACAGCCCACTGTTCCAAAGTTCTGACAGATGCCAGTGGGGGGTAAATGCTCACTGTACCCCTTGTTACGTTCCTCAAGGGGTCTAGTTTCCAAAATGGTATGCCATGTGGGGGTTATTTTGCTGTCCTGGCACCATAGGGGCTTCCTAAATGCGACATGCCCCCCGAGCAAAATTTGCTCTCCAAAAGCCAAATATGACTCCTTCTCTTCTGAGCATTGTAGTTCGCCCGTAGTGCACTTCAGGTCCACTTATGGGGTACCTTCATACTCAGAAGAGATGGGGTTACAAATTTTGGGGGGTATTTTCTGCTATTAACCCTTGCAAAAATGTGAAATTTGGGGGGAAACACACATTTTAGTGAAATAAAAATTTTTTTTTTTTACATATGCAAAAGTCGTGAAACACCTGTGGGGTATTAAGGATTACTTTACCCCTTGTTACATTCCTCAAGGGGTCTAGTTTCCAAAATGGTATGCCATGTGGGGATTTTTTGCTGTTCTGGCACCATAGGGGCTTCCTAAATGCAACATGCCCCCCAAAAACCATTTCAGAAAAACGTACTCTCCAAAATTCCCTTGTCGCTCCTTCGCTTCTGAGCCCTCTACTGCGCCCGCTGAACACTTTTCATGGACATATGAGGTATGTGCTTACTCGAGAGAAATTGGGCTACAAATATAAGTATAAATTTTCTCTTTTTACCCCTTGTAAAAATTCAAAAATTGGGTTTACAAGAACATGCAAGTGTAAAAAAATGAAGATGGTGAATTTTCTCCTTCACTTTGCTGCTATTCCTGTGAAACACCTAAAGGGTTAAAATGCTTACTGAATGTCATTTTGAATACTTTGGGGGTGTGGTTTTTATAATGGGGTCATTTGTGGGGTATTTCTAATATGAAGACCCTTCAAATCCACTTCAAACCTGAATTGGTCCCTGAAAAATAGTGAGTTTGAAAATTTTGTGAAAAATTGGAAAATTGCTGCTGAACTTTGAAGCCCTCTGGTGTCTTCCAAAAGTAAAATCACGTCAATTTTATGATGCAAACATAAAGTAGACGTATTGTATATGTGAATAAATTTTTTTTTTATTTGGAATATCCATTTTCCTTACAAGCAGAGAGCTTCAAAGTTAGAAAAATGCAAAATTTTAAATTTTTTCAACAAATTTAGAAATTTTTCACTAAGAAACGATGCAAGTATCGACAAAATTTTACCAATAACATAAAGTAGAATATGTCACGAAAAAACAGTCTCGGAATCAGAATGATAAGTAAAAGCATTCCAGAGTTATTAATGTTTAAAGTGACAGTGGTCAGATGTTCAAAAAATGCTCCGGTCCTAAGGTGTAAAATGGCCTGGTCCTTAAGGGGTTAAAGAGGATGGATGACCTGCAGTGCTCCACGCTACCCATGGACAAGGGTGGCGCTGTTCCCATAAGGGAAGCAGACTATGTTTTCTAATCAAAGACAACCCCTTTAACCCTTAAATGAGCATATACAGAGCCACAGAACCCCACCTATAAAACTGTATAAAATATATAAAAATAATGGAACTAAAACCAGCCTAGAACCTCCGGCCCGATAGGCGTCTCTCCTTCCCTTTTCCCTCCCTTGTCTCCTTTACCGTATGTCTTCCTTGGATTTACTTGTGCCGTCTTTCTCCCGTCTTCAGGATGCAGAACTTGCGGAGCGGCTCAATAGCAGCCTGGCCTTCTTCCTCAATGATCTCTTGTCCCTGATGGATCGAGGATTTGTGTTTGGTCTCCTGCGCTCCTACTACAAGCAGGTAACATGATACCGCCATATGCTTTCTAATCTAAGGTCGTCCATAGTTACCTCTATATGTGACACTATATGCTATGTATATACAGTTACCTCTATATGTGACACTATATCCTGTGTATATACAGTTACCTCTATATGTGACGCTATATCTTATGTATATACAGTTACCTCTATATGTGACACTATATCTTATGTATATACAGTTACCTCTATATGTGACACTATATCTTATGTATATACAGTTACCTCTATATGTGACACTATATCTTATGTATATACAGTTACCTCTATATGTGACACTATATCTTATGTATATACAGTTACCTCTATATGTGACACTATATCTTATGTATATACAGTTACCTCTATATGTGACACTATATCTTATGTATATACAGTTACCTCTATATGTGACACTATATCTTATGTATATACAGTTACCTCTATATGTGACACTATATCTTATGTATATACAGTTACCTCTATATGTGACACTATATCTTATGTATATACAGTTACCTCTATATGTGACACTATATCTTATGTATATACAGTTACCTCTATATGTGACACTATATCTTATGTATATACAGTTACCTCTATATGTGACACTATATCTTATGTATATACAGTTACCTCTATATGTGACACTATATCTTATGTATATACAGTTACCTCTATATGTGACACTATATCTTATGTATATACAGTTACCTCTATATGTGATGTTATATATTATGTATATATAGTTACCTCTATATGTGATGTTATATCTTATGTATATACAGTTACCTCTATATGTGATGTTATATCTTATGTATATATAGTTACCTCTATATGTGACACTATATCTTATGTATATACAGTTACCTCTATATGTGACACTATATCCTGTGTATATACAGTTACCTCTATATGTGACACTATATCCTGTGTATATACAGTTACCTCTATATGTGACACTATATCCTGTGTATATACAGTTACCTCTATATGTGACACTATATCTTATGTATATACAGTTACCTCTATATGTGACACTATATCTTATGTATATACAGTTACCTCTATATGTGACACTATATCTTATGTATATACAGTTACCTCTATATGTGATGTTATATCTTATGTATATACAGTTACCTCTATATGTGACACTATATCTTATGTATATACAGTTACCTCTATATGTGACACTATATCTTATGTATATACAGTTACCTCTATATGTGACACTATATCTTATGTATATAGAGTTACCTCTATATGTGACACTATATCTTATGTATATACAGTTACCTCTATATGTGATGTTATATCTTATGTATATACAGTTACCTCTATATGTGACACTATATCTTATGTATATACAGTTACCTCTATATGTGACACTATATCTTATGTATATACAGTTACCTCTATATGTGACACTATATCTTATGTATATACAGTTACCTCTATATGTGACACTATATCTTATGTATATACAGTTACCTCTATATGTGACACGATATCTTATGTATATACAGTTACCTCTATATGTGACACTATATCTTATGTATATACAGTTACCTCTATATGTGATGTTATATCTTATGTATATACAGTTACCTCTATATGTGATGTTATATCCTATGTATATACAGTTACCTCTATATGTGACACTATATCTTATGTATATACAGTTACCTCTATATGTGACACTATATCTTATGTATATACAGTTACCTCTATATGTGACACTATATCCTGTGTATATACAGTTACCTCTATATGTGACACTATATCTTATGTATATACAGTTACCTCTATATGTGATGTTATATCCTATGTATATACAGTTACCTCTATATGTGACGTTATATTCTATGTATATACAGTTACCTCTATGGGATGTTATATCTTATGTATATAGTTACCTCTATATGTGATGTTATATCCTATGTATATACAGTTACCTCTATGTGACGTTATATCCTATATATATACAGTTACCTCTATGAGACATTATATCCTATGTATATACAGTTACCTCTATATGTGACGTTATATCCTATATATATACAGTTACCTCTATGTGACGTTATATCCTATATATATACAGTTACCTCTATGTGACGTTATATCCTATGTATATACAGTTACCTCTATGTGACGTTATATCCTATGTATATACAGTTACCTCTATATGTGATGTTATATCCTATGTATATACAGTTACCTCTATATGTGATGTTATATCCTATGTATATACAGTTACCTCTATGTGACGTTATATCCTATGTATATACAGTTACCTCTATGTGACGTTATATCCTATGTATATACAGTTACCTCTATATGTGACGTTATATCCTATGTATATACAGTTACCTCTATATGTGACGTTATATCCTATGTATATACAGTTACCTCTATGTGACGTTATATCCTATGTATATACAGTTACCTCTATGTGACGTTATATCCTATGTATATACAGTTACCTCTATGTGACGTTATCTTATCTATATCTTACAGATAAACAGTAAATTGCCAATGGCACCGAACCCAAACGTGCTGATCTCCCTGCGCATGGACCTGATCCGCATCGTGTGCTCACATGAACACTACGTCACCCTAAACCTGCCCTGTGGTCGCCTCTCCCCACCCAACTCACCCTCGCCCTCTATTTCTTCTACCGCATCACAGGTCAGGTGACCCCACATTCAGGCTATCAGCCCAAGTATTTCTGACCTAGACATTGATTGTTTTCTCCATCCCGTAGAGCTCGGTCTTCTCCAGTCCGGCCCAGGACAAGATGGTCACCAATATGTTTGAGCTTTCCGTCCCCTTTAGACAGCAGCACTTCCTGTCCGGCATCATCCTCGCAGAGCTCGCCCTGATACTGGAGCCCGATGTCGACGGGTGAGTCTTCTCCTGTTAAACACCCAACTCTCAGACCAGGGCAATGAATCTGGGGCGTCCACTGGCATCTCCCAGGATGCTTTGCGGTCTGTGATCTGTTACATATTAGGCATCATATATGGCCTAAAACCACACCCGTATGCGGTGGCCAGTGGCTGCCCGATTTACTGGCAAATTTGTGCAGCCATTGCCAGACACCTGTGGGTGCAATTTTCCCACATGCGGTATCCTTAAAGGAAAACTGTCACATATTTGCTCCTGCACTAACCACAGGTACTGATAGATAGTGCGGGCGACGCTGATTCCAATGAGCCCTACCTTGCCTGGATCTGCTCGGCCGTTTTCCCGCAATCTTAGTTTTATTATATGTGGAAATCTGGCTGTAACTGGCATGGGCGGGGCTTCTGTAGCTTAACTTGCACTGACGTCAGTGCCACCCGTCCGCAGCGCAGCCCGCTTATGAATATTCATCCCCCCCCTCCCTCTAGTGGTGGCGAAGAGAGGGAGAGCTGGAGGGAGGGGGGATGAATATTCATAAGCGGGCGGCGCTGTGGACGGGCGGCTCTGACGTCAGTGCAAGTTAAGCTACAGAAGCCCCGCCCATGCCAGTTACAGCCAGATTTCCACATATAATAAAACTAAGATTGCAGGCAAACGGCCGAGCAGATCCAGGCAAGGTAGGGCTCATAGGAATCAGCGTCGCCCGCACTATCCATCAGTACCTGTGGTTAGTGCGGGACCAAATATGTGACAGTTTTCCTTTAATATTAAATCATACCCTAAATATGCCATCCGTAATTGATTGGTTGGGGTCTGATGGTTCCCCCAAACAATAGAGCCCTCAAGGTCATTGGTGGTGCTGTATGAAGAGGAACCTGAAGGCTCTTGTTTGCTGCTATGTTGTATTTCAATTCTGCATCATTGTCAAGATCTCTGCTTGCTCTTAGGATATGCGAACACTTGTTGACATCCTGAGGCTGATAAACGACATGGCTGAGGGATTTGTTACAATATAAATGTTGTCTGTCCGGCTTGTTTGCTTCAATGTATCAGTGCCGCATAACAGATTTGTAACATTATTTAGCTGCCCGTACACCTGCAATAACTGAGTGTTTATGTCTTCTGAATGGGGAAAGGAGGGGTAAGCCGCTGCCAGACAGCTCTCCTTTTGCAACTAATCTCCCCAAATAAATCAGGATGATACAACTGAATCCATATGTTTTACTCTTCTCTTTCCCGACATGTTGAGTGAAAGTCAAGAGACCCCCCCCCCTCCATACACATTAGACAGTCAGCCGTTCCTGTTGTAAAACCACTAGGGTCGGCCGACTTTTCACTAATCTGTATAGTGGGCCTTAACAAGGTTTCCCAGGATTAGCAAAAAATTGTACTTAGATTGTGTGGTATTGCATCTCAGTTACTTTGAAGTTGTAATACCACACGCAACCTGCAGACAGGTGTGGTGCTGGTTTTGGGCAAAAAGGCTCGGTTTCCCTAATCCTCGATAGCCATCTCTTAAGGCTTTTATAGGTTCCCAGCCTTTAAGATGTTCATTCATTGAGAGCAAGCAGAGGTCTTTTAAAATGGTAAGAAACTAAAACATGAAGAATACTCAATAAAGTTGTATATGTTTTTGCTCTATATCACTCTTGTTTACTATTATGTCTCTCCGCAGAGTGTTTTTCCTCCAGAAGAAGGCGATCAGCACTCTGCACAACCTCCTCTGCAGCCATGACACTGACCCTCGCTACTCCGAGCCCATGGTCAAGCAGAGTATTTCCCGTCTTTATCTTCCCTTGATCGGTGTTGTCCTGGAAACGCTGCCCCAGCTGTACGACTTCACGGGTGAACGTCCATTCTATACACTTTTGCTTGTTTGATAAGGCCGTCATCCTGATCCCTGCCGGGGACAGGTCACTGTATAACACATAAGTAGTGTTTCCCAATCAGGGTTCCTCCAGCTGTTGTAAAACGACAACTTCCAGCATGTTGGGAGTTGTAGTTTTGTAACAACTGGAGGCACCCTGGTTGGGAAACCCTAAGAGGAACAACTGTCAGGTCGTGTTACCATTCATTGACAGCAAACCAGCACTGACCTATTGCTGCTCACATAAGTTGTCCATGATTGGAGAAACATGGCTGCTTCCTTTCAACAACAGCACTTCACACCTGTCCACAGGTTGTCTGTGGTGTTACGGCTCATACCCAATCAGTTCTGTGGTGCAGAGCTCCTGTACCAGACACAACCTGTAGACAGGGGAGGCGCTGTTTTATGTAAAAAGGATAAGGCCGGGTTCACACAGCGGAAAATGTGCAGAATGTCTAAATGGAAAACACCCATGCGGACATTCCGCACATTTGACTAATCCGGCGGGCGCTAGGACCGCTCGGAAATGCGCTGTCTCATAGAATTCAATGCACTTCATTGAGGACTCCACAGAAAAAATGCGGAGGCTGGACTCGGAATTTCTGCAGCAGAAACATCTTGCACAGAAATTCTTCCGTATGAACAGTGCAGCAGAATCCCATTCAAATAAACATTGGAAATTCTGCATAAATTCTGACGTGCACATACCCGAAGGGTCACGTCAGTACGAGTGTGAATGAACTGGGCCAGGGCACTGGTGTAAAAGGGCTTATTCTGGGTTGGAAAAAACAGAGTTAATTTCTTCCAAAAAACAGCACCACCCCTGTCCTGAGGTTATGTGTGGTAATGCATCTTAGTTCCATTGAAGTCAATAGATCCAGGTGTGATGCAGTTTTTACAAAACAATTAGCTCTGATTAAAGAAACCTGTAAAGACACAGACTCCTGTGTTGTGTCCGTCATAGCCTTTGTCTTACAATACCTCTGTTTGCTGTTTGTGAATGGCAACTATCTGCCCTGCAAAATCAGCCCTGATCATATTTCACTCTCATGAGCTTTAACAGGTTCTGCACCTGCATCAGTACAGACTGGACTCATTCACTGACAGCAAGCAGAGATCTCGAAAAAGAGGAACCAAACTACAGAAGTTCTTCTAGAATGACTGAATCTGAATTGCTGACACGCTGTTCCGTTTTTCAGCCGATCCACACGCGCAGCGGGTCCGCCACGCTTCATCCGTTATGGACGAGGTGGACTCGGACGGAGGCACCATCAGTCAGACAGTTGCTATGGCAATAGCGGGGTCTCCATTACCTACAGTGCAGAAGACCGCTAGTTTTCCTCTCCCCCCTACTGTAAGTAAAGGAATACTTGTGTCCAGTCACCTCGTGGATCCATATACCTTAAGTTCACGTCTACTGTTCTCCCCCCCTCCCCCAGCCCATGCGTGCCGGCAGTGTGCTCTCTGCAGAGTCCAGTCGCAATCTCCTGGTGTGCGCCCTGTGGGTGCTGAAGAACGCCGAGCAAGACTGTCTGCAGCGCTGGTTCTCCAGTCTGTCCGTAATACAGCTGACCCGGCTGCTGGAGCTGCTGAGCACGTGTGTGTCCTGCTTCCAGTATAAGGTGAGGCGCCACCTACCTCCCAACACCGATACCGCATTACATGACGCCTGCTGCATCTAATTCTATATCTTGTATTTTACCTTTATCATTCACTAGGGCAAGAAGGCATTCGAGCGCATAAACAGTCTGACCTTTAAGAAATCTCTGGATATGAAGGCGAGACTGGAGGAGGCCATACTTGGAACCATTGGTGCCCGCCAAGACATGGTGAAACGTAGCCGAGGTGAGGGTCTTGTTAAAGGGTTACTCCGCTGGAAAACATTTTTTTCTTTAAATCAACTGGTGCCAGAAAGTTAAACACATTTGTAAAATTACTTCTTTTAAAAAAAAAAATCTTAATCCTTCCAGTACTTATCAGCTGCTATTTGCTCCACAGGAAGTTTTTCTTCTTTTTGAATTTCCTTTGTCTGACCACAGTGCTCTCTGCTGACACCTCTGTCCATATAAGGAACTGTCCAGAGTACAAGCATATCCCCATAGCAAACCTCTCCTGCTCTGGATAGTTCCTGATATGGACAGAGGTGTCAGCAGAGAGCACTGTGCTCAGACTGAAAAGAACTCCAGAGCACTGTGGTCAGACAGAAAGGTAATTTTAAAAAGAAAATAACTTCCTGTGGAGCAAATACCAGCTGATAAGTACAGGAAGGATTAAGATTTTTAAATAGAAGTCATTTACAAATCTGTTTTCATTTTCTGGCACCAGTTGATTAAAAAAAAAAAAATGTTTTCCAGCGGAGTACCCCTTTAAAAGTATGGGCATTTTATAGAGACGAACAAATCAAATCCAATCAGAAGTTTTGGATTTTGGAAAATCTGAAACTTTTGGGATTTGTTTTAGGCGAAATGTTCAAAGTGGAGTAAATTTTAGCTATCGGGAAGTATTTGGAACCCTAATCCGAAGTGTGGGTTCCTACTATCTCCGCTGTTGCTGGTACTGCTAGGGTTGGGGTCTTGGTGTTTAAAGAGCTTGAATTGGACCAAATTAGATTTCAAAAACTTTGCTCCTCTTTTTCTGGGTTGCCCGATCCCACCTTATTTATAGCATATACAGTGGTCCCTCAACATACGATGGTAATCCGTTCCAAACGGACCATCGTTTGTTGAAACCATCGTATGTTGAGGGATCTGTGCAATGTAAAGTATAGGACAGTGGTCTACAACCTGCGGACCTCCAGATGTTGCAAAACTACAACACCCAGCATGCTGGTAGTTGTAGTTTTGCAACATCTGGAGGTCTGCAGGTTGAAGACCACTGGCATAGGAAGTTGTACTCACCTGCCCTGGATGTCGCCTTCCATCGCTGTCGCCGTGTCCCCGGGATGTCCCCGATGTTCCGGCAAGGCCTCTGCTTCCCCGGCATCCTCGCTCTCCGTCGCCGCCATCACGTCGCTATGCACGGCGCTCCTATAGGATGACGGGACGGCGTGCGCAGCGACGTGATGACGACCATGGAGAGCGCCGACAATGCAGGGGATCCCGAAGAGGATGTGCCGGAGCCCCGAGGACAGGTAAGTGATCGTCAGCGGACCACACGGGGCACAGTAAACAGCTATCCGGTGTCAGCTGAAGCAGTCTGCGCTGCCGGATAGCCGTTTATGCGATGGCCCCGACATACAAAAGCATCGTGTGTTGATGCTGCCTTCTGAGAGGCCATCGTATGTTGAAATGATCGTATGTCGGGGCCATCGTAGGTCGGGGGGGGGGGGGGGTGGGTTGGCAATGATCCAACCACTGGGATCCACACTTAACCCAATAATGGAGGTGACCAGTCCCTATTCTGACAGAAAACTGACCCCATGAGATCTCCGGAACTGGACACTGCCCTTAGTAAGGAACACATGCTGCAGACTCTCTATTCATTTCTATGGGAGTGTCAAAAAGACCCGAGCACTGTGTTCCAAAAAGAAAAGAATTTCATCTGTAGTATTCATCAGCTAATAAGTACTGGAAGGATTTAAAAAAATTTAATAGAGAGAATTTACAAATCTATTTAACTTTTCTGGCACCAGTTGATTAAAAAAAAAAAAAAAAAAAAAAAAAGTTTTCCACCGGAGTACCCCTTTAAGGGTTCTTACTACCACTGCATACCTGAAAAAAAACCATATTTAAACCATGACACTAGAGGGCGCTGTAAGACTGACAAGTATCCTCCTGTCACAGAATATGCCCATACTGGTCATCACATCCCCCATGCAAAGTCATGTACGTGTTGTACTCCAAGCCTGGCACAATGGTTAAAGGGGTACGCCCGTGGAAAACGTGTTTTTTTTTTTTTTTTTTTTTTTTTATCAACCGGTGCCAGAAAGTTAAACAGATTTGTAAATTATATATATTAATGTGTATTGGTGCTCTAATAATAAAAACTATAAATAGTAATAGAGGCTCACTTACTAAAATCCTGATGGGGAGTTTACTCTCTGCCCAGAAGGAAGTTCTTGTCTCCACTTAAAAATCCTGCAAAGCTGTAATTCTGCGTCCTTGCCAGTATGGAGCTTGTCCCGTTGTACTCTCTTTTTGTGCTTTGAGTAGTTTACAGAAGTCCGTGGTTCCAGTCAGCCTATTACCTGGGAGATCTACCCCGGCCGGTGGCGTCTCACCGGCTTGCTGTACTGTTATTGGATTACGGAGTGCTGCGACCTAGCTTGCGAGTGACTTCACTACTATAGGGAGAGCGCAAAGCCAAAAAGCAGCTGACGCGTTTTGGAAAGTAACGCTTTCCTTCATCAGAGATGGAATTATTGTAAATTATTTCTATTAAGAAATCTTAATCTTTCCAGTACTTTTTAGGGTCTGAATACTACAGCGGAAATTCTTTTCTTTTTGGAACACAGAGCTCTCTGCTGACATCATAACCACAGTGCTCTCTGCTGACATCTCTGTCCATTTTAGGAACTGTCCAGAGCAGGATATGTTTGCTATGAGGGTTTTCTCCTACGCTGGACAGTTATTAAAATGGACAGAGATGTCAGCAGAGAACACTGTGGTCATGATGTCAGCAGAGAGCTCTGTGTTCCAAAAAGAAAATGATTTCCTCTATAGTATTCAGCAGCTAAAAACTACTGGAAGGATTAAGATTTTTTAATAAAAGTAATTTTACAAATCTGTTTAACTTTCTGGCACCAATTGATTAAAGAAAAAAAAAAAAAAGTTTTCCACCGGAGTACCCCTTTAACATCCTGACTGGGGCTAAATGCTGCTTGGCAGCAATGCCCCCCCCCCCTTTATAATTTTGTTGGCTGGGATTTCCCTGAGCCATGTATCACCTCCCCCAATTTTTTCCTTACAGAGCGCAGCCCTTATGGAACCCAGGAGAACGTACGATGGAGGAAAAATGTTACACATTGGAAACCAAGCAGTGAGAAGACAGAGAAGTGAGTACTACAACCCCAATCATTTCATATGGCAGAAAGCCTAATGTATATTTGTTTCAAACAATTTTTTTTTCTTTTCCATCTAATCTCAGATCACAGGCAGAACGGGACCTTGAAATTACAGTTGATGGCAATATGGCGGCCGAGGCCAACCTGGTGGTGCTGGACACATTGGAGATCATTGTGCAGGTAGGATGTCTGACATTACACTGGTGTAGAGGTATAGCTATAGAGTAGGAATGTCCAGCGCAGGATGAAGTCAGGAACTTTATTAACGATCACATGGAGCACACAGAAACACCAACGCGTTTCGGGTCAGACTGGACCCTTAAAGGACATCTGCAGCGTGACAAACACTTATCCCCTATCCTCAAGATAGGGGATAAGTGTTTGATCGCGGGGGGTCCGACCGCTGCGGCCCCCGGCGATCTCCTGTACGGGGCCGCTGCTCTCCCGTGCAGGGGGCGTGCCAGCCGCAGCATGACGTTGCGGCCGGCACGCCTCCTCCATACATCTCTATGGGAGAGGTGGGGAGGCAGCATTCGTGCCTCCCCGCATCCCCCATAGAACTGTATGGGGACGGGGAGGAGACGGGGCGTCACAGTCGACCTCTAGGTCGACACTACGTGCCTTAGCGCTCACTATGAGCGCTATTGGTGGCGCCCCGTTAGGGAGATCGGGGGGGTCCCAGCGGTTGGACCCCCCGCGATCAAACACTTATCCCCTATCCTGTGGATAGAGGATAAGTGTAATGCCGCTGCAGTTGTCCTTTAATTATGGCCATATGCCATGATTAAAGGGGTACTCCCGTGGAAAACTTATTTTTTTTTAAATCAACTGGTGCCAGAAAGTTAAACGGATTTGTAAATTACTTCTATTAAAAAAATCTTAATCCTTCCAGTACTTTTTTAGGGGCTGTATACTACAGAGAAAATGCTTTACTTTTTATATTTCTCTGATGTCACGACCACAGTGCTCTCTGCTGACCTCTGCTGTCCATTTTAGGAACTGTCCAGAGCAGGAGAAAATCCCCATAGCAAACATATGCTGCTCTGGACAGTTCCTAAAATGGACAGCAGAGAGCACTGTGGTCATGACATCAGAGAAATCCAAAAAGTAAAGCATTTCCTCTGTAGTATACAGCCCCTAAAAAATACTGGAAGGATTAAGATTTTTTTAATAGAAGTAATTTACAAATCTGTTTAACTTTCTGGCACCAGTTGATTTAAAAAGAAAAGTTTTCCACGGGAGTACCCCTTTAAGGGTCCAGTCTGACCCGAAACGCGTTGGTGTTTCTGTGTGCTCCATGTGATCGTTTATAAAGTTCCTGTTTGACTTCATCCTGTGCTGGACATTCCTTCTCTTAGTTCTGCCTATTGGACCGGTGGCACAGCCGGTTAGTCCGGAAGCGGATGGAAGAGTCGGGCTGAGGTGAGCCGCCAATTTTGCTGCCATTCGTAGAGCTATAGAGTAGTGCTTTCCAATCAGGGTGCCTCCAGCTGTTGCAAAACTACAACTCCCAGCATGCCCGGACAGCCGAAGGCTGTCCGGGCATGCTGGGAGTTGTAGTTTTGCAACAGCTGGAGGCACACTGGTTGGGAAAACTGCTATAGAGGGTGATAAGAAAATGATCCTAAGCCCATAGTTACATAAGATATCAGTGTGTATGGGTGGGGGGGGGGGGTGGTAGACTGGGGGGGGGAGTCCTCTGCCTTCATAATGAAACATTGATTTCCTATAGAGAGCTCTCTACCCCCTCTGTATTGCAGACTGTTATGCTGTCCGAGATGAAGGAGAGCATTCTGGGAGGTGTGCTGAAAGT